>NC_138781.1:14998725-16260806 GCF_965178545.1 Coloeus monedula | reverse complement strand
TAGAGCTGCTGTGACCCCAGCTGTGCAAGTCCTTACAGCATGGTGTGTGGGGCACTCATGGGGGATAGCAGATTCATTTTTTTCCCCACTTAACTGGAAGAGGATGGAATCTGGGTTTTTATTTATTTTCTTGTTTTTCTTTCTGAACTACTATCCAGTGGCATTGCCACTTTTCTGGTGAATGTATTTATGAGAAGCAACATGTTGACTTTAAATTCAGGGCATGATTTGTTCTTCATATGGATAAAGCAATTGGAGTGAGTTCCTAGAGGTAACTATTCTGCTGCATGAAGACAGACCCTAGATGCCAATTTCAGGTACTTACAAGATGGTAAAGTCTCAAAACACTTCGTGAGTCTTGGCTTGGAGTTCTTCTTGTGCTAATTAAACACTATTTTGCTTTGAGATAGGGGACATAAGAGGTTTTAAAGGCTTTCCTGTTGAAACTGAAGAGTATGGTGCTTTTCCAAAATGAAAGGACTATAAATAATGTCTTCTTTCAGTGTCATCTACATACTGACTGCTGAACTGGCTAAAGTGACTATATTTTTTTTATTTGGATTAGAAAGTGAAGAGAACTGCGGTTGGTTTGGTTTTCTTTAACATATAGCAAGAACTGCACACAAACCCACAATACTGAAGAAAGCCTTGGCTGCAGCACAACTGGTCCCCTGTGATGACCTGTTGAGACATACCTTACCTTCATAGATTGCACAGACCTATTGGGTGGAATTTAAAAGAAACCCTAAATGATTGTTTTGTGTGGGTTTTTCTTCAGAACTTCCTAAAAATCCTTTGATATTCTCTGCAGAATAAGCTTCTTTTGGCAAATAGTTCAGCTTCAGTAGCTTCAGTTGGATTAAACATATTGTATTTAACCTAGCAAATTACCTGTCCTTGTATTCTCTTGAGGCTGGCTTGTTTGTTGGGCTTCATCACGTGGATCTTACCAGACTGCATGCACCCCAGTATTTTCTGTTGTCCTTATTGCTCGTGCTTGTCTTCACTTGCTTGCTCTTTGTATGAGAGATTCTAGATAAGTGTTCAGTGCAATCCCTTTCATAAATTAAGTGATGTATTGCACAGATCTGACATCTCTTAACTTTTTTAGCTTTCCTTGCGTTTGGAGTCCTCAAACTCCTAAGCTGTCCAACTTGTCACTTATCTACAACCCAAGTACTACGCTGTAGCTGATTGTGCACTTCCTATAAATGCAGCGTGGCATTACTGGCCTGAATGTGAGAGCAGTATCAGTGGCAGAGCTGCTCCTTGCAGATTGTAAGTCCATAGTATGTTAGTGTGTAGTGCTGAGGAAGGGGGTGTTAACACACAGGAGTACAGTCTAGTAGTGCTGTCTTGTTTCTGGCTGCCTTCCAAGGCATGGTGGAAAGCACTGTCAGCTTTCTGCTGTCAAGGGTAGACACATCACTCTTGCAAGGTCAGAACTGACACCTGTCACAAACATGTCTGTATTTCACTGTTGGTTTTAGGAAATACAAGTATCCTGTTTGTTCAATTCAACAAGACTTTCTTGAGCCTTAATTTTTTTTTTCTACTTGTCTGCCATTATGGCAGATTGGCAACCAAAAACCTACGTATTTAAAAGTTTTCTTTTTGTTATTGGCTTTTATATGTGTTGAGCTCCTTTGTTTGTTAGAATTATATTTGACATGCCTCAATCACTTTAAAGGGTATATTTTGGTATGCTATTATTTCATTTTCATACTTTTGCTTTTCAACAGTCCGTTTAACACATGGGGTTTAGTCACTATTTTAGTTTCTTATTTTACTTGCATTGCTCTTGCAAAATGTAAAGTGAATTTTAAACCAGCAGCAAGGCTAACATAAAGGTGTATATATTAATTTCCATTAAATGAAAATCGCAGAACCGTGCGGGCACAAGATAACTGAATCTGTTTACTGAATGGGAGAAGGATACTGTGGCTTCAGAATATATATAATATATTTATCTTGAGGAAGAAAGTTTTGTTTCTTGAAATTATTATGACGTATTTTGTCATGTTAAGTATCCAGTAGATTTGTAATATTTGCAGTTACAGGTTTGGTACCAGATTAATGGATAAAAGAATGCCCTGTGAACTGTTGGACAGGCTGACTGAACTGAAAATGGTGATTTTTGGAGTTCAGGGGGAGAAACATGCAATTACAGTGGAAGAAAGAAATTCTCTTAGTCTAAAAGTTACTGCTGAGTACTGAAAAGTGGGCAGAACAGAATGTTCTCTAGGATCAAATTGAGTCAAATTGCTAGCATAGCAGACTTCTGTGAACTAGGTAAAGTTCTAAGAACTGGTGTTTAAAATAAAGTTAATAGCAACTGCTCTTTTCTGTGAACATAACTCTAGAATAATGTACCATCCTTGTACATGGTATCGAGCATTATATTACTGCTATGTTAGGGGCTAGGAGTCCAAGTACCTGGAAAAAAATGTAAGTTCTGTTCAGTTACTACAAAAGTTGATGTACTTTGAGAAAGTTTTGCTTGAAATAGAGTATGGTCTTCTTCCACTGCAGAATTTTGTCTGCAAAACACCTGACACTTCAGGGAACACTTCAGTGAGCTGAAGCTGTGAAGCACTGGAATAAAAATTGTGTTTATTTTTTTTGAAACAAAGCTCTTTTAAGCTTCAGTGCAACTGAAGTCTAAAGCTGCTTATAATATGCACTTTCTTACTCATCCTATATATCCTCTGTGCCTTTAAGTTGAATGTATTTTGGCAGCTGTTTGTATTTGTTTGTAATCTGCATAAATTTGGGAATGGAAGTGCAGCGCACTCATCCTGAGGCTCTACTAATTTTTTATTAGAATAGTTAAATTCTTTTTCTGGTAAGGAGTGTGATGGTTGACATTGTAATTCCAAGTGCAAAAAGGTTGCTGTTGCACTTGAAAGTTGTTCTCATAAAAGTATCAACTTTCCACACTGCTACTTCATTTCAGAGCTGCTGCCTGGTGGGAAGTGAAAGTTGCTCCAAAATACTTGAAACATGTTTCTACTTGCTATTACTAACCCAAGGGTTAAATTAAAGCATAATGGATCATAACTGTGCTGAGCCTCTCAAACAGATGTGTGTCACTCTATCCTTTAAATTTGCAGTCACTAACATATTGTTCTCCTTGGCCTGAGTTTTGTGCAGCTTGTCCTTGAGCAGTTGATAGGCTGCTAGTTCCTGGAGGTGGAGGACGCATGAAGGGGGAAGAGCTGTTACGTGTTAGAGTAGATGACTGAGCAGCAGAACCGTTACCTTGTTGTCTGTTTGGAGAACATGTTTGCAGTAATGAAGAGAAAGTTAATCCATTTGAATTACAAACTTGGAAACTTGTCCTGGCGTATGTGCTTTAATACAAGAGATGTAGTATTTGCTTTACTTCCATAAAATATTTTGAGTCAATGACTTAAAAGGCCCTTAGGCTTTTGGAAAAGTCCGTCAGCAAGAAAACCTTGCGTTTTGAGCAAGGTTCATAAATCGCTAATGGAACTTATTCTTCTTGCTCATGTCAAAACACAGATTTTTTTCAGAGTTTGATTTTATCTTTTTTACATTTCTCTTTATTTTCTTTTTAAAAGATAGCTGTAGTATGTTTGAAGAACTAAAATATTTTTCCTCCTTTAGGTGTGGACTTCAAGGTGAAAACTATTTCAGTTGATGGGAACAAAGCTAAACTGGCAATATGGGTAAGTCTCTCCTAAGTTCTTCATGTGTTGCTTTCCTTTAGGAATAGCTAGGGTTTGTAAAATGTATAGTTTGTATAGAATCCTTTTCTGTTAATATGAAGGTGATTTGGAGAAGTGGGAGGTTAATACTGCAGCATTCAGAAGGTGCAATGAACTGTGAGACAACTGGCTGGTGGGGTGGTTCTGCTGCCTGTGAGCTTCTGCAGTACTAATTCCTGGTCTGGTTGGGATAGTAGTAGAGAAAAAGAGGAATTAAATGGTATTAAATCAGTAGAAGGTTGCACTTCTTTACTAAATTTTGCCTGTAACACTGAGGTTAATAGATTAAGAATTACAATTCCATGCTCATACATTACCTCTTTAAACCCATTTTTAGTCTAAACTTCATAGCCCTCATACAAAGACTTTTATAGGCTCAATATCAGATTTATTTATAGCAGATGCATTTCAAAGAGAGAGGAGCAGTGTTTGTAATCATAGCTTTAGAGTGTTCAACTTCTGTTCTAGTTAAAAGTAGAACTTCTATTATGGCAAGTGAAGAAAAAGTACTTCCAAGCTTTTTAAAAATATTCTCCATTGTGTAAACCATCCCCCAGACTTATGTGACTTGAAGCACCTTTTGAATAGCTAGACCCAGTTGTGTTTTCTTGTACCAAGCAAGATTAAAACCTTGTTTCTCATATAAGCAAGATACCAGACCTTCATTTCCTTGGGAAGCAGTAGTAGAACATGAAATGTGTATTGCAGTGTTTCTGTAGCTTGGAGGGTGTTTCATACCTCACTAACAAACAGGACTTAGGTCTTAGTTATAGTAGTAATCATCCATGAAATAAACAGGTTTGACAAGGAAAATAAATGCAATAGCCTGACAGAAAATAAAAAAGGCATATAGGATGAAAACCAGACTGATAGCAGAATGAGGAATGTTACATATTGGTAAATATAAAGAAATAATCCTGAGCTAAACTGGAAAAGAAAAGCTTGTGAAGGTGCATCATAACACAAAACAAGTTTTAGATGTGTGTCATTGATTGAGTGGCTTGTAGAATGCTGAAGTCGAGTTTGCTTATTCAGGTTCTTTGTCAGGGAATCCACAATGTTTCATGTGTCACTTGTAACCTGGGTAAATTGGATAAAGGTGTTTAAATATTCTATGCATAAAGTCTTCAATGAGTGTGCACTATAACTTAATCTCTGATAAGAAAACAGCATTCTAATTTTAGGATGTAAACTCAACTTTGCTTAAAACCAGAAAAACCTCTTATTTCTGCTTCTACTGTGTTATGGCATGTTAGTGCATTTATCCAGATACCCAATCAAATTTAATTGGACCAAGTAATTGAAGTGAAGGAACTGGTTTTGTTGTCATGGGCTGTGATGCTTGTTAGAAAATCTTAGTACTGCAGCTGTGCTGCTTTCTTGCTGGTTGCTGCAGTACTAGCTGCAGATCAAATGCCTTTGCAGAAATGGCTATCTAACTGTTATATAATCCAGTTACATACTACATCTAGGTGTTTGTTCAAAGATGTTTGCCAGGACAGACTACATAAAATCTCAAAGTTAATGTGTAGTGAAACAGCAGGGGATGGAATAAACTCAGCTAGTCTGCTAGCAGAATATAGTTTAAATCTTACTTTGTATGTTCATTAGGAGTAGAATACCTGAAAGCTAAACTACATTCTGCTCAAATTATAAATAATGGGACTTTTTGAATGGCTTTTTAGGATACTGCAGGTCAGGAGCGGTTCAGAACATTAACCCCCAGTTACTACAGAGGTGCACAAGGTGTTATCCTAGGTAAGTATATTTTTGCATGCTAGTTCAAATGTTTGTGGTTTTCTCATGCATTGGAGTTACACAAACTCATATAGCCTTTATATAATATCTAATGGATATTAAAAATCTTTGTGTTGAACAACTCATATTAAAGGATCTTGATGTCTCAACCTCTTTCTCATGTAGTCAGTCTTAACTGGCTTGAGAACCTCTTGATTTTTGCATGAGAATAAAAGCTACTGCTATCTGAAAGGATAGCTTGGAGCTGTTGTCCTTGTGCCGTCATGAATTCGTCTTTTATTGCTTTTTGGTTTTGCCTGTGCTTACTAAGTGCAGAGTGGAAAAAAAATCATCACCTCAGTGGGGTCTCTCTGTATCAGTATGATGCAGCTTTTTCTTTTTCTTCTCCCTGTTGTTTATTCCTAATGAGATTAATATAAACAGTGTGGAATCTGGCTGGGGTTTTTTATTATTTGTCTCCCAACTGATGGGATGTTACGCAGTCAGAATCACTTAGAAAAGGCTAGCTGGGCACATAGAAAGCACCAATCTGTGTGTGAGAGACCCAGGCAAAACCCATAATTGCAGGTTCACAGTGAAATCTCATTTGTGCTTTTTTTTTCATATATGGGAGCCTGTTTGCTAGGCACTGAGCTCTGAAGTTCTGCTTCTCCATTGCTAGGAGTGAGGAGCTGACTGAAGTAAAGGCAGCGGAGTACATTTAATTTTCTTGACTTTAGAGAACCTTGCTAAGATATTGTGTCCCGTTAAATTGTTTAATGTGGAATAACATGTCATGTGACCTCCTGGTAGGTTTCTCAAGTCGTGAGTTGCATTATCTTCCTGGAATAGGGAGGTGCTGTCAAAGTATGTTGTGTCAAGTCACTTAGTTGCACTGAACCTGCCACTTACTCTTGAAAGCTGTAAACAAGCGCTGTTCCGGAGGTAGAAGGTTCTGCTGTTGAGATTTGCTCTCCCATTTTATTCACTATCTCCTGACTGTTTCTTTGTTTCCTGTCTTCCAAAAAATAAGGTTGTTCATGCAAGCCAAGTTACAGATTTGATTGAAAGAAGCTGTTTATGCCTGTCTTCACATGGGTTGTGAAAACAAAGGAAAAAGCACTTTCATAGCTTCAGTACTGAAGGTTATGCCATCCTCTTTGCATAGCTGTTGTGTAGTGATTTTAGGTATCCTACATCAGGATGTGTAGAATTCCTTGGAGTGTAGAATTCCTGCAAGTGTAGAATTCCTTGGAGAATGATAGTCTCTAGCCTGTAAGCTAGGATGTATCAAGGTGTGTTAATCTGAGAACCGTAGGTGGCTGAAGCTTGGAGTTTTTCTGCATCAGTGATTTGAGCTGGTGGATGTCCTACTTTTTTTTCCAATTGTTCGTATAGAAGGTAAATTTGAATCCTTAGGACTCCTTCAATTTTCTGATTCAAAAAGCCATGATTTTTGCTCCTTTTGTAATGTAAGCTGTAATTCTTGGAAAAATATTGTGGAAATAATACCACTAATATCTTTCAGTTTATGATGTCACGAGAAGAGATACTTTTGTCAAGCTGGATAACTGGTTAAATGAATTGGAAACATACTGCACAAGGAATGACATAGTGAAAATGTTAGTTGGAAACAAGATTGATAAGGTAAACCAAATTCAACTGCAGTAAGTCATTTGCTGGTGTATTTTGTTAATAATGAATACTAATGTTTTGTTTTATTATAGGAAAACCGTGAAGTTGACAGAAATGAAGGCCTCAAATTTGCAAGAAAACATTCCATGTTGTTCATAGGTATGTTACAGATATTTGCAGAGATTTTTCTTGGTTTTTGTTACACAAGGAAAAGTACCACTTCTGTAAGGTTGATAGTCTTTACATGTCCAGTCCAGCTGATACTTTCTCACCTGCAGTAGGCACAAAGGTAATGGGTATTCATGTTTTTTAAAATTGTCCCTATGTTCAGATATCTGTTCTAACTGTAGATGATTATGTAGAAATTCATAAGGAGGAAAGGCAGAGTACAGGCTTTCTGTAGCCTGATGAAACCTGTTTTGGGTTTGGGGTTTTGTCTGATTTCTTTTCCCAGCTGACTTGCTAAATTAATTACAGAAGCAAAATGAAAGAGGGAAAACTGGTGCTAGTGGCCAGCCTTCAATATAGCAAAACAGCTGGTACCTGAGAGATATCTGTATTAGAACTGGGATGTAAAAATAGGTAGGTATATAATTAACTTATAAATGGTGGGTGGGATTGAGTAATGACATAATTGTGACTGGAGCAAATATATCGGTCTCATCTTGCTGCAAAATGAAATGGGTCTTGTAGGCAAAGCCATATAATGATAAATTAAAATATAGGTGTAGAAGTGGCTCTTTATGCATATGTTTTTTACGTGTTTCACCTAAGGATCAGAAGGGATTATTTAACAGGATGATGCCAGTTGCAGAGCAGTTCATTGACATGTACTCATTCACTCCTGTACTTAGACTTACATTCTTTATCTCTGACTAAAGACTTACTTTTGTTTAGTGTCCAGCTGTGTTTCTTTTCAGCTACAGTGTCAGATGTGGAAATAAAAGCTCAAAGTTGAGGCACAAGCTATTAAGTGCATGGAAGATGAAAACAAAAATGAGAATTAGACTAAAAGTGCGCATATATATTTGTATATATGCATGCTGCATATATTAAGTATCTGCATGTCTGCATAGACAAGCAGGGCAAGCCCTTGTGGAAGTGAACAATTTCTGGTGGTGTCTGTTGTTCTCAAAATAGAACCTGTGGTTAGATGATTTCTTAGTCTTGGTCAAAGTAAGGATCCTGAGTGAAATTATCTAGAATTCTTCTAACTGCAAAAGGAATGAAATCCCTTACTGCTTTTTATCAGATTAGTTTTATCATGGAGATGGACCCAGAATGCTGCAGTATGGAGCCTTGGTTCTTATGGTCTGATGGTACTGCAGTTATGACTAATGTACAGAACTGAAATACAGAATAGGAACCAGGTTTTTCAGACAAGAATCCTAATTTTTCCTACTAGAGTACTTTCCACAGAAAAATAAAGCTAAGCTATAGCTGTCTCTGTATGTTCTAGTGAAGTTCATCTTGAAAGCTCTTCTATTAGAAATACTTTGAGGTGCTACCTGTGTGGTGACAAATCTGCATACCTGCTCATTTTGGCACTGCTATATTTTTACAGAATATGTTGTAGAAGTTGTAAGTCTGTTGTAGGTTGAAACTTAACTGAAAGAGAAATATAAGCATGTTACCAGAAGTTAGGGTAATGCTTGACTTTTTGTGTCTCCTCTCCAGAGGCAAGTGCAAAAACATGTGATGGTGTGCAGTGCGCCTTTGAAGAACTTGTTGAAAAAATCATTCAGACTCCTGGACTGTGGGAGAGTGAAAGCCAAAACAGAGGTGTAAAGTTATCAAACAAGGAAGAAGGATATGGAGGAGGAGGAGCATGTGGTGGATATTGTTCTATGTTATAAACTTTGGGAAGCTTATTCTTTGCATATTTAAACAGATAGTTACATCTTTCTGTACATAAAGTCATTAAATGCTATTTTTAGGGACCTTGCAGTTTGCACATATTTGTTTTGTATCATGGCAGTGAACACTTGTAGAAAAAAATGTTCTGCAGCTTTCCCAGTTTGAAAATGTTATGGTAAGCATGCCCAATTTGCAATCTTCAGGTTTTTATAAGTAGCATAAATAATGTGCAAGAACAAATGCACTAAAAATTTTACAACTGTATACATTAATTGTGTAACTATTCCAAACAAAGCCATCTAACAAACACATTACTGCATTGTCTGCTCTTCGTCTTATTTTTAAATTCTGTTGAAATTATAGAACTATAGTGTGCACAGATCTTGGAAACAGTATGAACTGTAAATGTTACATTTCATCTCTTCTAGTAAATGCTTTTTTAAGGTGTTAAAAGCAGCAGGATTATACAGTTCGTAGACAAATCTGCTAAAACTTTGTCTTACAGCAGTGGAGTCTAAAACACAAATTGGCACAGGCCCTAATTGTTATCAGCACTTTCTTGAAGAGATGCTTTGAAAGCTTCCTTTGCAAAGCTGGGAGATGCCATGTTTTCCTTTTAATCATCACTTCAGTTGATGGCTTAACTGGAGTTTTAATCCTGTGATATTTATATACTAAATTTGTGGTACTCTTGCACTCTAGGTTTTTATGATGGTCTGCTCTAGCTTGCTGCAGAAAGTCTTCATTATTGGCAAGGGGTGTGAGTGATGTCATTGTTCTTTCATTGTGAATCCATTTGCCACACTTCAGTATGGATTCTTAATTTTCTGAAATGTTTGTAATATAAGTTTATCTCAACTGTAGCTCACTGTGGCTGTGAGATCTCTTATCACGTCTGCTTTGTGCAGCTACTTATTCAGAAATAAAACTTCTGTCACAGACACTAAATGGGAAGCTATAGGGCTTCTTGATCTCTGTATGAAAAAATACTATTGCAATGAGTATTCACTTGAATTTACTGTATCAAAGCCAATGGTTTGTTTCAGAAGACTTGTATAGACTTAATAAATTTTTTTCCACAGTATTCAACTTTTTTAACATCTTTCTATTGCAGAGTTCTATATTTTCTAGCACCTTATGGTTTAAACAAGGTCATTTCGTACGTACAAATTATTTCTGAAGGACAAGATGCTGTGCTCTGTGGGTTTTTTTAAATAATCACTGTAGTGCAGTCGGTAACTGAACTATTAGGCAGTTTCTTGTAAATATAGTGAATGACAGTACCTTTTATTACTGCAGGGTTTTGTCTAAATGTCAGCATACATGATCTGTGTTTTGCAACAGGTCTTGGCTCCTTCTGTTAAAAAACGCTTTCCTCTTCATGGTAACTTTGTTTTCTATTGTGTTTTATACTTGATAGAAAACTACCAAAATTTGAAGACTTAACCATGCTAGTTGTTTTTACTAAGTATTGTATCTAGTATTGTTAATGTAGTAGGATAATTAAAATATGTAAATGTAATTAATATTAAATATGCATAAACATTATACTAAAAATCATAGATTTGTGTTACTGTTGCATGCAGAGTATGTGGGCTGAGCAAGTCTTGTTTGTTAGCATTGAGGTCAAAGGATTTTTGTTTTTGTAGGCTCACAGTAGAGGAAAGTTGTAGGTGAGTTAAAACTGAATAACTTTATTTTGTCAGCAATAGTTGGCAAGTATCATAGTGCTGGCAGATGCCTGGAATTTATTTCCATATTTGTTTCCCCCTTAGTTTGGGTGCATCCTTATGCTGAGAAGAGACTTAACTTCTGGTTTCTCACAAAAGGTCCTTTTATCACAGGACCTGGATTCATCTTTTATTCTGCCTTTGCCAGATCTGACAGCTTTTGTCAGAGGAAGGGAATGGCAGAGCACTCTGAATAGTGGGTATTGTTCTGCAAAAGAATTAAGTCATTTATTCCTTGCAAAATATTTCTGGGAGAGAAGTATTCTGAAACAGCATAAGTAGTGAGACTGAGAGCAGTTAGAGGTTTGGGGTTGTTTTTTTTTTTAAGTAGATGTTTTCTGATTGACTTGCAGCTAGCTTTTCTGTCTTCATCTTTTAAGCCTGTTTAGTTATGTCTCTGGGGAATGTTTTTCCTAGTGTGTCACTTCATCATTGCTCTGTCAAGAAGCTGTGCACTGGAAGGCTGGGTTCCTGTGCTTTCAGTATTTGTTAAAGCAAATTTAGCAACAGTTACTCTGCTACATTTTTAAATTCTTTCTCTCGCCTTTTTTTTTAATGCGGGGTTGGGTTCTGGAGCTGCCATCTTTCAAATAAATCTGTTCCCATGCTTCCCAAGATTTTTCCCCCCTTTGTAGGTCAGATTATCTCCAAGTGCATATCCACTGTTGTAGTTGTAATACAAGTGTATCTGAAACTGCTACGAGCTGTATCATAAGCTCTGCTCAAAACTGATTTAGCCTATTTGTGGAATAGTGGGTTTTGCATCCAGAGAAGTTACATGCAAGAGGTCCTTCACCATACCTCAGTAGGTTGCAGAGGGATAATGGAGAGAGCTGTTGTCTCTTCATCAAATGAGAATGTGTCCATGTCTGTGGCAGGGAGTTTTATACACTAAAGCACTAAACCACAATGAGGTAACTAAGAAATCTTTCATGATCGTGAAAGGCTGTTAAAACTGAAGTTGCTTCCAGTTCATTTACTCTAGTCAATAAAGTACTGATTAGCAGCTTAGTACTCAGGCCTGGCAGATTTTTTTTGTAGGCTTTACACTAGCCTGGAAGAATATGGTACAGCACTTGCATCTTCTTAAATTTACACTTGAGAATACTGCTAAGTGTTGTTAAGGTTTTGTCTTGCATTTCTTCTGCTGCTGTTTTAAAAAGGGAGGTGGGACAGGCTTCTGATGGAGGTTTGAAGATGCTGGGATATTTATTGCTAGTGGGGCTTTTGTCCAAACTACAGCATCACTTTTCCTGTTCTCCTGCTGCAATAATGAGATCAACAGCTGGCTCAAAGTAAGTCTTAACTAAATGAAAACGAGAGTTCAGTGAGTCCCCAGACGATAACAATGATTGCCTCATCAGCCATGGCAGAACTTGAGGGCGCGGTGGTCTTGCTGCCATTGTGTACCACAGCGATAACTGTTCTGTATAACTCCTTTTAGTTCCCTTGTTTGCCAGTAAACTGATACATAGTGAACTGTGATAACCCCTTTAATTTTGCCCTGTAGTTTGGTGCAGTAATTCTATGTTTTGAGGCCTAACTAATGCATTTTTTTGAACACTTGCAAAACTTGGGCAGCCTGTGTTGTGATCAGTACAAGTTACTGCTATTTAGCTACTGGAGGATTGATACAAGTGTTCATGGTAGGAACAGCATGGTATGCATCCAGCCTGTAGGTGCCATCCTGTCCAAAGCCCCTGTGGTAGGTTTGTGTCTTGCTGTCCTTCTGTGTGCCTTATTGATGCCTTAGTAATGCCTTATTGATGAAAGCATCAATAAGCAACGCTAGCATGAGCAGGGCTTGTTCATGTTCCCAGACAAATCATTGCATACATTTCAGACCTAGCTGAGCTTCGAAGGGTGAAATATAAGGTGTTTTTCCTGGCCACTGTCCAGCACTCACTTAATGGAGAAAAAGAGCTCTCCATTAAAACTTCTAAGTTTTTTTTGTTTCTGCATCCTTTGTTTGTGAGTACCTGTGGCACCTTAATTAAAAATTTATGAAGAGTCATATAGGCAAAGAACTGTGAAGATTGTGTTTTCAAGCTACTGCATGCATATATTTTGTGATTGATTTTAAGGCAGTGGAAGTTTTGTCCTTATCCTTGTGCCTGAGTAACATCTGGTCTATTCTGTTAGAGTAAAAATGGTCACAGTGAGTAAATATTTTTCTTGTGCTCCCAGTTTCTGTAACATCTATGTGCATTTTATGTACAATGATAGCAAAATTCCCAGTCAAGTTCTAGAATTTCTGGGCTTTAGTTCTTTATTTTAGAAGCTTAAAACAACCTCAGAAGAGTTTTAAAATAGAAGTGTCAAATCACGATTGGAAGGAAACTCTTCTAGTATTTTCTGTGTCTCATCAGCTCTGGATTTACTAGCATCTGGTAGTAAGTCTGCTTGGATCCTTTTGACAGGAGTGCTTGCTTCCCAGTTCTTAATGCTTGTCAGGCTGGACTTTCTGAGGAATGCAGCTATCCAGATGTTGTTGACAGCACGAAACTTGTTCTTTAACAGTAATGAGAAGGTCCAGATGTAGCTACTTAGGATTGGGAGTGAAGCTGTGTACTGGGGTTCAGGGAAGAGCAGTAGCAGCTCCCCAAACTGTGAAGACACTTTAAATGATGTGTAATATATTGTGTACACAAAACAGAAACTATTATAATGCACAGCATAGTAAGCATATTTAATATTGCTTACAACAATACTTTAATATAATTTAATAAAATACATAACTGTATAAGTATTTTTTATCAGGGATTATGTATCATCTCTTGAAATTCAGCTTTAGATGTAATTATCTTAGTTCAGGTTAGGTATGAGAAGATAGATAGATGGATAGATGCATGCTAAGCCTGTGGGCAGGTGTCCTCCAGAAGAACAGGAGTAAGGATGCTTATGGAAGCAAGATGGAGGTAACTTGAGGGACTGGTGTAAAGTTGTCAGGGGAGGCTTAGGTTGGATTTTAGAAAAAGATTCTTCACCTAGAGGGTGGTTGGGCACTGGAACAGGCTTTCCAGGGAAGTGGTCTCAGCACCAAGCTTGACAGAGTTCAAGATGTGTTTGGACAATACTTTCAGGCACTTGGTGTGACTCTTGGGGCTGTCCTGTGCAAGGTAGGAGTTGGATTTTGATGAATCTTTTGGGTCCCTTCCAACTCAGAATATTCTCTGAAGAGTTGAGCCGGAGTTGACCTTTCCTCAGAAATGGACCTGGGGGTTCTGGCAGACACTAAGTGAACACAAGGCAGCAAAGTGCCATTGTGACAGGTCTGTTTCTGTAAAGCTGCTGTCCAGTGGGGCGGCCGCAGCATCTACTGGTGCCTGTGGTTGTTCCTTCCCTGGGGCAGAACTTGGCACTTCCCCTTACTGGGCTTCACAAGGTTCTTTTTGGCCCTTAAAAGAGATCTCCTCCGTCCCTGGGTGGGCTCGAACCACCAACCTTTCAGTTAACAGCCGAACGCGCTCTCCGATTGCGCCACAGAGACTGATGTGTTGTGCTTCCCAGAGGAGCTGAGTTCCTGACTGTGTTTAAGTGCTGCTGGTGGTGCCTGTGTGTGCTGAATAGCAACAGAGTGGTACTGCAGGCACGCTGCTGCAGCAAACCTGGTGTGCTATTGTGTCAGAATAGAGGGAAGAAATGCTGTTACCTCCTGTGGGGAGTGGAAGATGAGATTCTTTTGATTTGAAGTAGCTGTTCCTCACTGCATACCTCTCAGGAGAGGAGGTCTTGGGGTCGTGTCATGCTAGGCCATCTGCTAGCGGTTCTCAGTTAACCTGTGCTTTTTGTGCTTCTGGAAATTTTAGCTATAAGAAGTCTGAAAACCCTTGTGACTTGTTAATTGTATGTTAATGCAATTAAAACAAAACACAGGTATGCTTCAGAACATGGATTACAAGACATCAGGCTTACTGGCGGGAGAACTCTCAGCAGCTGGGAATTGGGTGTTAGAGGTGAGAGAGCTGTTGGGCAGATCTTAATGAACAGGGAAGATTTAATGGTGAAACTCGCATTTTTAAGCTTCATACCTCAAAGAAACAAGATGTCATCTATGCTAGTTGTGTATATGTATTTTTTTACTGTCAGTCATTAGCCAGGAAAAGGTGGATCCTCCTGCTCTGTGTGCCCTTTTGTATTGGTGGAAACAAAAGGATATGAACTACAGAGATACATGACAGGAGCTGAGTTCTGTTCAGCTAGTGAATCTGTACCTGGTTTGTCTAGTTTTCTGCCAGAACAAAACTGTTTCAGTATTCCAGCCTTTTTGTTGTTGTTCATTTGATGAAGGAAATACAGCAAAATGTTGGCTTGAAAATGGTTGAATTGCTTTATAAATTTAGGAAGCTTAACCTCTGCAGGGCTCTGCTTTGAAGTGCTGCTGAGAGCATTGTTGGTGAAGTTCTCTTGTCACTGAGCTGCACAAGCATAGGAAGATGTATAAACTGTAGAAGGAATTAGAGCAACTTTCTTTTTGAGAGATAGGAATTATTAGGTGGAGAAAAACATACTCTCAGTAGCAGCAGTAGATATAACCTTTCCTAGCGGGGAGTATGACAGCAAGCTTCTTCCTTTCCTGTCCTCAGGTATTTTAAGCTGTACTGTAAAGGAGTCTACACCATGTGCCTCAAAGCTGTGGGGCAGGTCTGTCCCACAGTGTGCACTGGGATCTTACTCCTCCAGCTGCTCCCCTCAGGAGCTAAAGGGGTGGTACTTGGCTGCTGTCTGCCGTGCACACTGGGTTACCTGCCAGGATTCCTCGTATAGGACGCAGGTAGAGATCCAGGTTTCATCCTAAGCTTGATTTGGAGGGTAGCTGGGCTGTATGGACCTGGGTTGGCACGTTTAATGTTAGAGAGAATCTGCTCCTTTTTGCCTCCCCCACCCCTCAACTGCTTGCAAGTCAGATGGACATAAAGGTCTCTCTTCTGGACTACACCATTGCTCAAGTGCATGCGTGCACTGCATGAAAAGTGATACCTAATAATGTGTAAAATAACTTTCAGATGTGAGAGTTTGTGTGCGTTCTCATGCTAACTTCTGCCTCCCTTGCAGCCTCTCCTGTAGGCTTTGCAAGGGTTAGATGAGTTTGCTACTGAGCAGAACTTTTTCCTCCAGAGCTTTTATCTTTTAAATGACCTATTGAAAAACTCTCCCTTTGCCTGTGCACAACAGATTTCTGTCAAGTCTCCTAATCTGTTTTTATCTTATGGTGCAATTTACTTTTATCCCAAAACACAGCTCTCCAAATTTGCCAAAGAAAACACTGGGCACTATAGAAAGACTTTTTTAAATGAAGGTGTTTGGAGGAATCTGTTAGGGAAGTTAAAAAGTATAAGAAAACGTAAAAAAAAAAAAAGGCAATGTGTTATATATATATATATGTTTAAAACAATCTTTTATGCTCTGATTAGAGACTAAGTGGACCCTTGAAACCACAGTCTCCTTCCTTACTGAAATCTTATATCTCTCAGTTAATAAGGGGCCATGAAAGTGCTGGAATTTTTATTTAAAGGCCAATGTGAACATTATATGATCTTTTCAGACATAACTGAGAAATGCTGCTAAACAAGACTTGCCAAGCTGATATAAGAGAAAGAGGATACTTATCTTGGGCACCTTCAGTTGGCCCTCTCCATTGCTTGAGTTCTCCATAATCATTAGTCCTCTGCAGTGTGCAGAGAGAGGCTTGCAGAGGCACTGCAAGATGGGTCTTGATTGTTGGGGAAGCATTTAGGTGACAAACTCCATTTGAGTATTTGGGCACAAATTACTTCTGTGAAATCTTGCAAGGACACAGAAACCTGCAGCTTGAACTAACATAACTGCGTTCCCACTTAGTGTCGTTGATCCCAACCACTTATTTCCTCCCAGTTTGGTAGTTGTAGCTTTCCTGTAATAGTTCGCTGGTGCTTTATATAAACTTCATTTAGGTGCATATGGGGAAATAGGGATTATGGCTGTTATGTTGTAGGAGCCTTGGTTGCATAATACCCAAATCTAGCTAGTATAGCTTAATAATGTAAGGTTCATTCCCAGTAGGACTTTTTTAACATCTTCCTTGGTTACTAGGGAGTTGAAAACTATTTCATGAGGAGGAAGAGGAAAAAGAAGAGCTCAGGTCAGATAAAATGAAGTGTGTTTGACCAGTGACTGTATTTTATGGCTTGGTGCAAGCCCCAGAAGGGCTGGAGAAGCTCAGGCTTGCTGGTAGAGTGTCAGTGTTAGCTGCTGTGAGAGGGATGAGGAGGACACTTGGCTCCGCTCGTACTGGTCGTACTCCTTCAAAAAATGTTTATGATTTTTGGAATCTAATGATTTAGATGTTCAAGCCGAATATTGCGTCCTAGGTCATGATAAGCGTGCTGAACTTGCAGGAGTCCTGTGTTCACACAAACACAGTATCTTGGCCTTGCTGAACACTCCTTTCACAGGCAGTCCTTACCTGAAAACTTGCTTTCCTATAAAGCATAACATGGAAGCTTGTGGAAGGATTTCCCTTTCAGAACAAAAGCAAAATCTCTCAGCAACTCTCTCCGGTGTTCCGCAAATGCAGTTCTTTGTGACTTACAGATGGAGAACTTGAACCTCTGTGCTGGCTTCAGGCTTAAACTGGCTTATTTTCATTTATTTTAGCATTTTAAAAGTCACACATTTTGTTAAACTGGTTCAAGCTGGCCATGTAGAGAAGTCCAGAGATGGAGCACACTAAATGACTGCCTTAAAACTAGGCAAAACTGATGACTCTCTCCTGTAGTGGCTGAATGGCTCCAGCTGGCTTTTTTTTTTATCTTACAAGAAACCTCTGTCTGAGGCAGTGTCAGGATTAACAGCCTGGCTGCTTTGTTCCATTTCTTGGAAAACTACTCCATTTGACTTCCTGGATGTTGTGGAAGTTATTGTAAAGTTACTTCCCCAAAGAATACCTCATCACAACAGGCAGATTTTTGCAAGGCAAGGAAATTCTTAAAAAAAAAAATAGTCATTTATCACAGGGTAAACCACGTAAGGTGAAGAAATGCAGGAAAGGAGGAAGAGCAGTATTGGTTTTGCACTAAGTGCTTTTCAAGTTCTCTTCCATAAGATGGCAGCAGCTTATTTTGTGAACTGCACTGGGAGACTGATGTGAAGGGATATCTGCTGGAAGCTCTACAAAACAGGCATTCAGTGTAAGGCTTTAATTCTATTTTCTTGGTACACATCTCTTATAATTGTCCCAGTACAGATCAGTTGTGAGCCTTACTTTATGTGCAAAACCATTCTCTGTTGTTTGGTACAGTGGTAATTTTATTTTATTTTTTTCTAAATACAGTCACAGATGCATTTGCATTTGTAAAGGTTTGGGGTACTCAGTGTGGATAGAGTGACAGGGTTGTTTGATCTATTTTGATATTTTAAAAGTGTTTCACTTTGTGTGGTTATTTTGTTAATAATTGCCCAAAGCAACTCTGAAGAGAATAGATAGAAAAACAGTTGGGATTTTTCTCTCCTCAAATAATTGGAATTCAGTTTCATGACACAACTGTTCTCAGTGGAATCAGACACTCATTTTCTCTTGAAGAGGGAGACTGTGGAAAGAGAGGATTTTTTTTTCCCCCCTAACAGAAAACAGTGGAAGGAAAAACATATGTGAAGAACTATTTTCTGAAGTCTTATGACATAAAGGATTTTGTATTTCAGCTATTTCACTTTCCCTTCTAAAGGTTTTCCACATTTTCAGTGACACCCACAGTGGTGTGTGCAATACATTTGTGCAGTTTGACTGTCTCATGTTCTTTCATGTGTTTTTTTTCCTGCAGATGAATGTCAGACATTTATCCTGTTAGTACCAAGTACTTAACAGCCATAAACTGCTGTGATACCCACTAATAGAAGATTCTATTTAAGTACAAATTATGAATAGTCTTCTCAGTGTTTGTGTTTATTCTGAATAGCTGGATAACATGGGAGGAGCGAAAAGCAGCCTGTTTTTGCTTTCCCTGGTGCTTACACTTACTGGCTAAAGTTAGTCATCTGTTTTGGTTTCCTGTGGCCCATTAGTATCCAATCTATCAAGTGTGCAGGAGCCACAGTAACAAAGTTGTAAACTTGAAGACTCAAGGAACAAGACTCTGTGGTATTTGCCTTCTGTTAATCATTAAATTAAACTCTAAGTTCTGTGATTCTGATTTCTGGTGTTGATGTACTGTTGCAGTACAACCCAAATGGGGTCCACCACGAGCCAGTTCTGACATTGCTCCCCTGTCCTCTAGTTTGTGCTCTGGCTTGTTGAGGAACCCAGGTCTGGGTCTTGTCTGGAAGTGAGTGGGCCAAGCACAGCAAGTGTGAGTAGTTTCCACAGAACTGCTGGGACAGGGATGTGCCCAAATTCCTAATGACAGGAGTCTGATAATTTTAGTCCCAAAGGAGCATTTGGGTGTTTAGAGGCCAAGAGCATCTCTCTCTTAACTGTTGGACCTACTTTTCTATTGAAAACATCAAGTGAGATGAATTGCTTTAGCCCTTTTTTCCTTTCTCTGAACTGTGCCCCAAGTTGAACTAGGAAAAGAAGGACTTTGAACTCACAAATTTTGGCCAGTGGTGAAGTTTAAAGTCTTCAAAGAAGTTATGCTTGGCAAGAAATGCAGTATTTTAAGGGGTCATTTCATTGTTACTGGTGTGCAGTGCGTGTGTTGCCTGATTTATACCAAGGAGACTCCTGGAATGTGTGTCCTGGTGACTTCTTTCCAATTAACTTTACAGAAATAAAAAGAGAGATGAAAGCAAGTTATTTGAATAATATTTGAAATGTATTTATTCTAGAAAGGTTCACATTCTTTTCAAGAGTCCACTTTCTTTCACTTTCAGAATGGAGTCTTTTACACCTCAGATTATTTGCCTTGTGATAGCATCCAGAGACTCTGGTCAGGATGGCTCCAGAGGGCTTGGGGAAACAAAATTGGGGAAATGAAAAGTAATGAGAGCAGTTTGGAGTCCATGAGGAACACTGGGTGTGCAGAGTTGGCTTGTGGCACTGAGCACAGGAACAGATCAACACAGAGCTGGAGCCTGGATAGGGAGGACCAAGTTAAAAGTAAAAAGGTTTATTCAGTTTAGGTGGAGGGAATGAGGCTGAGAGGGCTGGCCCAACATGTAGCTGAGTGTTAGCTTAAGGATGGGGCTTTTTGTGGCCACATACAGTGCCTTCTCTTTTATTTTCTTTCCTGCAAAGTTTTGTTACAGAACAAGTTAATGGCAATAATTTTGGTTAGTAACTAATTCCTTGGAGCAAATACCTTTAAGTCAATTGAGTATCAGATGTTGCCACATATTACTTTGTTTTGGTGTTTAGCCACAAATAACTCATGACAGTTTTTGTATTATAATACACCGTAATTTACTTTAAGCAAGCATGTAATTCTTAAGAGACAGAGTGGCATTGGGCTTATGTGTTCTTTGGTCTGCTCTATATTGAATCCAACACAAGGGGTGCAGCTGACTGATTTAATGTCATCCTAAAAGAATTCACACAGGCTGCTGAAAAAGAAAGCAGGCCATGGAAATAAATTGTAACTAAATGTGTTCTTAAATATAGGGCTACAATGCACACAGAGTGTGTATAATGCTATCCCTTGCTGAACTTTTTCAACTGTCTTGAGGCCTTAACCTCCTGTGGGATAAGAGGAAAAGGAAGGAATCCAGTAGAGTAAATTCCATTAAATAGTAAATTCTGTGAAATGCTCCTTTCATGTCAGACAGGTGGAAGTTCAGGATTCCAGTGCAGTTCAGGAGAAATGTGAGATTCATACCAAGCATGAAGGTATTCTGTTTATTGGCACAATGGCTTAAGTAAGAGCGAGAAATTCAATAAATCTGTTAAAATCGCTCTACTAGATGGAGGTAACTTTTGGGGAGTTTTCAAGTCTACTGTATATCAAAGCAGTTTGCTACTTCACTGTTCATGGGCTGGGTGGGGAAAAAAAGTCATGGAGCTGATCAGTAGGTTTAAAATAGGTTGGCCTGCAGTGGTATACACCAGAGCTGATACTTGGTGCAAATATACCTGTTCCTCTGACCAGATCCTGACATGACACTAGCACTAGGTGTTGGTTTGTGTTACAGAAAAACCAATAGAAATGCAGTGTTTTGCTCAATAAGCCCAATTATCCCGGAAACACATGAAGGGTTGATGCTTTTTCCATTAGAGTGGAGAAATAATATCCACAGTCACCTCTGGCTTGCACCACTTTCAGCAAATTGATTTTGTTTTGATTTTCGAGAGGTTGTGTTTTAAAAAGTGTCAGTATTCAACTGAGAGAGGCTATTTACCTTTTATTTACTAGGCAAACCATGTGATTCCTTGCATTAGGATGTTCATTAATTCTACTCTGTTTTAACTATGTCAGAAATTTACTAAAAAGGGTTCAGAAAAATTCCATGCCAGATATTTCAATGTACTTTAGATGATTTATTTCATTCTATTTCTAGCTTATTATATTTAAAATTATACTTGAATGCATTCCTGAACATGGGCCTAAATAAATCATTTTTATTTCAAAAACAATGCAAGTAACTTCAACCAATACACAGAAGGCTGTCGCTGAGCAAGTGTAATGCTTACTACATGGCTTTGTATGCTGCTCTTGAAATAGTACCTATGGCAACTCTAAATCACATTTTTCTGGTACAATTGTCCCCAGTGCTGCAATAGGATCTGCCTGTTAGGAAGCTTACAGCCCTTGAATCCTGCTGAGCTCTGGGAGACTTTGTGGGAGCTTGAGGATCTGTGCCAGGGTGAACTTTGTTGCAAAGTGGAGGCTGTGGTGTTGAAAATGGAGTGACAAGATGGAATTGAGAAAATATGAGTCCTCTTGTAGCATCTCCAGCCTAGGGAAATGACATCTTTGTGGCTGCAAGGGTTTAAGCAGGTTGTATTTACTAGTCTTCTAGTATTTAATTAAAATATGGTTAGAAGTGGACTAAAGAGGCAAAACAAACAGAAATTTTCCTTATGGGTTGGTGCAGGTTGATGTCATTTACCTTAGCCTGCCTGTTCTTGGAGAAACTGGTACCAATCAAATATGTACCAGTAAGAAGCCAATTTATGTACCAGAAATGACTACATGTGTTACATAATTAGAATACCTGCCCCAACTTCTGAAACCTATCATTGCTGGGCCTGCTTTTAATCTAGCATCGTCTCTTCAGCTTGCAGGATGAAATGTAGATGGGGAGCCTTATGAGAACCAGATGGGAAGCCTGGCTGGAGGGCTGCTGGGGATGGAGACTACCTTGGCCCACTCTGAGCCAAGTGTACTGTGTACCTTCGAATGATACCTTAATCCATGATAAAGACAGACAGCTCACTTTTCCAAAATCAAAACCATATTCATCAATGGTAGCTTCTTTCCAACACAGTACAGGCTACTGCTCTGAGAGATGCTGTCTGGAACAGCTTGATACAGGCAGAACTAGATGACTACACATGGATAAGATAAAATCATTCAGCTACCTAATAAATAAAGTTGAAAGATGTTCAAAGATGATACAAATTCAAGTACTAACTTGATTTATTATACCAGAGGGATGTTTGCTCCACCTTTCAGTCACTGAATCCTAATTTATGGTGCACATTTTTAGGCTTGATTTTTTTCCCCCGTTTTAAGAAAGAAAACCTTTAAAATATGGTTAGCTGACCTAGTGCTCTCTGTCACTAGCTTTGTACTGCTTAAATTAATACAACTCATTCAAAACTGTTGTTGAATAGATGGGTTTTTAAGTCAGCAAGGATTCAGTTTTGGTAACTAAATGTTATTCGTATATGATAGAATACCAGTAGAAGTAAAGTCAATAAACTCTAAAGGCAAATATATTAAAGAATTCTTATGCAGCATGATTTTCCCCTTGCCATTGAGGGAAAAGATTGTATTTTACACAGGAACTGAGATGTTTCCCTTTCTGTGGTCCTGTGTGGATTTAACTAAAGCAGCAACTAAGAGAAACAGGAGTTTCATAAAGAAAGCCTTGTTGATAATTATAGAGTGGTTGTAAGAGTATGTTCATAGCCTTTATTTTTCTTGTTCAGAACTTTGTTATGGATCTTTAAGTTTCAGATGACTCTTGATACTTTGCATGTGGGAGACAGATTTTAGGTAAATAAACATAACTTATTATTTTGAGACAATACTTCCAATATATATTTTCAAGGGCGTGTTCTTTGTTTGACCACATATGACTTCTATAAATCTATAAACTAACTATTTAAACCAGATTATCAGACTGTAAATAGGGTAAATTGGAGCTAGAGGGAGAAATAAATACCTTTTCTAGTTAACAGTTCTAGTTCTAGCAGATTGCCCATAAATGAAACAGGTATAAATGCTGAATTGGTTGTTCAAGGTTTTCATCACTGTTTGAGTTAAAAAAATTAACCACAAAAACATAAGCTATTGTGTTCATTTTAAAATCAATTTGTATTTGCAGAAAAGTAAGAATCTTTGACAGCCATCTTTTGAACGGCATGATGTGTTTTTCATCTACTTATTCCATCAGGAGCAGAAATTGATTGAGGAAAATGTGAAACTTAGTTTACCTTATGTCTACAAAGCTAAAATACTTTTTCATCTAGGATTCTGCCTGTTACTTTTTTAATATCTCTTGAACTCCAGTGGTAGAGCATTTTATAGCCCTGCACGTGTGAACAACTTGGTGGCACGAATAACCTTCAAAAGTAAGGCATTCATTGATCTGGAAGAAAAACTTTAAGTAACCTCTCTTTGTTGTAACCGCTGGACTCTGCCTAGCAGGCTGCAGCTCCCTGGGAGCACAGTGGGGTTTCCTAGGGCTGTGCGATCAGTCACATCCCGGAGTCCATTGCGGACAGCCCCGCGACCCGGCTCCGGCAGCCAGCAGCGTTACAATGCACTGGTGATAAAAGAGGTAGAGAAGGGTCTCCCATGACTTTATTCACATCTTGTCCCAGCACCCTTGGAGGCAGAGAGACAGAGAGACCTCGTGGTCTGGGTGTGGGGTGGTTTTGTCAGGGGCCCAGGGGCGGTCCCTGGGCAGGGTTGGGGTACAGGAGCAAATAGGGAGAGTCTGAGGGAGTGGCCAAGGCTAGGGCAGGGAACAGGGGGAACGTGGCATCGCAGAAGCAGTGGGTTAACAAGCTACCACTTCTCTTCTTTCCAGGTAATGTTCTCCTTTGGCAAACAATTTGTATTAAACTCACAACATCCTCAACACTAAGGCTATGATTGATACAGCCAGTACACTGTTATATACCATAGTGCTTGAGCCATTGTGTGTGTTGGTGAATTATTTCCACAAACCATTGATTCAAAAGGCTGTGGACTTCAGAACAGCATGTTTTGAAACTTGGAAGGCTTTACAAATGACTCTCAATCCACTAGAAGAGTGAGTCTTATGGGCACAGTTTGCAGTGCTGCTGCCTGCATCAGTGGATGAATATCCAGATATAAGAACTGTAGTTCTGTCCTTGCTGTAATTTATTATGTCCACGTTTTGCTGGAACTGGTAGCAAAATTAATCATATCAGTCCTTTTTTTTCTTTTTTTTTCTTACATTTAAAAGGTTAAGATTTCAGAGAGCCAGGCCTTAAGCTGTATTCCTTCTGTTTTGAACTCATAGCATCTCCATTTGCATATGACACCATTAATTTCTTTGATTTATTATTTTAGTCAAGGAATAAGAAAAACATTCAAAGCCTACTGTAGGTTCTGACAAATGAAATTACTGATTTCTTACATCTGAAAAGCCAAGTACCCATAGTCTGGCTGGTTCAGATTTGTCCAACTGCAAAGGTGTTAGACTGCCCCTTATTCATGCTTCATTTGAGATTCCAACCATTTAAAGAATGTTATCCTGCTAGTATATACAATCCATTTATTTTATTGCACATACTTTGTTATTTAATGCCACCCAGAGTTTTCAAGGTGGCTTAGATTAAGTAAAAGGGCTGTGTCAACTACCAACATCTACAACTTAAACCAGACCTGATACAGTAAAGGGAAAAACATTAATCACAAGATGCCTGTGTGCTAACAGTGGAACTTGCCCTTGCATGTTAAGACAAATCCTGCAGCCTGGTAGAGCTTGGTTTTGGTCTGACTCCTCAGAGTACCTTGAGCAGCAATTGGCTGTCTGGTACTACGGCACTGATAAAGGTGGTGGACAGTGGTGCCCAGACCCAAACCCAGTGATGGACAGCAGGAAGGGAGGGATGATGCCCTGTGACAGAAGACCTAACAACAGAGGCACAGTCTTGGGAGTAAATTACACTTAAACCTGAGGCAGTGCAGAAAGAGGAGCTGTGAATGACATCAACTGCAGAGACTCACAGGGCCAGAGCTAAGAATGGCCTGATTTTTAATTTGTAGCTGTACTGCCTGTGCCTCAAAGAGATGTTTTGCATGGCTCAAGACAATGCTGAAAGCGGGAGATGCTGAGGACATGGGTTAAGTCTCTTCTTCATTTGAGTCAATGTTCTCTGCCACTTTGCTTCATATACAATATGTTTCACTACAAAGAACCCAGCTAGAGTGCATTGTTCCACAGAGGAAAGCTAAGCTTTTCACCATCTAATCAATATTTCTTGAAGAGTTGCCAATGTCTCCTGAGCAGAGTAATGATGTTTCTACAATAAATCATGCCATTACTGACCTTAAATTTTCCCTGGACAAATGTCTTCCCTCTTGACAAGTGGCATTTCAAACAGGAATATAAGCATTTAGGACAAGGACAGTGTGTGCTACAAAGCACATTCTTGGTGTTCTGCAGATAATAATCTCTGAGTTACTTTTGATGATAATTTGGGGGGATTTCATAATGCTTCAGTACATATGACAGATTCCTGGATTTTGACCAAGAGGGTGTTATAAATAATAAACATCAGTAACATTGCCATCCACCATAGCTAACTACCGTCATGCATGCAGATTAGTTTGTGCACTTGTATTGCACCCAGACATATACAAAGTTTAGATTTCTCTTGAAAACACTTGGTGTTTTGGTAACTATATGAATAAACATATAATCTTTCAGGAACTGGCAGAACAGCATCTAGTTCTCATTACCCTCTTTGTTTTTCTCCACTCTTTGGCTCTCACCATAATTGAAGACAACTGCTCTGGGCACTCAGCTCAGCATCTGCAAGATGAAGTTATACATCTTCCAGATGTGGCACCCAGTTGCCAGCACTTTTCTTACCCTTTGATATGCTTTGGGCCTCTGCTTTGGCCTCAGAGCTGTCTACCTGTCTCCAAGTCTGCTGCTGATGCTCTTTCAGCCATGGTGTATAGTACTGGAGTCCTGTGTTGTTCTCTGTCATACTGTGGAAAAAAGAAAGAATGGGGAAATGCTGTGAGACATGATTACATGGAGTTAACAGTATGCTCATTTTATTTGCAAATATATCCAGAGCAATCTAGTTATTTCAGAGCTCGTGTCCAGCTTTTTTCTGTGTCAGAGATGCAAGCAGAGAAGTATTCTCTGCCATCATGCCATGGGTCAGACTACCCACATATTTCTCTAACAGCAGCAGCTGATTTTCTGTTTTGTTTTAAATAGAATGGTATTACCAGAAAATTGTTATTGTTAATATTTGCATAGAGCAGGTTAGTTCTTTTAAGTGGCTTCATGCCATTAAGTACGAATGTAACCACAATATAGCAGTTTGTCCACAGAGAGGAAAAATAGCCCTTCAAACTCCTGGCATCAGTTCCACATTAGAGCTAAATTACTGTAGCAGATTGAAATGACAAGACTCACATTTTTAAATGAGCATGTAAACAAATCATGTGCCCAGACTGGCATGGGACAGGAATCCTAATTTGCACATATGCCTTGAGATTTGTGCACACACACAAAACCAATTGAAAAATAATCAGGCAAAGAATACATAATGCAAGACGGGAGGGATGAGTTTAATATTCTTACATCAGTAGTGTGTCAGAAGACCTAAGCAGACTTTCAGTATCCAGTGTTTTCTCTAATAAGTAGTAGCTGGACAGCTCACCACAAATGCCCAAGTAAACCTGTTATGGCATGTATATATACAGTCTGCATAAAAATACTCTAGAACAGAGGCCTCTTAACTGAGTTTTTAAACTTTGTAGATGCGATGCAAGAGACTAGACAGTCTGCATTCATGGGACAGGTCCTTTCCTGTCTCAGCAGGTGGAACAGGGGTTGTCAGTTTGTCCTGGACTGCAGCAGAGCAATTCATCAATTGTAACATTTCTTGTTCTCCATCTCAGGTGATGTATCCAGTAGGATTGTTTTATGAACAGCACTTCAGGGGGCTGTTAGGTGCAGGCAGCCCAATTGTCCTCTCCCCCATGCTTGGTGTGAGAGAATCAGGGTAACCTCAGCAAAGCTGAGGGCAGCTGGGCTTTGTCAGGCTCTGCCCAGCTGAGGCCACGGTATCCTGCTACACATTGGGAAGGTTTCTTCTTGACTAGCAAATTCAGGCTTGGTAAAATTATTCGATTTTTCCAGCTGTGAATAAAACACCTGTTTGTGTGGTGGAGATCTGGCTGTCCTGGAGCACAGAGTGTGTGGTGGGGCACAGCGATGGCTGAGGCTGGATGATCAAAAGTTTGAGCCTGGTGCTGGTGCCCTTCTGCCACCACAGCCAGGCTCAGCTGCAATGGGTGTAGCAGTTATTTGGACTGCAATACCAGTGCTGGGGCTGACTGTACGGCAGCCTCAAATACTAATGAGTTTCTTAGAGGTAGTTTCAGAACTGTACTGTCTTATTTCCACTCTGATTTCATGGAATACTTTTACATATCTGAAACTTGGGTAATTGGCCAAGTTGAAAGCCCACTTTGAGGTGAAATCCATATATTTCTCAATGTAAAAATTGTGTTTTACTAGTTCACTAACATCATGCTGTCTGATATCATTACGCTTCATTGTTATAGTACCTGACTTTCAAATATGATGACGCTGTGAAGTAATTGTTTGTGTGAGTTAGTAGAAAACTATGAATAGGGGATGGGAGCTTATCAATCTGTGTCTAAGCACAGATGAAGTGACTGACCCTGATCCGAAGGCCTTTCAGTTGAGCAAATTCTAGGGTTGTACTCAGCTGCTGAAAACCAACTTATGTCTCATATTTATGCCTTTTTTTTTCTGTTTTGGGCAAAGTTGCAGTTTTTGCTGTTAGTTAAGTGCATATGCATATTTTCACTTCCAGCCCAAGATCTGCCAGTGTTACAATGCACCTAATAATAATTTTTTTAAAGTTCCTTTTTGTTAAAAAAAAAAAAAAAAAAAAAAAAAAAAGAGAAAATCCTCTTCCCCACCCCTGTCCCAAACCACATAAAATGTCATGGGGCGGCTTTTCCAATAACATCTTGAACTTGTAATTCTGCAGTGTTGTCTCTGAGCCATTAATGAAACCCATATTGCAGGGACGGCCTTGAAGTAATGGAGGAAGGAGGAAGCAGCTGTATTTGCTATCCTCAGGCTCTGTGTTTTTCATTATTTCTCTCTTATTTTTGTTTTGGGGTATATTTTCTGGAGAAAACAACCTCCCTGGGAATGGTCTGCTGCAGAGACCAGGTTGAATGCCTGTTGCTGGCTCTCCAAGGGGTGCCAGATGTGACACTACAACCTGTTAAGCAAAGCACCAAGGTGCTTGTAAAGGAGGAGCAGAATTTTCTGTGGGTGAAAGTTCTGGCACAAATATTTGACTGAATGACTGTGAGTATTGTTACTGAAAAACCAACCCAACCAGCATGATACTGCCAGAGTTAGCCTAACAATCCCAGCACTTCACATAGCTGATGACCATGACAGGTTTATTCCCTCTCAAAATGACATGTTGGAATAATATTAGCTAACTGTCTGTAGCCCGGCTGGAGCGTCTCCTTCCAGACACATAATTGGTACTGTCACCTCTCATGTTGTATGGTATGCAAAGCTGATGCCTGTGAATTTTGCTCATATGTTTTTTAAGTGCACTGGAGGCAGTCAGCCTTGAATTCTGAACAAATAGTGATGGGTCAATTAATAATGGACTGAAAAAGCACAAAATTAAAGCATGTTAGAGTGCATGCATTAGCAAGATGTTTTTTCAACAAGCTGTCAGCATATGTAACGAAAGTAAAGCTACTATGGTAGAGATGAAGAGATTCCACTTAGATAACTAAAGCACAACTCATCTTTGATCAGGTTTGCAAAACTGGATTCACTTTGTTTTTTCCTTACTTCATGCAATCGGTGTCTGTGTATAGACATTGTGGTGGAGCAGAGGGTTGAAGATCATGTGGATGAAAGACCCCCAGAGAAGGGTTTAATCCCATTGAGCCCTCTATAGTATGCAAAAAAATCTTCCCCCTCATGAAAGACTGCAAAGCTGAAAAAAATTATTAGATATTGGCTACATTTTTAAAGGATCAAAATAATATAGGCACATCACTGCTTGGTTTTTGGCTCTCTAGTAACTAATTTCTCCCAACATGTATCTGCACATTGGTAATGCAAAATGTTTTACTTCACATTAAAGTAAGAGTGTTTATTTATGCAGCTTCATTTCCAATAAAAGCTATGCTATACAGTGCATTATGCAGAATGACAGCAGTGCACTGAATTGCAAGGTCACGCTATAGATCATACTCACTCTGCCAAACACCCATTAAGGAATTTTGGAGTAAGCTGTAATAAGGGGCTGAGCAGTGAGCAGAGCCAGAAACAATACAGGTTAGAAAAATGTTTGGTTTATTTAGTGAATGAAGAAAGAGTTCGACTTATTAGAGAGACTTTTCCTACCGTATTCATTCTGGGTCCAGGTCCTGGAAAGAAAGTTTGGGATGGAACTTCCTGAAGTTGACTCTAATCTCTCCTCAGAGCCTCATGCGTCTTCCTCTGAACTGAGGGTATGGGGTGTGTTTGAAGATCTAACCCGCAGTTTATGCTCTGAACTGTTACATTACCAGAAACTCTACTTTTTCCATTTTGTATGTGAGGCTACATGTCTGGTAAAAGGTGAAGTGTCATCCTCTGCACATAGATTAGGTGTGTGCTACTGTGCAGCTGAAAGTCTAAGTAGTAAGAATGCCTTATTCCAGATGTTTGCAGAAGTAATTTGTCCTCCAGAAGAAAAATTTGCCCTTGGACAGAGAGGGTGACAGAAGAAACAATGCACAGTGCAGTCACTGTATGGGTTAATGCATTTTCTGCCTGTGGACAATCATTTGAAAATAAAAGATGTCTAGAAGGCCAAGAAGTGCCAATGCCAATGTGGCAAATAGCTTCTTTTTAGGAGGTATACAGTTTTCAGGCCCTATTTCAGATTTGGGACAAGAGAAGCAGCACCAATTATGAAAGCAGAGGGCCACAAGAGAAGTTATTGCCACATCCACACAAAACATGAGAGCAAAGTAGAATTTCAGTATGTCAGGCTGTTCTCCAGGTGTTGTTGGTGAGCTGTACCAGAAGCATTGAGAATGCCTACAGTAAACTGGCCTCGCAACAAAATCAAAGCTGAGCAACAATGTGGTATTCCCCAGAAGACACGGCTGGTTATTTTGGGGGGACCATAAGTTATTGGTGTGGTTGTACTGCCTGAGGGGGCACATTTTGGACAGCACATAGGTGGTGGTGCCATTTTAGAACTCTTCCTTTTCACTTGTGCTTTACCAGGTTTTTTCTGCAGAAGAAGGAAACTGGTGAAGTGAGGAATATCCCTGGTACAGACCAACTTATGTATCTATTTATTTATGTATTTAGATGCAGAGAGAGCACAGGAAACTCATTTGCAGCAATGAAACAAATTGACAGCAGAAGACATTTCCAAGTCTCACTTACTGACTTTGACAGAACTGCCTGCTCCTTCAGACATACTTTCTTAGGGCTGTTACAGCACTGATTCGTTGACCAGAAGTTCGATTTGTTATTGCCTCTTTGTGTCTGTCAGGAAATCACATTCCTATGGGTGGTTATTACCATCCGGTGCCATTGTAACATGGGATTGATGGTCCCAGGGCCTTGTCTCATGGTTAGCAGCACAAATCACTAGTGTGAATTCCTCATCCAGGGGACTTAGTATCTGCACTTAATGCAGATGCTTAATGTTCCAGATGTATTTGCCTGAATATTGTCATCATTTTCAGATTAATTGAGGTCAGTCAACAGTGAAAAATGGAAAACTGGGATAGAGACAACCAAAACAGGATATTAAATGGTTGGTGATGGAAGTCCATAACAATAGAGAAGTGGTAGACATGGGTTTCTTTACATGGGTCCATAAAGAAGCTAAGTGACTTCTGTAGTTGATCCAGAGGAAAGCTGGCTCTTTCACCCTGAACTTCAGCAAACACAAGAAATAGTGATACCAGTGGCCCAAAGTGAGGGGCTTTCATGAAAGTATTTTCTACCTCAGCCTTTCTTGCTATTGTAGTTCTTCACATGGGCTGCACATTGCATCTGTATCCTGAATACAGCAGTCTCCAGGGTGTTACACCAGGTCAGTCTCTCATTCTCCCTAGTCAATACACATCCCCACTCCTCTTGCACTGCAGTGCTTGTCTTCTGTTCAGAGCCTTTCAGTCTCATCATCCAGAAGGGTTCTGTTTATACCCAGCATAAGGGAACTTCAGAGTGTTATTGCTTTTATGGTAAGCATTGCTGCCAACAGTCTGGTTCAAAGTTTATTTAGAGCTCTTCATGGAACCTGTCTTTTAGTTGTTCTTGTTCCAGCCTACCAGATGACTGAGGACTACAATATCAGGTCAGATAAGACACAGCTTTGCCGTTTTAGTCCAGTCATGCTCTGGCAGATCATCATTGTGTCCACCAAGATTTTACATGAAATAACATTTACAGCTTAACACACTGAAGACATTTTCCATGCTGTCTGGCAATACAAGAAGCTATTAAGAAAGGGCAACCTCTGCTCTCTGTGCAGAGCTGGTGTCTCAGATCCATGCTGCAAAAATAGCTGCATTTCTCTCCTGGACCGGATAGTCAGGCTGCGACACTGCTCCCTCTGTGTTCAGCACTGCTGAGGCCTCAGCTTGAGTCCTGTCTCCAGTTCTGGGCCCCTCACCACAAGAAAGGCATTGGGGTGCTGGAGCATGTCCAGAGAAGGGCAACAGAGATGGTGAAGGGTTTGGAGAGTGAGTCGTATGAGGAACAGCTGAGAGAGCTGGGGGTGCTTAGCCTGGAGGAAAGGAGGCTCAGGGAAGACCTTTTCACTCTCTACAGCTGCATGAAAGGAGATCGTAGCCAAGTGGGGGTCAGCCTCTTCCCCCAGGCAACCAGTGACAGGACAAGAGAACATGGCCTCATGTTGTGCCAGGGAAAGTTCAGGAAGAATTTCTTCACTGAAAGGAGGGTTAAGCATTGGAGTGGGCTGCCGAGGGAAGTAGTAGAGTCACCATCCTTGGAGGTGTTCAAGAATTATGTATGTGGCCCTCAGTACTTTGGTTTAGTTGACATGGTGTTCGGTCATCGGTCGGACTTGATGGTCTTGGAAGTCTTTTCCAGTCTAAATGATTCTATGATTTTTATGGTCATTGCCCATCTATGCTGACCATCCCAATGTTGAGCTGTCTATTAATGTGTGACCTATCGAGATTAAGGCTGATGTTAGGAGCAGCTGGACCCTACTGGATCCTGATTCAAAAGCAGTTGAAAAGTTATTGTTGATGGACTTGTCAGTGTGTACAAGGAAGTGTCTGAACTTTAATGCTTCACTGAGACCTCTGCTCTTGCACAATGTGTAAAGCAAAGGCAGTTAACACAGTGTGTTAACAGTCTGTGTACTGGTTAGGGATGGGTGGCTTTTGCTACTAGAAGTTTCCTTTTGAGGAAGAGTTTTTCTGGACAGATTCATGTTTAAGTCAGTGGTTACTGCTGTAATTTCATCACCTTTTAGTAAGTGAAGAAAAAGTGGATCTGACTGAAACTGAATAGATTGCTTTTATTGAATTCTTCTTTAATTAAAACTCTTACTGCCTTCATGCTATTTTCATGGCGTAGTGTAGATTTCTACATTGAATGACAGGAGAAGGGAGAAAAAAGAGGAAATGTTTATTTAATTCATGCTATAGAATGTAATGACAAGAGATTGTTTCCATACGTACTGTTTTTGTTGACCTTTTAACATTTGGAAATGTCAGGAAATACCATTACTGTAGGTCTATCCAGCTTTAATGCTACAATAACTTTATAGCTATTCACAAGGGAAATTATTATACATTGCCTGAAACAGTGAAGGTGTATGCAAGCATACACACAGATCTCTCTTTCTCCCTTCCTGCCAAGTAGATCTCTGTGGTTGCACGCAGTCTCTGTTAAGAATGCAACTTTTGTGTCCCTGCAATTTTGACTTTACCAGATTTACTGAGACAGCAAAGAGACATGTTTCTGGGAAGTTTAAAGAAGCTTAAAATAATGTATGATGCATTTTGAATTACTGTGATTAGACATTTGCCAAAATTTCACAGCCTCTTCAAACACAGATATTAACCTTTGCTTGGTTTGGATTTTTTTGAGGGGGCCTGTTAAGATTCACAGAAGTTGAAAAGCTGGTACTTGGATCTATGCATGTTGTCTTGCCTTTAGAACTGAGGAAGAGATTCTGGTCATGACTTTGCTACTCAAGTCCAAAGAACATGGAAGCAGTGCTGATGAAGCAGTGCTGTCCCTGGCTGTGTGAGCAGTGCAGCACCCAGTTGTGTTGAGTTGTGTGTTGTGGAGCAACCCTGGGTGCAGCCGAGCATGGCGGGATGTCATTACCTTGGACAGCACCAGGCAAACCGCTGATTTTTGATGGTCCCCCTGTCTCCCACAGAAACAGATCAACAGAGAGACCCAAGAGAAAATTATTAACATCAAACACGTTGCTTGTCAGATTTTGTCCTTTGGTTAGAAAAAAAGAACACTCTAGCTGATGGGAATTGACTCTTTCCCCTCAAAATCTCAGCCGAGGATTTCAAGTACTAAACAAGGGAAACTGAAACTGACAAACAGCAATATATGTGTTTAAAAATACTCTTAAGTGTTAAAATGAATACTGAGAATGGGCATAATTATTGCATGTTTTACGGAATCAAACCAATAAAATGTTAGGGAATTACCTCTAAGTTTACAATTTACTTGATGCTCAGAAATATCCTGAGCCTTCAACTGGCTGGGGGAGGAAGCTCTTCTGTCTTCAACAGAATCAAAGTCAGTTGTGAATCTGGTTGATTTTACTTATCACATGAACAATTAAAAAACAGCGATAACTCAAAACATTCAAATAGAAATGCCCTACACAAAAATTGTAATCTGAAGTAATGACAAAGTACAGTTACTGCCATTTCACAAGCTTAATTTGATTTCTGAACAAAGCAATTTTGAAATGCAGCAAGTGAGTAGTAATTGTCAGATATCATTTATTACTTTGCAGAAGTTTGGAAATGAGAACTGTGAAAATGTCTGCTTGAGAGTATAGACAAATCTCTTCCATTGGCCGAGATCAAGCTCACAGCTGAAGTTTGTATGTTTTGTTCCAAAGAATACATTAAAAAATATTTCGATTTTGACAGAATTTATTGAGATTTATTTGTACATAGTATTTTAACTAAACATATATATGTATGTGTTTTCATAAATATAATCTCATTCACACAGAGTAATCTGACTATACTGTCTTCCTTTGCCATTCATTTGTATGATATCAGTATAAATAAAAGTTATCTTCCAGATATACTGACCAATAGGCTGAATTTAAGTGTATCAGTCATAATTTGCTAAATGTGTTTTAAAACTATGGATATTATTCAAAACTTTGAATGGTAGTGGATTACCCTGATAATGATTTAAATTGCTTTGTTTGTTATTCATTACATCCATTAGAGAAACATCTAAATAAGCTTTAGAAAATGTCAAAATAAAGAAATATTTTTGTTGGTCTTAGTATTTCTGCATATATACACATGCATGTATACCTATAGTGTGGATACTCACAAAAATACTCATATGGGATTCAGCTCTGTGCTTGATCTCAGCCAGTAGAAGAAATTTCTGCTACATGTGGATAGCCAGTTTTCACAGTTGTTGTTTCCAAAGTTTTGTGAAGTTGTAAACTATACCTGACAGTTTGGACTGCTGTAGTCATACTGGCTCTATGTTAGTAGCTTGCATGTGCTTTATTACTTCGGCTGCATAATTATTTATGGTCTTTAAACATAAACTCAGACACTGTGATGTGTGTGAACACTAACAGACATGCTTCATTTAGAGGTGTAATGTGCTTCCAAATTATTACATGTGATTGCTGGGAGTATCTGTTGTCTTTCTGACACTTCTCCCATCTACATATTGAAAAAGAACTTTCCACTATTTTTTAATCTGGCAGATTTCTGATGAGTAGAATTAAGCACAAAAATGGACTTTAATACATCTGATAATCAACCTAGTGGTGACCTACTTTGAGATAAGATTTTGTATGGGTTTTTCTGGTCGATTTTTCATTTGTAAAGGATAGAAGATTTATTGGCTCAGGTTGCTGCTGCTAGTGCCTAAAGCAGAAACAGTCCTTCAGTGTGTTGGCCTGTTGAGAGTCCCCATGTGCTAGGACTGGAGTGATTCCCAGGGTGGGCCTCCTGCTGCAAGATGACCTAAAGGGAAACTATATAAAATAATTGCTTGGTGTGGATGTCTGGTATTCCTTGTGAAAGAAGCTAAAAGTTGGGGTAAGCCTCTGGAGCCCTCCAAATCAGACAGGCAAGGTTTGAAGTTGGGTCATTTATAACATAAGCCAGCTGAGATAACTGCTGGGCTACAGACAGGGGGAGGGAGGGAAGAAGACAAGCCCTCCTTTTCCTCCCCTCTGGGATCCAGTTGATGAACCTTTGCTTCCATATGTGCCCACGCTACCGTGCAAAGAGCTGCAGTAGATGTTTAATCATTTTGTACTATTTTGCTTGCTCCAAATCAAGGGGCTCCTTTTTCCTTTACAATCTGCTGAATTGTGCACTTGCTTAGCCATTTGCACAGCCTTGGTAATAGTTTTTGTAAAACTATACCCAATTTATTGGGGTAACTGCAAAGCCCTTAATCGCACAGAACAAGTACATATCAAGCAGCAGATATATGGGTGAAGTTATCTAAATAGCAGTAGCCTTCAAAGGGTCAAAAAGGCTAATATATTTGAGGTACTCAGGCCTTGGTTTTTTGCACTTTTTTGCAAAAGTGTCAACAAAGTCTGCAGCTGGCTGTGGTGGCAGGGACTAAAAGTCAGCAATCCACAACAAGGTCATTAAACATGAGGCTTACTCCCTCCTCGCCTGCACTCTCTGTGCTAGTAGAAAAGAGAAGTCCTGCCTCTATGGCAGAAGCTTTGGTCAAGACCTGAACAGTCCTCAGGCACAAGTGGTAGGTGCTAAAAGAGAAAAATGTGCGTGATTTGATGCATACAGATTAGCAATGAGTGCAGTGTTGAAAATTCCTGGCTGTGGGTCAGTTTAGCAAAACATTTGGACAACATTTCCCTGAACTGACGTTTCTTAGTCTGGAAATCCAAACTGGTGATAACAATTAGTTGTTCCCTTTGCTTCTGTCCTTAATTAGATATCAGGGTTGGGGGGGGGGGGGGGGGGTGGAGGTGGAGGAATAAATGAAAAACGAACAATCATTTTCAAACCTGTCAGAAGGTGAAGGTCAACCTAAATTTAAGCCATGGCTTATGCTTGATTCATATTTGATCTGAACCACCACATATCCCTCAGACTTTAATACATCCTGGCAATCAGATGTTCCAGGCCTGCGTTTTTCCCATTACTTGCCAGAGAGTGGCAGGGTGGCTCCTTGCAGAAGGCTTTAAGGAACAAAGAAAGATGAGAGGTCATCAGTGACCACTAAAGGATCAAAGGCAGGGAAGCTGGGTGGTTTCATACAGTCAGTCTCCTATGGAAAATGATTTCATATTGCTCAAAGTCCAAGTCTGGTGCAGTCCATTGTTACTGCTTTTCTAAATATCCTGACTTGTTCAGAAATGCAGTAAAAGGCTTTCATCCCAGCCCATTCAAGTTAAAAAATGGAAAACAAAATCCTCTTAATCCCTCCTTGGATCAGCCTGCACAATGAAGTAGCCAAACTGGTAGTCACAGTATTGCTATGGTGCTCAGCCTGCTGCAATTCCTCCACTGTGTCTCTCTCAGATCACCAGTAGGATCAGTCATTCTCTATTAGGCTGGTAAAGCTCAGAAAATAAGAACAAGAAAAATGCTAAGCGTGCTGTGGAATTTCATTCCACTTCTATAATGAGCTTAGCAAACCCTCTAGCAGAGAATATGTAATTTTAAACAGATTTTTAAGTAGCTTTTTTGTCAACTCTCTTAGAAGAGAAGCAGAGCCAGATGATGATGCCTTTTTAGGAGCAGAAGCAGACTTTCTGGGCTTGATCCCCATGGTGCTGACTGCCCCTGGCTTCTCCTGCCAAGGGCTGAGCTGCACCTTGTGGGGTTGGTGAGGGAGTTCAGGGTGCTCCTGCTCCCACCCATAGTGCAGTGGTGGCAACACAAGAACTCCTGGTATTTGGGAGTGGAGGCAGCCAGCTGGGCCTTGCAAAGGAACTGGCTCCTTTCCACTGGAGAATGACATTGCACAGCCGTAATTGTAGTTTCAATAATTCCTCCACCATCTTCAGCTTCATTTAATTCCCCCCTTAACAAGTGTCTGCTTTGAAGGAGAAGAGGCAAAAAGAGCTTTTCTATTACGGGATTTCATTTGGACACCTTCAAGAGTGGCTATAAAGTAAGGAGGAGGATTGCAACCCAAGACCATCACATCTTCAATTTGTTCTTAATCTCATTTGACTGGTAACAGCCCAACAGAGCAATAAGAAAAGCATTTGAAGAATGCTATCAATCCAGCACAGATTTTTAACACAGGCCAGTCCAATTAGACTATAATGGGTGGCTAAAATAAGATCCCCATGCTCTTGATAAGTCACATGAATAAAGTGCTGGATGATCATGCTGTACTGAGCAATTTGAAGCCAAAAGCAAGAACATTTCTGGTCTCAGTTTCTGTCTAGAGAAGCAGACAACATGGAAAGGATCTGCTATTCTTGATTTAAAAAAAATAGAGCTGGAAACGAAACAGATGAAACCATTAGTTTAATTCACTTGAAAGCTTCTGCTTTGAGGAGAGCTATGCCATATTGTTCTGTACAAGGACACCATATTAATCTCCTTTTCTCTCCTTCACCTTTTATAGTGATGCTGCACAAATGGTATCAAGCTGACACAGAAGATTATAAATATACTGTGGCTGCAATTTAGCAGCATTAATCATACAAATTTAGTAGTTTTAGATGGTAGTAGGTCATCCATTAGCTGAAAAGTTGACAGTAGTAGCATAGGAGCCCGAGTTCAGGCCTCATCTTCCCCTTTCAGGCAATCTATTTCTTTCTCGGCAAAAACATCTGGTCATTTAAAAACTGTAATTTTCATACATTTTAGCTAACAGTGGAATGTTGAAAAGCTGTTCTGAAAAACATAGTTCTTTCCTGTGCCAAACCAGTTGGCCTAGAGTTAGCAAATGTTGTTATAAATCTTCCCTTTGCTTTTTCAACAGCTCTAAAACTACAGAATTAAATGCTTCATAAAGACTAGCCAGTGGACGCAAGTTAGTATGCTGAAGAAGTTGAGCATGCAAAGTCCACAAGACCTTTTGAATGCTACCCCAGTCACCCCACAGAAAACCCAAGCTGTCTTCCAACCCCAAGGAGATGGAGGATCCTTTTGCTTTATTTCCCTCCCCTCAAACATGGCTTAGTATAAGCCTCTGAGTATAGTTGCACTGAGTATAGGCTCAGAAAGAAAATAACAACAGAAAATATGCCTTCTGTCACATGTATCCACTCTTCCCTTAATGTGTATCACTGGAGATGGTCTTTCCCATTGCTTGTCCTCCAAATTTTACCCCAGCCTAGTGCGTAGACTCATAAGCAGTAGGCTGAGGGATTTCCCACCCCAGATCTCATCTATTTGCCCAAAAGAAGAAAAAATCCAGAGAGAAATAGCAGCACAGCAATTTTTGTCAACCCAAAAGAATTAGCAATATGAACTGGTGAGATAATTTTTAACCTTTCCGTGGTAAATTTCATGCAGAGGGAACTGAGAACATCTGAGGTTTGTCAGCTGGTGTGCTGCTTTGTCCCACCAAACAACAATCAAAGAGTGTGGGAATGGCAAACCCAACTTCTTCCTCCTCCAACAGGTATGTAATGACATATGTCAAATCCAAGGAGAGGGGATTCTGGAAGTGCTCTACCCCCATGGGTCCTATGGTGCATGGCTAGGGTGTGCTGCACACAAACCTGCTTTGGCTGGAAACCATGTTCTTCGTTAGTCAAAGCGATGTAAAATCCCACCTCCCCTCCTCATACAAACCTCCTGGTTTCAGCTCTGGAGGCTGCTGCAGGAAAGATGCCATCCCGTATGCTGTGAAAGGTGAATGGATCTGTGTTTCCATTGCTATTGCTATGTCTCAATGGCGCTATTTTAAAAAAAACACACCGGGAAACAAGATGACCCATTCAATCAGTGAAGGTTCTTGGTTTGCTGAAAATTCAAGAATTATTGAAACTCCAAGTCTGAGCCAAAGCAATTTTTAAAATTATCATTCCAGTTTTGTGGTCCTGACAAGGACAGCAGGAATGGAATGTTCTCCGCTACCGAGTCCTGACGTGCTAACAGCGCTAGCCCAGAGCAGCAGCCCTGGGACAAAGCAATAGGAAAATACTGACTGCATGGGGTATTTTCTCAGAGCCATGACAAAATTCCTGGTCAGAGGCAGGCAGCTGTATTTCAGAGAAGCCCAGCAGGCCATAATAGTTGTTAAACATATGGAGGAGGAAAACTCAAATTACTCATCTGTGTGGCAAATCCCAAACAAGTTCTTGGCTGCCAGAAATGCTGGGGTTCACTCTCTCTCTGATGCTCATCATCTGCAGTTAAAGCTGTTCTGCTTTGTGTAAGGATTAGCCAGAGTAAAGATTAAAACTGAACTGCTAAGTTGCAGGCTGGGTGTCTGTGGAGCTGTTCACAAGAGGCACTAGCCAGCAAACAACTATTCTCTTGCTCAGAAGAAGGAGGCAAAGACTTCAAAACCTTTCATTTGACAAAGAAGAGGGACTTCAAAATGTGACTTTCTCAACGTAGGTGAACAGCCTCAAAACTGGTGTTCTGGATCAGAGATCTTGCAGGCTCATTTTTTCTGTTTCCACATAGAATGTGAAATAACCATCTTTTCCTCCTGCGAAAGACATTTTTAGATCTCCCTAAAGTAGTAGATGCTAGGAATCTGAGCAGTACTTTTTGTGGTCACAGAAGACAGGAACCAGTCACACATTGTGTTAAGAGGAAGCGCCATGCAGAAAAGTTATTTTTGGCCCCTTCTGCCACTTCTTAATATGTTGTCTAGCAGCCTGGTACCTAAGCCTCTGGCCTGGGATGCTCAGCACAACAGTGAGACACCTCTTGAGGAAAACAGCACCAGCAACAAAAGTTGCCTGTTTCTTAACCCTGATATTATGATTTGCTTTCAGACAGATTCCCTCAGCTCAGCCAAGGCCTTCTCTAGGCTTAAAGCTATCAGACAGATAATACCCACCCTTGGCAGGACCAAGAAATAAAGGTACAGAAAGAAAGGTGTGAATCCCAGCCTTTGGCTGGACAAGCTTTCAGGCTCACATTTCAATAGTGTCCATGTGTAAAAACACTTCTTATTTCCAAGTCCTTCAGCCAGTCATGGTTAAATTGCAAAATAGCTCCTTATGAGCCAATACCTCCTGTCATGTGCTGTCCAGGAATGTGGAAGCCCATTCAATTTCTAATGGAAATGAATTGAGCAATGCTGTTTGCCTTCATCCAGTCCAGAACTCTCAACGCACAGATAATGATATGGGAGAAGGGCTTCTCACCCTTCATTTCTTCTCAGCCTAAGTCAATGAAGCCCTTATGCCTGTACAAACCAGTATAAAATATTATTTTGCTGTCATGGTGGTGTTTTATATCAAAACTACACAGATATATGGTGACTTTGCAAGCTGTAAGTTAGATGGCAACCAGAGTTTTCGTTACCTAAACAACACTTCCAGATCCTGGTTTGCAGATCTGACCATGCAGAAGAGGGACAGGTATCTGTAAGACATCTGTTATCCAGTCTCCCCCACACTATGCTCCAACTCCTCCACTCTGAAGGGTGGTGTTCAAGGAACTAGCAAAGTTATTTCAATACCACAAAAAGATCTGGCTTTGGTCTTAGCTTGCCACAATTCCCTTCTATCTGAACTAGTTATGCTTTTTTTGTTCTTTTGCGCTTCTGGGCTTTCTGCATGTTTACCTAAAACATGATGACATTGAGGCTGGTAGTTATTCTGTAAGAAAAAGTGTTTTTCTGCTCGTCCATCTCACCTTTGCCTTTGCCAGCAGTAGCCACCAAGGCTCCCTTCCTTTTCCACACACTGCTCTTCTCTTAGAATTAAGGTCTCTGCATGCTCTATAGCCAGAAGACCTGCATTGAATTTTAGAAGTTGTATTTGGGAAGCATGGACTTTTTCCCCCCCTGCTTCCCCAGTGGCTGTAGCCAGTGGCCCATCTATAGCCATATCTGTGCTGTAAGAGCCATGCTGCCTTTGCCCCTTCTGGTCTGGGGCTGGGGTTTCCTGGCTGGTGCTCGGGGCTGGCAATCACACAGGCTGCAACTGGAAGAGCCAAGGCGCAAAAATTTAGAAAGCTACTTAACAAAGAGATCGCATATGTGTGGCTCAACCTGAGAAATGAACAATTACTTTCCTGACTGGTCTGAAAGGGGACTGCTTTATTTCAGTATCGGAAAAGACATTCTGGCTTTCTCCCCAAGTACGGGCAGAGCAATCCTTCATCAGTGACCCTGTGTGGAGACTTTTATCTGAGCAAGCTCAGCTCCTTCAGCTTCTTGAGCACGTCCCTGGTCATTGCAGTTTTCTCTTAATGCTCTCCATGAGCATGTAATGGCTGTCAGAGTTGGTGAGACAGAGGAAGAGGAGAGCCCTTGCTCACATCCCAACACTGTCAGTCAAGGTGATCCAGGGAGGGTGGTCTCATGTGTTGAAAGGAAACTATTGTCACTCCTTTCTCCCGCTTTTTCAGCCATGACCCTACCCACATAGGCAGAGGACACGAAACAAAATCTATCAGACTCAAAGGAAGGAGGTGAAATTCCTTTTTTTCATTACATTTAAACCTGTCACTTTAAGATGTGCTGCTGCTTCTCCCCTCCCAGATTTCTCTGCTGCTCCTCAGGGCAGCTTCTCCCCTAGAGCAGGACACACAAGTGAAAGTGGCCTCAAATCCCAGCCACATCTTAGCATGAGCTATGGGTCCCCTTTTTGTTGGGTGCATCCTCCACCTCTGAACCTCTTGCCTCAGAGACCATCTGTTATACAGCAAATGCCCTGTGATGGGGTCTTGTTTATGGCCAAAGCTCCAAGAGATACTGTTGTGACACGTCAGTGAGAAGGGGCCTGTGGTGACTGCCAAAAAAGTTGTAAAGGTATTCTCTCTGCAAGAGGTGTTAGAAGGGGTGGAAATAGTAAAGAAAGGAGGCTGAAGGGGAAAAGACAGATGAAGTCATGCATTCAGACAATGCTGGAGCCCCTGCAATGAGCTCAGATTGCTTACAAGGCATTCTGTGCAAACTGTTTACAAAGGCCCAAAGTTTAAATTATGGTGATGTCAGCAACCATTAAAATTTGCTGCACTGGAAGTATTTTATACCTGTCAAAATTTACCTTCTGCTCTAATACACTTGAAAGAATTATAGGAATAAAAATAAAAGTAAGATGACTTTATTCTTTTCGTTTTATTACCCTACTCCCCCCCACCGCCAAAAAAAGAAAAAGAGAAAAAAGCATCAAAGAGGTCCTGCACACAAGTTAGTCTCATAATTATGCTTTCACTGATGAATCTACTTTTCCTGTAACAATTAGGCCTGGCTGTGCCATGTAAAGACTTACCTCCATGCTTTCTATGGGGATCTGACCTTTTTTCCTTACAATGACTTCTAAGCATTCCCTGAATGCTGTCAGACACTGTAGAGAGTGACTGCATAGAAAAAAACCCCAAACCAAAGAACTAGGTAACTCTCTCAGTAGTTGTCCCGTAGCCCACACTGTTTTATGCAGAAAGAAAGCTGAGTAAACAAGCATTTAGGAACAAATAGTATTTGCACTGTAATAAAAAATGTGCATAATGCCCTCCCACCCCACTTCAAGCATGAAGAAATTGTTAATTAACTGTGCTGAACGGAATTAAGCAAAAACTGTAATTTTGATGTTGTTTTCTTCAGGCAGGATCACCGACCAGAGGATTTATTTGATACTGGAACCTTACTGGGGAGAGGCTGAAGGGCTTACCCTGCAGCACAGTGTTTTTATTAGACCAACATAGTGGGGTCACTGTTGCTCAAGGCTTAATTTTATTCCACTCAAAATGTCTTGAGGCAGGAAACTTTAGGTCTGGTCCCACTGCAGTTTCCAAAAGGCAGAACACAATTTGCCCTCTGGGGTTACTCCCAAACTGCGCAGCAGCACAGTTAGACTTGGAGCCCCATCATGCAGGAAACACAGAGATGATTTTCAATACTGGTTCTCAGGTACCTGCCCTCTCCTGCCTAACAAAAGCAGTATTTTACTTCAATTGACTTGTCCTCCTTTTGTAGAGTTCAAAAATAAACCTTTAGTGTAACTGGGTCTTCCCCAGGTAGCAAACAAGCCTCTCAGAAAATAAACATTTGTAATTATCCTCGGCTGCCACTGGATGTCAGTGATTGCTGGACTTTAGCAGTGGATTTGGTTAAAAAAAACCATAAAGGACAGCATTTTCAGACCTGCCTGAGCCAAACAGGGTCAGAACCAGGCAGTCCAAGTGCAACCAAATGATGGGGCAGCCAAGCTGGGGACCTGAGGAGCTGGTTTTTCTGAGACTGCATTGTTGCCTTTGCACCGACACATGCTTCTGGACACTCATTTGTAAAAATGTATTTTAAGACAGGTAGGAGACTGGTGAAAAAGAGGTGCTCTTTGAGCTGATAGATACATCAAATGGTCTCCATTTGATCTGCTCAGCTTCAGGCTCATGAAAGCTTTTCAGAAATTGTAATTTCTAAATGTGGCATTGGCATATAGAAACAAGGAACCCACTGAGAAGGGAAAGTCCATTAGTTCATGCTGACTGACCCTCCAGAGCAGAGCAAAGGGAGACAGGAGGGCCAAGAGAGAAATACCAAGTCTTAGACAGACAACGCTGGATTTTTGCAGGCATAGACAGCAAAGATATGTGGGCACTTGTGTGTGCTGGGTGCAGTCAGTGTTGATGATTCCAGACTAAGTGGATCTGTTCCTACACACGAGCCGGTCACAGAAGCAAAACTCTCCACTCTACTGTGCTTTGTGGGCATGCTGGATGTTTCCCCTATAGATTGCTAAGTGTGTAACTGGGGAAAAAGAAGATGTAAATGGAAACACTTGAAGACCAATATGTTAACATGCTATAGCAGCCTTCAAGAGTGGGGAGAAAACCTCTAGAAGCAAACTGGATAACAGGAAGATGGAGAGAAAGGTTGACATGATAAATTTGTTCTGCTCCCATAGTTAAAACGTGAGGAATGTACACAAGGCATGAGTGATAAAGTAAATAACTGCATAAGGCAGTTGCAGTAAGCAGCTTCCCATTGGTGTGGGGAGCTCTGAAGAGGCCATCAGACTGTCCAGGCATGACAAACTCCATGGAGCTCTGCATTTGGCACACAGTCTTTGAGGCTACCAGCAGGCTACCAGCACTGGTTGGGACACTTTGCTGGGAGAAGGGCACGTGGGCTTCCCACCCTTCCCTTACAGGGAGTTTCCAGGGACAGGACATGACCGTTCTTTTCCCAGAACTGCTCACTGTCTTGTGCTCCCATTCCCTTCTACCTTTCTGCATCTCTCCTTCACAGACCCCTTCTGTACCTTCCTCTCACAGGGAATGCTCCATTTCAGCAGAAGGAACTGAGTGACCCTCCCAGCAGGGTGACCACACAGTGCTCTTGGTGATCCTGCATACTCATGGGAGAGAACGCAGCAGCATTGCAACTTGGTCCTCCAGTTCCCAGCAAAATGCTCTCACCACTGGACTAGATGGAAGTGTCAGTGCTCATATTGCTGGATATGTTTTAAAGAAAGAACTTCCCATGTTCTGGTATGCACATATGAGAGCCCATGGAATCCTCTGGGGACTTAGAAAAAGAAAAAAGTCAAGCCTGGGGTCCCAAATGGTTTTAGATATAAGTTAGGACTGACCTAAGTTGATTCCTTGGGGTACCAAAAAAACAAATGGGAGCTGAAGAGGAGACTTAGGCACTATGAGGGTCTCTTAATAAAGGACCATTTTCAAGACAACCTGTTTTAGACTTAGCTATTTAAATCTTCCTTGGCTTTAGATTTTAAAATAATAAAGTAATAAAGAATCCACCACAGCTTTAGGTAAGTTTCGGTGAAAAAAATACCCAAACACTTAAAAAGGAAGTGTATTTTAGTACCTTAAATACATCTTCAGTGAATATCAGCAAATTTCATGGTGATTGGGTAGAAGAAGAAAATGGTTTCATAGCAGCAGCATAGAAGATACCACTGATACCAGGCTGCTGTCAGTCCGCCTTTATAATTTAGGGCATTTGAGTAGACCTAGGAGATAAACTGATAAATCCACAAGGATCTAGTCACAGTATTCCACTGTCCTTCACAGAAGCTGAAGACTGTGCACACCACGGACCATGACTAGTAGGGCACTACAGTAGGCACCAGATGCCAGCTGTCACTGAGAAGGTAATGGAGGGATCCTATGACAAGTGCCAAGTATGGTGAAGTAGCCCCCATCCTATGTCAGCTGCCTCTGGGGATTTCAACCCAGCCAGATACAGAAATTTCACAGTTGTTCCCATACTGTGAAGAACCACATGCTTGAGGCAACATTGAGTGTGCTGCATATGGGACTGCAGGTGAAGAAAATGAAGCAGAGTGAAGGAACTTCAGGCCCTTGCAGCTCCCATCTGAGCAGCTGCTTTACCAAAACTTAAGTGGTGGCCTTGCACTGTACCACAGTTTCCAGCCACATCCTATAGCACAGTGGAACAGCCATGAGAAGCTGAGCTTGCTCCCCTCCATCCTCCCACTGCTGCAACTCCTGCAGGTGCGGTGATGTGCAGGGATGCTGCTGGCAGGCTCCAGGAGCCCAGTACCAGGGCAGTGTGGGGGCTGGCTCTTGGCTCCATGTGCTACCCCGTTGGAAAGCCAGCTCAGGCAGCACTGCCTGACACTGCTGTCACTTGAGGGAAGGAGGCCCCAGAACAGCCCTTAAGCTCCTGCTCTACCTACAGAGAGCAGGTTCTTAATGTTAATTGTAGTTCATGCTGAAAAGACCCCCTAAAAGCCCATTACAGAAGTAGCCACTGGGGGTACCTGATTTGGGGTAGATAAATATTTCATAACTTACTAGGAAAGCAGGAATAGAGGGTAAAAGTCCTTTGCTCAATCCTGTTCCTGAAAATAAAGGCTTCTTTCACTCTATTGTTAATGTAAGTATTGAGATAGTTGTCTCTTTCTAGAGTCTGGTTTTCCCAGCCCATAGAGGCCTGCAATGGGTCAGTACCCTCCCTTCACCCACCCTCGCTTGCCACCACACCTTTGATACTGTCATTGGTAAGTGCTTTCATTAGATAAGAAACTGTTTGGATTATTTGCCACAATCATGTGCTCAAAATTGCTTGTTTTAAAACTAAGATTGATCCCTTGTCCTAGCTGTCATCATCTTGCTTGTGAAGCATTTAGACTGATTATCATGGAATGTGAATGAATGTTGGGCTTGACTTGAGTGCAGGCTCTGCAGAACTTTGTAGCCATGAGGAAACACTCCTGCACTGATGGCCAGCTCTCTCTCACACCAGGTACTGCAAACACAGCAAAATCAGTGGGGACACGTAGATTTCCAGCCTGTCACACAAGGTGTGACTGCTTTGCCTTGAAAAGATAGCTGTAACAAATGAAGTAGTTTTCCTTCACGAGTGTATGCTTTCTGCTTTAATTTTTTGTGAGCAGTATTTTATATTTTCACATATATCCAGAAGCACATTTTAAAAGTCCCTTGGAAAAATGACACACATACTTTATTTCACATTCAGTAATTTTATGTCACGCTACACAGAAACTTCGGTACTTTATAGCAACCGTATTTCTCTGGATGCATTTACCATCACTATTAGTAGGCTAGGGAAAGAAGAGTGAAGAAAGCTGGTGGGTGTAAGGCTAAGAGGAACACACTTCAGAAGGTCTTTTTCAGACTACCAGGCAAAATTCTTATATAAACCCTAATCTTCAAGCTAAAAAATCCAGCATGAAAGAATTTCTCTCCAACATCCCCCAGATAGCCCATTGAGGTAATTACTGCCTTTATCCTTATGGTCAGAGAGCTCTGAAAAAGGGCAGCAGATTAATTTTAGATCTGTCTACTCTGTCCTATCCAACAGCTCATAAAAAGTAAAGTTTCCTTTGAAAGCTCTTGCACTCCTTAGCTCTTGGGCAGCTTTAGGAGGCAATATAACAAAAAGGGCTAGGAGCACCTGTACTATTTCAGCAGTGCTCCAGCCAGGTTTTTGGATAAGCTGTTCAACTCACAACAAGAAACATGCCCTAAACCAAGCCAAAGCCCCTAGGCTTAGCTTGATTCTCCATGTGAACTGATTTCACAACCACACATCTTCCAGCCCGGGTGGCAGCATAGGTTTCCTACTGCAGCTGGAGCCCAACAGCAGTGCCAGAGAGAGCTGGAGCAGGCAGGCCTGTTGCTTTCACACAGCAGCTGATTTATTATCTGCTGGGCACACATTGCAGATAATAGACACCACTGGCACAGTGAGAGAAAATAGACTCCCAAAACCGCTGCTGACATTCGCTTGCCTACTGCTCACTGTATCCCATGTGCTTCTCTTGGTCTCCATCATACCTTGCTTAAGCACTTTGCAGTCATTATGAGCATGATTCTCCACTACCCCTCAGCTTGTGCAGTCATTTGCACCTGTGTAAAGTGAGTGCAAAGTGAGTTTACATCTACTTTGCACAGGTGTAAATGATTACACATCTCTGGAAGCTACGACTCTGTATTGAAGCTGCTCTGGCCAGAAGTAGCATCTCTGTTAACCATAAAGAATCTGTAGAGGGCAGATGATATAGTTACTCAGTAGGGGAGAATAATGGATATGCCATGGAGAGAGTGTCCTTTTGTTTTAGCATGAACTTGCCACATCTTATAGCACACAACCATCATTCTCAGAGGCACAAAGGTAATATGTAAGTTTGTATTTGATTTTTTTAAAGCAACTCTGACACTTGGTGCTTTGTTACAGGGGAAGGGAGGTGAAGCTGGAAATAAAGGAGCTTATTGAAAGAATTTCAGTGGCTTGAAAGAATTTCTAGATAACACAGTTACTGTCAGCACACAGATGCACATCACCTCATTTTGGAAAAGGACAGGTTCCTGCCGTGCCTCAGTTAGTGCTACAGAAAACAGGGCTTGGCTGTTCTTTTTGATGGGAAAAAAAGTGAATTGTAGTTCTATCAGCAACCAGTTCATTTTATAATAGAGATTGATTGGTTTGAGGGAGTTTGACATTGAGTTATGTACCTGAAGAGGGTTTTTAAAGACAATGTTATAAATAAGTCTGCTGAATACTTGCATGCAAAGTTCATATATGAACTTTAATGATACTGTAAAAATGTTTAAGAAAAAAATAGGACTATTCCCTTTTAACCTGAGTGGTTGCAACTCACAGTCCTGCAGGTGGGATCTGTTTGGAAAAGAAATTGCTCACTAAATAATGTGGGCTTTATGCTAGCCTCTTTATTCATAGTGATCACTCAAAATTTTTTCTCCTCAACACAGGAGGAATTAAACAGCAAGTGGTCAGCATTCTGCTCATAGTTCCTTTCCCCTTTTTCAGGACACTTGGCCAAAACATTTCTTTTTTTTTGAGCTTTTCACCTAGTTTTTTTAGTCAAGATATTTCTTTTCTTGTTCTGCTACACACTGTCCCTGCTAACGCCCAAGTTTCACAAAATAGACCAAGAGAGACTTGTCTTTCCATAGATGCCTGTGTAGCATTTTCCATGGTTCATATGGAGGCTGTTGAGGCTTGAGTTCCACAGAAACCTGTCCACAGAAACCTGTTGGAAGACAGCAGCTAGATTTAATCCATTAAAAGCATCTTTGAATCATTCTCACCAGTGTCATGAGTCTATAATGGTAGTAGTCTAAAGAGTATATTCTGGACAAACAGAACACTTGCATCTATCTCAATTATATTTGAAGCAGTTATAGTTAAATAACACATTTTTACATAACTAAGCAACTCTTGTCAGAGTATTTTCGTTGTTACTCCACAGTTATTTTATTCCCACCCAATCAGTCTTGAAAATATACAAATAAAACTTTTAGGCCAAGGTGTACTTCAGTAATACAAGAAATCAACTCAGAAGCCTGAAATTTTTGCTGCAATCTCTAAACTAGGAGTTCAGTATCTCTTAACATCTGTTTTCTGTATAAAAGGCATTTTAAAATCCAGAAAACAAACTGAGAGTGGTCACAAGAGTCTTAGTAACTCCACAAACACTAAATTATGTTCTGGTGACCATTGCAATTGTTTTCTGCCACAAGCTCACCCAAACCCAGATGTTGTGTAATATCTGCAAGATTTGAAGTAAAGTTCTCATTAGGAAGCAAAGTCCTCCCTGAACCTGCACATCCAGGAGGAGTGGCTGTTTCAGGACCTCTCCACTGTCATTCTGTCAGCAGAAACTTCTCCTTCACTCCCCATCTGCCCAAAGCAAACTGCTCTTTCATTAGGAAATACTCCCTTTCTTTGGAGTTTTATTGCAGCCTGATAGGCTTAAGCTTGCCTCAGACATCTGCACATCCGCTAGGTAGGGACCATGGGTTTTGATGTGTGCAGCAGAACCACCCTACCGAGGAGCCAGCGAGGCAGCTCCCTCAGGGCACCTGACCACAAGATGATGGATGTGCCAGTGCCATGTGGAGGTGCTTAGAAGTGGTTTGTGCTTCTGCAGGGCTGTGCTCAAGCTATAACCCCTTGCCCTATGGCAGTGGGGGAGAAGCCACATTCAGTGGCCACTGAGGGATTCATTCTGCCACTGTGTAACAGATCTTCGTGCTGAGGTCCACAGCTGTTTGTCAGATCCAGAGTGGAAAACTAGGCTGCAGTGGTCCTTGCAGACTTGAACAGGATGTGGAGCTGCCCTCCTTCCTCTGAACAACTGGTGATACCCAAGGCAATGTCAGAGCTCAGTCTCGCCTTCCTGAAATTCCCAACTGCCCGGAATATCTCCCGTACTTGGCTTCAGTTAAGCAGTGAAGTGGCTGCTCTGTGGCCACCTTTCTATATTACGATCCTGTGCTGCTTTGGCACAAAAGAGGGAGGACAACTCCAGAAACCTCAGCAGCAGAGGTTTGTAAGCCATCCTCAGCACTGAGCACCAAGCTCCCTGCGTTTTTCTCCACTCTTCTTTCCCTGCTAGTTTTCATCTGTATATTTGCTACATCTGTTTACTTTATCACTCTTTCTGGCACTTATTCTCTTTTTTCCTCTTTTATTTGCTCATCATCAGAAATGTCTGGCACACAAGGGGGAACAGACTCCTGCTTCCCATATACCAACACTTGAGCAGCTAAAATCCCTTTGAGATCCTAGTCTCAAAACCAGTTTCAGCCTCTGGGAAGCGATTTTTTTGTTTGAAAAGCCCCCATGGCATGTCACTTGTAATGATGCCGTTCCCTGCTCTGTGCAAAACAGTTGTCTACATGTCATTTTACTCACCTGTGATTCATATTTTAAAAGAATTTTCACAGGCAGGCTTTGTAAGACATGGTTTCCTGGCACTTACTCAGCTATTAGGCATAATGAAATCCAAACTGTTTATTAGCTCATCCACTATCTTGATTATCCAGAAATAAAGCTCAAATTCCAGATGTCCAATTTTCAAACCCAACTTTCCCAACTGTTGGACAAATGCACATTTCTCTGTCACTGTCTCCATTTGAGACCAATTAGTTGGCTCACTTTTGGACAGTCTACCCCTTGCTGTTTTTAGCATGTCTGCTCTATTAATGGTTATCCTTGAGGCTGTGTCCACTTTTTTCCATGCATTTCACAGATACCCGCAGATGATTTGTAACCAGCCTCCTCCTCCTGTTCTTCAACTGTGAGGATCCAAACAAAAACCTGGGGCCTCATTTGTGTATCTCTGGGATTCAGTGGCATAATGTGGTGTCCTTGCAATCCTCAGACTGGGAAAGAGGCTTTTTAATAGGCTCTTGTGATGTTTTGTTCTGGCCCAGATTCCAATTATAACAAGCTGACATTTTATAGCAAATTTTTTCACTGTACCAGCACTTAACTGCTTTCTTTAGTTTTTGCATTATTGCCAACTTCTCTTGTTTTACAAACCAAATCTATCACTATTTTTAATTGTTCCAAAATGCCACAGACCAGACTAGAGTCACCTTTTCCATTTGACATATCTGTGCTTATGGGCTTCATGGCAATTAATGTCCATCTTGCTAGCAGCTGCTTCCTCTCCTGATTGGCTGCTGCAGAGAAAAACTCAACTGATGGGGCAAATTTCCCAAGCCCTTGGGGCATCTGATTTCCTTTCACTGATCTGACCGTGCAAGCTGAAGTCCAGCTAAATGGGTATGAGTTGTTCCACTGCCCGTTTATCCTGGGAGTCCTTGTTTGCACCAGATTATGCCAAGAACAGGTCTTGTCTGGTCCTCAGCCAGGCTAGAGGATTCAGCTTTCCCCTTGCTGCTAATTTGCTGATCTGGCTCTCTCTGCCTCATGGCTGCCTGTGCACCACATCTCAACAGTTCCTGCAAACTTGGAGCGCTCGGTTGTCTGTCGTGGGCTGCTCTGTAGCACGGACAGGGCTGGCGTGCACAGGCTGCCTGCTGGAAACCTCTCCTGTTCCTCCTCCTGGCCACTCACTTTGGTGAGACGCTGAGCAGAGCCAAGAAGCCTGTCAAGGAGTTTTCTCTCAAAGAAATCAAGTTTTGCATTATTTGAACTGGACAATCTCTCCTCTCCCTGATTGGCCTCTGAGGGTTACAAATGAAGTAGAAAATAGTTTTACTGAGGCCATTTGGCTAACCCACTTGTGCAGCCAGGTGGCTGAGTGAGGTCTGCTCTGACCTCTGCCCCTTTCATTGCTTTCTCAACACACTTTTTGAGATCTGTCATTCCTTGCCGCTGCTCATGTCATTAGCAGGTTTTGGGTTGTCAGGACACCTTTGAGTCTCCTGGCTCCATGGAAATCCTCCTTATTCACAGCAGACAGGTCTCTGCTTCCAACTATGGGGCTTCCCAGTCTGGCTAGACACTGTATGCAGCATGTGCAGATGTTGCTTCAAAAGCAGTTCCATCTCCATAACCTACAAGTTATCTCTCCACCCATCATCAAGAGACTTCTTGATGATTCTCCCTTCTTTATTTGATACTTTCTCCTTCAATGATGCCTCATGCTTCTGGCTCTAGGCCAAGGAAGACCTTTTTCCTGGGGGAGGTGAATGGGTTCAAATGTGCTGAGGCTTGTCCCAGTCCTTTTCCAGCACCACACTGGAAATACAGGTAACATTTACAGACACATTGACAGCAGAGATGGAGGTGATGATAGAGTCAGGCTTCTTTTATTATGGTTCTCTGTCTACAAGGAATGTGCAGTGACCTCAGACACAGGAGGAATTAGGAGCTGTTTTTTTCAGGTTACAATTGCCTTTTAATCAGCTTAGTCAAAATTTCTCTCTTCCCCCACCCTGCCTCTGTTCTTGGAGCCATAATCCTGATGTTTGTTTAGGCCAAGTCCTTGGCTTCTCTGATCTGCTCTGCCTTCTTTCCATAAACACACAAAACCGATAACCAGTGAGATATGAGACACCAGTAAGTAGAGGTAATTTCTTTATATTATTTTTGCAGGAATGCATGTGTCTGTGTGGAGGCCGCTTCGCTTTTTCTGGTTACACAAAGCATCTTGAAGGCTTTTGTCTCTTGTATTTATCCCAAAGTCATGGTGGCTCTTACAGGCCTCCTTGACTCCTCTGAGGACAATCTCAGTGCTCATCTGACTGTGCAACTGGCACTTTAAAGAAAGGCATGGTTGTGGTTTTTTAGGTTACAGCCATTTAGCTCAGTGTTGCTAATTTCCTTTAGCACTAATTAAAACCGCACAAGGTTAGTACACAGTCAGGCATCTTCATGGTGGCCTTAGTCTAGGGTGGTTAGTTTGATGTCTGCAGACAAATTACTGCCCTAGCTGAGAACTGTCTCAGCACCATTAACAGAAAGCCACAGGGATGTGTAGGTCTTGGCAAAGGAGTACCCTCCTCCACCTGTCTGAGATGGATTAGCACATCACCATCCAAAAGGCAGCTCAGAGGCTTCTTGTGCCTGCTGTGGGCAGCAAATGGAGCCTTCAGTACTTCTGAAGTACTTCTGCCAATGGTAAATTCAATCATTAGGTAAAACGTACTCACTGGAGACCTGTTCAAGTGTGATGCAAAGTAGCATGGGTGGGAAAGAGAGGTAGAGAACCAAAGAGAGGCTTAATCAAGGCTCTGGCTTTGTAATTCAAATGGAATGAGCTCAAGTCCTTTGAAAATTGTCCATTTGAAAACATTTCTGCTAACTTTTTTCCTCACATCAATTTGCTTATAGATTAATTTTCATAAGCTTTCCATAGGAGGAAAATTGATAATGTGACCCAAAATATTTCTTTTCCAAAAAATGTCCAAGTTACAGTGGAAAAAAACAGTTCAGCCACATAAAGATGTGATAGTTATAAAAGCAATGTGAGGGACTTGCACAGCTCTCCACCTGCAGCAGCTAATTAAGAAGCAGAGGCTGAAGCCAGGTCTTTCCCCTTGCTCGGAAAGGACTGCTTCCTGTCCTCCGGCACGGCAAGAATTGGGGTTTGCTTCTGTGATTATCCATTGCCTCCAGCAGACAGCCAGCATGGGGGAGACTTAAAAGCCCTTTCCCAACAATGACTGTGCTTTCCTGGAGGCAGCAAATAATTGCAGAATTAAGTCCTGATTCTGTTTTTCTCAGAGGGTTGCAGCTAGGTGAGCAATCAAAGCAGCAGAGTCTTAGGAAAGGGTTAAGTATTTATACAGTCAAATAAACTATATAAAGAATCCACACCAGTGCTTCCATGTTAGGTCTTATATGTGGAGGGACAAAGAAAGAGGAGCTTGTCCTTGGCCGTGCCTCTCTTGTGGTTCATTTCTTCCATCACAGCTGCACTGTCCAGAGTATCACAGAGTCATAGAATTGTTTGGGTTGGAAAGGCCCTTAAGTTCATCTAGCTCTGACCCCCCTGCCATGGGCAGGGAACCTTCCACTAGATCAGGTTACTCAGAGCCCCGTCCAACGCTTCCAGGGGTGGGGCATCCACATCTTCCCTGGGCAACCTGTTCAGTGCCTCACCTCCCTCCCAGTAAAGCATTTCTTCTTAATATGTAATCTAAACTTAACCTTCTGTGTTGCCATCTTTAACCTTCCACTTACTGTACCTCTGTAGGCACATGCTGGTGCCTCATGTTTGATTCTCATACGTCTTTAAGATCAAAGCTAAAGCAGGCCTTCATGCCTTTCCACTTCTCTCTCTGTGCAACATACCTCAAGCTATAACCTAAAGAAAGTCTCTGTGTACAACAATGCACAATGATCCATCCCAACTCATTTCTCAGCCAGGGTGACCTGAAATGACTGAAATGAAAGAACTTTATAGCTCTGAACACCAAAATTTTGAGGAAGGTTTGCTAGTCCCAGGGGGAAGGGTGTCTGCTCCTTCTTGCCCTGCCCTGGGTGTTGATATCCCTTGCTTCTGCAGCCAGCTGTGCTCAGAGGGCTCTTTTCTTTGTTGGATAGAGCTGGGCGGTACAGGTGATTTGCTGTCACGAGGGGATGGACATGTCCCATCCAAGGGATAGCACAGGTCTGGGCAGAGCAGCCAGTTTACAGCTGTGATCACAGAGGTGCTGGAAACAGCCTGCTGCTGTGCTGTACCTGTCATGCGCCTCTAAGGGCAGGGTTTCACCTGGTGACTGACACCTAAGTGGGGGTTTCCAATAGTAGGTGTCCACAGGTGTCTGAGGTACAGGGGAGGCATAGGCAGTTTAACAAGAGAACTGTGCTTTAGAGGGGCAGAATCTCTCTGCATCCTTGCCTGGCGATTTTGGTGAGATCTCCATCATGTCAGTGGAGTTTAGCTGCCTGGTTCACATGGAAAGCTGCATCTTGACTCACAGATCTGAAGTCTTGAACTGAATCACATCTGCAGGGTTCATCAGGGTCTGCTCTCAGAAGGAGATGCTCATCCATCTTCGAGTTGCCTCATGGACCTGGAAGCCATTCCCAGAAGTGCTGTGAAAGCCAGACTGCTATCTGTGGTTTGCAGTCAGCCTGCCTTCATAGCTTGGGTTTGGGATATTTGTAGTCCAAGCTTCTTCTGGGCAGGTTCCTAGGAAAATCCTGATGGAGCATGCTTCGTTGGTGACCCAAGCACTCAGTAAATGCCCTGTAAAACTGGTTTGAAGTGTTTCTGTGGGTAAGCAACATGGGATAGCATCAGATTTGGGCTGACTCTTCTATGCAGTCTGCTCTACATGGCAGACTAGTGCAACTAAACCAAAATCTGAGTTCATTTCCTGCCTGAATCAAGCCATTGATTTGAACCTGTCCTTCCCACCTATCCCCTGCAGGCCTTAAACATTAGCATTCATCACTACTTTTGTCCTCATCCCAATGACATTCAGTTGCCTTTAGACAGAGTCTGAAGAGAAAGATGCTACATGGTAGGCTGAGATGTTAGGCTGAACTTAAGTGATGTCCCACAGAGACAGCTTCAGCAGCTGGTCCTGGGGCTGTGTCAGGTCTGTTGCCAGCATCTGCCTGGCAGCAGGAGAAAGCACAGTGACAGCTTCCTCCTTCCCATCTTGGGGTTGAACCTGAAGTTCAGCACATGCCCTTGAACTTAGACAGAGAACATATTTCTTGAAAGCTCCAACTAAGCTGCCACAGCTGTGCATGAAAGAGTTGTCCTTGCTGGTTACTGTGGTTCCAGTGTGCAGCACTAGTGTAGGTTGTTCCTCGCTGTCTGCAGGCGCTGTCCCAGTGTGTCCCGGTGCCTTGCACAAAACCAGGCATGACCTCTGCCCAAAGGAATTCCACCAGGCAGCTAGATGTCTAGCTGCTAGAAAATCACCTGCAATTATTCACACCTTCAAAATTGCAGGAGCAAAATGAGAGCCTGCTTTTCAAAATCAGGTCCATTATGTGTCTGCAAAGTATATAATCTCCACATAATTCATCAACACCATTAATCTAAACTCCTAGGTACTGAGCTCAATAGAGCATGTGTTTTCCATGTGTGTGTAATATCAAACAAACCCGTGTTTAACTTGTCAGAATATAATCAACTTCCATTAATTACTTCAGTATGAAGTCTCCAGTACCAACGGCTCTTCATATAATCACTCAAAAAGCTTTTATTGGGGAGCTAAACAGCTCAATAACACTAATTAATTGTGTTTCTTGGACAACTGAGATTGTATAAGTGGAAAGGTGGTTTTGGTACATTTCCCACTACATTGATTTTCACATTTCTGGAACACATTTCCCCATAATAGTCATTAGAGCACAGAGAGAAGAGTTGGAAAGGTGCGGTAGAAGCACGGCATTCCTAAAATATGATTTGAGATTTGTACTGGATCGGTGCTGTTTGCCAGAAATTCAAACTCTGGCAAATAACTTAGCCTTTCTCGGCTGTTTGCCCAATAGGCTGAGTGAAAAAAGCAGCAAACCTAAAAATCTGCCAATATTTATGTACCAGCGTGTGATTCAATTGTTTTATTGCAGAGTAAAAGTGACACAAGAAAAAGAGAAGTAGGACGGAAAGTCTGCAAGTCCAAGGGAAAAATAGGAAGCATTTGAATATTAAAGAATTTTAAGACTTTAATTAAACCGCCCCAAAATTCACAAGTTCAACAAAACAAAAAAAAAAAAAAACCAAAAAACAAAACAAAACAAAACAAAAAAAAAAAAAAAAAAGGAAAGAAAAACCACAATTGCTCTCCTGGGGTTTTCAGGGCTTTACTTCTACACATATTTTTCTAATTCCACATAGAGGAACAAAGAATGTGTTTTTCCCACCTGAGAAGTGTTGTTTGGTGATTCATGAAGCTTTCTCCCTTGTCTGAAGCAGAGGTTTCTCAGTTACGTACCCCAGGGCTGTGCTGCTGCAGAGCGGAAGAGAACTGGCTGGGAGGGGGATTGCCAGTGGGGAGGGTGTGAGGCCAGGGGAGCATTTCAGATCAGCAGGATATTACTTGGTGCCGTGTGTGTATATATTTATATATAAGGAGTAAATGAATTGTTGCTCTCAATGGCAGGGAAAAGTAAATAAAAAGCCTCTCTCAGCAGGATTGTGAATGCTGGCTGTGGGTTTAGATTCATGTTTCATGACTCCATTCACAACTAGGTTTTATGTTTTCAGGCCCTCTCTGCAGCTCCAATGTTATCTCAAAAGCACCATCTTTTTGTCTACTGAAATAGCAGCACTCAAAATGCAAATCTACTTATCCAGCAGTTCCAGTATCATTTCATAGCTTTTTGCCTTAGAAGTGTTGGCTCCCCCCAACATGACAAAATACAGATACCACTCAATGGAAGTGGGTGGCACAGCCAGTGGCTTCATAAATCAAGATCAAAATGTGCTTAAACCCTACAAGATTATTCTTTTTCGAGATTATTCTTATTCTTATTCAGTAGACGCTTCTTCTTTGGTAGTAAACATTGTCAAAAAGAAGCTATAACTTAGTCCTGTGCCTATTGAGCCAGACCCCGTACAAGACATGTTATCCCCGAAAAACTTCATCTTCTAGGTGGCAAGGACATACTGGGAAGTGCAAGGAGGGAGGGAGAAAAGTTGCAGACAAAGGTATTGTGATAGTTTAGGACTTCACATTTGCCCTTAGTCTAAAGGGCAGAGTTGATTCCAACCTGAAAGAATGAGGAATGAAGTTTGCATTTTAATTCAGTTCAAAGAAAATAATTAAATAATTAATAATAGTGATTGTTTGGAACTGGAACATCGACTGCTGTGTTGCTTTTGCTGGTAATTTGAAAAGTATCTGGTCTGGCAATTCTAAGAAATAGAGAAAAATACTGTCTTTACATACAATCAGACTATAATTTCTGAAAAGACATGTTCTAATTCTTCATGTTTCATTCTCTTTATTCAGACTACAGAGTTAATACTTTATTCTCCAGGAAGACCTCTCAAAAGCCATTTGATAAAAAGTTAGTGCCAAAAGACAGACAACAGTATCAGTATTATGCGTTGCTCCTGCAAGGATCTCACGAGACATTTCTGCCATTTCCTTAAGTAAGTAGTTGTCACAAGTCAGTTTTTGCAACATGTGTTAAAGGAGCAGAATCTTAATATAAGAAAATAGATGTTGGTCTAAATAAAGAACTAGACTTGTAGTCTCACTGCAGTATTGGCAAGTGACAATCAGGGTCTCTTTAATCACTGGCACCATGTGAAGGTAGAGGGAGGAATTCATGTTCTGTCGCTAACAGGTAATTTATTATGTTGGTCCGATCTTTCAGATTTAGGACATTTGACTGGTTTCCATCCTTCAGAGATCAGTAGTTTAGTTTAATAACCAGTTAGCAGTATCTCTGATATTCTTCTTTCCTACCTTGAGAGCCAAAGCCTGTTTCTATTATGCTGTACTTGGATACATTTCAGGTTTCATCATCCTCCTGAACATTTCTGTCCATATATGTAAGTTCTTTGCAACCAGAATAGCTTATTCGGCACAGACAAACAGAGGGACTGTCAGTCTTTTTAGTGAACACCTTGTGAATCATGTAGCTGGCAGAGAAAGGGGATTGAATTTGCTGTATTCACTGGATTTGATACAATGGTAATAAACTTCTTGTCTCTTTTGTATCAAAAGTGACTGTGTATCTCTTTGGCTAATGGAATTGCTGGTGCTTGCAGAAAAAAACCCCTTATCATAATGAATATATGCAAGACTCTTAAATTCTGGTTTACTTTTCCCCCTTTCTACTTCTGGCTCAGTCTCCATCTTTGTATATAGCTTGACTTTGCTTTGCCTCCTACTTGTATTTCCCCATTTCCCTGTCCCCTAGTTTCTTTCTGAAGTGAGCTGCTCATTCATACCTAGGAATGTATTCAAAGTGTCCCTTTGAGTCAATATACCAAATCTTTACATTCCAAGCAGTCTTCCTTCTGAATGATCCACCTTGTCACATAAGGAACATTCCTGATGTTTTTTCACACATCCTGCCAGCCTGTGTGCACTCGCTGAGCAGCTCTGGGGATTTTCCGGCAGCAATTTCCTTGACTTTGTGGTGCAGAGTGTGAATCCCTGCTTGGACTATAGGCATTTGTTTTCCTGTTCGTTAGCGGCAGTGACCACAAACCAGCCTGTCCAAAAGGGTGTTGGTTAACATGTTCAGCAACCCCTTTGAAGCTTGAGGCAAACTGTGAAATAATTTCTTCCCCTGTTGGCATCTTTTGTGAAACTAGAATTTCTCAGCATTCACCAGATGCTCTGGAGCAAGCGCTATTTGAAGAAGCTTATAGGATCTGTTCCCGTGTTTTTCTTTGTGGTCTGTCTGCCTGTGTCAGGCTCCAGAAAACAGTGAAAACATTCAGTCTCCCATGACATTGAGTAGAGAGAATATGGGCTAATCCTGCAACACAGCCTTCAGAGAGCTCTGTGCAGGAACTCCAGGTTCTGCTCAAAACAAACATATCTTCTGGAGGGTTTCTGCCCAAGTATTTTCTGTGGAGGCCAAAAGCACTTACAGATCCTTCAGGAGCTGTTCCATTGCACCTACTTGGAAATTTCCTTGCTTTCGTCTGGCAATTTGAACTAACATGTTAAATGCACATCCCTCTCTGTCAAACTTTCATGTTTTTCAAGTCTGTTGTCTTCCATCTGGGAGCCACCTTTGTCCCTTATGTTAGGCTCTGAAAGGCTGTGAAATTTAAACAGCCGCCAATGGATGGCTGCCCGGTCTCCTCTGCTGGCTGGCTGGTGGGATCAGAACTTGCTGTCCTTCCCCTTCACTCTTACGCCTGGAATGTAAACACACCTCACAAAAACAGAGGAATAAACCAGCTGCTATTCACTCTTTTAATCGTCTATTGAGCAACAGACCATGCCATGTTTATAAGGCAGACTGCTGAAATGGAAAATCAGGGTGGAGAGGTGACCTCAAGAGGACATGCTGTCTCAAAGTAGGATCAATGATACCTATTTAATTCCTGATTAATACATCTCTAACTTGTTCTTTAAAAAAGCTTCATTGATGGAAGGTCTGCTACCCACACAGAATATGTATTCCAGTGCTTCCCTATCTGATCCCCCTTCTGTTGGCATGTCCTACCCAGGAACTCACCTACCATCTCCTTTGCTGCAATTAAAACCCATTATTACTCAAGTGTACTACTGTACAAAGAAGAGATTATTCCCTTTGGGTCTCTGCTGGCCACATATACCTGAAGTTCATTATCTTTTCTCCTCTTAATAACCCCAGATCAATCAGATTTCCCGTCCAGAACATGTTCACTCCTAGTATGTTAACTGGGTGCCTCCAGTTGGTCCTTATCTCTTGTAAGTGCAGCCCCAACAGAGCTCAGCAGAGCAGAAGACATTCAATTACACATCATATAGTCCAACACCTTCATATACAGCTCAGCGTGTCATTTCGTTTTGCACATAACAGAATAGTTTTGGATCATCTTGATCAGCCTTCATCTTCTACAGAACTCCTGTCATGGTTTTAAGGAAACCAGGACACTACCTCACCATGCTCTGTGTAGTTCACCACTTTTGTCCACAGGTCCTTGCAATACAGTTGATGAATTCTGTTATTTTTCAGGCCATTTCTCCAATGTATCGAGGTAATTTAGAATTCTAACCCTAGCCTCTGATATACTTGCAAGGAGAACCAAGCTGACAACAAAAAATGTATCAGGATTCTGCACTGCAAGAGTTCCACTTTTTTTCTGCTCGAGACCACCATGAAGAACAGTGGAGGCAGGGGGAGCACGCCCCAGCAGCAGCAGCCAGGCGCCTTTTCTGGGCTATATGCCCCCTAGGAACTTGTTGTATAAAGCTAATAGCACATATTGTACAGCTGGGGAACCTTTCCTTTATTCCTTTAGACAAGCTATTGATGAAAATACTGAACACAAACTGCCAAGGACAAACCCCAGTGTTTGTCCTTGATGGATACTTTCACTTTGACAATGAGTCCCTAATAATTTCCCTGAATTTTCCATGTTTTTTACACATTCTCAATGGTAATTTTAGCTCCATGATATTTCCTCTGCTTATTTATAAGAATGTCATATAAGAAGTTGCCAGAAGTCTAGCTAGAGTCCCAGTAGCTGTCTGATCTATTGTGTATCTTCCATACATGCAGTTTGCTCTACTGTCACAGAAGGAAATCAAATTGGTTTATGTGATATGTTTATAAGAAGTTCATCCTGACTGTTACTTTCAGTACCTTCCTGCCTTGTGCACAGCTTGACTGGCTGTTCCTGCAGATCCCTGAGATGTCAGCCAACTGCCTGGAATTCCACAATTTGTCCCTTATATGGCTGGGCAGCACATGTTTTGGTGGATCAGTTGACACCCCTGTACAGTGCAAATATCCAGAAATGGGGCTGCCTATCCTGCCCTATGGGATCAAGAGCAGCTGTGCCTCTTACTGCCCTGCTATGGTGAAGAATGTGTGGCCAGGATCAAGGCACAAGTGAGCCTCAAGTGTTTGTTTTGGTGGTTTCCTGGTTGATTTACAGGGCCTGGAGAAGTGGGTAAAAGACACATACCTTGCTTGTGTCTTAGAACACTCTGCCCTTCTGTCTGGGTTGGTGTAGCAGTGTCTCAGGCTAGAGCAGTGCTGAATCACCAGCACCCCAGGGCTCAGTGTGTCTGAGCTACAGTTTCTCTGAAGTTTACTTCCTACCTGAGCAACAGGAGCCATCATGACAAACTACTGAAAGCAAGACATTGGAGTACGTTGCCAGGATTCTCAGTAAAAGGTGAAAAATGAAGTCTCTGGGATCTTTCATGCTTGAGTGAAAACCGGTATCAAAGCTCCACTGGTTTTGATGAAAGCAGAGTTCGGCCCAGGGTCTGTGACATTTAAGACTTCACAGATGAAAAAGTAATGGCTTCTCCTGGTTCGGCATGGAACAGGTTTTTTTTCATTCTCACAGAACAAGCTAAAAAATTACACTTGGCCTTTGGTTTCCATGCTACTATTTTGTTGCTGTTGAGGGAATGCAGCAAGAAGCAGCTCAGTATTAGTTTACATAATAATGTTTCCACATGCCTGTATTTAATTTCAAGTTGTAAATCCAGGTACCACCAAATCCCACTCTCATGCTGGTACAGGTCCTTGTGAAACAGATACAGGGAATATTTCATTTTATAAATTGTGTATAGAGTTCCCACCCCAGCTGCCCATTAGGAAATCTCAAAAAGATTGCAACCTTCTTGTATTTTTGTTCCTGAAAGGGAATCTTATTGATGCTTTTTAGAAGATGTTTGATATTGACTGCATTATACAGCAATGCCTCTGTTGTTGTTTTCATAGTAAACACTTGTTGCAAGTAGCCTTGTTTGAGATACCAGTAAGAGAGATGTGGTTTTCCAGGAACTCAGACCATAAAGGAAAGGCTTTTAAATAAAAAGGTGAGAGAAGGTGGATAAATATAACTTGTAACTATATAACACTTCACATACTTTAAAGTGACAAAAGCACCAGACTTTCCAGCCGAGTCTTGTCCAGTTTGGCACTGGGCATGGCCTGATGGGGTTACACCAGTCTGGGCAGGCTGCTCTTGAAAAGACTTTTCTGCTGCCCACCTACAGACAGCCTGCTTAGCAGATGTCAGCTTCAGGACTGTAGTCAAGAGTTTAAAAGACTGGAAATTACTAAGATTTTCTTTGTTCTACATCTTAAAGTGTGGTGAGGCACTCTTGGCTGTTTGCTGGGTTTTTTCCTCACTTTTTTTTGCATGTGGTTTCACTGCCAGTAAAAGGTTGGTGCAAAACTTGGAGCACTCTGAGTTTTCTGGTTGCCATTACACTGCTCACTGAGAAATATATTATTATTGCTGTTGCAGTCTCTTTTTAAGTGATGGAGATGCCTTTTTCAGTCTGATCCCCTTGCTCTCTCTTGCTTGCTCTATTATTTGTAGTCAACATGCATGAATGAACACCACATAGATTCTTCCGTTACTGTAGTGGATGTCTGCTCTCCAAGGCTGAGAAGTACCAGCTAATGCTATGCTTGCTAGCTTCATTTTCCATCTGAATGCAAATTCCTTTCAATATCCCAGACAGCAGAATAAACCTCACAGTTTATCTTAAACCCTATTTTTTTTGAAGGCAACAGAACACTGATACAATGGTGACCTACAGCATTGTGCTGGCTGAAATGACTCAGCATAAAAACTAGTACTCTCAGATGAAGTACTGAGACACAGACTTTTATATCCACAAGTCATCATGCAAAAGTACTCTTGTTTCCAAGACAATGAGCATTAAAAGTTCTTCAGTACAACTATGGAGAATGTATTTTCCCAGCCTGTAGATATTTTTGAGACTGTAAAACTTTATTTTTTGGTTATTTTAAAATGGGTTAGAAAGTGTAAATACATAAACAAATGAAGATAAATAGCCAAAATGACACTTTCAAAAAGTCAGTAAACATCATTTGGAAACCTCAATATTTTTGAAAGTTTCAATCATTTCTATTTTGGTGTTGATTTCAATCTTTTTTACTATAATTATCTTACATTTCAAGACAACAAAAGTAAATCTGAAAAACTAGGCTTTTTCATTTTAAAAAAAAATAAATTGGGGATTTGATCATCTCCAAGATTTCTTAAAAGAAATCCAAAGAAATTAAACACAGTTGTCCTGTTCCACAAAATTTTTCCAATTTGCTGACGTGGCATTTAATTCACAAAGATTTAGCTGAAATGCTGCTGACCATTTTTCATGACTACACTGGCTGCCACTGAGTACTTGGAACATTTTAAAATCCGGCCACATATTTTGTGGCCATTTCACAAGATTCCCAAAGTTAAGATTAACATTTTAAGTGCTGCCCAAAGCATTTAACCATGTACTTCAGTTATACACTCTCACTCTCCCCTATGAATAGAATTTTTTCTCTGTGTGTGAAGGCAGCAAACATGAATAGGGAATTTACTGTTGAAAAGGAACCCATTTGTGCAGTGCAGTGAGGGCACTGAAGACCCCAGCATGGTGTCTATGTGTCTGCTGTCCTTTTCCACCTTGACAACACAGGGCAGGGTTGCTTTGTGCTGCCTGACTTCTGGATTTCTTCTGATCCTTATGAGCACATTCTCCAGTTCTCAGACCTGGGAGAAAAATTCTTTAAAAGGTGAAAAACCAGAGCTTTAAACCCTTTAGAGTGAAGATTCTCATGCCTGCACCAGTTAATATGAGGAAAATCAGACTGCTCTTATGAACATTCCCAAGTCACAGGGATGGTCCTAAATGAAACATCTTATCTTACACCTGAACTTGTACATCCACGAATTCCCAGACTGCAAGAAGTCTTTCTTAAAGACAAATTTCACACTTCCTAGGATGAGGTTATCCATGTGCTTCAGTGTGCTCCTCAGCTGATAATGCAAAGGTAGTAGTGGTGGCCTGGGCCCACCAGGAGCCTTCATGGTGTGGGTCCCAATGGTTTGTTTCTTGAGAGTGTAGTTTGTCTTCCCCAACTTTAGCTGTGTCAGATTTGGGCTTTCATTCTCAGTAGCTCAGTCTGCTGCTGCAGTCAGTGAAGAGCTGGAAGTGCTGCAGAAGGTGATGCCTGCACTGGGACATGTGACTAGATGAAATTTTAAATTACACTTAACATCAGATCCTACAGTTCCTTAAGTGCATCAAACAGAGTGTGTCACTTATGAAACAGCACTGCTGTCTCATACGGCAGTGAGGGACATCTCAAGATGGGATCCTCATCCCACATTCCCTGGTGTTTAGAGCATTCCCAGGGAAGAGTCAGCTTTTCTGCATGGACCAAACTCAGGATAAGGCTTACCTGGACTCACACAGGAAGCCTGTGGCAGAAAAGGGCCTGCACTCCAGTTCTTTACCAACAAACTATCTTTCTTGTGCTCAAGGTAATGTGCCTTTACTGTAAAGAAAGAAATGTCCTTAATTTGTGGTTATTTACAGCACTGTAAATCAGGCACATGCCACGAAATACCAATAAAAATTGTTTAAAATCAGCCTTAAATAGCTAAACTCTCAAAAGCAGCTCATAAAATGAGACTTGGCAGTTCTTAGGTAGTTATGGTTAAATTGACAGTCCTTCTGGGAGTTAAGATAGCCAAAAGCAGTAGTAGTTAGGAGTGAAGTGATGGTGAGCTTGTTGGTTGAAGAGCCTCTATTGCACATTCCTGAGGCTTCATATATTCATTGGCCCTGGACTGTGAGAAGGAAGATACCAAACTTTGTCATTGAACACCAGCTTGTTGAATCATACATCGTTCACCTATATGGCCCTAGAAACTGCGAAGCCAGAAGAATGAGCTTTGGCGTAAAGGATCCCATTGCTGTCTGCATGTAACAGGAGACTTTTCAGGCAGGCAGGAAGACACAAGGACAATCAAGTCCAAAGCAGGCTGAAAGGAAACTTAAGGAAATCTGGAGAAGGGACCGATACCATGAACAAAAAAAGCCCATCCATACAGAAACCAGATCTCAGCTCCTTTTAAAAAGTCAGGTGCACAAGTTATATTAGCCTTGAGCCAGGTCTAACTTCCGCTGCCAATAACCACTTCCACTGCCAATAACCCAAGCTGACATAACAGCAACATTAAGGAGGCTTGGGGCTTTTTTTTCTGTTGCATTAGGCATTCATGTCTCTTTTCCACTTCTTCTTTTTTTTCCTCTTCATTTTTTTCCCCCGCAAGGTACTTGTATTTTAGCCAACTGCCTCCCTTCTTGTTAAACAAGAGGAGTTTCAAGATGGGGCCCAAACCTAAACACTGGCTCAGCAACCCAGCACTGCGAAAGCTTTGGGTTTGGGTCTCAATTCTGCTGCTAATGAGAATCAAGCACACCTAGGCACTTGCAAATCAGCTCGTAAAACATGAACTGGCATCAAGGCTGGATTCCTGTAGCTAGGCTGGGCAGGGGTGTCACCAGAGCACCTTCCAACTATTAACATCCTCCTACACACAACAACTCAGCCACACAAAGCTGCATTATTGTCCTCTTTGAAATACTGCACCAAAGCACAAAGAAATTTGTGGACATTGTGAATAAGACATAGAACAATCAATGACCCCAAAGCTGCACAGACATAGTCACACAATACTAAGTCCAGTTCATGCTCTGTGGAGGATCTCGGTATGGCAGCTCAGACTTGATGCCAAACTTGGTTACCCAAATTTCTGTCCAGCTGGCTCAGAGCAGGCAAGCAACTGCCTGCACTTGGCCATGGAAACATGATTTGGCCCTTGGACCTTCAGAAGTGCTTTGATTTGTTAGGTTAGGATCCTGAAACCCTCTGAGGTTCTTTCTGATTCCCTAAGAGTCTCACAGATTGTTCATAGTAGCACAGGAATGAGAACAGGGAGCTGTCATGATTAAAGCTGTCACTGTGAGCACTGAACTTCAGAGCTGGTTATGGAACACTGGAGAATCTGGTATTCTCAGTCTGTGCCAACTCCAGGCTCTATTTTCCTGCAAGTACCTGGCTCAGGTTTAAGAAAGTGTGGTCACACGAGGGACTGAATGGAAGCACATTTTTCTTGAAGGTTTCATAGAAGAACATGGGGTTTCACAGCAAGAAAAGTTGGTTTGTGTGAGAAAACCATTGAATCTGGCCAGAACTGTGAGGGACACTAAAAAGATTTTTGCAAATATATTAATGGTAATAGACAGTGCAAAACCAACATTGACCCATTATAGGATGAGGATGTTCACCTCACAAACAGGGAGGGACATGGAAAAGGCAGAGGTGTTTAATGCATTCTTTGCTTCTATCTTCAACACAGATGGTGGGCCAAGGGGGTCTCAGTGCCCTGAGCTGGAGGACCCTGATTGCAAGAATTATCAATTCCCAGTCAACCCCAAAACTGTGCCGGTTTTGCTTCTCCAGCTGGATCCCTACAAATCTATGGAATCTGATGGGATTCATCCAAGAATCCTGAAAGAGCTGGCTGGTGTCACTGCAAAACCTCTCTATATGATTTTTGAGCAGTCTTGGGTATCTGGAGAGGTCCCAGCTGATTGGAAGCTGGTGAACATTGTCCCAGTTTTCAAGAAGAGCTAGGAGAAGGACCCCGGAAACTACAGGCCTGTCAGTCTCACTTCAGTGCCCGATAAAGTTAGGGAGATCATTCTGGGAGGTATTGAAAAACACTTGAAAGACAACATAATCATTTGGTCACAGCATGAAGTCTGACAGAGTTCAAGAAGTGTTTGGACAATGCTTTCGGGCACATGGTGTGATTCTTGGGAATGGTGCTGTGCAGGGATGGGACCTGGACTCAATCCTTGTGGGTCCCTCCCAACTTAACTTACTTTGTGATTCTGTGATTCTGTGATTCTGTGAAAGTCAAACATGATAGAAACAGCTGCACATACTCTCATCTTCTACCCCACACAGGGGATTCACCAGCAGATACAGTCATATTCTCCAGCACTTAGAAGCCGTGTGGGGAATATGGCCCAGGACTTCTGCAAGACTGAAAGATACAGAGGCATGATGGAACCTGAAAGCCTCTGGAAGGATTCCTGAAGGAGGATCTGAGCTTGGTGGCTGCAGTCCCACTACTTGGCAGTGCCTTAGTAGGCAGGGTGAATTGTGCCCCACCCGCATGCTCCCTGACTGGGCCTGAGTGACTCCTCATGCCAGTGATTTCTCATTCACCACTCACTGTGAGCATCCAGGGCAGCCACCAAGTCCTTTCCCTGGTGCAGGGCCCCTTTTTACTAATGCAAAACAATTCCCACACTCTCTCCTATTGCTGGGGATGACACAGGGAGTAAAAAGAAGGACTTTCTGAGCATTAAGAGTACAGTGAATTACAGAAGCTCATGATTATTTTTATAATCAAAGCTGCTTCCTGTAATAGCATCTCACATTTGGTGTTGTTGATCTCCACTGATGGATAATTTAGGTAGATAAAAACATAATTCATCAAAGCCAGGGAACATAATGAAAATCTGAGTAAAGAGAGAATGAATAAACGGGTTTAAGCCCACATAGCCATTCGCGTAGCCAAAGCTAAATCCATTCTTCCTTTCACAGTACAGATGTATTATCAACCTCCTTCCCCATCTTCTCCTTCTAGCTCATAGTGCAGTGGCTACTTCATGCACTTGCGTGTGGGTATCCAAGCCTAGCTGCCATCCTTTGCCAAACTCTGTCAAAACTTAAGCCACCAAGTTATCAAATGTACTCAAAATGGTCTATGTATTGTCCTGGGACTTGCTCTCAGTCTCTCTGGTGGAATGCTTCACCTGGCACAGGTATTTATTATACATGAGGACACCAATGGAGGATATAAGGCTACAAAGTGAGAGCTATAGCTCAGTGGTTGCTGCAGTTGTGTGGTGCTAGGAGAGGAGACTGCAATCCTGAGCCCAATGTATATTCTAACTACTGAAGTGAAAATTGGAGCTCCTCTTACTCAGTGGTTTATAAGAGTTTGTGAGTGCTCAGCTCTGGAAAATGATGTGACAGAGTAGGTGGGAGCAGATTGAGTTGGTGTCTTCATGTCAGACTCGGGTACAAAGTAGGTGCCAAGTAGCTCAGCATCATTAAGATGTGGGTGTTTTTACACATTCCCAACAGCAAAAGTCAGGCTGTACATACTCCCTCAGGAACTCACGTATCAGCTGAATATCCAGATCCCTACTGACACGTTGGATGGCCCGAGGTGTTGCAGCACCACGTTTATCACAGATCAGCAGGACATAAAACCTTGAAGTGCTGATTGCCCACCAAATCTTAGCTATCACCCTCCCATGCAAGCGCAGTAGCTTTGCCGAGGCACAAAAGTTAGCAGGCCACTTGCACTGGGCTCTCTACTATGAGCACTGAGCTTCTGGATGGGCTGATTGCATCTCCTCCACCAAGGTTCCACAGCCGAGCATCCGCACAGGGTAATGTACGTAAATGTAGCCTGTACTGCCAAAAAACCCTAAATGACCAAAGTCTTTCCCAACTGACAGACCTTCTCCAGTGACTCAGGTCAGTGATTAGCTATGGCTTCCCCCTGCACTCCTCCAGTGTGGAGGATTTATTATCATCATGCCATAGCATGTCATCATGACATAGCAGTCATTCCTCAAACCTTGCTGCAGTTATTTTCACTGGGGATGAGCTGAACTACTTCACACAACTATGTACCACGAGGTGTATTGATCAGACTAAGTTTTCTGTTTCGTCCTTGCCTATCACATGCTTGTGTCCCCGTACAGGGAAACCCTGACTATTACAGGAAACCAGAAATGCAAATGCCTAAGGACAGATAAATGAATATTTAATTCAAACCAGCAAAACGTTGTTTGCAGTTATTTATTTTACTAAAATGGTTACATATGTTGAAACAAAGAGCAATAGTAATAATGTTTGTTTTTCCAATATCATAAATAATTACTGAGTTTTCATTAGCTGTTGGCTCAGCACTGATCATGACTTTTGTTATTTAAAAAAGACACACACATATTTCATCAGAACTTGTGTTTTCAGAAAACTCTAAAGCAGCAGTAGAAAAAAAAATAAATTAAAGGAAACAGTAACAAGAAATTAGGCCAAGTATTTCTTAAATTTAAAACCCATTTGATATGTTTTACAGATTATCCTTGTGCTTTGATCATTGGAAAGGAGAACCATTAGCAAATTGTTTATACAATGGCTTGCCTTCTCCAGTTCTACTTCAGAGGAGTCCCCAAAAGTACCCTTTTTACAAGACAAATTTTGTTGTTGCTTATACAGACAAAAACACTGAATATTTCTAACAGAAGAGTTTGTCAAAACCATGAATTTATTGTCACAAAATATTTAATACCAGAATAACTTATAATAGTATGAACGAAAGTGAAGTATTAACTCTCTGCTATTAGTTATAAACTCACATTATTATGCCAAAATCCAGTAAAGTATTAAAAATTAATGTCACAGAATCTTAAGACATATAATGATGCAAGTCAGTAAAACATACTTCAACTGTTCATACAGTCACAACATACATTTCTTGCTTGGCACTTTAAGTCAATGCAAATCAGCAATTTAGAAAACAAAGTAAAAATATATATGTACAAAATATTTTCATATCAAATAATTTTCATTGTACACTAAATAAAACCAACAACGTTATGTTACATCAAGAAGTTTCCTAAGAAGTCACACCAAGGCTGATATTTGCAATGTGTCTTGACTATTTTAGTGCAACTGAAACAGCCTCTATTTGCAAGTTAGTTACATCATTAGCATAGTCCTGCTTCCATTGATGTGGGAGTTCTGCCATTACACTCAGCAGGAGCAGAACTAAACTCTTGCCTTGTTCATTGATGGCTCACCACAAAGAGAAGCAAGGAAAGGGATAAGTAGGAAAAAACCTGACAGGATACCCACAGGAAAAAATCCAAATCCTAGCAACAATCAGCTCTTTTCCAGTTTTCTGTAACTGATTCAGCATAAATTGGTTTTGGCTTTGCCACTGTTTATTCAAGCACTGTAAACTTCATTAGACTATTGTTATATGACTTAAGAATAACTTGTACACCTCCAGATAAAATTTAAAAATAAACCTGCTTTTATGATAGTTATTACACTCAATAGCAGTCAATTTTAGAGACATGACATTTAATACATGGTTTAGTATCTTCTTAAAACCCTCCTGCCTTAAATGCTGATATTTTTCAATGTTTCAGTTCCCTTGTGATTCTTGTTTGGGCTTTGATAGTTTATATTATAGACTTTTCTTACTGAAATGTGAAATGTCAATCAACTGTCCTCATTTATGCAGTACATACAAAATAAAAATGTTTAAACCACGATAAAGTAATAAGTTCCACCATGGAAACATTTCTGAATGGCATTATAGTTTTAGTTTTGTACAAGAAGAAACCAATTTTACTTCTATCAAAACTTCAGTAAATCACTAGTAAAGCTTTAAATTTATAGAAATTCAACTTGAATTTACAACTAGTCTGGCTAAAACCTTCTCAACTAGAAATTTTTAAAGAGCAACACAGCTGAGATCATATGTATAAGTTCAAAATAATCTGAACAATTAACTTATTTCCTAAATTTGTGTGTTCTAGAGTATTGCACTTTTCAAAGAAATGATTTTGGTATTTTAATATACTGCATATACAGGTAAGAAACATGCATAACAACCTTATCGTCACTTTGACAAAACATACTGTACAATTTTTATAACACTGTTGATTAAAAAAAGAGAGTGAGAATGATGTAACAATTTCATTAAGACTCATCAATTTGTACAAGTCAAATAAGCACAACTCTCCAGGGCCTTCAGCAGTAATGTGTTTAGCCCTCGGCTGCTTAAGCCCACTTGGAATAATATACAAAGTTTAAGCATTATGGCATTGTCATTTTGAGGCATAACACTGTTGTACTATGCCCACGTTATAGCTTATTTTTTCAAAGCAAGGCACTTACTGTAATAGCAATGCAAACATCTTATGCGCACTTTGATTAACATAAAATAAGTTAATGTTTTGATAAAAACAGGGTTTTTATAATTTACATGACTTTTATAGAAGCAATTGAACATTTCATTTAATACAATGAAAACATCTGGGTCAGAAGGGACCTTAATTTTTTTAACTGACCATTCTGTAAAAGGGGACCTATTTTCCACATTTTCCTCATATCAGTGAATCTGATTTTGCTGAAAACCAATCCTGTGAGGAAAATGTCCGTTTGATGTGAAAAAGAAAGAGGACCCATCTCTTAAAACTGCTGAACTAATGGCACTTTAACAGTCTTTACTTCTGATATATGTGATGATTTCTGAATGATGCAGCTGGTAGTTCCCTGAAGTTTATCCTTCCCCTGGGCAAGGTTCGTTAGGGCCATAGCTGCGTTGATCTCCTTCCAGTATGTTTCATCTTTGCTGGATCCCTTTCTGTTAGCTGCGCTAGATACAAGCAACAACAAATATTTACACACACATCTTACATAGCTACATGGTATCAGGAAAACTGTAATAACAGCAATAATTTTGGAAAATTGTGAAGTCCCTTACTCACCTTTCACACTTATTTGGTCCATTCTCCAGATTTTCTGTAAACAGGAAAAAAAAAAGTCTATTTTATTTTAATAGTTTTAAAAACAAGCATGTTCAGGGAATAGGCATATTGAAAAATAACGCAAGGCTTATTCCAAAATTGATACCAGATTTAAAACAAAATCTTTGCTTTGACCCATACAAAGGACAAGCTTCATGCAGGCATCTGCCTAGAGAAGGCTACACTGAAGGTGTAGCTGTTCTTGAAGGTTCACCTACATTTGGCAGGGTAATAGAGCTGTGTTTCAAAACATAAATACCAAAGACATAAGTAATTGCAAAACCTAAAAATAAAAATCAGCTTCATTGCCCTTCAGTGAATGCCTTTCAGTATGCACTAAAAATAGGACTCTCACCCATGCACACATGATGTGTGGGAGTTTTAATGCGCCCCTTGCCCAAGCAGTGCCTCAGTCACAGGGGCAGCTGAGAGGGACACAAGTAACAAGCACACCTGGTTAACAGCCCTCAAAGATGAAATTGCATCACAGGCATAAACTGCACTTCCTCATCAAGAGTCATATTTGTTCATTCACTAAATCCTCACGTCCCAGAGAAGCCAAAAATATTTACCAGGCAGAAATGTATAAGCTTTATTCAGTGGGTTTGCTATCCTGACACAGAAATACATTATAGAGGAGCAAGAAGCCGCTGCCCAAATGCAATACCTATGCAAAACAAGTCAACCAAAGAAACAGCAACGGCATGAGCGCTAATGACTACAAGACCCAAAAAGCGTCTAAACACAACATAAATCTCATCAAGGAATGCACATCTTTGCAACACCAGATTCCCAAATACAAATCAACCTTATTGCTAGATTTCCATCAGATTATTAAAGTTGATCTTGTCTTTAAACAGAGTTTCCAGTGGAATAACCGTTGGTAGCCCTCCACTTAGGAGCAACCTTGCTCACCACAGCCAGCAGCCCATTGTCTCCTACAGCCAATAATTCAGCTCAGCTGCACTGCACAGTACTTGGAAGTGACTGCTGGAGACCGCAGTCCCACTAAAGAAATGCAGGGACACCAGCTGTAATTTCAGAGATCAGCTGTTTGTCAAACTGTTTGATCTAGCAGGCCTCCATCCTTTCGCAAAACAGCTTTATAAATAAATGCTCACAGGTGACCAAGGTTTAAGTTTTGTTCCAAAAGTGCACATCTTAAATCAGTATCTCTTAAGCTCTCCTAGATCAATGCTTGAATGGGATTCAAGATGGGAAGTCCAGCCTATGCAGAGGACAAGGAACCAAGGAAAAAAGAAACATTTGATCCAGAAAGAGGTACTGAATGACACAAAAATTCTCCTTCTTCATGCCATACTTGGCTATGAAGAATTCTTCAGCCCTGCTTCATTGTTTTTTTAATTAGAGACAATTTTAAAGAAGAGGTTTAGGACTGAATAGGTCAGTAGGTATAGAAATGGAAATAGCAAGTAATAGAGAACATCATTGCCAGAGCAAACCTGGGTATAAATACACCTCTCTCAAGCATTTGTCAGTTTCTTTTGCAGTTGGAAAATATTTCCTATGAACAAAAAAATTGCTTGTACAAACTTCTGAGGGAAGTAGGTGTGAATGGTGACACACATTCCAATTCCAGCGTTTATTTGAAGGAGTATTTGCAAATATTTTTTACTGGTGTTTAGCCAGCTCTAAAAGAAAGCATCTTGCCCATGGTATATAATAGCAGTAGCAAAGCTAAAAAATAAAATCCAGGAGGAAAGAGCTGCCCATTCTTTAACTTTGCTGAAGATTTTTCCTGAATCACACATATTTTCTTATTCTGTTCAGATTTTATGTTTTTTTCAAACAAATAATTTATGTCAAAGAAACTCAAAACTGGGTTACAATAAAACCATCACTGGCAATTTGCAAAAGCGCTTGCTAATAACTGCTCTAAAAGCACATTAGTACAATGAAGTCTGAAAAGCCATCATTTCAAAGCACAGGCCTTTTTTCCTTGCTAAAAATCCTTTTCTCCTATACCAAACCTCTGACAGCATATCCCAGTTTGCATTACCATAGCATCCAAGCAGCTCCCACGTGTCTGAACAGCTCTTAGCAAAGGAAGTATTACCATCTTTTTTTGATTGGGGATAACCACAGTGAGAGACACAACGACCTTTCCTTATGCTCTTCTTGACATCTTGCCAGTCAAACCAACCTAATGTGACTCAAAGCAAAAGTGAGGTTCACTTCACATGCCATGAATCTGCCATCTGTCATGTATCTTTGTATCTTGTCCAGACTCCATTCATAAACAACAGATATCTCCTCCAAGAAGTGGTTTCAGCCATTCTATTTAACACTGCAGTCCAATGTCCCTGAGTGCTGCTGTGAAGCCAAATACATAGGTTCTGTTCTATGGTCCCTTCCTCACACTTTGTCCTTGGACAGCATTATCATCCATGTGGATATGCTGAGAGCTGGATGAGGAGAGGACCATATCTCTCCTTTGGATATTCAGTATGTCTATGATTCATATCTATATTTATTTAGAGAGATTTAGTACACTGCTAGCATAACTACAGCCTTAATGGCTTAGCTCAGCCTGGAAGAAATGTGGGCTGGTCATGTCTGGTTCTTCACTGGCCAAAGAACATAGATGACAAAATGTTATCAGATGTATAAAAAACCCCACAAAATTCTGAGTCTTACCCAATATTTTGCTCTTTCTTCATCTTTTGTAATCTATCTGCTCTGCCCCCAACTACTAATTAAAAATTTTGATAATTAAAGCATTTGATATTTGAGGTATCTGCACAAGAATTGCAAGGTATATTTCAACTGTAAAAGCAATATTTTCGTGAGATTGCTTCATGGAAGTGATCAAAGAACTTCATTCTCAAAATGGAAAGTGTTCAGTTTCTTGACCATCACACAACATGTTCCTAGATTTCATCTCTGAGGCAATAAGGAAATGGCACTGGGGCTGGGTAACCTCTCTGGCAATGGGGTTGGAAGGAATGGAGAAACGATGGAGCATACTGAATCTCACTGAGTAGCTTCATCTGAGGACTGGCCCCAGAGTAAGTGCTGATGGGCACTCCACTCATGATTCACTCCACTCTACTACATGAGAAGCAGCACTTCACCAGCCTTGAGGTACCAAGGTTCCTGCAGAGCTGTTCTCTCCAAGCACTGTGGTTACCTTTAATCTCACACACCTTTGGTGGCAGCACCTCTGGTCTCCTCTTAAAGAGTGTGGCTCTTTCAGTAGTTGGATCAAGGCAGGCTGTCACACAAATTTAAACCCCTACAGACTTGCCAAGCTTAGATCAGTGTGTCAAGTGACTCTAGGGAAAGCCAACGCTGATGAATTACTGTATTCCACATCGTTCCCAAGACTCATTTGATAGGTTAAACAATGACGTTTACCCTACTGCATACAGACATAAATACATTTCAACAGCATACAACTGGCCAGCACAAATAATTTTGCTAAACAAACAACAGTAGTGTTCAATATCATATTTAGTAATTGAAACCAAGCTGCTGCTGAAAGTGTTTTGTAGTGTCTCAGAAAGGATTACGCTTCTTGTCAAAGGATGGTAGTAGGCTTTTAATGTATATTGAGATTGTATAATAAATATATTTAATACTAAACATCAGAAATACCTATTTGCTACAGGTCTGGAAATCACTTAAAACAGTGGTCATTTGCTCTGTAACCATAAAGTTTTAAACACTGTGAAAATGGAAACTCAGTCATTTAAAATTAGGGGTTGTCATTTATACTTCACTTTCTGGTGCTTCATTCTGCTCCCAGTTGCAAGCATCCAGAGAATCAGCTTTTGCCTACCCAAGAATGTCTCATTCTGCTCTCAACATCCGCCCAAAGAAACCAGCAAGGCAGGATATTTGTTCCCTCTTGTTTATAATAGGAAGTCACTATAAATCACCTACCAATGGAATCCTGTATACCTTTCCATTAGTATGAGTTTTCAGTATACAGTTTACTGTAGGACATAGTGCCAAGAGTGTAGACACCAGACAATACCAGCTTTGTGATACATGGTATTTTAGCATGGTATTTTTCAGGACTCACATTATTAATAATATACATGGCATCTTTTTTTCACCATGAAATTTCCTCATAAATATTAACTGGCTGATCCTGACAACTCTCTTGCAAGGTAGCCTGCAGTCCCTTTTTAGTAGAGATGGAAATGAGTCTCAGAAATCCAAAGACAAAATACTGCCTAGGCAATATTTTGATAATTTCAGAAGCATTTAAAAACAGATTTTTCCAGGATTTCTCTTATATTTAAAATATTTTCCTTTGTTCTTCTGCTATCAGAAAGGACCAGCCAAAGAAAATTAACTCCAGGGTTCTTGCAGGCAAACCATCCTTAAACTGCACAATAGCATCACACACCTCTAATTTACTGTGCACAAAGGCTGTCTGGCTACACAGAGCTTGCAGAACATCCAGATATTTCAGAACAATTCAGATGCTTACTGCTCACTGCACCCAGACTAATAACTTTTATATACTTGGACAACTTCAGAGGTGTGCTAAATAATGTTAATTACATTTTATCCTTTGGATATAAGAATTCTGACCTAAGAATACCATGTGTGTGGTGATGAACCAACTTCACCCAAGGCCCTGCAGGGAACAGCGAAGGCAAGACTGACCCCTTACGTGGCACCGAGCAGCCTCCACATTGCTCCCCCACTCACTGTGGTATCTGGCTCAAGCTGAGCCACAATAACTGGCTTAAACCCTGCTTTGTGTTATCAGGTAACACTGACAAAGCAAAGATGGCTTGAAACCAATAGGGGAAAGAATGTGTGAATGAGGGAACAAGACAGAGAGGGAAGGGTACAGAACATTATGTAGTGGGGAAAAAATGGGCATGCAAGTCAAGACACAGTAGGTCAGTCTCACATGACCGTCATACTTTTTGAAGCTACTTAAACATGTACAGATTCCTGATGAATTACACATCTTCTAGTCTAGCTTAAAATGGAGAGAAAAAAAAGAACTGCTGGCCTCAAATGGTGAACACCATAAAACATTTGTTGGTTCAATAAAAGGTCCTGTATAACTTATCTTAATTTTAAAATTGGCAACATTATTCAGTTGTTTCACTCACTGCCTCTCCTGAACTTTCTTTTGTTGGTTTTGGAGACTCTGGCTTAACATGTGTTGACCAGCATTTTCAAAACAAGCAAGAAGAGGAAAAAGAAGGAGAAACAGGAAATAAACTGGGGCAGCTGAAAAGAAAAATGAACATTACATGTGTGAGTAAATTAGTGGTGAGATGAGGTATTTCTGTAGGTCACATACTTACACACACCTTGACTCCAGTATTTTCCAAACCACAATTTCAGGGCACGTAAGACTTTCAGATCTCTGTTTCTCCAAGGAAAAAGCTAGGTTAATTTGAGTTAATATTCCTTTACTCTTCTGCATTGACACAGCTCCTTTACCCCAAAGGATCCCAAAGTAAACCATGAATCACACAACACCACTAATACTCACCCACATCTGGGGAGGGAACGTGGCTTAGCCCAGGCTGCTCAGCAATGCACGGGAGGGGAAATTGTAGCCCAGAGCTGCAGGCCAGGCCCTTTGCTCTTATAAAAAATGTCATTTAATCTTGGTGCAAAGACTGTAGCATCAAGAAAACCTCAGCTTCTCTAACTTTAATTGGAGGCAGCAGGAGCTGGCCATCCCATATTTACACTCGCAGGCTCCCGTTTTGAGCCTGATGTAAACAGACAAATGAGTTTGTAAACATGGATACTGCTCAGCCAGTGACCCACACTACCACAGGCTTTCTACACACAGGCAGGACTCATCCCACCCAGCACTGAAAGTCCTAAAATCCTTTTCCTTTTGCACCATCCTCTCTGTTTCTTCCTCAGGGACAATAGACCTATTAAGGATGAATTACGGAGAAGTGCAGACAGGAAAGCTCATGCTGGAAGAGACTCCAAACCGCAGAGTCTCTTACAGAAAACTTCCCCAAACACGCCCCGGTGGCTGATATCCTGCCGACCCCAGGCCACCTCCACATGGGATCCCTTCACTGTTGTCCCTTGTGAGGCCACTCCTGCCCAAAGCAGGTCCTGGACTAGGAAGGTCTGTGTGAAACCATCTGGTTGGGGCTGGCAGCACTCATGCAGCAGAACCTTTTGGTGGAGGAATGAAAGTCCCTGTTGGAGTTTCAGGTGACCTGTGGCTGCAGACACAGCATGGCAGTGTGACCTGGGAGACTGCATGATACCAATCTCAGCTGGTCTGATCTCAGGGGCATACTGGATTTCTACTGACAAAGATTTATTACCATGTCCTTTAGCTGGGTGGGAGGAGGAAGCTGTCAGAAACTTGCAGGAATGAGCTCTGGGCCCAGGCTCTAGAGAAAGCTCCTTTTCAGCAAAGCTTTATTTTACCACTGCTCTCTTCCTTCCAGGAGGAGGTTACAGAGCAGCTTGTAATGAAGTCAACCCCACAACTCTGTTACCTCACTCTTTGGCTTCACAGGGACACCAAGTATAACAACTGACCTGTCATCAGCTGTTACGTCCTTTCAGATGAACAAACTGCATAATGACAATTTATGTTCACAGTGACCGCCAGAGAGAATATTTTTTTCCCTGTTCACCCAGTGGGTTTTTTTCCAGGAACAGCTATAGCCCTGGTCTGACATCTTCTATTAAGATCCATACAGTGGGTCTTGCCAGTGTTAGAAACTTTGCCATCATCCCTTTGCCATCATGCCCTAGACCAAACCTTTTCTGTGAAAACACTTCATTGCAATTTGTTTCTTGCATCAAACTTCACATATAAGCTTTAAGTGTGAAGGACTGCTATCACTCAAGTTATTTCCTGAATACCTGAGAACCTGAAGACGTTTTTACCTCATGCAGCCTGGAGCCTGATGCAGTGGGAGTAGGCATCTAATTACATTTTAATACATGTGATTTTTATAAAATGAGTGTACAAGCCCACAGAGACTGTGATAGGTATATTTTATAAATCGTAAAAGAGAACTTGAGTTTGCAAGTCTATATTAATATTTGCATTAATAAGTGCACTGAAAGCCCCACATAATAGTAGGCATGGTGCAAATGGTCTTACAGTCTTGAACTATGCACATGAATGTAAGAATTCATGAGTTAGCAAAATAGATCAAAACCTGGTGTAAATCGCTTCACTGTTCAGTCACAGCTGACTCTAAATTTCCCCTGACCATTGACAGTGTGTTCTCCTTGGTGAGATTCAGGGCACTTTGTGAGTCTTGTTTTCTTAGCCAGAACTTAGCAGAGCCTAAAATGGGAGCTGGGGCTGTGAGCACTGAGGTGAGCTGTTAACAAATTGGTGCTTATATGGTTTTATTTTCTTTTCATGTTTGCCGCAAAGCTGACTGAAATAAAATTTTTTCTTATTGAGCTGGCATGTTTCTCGTTGAGTCGTGCAATGTTGTCAGATTCCTTGGTGAGAGTCTCCCACATGCATTTCAGAATGCATAAAGAAACATCTGACCTAGGCTTCTTTTTTTTGTGTGTGTGAGTGTGTGTGTGTTATTTGGGAAGGGATTTACAACACGTGCTGTGCTGACTCATCAGATGAAGTGGTTTGCCCTTCTGTTGCAAACCATTAGGGGTTAACACTGAAAACCATGTTAGGCAGCAGGTAAGGGGGAGGCTGAAATAAAGAAAAGAGGAGAAAGGAGAAGGGGAAGAGAAAAAATAAATAAAGGAAAGAGTATGGGAGATGTTACAAAAAAAGAAAATGACAAAATGGAAAATGAAGATTCACCAGGAAAAAGAAGAGTAAGTAATATGAAGGGAGAAAACATACCACTATGTCAATTTTCTTTATTTTTAATACAAAAATATCCTTTTCCCACCCAGGAAAGTTGCTGTTGTGCAGGCAGGCACGTTCAGTCTTTCACTCTGGATCTAAAGAGTTTAATTGGGAGCTCTTAAAGACTAAAATAAGGCTTTAAAAATAAAAAGCTAAAGTCAAATGCAGCCAGGGTAAGCACTACTACACTCCAGCACGATTGTTTTTCATTAAAAAAGCAGGGTGAAAGGGAGGGTTTCAAAGCCATATTTCAACCCTAGGCTGACACGACAGCAGTAAAATCTGATTTTGTTATGCTAGTTGGCTGTGGGTTTGGGAGCAGACCCTATATATGCAGTGTAATGTTATGATATGAATGCATGCACACAGGATATTTTCAGAAGCCTCTTGCAGAATATAGAGGAACATGCCACCCATTCCTGTGGCCCCACTTGCAGGAGCCAGCTCCTCTCCTGCTCCTGGGAGCCAAGCAGGCTCAGACATGGCATATGCTGTACAACGAAAATTTAAATTATAAGGTGCTGTATTTTCAGGCAAGTGGAGGAACTTCTTAGTGAATGTCAGAACTGATTTCCATGGCATGTTTAACCAGAAGCATGGAGTAAAGAATGGGTAAGTCTATCTGAGTGACAAAATCCAGTTTCTTTCCCTTGCCTGTAAGATAAAGAACTAACAAATATGGTCTCTTTAAACATCCACTTTCTTCCATCCACTGCATGGGGTACTGAAATGTGCACAATACTTCCCACAGAATCGTAGAATACCCTGAACTGCATCCACAAGGATCATCAAAGTTCAACTCCTGGCCCTGAACAGGCAGCCCCAAGAACTGCACCATGAGCCTGAGAGCATTGTCCAAATGCTTCTGGAACTTCAGCAGGCTTGGTGCTGTGACCGCTTCCCTGGGGAGCCTGTTCCAGTGCTCAGCCACTCTCTGGGTGAAAAAGCTTTTCCTAATATCCAACCTTAACCACCCTGACACCTGTGCAAATACTAAACCCCAGATACCTAAGTAGTGTCCCAAACTTACTGTGCTCTGTGAGATCATAAGCACACAAATTCAAGCAGCTTGTAAGAAAAGTGCATCATCAGGGCTCCAGCAATCAAATAGCCATAAAAATGACTGTAAGCTGCAAAAGACCCTCACGGTAACCCAGACAACTGTTGCACAACAGACCCTGCAAATCCAGGGATTACATGTGAAATTTAAAACATTGTTTATATCTCCAGGGAGATACAGATATTTTCAAATATATACCTACCTGTATCTGCTTCTAAATTATGTTTGTATAAAAATGGGAATGGCTAAGCAATCTGCCTTCACACTAAGTATACTATGAGATACAGCAGTACAATCACACATGGTATTTTCTGTGGTCACCACTTCCTGAAGGGACATGATGAAGCTGTGCCAGGGCTGAACCTGGAGCAGTTGGTGACACCTTTCCCTGCACAACCTCGGTGCCATGACACAGCAGCTCTGACACTGTTGCCAGAAGAGGACACAAGAAGAGACAAGACAGTCAGGTGGACGTAGCACATTAAGTAAATCACGTTAGTGACTTGACAGTCTCTCTGCTTGTGCTACAGGTTTGTGTGGGGCTCAATAAGTCATTCTAACTGACCTTTTCACAGTACAGTGCCACAGTACATTCCCCGGTCTCTAGACTCTGACTTGAGAGCCTGAGCTTTCAACTTCAGCAGTGCTGAGCGCTCACAGGTGCAAAGGAGGTTAAATGAGGTTTTTATGCTGCTTTACATGCATAAAAAGCCATGAAATCATGAGCATCCACAAGGTCTTACGTATCTAAAATTAATTTAAATTGTAATTGTTTGGTGCCTTACTTACCATTTGTGAAATCCTACAGATGTCTTATGGAAACACCTTCATTAAAGTTTGAAACGGGCCAGATAGAATGTATCAAGTTGCACTGAACAGCACATCATGAAATCAATCATCCTGTCCTCAGAGGGGGTCAGATGTGTTCATGCTATGGCTTTGGTGGTACAGAACCAGCAGTGAGCACCCAATGAGGATATAAGATGGGTTTTGAGGCATCTTTCCAACCAGGCCAGGTTACATATGTCAGAAAAGTATCTCTTTCCTCATCTAGCTTGAAATGTGATGGGAACCCCTTTATTCAGCATCCTGAGGAATTATCACAATATACATAGAAAGTTGTCGTCACACACCTCCCTGACCATATGCAGAATAACCACAGAAAGAAGCTGCTGATTGAGCTGCAGGAAAAAGAGCTGCCTGTGGATTATTCTCATCTCCAGCTGCACAAAAGTGATTTTAGTGTTTGATAACATTATTTTTGAGTCAACTCTTCAGTTCTGTTTCCTCTGCTTTACCTTGTGAAGCTATTGCAGTCTTCATGCTCCTGCTCACCACAACTTGCACTGTTATTATTTCCATTATGGGATTTCTTCTGAAACCTAAATATTCCCAGGCACCTTTTAAACAGGCCCTCAGAGATTCTAGTAAATTGGGAGGTATCCCAAGAAGGGTTGTGTTTTCAGTTTTCCTATTCACCAAGTGAGTGAGAGGCAGTGCACCAAAAGGCAGAAGGCTCTTGGAGCGGAACAGCATGCCCAGAGTTATTCAGGAAGATGTACCTATTTGCCAAGAGCTTTTGAAGAAGCAGAAACACCTCCTTCTACTCCAAACATCATGTTGTGTTTAAAATGGTTTGAGTCCCAGTGCAGTGCAATTCCAGTAACTCTGCAGAAGAATCATACTTAGAAGAGCTGAAAGCCTATGCAGGCTATCATGGAGAATGATGCAGTGTAATGAATCAGCCAGACTGTGCTTGAATTCTCAAGGAGCAGCTAAACCTGAACACTGCAGATGCTCACTAATTGAAAGTTGTAAGCGCCCTTCACAGCAGAGTCTTTGCCTAAGACAGATGAGGCTCCTGCTCTCTGAGGGAGCACATGTGGGAGGTCTGAAACAGTAGTAGGCCAGTACTTAACATTGCAAAGGCCTTGGATGTGAACAGCTTTGTGGAAGAAGGAGGAATTGCTTCTCTGGCAAAAGGTATGAAACAGTCTGTGATAACAGGAATGAGAGCAAGGATGACTGAACAAATATTTGCACTGAATGCCTTGTCAGGATAGGGGAATTGCTACTGATATGATCTTTACTTTCAATGTTACTGTTTCTGACAGTCTTACAGACTTTGCAGATGTTTATTGGCCACTAAATCATTCTTCAAGAATGTTGGCTCTGTTCCCAAACCTGAAGAGCCTGAATGTGAAGGGGTTTGTTATTCAACACACACTGCTGCTTTTGGAGACAGTGATTTTCAAGAAACCAGCAGGGAAGCATCGTCAACTGATAACAAGACAGGGACTGGATTCAGATTTCCCTGCACGCCGGGCCTCAGCTGCTAAGGCAGGCTGAGTAAACGAGCACCACGTAGCAGGGCACTGAGTATCCACGTGGCAGAGAGCACTGCCTGAGCCGTGACAGCAACGCTGCGCCACAAGAATGGACCTGCATTGCAACAAACATTGCTGCTGAGAGACAGGGCTTACCAGCTCATCCCAACCTTGACGTACTGCCTGCTCTTCTTGGTATAGCACAGTTGCATGAATTTTAGAGCCTTTATAAAGCTCGCTCCTTGGTGCTGCAGAGATTAGTTCTGTTCTGCTCGGCTCCTCTAACTGCAGGATACGCTGCATAACAACGAGGCTCATTCAAACCCTTTGCCATTCATCTCAGGAAGAGCAGCTCGCAAAGACGCAATTGCTGAGCTGTGGAGGACCCTAAGCCACTTTATTTCAAGGCAAACAGATTTGCTTTCAAACAGAGTTTTTGAACTACAGGCAATATGCTCAGGCTAGTTTCTCTGAGTGAAGATGCTGATTCTCTGAGATCACTGCCAACAGTTCTCACCTGAAAAAGCTACACTAGCCACTGGAAGCTGTACCTAAATAGAGACTGGACTAAAATAGTAGTAATAATAATTGTGACAGTAATAATACATATCTTTTAAATAATGAGTGATAAAAGTAATCCATTCCCTTTGTATGAATAAAATTATGAATTATTGGCACACAGTGTATTATTACCAAAGGAAAGATGTACTATCCATAGGTATTAAATATATTTCTCCCAAAAAGGCACCAACACATTGACCAGTGGATGTGATCTAAAAGCAGTTAAAGCCAATTCCCTCCTCTAAAACCTAATTGAATTGCTGGCTATCAGCTTCCAAGATGAAAGACAGTGGTATCCAAAATAGCCCCTAGTAACATTTTCCCCCCAAATAGGGCAAATATTGTTTAAAAATGTCAGGTTGGTGCAGAGATAATGTGCTTCAAAAATATGTAAGACAGGTGCAGAAAGCAATAATGTCATATTTACTATGTATTTGTTTTACATTAGCTCATACATGTTTTCCTGGAAGCCAGGAGATTTCTGCTGGGGAATTCTCTCCTGCAACTGTTTGCTGTATCAGACATAAAACACATACATATTTATGGCAAAGCCATATGGTATCTATGGTTAAATCAACTGACATACTTCAAAAAATATGGCTTTTGATTAATTTGGAAGCTCTATAGGTCAAAACCAGCTCAGAAGCTTTATTAGCATGTATAAATCACTGGTCTTCCCTCATGTTACCATAAAAAAAAAAAACCAAACAACCCTTCACCCAACAAGGTTTGCAATGGGAAACTGAGCTATAGATATATGTGAATAAAAATTTGGAAAATACCTGCATTCATAGAAAGCAATTCCTTACACAGATGCAGTTGGAAATCACTGTGAACTTCTTGTTCAAGGAGCAATTTAATTAATTTTATCTCAGAGTAATTCACACTTATGGAATTTTTTTATGGGTCTTCCCTGACCTACTTAGATGTTTTCCTAAGCATCTGCAACAATCATATATTTGTACAGATACCCTCGCATTCTCACCTGCTTTTTAAGAATTAAGATCCGGAATTTCCACTTCTATAGAGAAAATCAGTAAGACAGGAAGCCACGGTTCCAGACATAAAGAACATTCACATTTTTCAGAATATAACTATGGTGAAAGGAAGAGAGATCCTTTGATCCCTCCAACACAGTTCAACTCTAAGCTTTGAGCTTTTGGATGGAGGATAAGGGGCAGACTCTTAGCAGCCAAGCAAGCCAGGCAGCTACAACACAAACTCTCTAAGCTCTGTGAACTGTTTCATGTTTTCTAATTAACTTGCTGCTATTATTAGTAGTACTTCTGTTTCCACTTCTATAACAACAAAGGCTTTTTCTTTCATTTAACAAGAATTTTTTATTTTTGCCCGTGAGCCAAAGCTTTACCATAGAACGATTGCATATACATCACAGTATGTGAAGTTTATGGGGATCTGCAGAGGGCCTGCAAAGCAGACACAGCAAATCCCATGTGTGGACAGCCGCCTGCATTCCTGCCCACCATCCTTCTCCAGCAATGAGCAAACAGACATTGCACCACCAGCAAATGCTGTATTTGAAAGTACAGGTTTCATTAGGATGCACAAACACCAGCCTAGCTGGGTGGCACTGTCATGTTACTTCAGACAAACTAGTAAGGTGTTGGCAAAACCAGCCCCGCTGAGCACCACTGGGAGGGGCTCATCCAGCTCGCAGGCAGGGCTTGGCTAGTGTTGGCAGACACCATCAACCACAACTGCAACTCCAGGTTCAGCAAATCTTTTTAAAATACTCTCTGGACAGCACTTCCTAGGCAACTACTGTCTCAGGTAGGAGCATCCTGAGAGCTGCTCAAAGCACCCTGAAGGCTGCTGACCACCCAAAGCCCCATCTGCAGAGACACTCTCCCTTCCTCTCACACCTCAGACACAGCTGGCTGCCTCAAGCTGTTATAACATGAGCCTTGCACCCTTCAAACACCCAGAGGCCCAATTTGGGGCTTAGATGACACCTGCCCCATTCCTTTATTTTTGTTTTTATAAGACTCATTAGCCTTTGTGCTGAAGCAGAAATTCCAGAATACAAACCAGGACACTTGACAATGTGAGTGTCTGTACCCTCAGATTCCAAGGAGGAACTGCCTACAAGAAACAACAAAGTGTCTAAAAACCCTGGCATCAAGGACTTTTCCATTTGATTTTGGTTAATGTTAGGAAGCCACATTACTCAGATAGGCCTGGGTGAAACACCCTCTGCTTCATTTGTGAAATCTGCATTTCAGTAGAGAGAACAAAGTATAGGAACATATAGGAATGTTCAGCCATATCCAGTGATTGCAATTCTCAATCAAAATTGCTTCTCAATCGTGTTGTCTTCTTTTCTATCATATCTGTCTTTTTCCACTTCCTCCCCATTTCCAACTGGATCCTCATTTTTCTTTCTCTGCTATGACAGGGGATGAGAAAAGCAAGAAGAGACTTTGCTGCAGTTCTTTCAAGAAACATTCAAGACTACCCATTGGGAAGGCACTTGGCTTGCAAAGCCAAAGTCACACTGTAGCAACCCATCAAATATGAGGTGCTGTGTGTGTTCAACTGCTGGCATTAAACTCTTGTTCTGTAAGATTTGGGTAGAAATTGGTAATTGCTGCCCCCCAAAGAGGCAGACTGGGAAGTATGACTTGTGAATACAAAGCACAAAGACTTTGGGGAAGTTTCCCCTGGCCATAATTGTGTGCACATGTCCTACCCCTGAGTTTAGTAAGCTGGTTTCTATACAGCACTTAAAACGGAAAAAAAAAATCCCTTTGAAAGAAGTGCCTTGAAACACTGATATTGGCAAGGGATGACACTCGCTGTAATTACTGAAAGACAAGATTTTTGATCAGGACTCCTTACTCAATTCTCTCCAAAGCCTCTCTGAGCTCCAAGTGCCGTGACCTTTAAAATCAAGGGAGCAAAATGTTCTCTGTTCTAATGACTGGTACTGTAAAAGCAGAAAATCCACGTGCTAAAACTGAGATTTAAATTGTAGTGTTTGGCAATAAAATCAGACTTGTTTCTTTTTGGGTATCAGAGTAAAACATGGTCTGTATGAAATGTTTAGAAGGATACTAAACTCTAGAAAAATGGGCAAAAGTTATAAACAGGGGTCCTACATTTTCAAGGATGATGAAAACAGTATCTATGTAATGGCACAAAATCTATTGCTTAAATTCTACATTTACTTGCACAGAACACAAAAAAAAAAAAAAAACCCGAAAATTTTCTCTGATTATATAATGAAGTTTCAGATGAGTTTACAGCTCTATCTCTAACTTTTGTTCTTTTTCTCAAAGACACATGCAAGAAACACTTCTGTACAAAACATCCCTACCTTCTAAGCAGCAGAAAGGATGCCCTACTTCGGACAAATACACACTTTTCATTTATTTGGACAAAAATATTAAAATTAAACAGAACAAATTTTCAATCAACACTTGTTAATTTGAAACACTAAAAATTCTCCCATATTGAAAGCAGATTGCTCTGAAAAAACATTCATTTTCAAGGTCATAATGGTGCTGGCAGAACTCAAAAAATTGTAGTCCAACTTGCTTGTGTTCAGCTGTGTTTACTTAGTCTCAATTTGACAAAAGTCTGCCTCTGATTATACATAGCAGTCATCTGCCCACAGATAAATAGATATTACACAAACGTTTGGAGGGAATGACATTTGGCTACCATTATTTTTGGAATAATTTAGCCTGCATCCTGAACTTAAAACACCAAAATGATTCATAATGGTTTCTGGACCCAAGTATTTCCACTTAATAAATAAATTTACCTCTATGACCTTTGTGGACTTTATATTGTACATGTTAGTGATTAAAAAAAATAGGACAATTTATTGTTAAATAGTCTGTATGCTTGGGAAGGGTGGATTTACCCAGAACTCAGACCCAAGTCAGTGGCAAACCTGGTGCAACTCACTGCAGCAGCTCAGAGCCAGCACATGCAGTGCAAAGGGCTCAGGGTGCTTCTGGAGACGGGGCTTTAACTCAGCTCTACAAGACATCCCACCCCATGACCACCTGCAAGCACAGGGGCATTGCTCAGCTCTCTGCAGAGCACGCACCTGCAGTGGAAGCCCACACTAGCAGAAACTATAACAGCACTGCCTGAGATAGAAAAGTGTTTTCTACTTCAAATGTACCTACCTCAAATGTAAACTTAATAGTTCTCTGCCTATTATTTTTAGGAGGGAAAGTTAATACCTATTGGATGCCAAACTGAAATTTTGCTTTATCCAAGGGAAACAGTTGTTTTGTGACATTTATGGAATAGCTTATATTTTAAAGGAGACATGCAGTATTTCTCTGATGTGGATAGAAATTTCGTCCAGTTAAAGATACTACTTAGTCTAGGGTATTTTGTGTTATAAATTATCCATGAATAAGGCAAAAAACTTATGAATAAATTATAGTCCCTACTCCCATTCCTTCCCTCATGCCTCTTCCTAATTCTCTCCTGTTTAAGCAACCTGCTGTCAGTTCCCCAACATCAACTACCCCAAATGATGTTTCCACATAACACACTGGAAGTATTGAGGACAATTCAAAGTCCATGAGGGATATTGTTTCTGTTGCACATTTAAAGTGGAAAATGTTTCCAGAGTGTGGGGATAGATGGAAGAATAAAGCCTAGACCCGACAGAGTCAGATAGATTAGTTTCTGTAAAGTTAGCATGCTTTCAAATTGTCTCTTCAATTAGAACACCAAAATTAAGAAAGCCCCTGATGCAATAGGAACCATATGTGTTTGATGTACTCAGCTTCTCTAACATAACATCTAAATATTCAGTTTAAAGAAAATTAGGAGACTTGTTTACAAAGAACTAGTTTATGTATTTACAAGACTAAGCCGAATATTTTTAGATAGAACGATTGCATACAAGTCATTTCCCCTCATTTTCCCTTGTTTCATGAAGGAATATTACTGTGAAGAAGGAATGTGTTTTTAATGTGGACAGCTGGAGGTATAGAAAACAGATTTCTGTCACATGAAACAAATGCAGCAAATTTCTTCTTTACAGGGTGTTTCCTTACAGAGATTAAATATTAGAGGTCATCACACTATGATGCAAAGCCGCACTCATTCAGAAGTGTGCTAATGACTGTGACCCAAAGAAGAGTTAATTCAGATGGAATCCAGAAAAATGAGGCAGCACAGAAACCTCATCAGCAGTCCAATCACATGACAAAATGCGAGGCATCTCCAAAGCCACTGCCTGCCAAAAAAAGAAAGGCTGCTGCAAGAAAAATACTTTCACAGCTTGATATCTGGGTCTTGTGACTGCTATCCAAACAAGGAGTAAAAGTGGTACTATATAATGTGGCAGGGCAAACAGAACCACCCACTCACCATCACCAATTATGTTTTTAATTCAGATAAATTCTGTTTCTTTAAAAAATGATGAGGGAAAAAGAAACAAAACCTTTTGTTGAACTTGAAAATTATATGTGTAATTATCAGATCTGGCATGACATATTTTAGATTCATATATACCATGAACTGTATAGGAATGCATGTTTTGACATACAGGATCAAACTATCAGTCCATCCCAGGTGATGTCCTTTCTACACTACTGACAGCTACTCGTCTCGGAGGAGCACAAAGACACTGCCCCCAGCCAACTATGCGTTAGGTTAAGAAGATTTCTCTCTGTAACTTACAGATGATGACTTGAAAAATTTTCAAAGAGAATATCTGATTTGAAAAATTTACAGAAAGGAGCAGACCTAAAAGAAGTTAAAACTTTCAGGAACACTGGGCCAAGGAAGCCTCCACACTTGGCCAGTTGTCTCACAGTAGCCTGAAAACTACTTAGAGTTTTCAAAACAGGTCTTGGTGGAATCTGCCAAAGTCTGGATTGGGTATGATTAAGCCAAAGTATGAGAAGCATTCTATACTTCTGTGTCCAGCTTAGTCAGGGATTGTGGATGCACCAAGAGACTGGGTAATTAATAACCACATACCTCACACAAACAGACACCTCCATCACTACCACCACTGCCACCAGCACTAGAGTATTTCCCAGTGCCAGACTAAGCTGTGTTTTTGCCCTAAATTGTGGAGCAATGGTTAGGATTAATTTGCTTGTATTCTAAGCAAGGTCATACTCTTTTCTGGAAGTGTACTTTCTCTTAGCCTGTGTAACATGGAAAAAAATGCCAAGACACAGTAGACTCAAAGGTTCCTTCCAAGAAGGGTGGCAGTATCTTGAATGCTTATCTACCCTCATTTCTCAAACACTTCGAAAAGGTAAATATGAAACTTCTAATTTTGGACTGTGAAAAATGCTAGTATTTCCTATACTTCTCTAATTTATTCTAGAACCCTTCCCTGTCACGCTCCAGATTCCTACCATTATTTCCATACCTGCTTCCTCAGTATTTTATCCTCTTGCCTTCATCCCTTTGATCCCTTTTCTTTCCTTTTCCTTTTTGTTCTTGTCCTGCATTCCCCTTTCCGCGTCTCTCCCAGCACTATCTTCTCATTACAATCTTCCAAAAGTTTCTTCTCTTTTATTTTCCTACCTGTATTTATTTCCTGGCTGTGAGTTTTTATTTTTCCCTTCAATCCCCCTCCTTTCTTAGATCTTTTCCCTTCTCAAGCTAAAGTGATACTCCAGCTATGACCTACCTGAAAAGAGAGTTACATCTTTTAAGTCCATTGTCAGTACTAAAGGGATGGAAAATATCTCAAAAAGAACTAAATGACTATTCCAGTCACTGTCCTGGACAAACAAGTGTAACTTCCATCAACAGCTGGAGGAGTTCAGCACCTGAGTCAAGTTATTTCCCATTTGCCACCAGTGACTGCTTGGGGTGGGAGTCCTGCTATAGCAATCTGTCCTCACACTAGGGCAGGGAGACAGACAGAATTTCATGCAGTGGCTGCAGGGTGTTGGTGATGAGAAAAACAACTCTGATAACAGAAGTCCTTTCTTCACTCTTAACTGAGAACAGCACCTAACTGAAGTGAAAACTTTGTTGAAATTTAAAAAGTAAGGAAGAGGCCTGTATAAATACGGAGACGGCTATGCACCACTTCACCCCAGTATTCTGCTGAATCTCTAACAAAATACCAAAACATCACAAGGAAAGTTCCTTGCATGGCATAAACTGTGTAATCAATATCACTAGTAATGAAAGTCTTTCTCCTGGCTTCAAATGAAGTGGTGTAACATCCTCTGTAAGGACAGAATTACCACACAAGCAATTAGATCAAGAGGATAAAAAGACTAAGAAGCATTATTCCCTGAACTTCTTGAGATCTGCCCCTCAAAACAGTAAATGCTTGCTTCTCAAGACAAAACAAGCTAACAGAAACATGCACTAGAAATCATCTTTATGGCCAACACTACAGAGAAGATAACTGGGGAACACTTTTGTTTTTCATGGTGAATGAATTGCCCCTGTAACACTCCCTAGTCGAAAGCCTAGTTTCCCCTCCAGCTGGTGTTGCCTGGACAAGCTGGAGCTGTCTGTGCAGGGCTCAATCCAACTTGCACACCAGCTCTTACAAAATATTCTCTGTTTTCTTTGTCTCACTCTTTTTATATTGCTTCTGGTGGTTTTCTCTGTGTGTTTTTGTTGCTGCTTGCTTCCCACCCTTACCACTCTCCAACTGCTTGCTGGGCAGGCACAGCAATTCCATGTAAGGAACGCAGGAAAGAGAAGCATTCCTTGATTTTTCTGTGCACAGTAACTTGCATGACATTTGATCATAGACAGAGATTAAGTCATTCATGAACAGGGCCCAAAGGGAGGAACAACTCCAGAAAAACAACCCTCCTCACTGTTAGTGAAGCATCCAGGACTCCACAATCATTACTGCCACACTTACAGTTCATAGCCGATCTGGCAAAGCAAGGAATCCAACTGCAGGCTCTGTGGTTTAAATAAAATGTATCTACAGCAGCCTGGACCAATGTTTAAAAAAGTTCCATGTTGTTTTAGTCCAAGGACAAGCTTTTAAAACTAAAAGAAAACTTTGGCTTTAATTACAGATTAAAAGTGAAAGTTGTTTAAAAAGAATGCATATTCTAAGAACAGTAATAGAAGTTATTTAATATTTAAAACTCATTTTTCTCTCTTCCAGAGTGTGACAAGTCTCCTTGTAAATATTTAAAACACAAGTTTGAAAGCTATTAATTTGTGGACAATATTTAGGGTGCTTCTGCCTTGCTGTTGTGAATCTTTGGCATAGCTCAACTTTTTCCTACATTTATATTTTCAATCTAAAATAAGTGTCAGATTTTGATACATGTTTCAATGGCCAAAAAATAACCACAACTGTAACTTTTACCTCCTTTTCCCCTAAATTTTGTCACCACATATCTGTGATGCAGCAAATGTCACCACCCTATATAAAAATGCAAAGGGTTTATTCCAGAGCAGCTACAAGCAATGTGATCCCAAAGTGGTTAGGTGCTACACTGGAGAAGCTGCTGCTCTTGGGATGATTTTCAGCAACAATTGCCCATCTGAAAATCATTAGTGCATAGCAGTGGATTTTCCACATGTTCATATGCTGGACAAGCAGGTTGCCCTTGAAGTATGGTTCCCCGGGGGAAGAAGGAAAGCCCAGAGAAAAGTATTGTATTGTCAGATCACGGTTTCACTAGAGCCAGACAAAAATATGGTCAAGCATTCACTTGGCTGCTCTGCTGGCAAAACGATAGGGTACCGAAATGGAGACAGCTAATGAGGAAGGCAAAGAATGAATCTCAGGAAGAAGACCTTAAAGGAGTACAGATTTTTTTTTCATTTAAAAACTCAGAAATAGGGGTAAGTATGCAAATGTAATGACTTTCAGATTACTGACCTTTATTTTTATAAGGTCAAAAAGGTTTAGAAAGGGTAGTATTTTCCCAACAAAACATCTCATCTTTTAATTCAGCTGTTTGAAGCATCAATAAGAAAGTATTGAAAGAGCCTAAGCAAAAAAGTGTATGATTCTAACTAGGCAGTATTTGTTATTTAATGCCCCATTAATCGATAATTTGGCCTGAAGGAAGAAAAAAAAGCTGGCAAAAGGGAATGGAATTCTTTAGCTCCTTGTTTTACTTAAGAAAAATTCCCAATGGGCTTCACTTAAACAAAGAACTTTAGTTTTCCACTGGAAAGACAAAAAGAAAATCTTGGTCTAGCATGTCCTGCCACATGCTTTAACTACACAGTAAAAGAGTATGTACTTGGATCCCAGGCACATTTCAAAAGTGCAGTATTTATTAGCTGCTCTGTTGCCAAGTTCCACTATTATCATTTTATTATAACTAAGGTATATTTTTACTAACTAAATTATATTTAGGTTTTTAGTTTAAGTATTTTAAGGTCTTGGAGTGTCACGTACAGATGACATACAATATATCAAAGGCCTTTGTTGATTTTCTCTCCTCTCCTCTCCTCTCCTCTCCTCTCCTCTCCTCTCCTCTCCTCTCCTCTCCTCTCCTCTCCTCTCCTCTCCTCTCCTCTCCTCTCCTCTCCTCTCCTCTCCTCTCCTCTCCTCTCCTCTCCTCTCCTCTCCTCTCCTCTCCTCTCCTCTCCTCTCCTCTCCTCTCCTCTCCTCTCCTCTCCTCTCCTCTCCTCTCCTCTCCTCTCCTCTCCTCTCCTCTCCTCTCCTCTCCTCTCCTCTCCTCTCCTCTCCTCTCCTCTCCTCACAGTTACCCTGTATTTGTGAACTCAGGGCGTCTGATTTACCTAAACCCATATTCCAGCTGCAAAGATATGCAGGGGCCAAGAGAGCAAAATCCTTGGATGAAGCAGAGCTCGCCAAGGATGAAGGTGAGCCCTATTACCGGATAACCCACCGCACGCATGTCCCTCACACCCTGAGGGGCAGGACAATTCCCTCTCTCCCTACTACTCCCTTCAGACACCTTGCTCCAACACTCCTCTCCCGCCCTTTGGCCAGCTCACCTAGACCTGGCTTTATGCCAAGACCTCCTGTTCCCAGCTGGGCCAGGAGGCGTTACATGGTGGGACATGGGCTCCCCATGGGCAAGGGTGGGCAGGAGCCAGTGGCTCATGGGGAGTTTACTTCAGAAGACCCATCTCCCACACCACCTGTAAAAGGATTTTTGTCCTGTGGGGAATGTGGAGCCTCTGTCTCGAGGGTGTCCAGACAGGATGGAAAGATGACATGGCCATGAGGCAGGAGAGGGTTTTGGTCACATCAGGCTGGGTACTGCCACTGCTCTGGACAGGGAAGGGGTGTTTCTGAGCAGCCATAAAGCCCATGGAGAGATGACAGAGCTCCTCAAACCTCAGCAAATGCAGCAGTACCGCAGCACTGAACACAGCCTTTATTCTTCCTATTTTGTGCAAGGAATGAAGGATGAGGAGTACCCAAATATGAGCAGTTACATTCTCCGAGGGTCGCAGTCTTTGATGTGTGAGCAAAGATCCCACTGAAAGCAGCAGGAGTTCACAAAATGAAGTTTGGAAAGCCTTGCAAATACATGAACATTGTGTGTCAAATCATGTAGCATGATTTGGGGCCAAAACACTTAAAACCCAGACCACATCTTGGCAGATTGGATTTTTGCACTTCCAAGCACTTCCAAAGGGTTGGTTTTAAAACATATCTGAGTGTCTGTCCATCACTTATCAGGTGAAGGAAAAGGCACTTTGACTTGGGTATCAGATATAATTATTGGCCCCTTCTGAAATAAGAGGGAAGAGAATCAGGGGTGTGAATCTTTGAGTCGAATGAGGTATAGAGGAATGAGAAATATTAATGACCTTTTCCCTATGTAGATTCACAGCAAAGGTAATAAACACAAATTAATGCTCATGTGCCCTTGTAGCAAGGAGGAATTATCACTCAGTCTCATTAGACAAGGAATGAAAACAGCAGTAGAAAGGCTGTGACACAATATTAAAAGGAAAACAGGCTTATAAAGACACACGCTATTTTTATTCACTTAAAATGTTTAAACAAGCATTTCTTCATTTTGGCTTAGACAGCAAAAATAAGCCTTTGCATAAAACAAAGGATTACTGGGATCAATACCTGCAGGTCAGCCTTGTCTTCTCTGCTGACTTCTGTGAAAAGGATTTTCAGCTTTGCAGGGGCAATCTGGAGTAAGCAAGTCAGTGAGGTATGGGATTTGAAAGTAAGATACATCATTGTTTGTAGACAACAGAGCTGGGAGCCTCTTTTCCTCTGCCTTTGCAAAGTTCACTGCCATGGTGAGCTACTGCACAGCTCTGAGCTGAAGGAGTAAGCACAGCAAAACAGCAAGAGAACACAATTGTATTCCACAGATATCATCATCATAATAGAGCACTAAGGAAATATATGTGCGTCTGTGTGTATATAGAGTTGAAAGACTGCATGTCTTACAAACACCACTACAATCTCAGGTGCTGGCACTTCAAAAAGTGTCACTAAACATCCAGCACTACTGAGATTCAACAAGCAGGAAGCCTATTGTAATTATGATATTGCAGATAGAGAAAGGCTCCAGGCTTCACCCAGCACCCCTGCTCCCGCAGCTGATGTAAGTTTCACAGGCTGCACTGGGCTCTCTCTGACAGTGCTGGCACAAACAGTGCTGCAGACACTCAGAGCTCTCTCTGACAAAGGAACAAAGACTGTTGTCTTCTGGAGGAAGCTCCTATTTGAAGATGACCCTGGGGAAATGAATTAGTGACACAGAAATCAACAAGTACACCAGCTAGACAGCATAAGAGGGAGAAAAGCAGGACAATGAATTTTAGTGTGTCTGTGTAATGGACAATCCACCACAGTACAAAGCTGCCATAAATAGTCAGGAGCAGACCATTTAATTTGCACACCAGTTCCAGAACCGGCTCCCTGAGCAGCTGCCAGTTCAGACCCCTTATGGTGCAGCCTGCAATGGGAAGAGCCAGACCCTGCTCCTTGGGGTAGGAAGAGCAATTAGACAAACAGGGACCTGGGATGAAAGTCTCCCTGAAATCAATGGCTGAGACATTCTCCAGCACACCAAGACCTCATTAAAACTGCCCGCAGTGTCTAGCCCACAAAGTACATCTAGTGCAAGGAGAGCGATCCTGCTGGTGTTTTGCAACACATTACAAAATACCTTGGCTAGCAGAAAGAATTTGAGGCAATTTGCTCCTGAAGAGCCAGGTCGTGAGGAGCCTTCATTTTTCCAGCAAACTGGATTTAAGTTGACAAATAGTAACTGAGACAGAAAAAAACCCTGACAAAGTTAGGGGAGATGGAGAAACCGACAACATTTAACTTGATCTTCAAGGGTGTAAATCTGTCAATACCCACAAATGACCACAAGGCCACATGCCAGTTTTCACTCTGAGATATCGTAACTAAGACATTTGGCTGGTACCTCACATTGGAAAGAAAGTTTTTACATTTAGAAATGTAAAACATTGTAACATTTAAGGAATTTTGGCTACAGCCCACTAGCCAGCCTTCCCCCAGCCTCAGCTAAGGGATTATTTTGAATATTGCTTTGCTTTTCATGCATCTGTTGCCTAAATCAATGTGGAGGCATGAGGGAGGGACTGAAAATTGGCTCTTGAAATAGCGGTATATTTTAGTGTCATAACTGAGAGTCCTGGCAATCCCTTTTAACTTGAAATGTCAGTGCCATACCAAACGATCTGGTCATCATAACCTCAATTTCTGGCCATCAGTGAAAGAACAGAGATAGAGTCTCTGACATCAGGTTTCAAGGCCACTGTGAAAAATTAAGGAAAACAAATTTCATGGCTCACTGGAATTTTGCTTTACCTACTTTTGTGTGTTTCTTTTCAGCTGTTCCAGCTTCAGCTGTTTATCTGATCTCTTTCTGTTTGAATTCTTTTTACGCTTTTCCAGATTTTCTACAACGTAGTTTACCTCTCCAACTTTCTTCCCTGCTTTAAACTCCTGCTCCTTTTTTTTTTTTTTTTTTTTTTTTTTTTTTTTTTTTTTTTTTTTTTTTTTTTGTAGCTCACATAAAACTCACTCATACAAGCCTTTTGCATGTTTTGACTGTTAGGACATATTTCTCCTTTAGCAGATCTAAATTGGTGATTTGATGCCAATTTAATGCCATAAAGCATAAAAGACCTCAACAGGTCTTCAGTAATCACTGGTTACTTCCACATCTGCCTCTTTATCTCATACCCAAATTTTTAAGTTTGTAGTGAAGTGGATTTAATATTACTGAATCCAACTCTGCTTTTCTGGATAATTAGAAATTGAATTTTACAGATGAACATTAGACAATGTTTTCCAGAACAGGTGTTTCTCCTTCAAGATGACAAAACTCTCATTCACAAACAGTATCTGGAAGTTCCTGACATTTCCTGAATTGCAGGTGCAAACTCATCCACAGCCCAGCATTAGTCCATGCAGATATCCCTTCAGCTCACTTCTCAAATTGTGTCAAAACCCTCCCAAAAGCTTCTCTGTGAATACACATGGAAGATCAGAAGTCTGGTCTCACTAAAACTGCTTTCATCATCATGTTTCTGGTATTCACATTACAGACAAATGACCTAAAAAATTTCAGTTAAACACACAAAGGAGTTTTGGGGTTTTTTTTCAAATTACAGAATTACTTTCAAAACCCACAAACCTGCAAAGGGAAATAGGATTTGCTGCATCAGATAAGATTACTAGTCTATCTGGTCAGCCACATTCAGTGTGTAGCTTTTTAGAAAAGAAAATTAAAATGGAAGGAAGAAATGGTGGATAAAACTAATTTTGCAGTTCAATACTGTATCAGTTTTTACAGTAGTTTAAGAAGAATAAAAAAAAAAAATCTCACCCAAAAGAAAGCAATCCGGTCTTCTTATTTCCCTAACTTTTCCTATTACAATCAAGAGATAAATTCTACCATTTGCACCAGCATGAATACAATTTCTTAACCTACTTGAGAATCATCAAACACTGCTTTGGTGCAAGACCCTGAAGACTTTCAAATGTTCATATCAAAATTTGCCATGGTAAGGAAAATGCATGTGCTTGTGCATATAAGCAAACACAGAAAGACCCAAACGCTTTTCTTTATTTACAGCTGTATGACTGAATACAAACAAGCTGCTTTTCACTAGTTTCACCACAGGCATAAAATATTTCAAACTCCAGGACTACTGAGAAGCTCACAGTTTTTTTCACCAGTCATCATGCTCCAAATTTACAAGCCTAACTCAGATGGTTATTACTGGGATGTACCTGCTTAAATCCCTTCCACAGATGGGAGAGTGAACACTGTTCATGCCAAGTTTCAGTCTGGATTGAATTTTTACAGCTGGGTCATAAATTTGCAGATTAAAAGGGTTCTAATGGAAACACAGGTACAACCTTAACTACAGCAACATGAACAGCAGCAATGTAACACTGCACGAGGGACAGTCTGTGCTACAAGCAGAATCCATCAGGAGTTACCCAAAGTCGCATTATTTCTCCCCAGCAGTGGCGGAAGGAGGCTGGGACATGCAGAAAACCCATGCCAGGTGTGAAGTTTCAATTCAGATGTTTTTCCAGAAAGAAGTGAAACTTTTATGGGCTTGCCATTCCTTTAAGTTTACTGCCCCAGCCAGAATGTGAAAAGTCCAGCTCTTTTTTTCCTCCTGCTACTACCCTGTCTCGCCTGTGCCTGCCTTGTCTGCACCCTGTCCTCTCCTGGTCACATTTCTTGCACTGCACACAGATTAATATGTTAGTAAGAATCACCAAAGGCAGTGGTTACTAGTGATGAAGATTATAGATTTTGTATGTAAAAGTGATCCACTGGGCAATAAAGAAGAAGTTTGTCCCTGTAATTTCTTTTTCTTCATGCAGGTGCCATGGGCAGATGTCTTGGTGCAGGAGCAGAGTCAGCTGCAGTCGCACAAGAGCTCTGAGGAGCAGAACAGGCACATTTCAGCGTTGGAGCCAGCACAAGTCCTGCTCGCAACTCAGTGATTTGCCTCCAGCCATGGCTTTGTCTGCTCAAAAGTGCTTCCCCATCACTGATATATAAATTTAGGTGTGGACTTCAAAGCCACATCTAATGAGGTGACAGCCCACATCCCTGTCTTTGCAAACACTCTTGTGTTTTGTTCCTCTTTTTTGCTCTTCCATGTATAAAATCATCCCATATTTTTCAAGTTCATTGGCCCCTATCTCCTCTTTGGCACTAACAGCTGATAGTCGCATTTTGCCACTGGGTTTCCTGGGTAGGGGACAGAGCAGCTCCTTTGTGCCTTCAGAAGCATGCTGGGGTACAGCTGCAGTGCCAAGGCCCCTCTGCATGCACACCAAGGCAGCGTGAGGCAGCCAGGCTACAGAGACATTCCACAGGATGCAAACCACTGCTCCTGCCTGGTGCTGCCCCACTCTGTCCCTGGCTCTTACACCAGCGCTGCAGCACCCCGGGCTTTCTGCTGCTCTGCTTGAGCTGGTACATTGCTGGTTACCTCATCTCATTATGCCCTCTGAGCCCCACTCTGCCCTCCTCTCTGAGCAGTGTTTCTTTTTGCAACACATGCAGTGCTTCTTTTTGCAGCAATGGCTGCAGCTGGCTGACGTTCAGGCTGAGGGACCCCTGAATCAGGGCAGAAGCCATGGCAAGGCAGCACGTGAGCTGGGTTTCTCCTGCAAGAGATGTGCACACAAATTTGGCTACTGGGGAAAATCCTGCTCAGGCAATGGAAGGGGAGAAGGAGTCCTCCATTTTACTTAATGAGTTTTCCCAAGCTGTAGTTTCACACTCTTTAAATATACTTAAATTAACTGCTAATTTTCTAACTAATTTCCCTATTATATTCATTACTAACCATGCAGTCTACAGCTAAAACTGGAAAACATTCTGATTTATGACTATGTGCTTTTCCATGCACATAATTTCCTGAAACATTCACATTTTGGCTGGCCCCAGGTTTTAAGACCAAGCATAATTCTGAAGACATTCAGAACAATGGGAAAATGGGGATAAATATTTTTTTCTCCTTGAAAACACCTTCACTAAATGAGTGAGGCCTAAGGCTTGTCAGGGAACAGTCCTTGCTGAGGCCTGGAGCATTGACTAACTCTAAAGAGGAATATTAAAATATATAGTTGTTAGAGATTGGTGACAGCACCACACACTTTTCCTGCTGTGTCTGAGAGAGGTCTTGGGCAAGCACAGGGGTCTGATGCTTTTTTGGCCACTGCTGTGAATATTTGCATTGGGAAAATTTTAATGGTCTTGGAGAAACAAAGGCAGGCTTGCTGCATTGGCATGGGCAGTGACAACATGTGGCCATGGAAACATGGCTGGTGCCCTGATTTTTTTGGTGTCTCTGATTTTTCAGTCAGATGTTGTAATCTTTTCCATTTCAAATCATTCGTGCAAGAACATCTCATTCTCTACAATGATAAAGCTATCAGGAGTCCTGACACGTGCTGCTCTGAAGCAAGCTGATTTGAAGAAAATCCTCTGCAGCCAAACAACTGGCTCAAGATAGTTTTGGAAAGCATATGGAAAATTTGCCATGACATCAACAGAAGCAAAACCAGAAGACATGCTCACAGTCTCTGCTCTGTGGGGTCTCCACAGCAATGATACCTGAATTATAGAACAGGCACAAATATGCTGCTATTTGAAGCACATCTTACCTGCATAGAGGCCAATCTCTGGTATCTTCAATATTTTGGGTTTAAAGGGGAAAAAAGCCTTAAACATTCATAACCTTTTGCATCTGAAAACAAATAGATAAAACAAGGATGCATAGTTTGTGCATCCAGCACCTGTGAGAAAACAAATACTCTCTTTTCCCATAACATTAACCACTAAAAGAAGGGAGTGGAGAGAAGTGGCACAGGAAAGTTGACACTGCTGGGAGTGCTTCTTCCCCTCTCAGCAGGGCTCGCTCCAGGCAAAGCTCTTCCTAGCCAGCTGGCACTCCCTGGGTGCCCAGGCTTTTGGGACGGTGCTCTACCCTCAGCTGTTGTTGTTCCCAGCCTACCCAGTGCTCTCTTCCTCCATTCCCCTACCTGAAAGAGGTTGGAACTGCTACCTTCCCACAAAAAAGATTCAGTTCAGATGAAGCACTGTTTTTCAGGGTCATGTGGAAATAATCCTGACCAATTCCCCTTGCAACTCAGATACTGAGAAACCAAGAAACTAAAGAGAATTTAAAAAACAGCTTATTTGATTTTTGGTGTTTGAACTGAAAGAAATGCAGAAAGTGAACCAAACTAGCAGGGAATGGGTAGGATCTTTAAAGTTCTCAGGTTTGGGCTATCACATCTGGTATATTAAACCTGACACTTCCTGTGTTGTAAAGACATTTCCTTTTATTCTTTCTTTAGAAAAAACAACAGAACAGTAAATTAAACATAATCTTCTCCTCAATTCTCAATTCCATGCTATTTTAGTGTTGACAAATCAGGTCATGTAATAATAAAATTCCTGCAGAAATACGATCTTAACTGTGTAACCTTCAAATTGCAGTTATGCTGCTGTGTGCATTTAACACTGTACTTGACATTCACCTTTTACATTTCACTTCTGGATGATATTAGGATCTGCAAAAAAGACCTCCTTCAGCTCTCCCAGGTTACCATTTATTTCAAAGTATCCCCAAGGTCTCCAGCACCGTTTAGATCAAACTTACAAAAGTCACTGCTGTGAGCAGTATTTGCGGGTCCCTTGAGTTGTTTCTGAAAACAGGTTCCATTGTGTTTGTATTACGCTCTCAAATTTTATGGCTTATTTTTAAATTACATGTTAATTTCTAAAAATGTTCAGTTGTGAGGAAAAGTTGGCAAGGACCACACAAAATCACAGCACTGTTCTGCAGCTCGTGTGTCTCTCAATAGTACTTATGTGCATGGCTACACCCCTACATTTAAGTGCACTGTAGGAATGTGGGCCTGATCCTGCAGTATGCCAAAGGTCTCATCAGAGGTGCTCAGCATGCTGGAATAAACGACCCAGGATCATGCCTTATGAATCACCAACTTTGCAGGCTCCAAAGGAAAGAAAGAAAGGAAGGTGAGAGGAAAGAAAAAGTCAGTAGTAATGAAAACATCAGAAATAGAGCGCACTCCTGAGTATAAATGTCTAAAAATAGAGATCAAACATCTTCAAAAATCAGCCAGTCATTCAAGCATTTGTTTAAAACCACTCTCTTTTCCAGGCCTGCAAGTCTTTAGTTTCCTCACTGTTTTTGTTTGTCCTGGCTTTTCTACTGTGCTAAGTAACGTATAAAGTGAAATTAATGAAAAATCTGCCTAGAGAAAAAGGACTCCCTGTCCTGCCATTTCGTCTCTTTTTCTCTTGTTTTAATTTTTGCTTTCCTTCACTAGACAACAGTATGCCAGAAAGCTGCTAATTTTTCATTTCCTTGTGCTACAATGATGCAGGACATTTTGTTTCTGCAGGTGACTGATGATAGGGTACTCAGGGAGCACTGCAGCGTGATTACAGAACAGCCAGCATTTCAGTGTTCTGTAAACCAAAGATTGACATTGCCTCTTTAGATTTATATTCAGCCTCACTACAAACATTATTAGATCTTTTCCTTGTAGATTTCTGGAGTGCCTGTTGCAGTCAAGACTGTTGTTTCTGCATGCATTTGTACAACAAATAAAGGTAGACAAGTCTGGTTTCAGTTATTCCTGTCACACAGAGAACCCGCTGTGAGTGACAGCATGGCAAGTAGTTAGTGAAAACTACTTCTCCAACACAGCTTTTTAACTAACCAAAAACACTGAACCAAGCCTTTCACTCATCAGTTTAAGATGCACATTTGACCAACTATATCTATTTATATTATACCCGCACCAGGATTAATCTGAACTGAAATTTTCTGCTTTAAGTGAATACACCTGTGTATATGTTATATACATAAGAGTATCAGCTTACGACAGAAAGACTTGCAGAAACCTGTGACACACCCGAGGGCAGCTGCACTCATCCCTGGCTGCTCTGTTCTCCCTGCACTGTCTGCCCGCGCCGCCTCCCGCAGCAGCTCCCTGGCTGCCCAGGCCCGGGGGAATGGCAGTGAGGGCACCGCACCTGCGAGGGCTCCGACTCGGGGGTTTGCTGCCCCTCTCCAGCACTGAAACTCTTTCCCATGAGCTCACCATAATTGTGTGGAGGTAGAAAACGAGGCTGCTCTGCCGACAGTCAGTTATATAGCCTGTCCTTGATCTTTATGTGGGATTTCCCAGTTGCACGAAGCTGGAGTAGCATATGGTCCCGTGTTTATAAGCATGTTAATGACTGAAATGGGAAATTCTACAACCCGTTTTCCTTATAAACTTTAAACTGCAATTTCTTGTTTTTGTTATTGGACACTGCCCTCGTATGCTGTTAATTTGACGCAGGCTGTTGAGACACACATGGCCACACTGACCCCGGGTGCTGTGTGAACAAAGTAGCTCCAGACACACTGATGTACCTGAAATCAGGGTCCAGCCCATAATCAGAACCAGACAGGGTGAGTAAGCTTTCTGCTTATGATCTGCCACGGAAAGTTACCCTTCCAGGGAAGCACAATAAAGAATTAGTTTAAACTCCAGTGACTGCCTGTCCTTAGAGGCACAACGACCTTGCCAAACGTTTCTCAAAAATAAAACATCAATCAGTTTTCACTCTGTGCGTTTTGAAATACTGCTCAAAATGTCTTCATAAATGAAAACATCTAGTAGGGACTTGACAATCCTGCAACATCTCCTTTGTGTTAAAAATCAGCCGTTTTGCTCTACAAAAAATTGCCATGGCGAACTCCTTCTAAGAGGAGACATCTCACTTAAAAATACACTTGCCACTTTCAGGAGGGTAAGAGTGGTAAAGTCAGCCATACCCCATTATTTGCTTAATCAAAATGTATTACAGCTATTTTTGAAAACACAGATACAGGTCTGGTACACAACTGCACTGCGAACTGCCAACCCAGGTATTCAAATTACAAATAAAAAACATTTTAAGAAGTAAATCATCCTTATTTATCTCTCCCTAACATTCATGTTAATAATTTCATCTATTTGAAGGTAAGTTTCATAAATGGACAATAACTTGAAAATATCTGCTTTGTTCATGAAGTTTCGTTCCTGCACGTTATAAGATCATCAGAAAATCATTAATGGGAACTGTAATCTTGTAACTGAAAAAAAGCCCATTTTTACCTATATTTCCTGAATGTACGCACATATATAGCAATGATATAACAAAAAATATCACGTATACACATGATCTTTTTTTCTTTCTATATACTACATCTCTAATTTCGAAGTGCAAAAAGAATAAAACTATAACCTAAGAGCTGCTGGTCTGTTCTCAACATTTGTGAAAATGTTAAGGAAGATATTTAGAAACTGACTTAAATACAGTCTCAAGAGGAGTTCCAGGAATGTCACGAACTTAAGGACAAATATACTAGGTTTTTAGTCATTCCAGCACAGCTGGTGAATTTACACAGTTACAATGGGCCTCTCTCAGCCTTCACATTAATGACCATATTTTTCAGTGCAGCTTGAAACTTGTCAAGAAGAACTTAATCCAGTAGCAAATTTATTATAAATTTTAAAAAGTCATTGTGTCCATTTCTAGGTTATGGTATAAAGTACAGAAAAACAGAAGTTTACATATCTGAGCTGCTGCATCTGTTCTTGAGTAACTTCTCACTTAAAAATAAAAATTGGCAGACAATATGCTTGTAATGAAGACCAAATGCATTTGGTATGTTGAGAAAAACGAAATTAAATGAACGGAGAAAGTTAATTTTGAAATTTATGAATTGTGCATGCACTATTCTTCCTCCCCATGAGACCCCATTTCTCTACACGGCCCCCACTATCTCCTTGGTCATTTCCAACAACCTGTGCACACAAACATCCTCCCAATCCCCACCACAGAACTCAGCCTTGTGGCCTCTCCACATGGACAAAAAAAGCCCACAGGAAATGTGCCAGAAAAGAGAGAGCAAAGGCTGAAAACTTGAGAGGTTGCAAAGGCACCCAAACCTGCCTGCCAGGGAAGCCAAGGGGAGCCAAGTACAAAATCTAAATCTGTGTTAACTTTATGGCAAAATCCTCCAGTACTTTTCAGCAATATCCATCCCTAAGTGATGCTCACCTCAGGGGGGTCCCTGGCAGAATAACCTGACAAGAAAGGCCCAGAACAACACACGGGTTGCTGCACTGGGTGGAAACCCTGAGACACTGGTGGAGACCTTCAGAGACTGGGGTGCAAAACTTCATTTTTTTCAATTTTTTTTTTTTTTTTTTTTTTGCCTTATGTCCCAAAGAAATATAGAAGAAGCTTCACAAGAGGAGCCTTCCAGAATTCCCTGCCCCACAGGGACTTGAGCAAGTCCTGATCTTGCCCTGATTTACAGCAATTTACTGGCATAAACCGGGCAGTCCCATGTGCCTTGCTCTGACTGGTAACACAGTGGATGATATTACATCATGTTTTTATGTTTTTATTGATAAGATTAAAATAATAAACTATGTGTAACCCTTCAAAAACAGTAAGACAAGGTATTTAATGGCCAAGTCTGTGTCCCCTTAGCTCAGTGCACTGTATCTGGAGAGTGATGCAGAAATTAGTCTACAGCAATGCCTATATTCCTAAGAGATGCATGAGCACCAAAGGGTCACATACTGGACAAGGCACTCTGGGGACAGGAAAGGTGCAGTACAACAGGGCAAGGTGTTCACATGCGCTCCATTGAAGAGCATATAACTCATGTAAGTGCCACAAACAGCCACCTTGAAATTTCAAAGCCCTCCTCTTCCTCCCAGCTGGGGCCATGAAGAACTTCAGTCCTTCTCTTCTAGTCCTCACATATTTTAATAGAATGCTGAAGAGTTTTCTCCTTCCTTAGGCTCGTCTTAGTGCTGGCAAAAGGTGCCCTGTAAATGTCATTTCAAAAACTATCCCCATTGCTCCATTTGAAAAACAAACCAGTTAGTGGTCAGTAACAGCACTCAACTGTTATACTGCAGGTAGAACTTCTCCAGAGAATGAAAGGGCGGACAGGATTTATCCACTCTGATATGAGAGGATGTATAGGAATCATCTACTCTCATGCAAGAAGACAGACAGGAATTATCCACTGTCATATGAGAGAATGGACAGAAGTTATCCAGTCTCATAAAAGGCACAATCAGGTGACATTCCAGGAGACACTGTCTACTGAAGTTCTCTGTAATAGAAATCAAGCAGAAAAATATCCCTTACCTGTCCGATAGACAAAATTGCCTTCTGTCTCTGATGATGATGGAGACACCAGTTCTTCCTCAAATTCATTGGAACTAAATGAACCGGAATGATTCCTTTGCCTTGTTTTTTCCATCATAGCTGCATTAGTAGCCATGACATGTCTCAGTGAGTCATTTAGGTAACGATTCAGTAAGCTGCTTTTGTATTTGGGGGGTGACACATAATCCTCATTGGCACTTGTTTCTGGTCTCACTCCTGTTTTTATTACTGAACTTTCAGTTTTAATCACAGTGTGATGAACTGGTTTGTTATATCCCCCTTCATTCATAAGGTTTCTTGGAGGATTTTCTCCATCTGAAAACAAAAGAACAAAGATACAGTAATACACTGAGTACCTAATATTTAACATGAGGCTTTCTTTACGTATTTTGAATTGTGATAAATATAACTAAAACTAGACAGTAACTTCAGCATTAGACACCGATTTTCATTTTCTTCTGTTCACACATTGCTCATAGTAGTTCCCATGGTTCTCAGATGTTACAGCTATTCTAAATTAATTAGCTGTAGAAAGCAGTCTTTGAGTCTAATTTGTTCATGAGTAACACAAGGTGGGTAGAAAAAATCTGAAAAGTGCCCTAACTCAACAATAAGCATTTAAAAAGCTGTGTGAATAAGCTGAATTCTTACTATCATATCTTGAAATCTGGTTCGCCTGAATACCACAGCATATTTAGGTGCATCTTCTTAAACTGTACTCTTTAAATTGTTCTGCAAGCAATCTTTTCAAGGGAAGTGAGTAGAAATGTGAGTATATTCTCACATTTTTCAAGAAATGTGAGTACAGACTGAAATTGGAACAAAGATATTTGAAACTGAGTGCAAATTGAGACATACTCTTCTAAAAATTCACATACAGATTTCTGACAATGTTCTGTAGGATTTGTTCTTGTCATTGTATCTCCATGTCACAACTGTCTAAAAAAAGTACCCACAGACATAATTAATACAAGAGCTCTATTAAAAATACAGGGTACTTAAAAAAAAAATCCTGCATTTGTTAATTTGAGTAAGAAAGAGAATTCCAGTGCACCCTTTATGGAAAACAGTTGCTAGCAAAATACATTAAATAAATAACAGTAATATTCTGTTTACCATCTAATAAGCCCCGCTGAAGTTAATCAGATTGTCCTGTTAAAGAGGTATATTGCTATAACCCTTCCATCAAGGAAAGTAACAGCCAAGTGATTTCTCATTTCTTTATACCAACAAATGTAATCAGTCTTTTTCCTTTGATACAGATTAAAGGAACAGGCTTGTAGAATGTAATGAACTAACAATTATCTTTCTAGCAAAAATGAAATATAACAACATGCAGCCAGATTGTCACCTTGAACAACTTACACAATCCTGCTTTGCAAGGCTGCATAGTAGCTGGGAGCCAATATAGGCACCTAATTCACAAAAGAAATAAAGGCAGATCCACTGACGGTATTTTGTGATTAAAAATTAGAGCTAACTCAGGGTATCTAATACTTTCTAAATATATTTTAATCAGTTCAAAATCGATAAAAGAGCATCAACAAACCTTCAGAGCATGAGTCATCGCTGCTCACGCTGAGTCGCTCAGCATTTCCCTGAACATATTTGTTGTACAGTTTTATTCGTAAAGCCCAGCTAAGATCTGGTTGCCTGACAGTGTTCTTCAGGCGACGTCTTGCATTGGCAAACCAGTTTGATACCTGCATACAAATGAGTGTATTAGTTTCCCTTGAAAATGACACAAATAAAAAAATCCATAGAGCTCTCAAGAGTTTTATGTATGATTCAAGGATACAGCAAATGAGAAATATGAACAGAAGTCCATGAAATTACCACTGAGCAGAGCAGGAACCTCATACAAGAAGGCAAGCTCAGGCATCCCACCCTTCCCAAGTGTTAGCAAAACCACATTATCACAAGATTTCAATTAAGATGTCCCAAATACTGGTTCTGTATTCTTCTTCTTCTTTTTTTTTTTTTTTTTTATTTTAAAGATGAAGCCCTGAACTTTCAATATGAACCTTCAATATATCACCAACTTTCTAAATTAAAACTATTATCTAATATTCAGGAGTTTCCTTTGGTATTTATATAGGCTACAATAAGGCTGTGGAAGAGAAAAAGACATTCTGAATCTGTATATTAAAAAGCCCAAGTTTTCCCTTGTACTTTAACAGAACTCTGACAAGCCATGGGCATCAGGAAAATCTTACAGAGTACAACATATTTTGACTCACTGCAGATATCAACCCCTTGGTCTACAGAGCAGCAGATTTTACAAACTCTTTTTGTTGTGGACACCCTAAAAACCAGTGAAGATGCAGACTCCTCTCAAGGTGACTATTAAACAATAGTCTGGTTTGTCTTCCTTCCCAACTGCAGAGCATTTTCTAGAGTTTGACGTAGCAAAATGGATACATGTTAGTACCCCTCTAGCATACAGGCTCATCACAAAGTCAGGCTCAAACACAAGTATTTCACAGTGCTTTAGGCACTGAATGAGCAAAAGGGCACACTCTACCCTTCTGTGCCAGCAGTGCTAATTAAATCACTAAATGGGATGCATGTTCTTGCAGTGACTTTGCATGAAAGCACACCTAAGAAAATGATGGCCTTGATTCTACTTCAACTGAAAAAGATAGAAAATAGAAAATACTGACAACTGTATCTTAACTATGAGCAAGAACAGAGGTAAGCGACCTACATTCTAACAATGTTTGCTTAATGATAAATAAGATGTTAAAGTGCTATTTACCCCTTTGCAGGAATAAGTGCATTTTGACATGACCTCTGCAAGAAGGGGGCAGAGTAGCACCACTTGCAAAGGAGAATGCAAAGGATGTTAGCAGCCTACAGCCCTGCTCACATCTTTGTGTTGTGAACATGCACACAGAGGAAGCCAGACTAGGGTCATCATATTCTGACCTGGGAATGATCATACCATTTAATTTACATCAACCTGCAAAGCAAGTTCATACACATTTTATCAATACATGCTACCCCACCTAGAAGAGAGCCAGACTATAGACCTTAGTGTCGGATTTTGGCCCTAGTTTTGTCATCTGTCTATTGTAGCTAAGGTTACTGTACAAATCACACAGAAGTATGTCTAATTATTCTGGATCAATAATCTCTTCTAAAGTGATTATGAGAAAAATAAACACTATCTGCCTAAAAAAAACCCAAAGCTTCAGTTCAGAATCCCAGCTAAAATTTAGCAGTGCCTTATGCCTGTCACTTTGATTTTACTTAAAATCACGTTTACATGAAACAGGGTTCCACTGAAAATACAGTGAGCCCTGGATCAGTGCTCAGATGCCAAACACGTAACTTTATAAGCCTTGTAGTTTACTACAACAGGTTGGAAAACCAAAAATGTAGCTGGCAGAGTAAGTAATTTTCATTCTTTTCTGAGGCTACTTGCTTATAATCATCATATTGACACAGAAATTTTTACAGTATATGAGATTGGGTGGGCTGGAATCCATGCACTTTCTAATGCCATTAACAAACTCACTCCAGACTGCTCAGCTGAAGCAGCAGTCACCTGCTGCATGACAGTGTAATTCTGAAATCAAGTGTTTAACAGCAGAGATGGATCAATCCAGGATCCCAATGAACAGGATTGCAGTTACTGCAGCATTTTACCAAACTGACAGCTTTCCAACCTCTCACAAGAAAGATTTCATTATGCTTCATTTTATTACATACTGAAATTTTTCATCAGTGAAATGCCATTTACAGAAAAGAAAAATAGGGTAGTATTAGTGTGATTCATACATAAAAGCAATTAAATTTAGCAGGAGTGATTTCTGCATGGTACTCTTGGTTTATTTTGAGCTCATTCTTCCCATGCCATTGCTTTGCTTTCTGCATATCAATATGAAAATATGAGTCATATTTTAAGTCTTCTGCTATGAGAGAAGGGAATAGTAGTATTTGATTGTTATTTCATAATGAGATAAATATATCGCACCTTGTTCTCCTGCTCTTTATAGAGCAGATGATTTTAAGTGCCATCACACAGCATGTACAAGACCATCAGGGGATCAGGCCCAGGCAGCAAGGATGTGTGAAAGACAGGTCCTGCTTGACCAACTTGATCTTCATCTATGACAGTGTGACTCACTTAGTAGATGAGGGAAAAGGCTGTAGATGCGTCTACCTGGACATCAGTAAAACCTTTGACACCATTTCCCACAGCATCTCCTGGAGAAACTGGCTGCTCGTGGCTTGGATGAGTGTGCTCTTTGCTGGGTAAAAACCAGTTTGGGTGGCTGGGCCAAGAGAGTGTTGGTGAATGGAATTACATCCAGCTGGTCACCGGTCACCAGTGGTGTCCCCCAGGGCTTGGTACTGGGGCCAGTCCTGTTTAATATCTTCATCATTAATCTGGAGGGGATTAAGGGCACCCTCAGTCAGTTTGCAGAGACACCAAGTTGGGTGGGAGTATTGATCTGCTGGAGGGAAGGAAGGCTCCACGAGGGATCTGGACAGGCTGAATTCATGGGCCAAGGCCAGTGGTATGAGGCTCAACAAGGCCAAGAGCCTGCCCCTGGGTCACAACAATTCCTGCAGTGCTACAGGCTGGGGGAAGAGTGGCTGGAAAGATGCCTGGTGGAAAAGGACCCGAGGGTACTGGCTGACATCAGCTGAACGTGAGCCAGCATGTGCCCAGGTGGCCAAGAAGGCCAATGGCATCCTGGCCTGGATCAGCAAGTGTGATGTCAGAGACAGGAATCCTTTGGCATATGGTCTCGTTTGCACCTTAATTCAGGCAGAGGAATTTCTAATAATTTTAAGAACTGGACCGTAACATGTGGCCAGCAGGAGCAGGGCAGTGATTGTACCTTTGCACTTACTCAGCACTGGTGAGGTCACAACTCGAATGCTGTGTTCTGGGCCCCTCAATTCAGGAAGGACACTGAGATGCTGGATAGAGTCCAGAGAAGGGCAGCAAAGCTGGTGAAGGGTCTGGACCACAAGTCTGATGAGGAGCAGCTGAGGGAGCTGGGGGGGGTTAGCCTGGAGTAAAGGAGGCTCAGGGAAGACCTTACTGCTTTCTACAACTACCTGAAAGGAGGCTGTGGCCAGATGGGGTCAGTCTGTTCTCCCAAGTACCAAGCAATAGGACAAGAGGAAATGGCCTCAGGTTGAATCAGGGGAGGTTTAGATTAGATATTAGGAAAAATTTCTTTACAGAAAGGATTGCCAGGCATTGGAACAAGCTGCCCAATGAAAGTCACCATGGTTGACTCACTGTCCGTGGAGGTATTTAAAGAAATGTAGACGTGGTGCTCAGGAACATGGTTTAGCAGTGGACTTGGCAGTGCTGGGTTAATGGCTGGACTTGATGATTATAAAGGTCTTTTCCAACCTGAACGACTCTATGATTTTGAAAGAACCTCAAGTCAGCTATACTAAAGCACAAAGCAGCAAATTCACTCTAGAAGCTCTGATCTCAAATGCAATTACAACAAGGCTCACTAAAGCCTTGGATGAAAGGAAAGTTAGTCAAATCCATTTAAGAGATTTTTAGGCTTAATCTATGATGTGGTAATCTCTAGGTGCTTTCCTGCTCTTGGGTACTGGTGCATGTTGCTGGAAAATCCTGATTTCTAAGACATCATGAGATTCAACACCTCTCTCACTCCTCAGTCTTGGACAACCTCCAGGTGTGTGGACTGGAACAGGATGCATGGCCACGGGCTGCACCAGTCAGCACGCTCACCCTGACCTCCAGCCACCACCTGTCTCCTTCAAAGACAACAACAGTTTTACCATCCATTTCAACCAGCCCCAAATGTTACATTGTCTATCCATGTGGTCTTTAAAAACCTGCCTACTGCTGTAGGTCCCACTCACAAAGAGTGCCAGTTTGCACCACTTACCTAAACCATTACAAAAAGAAACAACCAAAGCTGCCAAAAACATCCAACCTTTCCCACAGTCCCAAGCTGAGCTACTCTGATCTCCAAAAGTAATTTAAAAAAAACCCAATAAATGATTTAGATAAAAGCCAGTGGGAAAATCTTTGTCACATAAACCTCCCAAGATCTAAGAATCTTGAAAAAACACATGATGAAACTCACTATTCTTGTAAAGTAACAATCCTGTAGTTCTTTGAGAAGTAGAAGGACAAAACCCAAGGGGAACGATAATAGATGTGCTTTCCAGCATTCATTTTTTTACAGCAGTTCAGTCGTTCCCTAAGAGCATCAGGTACTTATATCAACATCATGAAAATATTGACCCTCTGGCTTTACTTCTGAAGACACATCTTCAATTTTATTGTAATTTGTTCTGCTTCAGTGGTTAAGAGTGGCCAAACTTTCAGAAAGGGAACAGACATCAAGCGATTCTCCTCCTCCAGTAATCCAGATATGCCTTTATAAATCTGAGTACTATTAAATCCATAGCAGCACATGACTGATATATTAATTCTTGTATTGAAAAAACCTTCTTTTCAACAATATACCCATTCATATTTCTTTCTGGAAGGAATATACAGCCATTTTTCTTTTTTATTTCACAAGAACATCTAAACAAAAATTTAAAATAAAATAAATCAAGCACTGTGGTAATAATACAAATGAAAATGTAGCATATTAATAGGACAAATTATTGGATTCTGAATTGAAATCTAATTGGAGTAAAATATAAAATGCCTTTTCAAACTATATTGCTTTTTTGGTTTCCTGCTTTGGCAGTTGTGGAAGTAGAAAACTTTGGACTGTTGGACTGAAATCTGCAATAACATTTGCCTTGAGGACTCCCAAAGACCTTGTTGGCCTGCATAGGAGTAAGTCAGCCCAGAATTTGCCCCAGGTTTTGCTCCTACTACTCAAAAAACAAGATGATTTATGATTCCTGCAAAATCCTTGGAAGAGTCTTGACTTTTCTTTGACTGAGCACTGCAGTCAGACACGCATCTGGAACAGTCCCCTTGCTGTCCCACTGCACCAAAGAACAGGGGGGTAGGCTGAAGTATTACTGAAGTAGAACAAATTAATTTAAAATCAGCCAACTGGGTGATAGCAAAACTAACAAAAATAAAGTTGTGGAAGATTTGACATGCAGATACTAATAACAACAATTATTAGTATCTGCATGTTATTAGTTTGTCCCAATAACAAAAGTAAAAAACAGAGCTGGATGTTCACCTCTTTGTCTCACAGAAGAACTGGCTTTATCTATGACATGGTCCCGAAAAAGCTCCTTTGGATAGATGGTACATATTGGAATAAGGTTCATTAGATGAAAGAAAAGCATAGGGAGAAGAGTTACATCTGTATTATCAATATTACTGTGACCAACATCATCTTCCTGGCAGCTGCTGAAGACCTTTTCCAAGGTCATCAGTCAGGTGAAAAACAAAAAAAACCCCAACCATTCATTCCCTAAATGGCATTTGTCAGAAACTCAAACAGATATTCAACAGTATCTTTTGCCTTTCCTAGGGCTTGTGGCGACAAGGTGTCAGCACATGAGGGATGCTGGGAAGAGGTAGCAGCTGTCAGCAAACAACAGCCTCCACAGGAGTGGAAATCTGTGGGAGCAAACACCATGGGACAGCACTGAGAAATGTAAAAAGTGTGGTAAATATGAGACAGGTCAGCAAACGTGAAGGCATTTAACCCAGAGGAAACATCATACACTGGTTGCTGGTTCTCCAACAATGTCTAACAATATTACTAGATTAGAAAAACAATTTATAGGCAACCCTGGTTGATGCTTTTGCTAAGTGCCCCTCCTGGGACAGAAGTAAAGCTTTCCAACAGACACCAAAGCCCAGTCCCAAACCTGCTCTTGGTTATACCACTTATCTGAAAGAGCACAGCCTTCAGGAAAGCTACGTCAGATGTACCCAGCGTGACTGAGACCACACCCTGGCATGCCCTCTCTCACTCTTAAGAGAACAAAAATTTTGAACTGGATTACAATCTTGTTCTTTTTGAGCATCCAAAAAGTAGGTGTGGGGTGTGTGTTGTTTAGCTCTTTGAGACTCAGGAATTAGTGCTGGTGCCAGAGATATGTATTTACATCTCCTACAGATGCTATCGTATTCCTGGATTAAAAGAGCATTGCACACAAATGATGGAAAAAACAACTGGGATTTCTCTTTGATGTTGTGCTTCTGTAAATGAAGATAGATGTGCCTGTTTGCACAGTTCTTTCAAATATTACAGTTCATAGAAACAGAACCCAGTAGAGTCACAGGGGTCTAACAGAGCTAAAGGCAGCCCTTCCTGATTCTTCTTAATTTTATTCTACACCTTACATAGATCATAAAACTCTGTGGAGTAGTGGCCATGGCTCACTTGATGCTTTTATAAAGGCTAATACATCTATCCCTATCAGGATTTATCAAAGCTGCCACAAGAGAAATTCTGCAAAAACCCACCAGATTTTTTCCCTTCTCTGTTCATTCTAATGCATTTTTAAAAGAATAGCAGAACTCCTCAAGATGTTGTTAATGTGAAAGTGTCCCAACACACATTCTGGATATATATTTTAAATCTCATGTAAAAATACAGGGATATTCTAAGAGCCATAGTCCAATAAAGTACTCCTATTGAATTGTGCCATTGACGGGACAGTGTTTATTTAATCATAGTTTAAACCTTTCTAGTATATTTTTTAAAGCAAGAGAAGTTTTTTTAACTATATCTTCCAGTTATAACTGGCATTTTCTGAGACATTAATATTATTTTTGTCAAAGCTATAGTGTTTTTCCTAGTGTAATATGTTCATAGTGAGGTACTGAGTGTAAAAATTTCCCATTTTGCCATTACTAGAATTAAAGCTCATAGCACAGGAGTTTTTGAAGGAGCACTCAAAAATAAAGTTGAATTACCACCTGCTTTTTTCTAATACTTTAGTTTACTTTGATCTCTTTGTGTCCTTTGCAAAGTGACACATAATGTGTTAGGCAGAGTGATGAGGACCCAACCTGCAAACACATGGGTTTCATTTTACACACCTACCAGTAGCTTGCAGTAAGGAAATTAGATTATTCACAATGCATAAATCTTTGCAGCATCCAGACCTGAGATAGCATCACTCGGCAACTGATAGCATTGAACCACATATTTCAGTAGAGTGACAGATGGCAAAGAGAACAAAGAAGTGAGATTTATAAACATTTGCAGCAAACTTTATGCCTCTTATGGCAAGACAATTGCCAGTCACTTCAGGGGAGTATTACCTGAGAGCAAAACAATTACTCCCCATGTCTAATTACATTACAATAATTCCTGCAAGACTGTGAAGCACATCCACCGTGAGCTGAGCCACTGCACACAGTGTGTATGGTAATGCTGATATCTGTGCAACAGGTGATGACAATTACAATCAGAACAGTAGAACAGTTTCCATCCTAGCCCCTTTTCAAAAGGAAAGAGTAGCTCCCTGCAATTTCCTCAACAATTCCTATTCTGTGCTGAAATCTCTTATGACTGACTTTTTTTACTTGAGAATTTTTAAAGACTAAGCAAAAATGTTTTCACTGTATTTATTAATGAGATGAAAGGATGAGGGCATCTATTCCTAAGAGGGCAAGCACACACTTTTTGCTGATTGTCTGTGGCACTTCTCCAGCCACAATAGCTCAGATGCAGTAATTCTTGTTTGAGGGAGACAGTCCTGCTGGGGAGGGGGAGCCCAGGGGAGAGTGGAAGAAGTATGTGCACAGGACCCTTCCTCTGGCTGGCTGCACGGATGCTCCCCAACACCCAGCACTGTCCCTTGCTCAGCTCACAGAGGAGCTTTGGTGGATGTTGTCCCCATCCCTCCCGTCCATGAAACGTCTCAGAGCGGCGTTTGGAGGTGCGGGTAAGGGGTTCCCCTCCTTACCTGCACCAGGGTCATCTGGGAGCCGAGGGCCAGCAGAATCTTCTCGGTCTTGGTGGGGTATGGGTTGTCGCGGTGCTTGTAGAGCCACTGCTTGAGCGGCCGCGCCATGTCCTGCAGCGCCTGTCGCTTGTGCCGCACCTTCCCGCCGCTCTGCCGCGCCCTGCCGCGGAGAAGGGGCGCTGAGGACCGGAGCGGCGGGACACCCGCCTGCTCCCCGCGCCCGGCCCCGGGCCCTGCCCGCTCCCCCCGCCTGGCCCCGGGCTCCCCTGCGCGGGTGCGGTAGATGCGCCCTGTTCGAGGGGGGACCCAGCTCGGGGGTGCCGCAGCTCCGGGGTGCGCCCTGCCCGGAGGAGCCGAGCCCCGTCCTCGCGGGGGACGTTCAGGGACTTTCCACAGCCGCAACCCTCGGCGCAGACGACTGCTCAAGAGAAGGTGATGCCACCAGCTCCCCGAACTCCCCGTGGAGGGTCTGGGCGAGCGGACCCAGAGCTGGTGAATGGCCGCGATAATGCTGCGGACCCGCGCGGTGGCCCCACGAGTCTTTCAGCGGGGCCAGGGCTTCGCCGGTGCGAGTGTCCCGATGTTTTCGGTGCTCGGCACCTGACAGGCGTGTGGCCAGTCTGTTTACAGAGGAGCTTTCCAGCGCGGCCAGGCTGCACCTCGCTCGGCCGGCCCCGCATCCCGCAGCAGTGGTGCGCGCTGCCCCCGGGGCCAGCCCAGCCTGATTCCCCATCCCGGATTTATTTCCCGTCGCTACTCAAGAGATACCCGCGTCACCTAGCAGCTCCTGGACCATTTCGCTCCTCGGAGCCGATGGCGAGCGGTGCTCCTGGAGGAGCCGGCGTGCCGCTCCCAACGCCGCCAGCAGCGATGCGAGGCAGCGCGCAAAGCCCCGCGCCTGCCGAGGGAAACAGCGGATGCCGGGGGAACGAAACCCGGGTCCCGTTAAGAAAAAAAAAAAGGTGTCCCTTTGTAAATAAAGGCCTACAATAAAAAGTGAGTGAACAAAATCGGGGGAATCCTAAGAAAAGGCCGGCGGCGGCGCTGCGCGGAGGAGGCTGCGGGCGGCGCTGGGTGCCGGTGGCGGCGGCAGGGGGCGCCCCGGGGCCGCGCCGGGCTGGGCTGGGCCGAGCGGCCGCGCCGCTGCCGCCCCGGGGCTCCCGCTGCAGCCCCGCTCCGCCGCGATCGCCGGCAGTAACATCTCGGTGACACACACCTGCGTCGTCTCGGCCAGCACCGCCGGTAAAACTGCGAGCTGATGCAATCGCTAGGGTGGAAATTCGTCAGTACAAGCAGCTCCCCCAGACGTGTCGGTTTCGCAGCCGCCTGACTGTACTCCTCGATCTTTACTTTGTAACACTGACCCGAAATGTCTGGTCAGCGCTCGCCAGTTCAACCCTCCGAGCTACGGCTGACAACACGCCGGAGCTCGCACGTCCTTTCATCACCTTCTATTTCACCTGTTCCAGCATTAAAAAAAACCCCCTAACCCCCCAAAAACCAACAAACCAAAAAAAAGTCCCCGCTCCAAAAAAAACCAGCTTCGGGCGGCTTAGCCTCAGCTGCCGTTTTAGCAAACCCGATCTTAACATCACGTTATCCAGCCCCTGACTGACATCGCGCTAGTCCGTTCTAAATCCCATCCCTGGGAACGCACTGACAACACCGCTCCTTCCCGCCCGCTCGCTCGGCGCGCTGCGAACCCGCGGGGACGGCGGAACAAGTGCCGGGGCCGCGCACTGCCCGCCCGCCTCAGCCCCGCTGCCACGGCACTGCCGGCGGGGATCGGCCGCGCCGCCGCCCCGTCCCCGAGGTCTCACACGTCCCGCCTGGCGCCTCCGTTTTGGAGACTTTAATTGCATGAAGCTCCCGAACAAGCCGGTGGAGCCCCGGTATTCCCGGTTTGTTTTTGTTTGGAGGCAGAGGGGGAAGTCAAGCGCAGCAGGACAGGAGCGCTCTGTCTGGCACATTCCAATCGGACGCCCCTGCATCACCTACTGCCGGAATTTCCCACCGTAGATGCGGAATGAGAATCCCAGAGAATACGGACCCGGGGGTGCGGGGAAGGACCCAGCTAGAAACCCATCTTGCAACCCCAAATCGGCGACGCGGCGGCCGGTAGCGCCGGCAGCGCAGGCAGGGCCGACCCCGAAGCCAGTGCGCGGCGCGGAGACGAGCGCACGCATACCCCGTCCGCCGGTTGCGCAGGCTGAGGCTCTCCTTGATGGACGGGCTGTCGGGGAGCAGCACCTCGGCGTGGTGTGGGCCCTCCACCACCCCCACGTAGGACCGGCTGCTCCGCTCCCGCTCCTTGGCGTCCTCCTCGAAAAGCACCTGGCCGCTGAGCTTGCTGAAGACGATGGTGTTCATGGTGGGGGGCTGGGGGCCGCCGTCGTGCTGGCCGCCGGCTCCGAGGTGCGGGGGCTCGCTGTGCGCTGCGGGGAGGCGGCAGCGGTCACCGGGCAGCCGCGCCGAACCGCCGAGACCCGCCCGGCGCGACCGGCGGGGGGGGCAGCGCGGAGGCACCGGGCGCCGCCTGCCCACCCACGGGGGGAGGCAGCCCGCTCCTCCCACGGCCCGGCCCGCTCTCACGGCCCCCCCACCCAACCCCGGTCCGCTTCCTCGGCCCGGCCCGCTCCCACGGCCCGGCCCGCTCCCACTCGCACCTCGCCGCCAGCCTTCGCCACGCTCCTCGCTCCGTGTCGCAATAGTTCGGAGCGCGGGTTTTCTGTCGGGTTTGGTGTTTCTGTCTCGCTTGCTCTCTCTCTCACTCTTCCCCCCCCCCCCCCCCCCCCCTTTTCCCTTCCCTTTCCCTCCCCTCCCCTCCCCCGGAATGATTTTCCCCTTCCCCCTCCCCAAACGGGGAGGGAAGCAAATTGTTTTTAACGACCACCAAATGCGCAGAGCTGGCGCCCGGAGGCACAGCCTCTGCGCAGCCACTCACACTGTCGGGACTGCCGCTCCCCATCCCTGGGGGGAGACACCGCCGGCGAGGGGACCCCAGGAGCCCCAGCCAGGGCACGGGCCCCGCCTGGGCAGAGCGGCGTCGAGGGGCGGTGCGTGGAGAGGCGGTAGGAGTCCGGCCAGGGGCATCTGAGGGTACGGCAGTGCACGGCTGGGCAGTTCACCGTCTGTATGGGGGAGTCTCCCGGGGAAGGCGGCTGAGGACACCGGCTGGTGTCACGCTGACCGCGGGAGAGACTCCCGTCGGGGACGCGGGGCGCAGCCGCAGCCCCGTGCCACTCATTAACACCGGCGTTTAATGATGCCAAACCAGGAACCATCTCCCACCACGCTTCTCCGTCTTCTCTTGTGTGTCGTGCATCCCCCTCTCCCCCCCGCCCAAGGGTTATAAATTAGCCCCCAGTCCAAGCGGGGAGACAGCCCGCTGCTTTTTGCATCCTCGGCGCGCTCCCACGGAGATACGATGCTCAGTTGCTGGCGATGTCTGCGGGCGTCCCCGGCCCGCTCCCACGGGTGTGCCCCTGTTCCCCCGGCCCCGCCGCTCCACACGCCCCGCACCCCACGCAGCCCTGCGGCGCAGCAGCCCGGCCCCGCCGGGCTTAAAATTTTGGTTTTCTGTGCGCAGAAACGAAGAAGATGGCCACAGTCAATATTTACAAGGATGTAATTCAGACGTTATTTGACCGCCGCGGGTGAACGGGAGCAGCCGTCTGCGCCTGCGGGCCCGGCGGGACGTGCGCGGCGCGGATCCCTCGTGCGGGCACCACCCGCGACTCCACGCTCTCCATGGCACCGCTCTGTCCCCGTCCTTGTCCCGGCAAGCGTGACCCCAAAGGACCTGAGTCTGCATTCCGCCACCACTTGTATCCCCCCGCCCCCTACCATCATCTTGGCCTCGTGCCCTCCCGTCTTCCCCGGCTGCAGAGGCCACCGCGGAGGGGTACGCGGTTCTCCACTGGCTTGGCGCTGGAGCGGTGGGGACGGAGGGGGCAGGTTCCTGCTGCGGTCCGAGGACCACCCCCCCCCGCCGCCCCCCAGGGCTCAGCCACCGTGGTGTCCTTCCTGGGGCTCACCCCCATCCCCGCACCCCGCTGTCACGGGTGCCTGGCGTCACGGCCTCTCTCCGCGACGTCACACAGCCACACGCATTGGGGAAAGGGTTCCTGGAAGAGGAGCACCTTGGTATCGGGATTCACCGATCTGAATGTAATTTCTGCATTTGCTGACGGGAAGCAGGGGAGCGGTTGGGGAAGGGCAATGCACCGAAGATGCCCCATTGCCCAGGGAGAAAAACTACTGTCCCCAGAGCGGGAGGAAAAGACATGAACATCTTGCTGCCAGTTCCCTGCCGAGAAAACAGAGGGTAGAAAAAAGTAAATAACCCCGGGAGTGCTTCTGTGCAGGCTGTGCATCCTGTACTTTCACGGACTTTTGGGCAAAGCCCTGGTAAGGCTGCCCCTCAGGACGTGCCATGGCCAGAGCATTCAAGAACCAACTGGGGGAAGGGGGCATAAGGGAGCAGTGTGGGACAAATGCCTCCTGTTAGGCTGTGCTAACATGCTGATTAGGAGCTTCCTGCACAACATGCAGCTCTGATCATTACCATGCCCAGATGAACTGTTTAGGACCCGGGAAGTATTGCTATAATTATATCACAGCAAAAGGAATCTTAGAAAGTGACAGGTTTGACCAAAACCAAGCTCCTGCAGGAAGGTCATCTCAGTCCTTTGCAGTCTTAGACAATTGTTTGCTCTGTTGTCATCCCACTCCCCTCGCCCAACCCCTCTGGCAAGGCAGGGGTGATCCCCTCTAGTAGGCCAGCACAGGTTCTGGTCCCCAGACCCTCAGGGGAGGTGCAGATGGGGCATGGCAGGTTTCTGTAGGCCCTGCAGGCTGAGGCAGCCTCTGGAGCAGCGGAAATCCATGCACTGGCAGAGTACTGAGCAAGTGCTTGGAAGAGCCTCCCCTCTCGCCTGTCCACTGTGGTGGAATGGATGCTCATTCCCTGTGTGGTGGCTCAGGAGGATCTGGAAAGGCAAAAATAATCCTTCCCTAGGTCTACTGATGATTAGGAGTTTCCTGCAAAACATGCAGCTCTGATCATTACCTGTTTGGGCCTGGGCTTGGAGGATCGCTGCACTTGCAGGGTATGTGGCTGTCCTCAAGCACGTGCATGGTCCCCAGGAGCAGTGGAAATGTGCACTGCTCCCCTGCCTGCCTGTCCAGAGCTGGGCAGGGCATGGGCAGCCAGGGCAGCAGGTTGCTGAGGGCCTGGCAGATCCCACACCCACACCCAGAATAAATCACAGCAGCAGAAGCTGAGGGCAGAAGTCACCATTTGGAAAGCAGTTCTGGAAAAAAACAAAAGTCTGTGTGGGGCAGGCATTGCCAAACGCGGTGAGGCAGTGGCAGGAGCAGTTGGCACTGCGGCGCCTCACAAGCCTCTAAAGCAGTGAGATCTCCCAAATCATCACATGTAAATCTCACACACGCCCGCCCCCTCCATATTTCATTACATAGATCACAGTTGAAAAGCTTAAATGAAAACAGTGTTTCTATTTCCAGAGCTTGTTTAACATCGTGAATGTGATACAAACTGTGGGCTTCATGTTTTTAATTAAGGTTACTTACCCGGCCATGCACGGAAAAAGAAGTCAATAGTTGCTGGCTGCATACCGCAGCCTGCAGCCGGCTCCCCCGAGGATGCAGCTCTGGCTGATGGGAGCACTGTGGCTCCCCTGCATCCCACAGTGGGACAGGGGCCCGGGGCACAGCGGGACTTAAGGCACCTGCCAGGCTGGAGCTGCAAGCAGCTCCTTGCCATTCTTTGCAACACCCCTCTATTGGCCCATGCTTGTGTGCCAGCTCCAGACAGCTGGTAGGCCAGGTTGGCATGCCAAAAGTGGCAGCAAGGCACAATTCCAAGGGATATCGTGCAGAAAGAGCCTAAAAGTGGTGCTTTGGGTCCTAATGTGTCTCACTGGAGGAGCCAGGAAAAAATCAACTGTGCTGTCAAGCTGAGAGGAGAATTTGCTCCGGAGGCTGCAAGTGATGGAGCTCCTCAGTGCCAGCCCTGCTCCAGGCCTTGGAGAGGCTGCAGCCCCAGCCCTACTGCCTGGGGTGGGCAGCCATGCCAGAGAGCTCAGACGGCACCACTGGGGCTGGCTGTGAGCACTGTTGTGTCTGTTCCCCCCTTCTCCAGCCATGAGTGGGTGAAAATCCCAAACCAGTTCAGTAGGGTCCCATCTATGCTCCTAAATACAATCCTTGTTTCTGGTGTCCACTTCCAGCAAAATGTTGCTTTTGTCCATTGTTCTGGCTATCTTTTATGTGCTATCATCAAACATTTCCTTGGTGTTGCGATCTCACAGCTCCTCCCTCCAGTCACAGATTCCTTCACAGTAAACATGTATGTTTGAAATTCAAAGCATTTCTTCACGTCCCTGGCACGCTCTGTGCTATGGCAGGCTGGGTGGCTAAATAACTATGGCCATGTATGTTGAAAGGCCTGAAGTCGTGTAGGTGAGAAATTGTTTAGGATTATGCCGAATTGGATGTTATCCAAACTACAAAACAGCCACACTCACAGGGAAAACAGCTGCAGAGACCTGTTGTTATCCCTCACAGCAGCTGGATCACTGCTGAGCAAAGTCCTGAGGCACATATAGACAAGGATGAACCTGCTTTTAACCATGTGGCTAAAAGGGGTTTGGTCTGCTTCTGTGAGGAGCCAGAGATGGCAGAGTAGCTTTAGAATGGGCTCTTCATGCTCAGTCTGGCAGCCCCCAGATCCCTGGGATGAGATAATGTAGGGATGAAATTAAATCTTGTAGTATGGAGTTTTGTTGTGGAAGGTATCTTTTCAGCTTTATACTGGCTAGCGCTTGTATTTCAATGCCTTAGAAAGCCCCAAGCAGCCTTGAGAGGTAGCAAGGGCGATCTAGCACTTTAGTAGCTCTAAAATCGGTACCTGAATCAGCTGCAGAGCAAATACCATCAGCAGAAGCAAAGAGGGAGAAATATAGCTCCCTGTTCGCTCAATTCCCTGCAGTTAGAAGCTTTCAAACGAGACAGACAACCAGAGGTGTTCGCAGGAAAGTCGCTGAGCTGAGTGAGAGGGCGTGGCCTCTCCTCGACCATCTTTTATTAGGAGAAGGGGAAAGGGGAGGACTGGGGGCAGACCCGGGGTGAGCGGCCAATCAGGCACTGCTGAAGAGTCTGAGTTACATTTGGCTTTGCCCGCGCTTGCAACAAAGGAGCTCGGAGCACATGTCTTTGGGAGGGGGGAGGGGAAGCTCGGAACAGGCAGCAACATTTTGTTAAGAAGAGTCCTAAGAAAGGAAGAACTGCCTCCTTTGAAGATTTTGCTGGACCAGTGCCAATAGCCACTGTCTTACAAGGAGCAAGCGGGGGCTCAGTGCTCCATCCTTGGGATGAGCGAGGTCATCATTCTGGGCATACAACATCTGTGAGGGGAGACAATTATATTAGGTCACTAGAAAGCAAAGAGAGGTTCTGAAGTTGCCACCTGATTACAGGTCTTTTTGCATGCAAAGACTTGTGAAGAAACGAGCTTTGGAAGGTTTCTTAACCGGAGTGAAGGAGCACTTGGAAGACAAAATATGTTCTTATTTATTTACTTTATGGATATTTGGTTTGGTGGAACCAAATATTTGGCAATAAGGTATGTTGGAATGATGTATGCAGGAAGCAAACACATCAATGTCATCTGTGACCATCCCTAAAGCAGCCTTGGTGCTGGTGCTCCAGCAGGTAATATTGTCAAACTGCAGATCCAGAGACTGTGGGGACTTGTGTGAGCAAGGAGGGCAACAACAGCACAAAGGTGAAATGAGGAGGTTGTCAAGAGGATGTTCTGAAACCTGGCTGATGTGACCATTAATCAAACCCTGGCTTCAATTCCAAGTAAAATGAGACTGGCCTGAGATAAAATTATAGACTGTAACTCCAGTGTAGCACTCAGCACAACTCAGATATTTCCTTACCATGCATACCTGGGAAGTGTGTCCACCAAGGGAGCTGGTCTGCTGTCTCCAGGCTGCTGAATGCTGCAGAAAGGTGGACCAGGTGTCACCCGATGAGAAAGCCAGAAAACAAGCCCTGCACAAATGCAGGAGATGACCTTGTGTGAAGGTCCAGTTCTTGCCTTCCACAAATCAGGAAGTTTTGCATGCAATTTGTGCTTGGGAAAGAGTAGGTTGAGGGCATGGGCTGGGGTTGTAGAGAGGACTTGTGCTACAACATATAATATTGTAAGGGGAAGTGGCCAGGGTGCTTCAGCTGCAGGAAGAGGTTAACCATGAAGCTGTAAACATGGCTTTAGTCATGGCTGTCAGGTGTGGTGGGGCTGAGACCACTCTGAAGTCAGGGAGCCAAGCCTGCAAACACGAGGAGGGGGCAGGTACCTCTTCAGAAGCTGTGGCTGGCCCCTGTTTCTTTTAAGAAACACGGGATCCTATGGGTGGCCTCCCTGATAATGCCCTCAAACTGGGGTTGGTGGCAGCAAAAGCCCCAGACAAACTGCAAACCTGGAAGCCCCCAACAGAAAAGCTGTTGCTTTATCTAGAAGGGTGGAAGATCCAGTTCTGTTCTACATATGTGCTTTGTCTTAAGAATTAATAAACAAAACCAAAACAAGGTCTCCAACCAAGGATCTCAGTTATTTCTACTTCCATGTGAACACATCCCCAAAGAGCCAGAAAAACAATCTCCCAACTTGTGCTCAAGGTCTTTATTTTTTCTCACTTCTCTGCCCCACCTCCATTTTTTATTGCATTTTTTAGGTTTTCATCCCCTTGGGCCATGTAAAACAAAACTCCTTCCATAAGGCCTCTGCTGTGCATCAGCTGCTGTGTGCAGTGGGCACAGGGAGGAGGAGGAGGGCCATGGTGTTTGCAGGAGACGTGTTTTCCCAGCATCCCATAAGCTGAGGCTCAGCTGGGGCTCTGTGACCAGCCACAAGAGCAAAAGGGCTCCAGAGAGGGGCCAGATGTTTCCCTGGGTATGGAAATGGTGTGCAATGCAGTGTTAATTAGGAGGAAACGTGATCAGCAGGAGAAGTTCTGCAGTTTGGCCTGGAACAGAGTCATTGTCCTGAGATCAGGCCTCTTGGTTATTAAGCTTCATTTATGTGTGTGAGCTGTTCTCCATTTTGTGCTTAGGAGCCAGGTGGGGTCTGTGTGTGCCCCACTGGAGACTCCACTGATGGCACTGGTGGCCTGCCTGGCTTCTTCAGTTCTGTGCCCTCTGTGGAGCCAAGCTGTATGTGCGGCTCCAGTCTATACCATCACCTCTCAGTTAGAGCTTTTTGCTTTAACCCCAAGGGATACAAAGCCAGAGACTCAAGCCTTAAATACATACATGAGCTCTTTTTTTCTGTAAAAAAGACCATCAGTAGTTCAAACATCCCCAAAGAAGATGATGTTCTTAATTACATGTAATGTATCAATATAATCAAAATCAGTAATTTTGCTATGTTTTATACATTTTATTCATTTAAGTGAGCTTTAAATTCTGCACTTAATATTCTCAGAGGAAAATCACATCTTTGGTGTCTGTACTGGCCAGGGAATGATTCAGTTCCATTTGACGTAGTATCTCAGATGGGTGATGTCTGTTCTACGTTTGGAAAACAAATGTGGATTTGCTTGGATTTAACATTAATGGTACAGGTCACATTGCAGAAATCACTGCTCTGAGAAGTTAAGCATAAATGCTGAACAGTTGATAACAATAATAATTATAAATCTAATTTTTCTTCAGCCACATGTGCAAAAATAAACCATGTTGTTCTATTGAATTCCCTACTTTTTATGCCTGTTCTCCCACCTAGCTCCACTGGAAAGCATAAAGTCAGGTAATTTTGCCACCAGTATTTTTCAGTATTACAGATACAGAGATCAATCCATAACTTGAAATTATTATCTGCAGAATGGTTCAAACCATGATGAATTTTTGCTCAAATTTGTCTTTTTTGGGCAGGAAGAGAAGAGGATGTGCACATGTATAAGAGCAAAGGTAGTGCAGCAATGTGCAAGGACACTGTGATTCATGTGGTGCCTGCCTAGGACCAATCCCCAGGGACTTCCTCCACCAGCCTCAAGTCTTGAGTATCCCCAAATACCCAGGAATGTCAACCAGCCCAGCAAGGCAGGGAGACACGCGTGGGCTGAGGGGACGGACGGGGCAGCTGTGAGGGTCTGACTCCCTTCCCTGCTTGAGCTGCATGCGGATTTGTGTGACCTCGAGGATTTCACAATCCCCATGCTTCTCTTCTGCAGCTGTAACACAGGAATAATAACGCTTCCTCCCCTTTCTCTGCTTCCTACTCTGCTTTTGGCACACTGCTAATACAAGAAGGCTTGATCTCAGTTGGAATCTATCACTGCTACTGACATGTTAATAATACCAGTAGAAACGTTTCCTCTTTCCTTTGTACTGACAGAGCTCTGCACGGGGTAGCAGCTCCCAACATGTCAGCCCAAAGCGTATTCATTTTCAACCCCAAATCTGAGGCATTTTCCGGACACAAGACAGAGAGGATGCAAGATTCAAGCTGACTTTTAGGATTTTAAACAGGGAGTAGTCGTCATAACATGCTTCAGTTTGATGGCCCTCCAGTTATTGCATAAAAAACCTCTGAATTATCCTCGGCCTCTTGGCTGCTTGCATGGCGTTAAACCTCGTGTGGTTGAGTCAGGGTTTCGATGATTTTCTGTCTAGAAGCTCCTCTGGTAGATATCGGGTCCTGGAGAGGACAGGAAGAGTTGGAGTGTGTTGCCTCAGCAACACAGATGTGATTGAGGGGATTTTGTGTCCTGAAGGAAAACCCCAAAGTTAGTGCCAGTTTCTATAAAGACTCTGTGGAGTCAGGCACCCGGAGCTGTCTGGGGAGAGCTTCCTCTGGGACACAGGATCCCACTCTCTCTGGCTCTGCTTGGGAGTCACATAGTGGGGAGTTGGTTTCCCGCAAAGGAAGCCTGAGAAAATCTGAAGGTAAAACAAGGTTGCGGGAAGATTCTTCTGAAGATGGCTTGCAATTAATGTTTTTGGCCTGAATTTGAAAATCTCCTTTCTCATTGCTTGCAGTCATACATAAACATCTCCCTAGCTGCTCTAGTTCTTGCATAATTGATAATTTATAAACCTCTAATGATTTAGAAGTTTTCTGAAAGTTGTCCAGTAATAATAAATATGTTTATTCAAGCAGATAAAAAAGTCAGGCCAATGATATTAATCTGTTTAACCAGTCCTGATAGCTGTATTATCTCCTTTTTAGCAGAACTGAGGTTAAACCTCTGTAAATAGCTGTAAAATATACAAATGCTGTTTAAGCAGAGGCTAAAGCCAGAGACTCAAAATGCAATTTGGTTTTGATAGCTACCGCCAGCCTCAAATGTGGATACCCAAAGAGAGACAACAAACTCACACTCTGTCTGTGCTTTCCTGCTTGTGTACAGAATAGATGGATTCTGCAGGGTGCAAAACATGAGGTGTAACAGCATAACTCATGTACACACTGTTACTATTTATTATTGGTGAGGCTGAGGCATGCAAGCCAGCAAAGGAAATAGCTGGCACATCTTCATTAATTCCTTCTGGTTCTAAAGTAAGTAGTTTTCAGGAAATAATTCTCCAAGACCTTGGCTACACACATGGTGTATTTATTCAGAGTTGGCAGGGGCACCAGAAAACATATAGTTCATAGAGCCCTCATTTCTTTGGATCCTGAAGGTGTTTATCAAAAATGATTTTTAGACAGATTAGAGCCACACACATGCACAGAACCATGCCTATGACAGTTGCTGTGTCTCCAAGCACTTTAGGTTTAATCATAACCTCTGTCCACCCTATGAATAAACTTCAGAAATTCCCCGACGGCATTAAGGGTTATTTTGAGAATGAGGAGACATCCACCTTAGCTTGGCAAGTGAATATTGGCTTCACAGGTTTTTTTTCCCTCAAGTTACTTGAATATAACTATTATACTTTCTTCTGAGTTGTGACTATTTGACTTGTGACCTCACAGATACTTTACTTGTTGCTTTGAGATCTAGTCATGACTAAACCCAGAAATTTAGATATATATTCAGACTTTTTTATCTGAAAAATGGACTGAAAATCTTGAATATCAGTCTCTCTCATGAGATGTCCTGATTTCATGCATTACAACAGGGCCAGAAATAACACAAGAACAGCTTTTCTCACAGTATTTCAGTAGTTCTTTTCTGGCCATTGCCAAAAGCAGGATGTGAAGACATGCACGAACATTAAAGCAAACTCTTATTAGAATAGTTCAAGTTCCTTTTGCATTGTGGTAAAAATTCATGTCAATTTTCATTCTATTCAGACTATTTCAACCCTTTCAGTACTTCAAAAATCTGTGTTTTTTCTTAATAAATCATTCTGCTATCTTAAATGTGATTTGTGGGTTTTCATCTTTTTTCTTTTTCTTTTTAAACACAGGCCAAGGATATGACCAAGTGCTCAGACCCAAATTGCACATTTGAATGTACACATAAATGTTGGCTATCCCACTGGCTCTCCCATTGACTTTGCAAGAATTCCTCAGTGGTGTAATATTAAGCCTCCAGTAAGTGTTTGCAGGATTGGGACAGAAGGTGCCCTAGGATGCCCACGGAAAGACTGCAACTGCCATCAGTGGGGATGTGCCCCAGGGGTACGGACAGATTCACCTTCAGGTTTGCATAATTAAATTGCTTCCTTCAAAGCTGTCAACAGACTCAGGTGCTGGTCACCTTACAGTCTTTCCACAAAGTAGAGAAAACGTATAAAGTTGCCTGCTTCAGCTCCCAGGGTAAATGCTGGGATTAAGCGCAAGCACAAAGCAGGGCCGTAGCCTGCTCCTGCGGGCTCCTCCAGTGTGGGATGTGCACCGGGCTGACAGCCGTAGCAGGCACGGGGCAGATCCTGGTGCTGTGCCTGCCCCACGCCGGCAGTGCCCGTGCAGTACTTGCAGCGCTGCGCTGAGGCGCCCCTGCCCCTTTCACAGTGATGGGCTGAATATGTGCTCTGCCACATGGCAGGTTGGCCTCTCCCAGAGAGAGGCTGTCCACCCACTCTGGAGTTGTGGTGGCATCAGGCGAGGTTACAAATCTCTCGGAAGAACAAGGTTGACACTGTTGGGGCTGTCTGAGGCAGCACAGCGTCCAGCTGCAGACGTCCTTGGCTTCTGCTGCTGCAGGCAGGGGTCAGCTGCAGCCTGCAGGGAAAGCTGGCTCCTTTGCAAGGAGCAAGCCCCAAACAAAGGTGGTGTAAAAGCATCAGCGGAGGCAAAGGATGAGAGAGGGGTCTTTGTGTAGGTTCCAGCTGGTTTACAACCGCTGGAAGATCCAGGGACAAAGACAGGAAAAAGGGGCGAGCACAGCATTTTATATGAGGTGGAACAAAGAGAAACAACCCATGGGGATCGACTGAGGAGGCGGAGATAACAGGGGAATAACCAATGGGGATAACTTAAAGGGGGGAATTATATGAACCAACCAATGGGGCATCAAAGAAGGGAGAACTTTCCAGAACTAATACATAAGCAACTAGGGGAAATACATAAGCATGAACTTATACATAAAACTGGGTGGAAAATTCCTGAACCCATAAACTTTAAACATGTAAACCAAGAACCACTAGGAACATGGGAACTCGCTGTAACCAAGGGGTGAGAATCAGACCTCTTGTGTTCTGGAGGCGTGCCCACCAGTCCTCTGAATGCTCTGCTGTAGTGGTCACTGCCTCCTGCTCTGCAACGCAAGGTTTTCCAGATGTCTGAGCATGGGTGCTTCCCAGGGCACAGAGGAGGTCAGCTAATCCGTTTGGACTTCTCCAGCAGGCATATCCCAGCCTGTTTGAATAGACTGGTGCATCCCTTACTTGCCTATGTTTTCTCTTCACCCATTCAGTAAGGAAAGGAATGCAGGGATGTGGTGAGCAACTTGTCCATGCAGCACCTGCAGGGACACCTTGCTGCCACTGGTGAGGAGCTGACAACCTTGCCCATGAACTAGTCTCTAACCAGAGGGAAAGTGAACAGAATTTTGGACTGCCCAGGGCAGCAATGAAAGCGCAGGTCTCCTGAACTGATCTGTTCACTAACCTCACATCACCACATAGCACCAGGCGGTTAGCTCAAACACTTGGTGTCCTTAAAAGAGCTGTCACCCTGTCAGGTCCTGGCTGGGGAGGGTCAAGTCAGTGCTATAACAGAGAGAAGACTTCTAGTTTTTTGCTGATACTCTCCGCAAGGACAGCTGAGATCTTACTGTCTTACTGCAGATGGGTGAATTGGAATGTGAAAATACCTGCCTGGCAAGCCAAGAGCTGTCAGACCATTTACAAGATATAGTACAGGGTTTGCAGATCCAGCCCTGGGATTGTGAATCCTAGGATCTCAAATCAAGAGGGCACTTCCAGAGCAGCCAAATCCGAGAAGAGGATTTTGCTGTTCACCTTTCTAGGGACAATAACAGGACTAAAAACACCTGGCTACATAGTATTTGAATTAAAAATTGATTCCTTCTCAACATTTGTTGATTCTCCTTCAGTGGTCTGTAACACCTGCCTCCATTGGTTGGGATACAGACATCTGGGAAGGAACAGATGGCTTTCTGCAGCGCACAAGTAACATACTGCTGGTTTTATTGAAGAAGCCTTGAGGACGACACCCACTGGGCCTCCTGTAGTTCAGAGAACTCAATTCTGAGATCTTTTTCAATGTTGTTTCAGCTACTGTCCTGTAAAAGGCTGCAACTGGGATGCCTGGGCCCACTTGGAGCACTGTCTCTCAAAAAAAAGGCACTTTGATTTGTGCCTGTGTTTATGTGGGAGACTCTCCATGGATTGAGCCATAAAGTCCCAGTTAAGGTAATTCTGTCTGGCAGCAGCACTAGATAGTTTGCAATGAACATTTACAAACTGTCCAAGGAATATGATTTCTTACACAAAAGATCCAGCTTTTTAAGGCTTTTACTCATGGAGCTGCTTCAAGCAGTCCTCATACCTCAGTCCTCCCTTGGACAGACTCTGAAGCCCTGGATCAGGCGGCTGATAATACAGAAATGCTCGAAATGCCTGGAAAGGACACAGTCATGTCAATTGTCTCCAATGAAGGTAGCAGTCACAAACACATGGGTTTGCCAGAAGTCGCTGGCTGGTTCCAAGACGCTTGCGTTTGTTTGGATTGCTAATCTACCAGAGACTGAGACTGCTCATAGAGATACCAAGCCTTTTGTGAGCTTTTTTTCACCCTGCTTCTGTTGGGATCTGCCGGACAGCAGCCATCTGAGAAGGTTTTGGGAGACTGCATGGTTATCAGACTGAGACAGAAGGAAACAGTCTGAGCTGGAGGCAGGACAGCCTGTGCACGTATTCATTCTTCGAGTCCTTTTGCTTCTCTCATGTCTCAGCAACTTGTCTGGGCTGTCAAACTCAAGGTCTCGCTGCAGCAGGATCTGGATAGGCTGGAGTAATGCCCTCATGAGATGCATCCCCATAAAATTCAGCTAATGCTGTAACAGACAGAAGGCATTTGGCTCACAGGGATGGGATGATGGGATCCCCACTAGAAAAAATTTAAAACTTCCTGAAGCTCTCTCTCATAGCAGAGTGCCATGCACTTTTGTGTATTTATGGAAAACGGAGCAGCATGAGAGTAGTATAGGCCATATACCCCTTTTCTGAGTAGGTGCAGCATTGATTCATGTCCCTTGTTGTCCAGAATGATTTCCCAAAAGAGGGCCTGGCTTTGGATCCGGGCAGCCTGGGTTGCCTGGGTGCAGGATCCCAAAATCTGTGTTTATCAAGCTAAGAAACCACATCATCTTTCCTTGCTTCTTACTAAGGTCTTTCCTTAATAAAACCTTTCTTTCCACCTCACTTTCTTCCATACAGCAGTGTGACTGACCAGCACCTCCCCTGCAGCTGATGGTGCAGCTGCTCTCACCTAGGCCCTGCAGCAAAAAGCCAGGTGAGAGGTAGAGAGCATGAATGCAGTTGTGCTGCCCTGGTTCTCCCAGGGCTGGAGCACACTGGGTGCTTGCACATCAGCTCAACAAGTGGGAGTCACTGAAACTGACTCCTCTATCCCTCCCCTTAAAGTTTCCTTGGACAAGTGATATCCTACAATCCATGTCTGGAATTTTTATGCTGTTACTTATCACCCAGGGCTGCCCAGGGCAGTGTTCCTGCCACAGCAGGCTGGGTTTGCAGCACATCCTCAGCCAACAGGAGCTCTCCAGGGGTAGCCTGCAGCCTCCCTTTGGCTCTCACTCAGCTGTTTTGCCACCATTTCATTTGCAGTTATTCAAGACATATTTACCCAAATCATTCTTGCTACTGGCCAAAGCAAAATGTTACCTGTCTCAGCAAAGTGAGATTTCACCTATTTTTCCACAGACTTTCTTGACTGAAACCTTGAAGGGGTATCTGCAGGTGGCAGCCACATTTAGTAACTGAATTCCCTCCACATTTTCCCTAATTTGTAAAATTGCTACTAGTTGATTACAGAAGCACAATCTTGTTACTTCGTTGGCCTGTTTAATTTAGAAATGTAAATCTCATGGACTTCTGACAATTACTAACTTTCTCATTGGATTAAATTTTTAGACAGTTTTATTGATTCATTCTGCAGGGCTTTCCAAGGTTTTCTTTGGCTGGGTAAATTTTTCTAAACTGCCACTTAGATTTCTTATGAAAATATATGCCTCTGCACCCAGTGCACTCCCTGCCAGATGGCACGGTGGAAGCCCTGAGCCCAGGCTGCCTATCAGCCCCCTGCCCAATGCTGCAGGGTGCTAACACCTCCATTGGGGCTGCTGGTACTGGGAAACCCCATGGAGAAGCTCTGTGCTTGAGCTCAGCTTCTCAGGACTTACACACTTGAGGTTGCAAAAAGATGTTTCACATCCCTAAAACTGCTTGTGGAGTTCAGTGTTTTGGCCAGCACTTTGTGAGGCCCCAGCATGACAGTTGTGTTTGGTCCTAGTTGTAATGGTTGTCCATGATACGGAATAGCTGTTTCAAGGTCACAAGGGTCCTTGCTCATGTTTGCTTTCTCTGATGAGGACTCTGAGTCTTGCAGTTTCTGAGGGTGCTGTGGGACACTTGAGCCTGCATTTCCCATCTCCCTGAGCAAGAATGTACATGGTAGAGTACAGAGTATTTTCCTCTTAAAACTGAAATACATTTCAGCTGTTTTGGGATGGTGGGTATGGATGTGGCAGTCCTGCAGGAGAGGAGACACACAATTCAAATGCAGTTCTAGCAAAAGTTGAAGTGGTTCCTATTACACATTCCTACAAAGTTCAGAACAGATTAAGTGGTAATTAGGTATCAGTAACTGCCAGTGGAACTAAAATCATAACATTGACCTCAGTAACTGTTGATGTAGAAATGTCCACAGTAGGGAGTACACAGCCATACTTGTAGAGCCCCAAGACTGGTGAAAAGAGCATGTCCACACCATGGAAGTGTCTTAAAGATATGCAAAAATCTGAAAAGCAACTTGAAGGGATTGGAAAGAATTCTGTTTTGCGTTGCTAGTTTTTTAATGCTGAGTTTGGAAATAATTAGGCCTCAGTTTCTTCAGACAAATCATTCCTCTTTGTTTTGTACTGCTTTTTTTTAATGCCAAGTTTGGAAATAATTAAACCTCACTTTCTTCAGACAAATCACTCCTCTTTGTTTCGTACCTCTTCACGCCACATCAGATCCAGCGCTTGGCAGTCACCTATATTCCTTAGTTGCTGTGCTGAAAAACATTCACCTAGTCATTACATTCTGGGAAGCATACCAAGGCTGGCCCACAGATGTCCGCTTTTCCAAATATTTTTACTTTTACATGACACCCCACCACAGACAGTTGTGGAACGGGTTGGAAGGAGGCATCAATCTGACCATAACTTCTTTTTCTGAACATATTTTGCCCCTCATCTGCAAGTGCATATGGAATAGTTCTCTCCAAGAGTTGCTCCAGCTTCACTTTGAATATTTTCCTGCTTAACCTCATGCATGGGTAAGGACTAGGTAGTCTGCTTTCCAAATGGTGTAGTTAAAAAGAAGAGTCAGCCATAAATGAGTTCAATGAAGGTCTGCAGATCAAGACTGGCAGCCATGGGGACAGAGATTTTCCCTATACTGGACAAAGAAAGCACAAAAAAAGGCAATCCTAGAGCCTCTGACTACTGCAACCATTGTGACTGAGCAGTTATCAAGGAGAGCACAACTTTGGTTATGAGAATGAAGCAATACTGATCTCTTCTCTCTGAACATTAGGAACTGTTTTTATTTTGGGCTGATCACCCCCTAGGAAAGCAGGCAGAGAAGACCCATGGTTTAATACACGATGTTGTCCTCCAGTGTGTCTCAGCTCGGCCCTGATCAACCCCAGTCCCATAACCAAGGTTTACATAACTGCTGACCATCTACCACCACCCTCCTTCTCCTCTTCTTTTTTGACTTTTTGAGTGTCTGTTTGTCCCAATATGTGTTCCCCCACCCTTCCGTCATTGGAAGGTTTAATGCTGAGTGAAAAACCACGAACAGCCTTTGAACGTGTTCTGCCAAGTCTCTTTACAGTACAATACTGGCAGGAGTAAAACTCTGGAGCCAGGCAAATATGCAAGCTTCATCACATTAAAGGAAGCAGAGCTGTACGGTTATTGCATCATTCTATGGCTTCCCAGACGTTGTTGTTATGTTTTCATTAGAGCAACAGAACTGCACTTGGTGCTTTCTGCTGAGGAGCCAAGGAGGCCCCAAAAGGCTGTCAACTGGGGAAGAGAATGCGGCAACGGGAAAGATGAGTGGTTTACTGCACTAATTTTATAGTGCAGCCTTTACCAGTTAGTGGTAGAGGGAACCAGCAACATGATCTGTGTTCACTTTTTTTAAAAAAGACACACAGCCAAATACTTATAACTATTTGCTTGTTCAAGACAAGTTATTTGGAAGTTTAACTACTACTGAATCAACCAACATTTTTCAGCACTAAATCATTTCAACTTCGTAACATGTGTTTTTAATTTTATCAGCATCTGTATTTTTTTAATTACCATTTTTATTAAAGCCTCTTTTTTTTTCCTTCAGAAACAGGACACAAATCCCTAGCTATTTAATCTGGATATTAGAAGGTACAGTTCAAGGCTCAGCCATTGAAGGAAAACTCTGCTGCCAGATGCACCCACTGGAGCACAGGTGCTCAGCGTTGCTTTCTTGCCTTCACCAAGCCCTTGCAGAAGTGGGGTGTGATACAGCATGGCTGGACAAAAACTTAACCGTCATTACCAATTGCAAAGAACAATTTGGACCCCCAAAAGCTTCTTGGCCACTTCTCACCTACTGAAGGATGGAACAGCTTTAAAGGCATTCAGCATCCTGGTGCAATGGGGAGTTGACCAAAAACTGTTGTTTTATGACCTCTTGTTTCATGGTTCAGTATTAGTACAATGTCATTCTTATGCTCCTTTTCCAATACAGACTCAAAGTAACAACAAGCAAAGGTTTTGACTGGCCAGGTAGTATCTTGTCACCATGTCGGGATTCTCAAATGATGGAAGAAAACATTGCAAATTAGTGAAGATGTCTTTGTGTCATGGCAGGATTAGGCCACATCATATTGTATGGCAGCCAGAGTCGACTTCCTTACATGCATTGATGAGCCTTTCAGAAGGAAAACATTTGTGTTTAAAGTAGAATCGAGTGTGATTGTAAAAGATCAAGCAACTGAAGGGTCCTCTGCACTATGTAGACCAGGATAAAAACACATAACTTGCCAATGACAACAACTGGAAAAGAGAAAGGAACTTGCCAACTGAAAGGTGTCTGGCAGATAACACAAAAAACAAGTCAAGAGGATAAACACAAGCCATGATGATGTCCATGGAAATACTTCCCAGAAAGTTGTATTACTGAACTGATAACTAGGCAAAGCACAAGTTACAATGAAAATTGCACTCAAGGAAAAGGTTCATGAAAATGGGTGACTTTTGGCTGCTTTCAATAGCCAAAGCAGCTAAGATATATAGCACTGAGGAACATCACTGTTAAAGCAAGGGTGAGAACGATAAGTGTCAAAATTAATCCCTTTAGAAATGGTGCAATGTAACTTGCCACTGCAATGGCTATGGCTGAAATATGCTGGTCCTGGCCTGTGCTAGATCACTGAACAGTCCACAATTAGGTTGTCTGAACTAAAGAGTGCCCAAGATGCAGCACAGCCTCCTTCTGTTGTTCTGGATCCTGAGCAGTGTGTGGAAAAGCTTAAGTGGCTAAAGAAGAGGCAAACCACAATTTGCAGTTGGGGAGCAGTGAGCTTCTGACTCTGGAAATAAGCACTGCAAACAGCCTGCATGGAAACTTGAATTCCACTGCCGAAGAAACACATTACATGTTTCCCTCACAGTCTTCCTGCTGTCACGTGTAAAACAAAGATTATTTTGGTGGAAATGTGCAAGGAACAACCATTTAATTTATTGTGAGATGAAATTCTTAAACTAACATATTATCTAGTTCAGCCTCCTGGGATGATTCACATCTGACCCCCAGTGTCAGCAGCTCACTCAACTCATTTTAGGAGAAATGTAATGAAAGAGGTACCACACTTTCACACAAAGCGATCTGTTACCCTAGAGCAAATTACTGAGTCAAATCTTGAGACAGTCCTGTGAGTCTCAAGCTCATTTACTTTCCAAAGGAAAGTTTTGGTGATGGAGCAGAATAACAAAGCCTGTAATACATCACAGATTCCTTGCACCCAGGCCGTGAAGTTTATATTTCTCTTACAACTTGGAGACAATACCATGTGTCAGAGCACATGCACTTGCCATTAGCATGAACACTAAAAGGAAATGAACATAAATCCCAGATTCAAATGTATAGTTTGAACATCCTGGGACAACTAAATTATTGATAATGGTTATCTGTCACCAAGCAATAAATCATAAAGTCATGGTGTGGTAGAAGAAAAGCTATCCTGCTGCTGACAGATGTGTAGACTGAAAGATGTGGTGGGCCTATAAGGTTCTAGAAATAATTGCATAAAGGTGAAAGATTTCTTTTGCTTTTTTCTCATCAACTCTAGTATTTCCATACTCAAAACAACAGTTTCTTGTGACAACTTTTCTTACTTGGACTCTGTGTTTTCTGACATTTTAATGTAATTGAGGAACAAAGCTGACGATGAGCAGCTGGTGAAGAGCAGGCCTGGCGTTGTGGCTGCCAGTTGGAGCATGGTGCTCTGTGCAGAGCTGGGAGCTGGCTCCCGAAACTGTGACAAGCGATGGATACCCCCTGCTGATGGTAACATCAATGTAAATAAACTGGAAAAAAGGACATATTACAAGATAGTGAAACTACAGGAATCACACAGAGAAAACGAGAAGGAAGCAGACTGAGCAGATGTTAGTAAATGAACAGGACAAAGCCTGATTCCCCCTTCTAAATCACTACATTTTTGCAGCTAAGATAATTTGTACATCAAATTGCTCTGTGTTGAAGATAATACTGAGTCCCCTATATAGTACAACCATACTTCCTAAGAGGCTACAGGTTTACATGGACAAGTAGCAGGTGGTGGAAAGAGCAGAGTGAAGGCATTTCCCTTCCAAGCATGGGAGCCAGGGAGCGGGAGCCAGCTGGTGCCTGGTTATACCCGGTGGGAATGCTGGGCCTGGGCGGCGGCAGCGCCTTGGGTTGATGCCAGGGCTTGAATAGGCCGGCGGGCACTGCCAGGAGGGGTGGAGGGCTGTGTGAGTAGCGTGGGGGACCCAGCTTTGTGAGGATCCCTTTTCAGAGGGCTGCAGCGCCGTGAAAGTGCAGATCTGTGGACAATGTGGGAGCTTTTCAAATGTACACGCTGTACTGCACTGCTCAGAGGGGCAAGGGATCACATTAATTTATTCATTTTCCAGAAACTAAATCTCTTTATATTAATTACATGGCATCCACCAGTTTTGGCCAAAAAAGATGTATTTTTAAAATACTGGTTCTTTGCCTGTGTGGTGATCTGTATCTATTTCAACAGTTCTTCTCCTTGTAGAGAACTTAAAAACTGCAGGCATGGTAAAGGAAAAGAAAACAGCACAAGTAAATTATATTAAGTCTGGGATTAACTGTCTGAGGTCTTAAAATAAAGGTTTCAGATTAACTACTTGGAGGCATAAGGGCTACCAGTGTGAGTGAGAATGGCAAACTGAAGCCATTTCATTGTCAGAAATCTGACATTTATTGCCCTGACACCTGTATCATAAAATTAAGCTTGCTTTAGAACTTACTCTATTTGAAATCCACGCTAAACAGTCAAGTGTTCCTTGAGAGGTCATGTTAAGGACAAGAGTTATTTTTGGGGAGTTTTTTTCCCCTCAACAGTTAGAAAAATAAGCTACCATTTTACATGTTATTCATAAGTGAGACTGTGATAAACTATTTGTATCCACAGCTTCTCTCACAGAAAAGACAAAAATAAAATCAAGCCTCTTCTCTTTCAAATGAATTTGGCAAATAGCATTTATTTTAGAAGTATTTTTGGGTATAACAATGAAGCATATGATACTACTACAGCTGTGACGTCAGTATAATAATATAGACACATTTATTCAAAATAATATACCAGGCCTGTGAGGCAGAGCTGGAAAATACCTAAAATAGCATGGTGGTCACTGGATGCTGATGGAGCTTGTGATGGACCCCATGACTATGTTGGTGTTTGCACTGATCAAAAAATACTACTTGGATTGACATTTTTATTTCCACACTGCCAGCATCTGTCCATAGCTGGCTTCCTTTAAAATAGTCTCTATACCTTCCCTAAGGGGCCAATGCAATTCTCCTTTTTCAGAATTGCACGAGTCTTCCAAAATGAAATTTTAAATGAATCTTCATGTCTGCTTCAGAGAAAATGCAAATAAAAAGGTGGATTGGCATTATGTCTTCCTTAGAAAGTTCTGTCAGTAAGGAAATTAGTCTCCTTGAGAAGTCTTGCTAGTTGGAGGAAAATAATGAAGTTACAAAATGCTTCTAAACCAAGAAAATTGTTCATTATTAAGGGAAATAAAAAAATAATTCAGAAGCAAGTCTTTGACAAATTCAAGTCATTTAAACATTTGCTTTTTTTCATTTTTGTCAGCAGTCTGTGCTTGTAATTAAGACATTACTGCTCTCAAAGAAATACCTCAGCATTATTTGTTTAGCATGGTATGTACAGTGGGTCTGCAATTTATAATATCAATAATAATTTCTGTGGTTTTTTGAAAGCAACTGTAATTCCGAACATAATTTTATATAGATAAAAAGTAACTACATCAATACAATGTTGTCTTGAAAAAATGAAAAAAACCCCACAAAAAAATAATGTGCAAATCTAAATCTAATATTGGATTCTTTATTTAGAGCTGAGTTAAACGTGTTAATTAAAATACATTTCACCACTACTTATAAAATTAAGCACTATTTTGTTTGATGTTGGTAGAAATGGGAAATTTGGAGCGATGTCTATTGCTACAGCTGTTTGCAGTCTTAATATAACACCAGATGTGAGATTCATGTATCTGCATTTTCTGCTCTCCCATGACTCACAAGTGATCAAACATGCAAAAGCACGAGAGGATGACTGGGCAAGTTTATAATGCAGGGAATTTTTCAAGACATTCATAAATTGCTGCATAATCACACACGCAGAGAAGGAAAATTTATTGTTATGTCACAGATAAGCAAAAATATTTATACCCACAATGAATTAAAATTAAAGCATATCAAAAGTAGAAAATGTTTTTGACAAGTCTTAACTGATAGTCTTTTGATGGATTTAATGCTAAAAGACACAGAAAATTAGGTATAAGTATTTTATCAAACCTAGGGGCGACAAACCAATAACTTAAAAACAAACCTAAGTTTCCACAGATTTGTTTTTATTAAATTATCCTCAGCTAGATAAGCTCTGCTATGAAATACAGATTCTAGAAGGAGTAATCATGTATTTAAATGTAGCTGAATTGCTAAACAAGTGTGTTGGTAAAAGCTGCTGAAGCATCAGCCATATTTTGCTTTTTCTGTTGCCAGAGCCAATCTGCGAATGTTTGCTATGCAACCAGCTGCTGCCTCCTGCAGAGTGTCATCTGTAGAGCCTACCATGGCCAGTAGGAGCTAGCAAAAACACAGAGCAGAAAAAACCAAATCAGTGTGCTTCTGTTTCAGTGATGTTCAAATCATATCTAGAACAATGCATGAATTTACTCACACTCCTGGTAAATAAAATACCAACAGTCATATTAACAACACTGCATTAGATATAGGCATGTATCTACTACATGTATACTTCTGTAAACATATATGTATTAACATCCACATAAAAGTGCAATGCACTATATTTTATCATATTTGTCCAGTGAATTGATATTTTCATGTCTTATTTTTTGGTTATTGTAACATGTCTGTCTATTGGTTGTGACTTGGTTTTTTTTATTATAAGGAGAAATTGCACATGTTTTATGTGAGTCACAATTTTCCCCCCAAGGTACACCAGTATAATTGTACATGCTCAAGATTTTTAATAAACAAAGCCATGATTTTTTTTTTTTTTTTTGGTCTTGATCATGAAACTGGTTTCATGATCCTTGTGTCCCATTGACTGCAGTAGGTTTCTTTATTGTCACAGAAAAACACTCATGTTAAACATCTTGAGGGATATAGATCTGGGCATATCAGTCTTAAACATTTGCATGTAGAAGTGAAAAACAAAAGCTCAAGCAAGAAAGGCACCAAACTTCTGGAGCTGCTTTAACTTTTCAGTCATGTGTAGTAGACCCTTTACTCTGGAAATCATTCAAATTTTTCAGTGGAAAGTCCCTGGGAGTAAGGTACTGTTCAACATTAGTATGACAGAAGACAGGCCTTGGTGATAAAACATTTTTACATATCAGAAAACCATTAATAATGGGTTTGGCTCTCACTTCACTGTGTTGCAAGTCAGTGATGCAACTGCAAATGCAATAGAGCTGGAAAAGAAAAGACTCTTGCTTAGCTTAAATCAGCTCCACGCAATCCCCAGATTTCTGAAAATTTGCCAGGCTTAATGTGCGTTCAGGTATTTTGAAGCTCAGACAACTCTAATTAAAACCTGTATTTTCAGTCTGCAATACTTAGGAATCTGTATTCACCCAAACAATGTTGAGTTAAACCACAGAGAAATCTGTTATCACTCAACTCTGGTGCATATTTTTCATACAGCTAAAATATTACACAAAATTATGAACTGCTAAATATAAAAGCATAAATTGAATGCAGACATCAAATTCATACGCTACCTTTTCCTAACCTTCCAGCAGTCGTGAGGCATGGGCCACAGCTGCACACATATGGCATTTACTTAGGGAGATCAAAGCATTTTGTACTTGAGGAAGTATTTGTGTTAGCCAAATGTACAAAACAAGCATCTTTCCAGTCACCTTTCACCCTTTGACCCCTCCATGCAACATGTAAGAGTGCCTGTGATAGGCTTGAATTACATCAGAGAGAGTATTATGTCAATTAAGCATCAATGATAATTTTTTCTAGCAATCCTTCTTAAAATTTCCATTACTGTAATCAGATGTCTAGGTCCAAGTAGCTAGGTAGGATTCTTAAAATATGAACACTTCTGAAAGGATATGCCAGAGTTAAAATGACATGAGAAGAAATGATACAAGAAAGGTTTATGTTCCTATACTTTATTTTGTGTGCAAAACGTGGGCCAGGGTCAGCAACCAGAGAAGTCAGTGGACTTAAGACCAAGGAGACCCCAGGTCTACCTGTAATGATAAAGCTGCTCTACAAAGCACAAAGACCAGAATGCAAGTCGTATCAAATGCCTAACTTGATTTTTTTCTTCAGAAATACTGCTGGATGAAGATCTTTCTTTTTTGCCATTTGCCATGAGCTGATTTCTCACCACCTTAAATTACCAAATGCTTCCTTGGGTGCCTCACAACTTTCTTGTGCAATTTACAGAAGAAAACTGCTATAAATCCTTCATATCCCTGACTCAAACCCAAAAATATGTATGCACATGCTGTTCATATGGTGGTTTTGGTAAGGTTTTAAATTTGGGGGCAAGGAAACTATCTGCCTTATGTGATTATTCATTGCATCTTCACAGATCTAATGCAAGGCTTTTGCAGTGTAGTGAGTGTGGAACTCTAACATCCATAATAATTTCATATATGACTTGTATCCATGTGGAAGAGCAGATGTTCATCACAAAAATAATGTTTCGGAGATACATATCTAGTAGAAACATAGGAAAAAACAAAAATTGACCTTTGCCTTTATTATGACTACACATTAGGTAGGACTCAATTCAAGCTTAATTCTCTCTTATTTTAGCCATCAGTTCTTCCTAGGCTGAAAAGACATAGGAGAATAGCTATTTTTCTGTCTCTTTCCACAGAGAATTCAATATTAAGCAATGACAATAGCTGTAGGGGAGGGTCTGTGCTCTTTGTTGCAGGTGCATTTTGGAAAATCAGGGTGAGGCATCAAAGAACAGAATCCTGCATGACACTGGTTCCAAGGACCCAAACAGATGCCTAAAGAATTAGTGCTACAAATGCAATCAATGCAAACACCAATTTTTACAAAGGTATCAAATACTTATTTTTTCCTTCTGTGTTCAGGGGATCAAGGATCAGTTTCTCTCTAATTTGCTGCTCTTCTAAATCACTTGCCAGTGGTAACTAACATCTGCAAGAACTGCCACGTCATACAAAATCCAGTACTACACTGTTTCTCAGGATTTGCACAGTGAGACTTCAAAGGACTATTCTTGGAAACACTGCCCAATACAGTAGCTGCCTCTAAGGACGGAGGATATACAGCAACATTTGTCAGTTAACCTATTCCTTTTGTACTAACAAAAAGACAGCTGAAGAGAAGATTATAAAAAATGCAAAATATTTCAATAGAAGTAGGTAATTCTGTATTTAGGAATCCAACTTGGAAGATTTTGATATAAATCCTACCTTAAATGAAATAAAAAATTATTATTTTTTTTAATAAACCGAGACATTTATAATTCTTTCACCTCCTGATTATCACTCCTTGACCCTTTCATGGGTTCAGTTCCATTTATTGGCCATTTGGGTCATCCAGTTCAGGTATGGAAATGTGTTCTTAGATAGCATATACAAACTACACCTATGTATTAAGTGTATTTGACAAGAAATCTTTTTCCTTTTTTTTTATTCCAAAGTATTAGTGCAATATGGCACGTCATTTTTCTTGATATAACACCCTTGAACTTCATGTATCCCTTCCCTTTACTGTTCAGGTATTGTTTTCTGACACATGTAAATGTTAACAGATGTGAGAAGCAGTAAAAAAAGCATGTGGTATAAATGCTTCTTTCTGGCACACAAAAGGCACTTTCCATAGACAGAGAAAGCATTTGCAGCGCCATGTAGCCTTCATTTTCTGTTGGCAGGTATCTCTATTCTAAGGCTAGAGTCCAATATTTTTGCACAGTTTGCACGTCACACCAGTAAATAAGCACAAATACAAGCTGTTTGGAGAACTTACAGGGCATATGTAGCATTTCTGGATTCCAAAAGCAATGCACAGCCAAATCATTTAAATATTCAGAACAATTAAGATTTTGCCATTACTACCCCAGAATTGTGATACTATGTTTTGACAACACAATCACAGAGTAATTCAGAATGGAGGTGATCTCAGGAGGTCTCTAGCCTTGTGTCAGGCTCAAAGCAGAGTCAGATACAAAGTTCGACTGAGTTGCCCAGAGTTTTTAAGTCTGATCTTGAAAAACTTCAAGGCTAGAGATGGCACAACATCTTTGGCAACCTAGTGCAGTGTTTGACTGACCTGGTAGGGCAAAAGGTTTTCCCTGTGCTCAGTCAGTTACTCTTGATTTAGTTTATGCTCATTGTTTCTCATCCTCTTGCCATGCATCACTGTGAAAAGCCTAGCCCACCTTTTTGATGACTGAAGTCCCTGTAGGAACTGCAAGGCTGCTACTGAGTCCACTTAAAGCTCTCTCTTCTCCAGGCTGAAAAGGCCCAGTTTCCTTAGTTTCTCCTCATAGAGCAAGTGCTCCAGGTCCTGACCATCCTGGTGGTCCTCTGCTGAACCTATTATGGTTTATCTTTCCCACATCAAAGGCCAAAGCTGGGTGCAGTATTCTAGGTGTGATCTAATAAGTACTGAGGGGAACAATCACTTCCCTCAACCTGCTGGCTGTGCTCCTGCTGTAAGCGTAGTGTTGTGACTTCTTTGCTGTCAGTACACATTGCTGGCTGATGTTCTGCTTTTTGTCTACAAAATCTCCATACCCTTTTCAGTGAAACTGCTCCTCAGCATGGTGGTCTCTAGCCTGTATCACTGCAAACAGTGATGTCTTTCTAGAATTTTTAACTTCTATAAAGAAGTAGCCCAAGGGGGTTTAAAAGCAGAAAAAGCAGAGGTAAGTAGTGTACCAACAAACCCTAAATCTGAAAAAATCTCAGACGGTCTCCATGTACTGGTTACAATAACTTAGAATTACTCACTTTCCTTCAGCCACAGTCACTGCAGCTTCCAGACTTGGAGTGGGGAGGCAGGAAGCATAGGGTGTCCTGTTTTCAGGAAGTATAGAGGTTCGCATGGAATAATCTCTAAATAAGGGGTTAGTCATGGGATGTGTCCACAACAAATTTTCTAAAACAATGGAAAGTGTAAAACAAAGCTGTAATAAAGAGGCTCCCCTGCTCACACAAAACAGATAAAAGATCAGCCTATTCAATACTCCAGAGTCTTGTGAACATGAAAGAAAATTATGAATAAAGAATAACTATATAAAAAAATATTTATGCCCTTTTTGTCCTGGCTTCTTTAGGTTTTCTTCCCTGTAAAGCAAATCTTATTTGAATTTTTCTAATCAGAAGGAAATATGGACAAACTCCTTCAACAAGATTCATATCTATACTGGGAAGCTACTCAGAGTTCAGATAGAGCTTAAAATTCCTGGAACTAAAGACATATACTTCAGTACAACATCTTGTAGATTGACATAGCATTTCCAGTTGGTGGTAGGACTCGCCTTCTTCTTTTTTTTTTTTTTTAAATTTAGATTTAGTATCTGGCTTCTTTTACATGCAACATTTCCTGAAGGATGCTAAATTTCTAGTGCTGTGATTTTCTAATTGCGTAACACTTCTTTTACAAAAAAAGACATAAAAAAGACATTTTTCACGTGTTTTTTATAAATCTAACCTAAAAGAAAAAAAGAATGCTTTAAATAAAAGCATATGGTAGAAGCTTATCCAAGAAAGTATCAGTCTAGATCCAGCCAGCATTTTCTAACTTTCAACACCATATTGCACACTGGAAAATATTAAAGCACCTAGTTTGAGTGTTACGTTACACATATTCCTATGAAAATACTTCTCATAAAATTAAATTATAAATAATAAAACATACTCCACAATCAAAGCATAATGAAGGTTAAGCTAAGTCACTGTTTCTAAACTAAAATTCAGGCCAATTTCCTGATTTCCCCTTTCAGCTGAATGAAAGGGTAAGACAACATGTACCATACCCAGACTCTTAAGAAGAAGATGCTCATGTAAGTTCTGACGTGTTTTTGTTTTCTTTTTCATTTCTCAGGGGGCGCAAAGAAAACAGATTTCAAACTAAAGTCCCATGCACTAGGTAACACTCTGAGCTAGCAGCTGTACAAAATCCAGTACCAAGAAATTCCAGTAAAGGGGAAGGATGGGCAGGGCTGACACTCACTGTGCTGATTCCCCCTTGCACAGGGTCTCTCCTCTCCAGGACTAAAGTCAGAGCAACCTCTAGTGCAGCCTAGTTCACTCATTCTGAACATAAAGAGGTAAAACTGAAGCTCTCTGGCTGGTGTGGGAGAAATTCTGGGAAGATTACACCTGGTTTCTTTTCCTTTCTTGTCCTATTTCTGTCTTTTCTCTCTCCCATGAAGCACATCTCCATTCTGGCAGCCACAGGAAAAGGACAACTTTCTGAATCACTCAAGAATGGCTGGGGGGTATGAGGAGGTCCAAAGGATGCAGCTTGGGCTAAGGCACACCTGAACGCAGTGGCAGCTGGCAGGCTGGCCAGGAACTGTCTCTTCTTTCTCATCTTTCCCTTCCTCCCTCAGGAAGAGTACAGGAGCCAGAAAACCTGTGCACTTCCTGCAAAGAGGTGCAGGACTTTAAGTTATGATGAGAATAAACTTGTCTGCAGTTTGTTGTGCACTTAAACCATCTCAACTTTCTCAGGACTTAGGACAGGTGACTCATCCTTGGCAAGTCATTTTTCCTACGTGACTGCCTGTGACAAAACGACTGTTGGCAAGATGAATCCCACAAAATACCAGGAAATGAGGGAAGAAGAAGAGTAGGGCTTGATAGTCTCAGTAAAGGATTCTGAATATATGATTACTGGTACTTTACCATGAGATGTTTACTATTTTGTTAGAATAAAGAGCTTCAGTGAGCTACAACAGATTTTACACCATGATAGATCTGAAGTTTAAAATCCTTCTGGGTACAGCTTCATTTTTCCATTTTTCCTACCTGCTGTCCATTTTTGTCTATTTTGTTTAGCCCCCTCTTTTGTTACAACTAAACTGAAAGGCATTTGGGACAAGGGCCATATTTCTTCAACATCTGAATTGTAACAGCACTCTTGAAAAGAAATCTCTTGACCACAAAATAATAACATACAAAATAAGAATATAGTTGTCATACTCACTAATATGGTTAAATGTTGCACTGCATTACTTTGGAGAAATACATACAACCCGAATGCCTAAAGGGAATTATAATACGGTACACACACACATACTTGCAAATGTTTATACAGCTACAAAATATGAATAAACTCTACAGCTCTTTCTCCACCTCATCTATTTTACTGTCCATTTCTTACATAGTTATTTAGAGAAGGATTCCCTCCTTCTCTGCAAAGACATAATAAATGGGCAGAGAACTGTGAATATCAATGTCAAGGAGAAAGTCAACAAAATGCCAAATGGTGAAATATAGAATAGTTTAAAAACTGCAAATTTGCAGACAACTTTAAAATATACTAAATTTAAAGGTTTTCCCATCTCAGTTGGCTACTTACAGGATTTCAGAGGAATATTGACAACTATTCCAGGTGTAAATCTAACTACACATAAACATATAATGCAAAGATGAAGTAACTAAATAAAAGTAGTGATCAAAATAATTTCTAATCTTTGTTTAAAAGGTACAATTATATGTAACTAATTGAAGACCTTAAAGGCAGACAGCTTGAATCTACATTCAGCTGTAAGATGTTTGGTGCGATATTAAGAAAGAATTCAATTATCATGAACGTTCCAGTGTACAAAAAGTCTTATGGGATATGAAATTCATCCCATAAAAAAACAATTGGCAGATATGATAATCCAAAAGTGATGAAGCCAAGGGTCTCACAGCATAGTTTTATTTGAACCACTTTCTGTATTTTATTTTTATTTCATTGTTGTTTTCAAAAGAAGATTAACATATAAAAGGCTTTTGGTGGCATAGAGAGAATAAATAACTTTTTCTGTATTTTCAATAGAGTGACAGTTCAATTTTTTTTTTTTTAATTTCATGGGAAATAAACTTTATTAAGATTAAATTATGAGCCTGCTTACTTATTATATGGAATGGACATTCTAAAAAGTGAACTTATGTCATGGATGTCCCTTTCCTTTCATAATTTACTTTGGCTCAGGAACATGTTGGGGACTATCCTTCCTTTGTATCATTGCAAGCCTGATCAATTTTTCTTCTTTGTATTTCCTGCTCCTTTTCCATACTTACCTTTTTTTCACTCTTTGCTTTCCTTTTCATTTTGCAGGAGCATGACTTTTACCTTTCCCTTCCTTCTCAAACATTACTGAGGAGGTAGTATAGGACATGGAGAAAGAATTGTTAATTCAGTTTTGTTTCAAATTTGTTAACATTACTATGGATAGAAATACTATAAATTTGCCTATCTCTAGCAATCATACGAAGATTATATAAACCTTAATCAGGGGAAGTTGCAAATAAACTATCAGCTGCAAGTCAGAGGAAAAAAATGAGGTTTAAGCTGTCCTTAACCCTGACATTCTGAATGGTTCTGCCTGATTTCTCAGCAATGCCCTGAAAACATGATGTGAGTTTTTTTCCTTCTGGTTTGTCTGATATTCCTGAAATGCACTCTAACTATTCTGTCTTTGAAGACAACACTGAACTGCAGTAAAGGGACACTACAGTTTTCAGACTTTTAACAAATTTTGCCGTGTTTCTCTCATGTGCATCTTATCCTGAGAAGAGGGGTCAGAGAGCATAATCTGACTGCACCAGTATTTTAAAAGTGTGTTAGATCTATTGGTATGCATGAACTGACTTGAAACTCTCTTCTGTATTCAATTGCAGGTGCTGATTTTGATCTCTAAAGTTAATATAGCTTTAGGTGCAATGGTCTAAAGGTCTGTCTCTCTTCCTATATACAATCATTATAATCAAAACCAGTGAGGTGCTTTTGCTAGTAAACCTTACATATTAAAGTCTGGGGATAAAAGCAGGATGTTCTCCTTGTGAATTTGTACAATAGCATTTATTTGAAATAAGGAGCCAGGGTATTTTAAAATTGTTTGGTTTTTTTTTTTTTTTGTGGCACACAAGAAGACTGTTCTATAGTCTTATGTTTTAAGATGTGGGGGTGGCAACAGTGCATACATTTACATAAACTGGAAGATGAGTGGTACTGTTCAACATATAATCTGATTTTAGACAAGTAAATGTACTAGAAAATGTTCAATTAGAACTCGGGGTAAATAAATGTATGGATGGTATGAACACAGATCTGCTCTATTCATACAAATGTGAAACTGAATGTGATGAAGCAAGAAAAGATCTGGGGCTGTTCATGGGCAAAGGTACATGTATAGTCCATGAACATGAATAGGTTCATTCATACTGGTAAGTCTAAATGTATGATATCAGAAAATTAAATGTATGATACCATTTATTTGCCAAGATTCTCAAACTGCTTTTTTTGTTACTAGAGAAAACCAGATTATTTTATACTACGGAGTCAACTTCCTATAACCAACCCAAATTTCTTTATGAACAGTCTGGTCAGTTGTCATAGATATATTTACAAGTGCTGGAAATTTGTGTGCTTTTTAAAAGTCTGTGTAGTGGAAAAACATTACCATGTACACTTACTGTGTCAGATACATACTTTGGTTTTTTGGTGATTAAAACAAAGGGAGTTGCTTGAATTAGCACTCCAGTCAGGCCATAGTCAACCAAAGTATTTTTGATTTGCATACAGTTCTTTAGAGGGGAGTTAGATATTTTTTCAAAAATAAGCAAAACATCTCTCCAAAGCCTCTCAAGGACTCTGTCCACAAAGTGCTTGAATGGCTGCTGGTTTTTGGAAGCTTTGTGAGATCACAGACTTTTAAAAATACTGCGTAGCATGCAAACAAGCAAGCAATAATACCTGTCTGACTTGTGTATGTCAGCCAGGAAATATTAGAGAGCTTGACTGCTTCCTTCCCCTCTCTAAAGTTGTAACTGTGAAGTAGGGAATGAAAAATTAATTGAGGTTAAATTTAAAACTTTCTCTGATTAGAGCAAAAGCCTCTTTCTCAATTTTTTTATTAAATTTTCAACTTCAATTCCAAGCTTCAGGTTTTGGAAATGTTTTTGGCTTATTCATTTGCTTGAGCTTTTTTAGTTCTATAAAAAGAAAGTTATAGTTGTGCTTGGGCAAGTGGAGGTTGTACCACATGCGTAAAAGCTTTGCTAAAGCTGGTTAAAGCATGCGGGGGAAGATGTGAAAACTAATTTTCTAAAACCATGCAACTCTGTGCTTTGACACAGGGAAAAAAAAAAATCATGTGAACCTTCTACCTGAATTCTACTGCAGAAGGTAAAAAGAATCACAATTTAAACCTGGTGTGGTGGTTACTTTGTCTCTCAGGTAGGATGAAATGGTTGGAGTTAACCAGCTACCCAAGACATTATTTCAAAACACTGGGCAAGCACAAGAACATTACTGACCACATGTTGGACTTTCTTGGGTGAGTATGTTTGGGGCATTCTGCCACCTAATAATAACAATATGTGGAAGTTGGTTTAAGAGAAAGTACTACTCCCACATGGGGAATGTACTCTCTACTTCACCAGCTCCCCACTCAAACATGCTACTTTTTCATTTAAACAGTGCATCATGGGCTTGATTCATGATGACAATTAAGAAACTTAACATCCTTCCCTGAACAGAAGTATCTTTATGCAGAATATTATAAATTTTGTGAAAGAGTGGTTTCTCAAAATACAATTCCCTCATATGAATTTCTGATGCTGAAGAATTAAACAGACTATCAGTTTCTCCCCTCACACTCCAGGATGTCAACAAAAATTTAAAGATAAATAACACCTATATTTAACTGCAAATTTTATGAGGATTCTTGGATTATGAGACCAAGAGCAGAAAGATTAACAGAAACAGCCTGATCAATCAAAGTCAGGGTTTCATGGTGTCCCCAACTGTATCTTACATTGAACATTTTTCTGTCCAAATTGTTTGCAAGGACTTTATTGCCTCACCCAAACATTTGGACATCTTTTCAGTTCTAACCAATAACTACTGGCAGTCCCTCTGCACATGCAGTATGCAAAACTGTTCAGTGTAGCAAATCCATGAAAGGGAAAAACTTTGCAATGAGCTGTGATGTATTTGCACAGGAGATTTGACCTCCATGGCTCTGCACTGTGAATTGCAGTTTGCAATTGTCTCTGCACTACCATGGAGAACTGTACTGTCAGCAGTTTGCGACCCCACCATTTACCACCCTTCCCATTATCATTTATGAAATACTAAATGACAAGATCCCCTGGCTCCAAAACTTCATCCTAATTCTTACACTTTGATTCCTCAGTTTTAAAGAGTTATTTATCCTCTTTGGGACTGTGCCTTCTCACCACATAGCATTTTAACTTCTTTAACAGTTCGTGGTGAAGAGTGCTGCTCAATGCTTTCTTAAAATCCAAGCATGGTCAATTCCATTCTTCCAAACAGTAACAGGATTATTGCACACAAATAGAGTGTATTGGGTTGACCCTGAGTTGATGGACAGTCTTTAAGACCAATTACGCTTCTCACAATTTACATATTTAAACCGCACAGAAAGGCGGGACTTCCCCCTTTTTGGTCGGAGCTCGCCTGCTGGGAGGTGGGGGCAGCTCGGGGCCTCCCGGCCCCGCCGGGCCCGGCCGGGCCGGGGCCACTGCCCCTTTCCCCCTCTCCCCACGCTGTGGCACGATCCCTGGGTGGCTGGGGGGGGGCTGCCTCAGAGCCACAGGCAGCTAAACCCAGCCATGGACTGCTCACAGCTAAACCCATCCAGCGCGGCTTCTGGGGACCGGCGGGTCCCTCTCCTCTCCACGCGGAGCCGGCGGAGTCAACGGGAGCCGGCAGAGCCTCCTGTCTGCAGCCAGCACACTTCGTGCTGAACTGAAGAAGACACCACGCAGCCAGCAGCACAGAGGGAGCGAGGCTTTCCCCACCGTAAAGCCCGAACAAGAACACCCTTCAGCATGGCGGTGTCAGAGTCAGAGAGAAAAAGAAGTGAGTCACATGGGACGGAGCTGGAAATGGCGACGGGAGAAAAGAGGGCGGGGCCGCGATTCTGGCGGGCAGCTTAAAAGAAACCTTCTTGCATGCCGTGGTAAGAAATTGTAATACCACAAACTGTTTGTCTCTTTAATCCATTTGAAGAACATGGGGGGATGGAGTATCTTCGTGTGCCTGTGAAGATTGTGAAGAATGCCGATGCTAGGCTTTATAGTAGTAAGAGGCTGTTAAGAGACTTGTGGCGAAGAAGAGCCTTTGTGTGCAGGACAAAAGAACTTATCCTTAAAAAGATGAATAACCCCATGTGATGGCCCATGTTTTGCAGTGTGAAGGAACTGTGAGATTTTTCATGGGAGAGATGTTCTACACACAGCAGATTGTTTGTTTCCGGGCGGATCTGCTGTTAGTGGCAGTTTGGGAACCACGTGCAACTGAAGGAAAAACCTTTTTTTCCCTTAAGCATGAGAGAGAGACTTTTCAAGAACTGGAACACTGACTAACATCCCATGTTTTGTTATCCCTTGTGTGAGCTAGGTAAAAGGAGAGAAGTGCTGGCTGGAGGGGGGGGGGGGGATTTGCTTTAATTTTGTTTTGTTATTGTCTCTTTACTTTTAGTTCTATTAGTAATAAAGCTTTTTCATTGTACTGCAACTGTTTAAGGTTTGTGCCTGCTTTGCTTTTCTCCTAATTCTTATCTCACAGAAGGAAAACAAGTAAGTAATGAATATTTTGAACCAAAACCACTACATTTAATTGGTGTTTCTGCCCGGTTTCGAACTCAACCCGCTACATAGAGTAATCAACTGATGGAAAGACAACATGCTTTGAGAAGCAAAAGACTAATAAAATATTCTCTATACCATGAATGTTCAGTAGATCCAGTGCAAAAGTATGACAGACCTTTTTTTGGATATATACACAGTCCCTTAGCTTATAATGCCTCTAGAGTCCAGCAATTACGCCTCTCTGGAATTCTGAGAAGGAGCTAATCAAGTCTAATTAATGTTTTATTTGTGCAGATTGCACAGATACAATGTAAGAGATAAAAAGAGCAAATAAACCTGGATTCATCCCACACACCTGTGGTCAGGGTAGACAGTAGACAAGAACTGGTGAAAGACAGGACCTTCAAAGGGGCAGTTTTTATTTAAAGTGTTCTAAAGACCTTCTTGATATTTTAAACTTTTCTCTATTTCCACAGAACCCTAATTATGTATCTTAGCCTGAGTCCAGTATTTGGAATTGTCATACCTATATAGCAGTATGGAAGCACCTTTTTGAGTTGCTGTTCTCCCAATTCTATGTCATGGAGAGGTTTTTTATTTTTATCTATACCTTCAACACAAATGCAATGAGTAGACTAGAATGAACCCAAAGGCACCATCTATCTAGCTTTACAGTTTCCCTAAATCCAAAGGTAGCATATAATTTGCAGTGCATCAGACTCTTTTGGTAATTAAATAGTGTTACTGGCTAATATTCTCTCACTTTAACATTACAATTTTTTCTTCAAAGCTTCCAGAGATCAAGAATTATCATAAACCATGGCAAGAAATTCTGCACTGACTAGCAGCTGATAAATACAGCCAGTAATTATCTTTGCAGATAAAAGCACCATTAATTAAAATAAAATTTTCAATAAAATGAAATCATATGGACTTTCACTCATAGTCCAGGAGAAGATACATTTTAGCTTTTACATGCTACTGATTGTTAAATGAGCATAATTGCATCAGCAATTCATATCCTGTCCCTGCCCTCACTCAAGTCAGGACAGAATTCTCATCAGCCTCATGCCACCTGGCAGCCTTGTCAGGTGTTTAGATTTGATGCCAAAGTACAGAACACTGACTAGGAACATTAACACTAGAGCCCATCCCATAATCCACACACTTGAAATGGACTTTTCCTTAGTATCTTTACCTTGAAAGCAACATCAGTAAGATGTGCCCTATCACTTAAAAGATACCACAGAGCGCTCTTTGAAATGGCGACATAAGAGAGATTACAATGAGTAGGGCTTGAAGCCAAGCTGAACTGAGTGATTGATTCTACAGGAAGAACTTTGTTCTTGGTATTTCTTATGTTCAGATTCTTTGAATAGCTCCTTACATTCAAGGAAACTATTTTTGATCAGCTGAATGTCAAAAATAATTACCTGGCATTCTGTCTTTACACATTAAGCTCAGTGTCTCTCAATTAAGAAAACTAATTTTATATCTGACAGTTCAGCTAAGATATTTTTCCATAAACATAAAAATATTTTAATGCTTTTTTTTCTTATTATTGCCAAATTAGAAAGAAATGATTCACACAGTCACAAGGATAAGACTGGTGCAGGGAGCTAAACAATTGCAAGAAGCTGCTCTGTGTATTTCTGTGGTTTGGAAATAGTGCCAAGTCGGAAGGAAAAGACATTCTCTGCATTTTCTAAAGCAAGATAAATACAGAAAAGAAATATAGATGAAAGATGGAACTGCTATCTGTGGATTCTGCCAGATTCCTTGGCTTTTTGGCACACCTATTGAAGCTGGCAGACTTAGCCAGTAGCAATCTTTTCCATTAAAAGGAGCAGCATATATTTTGATTTAACATACTTTGTTTGTGCATTTTTAAGCTTCAAAAATGTCTATTCAAATTTTTTTTAATGCTTCCTTCTGCACAGTTGGCTGCAATTGCCCTTATTTGAAATGGCTCATTTATCACTAAAAGAGCTGCAGGGCACAGCTACTGTTAAACAGCTCCAACAAACGTACAGCTTAGTGGGACAAGCTTCTTTTTATAAGACTAAAAGATGTTTAAAATGTGCCAAGAGGAGCTTTATGCCAGCCTCTAGGTTTGTTATCCAAATGTTACAAAATTAGAGATCTCCTGAAGCACAGAGTTTGGGCAAAAAAAAGCTGATCTCCCTTAGGCTGCTGTTTTTTCCCATCCACAGTCAGCCAGATTTTAACAGAACACTTGCTACATATCATAAACTTCAGTAATGTGAAATTTTGAAAAAAGTAATCTAAAGTCTGAAGCTTAATCTATACTAAAGCCAAACTTCATTACCTTTGTCAGTGGTGCAAAAGCAGAATGTTTTACATAAAAGTACCCTTATTTTATGAATGGTGACATTTTGCTTATTATAAAGGTAGAACAGCTACTGATTTCTGTTTCCTGGAGCTGAAACTGTAAGCAAAATGTTTCAAGCAACCTGGCAGTTGCTAACACAAAAGAAACTGGTGTCACACTGTCAATTTACATTAATCCTTCTGAAATGGAATAAAATATGCTACTGTGGGACTTAGTTTATAAAATCTCTTATATCCAAAATTTAAGTGTGATGTGATCAATACATCTGTGGGTGAAGGGATTTGGTATATTTTCTGTAGACAACAGACATGCAGAAATTTTGGAATCTAGTGCCCTCTTTCTTGATGTCCAAGAACTGTAACAACTGTTACAAAAAGCAACAGGCATCAGCTTGGAGTATGTGCCAGACACGCCATATCTCCAGCCTGAACTGTGGAGCCTGAACAGAGCAAACCATTACAGTTACAAAGGGGGTTCTTCTAAACTTAAAATTACAACATAAATATGTAAATTGCAAATACATACTATTATACCACAATAGTAGTATTGCATAGATATTACATGAAATATTTTGGATTGATTTATGAAGATATCTTAAACCTTGCTTTATAATGTAAAACTCCACATTGTGTATTTAATGTTCTCACCAAAGGTCCCCACAAGAAAACAATCAAACCTGTTGCCAAATAGTTGTAAAGAAGTAGGTGCCAGTGCTTTTGCATTTCATATTCTATACTCCAGATAAATATAGTATGTGATAAAAGGTTGGCTTTAGAATGTTTTCAGTAGAAATTACCAGTAATTGTCTTCCATGTTTTGTAATTCACATCTATTTATTTCAGAAAGATGGTCTTATGAAAGTCTTTGCACATAAAATGGTTAGCCAAAACTTCTTGTAGGGATTTATGACTTTAGCAAACAATGACCAGTTTTCTGGAAGCTCTGCACAATAAATTACAGAAATTGTATTTTTTAACACAGTCATTATAAAAAACCTTCCAAATATGAAATCTTTGTTTTCCAATAACTTTCAGAAATTGTGGTTAAACAAACTGGTTTTATATCTTGGAATATTACAAGGGAATAGAAGAGCCTAACCTTCCTGCCACTAAGAACTAAACTCAAAAAGCACTAATATCTCCTATTAACTCCACACAGGGTTCAGAAGATACATTATAGCTGTTATGCCTTCTTTGCCGAATAAACCAAAACCAACCAACCAACAAGCCCAAGCTGAACACATCCACCCTCTCCCCACCTCCCCTCCCACGCATCTCTTGAGGCTTTAGTCTGATGAAAAGACAAATCTGATGGACTAATTAAAAAAAAAAATATTAAGAGGTATGATTATACAAATCAAGTCCCATTCTTAAGGCATGAGTGTCTTCTTTGTCCACTTTATTGTACCAAGAAGTTGAAATTTGTTTTTCAGTATCCCTGGTGATGTTCTTATAAGCTACCACAACTGATATTCTAGAAGGCATCTATTATTATTTTGGAGTATTAAGAAAACAGAGCACTTCCATGTAGGGCAAATAATAGCATAAACCAGACCACAGAGTAAAGCAGTTTTATGCATGGGTAGGTTGGGTAGACACTTTCAAGGATAAAAAAATATCAGAACATGAACGAATAGCCTGATCATCTGCATTTCGGGTATGTACCTCAATCATTAAGTTAATGGTTCCTCTAGCCCAAAAATAATTAGTTCTGTATGTACAATGGAACAAGAACAGGAGAAAATAGACCTTTTCATAGTGCAGCATAGAAAAATATCTTTAAATAAATTTGGAAAATAAAAGCTGCTCAGAACAATGCAAAGCTCAACAGAGACTAATTTACTTTGACTTCATGTAGCCTTCAGCACAGGCACACACATGCAAAAACCTGCCAACAGCACCAGTTATGGTTCCCATATGGTGTGAGTGCGTTAAAGTCTGGGTGACTGGCTACCATCCAGTTGTTCTAGATTTTTACAAAAAGCTTACAGTCAGTATTCGTTATTTATTTTTTACTGAAGATGACCGAGTTGCAGATACGAATTAGCAGTAATTGTATCCTGGTTTTCTTGAACTATGAAATATGACCATTTAAATATTTTACATAATTTTTCTAGCACTCCATTCCTATCTGTTTGTTCACCTCCACCTCGTTGTGTGTTACATTTAAATTGAAAGTTTTCTGGAGTCATCTTCTCATGTGGGTACACATTTCTCCCTAGTGAAGTGAACTACTTATCTGTGATCAATGCCTTTAAGCATCATCACAGTACACAGAAATAAATGCGTAAATAGAAAAATTAGTAACTTTACTATTTCTTAGTTAATTAGTTCAGAATTCAAGCAGAAACTTCAAGTCAAAATATCAAGGGATCATCATACTGGAAATCAACTCACTGGGAAGATCTCCTTAAATCTTTTAGAATATTTATGTACCATCTGATTGGGTACCTGCAAAGGTAGAATTTCATTGACAGGCAGAACAGGCATTTTTAGCTTCAAAGCCACTGGTATTCTTTTCACAGGCCTTAATACACTTATGTCTCTATAATTCAAAAGTATCTACCACTTTCTCAGCCAGTAAACTCCTTCAGTTTTCTAATGAATCTTATCTCTGCTAAACCTGCAATCCTCTACTGTGGAAAGGCAGTATTTTGTTTTAAAGACATTACAAGAAGAGTCAGTATATTGGTCTCTGAAAATTTTCCTTTCTAAAACAATAAAATGCTTGAATATATTTTGTGGCTGTTTTTGAATTGTGAATTATTCTTAAAAAAATGAGAGCTAAGTCACCTGACATTTATTAAGTGTTTTGACAAAAATTAAAACATGATTTCATCACCTGAAAAAAAAAAATCAGCTTATATCACAAGGTCTAAATTCACTGGTGATTTTTACTTGTGTTCATGAAGGCCAACATTATAGCATGCAAAGATTTAACCTGGGGATCCGTTTCCAAAAAGACATGAAAATCAAAGTACAAAATTGGCCAAATATGAACTTTGAGGGCAATACTGTGGACAAACAGAATAATGAAAATCTCTGATGTTCAAGCAGAGCTTACACAGAAACAGGGAAGTTATTTTACCTGATTTAAGTATTCATACAGGTATTACTGGAATACTGAATTTTTTTCTAAGTATGTTGCAACTCAGTCCAAAAAGGGAGTTCAAAAATAAAAAATTCAGAACTGACATACAAATATAATTAAAGAATTAAAAAGATAGAAATTCCATCAGTGATTACACTTGCTTAGCTAATTAAAAATACGACACTGAGATAAGCAATTTAATTTTTTTCAATAAGAATGTATATGAGAACAGAAGTTATATAGGGCTTGTCAGTTTACCAAGAAAATGTGTCATACATGTAACTGTATAAGATAAAGCTAGACAAACCTTAGCCTACAAACAAGGTGCAAATGTTTTTATGGGGAAGGTATTTAACTACTGGAACAAGTTATGATGTCTCTGGTGGATTTTCCATCGCTGGAATTTTTTAAGTAAAGAGTCAGTGTTTTTCTAAAAGATATACTCTATTCCAAACAGAAAAAAATGAAGCAATGTCTCTGGTTTGCATGAGCAAGGCTAGTCAGACTGGGTCATTAAAATGATCCTTCCAGTATTATAATGTATGGACCTACAACTATGTAACGTGAGAACAGTGTCCAGTTTACCAGACTATAATAAATATTTTAAATATTGGCACATTACCAGCACTGCAACTTCCCCTGTACCACCAGCTTGTCAAAAATCAACATCCAGGAGGATATTAATTTAAATTCAGCTGTCTGAGAGCTGGCTGTTTAGTCTGAGCTAGTCACCTAAGTCCTTTCTATATTCAGTGGAGAAAATTAGACACTTTCATGAGTCTATTCCTTGCAGATATCTTGGGCATCTATTTTCAGCTAGGATAAGTCTGCAGGTGTCTCTCTCTTTCCATTGACTACAGAAGGTGTCTTAGTTTAGACTATTTAAACTCCATACCTAAAAGTGGCCAAAGTTAGATGAAAGGAATCCATCCTTAATACTCCAAAGATCTCTTTCAAAATCCTTGGATTCAAGTTAGTTAGATCCACTAATTTAAAACATCTGGCAATATTAGATCATACTCAAAGTGTGCTTCAGTTACAGCTGGGATTGAGTTTCATCACCACCATAGCAATATAAATTCAACTCATCTGTATTCTTCTAGGAGAAGAAAAATTAATATTTTTAATAGCTCTTTCTTATTGCACTCTTAGTCAGAATTCTTTCATTCCTATCTAATAATGAAATGGACTGTAAGCTCATTTTTAAGTTCTCCACTGCCTTGGATGGGATTCACCCCATTAAGCATAGATACCTACAGCATAGATGTGCAGATCTGACCTTTGAACCTGCACTGCAACTACAGCTGAAGGAGACCACAAAATATTGCCAGTAGAAACCAAGGTGCCTTATCTTTGCATAAATGTCCAAATTAAGAGAGGTGAAACAGTAAAAACCTATTCGTCTTCCTTGACTATTTATGAATTGGGATGACTATTGCACTTTGGCATGTGCACAGTGTAAACATTTAAAGTTAAGATGAATTACTAATTTGATGAATTTTGTTTTTCCACAGCCTGATTTTGGCTGCTTATTTTCTCTTGTTCTAACTTTTTTCATTACTTTAATAATCTCCTCAGAGACTCCTCAAAGTCTCATTAGCCTCATAATAAAAGACTTGCCTCAACTCTGTAGGTGATGAGGCCATTCAAACATCCTAGGCCTTCTCTACAAAGAAATAATAATCATCATGATTGTGATCATCATCATCATTCACAAAAACAAATCCTTTATATCACTTAAAATGTGAGAAATTAACTTCTGCAATAGTAGAAATTAACTTCTATAAGAGATTATCTTTCATCTTTCTTCATTTGCAAAGGAAGAATGACCAGGAATAATCAGCTACATATTTTTCAACTGTATATACTTTGAATCTTTTTTCATCTCTGAAGCTTTTTAGAAGGTATGTGATGAGCAGTTGCATGAGTACCCATCCGACCACACCACCATCCTCACTTGCTCATTTCCGAAACAATCCAAGTCTACATCTTGCCAACATGACCAAGAAAAAGAGTGACTCTAGCACAGAGTAGCATTGTATTAGCTTGACATGGTCTGTAGGATACAGATTTAAATATTTTTTTAGCATCTTCTGATGACTTTAATTCTTCCTTTAAAACATGTTTACACTCATCTTTTCACTACTCAATTATCTGCACTTCCTCAGTCTCCCATTTCTTCCCCAGTCTTTTTACAATTCATCTTACAAGGGCATCTCTATAACAAACCTGTACTCTTTAGCTCCCAGTTAGACATGTTCATGAACGAGCTTGATTGTTCTAAGATTCAGCAGCAGGCAAATATAGGTGGACATATTTGTTCCCCTGCAATAGCCTTAAGGGTAATGTTCTGCTGTTTTCCTGAAGACTGTGGTGATGGCTTGGTGATACTTCCAGTTTCCTGTGAATTTTCCTATTTCTCTTGTCTGTAACAGTGACGGACTCAAAGTGTAAAGAATGTTGCCTGATATTCCTGCTTATCTCAGCTGTAAACTGCCAAATCCTCACTGGATTTCTCTTCTCCCTTGGTTTGTGGATGGCTATCTCCCAGTTTTGAATTCAAATTCATACTTGTTCCTTAGTTTGATGTCTATCAATTTCTCCTGCTGTCTACTGTCCCACATGTCATTACTGGATCTTTGAAAATGCAAATCTATTTTCCAGCACAGCCATGAATTTTTACTTCAGAAAGAGGAAATATGTTCTGGTGTTTGGCAGAAAGAAAGCATTGATTCATCTGTCACAGGTCATAACCATTGTTCCATTCCCAGTCATAAGAACATTGATCGTGGAATTGAACATAAAAGAAAAATTTCATAAACTGCCTTTCTAAACATTCTCAAAAATCCCCGTTTGTCTCCTCAGAATTTCACATGGCAGCTGACATACACCAGTGATCCCAAGCTTTTTATACAGACTCACTTGAGAAAACTGAATGTATTTTGGGTGCAGTTACAAGTAGGTGAAAACTTACAACACTGGTTCTCTCACAACTGTTGTTTTGCAATTAGCAAATACTGTTTGAAGCAGTGGCAAAATGTGAAATACAAGAATCTGATTAAAATTACTTTCTGTTTATAATTTTATTACTGGTTTCCTGGACAAAAGCATGTATATACACATTGAGTAGGGAATGGTCAGAAAGTCTAACGCTTTGAGAAAGTCTCTGGCCAACTGTTCAAGCACTCAGCAACTGTGTCATTCACACAGGCTAAATGTTTCCCTGAAGCATCACACATTCTTTGTATGTGAACACAGCACATGAACATGTGCTGAAGAACACCTGGGAATAGGCATGTATTGCAACCTAGTCAGAACTACAGAGGCTGTGACAATAATCCAACTGGGCATGATCACTGAAACACCAGATATCTGGTAAAAGATGAAAAAATATCAAACAAATCCAAACAAGTTTCCTAGAAAAAATATGATTGGTCCTGGAATAACCTGTACATAACAACTTCTATACAAATACAAAGTATGCTTTCAGTCAACTACTCACTGGAGAGACTAGAAGAATGAAAACACCCAGACATTCTGTCATCACTGCAAAGCACTGAGCAAAGATATCCAACGGTGCAGACACAGTGCTGCAACTACTGTCTCCCCTGTGCTGGGCAGACCAACTGCATAGGCCAGGCAAGACTCAGCACTGTACTAACTCTTGCATTTGAGCAACTAAATCTCCTCCACCCACTCTTCTTGCCATCTGGGAATGCCTCTCTAGCCTTTCTGAAACTCCAGTTATTGATTCGTGATGGCAATTCCAACAGTGCCAGCAAGGGAGTCAAGCTTGTAAGTGCTGGATTGGTCATCTGTGCCCTGAGCTGTCATGGTGCATGTGCTGATTTGCTTCACGATCTGCTCAGCTCTGGCAACACAGAACAAAAGCACTTGGACTAGCACATCTAGAAAAACGATCATAGGTCCAACAGAACATAGTGTCTCAGACTGCCCACCACATTTCACTTACTTGTCCTCACTGGACAGGAAACACTATGTCTCACTGGTCTGGTATATCTTTCAAAAAGGTCTATTTGTTTCTTCACTTTGCCTTGCCATTTTACGTATAACACAACACACAAACATCAGGAAGTGCTTGGAAACATTACAGCAGGATAACTGCAAATTAAATCAGACTTTATTTAGAGTTAGAAACTCTAAATGACCATAGGTGTTGTCCTCTTGTGGGTAGGAGAATTCCATACCCTGAAAACCAAAGACAAACCGAACGAAATACTTTTTGTAAAATGGATATACCTATGCTGCAGTAGTAATACTAGAAAGCAAATCATCTGACACTGATCTCCATGCTATCAAAGCTAGATAGGTAAGAAAGCTCAAGACAGCTCAAGAGACCCAGCTCCGATGACTCTCACTGCACTTCTGTCACTTTATGATCTAGGGAGAAGAGGCTGAGGTATAGGTTTTTCACAGACTATTAACCTGAACTCCTGACCTACTGGCTATGTTCACTCTACCATGGCCCAAGATCCTGTTAGCCTTCACCTCTCCCAGGGCACCAGGCTCATGTTCAACTTGCTTAACCTCCACTCCAGGTCTTTTTCAGAACTGCTACCCTGGCTGAGAGTCTCAACATGCAGCTGCTTCCTGTCACACTACTAATGCACATCTGCTTGTATGACACAAATACATGTGTGTACTGGCAAACATGGGATTCAGCCATATATTCTCTCGTGTTCAGGCCATCCATCAGTTATGAGAGGCACTTCCACTTTGGTTCTGTAATGAACCACATACAACACATTCAAACACTTGTCCACCCTAGTACAAAAACACAAGTTTCTTGTACATGAGAAGTGCACCCTGGATAAAAAGTTTAGATGTAACAAACATGATCCAGGTTTATTTTGCAGCTTTTGTCTTTCTTTTTTCTGTTTTCAGTTCCGTTTTCAGTTCTGTTTTCTCTTCCATATCATATTATAGGCAATCCAGAATATTGTGAATAATCAAAAACATTAAACACTTGCTATACTTTTCTGTACGTCCCTATTTATCTGGAAGTACAAATTAATGTTTTTTATTAGTCTAAATGCTTTAACTAGGATGGAAAAGTGAAGGTGACTCTAGAGTGAGATGGAATTATTCTAAAAGTGATCAACAGAATCTGCCTAATGTCCAGTGTGCTATGACTTATGAAACCTGAAATCTGCGTAATAAAATTAAAGAAGATCAGAAAATGGGTTGTGCCAGCTGAATGGAGAGAGAAGCAAGATCAAAAAGTCGACAAATGCTGGTGGTGTAGTACAGCATATATTCATTCCTCTGTGCTGTATATATGTTGCCAATATAATGCAACTGTGATAGGAAGGTGTTACTCTCCAGTGCTGAAAGGGTAGCTTAGATTTGAGTAAGTTCAAAAACTGAATATTTAAGTATTTTTGACCAGTCAATCCTGTAGTTTAAAGCCAACTACAGATAAAAGCATGACAATTCAGGACCATTAACTGTGCTAGAATTGAAACTGCTCACAATACACTACACTATCATAAATGCAGGCATAAACTCAACATTAATAAAAATACTACATTGTAAGTCAACTCTTACTGAGAATACATTTACCTGAACATCAAGTAAAATGAAAAGTCTGCATATAGTGAATCTTTCAGGGAATTTATGAGAATTGAGAACTCCTACTACCTCAATCTCTAAAGCCATAATGCTCACCTCTCCTGTGCCAAAGGAATAACTCTTCTGCCTTCAACTAGTGAGACAAAACTTTGCTAGAAAAATCTTTATGAGAGAAAATTTTGTTCTAGGATAAGGTCTTTGCAGAATGTGCTTGTGCTTAACTCCTAACATAAAAATTTTTATAAGTAAATGCAGAATTCACCGAAACAGCTCCAGGTAAGCCTTCGTATTATTCTATTTTAATTTGTACCCAAATCCAGTTACACTCAGCTCCTAGGTGACTTTCTGCAATATTAGGCAACCATCCGTTAAGATAACCCAACTTCTTTAGCAAATGTCACTCGAGAATGTCAAAGTCTGATGCCATCACTACCAGCCTAGGTCAGAGACAAGTAAACGTGAATGTCCACATCATACTTCTATTCCCAAAACCCACCTAGCTGTAATATTTTTAGCACCAAAATCCTGTTTCCTAATTCACTAATTAGCTGAACATTTTTAGGATAAAGTTTAGAAAATTTGAGGTACACAGCAGTATTAAAGAACTATTTCAAATTAAAGATCTTTTTTTTTTTTGACCATGCCACACCCCTTCAATAGTTTGACCCCCAAATAAGACAAATCTTCCACCTCACCTTCACCACTCCATTTTCATTCATGGTGATACAGTTGTTGGGATCCTCTGAAAGTTGATACAAAGCCTGAGCTGTAGCTCTATGAACTAATGGATCCTTTGCCTTCAAGTAACGTACTAAAGGAGCCACAGCCTTGGTCTCTCCAAAGGCAACTCTATTGCTGCTCCACATGCAACAGTGGGCAATGGCCTCTGCTAAGTGACGTCTTAATTTGTTATTGTTCTGAAGAAGGTAAAAACATAATAAATTTAAGTCAACACACACAACAAAAAAGTCATTGGAAAGCAGAATTGTATTCTCACACATCTTTAAGGCATCCCAATTTAACTGCAGTACAATTAAAACTGGAGAGAGCTGTAAGGGATACAGCTATTAAAGTCCCTTAATATTCTTTTTATAGCAAGTGCTGTGAATTTTTATGTTATTTCAAAGGTACTTTTAGACTGACTGTAAATTAGATAAGACAGCATTAAAATGTAAAATATAGCCCCATCATTGAGATTTTCTGCATGTTCAGATTTACTGTTTTCTCAACCCTTTGTGCTTTTTTCATATGGCAGCTGCACCTCTCAAAAGCAATATTCTGCAACAGTAACTATTAAAATGAAGCTCATCTTCCAATACAATTTTAGTAGCAGACACAGACTGTTTTGATGTCCAATATATGTCCCATAGAGGAATGATTATACAGCTCTTCCTTGTAGCTGCTGCAAAATCCACTGCTCTTGTGATAACCTTTTAGTTGGGCATAATGCAGTCTGATGTAAGAAATTCCAATGCTTTGTATGATATGTTTAAATGTTACTTACTGTGTTTGCTAGCTTGGACAACAGAGGGACGACTCCATGATCTGTCATAACAGCTAAGTTTTCTTCATCTTTAGCTATATTTGCAATGGCTGCACATACACTTGTTAAAACTTCCTTATCCTTTGATTTTAGCAAATTGACTATCAGTTCCAAGCCACCAACAAATGATCGAACCATTTCCCCAGAATTCTAAATGAGAATCAAAAGAAACGTAGTTTTAAAATATTCAATCAGTATTTATATGCAAATGTTTAAAAAAGAGATTGGCATGACATATTTATTCAAAACTTCAGCTATTGCTGTGTTGCCTTCACCAAGAAATATGGCTAATTTGGAACTTGGAGCTCTTTTGATTGACATGAGAGTTAGACTGTTTTGCACACCACCATCCAGGCAGAAACTCAATGCCTCAATAAAGCTATCTATCATTTTTCATACCCTGGGATATAAAAGTCTCAAGCTGTCACTTTAGAAGGGTGCAAGTCACTCTTATCAGTAGTATCAAAGTGGCCAGATGGGTGCCTTGCACACCTTAGGACATCTAACACAGCAACACACACTGCTGTTTAGGCTCTCAAAGTGTCTCCTGTTTCCTACACTTAGTCTGACATCTAAGACAAAGGAGCAACAATACCATTTTCTTGTATCAATGCAAATGAGTATTCAGGAATATTTAAGAGGGGGTAACCCACCAGTCATGACTGCAACAGTGGGAGAACCATGGTGCACCTCAGAGTATGAAAAATCAATGTAAAATGTCAAAAAGGACATGAAAATTACCCTGGAAAAATGTCTAAGTTTGCCCATAAAAATGAAATAGGAAACAGCGTGCCTTGATCTTGAATACAGTGGGCAGACCTGGTCTATTTTTACCATCTTCAGAAAGTTACCATAAAATTAAAAATGGTTTAGAAAGACAACAAGAATAATCAGCGGTAGGTAACTGCTCTGTAGAAGGAATGACTAACCAACTAGGACACTCAAGGTGATAAAAGAAAAAGAAGGAGCAGTGTGATATAGATGTACAGAACCTTGAGTAGAGTAGGAAGAGCACACCAGGATTTCTCCTCTAGGAGAAGATCTGGGATCATCAGAAGAAATTAATAGGTGGCATTTTTGTTCAAAATCAAAGTTGTTTTTAAACAATGTGCAGTTGAGAAGTTGGAAGTCCTTGGAGCAGGATTGCATGGCTCTCAAAAAATTTACATGTTAGACAAATTCAAAGAAAAAAAGAAAATCCCCTAAGGGTTATTCAATATGAAAGTATTCACTCTGATTTAGAAATTTCCTGAGCACAGAAGTCCTGAAGCGATGTTATGGTGGCACATCTGAGGGTGGCATTGGACGGTCTAGTGTCAAACTGTTACTACACTGGAACGAGAGTCAAGTTGGTTGTAACTTTGTAGGATAAATTCCAGCCTGTGCTTCTCAGTGGTGATAAATGTGGAGCAATGGAAAGAAAGGTCTGCAAGTGGAATTACTTTGTTTCTTTCAACAGGTCAATAGGAGTATTTTGAATAAAAACTAACAGACACTCCTGAAACCCTTTGGACTTCATGTAAGTGCAAACACGGATTGTATGAACTTTCCTAGGGCTAGGGAGTGACCCTGAAGACCAAGCATGGTTTTGATTATATTTATTTCTTTTTGGGAGCTGATTTATGGACAGAGTAGGGTCCAACTGTATTGTGTTAGCTTTGCTGAGCAAATCCATCAAATCACACAGGGACTTGGTAAATGAAGATTTCTTAAGATGCTTCAGTTTTATCTTTTTTTTAGTTTGGGGTCTAAATGTCAAACAGAACTCTTAGCTGTGATGTTTCCTTCTCACAATAAGCAAAAGCAGTGGGTAGGCCCATTGGGAATGAAACACTTTTTGCCACAGGCAGAACAAATCTTGAGACTGGAAGGGAGAGGTTAAAGCCAAACTGTGTAATGGTGAAAAACAGAAGCCACAGCATGTGGGAAAAGGGCAGCATCCAAGAGCAAACTTCATGCAGAAGTCCTAAAACCCCCAAAATGAACAAACAAGAGGTCCTCATAGAAATTAAAATAGAATCTAAATGCAGAAGAACAACAATAAAGGTTTGTGGCTCAGAAAAGCAGTTGAGAAAGAGAAGGAAGGGCAATGCTCTGCCACTTCTATCACCATGTGAGCTGCATGTAGAGGCAGGTGGCTTAACAGAGGGTTTCCCATGGATACACCAGCATAAATGTTCCTCTATCATTGCTAGTGGCTGCATACCACAATATAATGCATCTACAGACAACCACCTGAATTAAAACACTGCTTCTCCACATCAGTTTTCATGTTTGTCTTGAAATTTTAAAATTTGACCCAAGGCAATATATAATGGGTTACTGAGAAAGCTTTCTACACAAAAATTTCTTAGCTACATATATTCATGTAGAAGCTAAATGACAAGACATGGGAGGAGGAAAGAAAATGAGATCTTTTAACATTTACTTTCATTCTTTGAAAGTCACTACAGCATTATCTTGGGTATAAATATTGGCTCAACAGATGAGAAAGGCTTCTGTTCAACAGGTAAATGCTACAGTACAAGGTCTAAGATTTGAAAGGGACCCTGAACATGATTCTGTGTTTCTGCATTGTTCCAATATCTATGTATTATTATTCCTGCTTTTGAAAGATGTTCCATGAAGCCTTTATCTCATCTTAATGAACCAATACCAACCTTTTTTATTTTTCTACCTGTACATACTTTCTTTCCAGGTGATTATAACCCTATTTGTTTAATTTCTCTTCTGACAAGCTTATACTTTCCACATTTTGTAATGGAGTACATCCAACTAAAGTCATGGAATAACATATAAACAATCCAGCAGTAAGAAAAAGGAAAGAGCTTCAATAATCATCTGTGAAACCAACTAAACACGAGGATTGAACTTTCTACCAATGATGAAAAGCAGAGGGAAACTGCAAAAACCACATGTCAGGGAAGTTTCCCAAATGTGATTGTGGGTGTAGTCTGGTGGTCTGTGCAAGACAAAGAGAAAAGCAAAACAGCAAGAAATTTGAAGAACAATGAGTGGAAAGAAAGACCAAAATGAGAGCTTTAAAACCCATGATGTTATGTACAAGATTTCTTTTTTTTTCAGAGAAATTTAAACAACAAACATGATCTTTTTTGTATCATTTAAGCAAAACCACACACTTCCTTTGTATGATAGATTTATAGATTTATTTTTTTAAACTGAAGTATTTGTATGTACTATATTTAATTGCCATATCTCAATATTTAAAAAAAAATTTATATGAAGTTGTGCCTGTGATTGCAGAGGCCTAGACTTAATTCTTTTGAATCTTAAGTTCTTTGAGTATACTTGTATTAATGATCAGATACTGCTCATAGTGTAAAGTCTAAAGTAACTTCTGTGACTTCAGTTTTCAAATACTCTCAGGCATTTTCATTTATTTTTTTTTTATTAAAATAAAAGAAAAAAGAATATATAGCATGTCTTTGGAAATACTCCTTTACTTTTTGTTTCAATTAGAAAAAAATGCTATCCTTAAATTCCACCTTCTGAATTAATTGACAAACAACTTACTTTGTCCGACAACCTAAAGGGTTTGTAATTTCCAGCTATTGGTGTGTGTTAAGCTTTCATATTTATCTGTACTATATTTTATCCATGTGTTCCACTCCCTTACCTCTTGTGACAAAATCTTATTTCTTGGTCGTCCTAATAAGGTTATTCAGGTAGAATTAGGCAGGAAAAAAATTCTAGAATAAAGCTTAAGAAACTGTCATTAAAGAGAAAAACATTGATAAAATCACTGAAAAGCAATGAATAGATAATTTCATTGTATATCTGAGTGCATGTGTTAACAATAGGCTGAATGCATCTGTTTTAACAATAATATTTCCTGAGCTGAACAAAGTAAGAGGCCAAATTCAAAGACAGCTAAAGAAGTAATAAAAATGTAAAAAAAAACTGAAAGGGGGAAGAGAGCTTTATTGTATTTACAGGAGGAAACTTCATTTTGTATCTTCATCCTTATTATAGTTTTTAATGCAACACTTAACCTGAGGTGACATATGAAAAAACATGGATTGTTAAATTACGTTTTAAGTGGCTAAAAAAAGAGATAACAGAATCTTTCATGACTTCATGTCACCTCATCTTCTAAGTATTGGAGAGCAAAGGTTTTGTCCTCAGAAAGTATGAAAAATACTATTTTAAAATTGGATTTAAGAGGAGGAGTTTGCAATCTCAAGCAGTAAAAAACCACTTATCTGGCATAGATGCTGAGGCCAGAAAAGTTACCTGCTGTGTTAATAAAAGCCTCATCCCACTACTCTTACTACATACTTGCATCTTGCTGGCCTGCATGACTATTAACAAGATCCAGTTAACTTTGCCTTTTCACTTATTTCTGTATTAGCTTCAGCCAAGAAAAAAAATACTGTGAGACAGACCAGCTTTGCATATTTTTTTAAAATAAGAGCAGAAACTGTTATGGTATTTGCAGGACTTGATCTTTGTGGTATTTATACAAGGAGAAAATTTGCGATTTTTGAGTTTTCTCATCGTCATATTCTGTGTTTTTTGTGCTTATTTTCATTAAGTAAATAAAGTTCATCAGTCTTAAGTTGAGACATAAAGGTCTCATAGAGGAACTACAGGATTCTTTTGTAACATAACTCCTTTCTTATTTTTTCCAAAGCAAGAAGTGTTTTCTTTATTTGAAAGATTTAAAGCTAAACACCTTATTACAAAAACACATTGTGTTTATCTTTAAAATATACTCCACTTGAAAGATAAAAGTTTCTCCACTAAAGAGAAGTAATATTTCACTCTTAGGACATCTTAAAAAGCTTAAGGTGTCAAAGCTAATTTGTCAGATTGAATTACTTTTGCCCAAAAAAGTGATGGTGTGGCTATGCAAACAAACTTTAGTTATCAAGAGTCATCTTTAAACTACCTTTTCTTTAATGAAGGAAGCTTTTCCTTTCCATTTTCTATTTCTAACGGAATAACTTCTCATTCTAGTGCACAAGGCAATTTAAAGTTCAAAATAAAGAAATGCAAAAAAGTTTCTATATCATAGCTGCTTAGTGAAAATGGGAAATGCAATTTGTACATGGAAGTTTCTATTCATTGTTCTTATTAAATAACTCAGTGGTAATATTGATCAATTTACTTTATATTTTAAGGCTAATCTTATTCCCGCCTATACAAACTTGGAGGCTTCCACTGTAGCAGAACAGATGAAGAAACTGTAAGATGAAACTACTTCCCTACATCTCACAACTTTTCTTCTGTGTGAAAATGCAATGTATTGGAAAATGCAATGTGTTGGGAGAAGAAGAGCAGACAATGAACATGGATTTTCCTGTCCTCTTTACTTCACAGAACCAACTAAAGACAAAGCAACACAGCAGAGTTGCTTTAATACGGTTCCAATGCCACTCTATAGCCTATAAGAGCAGGATTCCTCTTCAGAATTTCCTCTCTCTCTTCAGGGATTTGATCATTGGCAACTGTATTGCTATCGACAGTTTCAGGAAGACAAAGCAAAGCCAATTATCCAAGCATACAGCCCAAGAAGGCATGCAATGCATGTTCTCTAAAAAATGGCAGGGGTAAAACAGTACCTAGTCACTAATGCAACTTTTAGTAGTCCTTCTGTCTGTTGTTTTCCTTACTTTTCAGTCTGGCAGACTATACCTGAAGTTCAGTCCTGGGTAATTGCCAAAATCCTATTTTTTTTATTTTTTTTTTCACAGAAGCAGTGAAACAATGAATAGCAAAGTCCTTTGAGGCTACAGTTGTCTCAATTATTTTAGATTATTTTGAGGAGCATTTAAGTAATGGAAGTAGGAGAAACAGGTAACATTGAATAACTGGAAAAACCGGGAAAACATCATTTCTATTGCTTTTGTGTTGAATTGAATTCAAACACGTCTAAGCAAACTTCTTATAATCATTAATACATTTATGAAATAGTCATCACTAATATATAATTCAATATTGTAGAGATGCAAGACAGCAATATTAGGATGTTCTGAGGACAGTCTAGCTAAACAATCAGTGCAGTGACAACACAAACTGAGAAGTTGTTAAAATAGTTAATGTTTGTCTTTGCATGTCTGGCATGGTTCCAAAAACAGAGTGGGATATAAGAAGGCAATCGTATCATATTGTACCACTCACCATTACAGACCACTGAGAATCTGAACAAGCAGCATAAAATATGCTTTAGTTCAATTAAAAGTTTCATCACTAGATAAAATGATTGCTTGAAATCTTCTGGTTTGTATTATGTAGCAAATGAAACACAATGATCTCCATGCTCTTTTCTTGCTTTAAGACCAATGGAAGTCCCACGTGGCAAGTGAGAGGGTAAAGACAGGAAAAGAGGGACATGGACAAAAAGGAAAAGCAAAGAAGGGAGGAAAAAAATTAGAGAAGATGGGGTTTAATCCTGTTCTAGATTTTTAAAATTGAATTAGTGAGTCAGACTTAAAAGTAAAGAAACTACACAATACGCTGTTGACTAGCATGTGTAGCTGTTAATAAACCAAGCTACAAGAAAAGCTGGTCAAATATTTTCCAGTGGAACAGTATTCCACCAGAAAATGCTAATGGAATGGAACCAAAACCTTCCATAAGAACACAACGACTTCTTGAAAAGTTTTGACAGAAACCAGGCAGAAAGGCAGGCTAAATAACCAATGTGTCTCTTCATCTTTTCTCTTGTCAGCCAGATGGCTGGTGAGTAGCCTGCCAGGCTGCTTGGCTTCTAGTTTTCATAGAATCCCTGACTTCTTGCCTGATGGGCTGCCAAACAGCTGGAAATCCAGGTCTCCAGGAGCTCCTAAGCTTTCTGACATCTCGTGGTCTCCAAGCTCTCAGGCAGCTGCTTTGCATGGAACTTAGGGCCCAAGGCTCCTGTGTGAGGGAGATACAGGCTACACCCTTTGCTTTCCGGCTTCCACGTTATGTGTTTTACAGAAACTGGACTCCTATATTTGTAGACATTAAAGACCTCAGGGTAATTTATGTCAGTCCATTCAAGATCTCAAGCATGTCTGCAGGAGGCTCAAATAATTCCTGAGAGTTGGTTCACTCAACTAGGCAGCCTGTGTCAAGAGTCATTGGATGAGCTGGTTCTGTATGTACCCTGTAAGCACCGCAGTCACTCATGGATTCACCAAGCCAGGTCTGGATTCCTGGGCTTCCTAAATCTCTGAGGATCCTGGTTCTCTTGAAGGCTTCAGGTGCAAGCCAAAATTTCCTTTTTGTCTCTCTTATGGTACGCTTGTAATGCTTAGTTAATAAAAAATGCTTAAAAATTTGGAAGATCTAAATCCAGATATCAGGGATTAAAAACTGCATAAAATGAGAGCAAATACAGAGAAGTAGGTATGACAGATGTAAAAAATCTGAATGTCTAGAGAAAACAAATAGAAAAATGGAAGGAGAGCAGTAAGAGCACTAAGTTTGAACCACGAAGGTTTCTGTGGAAAATTGCAAGAAGCACAGCAAGGCAAACAAAGAAACTGGAAAATGCTGTACATGTGCAAGAAGGTAATTTTGACATTTTAGGCTTAACCCAAGAATGGTACATAAACAAAAATGCATTGGTAGTAGTTAACTAAAATATTTAAATGTAAAACAAAGGAACAACAGTGTGCAGTACGGAGCATGATTATACACTATAGTTTTAAATTAGTAAAATGTGTAATCAAAGCATTTTAATGTATTTAAAACAGCAAATGGTTTTACTATTTTTAAAATATTGTAAGAATTTCCAACTTCAACTACATTTCTTTGTTATTCTTAGAAAAGAAATGCTCTCTGTGGTTTTACACATATGGTTATGTTAAACTTTCCATAACAAGCAAAATCCATGTAAGAATAGGCCATCAGCAGCATATTTTCTACCCATAGGTTAACTCCAGGCTGATGACTACAAAACTCACTTCCTCATTACATAATACTGTTGCAGGACTGAAGACTAATTGACCTTCACATGAACCCATTTTGTGACCCTTCCCTCTTAAACCTGGTTTAGTTTTGATTTGGTTTGGGGTCTTTTCGTGTCAGCATGGGCATTCTCTATCCCCTTATGAAAGAAATACACAGACAGCTTCAGATGTCTCATGATCTTTCATCACACCCATGATACTCCCCTGTAGAACTGAAATCACAATTTATCAGAAAGGGTGAGATGTCATTCTACAATATTTTAAGAAAACAGAATAACTTTCTCACTCTTGTTTTTCAAATGCCTGGTTTCTGACTCTTTACTTGAATTATTTTGACAGCCAAAACACAGCACTGTAACAGCTACTGAAAAATGATTAACTCTACCCTAGCTGAAACCAGGACAACTCTATACACAGATGGCTTAATGAAGTTCTTTAAGAAAGCCTCTCAGTTGTAGCTACAAAAAGGCTAAAACTGAAAGTTGAAAGCTGATACGCAGGCACATGGGACAGAAAACCACGATGCCTGACATTACCATTCATGTTCTAATGTTTGCACCCAAAACTCTACTAAATATGAGGACAGAAAATAACCCCTAGAACTTTTTTCCCTTTTCTCTTTTTTCTTTTAATTTATTTAAAGATTCTAGTAGAAAGTTCCTCTGTGAGGAAACAGGAATTTTCATACAGACTCAAGCTGGCAGTGTTCCTCTTACTGGCACAATACATTTGGGTGATTTTTATAATAGCCCAAATTATATCTTTGCAAAATTTCTCCAAATGTTTATGTTTGGGCTGATGTATGTTGGGAGAACATTACAAATACTGTTTTTCAAAGGAGCATCATAACCAAATATTGCTGTTCCAACATCAACAGGGTTGAATAGACATCTCTTACTCATTTTTCATAATCATTTGTGTTTCTTGGACAGTGCACTTACACTTTGCCACTAGCAATGTGCCTGCAGTAGCAACTTTTCCTTTTGGAAGTAAGGAACTAATTAATAAGAATCTGCTTCTATTAAGATAATTCCTTTGAATAAATGACATTTGTGACTCTTTATGTCTTGTATTTTAAAGAAAGGTATGAACTAATTTATCCAAAATCATGAGATAGTTGTCTAAAACTCCCAAGCAGCACTTTCAGGTACTGTGCAAATTTTCTCAGGAGAGTTTTATTACACAAATTATACCACTGACAGCAAGATCTTCACTCTACAAGAAATTCATCAAGCTAAAAATATTTAGAACTAATGCTGGCATATGAGGTGATGATTGACATGAAACCAATATTGTGGTTGTCAGAGCTCTAACAGTCTATGTACCAGAGTGTACAATTTATATCCTCTATTTAAAAAGTTGTAGATCTGTCATGGACCAAATATCACTGACCTTTGTCATATTTCTGTAATAAACAATATCACTTAGCTACATCACACTGATAAAATTCCATTCTGTGGGAAGTACTCTTAAACAGATTATGGTGAAAGTAAGCATGAAAGAGAAACATGTAATCACATACTATGACAATAACCATCCTATCAGAATGATTGATTAGCTTCTAAGATTTTATAAACACAGAAAATAACCTTTAACTTGGTTGTAAAATGAAAATGTCTGTGCAGAAAAATGGATGCTGCATTGTGTTGTTATAAAAATTTGTTTATGATACTACTAACAAGTTCAATTTCATCTGTGAACCTCCACAACACAGAAGAGAACCACTACAGCTTCCACAAAACACAAAAAGAAAACAGACTCCATTCTCACAGCTATTAGAAACACAGTTTGCAGTCCCAAGTACAGGCTTAGAAAGGCCAGAACACACATAACCCTTTAAAGTCATGTCCTTATTACCACTTTTGAATCAAGCACTGCATAAACCAAACTTCTTTGTGGAAGATCATGTAATTTGTTGAATAATATTAACTTTGACCAAAAAACCCCCAAATTCTCTTTAGATAGAAATAGTTGCTGCACTTTGTCAGTGTGGGTGTAGTTGCTGCTTTATACATATTTCTTTCTATTCAGTGTCAGCGGAAAGGGTATTATTGGTAGGTTTGTTTCAGTGAGACACTTGGTCTCAGTGTCACACAAAGAACTCTTTGTGGGATCACAGATTAGCATTAGGGCAGACAGCCAAGAGAGATGAAAGGAGGGTAGCTACACTAAGGGTGTACATAGCTTGCACTCATCAAACGCCCCAGGGAAAAAAATGAAGAAAAAAAATCCATGTAATGCATTATTTCAGTAGTTGTACTCTATTCCCTTAGTTTCTAAAAAGTGCTTTTAGTGGAAGTTCTAGCAATGTGCAGTTCTACTCTGGCCCTTCAAGTCACAGAGTCTTACCTACAGGAAGTATCACCTCAGTACTGAGATCAAGTAGTATTTTAACATTCAGTTATAGCAATATTGTTCAAGAGAGAGGCAGGTATATTCGTATCTTGACAGAGGAGACATGTTTAGACTGTACCATTAGGTACCAAAAAACTTTACTGCACTAGAGTGTACATTTAGATAAAAGGATGAAAAGATAATTCAGAATAACTAGCATGTGCAAAAAATGACAAGCAAGCTGCCATTTTAGAAATCATTGTGAAGAAATATAAAATGCTTAAGTTATAAAAATCAAGACCAAATATTCTCACAATATATCCATATATCTCTATATCCATATATCTCTAACTACACCAAATCATCTACATAAATTAATAGCAGCCAACTGAGCAGTGCTCAATTCCGAACAGGAAACTGCCCAAGAAGGATGCTGGATATCTAGCACTCTGAAGGAATTACTATTCTTTACATAGTCAGGATCTCCAATTTTGTGTGGAAGGATATATATATTTTAGTATAGTAGAGAAAAGATGCAAATGTTGCATTAAACACAGAGGTAAATCAGAAGTGGAATCTAGTACTGTACAAGGATTAAGGAATAAAGTTAGTACTCTAGGAAACTTCTAATGGGAAACAAAACCTTGCCCGTTTATTTTACCACATGTCAGTGCTAAGAATACATAGAAGATGACATGCAGATTATCCTCACTATTTTATCTCTATTTGGAAACTGACATGAAATAAATGAATAGCTCAGTCTTCTGTGCACAAATGACCTGCACAACTACCACTATTCACAACTGGCACTTTTTGTTGGCAGTCTGAGCAGAAAACCTGAAGATTACATTGGCACCGAGTCTAAAATACACTCTGAAACCAAATGATGGTCTCTTGAGAACACAGCTGAAGTTCCTCACAGTGGAGAACAACTAGAACTACCCATGCTATTCATAGCCTGTGAGTAGAAGCTTTCTGTTTTCAGCATTCTCAGATTTTCATCATGCTTTATTTGGCAACAGTAAGGTTAGGTCCTGGTAAATTATTAAAATATATTTGCCAATCTAGAAAACACTGTAAAGGCAAAACAGATTATATAATGGGTGCTAGATGGAGGACTATTCACTTTTGAAAAGTAAATACATATGTTTTTTAGGCAGTTAACAGAATTAAAAGTGTGTAAGTAGCAAACAGCAAAGTATTACTGGAAATTATCCAAATATAAAAATCATACATGAGTATATATATAACAAAACTGCTACTTCAAATACTTTCTTACCTTAGCATTTTCAATGCAAGGACAAAGAGCCCAAGCTGCACTTGCTTGAACATCTGGGTCAGGATTTTTCAACAATGACCAGAGTAGGCGAACTCCATCTAGACTGTCAATTATCCTATTCCAGAAACAGACCAAAAAGGGAAAATTAATTATGGAGTATACAATGCTGAATCTCAAATTATATCAGTTTGTTTGGAACACTGCTCTAAGAAACACTGGCATGATTTTGACACGCTGTTTTGCTTTACGCAAGTGCTTGTGTTTTATTGTCAGCTAATCACCATCAACATGCTCAGCAAACAGTGCCCACTACAACGGATGGGTGTGAACAAATGATGTAAAGACAGAATGTTTTCTAACTAAATCTCATTAATGTTGTTTATTTTTTTCCAGCGCTGTCATTCAGAGCTCTTATAGAAGATAAAGTAAACTACATTATAACCAGAACTCATAAATGTGAAAACAAGCATGTGACTTTTTAACGATCTGCATGCAAAGTGAAATCTGAATTTGAGTATACTGGCTTCTTTCATATAGCAACAAATACTCTCCAAAACAAATATTTATGCCCAAAACTATGTACTTAACTTTTTATTCAGTCTATGCTTAATGTATTTACCTTGCTCTATGACATATTTTAAAATACTATGTTTCTAATCAAGCATTAGAAATTAAAATGGTCACACCACAGAGCATCCTTTGTTGGGCACGAATAACGTGCAACTTGTTTCCCATATGTTCCTTACTAACAAGACCAACACTGAGCACTATGTTATAACTACTTAAACATACTGTAATCAAAGTATCTTCATGACTAGCTGAGAAATGAATTATCATCAGAATCATCTCTACACCATCTGTGTTATGTTTACATATTGATCAGGCTTGGGGATCATAATTTCACATTAGGTTCCAGTGAGTACCCTAAATGGAAAGGAAGGTCAAACAAAACTTAATAGCCTTTACTAACATGCCTTTTTTCAAAAAACTGTGTTAAACTCAAAGCAGATGAGCTGAAGAAAAGCAAGTACACCTAAATTGTCTAACCTCAAAAGTAAAAAATTCAGTTGCATACAACATGTTTGTATCTTTAACTGTAATGCAAGAGAATTCAAACCACATTTTTAAGAGAGCTTAAAAACAGCAGATAAAGCATTTAATTTGTGTTCACTATTTACGCTTTCCCAGGAAATTTTCAAACTAACTATAAAATGAACCTTGTATGTAATTCTATCATCATTTGAAGCAGAAAAAATAAATAAGGACATGAAGTCTGTCTAAAATAAGCAAGGACTTTATTCACAACATTTTTATGCAAACTGGTTAAACAACTATGATTTTCAAAATAATACTTTTTCAACAAAACTATGGTTAAGCTAAAAAACCCTAAGTTTTTTAAGATCTGCCAGTTTCAGTATAGCTTATTTTACACGCTCAGCTCCAAATCAACTGCAAGAAAATCATCATGCAAAGGACAAATTCAGAAGTCTTAACACAACAAAATACAACAACATGAGCACAAACTACACAACTACACATATACGTTCACATAGTAAGGATGACTTAAGTAAAAGCTTCAAAATGAACTTTTAAGTCCCTCTGAACCCCAAACACTTTTAAGCAATTTTAACATTATTCTCCTGTCATTTCAGAAAGTACAAGGAATTTTTTCCTATATTGGAATTAATTAAAAAAGAACTCATGAATCTTTCCTCTAGTCAAGCAGACTACTGATCATTTACCAACATGAGGTACTTCCTCCCAAGAGGGACTAAATATAAATGACCCAGCTCCAACAAGTATGTAAAAATCAAGAGATAGAAGCCAAATACTGAGCTCAGATTTTTCCACCACACTTAAAAAAACAACTTCTAGGCTGATTTATCTTTCCTTTCTATTTTTTTTAAAGCTCATTTTCAATTGAAAGTTTACTTTCATTTTCTTTTCAGTTTTCTTGTCTTCTCTTCAGTGTTTCAAGGTAAAATAGACTCACTCTATCGTCAATTTTCTGAAGTGTTTTGCCTTTCCCTTAAGGACCAGAAAGACCAGTTGTCTTAGATCAACAGAACCCAGCTCAGAATACCTGAAAGTATAGTTCTCTGACCATTCAACATGCATAATTTTAAACTAGGAAACAGTAGAGACAAAACAATAAAATCTCCAAATTACATTGCTCATCTCTGATTACTTGGAGTTACACCAGATTAACAAAAATAAAAGAACTCCACATACAGGAATGATGCTCTTAAATTCTCATTCTGGAAGAATTATTATTGCGTAATCATCATGCAAGCACAAATCTTGCTATTTTCATCTGGCTGAGAATATACATTTGCCAATCTAGAAAGCACTGCTAAAGAGTTCAATTTTTTTATCTCCCTATGGTTTCACTGCACAATCCAGCAGATGAAGAAAATGGGTGCTGAATGAGTGTATTTGCCTTAACAGCAAAGGGAACACTAAAATAAATGGTCCTGAACAATGTTTCCTCTATAAAAGGGCTTAGACATTAAAGTCCTTCCTATGTAAAAATTCCTTTTTAAAGCTGACAAAAATACACATTCAGTTTTCTTTACAAATAAACAAAGAAAGAGAGAAGAAAACAGTCCTGTAATCTTGAAAATTGCAGCTTTGATGACATTATGCTAAACAATATTACGATTTGCTTTTGTATATAGTTTTTGTATCCAATTTTCTTCTCAAAATGTATTATAATATTATTAGCAGGATGCAGTAATAAAGCTTCTTACCACAATAAATACAAACAAATATAAAATTTACTTTGGTTGGCATTCAATTTTGTATTCATTCATCGTTAGCACATTATTCACTCTGTGGTTTCAGGCAGTTAAATTATGTATTTTATAATAATTTTTTGATATTCTGATGATAAAATTAAACTACAGTAGAATCTGGAGCAAGGAACTACTCATGGGACTGTTAAAAGATGGTTTTTTTAATAAAAATGTAAAACATTTTCTTTGAAAGCGGAATGAAATCTCATAAAAGCTGAAATAATACAATATTTAGTTGATATAAAAATCTTTATTTAATACTTTAATATTCAAATATTTAACTGCTTTATAGAATAGTTGATCTGCTATTGTATCTATGTATGTATGTAATGTATATAATGTACAGGACATTATTAATAGTCAAAATCTTAACAGGAATGAAACTCACCCAAAGTAGAAATGTAAACTTTATTATAAGTAATTGGCACTTGTTCCTTCACTGTAAGTACGTAACAATATATAAATATGTGGAATTCAAAAGCAAGAATCCAGTTTCTATTCCTTAGTATAGCAAAGGCATCTCACAACAGAAGCGGACCACCTCTTCTAATTCAAAGCCCTCTATCACAGACTGATCTTATTTGATCAGTGATAAAATTTAGAATAGGTGTAGATTATTCTGCTCCTCAAAATAACTACAAGAAGTTGCAATGGCAGTTAGAACTGGCTGAAGAGGCACTCCTGTCATGTATTCCTGCGCTGGCCAGACATAGTAGAGGTGAAGGGATATATTCAGCTGGCATCATCACTCCTACCAAAAGGCAACTGCAAGGTGTAGGACCAAAACATCTCCCTGCTTCCAACACAGAACATACGTATGGTGTACACAGAATAGGTTTTACGGGCAAATAATTTTAATGCAGTTAAACCCATTCAGAGATGACTGCAATTTTTAGGTTAAGTGAATTGGTATTTGCTATTTGACCAGTGCAGATTGGTCAATTTAAGATAATTTTCTTAATTACTTTTGTTGTCTATTCACAGGCAAAAGTTGCTTAATGAAGATTTTCCACATTATTTAAGAATCTCAATATCATTAAATCATTGAACAGTATGAGCAAGATGTGGCTTAAAATTCTAGAAATTTACTTTGCTTTTTTTAATGTATCTGAAATTACCAAAGCCTTTAATCTGAAATAGTACTTCTCTTTCAAATTAAAACTTAATATTGAACATTTCCAGTAGAAATGTCAACATGAATTGCTTAAATACACATGTGTACGCACAGCCTAGACATCTGTTTGTCATATCTATCATCTTTCTCTGCTACAATGTTACTTACCAGAACTTTGAGAACTTCAGTTTAATTGCGTGCCAATTTAGACCACAAATACAAATGTAAATAAACAAAGTTATATGGACTCTGTATTGTGCTCACTGGTAAGATTACAGGGTTTAATTCTATCAGAATGTAATCTCATCTTTTTTGAAACCACAATTTAGCATTTTTCTTAAAACTTTCACTAGTTTCTGCTGACTGCTTTGATAAATAGTATTATATACCAATGACTAAAACTCCATCTGCTTGGCTAAAATAATTGTACATTTTAGTTTATAAGATTCTAAGCCCTCAGTTTTGAATGCTAGTGATGCAGTCTACGGATTTTCAAATGGAAAGGGCAAATGAATAAATCTAGAGTCAGTTGAAGAATAAGCACTAGTCCTTTGTTTTTAGTAAAAGAAAATGAGTAACTTATAAAAAGTTCCTCAAAACAATAAATATACATGAAAATGTACAGCAGCATCTCTGTCAGTGTTAGTACAGAAGACCAAGTATGGAGAACAGCTTCATGCTGTCTACGTAAGAGTAAGGGAGTTCAGTCACATAATTATGTTGGGTTTTTTAGATAAACGAACTTATTTTTGGCTGTGAGAGAAGCTGGCTGCTGTTTTTTTAATTTTAAATAGCTCAATAGAGACAGTAAGAATCATTTAATTGTTTCAAGTTGCCTTGAAGTAAAGGATTGGTGCAGAAAAGTAACACTAGTGTACCTCCCATTCAGTAGCTGCAAGAGTCACAGTGTCAACTAGGAAACATAGCAGAAATAAAATACATAAAAGACATACAGAAGATGTAGATTCACCTATTCACCTATTAGTCTTTCTGTCAGTGCAAGCTTCCTCCATGGAACGTAAGATAATTGCATAGTACGTCCCTCAGGACTTAACTGCACTGCTTCACAGAATATTCTCAGCTTTTTCTAGTCCATAATGAGGTTTTATTTCTTATATTAATCACAACCTCTTCATTATATACCCTTGAATCATTTACAGAAATTATGTGGGCTCCACTCTTGGTCTGTGTGGTCTTCACATACCTGCTGCTGCAAGGATAAGCACATTCAAAGTAGAAGACTGCTCAACTGACTATTTAGTCTCTAAGCCACACTTTCTTAAACACACTTGCAGCTAATGAAACTAAGAATATATCTGAAAATTCTCAATCCTTATGAGGGCTTCAATTTTTCTACATATGAAAGTCAATGATAGCAGAATCCAGGAAAATCATCATAATTTTCAAAGTTTCTATAATGCCAAACTGAAAAACATTACACTGTAAAACAGAGCCTGTCTGTACCACATGACAAAAAACCCCCAAGCCTCAAGACCTGCCAGCCAAATTTGACAGGACAAAGGCAGTAGAGAAGAACTGATTACCTAGAACCTGTCAAACCATTCTGAGAAATAAGTGATTATGAAATAAAAAGTGTAATAGGGATCCAGTTACATGAATCTGAAAGACCATAAACAGCTAAGTATCAACCTGCTGCAATAGAAAGTTCTCATCACCTGTAAATGCTTACAGGCTACAAGTGGCTTTGCTTCTTTCTAGAAGGCAATCTTGGCACATTTCCACACCCTTGTTAAGATGTGTCTTTTTGGTTAAGAACTCTAGAAGATGTTTACAGAAAGAGACTGAACTCCACAGTAGTTTCTAGCAAGGCTATTTATTGTTTTAGGCCCCAGTTTAGTAAATGGAAAAGAGCCATACTACAGACTGTGTGTGTATTTCATGTCTTTGGTGACTTGTTCTTCCCCAAAAGGAGAACACTTTGGATGAGGAGATGAGAAGATACAATTTCAACTTCTGCTGTACTGGTCTGAGAGGAGGAGAAGATAGAGGAATGAATATACTTCTTTTTCTTTTTCTTTTTCTTTTTTTTTTTTTGAGAGAGAAGTGGGGGTCAGTGATGGGTGGGGAGGTTGCTTGTAATTGCCCTGTGAGAGGCAGAGCATTCAATCAAGAAAATCATTTAAACATACGAACAGTTACACTGCTGTCAATGTTTTAACTAAGCAGTATTTTTAAACATTTTGCTAAATTAGTATCAAATTTATCCATACTTGGATGAATCATGCTTTGGGAAAAATAGAGCAGCATTATCTCTTCTAGTACTACAAGCATAGCTAGCACAATACATCAGGTACATGGCACAGTTTTGATAATAATTTTTGTGTAACTTTTTTTTTGCAGTAGCAAAAAGTATATTCTACACTTATTTAACATCTTGCTTACTTGCTAATGTTTTGAAATACTTTTAGAAACACTTCTAAAGTTGAGAACATCAACAGAGAATGTTTTATACAAATCAAATTCAGTATTTGACTCCTTTGTTCACTCTTTATAAACTCTAGAATATAAATTTTGTCCCAAACCTGTACTTTCTGCTTAAAGACAAGACAGACTTTGTTTTATCACAATTTAAGCAGCAACTCGGATTTTTTTTTATGCTTATACTGAACACATTCCAGTATGAAGCAGTCCATACTGGATACTACAAGTGACAGTTCTGAGTACTGGAGTATGTCTGAGGTTTTATAAATATCAATTTATATTTATTGGCATTTAAGTTTCTCAGTATTTGCAATGCTAATTCTCTTAGGTTAATACCTTATGCTAAAGGCTGATTTTTAGTGAGAAATGTCATTAAAATGATTTCATTTATTTATACTTTTATGCTACATGGCTAACTGCTCATACAACCCATGTTTACGGTTGTGTACCATCCAGCCTTTTGCCACTGGGTGACAGCCAAAGCATGAAAACAAAAGCCCTATTCAGGAAAAGAATTCCCTGCACTGCTATATGAATATCAAGTGAATTATGCAAATCAGAACAGGAGGAGCTTAATAAAACTCTCTTTCTGACCTCTCTTATGTATAAGGAGGGAAATATGCTGAGAATCTTGAAGTAAATATCCTTGTAAGAAAACAGTAAGTGCAGCAAATGCCGACCTCAACATTTAACTGAAACACTTAATCATAGAACTCAACAATATTCATAATTTGTACAAATCTACATCACAAAATCAAAGACAGTCTATTTCTTTGGTTTTGCAAAGGAGTAAGGGGAGAAAAGAGTCCCAAACTGTCTGACTTCACAGAAGGAATGATGGAGAGGGACAAAAGAGACATACAATGCAAGTAATACTCTACTACAAAAAAATGAAGTATATTTTCATGACAGTAAATGTGCATGTTTCATTTTAGAATAACTTTCTCTAATTTAGGCTATTTTTAATTACTTGAGAACAGATGTAGAAAGAGAAGGTAAAACATGGACCTATCATGCAGCACTTCAAAATGATGCTTTGTAACTTTGAGTTTCAACTTCAACAAAAATCAATTTCCTAAAGGTTTATTTGATTTTTCTCAAAATACAAAAGCTTTACGTTCTATATATTTCCTTAATATTTTTTTTATCTATAGCACATTTACAGTAGGATGTAACTAACCCACACAGTTCTGTAAAAAGCAAAAACGTAAAATATCTTTTAAGTCAGATTAAAATTGACTATTTTTGCATCAGAATAACTAATTTTTTTCAATATTTAAAATTCTATTAATATTAACAACTTACATCATATTTTCAGGTTCCATTGCACAAGCTCCCACTGCTTTGTTGACGTTCACAAGTAGTGCCCGATCAGTTGTAGTCAGTAACTTCACTATAGGTGCGATTCCACCACATCTGCGGACAGTGCCTCGATTTTCTTGCTCTTGGCAACATTCTCCCAGTGCTCCAATGACATTTTTAAGGACCTCTTCAGGCTGATCAGTAAGCAGTGTTACCAAAGCTTCTACAGTTTTATATTCCTGAAATCTAAAAGACAACAATAAATCCAAAGCTATTATTTTCAGTATGTTACCACTACAAGCTTGATTTTATAATTTAAGTATTATTATAATTGAAGTATATGTTTTAATTTCTGAATGTAAATCATCTCGTTGAAGAAATCCCAATACGGGTAATCCATTCCAAACACTTTGTGACATACAGCCTAATTTCTTACTCTACCTTTCTAATTACTTTTCTCTAATTTAGCTGTCTAAGAATCTCCTGAGTAGTTTGAGAGTTTTTTTACACTTCACATATGCATGCAACAGCTACAAATAGCTGAAAACAAACCAGAAGACTGGCAATTACTGTGCTATCCTAACTTCCAGCACTTTTCCCTGCTGCGTTAACAATAGCTAGAGTAGTATTGTACCAGACCCTCCTCCACCTCTCTGAACCAAAGGATCACCCTTACTTTTCACTAAACATCAGCTTTTTAGAGAGTTTACCCTGACCAGTTTTATACTTAGTTCAGGCCTAATACATTGCATTTTCCTGAGGTCAGAACCATAGTTCTAGTACACTTCTATAGCACACTGCTAGATTCCAACCTGTAATTAAAAATTAAGTTGACAGAAATTTGACTTGACTGCTATATTAATACTTTCCTCGTTCTTCATGGAACTTTTGATACTGAGAATCAAAACCATGTTTTTTAAAATCTTGGAGGTCCTATCCTACAAAGAGATGTGTGCTAAACCTCAGGAGTTCATCACTCAGAACAGGACTTCTTCCTCGGTTCTGGAATCATCTTCTAAGTTGTTTTATTTTTTGTTGTTCAAAACTTAAGAGGATTCTTAACACTTAACAAATACTGCATCTTCCTTTTATACACTTTCTGATACACCTTGACAGTTCCATGTGGTATATCAAGCTAGATCTAACCTGTATATAATCTAATTATCTGAGAAAATTTCTCTGAGGGTAGTGAATTCTCATTTGTGCTTTCCTCCAAGCCCCTAGCTTCTGGGAATGTCTACTTGAGCTACAAGAACTATTTTCCAGGAATCAGTTTCTCATGTGGCTTTTCTTTCATACAAAAAAATATTGGTATTTCTGAGATTTTTATGGCAGAACTAGATCTGTTTCAATAAAAACTAATCTTTTCAAGATGGATTATCAGCATAATAATTAAAGTAACTGAGAAATGAGAAACTTTTGTTTTTCATCATCCAAACCTTTGCTTAAAGAGAAATTTTCCTCTTTGTTCACTGTAATTTGGAAGTATCCCCACAACTATTTTTTTCAAGAGTAAACATCAACAGAATGAAAAAAAGAGCAATAAAGTAAGCAAATAATTAAAAAACACAACAAAACAAAACGAATTTTTGCTGGCATTTCAACTGCTTCACAGATGGAATGACATGAGCTGGCTCTGCAACAGGCAGGCTGCAGTCTGACAGAGCTGTTGGCTCGGGCCATCTTGTGTCCAGGAGCAGTACGGCTGCTCCCACGCCCACTGCACCCGGAGCTACACGGGCACAGGCACCTGCACCCGATCACGGCCGAGTCAGCACAACATCTCAGCAGTGAACCTCAGGCACAGGAAATACTCTGGAGCACTTTAGAGATAATTAAGTGCTGCTGCAGGAGCCAGCAGGGTTTGTTAGTTCTAGCTTCATGCCAGACAGGCTCATCCCTCCAGATCTACTTAGGTGTTTTCGTATTATCCTCGCTCCCTTTTCTTTAGTGCCCTCCCATCTTGAGTTTGGATAGGGTTTACTGCTTCAGACTCAGCACTGTGTAACACATGGATTCAGCTTGAGCTGCGCCAGGCTAGTAACCTTTGTGGAGCATCAAGCACTTGCCAAAGACATGTGAGTAGCCCAACAAAAATCTGTTTGCAGTTGGACAGAATTATTGCCTACAGCTATACTAATAAATAAAACAGGCTAGGGCTCGTTCTCTAGCCCTGAGGACAAGAAGCACAACATAGCATCCACACAGCTAAAATCTCTTATCCTCACCATGCAGGGTGGCCTCACCCATTCTGTCTAATGGGAACAATCTGTTGCCTGCACTGTTCCCAAAGAGTGTCTGGGCATTATCTGGGAGACTGCTTGCTGGCACAGGCCAAACTGTGTAAGGGACTGTGTTGGTAGTTAAACAGTATGGATAATCCTAACACAGAGCCTGAACCTTGAAACGTTTGGCCCTGTTTAGTTAACTAGTACAGAGAGAGCCATTCAGTCCATCTCATCACTGATTGATCCAAAATCAGGATACCTCTGCACATACCCAAAGTCCACAGAAAAGAAGGATACATCCTCATGAAAAGTTATTTTACTGCGCAATCAAGAATGCAAAAAAGCAGTAGAACAGCAGTAAAGGATGTAAAGACCATGGGTCTGTATGCCAACAGTTTGAGAACTCATTTAGGAGAGTAAAAAGACAGAATGCAAAACCTGGAAATCTTCCTAATTTTTATCCAGTCTTTATCTGTCATATGTGCTTATCCAGCAAGGTACACTAAAATTAGGGCAGCAGGAAGATGTTACTGCTTACAAATACTCTTTCTAACCTTTCTAATCCATCTTTCATTCTTTTGTACAGAGCAGCATAATTTCAGCAGGAAACTTAGGACATATGCAGTGGAGCCAAATTCCTTTTTTTGGTAAGGTGCATGCATCTGATAAATTAATTTTAGATGAGAGGGTAAAGTCTTTTCAATCATTACGCTGCTCCATGGAAGGTGGAGAGTGACAACTCCTACTGTCACATTCTCAGATAATTACTCAGGACCCTCGTACTGAGGGGTTGCTGGTACCTACAGTAGGACTCTCATCAGCTAATTCCACTCATTTAGAAGCTGGGTCTCCAGACAAAGCTACTTTTCTGAGCCCCTTCTGTAGTCAAGAAGAGAGGCATGTAGGCTAATTATCCTAGACTCCAGTGTATTTCTAATACATATTAGATATCTATCCTACAATGAGATAATTTGGTTTCTGCTTCTCTTGATGTAAAATGTTAAAGTTAAGTGTACTACATACTCTTTCTACCATGCAGCAGTGATTCTGGCTTGTAAGCTACAGACAGGAGGGCGATACCAGATATGGCCACGTGTCAAATGTTTGGTATGTGCCAGTACAGCTCCTGACTCATGTCCTATAGCTTAACTAGAGGCACCACTTGTCTCCATTGACTGTTAAGATTCTAGGACCTTAACACTGTACCCTTATGAGGTCAGGTGACAATTTTTTAAGTACTATAAAACCTAAGTTGAAAGCCCAACTGATTATAAAGACTGATTATGAAGAAGCATGACACAACAGTTTTGAAAACAATAGAGGCCCGTAAAATCAAAACATGATAATGTAATAAATGCTTGTAAAATTAAATTGTTACTTTAGCACATTTTCTCTACTGATTGCACATTTCCAGATTGCTCCTGTCACAGCTGCCAAAAGTTGCTTGTTTTCACTGTTATCAAGCAGAACAGATAGTGGTTGTAGACCTTCATGTTTTCTAACCAGGTCACGTATTTCTTCATCTTCTGCACACTATAAAAAAAGAATTAAACATATATATGATGTAAAAATGTGTCAAATGATGTCTTCAAAAGCTAGCTGAATTACATTTTAACTAGTAAAAGCTAATAGAGAAGAAAACATAAATATTATATTCAAGCATCTGAATATGCTAACAACTCACTAAGTGAGTTTGACAGTAAACTGCTCCTGTATTTGCAGCAGTGCTTGTACTGTCACATTGTCCACTTTAGGGCCAAACAAAAAACCCAAAACAGCTCTATGCACAGTATGCTTTACCTCTCTCCACTGGTTACCTGTGCAACTTAAGGGTTGCACACAAGAAGAGCAAGTAGGAATCTAATTATAATATTAAATATGAAGCTAAAATATTCACAACATTTCCATAATTTTTTACGCATTAGAGAAATAGTGAAATTAAGAAAATTTAAAACTGCCAATGACATGAAAACAAAGGGCTAATGCTGGTTCTGATCTACTGATTATAATACAATTACCTTAAATATGGCACTTGCACAATGCATCTGGAGCTCCTCATGTTCACAACTCAGATTTTTCACTAGGTTCTCAATCATGCCTTCTGTCCTTATTGCAAGTCTGTAACTTGGCTAAAAAGATAAACTGCATCTTTTAGATCCTGCATATTAACAATTAATAGGTCACAATAATAATACAATGCTGCAATTCTAGGGTTTCATATTGAGAAGCCTTGTACTTTACATAAGTACAAGTCATCATTGCCTTGAAAATACTACTGATGATCTCAAAGGTAAGCAGATACAGACATTCTCTGCAGTGCTCTTCAAATCACCTGTAAAACGAGGTACTGCACTGCCTATCTTGTAGCCACTTGGCTTACGCAGAATGCAGAATATTCTGAAAGGTGTCCAGACTCCCTGCTCAGACCCAAGAAAGCAAAAGATGCTGCAGAATGGGATCAAGAAGTACCCACTCACTTCATCGAGACCCAGCAGCCAAAACAACAGATCTATTCCTAAAACAAGGTTAGAAAAACATGTTCTTAGGATTAACATTTTTTAGTGATATTTTAATCCAAATTTTAACCTACAGGCATTGTAACAGGATCATTTTTTAAGTGAGGGAAACATCTGTGTAAGAAATGCATTTAGTGTTCCTTCCAAGTTAGGCCATACAAGAAACCCTCAAAAATGACACCTTCTCAATATATACTTACTGAACCTAAAATCTGCCAGGTTTGTGTCTCATGGAACATGCATAAATTTGTGAAATTCAAGAAGCTAATTTTTAGTAGACGAAGTATTTAATAATGTAAAATCTCTTGAAGAATTGTATCTTTAGTGCCTCAAATTCACCAAGACAAATTATATTTTTTTTATCTGAAATGCAATATACCTCAAATTCAAATGAAGATACAGAATCATAAACAAATAGAATCATTTAGGTTGGAAAAGACCTTTAAGATCATTGAGTCCAATCATTATCCCAGCACTGCCAAGTCCACCACTAAACCGCATCCCTAAGTGCCACATCTGCACATCTTTTAAGTAGTTCCAGGGATGGTGACTCAATCATTCCCCTGGGCAGCCTGCTCCAGTGCTTGAGAACCCTTTTGGTGATAATATCCAATCTAAACCTCCCCTGATTCAACCTGAGGCCATTTCCTCTGATCCTATTGCTTGTTACTTGGGGGAAAAGAACAACCCCACCTGGCTCCAACTTTCTTTCAGGTAGTTGGAGGAAGTGATCAGGTCCCCTCTGAGCCTCCTTCTCTCCAGGCTAAACACCCCCAGTTCCCTCAGCTGTTCCTCATCAGGCTGTTCCTCATCTGTGCTCCAGACCCTTCCCCAGCTCCATTGCCCTTCTCTGGACACACTCCAGCATCTCAAGATCCTTCCCAAATTGAGGGACCCAGAAGTGAACACAGGATTTGAGCAGTGCCAGGAGGATGATCACTGCCCTGGTCCTGCTGGCCACACTATTGCTGATACAGGCCAGGATGCCATTGGTTTTCTAGGCCACCTGGGCACTCACTGGCTCATGTTCAGCCCTCCAGGTCTTTTTCCACCCGGCAGTCTTCCAGCTACTCCTCCCCAGCCTACAGTGCTGCAGGGCTTGTTGTGACCCAGGTGCAGGACTTGTCACTTGGCCTTGCTGAACCTCAGACGACCGGCCTTGGCCCGTTGATCCAGCCTGTGCAGATCCCTCTGCAGAGCCTTCCTTCCCTCTAGTACATTGACACTCCCACCCTTGGTGTGCCCTTGATCCCCTCAACCAGACCATTCATAAAGATATTAAACAGAACTGTCCCACTCCTGTAATCCCTTACATGGTCATGGTAAAAAATATTTGTATTCAAATTTAAAAACTGAATATACTCAAAGTTGCAAAATGTGTCATGGAAATCCGTAGAAAAATCACATATATTCCTTTCTTCTATTTGCAATGGTTCAGACCCAATGCACAAGGACACTGTAAACCACTCTGCCCTGCACTGCATTGGATCTTCTTGGCCACACCTGCAGGTTAGTTTTGTAGAATTTAAATGCATTGATTAACCAGAATACAGCATCTTAGGTTGCGAAATCTGTAAAGTATGATGAAAAAAATAATAAAAAAAAGAAACTGATTAAGACTTTCATTTCTACATTTTTTCTTTCACGCATTACTCCTAGCTTTTTAAATAAAAAATATGTGGCTTTTACTTCAATCCAAGTTGTGACCTTCTCAAAACAACTTTGATTACACAAAGCATCTACTTTCTGAAGGCATAACTGATCTGATTTAAGTGACTGTAGAATGTAATACCTCTTTTTAGTGGCCAATTTCTTTAATGCTTAGAAATAACTTAGCTATATATGTTTACTCACCTCTGAGGCACATTCTTGTAGTGTGCCTACTATTGGGATTAAGATGTTTGTGTGTGAGCATTTGAGCCATCTAGCTAGTAATGGAATGCCACCAGCTTTACGGATTGCTTTCTTGTTTTTGGTGCTTTTGCTGCAGCTCCAGAGTGCCAAAGCCCCACAGCGTGCTGTTTCAGTGTCTTTGGCTTGGTGTGTTGATCCTGCTGAAATAGATTCCAACAGCTCAACCTAAAAAAAATACGACTTTCTTAATATCTACAGGGAACTTTGATATCACACTGCTTTCTAATTATGGTAAACACTACAATAATCATGTTCACAACACATGATGTATTTTTTGAACAAAAATACGCATATGACAAGGGTACAAATTCTAATGTCTGCTTACCAATTTCTTGATTCCTCCGTGTTGCCTTACTGTCTTTCGTGCTCGTTTAAATCTAGCAACATTTGCAATTGTTTCAGCTGCCAAACATTTTAGATTGGTATCTGGAGAGTCCAATATTTTCACCATGATCTCTAAGCCTCCAAGATCTGCAATTGCATGTCTGATCAATACATTTTGACTAATTTCCTTCAGGATTTTTAATGAACCAGTCTAAATAATGGGAAATGATAAAAGTTAAACATTATTTAGGTATACAAAAACATTAACATTATTTAAAATGATGGGTTATTTCATTTTTTTCTTTGTATTTAATCGGGAGAGGAAAAGGAAACTGAAAGTCGAAGAGAGATGTCTTTCTAAAAAATCTGAATAAAACAAGATAGTACAGAAATGAGAAAAGAAATGAATTTTCTTTATACTCTGTAACTTTGAAACTTGAAAAAATATTCTGATAGAAAAGGCATATTCATTGCTCTTTTTGACAAAGCTAGTTACCTGACATTTAATTTCTTCTGTGTCAAGTAAATTAATTAACACTTCAAGACATCCAGTGTCTTTGATGGCCAGCTGACATGTTTCTTGAGACAGATTTAAATCTCTCATTGAACACAGTGCAATTACAGTAGCTGTTGGATCACCTCCCTAAAATAAAGCAATTAATTAACAGATGTGTAAAGTGTATTTAATATAAAATTCAATCACTTCTACTCGTGCTAGTAAAACTACTACTAAAGAAGAAACGTAGACCATTTTGTTTCTATGGTGTTCAAAAACACAAACATAGTAAGAAATTGAGCTCTTGATAAAGTCTGTAAATGGCATAAAGATTCAAATGAGTGCATAGCTCAGGTGGAAAATTACTAACATGGTTTGCTGAGAACAGACCAGATTGGATGTTTTTCTAAATGATAAGCTCTATTTCAGTCACTGCAACCAGACTAAAAGAAAGAAAATATCAAAGAACACAACACAGAAAGTTAAACCATATGACAGTGGATCTTTTTGAGCCTATAATATAGGTTTACTGTCAATAAAATCAGGGATGAACCGACTTGCATGGAAATCAGCTACCATGTAGCTGCAACAGAAGCTGGAGTGCATCAACATTGCCAGCTGGTACTAACGTGGAAGATACAACTTAAGAGTACCTAGTAAATCAAACTACAGCATCCACCTCCTGCATTCCAGGGAAGCTTTGGCTCCCATCCCAATCCGAACTGTGCTGCCCAAGCCCATCTCTTTTAAATGAGAGTTTTGAATCTGTAAAAGATTTTTAGCCATCCATTCCCAGAGGAGTGTTCTGCTAAATTGTGGACATCATAATGAAACATAGAATATAGAAAAACTGAGTAATGTTTGCTAACATGAAACAGATCTAACAAAAACAGAACTTCTGAAGCATATTTTTCTTAAATGTAAACAGAAACAGTAAGACAAATACAGTACAAAAGGAATTTAAATTTAATATGCTCTTCAAGTTATGATAAATGTAGTAAAGAATCACAAGTGAGAAAAAACATCCAAAAATAATGTGAGAGAACTACTTCATAAAGTTTCAGACCAGTAATTTACATCAGACAAAACTGCTAATAAAGTATATATTCATAGCACTTCATAATTTTTACTTAAATTTCTTGTAACAATAGATACCACAAAATTTCCCCCAAAACAGTGGTTAAATATAAAGGTAATTTTTAAACATCTGTAACAGAGTGTCCTAGAGGAAGATGCCTACAATTTTAAAAAATTATCTTTTTTTAATCTTTTTTAACATCTCGACTTCAGGAGAATGAAATGTGTGTTTCCTTAACAACATATTTTCATCTACTTTGAAAATATGTCCTAGAGTATAAAATAATGTAACAATTTCTCAAGCAGTTTCCTAGAGAAATCAGTTTATCTCCACATATAAAAGTCTAAATTATTTTTTTAAAAATCTGTAAAATATGATTACAAAACTACACAGAATATTCTGCGGCTCAAAAAAACTAACAGCTGTCCTTCTATGAAAGTTGTGGCCTTTTCACATAGATTAGACTTTGATTTTTACTTTGCCTTGCATGATAAAAAATTTACAACAGGTATTTTAAAAGAAAACTTGTCTTTTTATTATTTTACATAAGTGTAGGAAGTATACTGCTAACCTGAAAAGTGATGTCTCTTTTTCTGAGGACTGCTTCTCCTACACTGAAACTGCATTGACACATAACAGAGTCATCAGTAATTCCCTTACCTTACATGTATAAGGGTTGGCATATGACATTTAATATGGACCAGGTTTTTAAAAAATAAACAGCTTCTTATTTTCATATACTGAAAAAAAATACAACTGTATATATTAAAAAATATATATGTGCACGTTATTTTTTAAGCTTCAAAAACTAACACACCACTTTAAGGGTTTTTAATGTAAAACCACAATCAAATATTTTTCATATGTGCTGAAGCATCCGTTCTACAAAATAAGAAATATTACTGATGGTTTCACCAATTATTATTCGTTTCTTGAAGTTATTACAGTAAGTCTTGCAGTAGTTACAGCATAGATTCTAACATGCATGGAAATAGTTACCTCTCCATTAAGTTGACATAAAATCTGCATCATGTTGCTATACCATTTGAAATCTGATATGTTGGAAGCAAAATAGACTCTATTGGCAGATCAACAATCAATTTTAAGGCTTGAAATTGAACACAGACTTAGTTAAAAATGTGTCTCTTTTCCTATATATTGGTATAACATATATATCCACAAATTAAATGAAAATAAACCAGTATCATTGTGACAGTACCAGTAGAACATCTGTGCACTGTATGTGCAATGTCTCTGTTACAACACTCAAACTCACAACTGAGAACAGTTCGGAACTGAGAATTAAAGAACTACTGACAAGATGAAAAAAGAATGAAAAGAAAAGAAAAACACAAGCAAATACAGACACAAACCAAAATACAATTACCAAGGAACACACAAGTTCAAACCATCATTTTGTTTGGTACTTCTGTAATAATCAAGAGGAAAAACTCTGTTAGTCAATGGCAAGCTTTCAACAAATGGAACCAAGAAAGCAGAAACACTAAGGGGTCTTTTTTCTGCATTAACCTTTAATATATTCTGCTAAAGGTTACTTAATGCCACTGATGGCATAGTGAACACTCTGACTATGCTAAGGACATAACTAGTCAGTTAGTACTTAGATAACTTAGGTGTTTTCATACTAGATGAGCTCAATGGACTCTGCTCTACGGTACTGAGAGAATTGGCTGATGCCATGATTAGTTTGCAGAACTGTAGAAAGAAATCTGTTGTTATCAACAGAACACAACACTGATATTACCTATCAATATCACAGTGTTGCTAAACAAAAAAACAAACTTTACAGAGAGACTTATAACCAGATTTGTAACCTGTAAGAGACAAGAAATCCTCCTTTGGTTTGGCACCAAATTTACGTATTACGTTCATTCTAGGTATTACACTTCAAAAAAGATACAGAGAAAGTTGATGAAGTCCAGAGGACACCAAAATATCTCAGAATTATGATCACCACCAAAAAATGGAAGGAACTGGAGCTGTTTACTCTGGAGAATAAGAAGGAGGTTTAAAGAACACCTTCAATGCCAATCACCTGTTCTCCAGGTCCAGACAAGAAATAATGGGGTTTAATGGCATCAGGGTTGATCTATTCTAGGTAATAAAAAAGACTCAACAAAACCAGCTTTATTGGTAAGAACATTTGAATTCTTGAATATATTGCCTACAGCAGTCATAAAATCTCCATGGCAGGAAAGAAAAGGTAGAGAAATATTTGTCCAGAAGACACACATTGATGCTGTTTCGCAAGCAGATGGAGTCAATGACTTCCTACATTCTGCTCTAGTCCTATTTTCTGGTTTTGGGTTTTTTTTTTGTGAACTTTTACTACCATGAAATCTTGGAAATAATAAATGGTTTTGATATTTACTTCTTTTTTTAAAAAAATAGTAGACCCATAATAGCTAATACAAGCATAGATACAGATAATAGATAATAAAATATACAAGCTTAAGTTTCAATAGCACATGTCCCATCCCAATTTAACCATTCCTAGTCAATACAAAGCTTTAATTTTTGAACTGATGATGTCAGTTTAGCAGGCTAGGAAAGAAAGATACAAAATTTCCTCTAGAGTCATCTCTTTCAGCTGAAACCTAAAGGCATTATAGGAGTACAAGTAATAGAAGTATGAACAGGATTATAAAGAAGATTATTCCAAATTTGTAGCCCAAGTTGTAGCAACAGGAAGTCTATGCATAGAAATACATAAACATTACAACAAAGTTACAGTTTCCCAAGACAAAGCAAAATTAAGTAAAATGAAAATTATACAGCTTTTGGCTCACAAGTATCTCTATAAATATGGCACCAATTTCATTTGGTTTACGATTTAGAGTGAACATGACTGAATGCTACCAGAAAATGAAATACTGTTTTACTCTGCATGGCAATGTCAAAGACCTTTGGTTTTTTTCTGTTTAGAGCAATGGCTGAAATATATTTTGCCAGAGTAAAAGTGTATTTTCTCTACTGTATTAAGTAAATCCTGGATAGATAGTTAAATGTGCATGTCTATGATAACAAGCCTATGGCTAAATAACAGGAAAGAAAATTGCTGTTTGTGGGCAGTTTTTTCATTCTTCTTTATAATACCACTGTTTTGATTATGAGTATATATAATCTGAATGGAAATTACAATATACTTGACAAAATTAAGACCAAACATACCAAGTCAATATATTTTTTAAAAATACTGAACAAACAAAATAGCATAATGTGATAGCCTCAAAAAAGTAGGTATATTATTGTTATATCAGACTTCTTAAATTAGAATTCATTAAGGGAACAAAAAAAACCTCCTAGAAAAAAGAGCATTGTTTAAGTGGAATCCCAGCCCAAAGTAATATTGTAATTTTTATAAAACAAGAAATCCAAAACAAATAGTAAAGTATGAAACAGAATTCTTAGTTTAAAGGTTAGTGACTTTTTTATTTTCTGTTGAACTTGACTCTCTTAAATCACAGACCCTTTTGTAATTTTCTGCTAGAAAATACTTCCACATCTAAATAAATTTTGATACAGCTTAATGAAAGACTGAGTATTGCAATATAAAATACATAATATGCTTCAGCAAGGCAATTTTTCTATGCTAGTGAATCTCTAAACACTCTGAGTTTTGTTATGGTTTAAATACTAGTTCAAATTTTTCATCTTAGTTTATAAAACATACAAGCTGCAACTTGTTAAGACATGAGTTATGGACAAGTATAACTGAGTTATGGAATAATTCCCTGACCCACTTCCTGAATCTTCTGGCGTTCTTTAGCTCCAGCCTGGCAGTATGTAAACCATACAGATTAATATAAGTAAAGCCAGTGGAAAATCACAGGCATCACAAAGTTTCAAAACATTCACACTGGACTACAACAATGCACAGAAGCTGCACAGTTTTAGTTGCAGATTAATATCTTGACCTTGATCCTACACAGTGGCAGAAGTGACACATATATCATGACCCAGATACAGTTTAAATTGTCATATTTTATGAAATTGAAAATAAATGAGTTTTCAAAAGAAAGAATGTCTATTATTTTTTGTGTGAACCAGGAGGTTTTGTTAGGCAAGCATTGATTCCCTCTTGAAAACTCTTCCAAGACATGTATCCATTCTGTAAGCTTTCCTTTTCTGATTCATAGAAATTGGATTCTGCTATAGAGGAGGTAAGAGTCTAACAGTTCATGTACAAACATATGAACTTTTACTTCATTGGACTAGGAATAATAGAATACTTTTCCTAGTAACTTCTCAAACCTCAGACTTGGAAAGAACTGAAATGGTGACCCCAAAACCACAGAAAACCTGGCCAAGATAATATATAATATTTTAACAGTGCAAGTTTATCTTCTAGTCCATTGTAAAATTTTCGTTTTAGGGGTGCATTTCTTCCCCAGATGCATCTGGACAATTTATAAGGACACTTCATGTGAGGAAAATAAAGCATATATGTGTTTTAAAAGAACATGTAGAAATTAGAAGGAAATAGGATTGAATGAGGAAGAGAAAAAGGTCTAGAATAAACTCAAAAAAGAAAAAAACCCTATACAAACAGCACTACTGTCAACAGTAATTTAACACTGTAAACTCTGACTGCAGGCTTGGAGATGAGACATATGCTGTCCGTAACACAGGTGTGCTACCTGACAGTGTCAGACCTGCCTGAGCATTTCTGATTTTGCCTAGTACTTGGCTCACAAAGAGGATAAAAGCCTTAATGTTATTACAGCCATTTTAATTTTATGTATCCAACTAATTTAGGAAACCAGTGGATGTGAATCTGAGAAGAAAAGTTAATGAGGTTGAACCAGGAAGGACCTTTGCCTCTCCAGACTACTGGAGAGATTGCACACTGTTGAAGCTTTATAAGCACTGAACAGACAGAAGAGACAGTCTCATTTGAAACGGGCCAAAAAAAATTTTTGCAAGGAAAACAAAATTATAAAAATAGTTTATGAAAAACTGAGAGATGGGTGCTCTCTGGAGAAATAAAACAAACTTAGAAACAGGGCTTAGTGAGAGCATAGGAAAAACAAATATGGGTGAAGACATGGCTGAAGCACAGGCACGCTTCTGAGATAACTGTGTGTATAGTGAGCTGTGATTAAATTGAGCCTAGAATAATGTGGAACACTTAAAAACAATGCAGAATGTTGTTCTCACTACTTAAAACTCTTGCTACCTTTCGGACACAATCCCATTCTAATTATTTAGGAAACATAACAATTTGATTATCTACTTCATGAATATAAAACCTGAAGTCAGACTGAGACAACAGTGGTAATTTACTACTATTTTAGAGGTACTACAGTTATGGTGTCAAAACCATAGCTCATTAATTTCATTACCTGCTTTCATCATAGAATACAACCCTGCAGAAAGAGGAGAATCAAACTTAAGTTATTTTACATTTTTTTCCTCCATCCTTTTTTTTTCATCTACAATCCCTTCTTTCCCCTTTTTTACTGAATTCTGTTTACTTTTTTTCTTCATTTATAGATTGTCTTTCATCTCATCAGGTATGAAACTCTAAGGAATGTGTGACCCTGTGAACATTAATTAAACTTTCACTACACAGAAATTCATCAGAGTTGGTGTTGGTGTTAATGGTCAAAATTCAACTGGTTATTATGAATTTTATATGTCTCTTGGGATGAAGAATGATTGTATGGTATTTTGAGCAGAGACCTATTCCAGTGCTTCAGAGTTGCCAATTATAATAATAAATTGAGAGTTCGCCATTTGCCAGTATTTCCTACCTAGTAAAGTTATCACAAAAATATTTCTTTTTCATGATCAGCACTATTTAGGTTTTTAGAAAATACATATCTTACCTATAAAACACATTTTTCACATATTTTTATTTCCTTTTTTTTTTCAGTAATCACATCCTTTACCAAATTTTAAAATAAAATCTTGGCTAGTACTGGAAGATGGGAGCAAGAGACATTCATGAGCACTAGAGAAGGGAGTGACAGGAAGGCTGATAGGTTTGCCAAGACTGAAGGGTGAGCCAAACACGTGCCAGGAAATACTAGCAGGTGGCACACAATTATGTCACATACATTTGGTATTTGCTGAAAAATAATAGCCTTAGCCAAACTAAAGAAAAATTTATTTTTCATCTTGATTTTTCTGTCCAGTTGAATAATCTCCTCCAGATTATCCCACCATATACTTTCATGAGGGAAAAGATTTGTTGTTAGAGATTCTACTAATAAGGTGAGTTGGTCAAAGTTGATCACTCCTAAAAAAAGGCATTATACAGAGACAAAGTTATTACATGTACAAATATATTTTGCATGCATTTACATATGCTTATTATGTATTTACCAGCTAAAATATAATCTTGTGCAAGTCTTGCCAATAAGATATTATAAAGAAAAACCAGTTAGCTCTTATCCACAGATTGTAGAAAAAACTGACGTGCAATATATGTCCTACAGAGAATAGGGACTTTTACTCCTCCTCTTAGATTCTAACATTTGCATCTATCATACATACAGGGCCAGATTTCAGGACTACAGGAACACCCATAAACAACAGAGATTTTAAGACTTCTGTGAGAATGAAAAAACTTTAAAAGTAGCATTACAATGTGCAAAATAAGCAACCAAATGTCTGGTACTTCAGTAGGTAAACTGTAACACTAACATTATTTTTCCTTGTCTTACTAAATTTGTAATTACTTTTTGTGTAATTTACTTTAAACAATTAGTACTTGAAGACTAATTACTTCTACTTATTCCTTTGGGTGGGATGTTCATGTCTTTTTCTGAGGTCCTGCACATTAGAATAAAATAGAATTACTTTTCTGCTAATCCCAAAATACAATCAATTTCTTAATACATGGCTCATGAAGCTGATTTAAATTTTTATAATGAGCAGTAGTGTAATCCTAATAATACGGAATGTTTCCAATTCTATTACAACTTAACAAAGCTATACTTTTCCATGATGCAGTTTAAAAATACCGTCTGTCCTCTATTGCATGTAAATTTTGAGAAAAATCTACAAGCCACATCAGTGTCTTCACAAGTGCTGTAAATTTATCACTGGTTCTTATAAAAGAGTTGCTGTATACATCAGCTGCTAAACCACACAATTTTCATTTGCACGTGGGCACCTGGGAGCTGCTGTCCAAGGCCACACCCAGGAACATCCCTCCTGGCACCTGTGCAGTGCCATAGCCTTTCTCCAGCTCCTGGGCCTGGCACAGGACACAAACAGCTAGGGAGGGACAGCAGATTTGTCCAGATACTATTCCAAAGTAGAAAAGAAACACAGTGCTGTTCTGGGAATGAGGTCTTTTGCACTGGAGTAATTCCAAACAGATATGAAATTAACGGATATTTTACATGAAGTGTGAGATTTGACTGGTTTCACTAGCACACTCCTGAAATACAGCCAAAAGTAGAATGACTTTCCACGTAAGAAACCGAATGGTCCTGCAGAACTCTCTTCATCCTCATCCTGGCATAGGTGTACACATAAATCACGCCCTTGCAGGGAACCAAAATCAAACAGCAAAAGTTCTTAAGGGATTAAAGACTTATTCTGGATATTGGTGTTATTCCTGGCACAGTCACCAGCCCCAGTTCATATCTCAACATCTCAGTTTTATCATAAAACTGGCAATAGCCAGTGCTCAACAGTGGGCAGCACAAAGCCCAGCTCTCACCATTTTTTTCTTTTTTTTTCAGTGAACAGCCCCAGCTCTGCCACAAAGAATATTCTGCATTTCTACCTGATGTTCCCCATTTCTAGTAAAAGGAAAACTGAAAAAGTTGACCCCTTCATCCTACTCCTAAAACTATTCCGATGTAAAATGTAGTCCTTCCTCTAGAAATCCAATTCCTCAGAAGCACCAATTTAATAAATAATGTCAAATCTGAAGTAGACTGGGTGAATCTCACTGTGACAAACATCAACAGAGCTCTTCATTCCAATTTTATCTACTCTGGCCCCAAAGGATGCCTAACACAAGGCCATCACCAAGCTCACTGATCTATTTTTCTGCTCTCTGTTAAATCAATGGGGAAGCGTGGCAGGAACACACATGCTCCATCTCCTACTTCACAGCCTTGGGAAGATTGAAGGTAGGACAAGGAGCCAGACCACAGAAGCAGCTGCTTCCCAGCGGAACAATTCCAACCTGATACTCTTTCCCAGAAAGGAAGGGGAGTGGAGAAGGGCAAAAAGTCAGAAGGGAATTTCCCCAGTGCTGGATTTTCTCTCCGTGAAGAGGAATACAAGTACAGAGCCCACAGGCACAACTCACAGCATCTTGCAAGTTTGCTTTATACAAAGAGCAACCATCTTTTTAACATTTAATGACAATCTAACATCATAAAAAAAGTAGGTATCTTTCAGGTTTTATGGGAGTTTTTTGTTTGCAAATTGATTTATAGAGTCTTGCTGAATTGTGATTCACTTTAGCAGACATTTGAAAAATGACTGCATCTACAAATTACAGTATTTTCTTGGTATCTCAAACATCTATTATTTAAGGCATTTTATTAATTTTTTCAGATGGGCAAATAACACAAGCCCTTTGAAATTTGTGCTTCTATATAAATATGCTTGTAGATGCTTAAATAACACAGTCATAAATCTATTTTCTCTTATGTTGCATGTGTCATGAACAGTTGCCTACATGAACAACAAGAATGCCAAAAAATCTCCCAAGTCTGGCCAGAAGTGCAGTATTTATACTTGAATTAAAATGAATTCCATGTGCAAGCTAAAGTAGCACTCCATCAATAAAACATTTCAACCACTGTCTGTGGTATGGCACTGAAGCATCTCTTTTCAGCTTTATCTGACACTAGGGAGTTCTTGCTTTATGTAGCTAAGACTGAACACAGAACTATTTTAAGTATATCTTCAAATACTTAGTTTAATTTATATCTAACTTAAAAAACTATTGGAAGACTCAGGTGTGAGTGAATACATAAAGAAGTATATATTTGAATTTTCACAACAAAACCTTTTCATATTATGGAATTTTATATTATAAACTTCTTAATGGGTACTCACTATCTGATCAAAAATGCTGCCCTGTCATTTCCTAGTTCTAAACCATGACGTAATTTTGCTAGTTGACAGCTGGAACAAAATATACTCATTTCTAAAAGAGAGGTGCATGAAAAATATGCTTTCCTATTTGTCATTCTCGCTCTCCTTTCAGAATGGTTTTATGCAAATACAGATATGAATTTCAATACTGATTTAAGTTCAATACTAAAATATAAACATGACTATATGAAGATTCTAGAGAGGAAAGGGAGTTTGAGACTTAAGTAACCAGGAGACAAGAGCCTTGTCAGTAGAGGGTGGTACATAAATAGGCCAATGAAAAGATTAGTGGGAATTCATCAACAGTAATGAATCTCAAGTATCCTCCCCAGAAGGACCTTGAGTCTTTACTAAAAAGTAACATGGTTGTTTTTCTGAGCTCTCAGAAAAGTACAAAGAGTTGCTTCATAGACAGAAGCAAGCTGAAAGGTTATTAGCAAACTGAAAGGTTTGAAAACAACCTCTTGAACTGTAATTACATGCAAGTTGGGAGAATTCTATAATGCAAAATGTATACATGCTGTGTTCAGCATTAGGAATAGCTGAGCAAGTCAACATGCTCGAAGTTACATTTGCAAAGGGTTATTTTACCATAGCCAAGATGACAAAAATAAAGAGGTCCAACCTAGAAAAGATAAATGTAGACAGGCTTGCATTATCCATGCTTGTCTGCGTCTCTTTGCCAGGTCCACTAAAAGGCCCCACAGACACGAACTGAGAACAAGCAGTGTGAGTACTCAACACATTTTGAAATACTGAGTTACTCTTCTACAATAGTTAAATGGACTGTGAGGAGCCAAAACTTTGCTTACTCCTCACAAGTATTTAATTGTAGAATCATAGAATCATAAAGGTTGGAAAAGATCTTCAGGATTATCAAGTCCAACCTTTGAGGCCCATCATGTCAACTAAACCACAGTACCAAGTGCCACATCTAGTCATTTCTTGAATACTTCCAAGGATGGCGACTCCACCACTTCTCTGGGCAGCCTGTTCCAAAGCTTAACAACCCCTTCAGCGAAAAATTCTTCCTGATGTCCAGCCTGAACCTCCCCTGGCACAGCCTGAGGCCAGGTCTTCATGTCCGGTCTCTGGCTGCCTGGGAGAAAAGGCTGACCCCCACCTGGCTGCACCCTCCTTTCAGGCAGTTGAAGGGAGTGGTAAGATCGCCCCTGAGCCTCCTCTTCTCCAGACTCAACAAGCCCAGCTCCCTCAGCTGCTCCTCGTATGACTTACTCTTTCTGCTGTACCAAAAGCCAGCACCATCATTTTATCAGTCGGATGTGTATACTCTGTAGTTGTACTCAAAAAAATAAATAAGCCAGGGCTTTTATTAGCAACTTAACAGAACATAAATTCCAGTACAAACTTGTAAAGGAACTTCTCCTGAGGGAAAAAAATAATTAGTTTTCCAGAACAGTAAAGAGATGTTGGGTTTTTGATCTGTTTCAGACATATTCAGGATTCTAACTATCTATATTTACAGGTTCCAAAAGATTTTCAACAAGTCTCTGTAAAAACCTTTTTTTTGGTTTGTTTTAGAAGATGCCTGTTTATCATACATTTTCTTGTCCACTAAAGCATCTATCCAGACACAAGACCATGTTAGAATTATTTCAGACATGCATTAATCATAGTTGATGAAAGACTTTAGGCAACTATTCAGTTTTAATAAAAACTCTTGAAAGTTATTATCCACATAAAGAAATCTCTTTGAAAGTTTCATACAAAAAGAAAAGCAGAAACCAAATAATTAATAAAGAGATTATGCCATCTTACGTTTTAAATAACACTGAACAGATGGTTCAATCTAAAGGGCTATATAAGCCAAAAATAGCAGATTAAAAAGAAAGTGTGTGATAAGAAAGTCCACTATACTGCAGGACTATACGAAATAATGAATGTGGATAAGGATAAGGAACTGGTCTGGTGTCCTCAAACATAACTGTTTTATTTTTATTTTTTATACAGTTTATCAGTGCTTACTTACTTTTACATATCTCGCAAGTTTCTGAACTCCCCAGTATTCTGGTGACAAATCGGTGCCTCCTTCCTGACGATGTACAGGCTGTTCATCTTCATCAGTCTCTGAGGAACTTTCACCAACATCTTCAAGGCTGCTTGATGTTTTACTAAAATAAATAAACAGAATCACCAATCTCAAATAGTTATAAACTAATATGGACAAGCACATTTCAAACAGGTATGACAACACTGACTAATAAAAGAACTAGAAAAATACAATTCACATTACCAAATAGTAAGTATAGTGATAATTACTGTAGATAGGGAAAATAAAAATTTAAAACTGAAAGGAAGAAAAATAAATAACCCATACCATTTTGAAGTCTGTTGAATTTTAACAGTTTTAGATTTGCCACTGGCTGTCTTTTTTGTAGTCAGAGGTACGGTACTACTTTTCCCTTCTTCTTCAGAGTTTTTTTTTGAAGCCTTTACGCTACCGGATTTGGGTTTATTTAAAAGAAAAGAACACAGAAATTATTTTTTCCAGAATATTCTTCAGTATACTGTGATTCAGAAAACTCTTGATTGTCCATGCATTAACAGTTTTGGATGGATGAATAGTTCAATTAATGTCTCTGGTTGCTTTTTGTACTCACATAAACAAATGAATTTACTACCTTCTGGCACAGAATTGCTTAACTATGTGGTGTATGAAGAAGTCTCTTCCTTTGTTCAGGACTGATCTCTCTGCCTCATTTTCATTTGATGTCCTGTATTTTTGTCCTAGAACTGACAGTGACTATGTGTTCCCTATTTACCATCCCCAGACATGATTTTCTGTATCTTTCTTCTTTAGTAATTTTATTTCCAGGCAGTTTTGGTCTACCTAGTTCTTCCACACACTGAGATGTTCCATAGCTTTGATCAGCTGAATACAACATATATTGCTTTCCTCGTATTCCAAAAATACTTCTAGTCCTAGCTGGCCACAATCTCTGGTGCTCCTTTTGTCCCTAAATTACAATGTCATGAAAGCAAAATGTCTTTTTGAGCCTAGGCTGGTCACTCTATCACAGTCACAAGAAAAAAAGAGAATATTATTTATGATTACAATCAATTTCACTACATCAAGACTTTAACAATGACTGTAGAAATAGGTTAGCTCTTGCTCTGGAAAGCAAATTTTTTTTTTAACTGATAACCATAGGTCACATCCAAAACCTCTTTAAAATGTTTCTTGCAACTTGTTAAATTGGCAGACTTGAGAAATACTATTTTTTTTGTAGGATGACATTGAAAGGCTTTTCTGCAGATATTCTTCTTCCTCCACTAACACAAAATCAGGAAACATGAAATCATAACAGAGTTCTGATTTCAGAAGAAAAATCCAACAATATCCAACATATGTATACTCTATTTTGGGTGTTCAAACTTTGAGATAATCTCATTAGTGAATATCATGTCTAAGCAGAGCTAGAGAAGTAGCTCATACAATAAGAAATCATTATAAAGTGGTAGTAATAAGTAAGATTCATTCTGATTTTCCATCCTGGACCTCTTTTACCTCCCTCAGAAACTGTGGTTTAGATTAGGTTTTCTACTCTGTCTTGCCTTAAAAGGCATTTTACACCAAAAATACGATGATATCACAGCCCTGGAGGACCAGTACTGCAGATGATTGCAAGTTTTCCTCCCTGCCTTGCTGTGGAAATGACCTAATGACATCAAAGTTGTCGCATGACAGAAAAAACCTGACAACTCTCTTTGGTGGTCCAAACTCTCTCTTTAGAAATAAACATGTAGTCAGCTTTGTTTTACTCCTCCTAACTTAAGACAATAATGGAAACCTACAACATGCAGCCCAATCATTACCACAGTTTAGAGAGATCTTTAAGAAAATTCAACTTTAAAGATAACTACTTATCTTTGGGAAGCAGAAAGCCCACTGCTCTTCCACTTCATACATGGTTTTAACCTCTGGCCAGTGGATCCTCCCCCTGCTGAAGAACTTTTCCCTTTCTCACATAAAGTCTTTTCTGCAAAATCATGAAGGCTCTGTGATTGGCCAGAAACCCCAGCACCTTCCACATGCTGATAATTCTTCTCCTGTGCTGGTTCTTTGAAAAAACTATATTCCTAATAAAAGGAGACATGGTTTGTCACTCATTGCTATATGAATAATGAGCACTAAAACAGTAAATTATAAGCACAATTCTAGGATGCCGTGCTTAAAAATTGTATGCATTAAATGTAGAATTAGATGCTAAGCACAAAATTATATTGTCTTTAAAAGAACAAAACATTAATTTGGAAAGCTGCAGTTATCATGTGTAAATTGAAGTCTTTTAAGTAAATCAAGTTGATAAATTTGGAACTTCCAGAACATATTTGGTGGTTTTGATTTCTAGTATGTCAAAAATCTGTGACACAAGCATTTTTACAGAACCTAGGTCCAAATGAGTTTTAAGATTTAGAATTGCAAAGTCAGCCATTCTGCTTTCAATGGATCATTTACATAAAAACTATTTCCCTGCATAAAGGATTTACAAAAAATTCCCACAAAAAAGTAATGAACATAAAACTGAAAATAGGCTATCATAAACTGCTAGATTTCAGTTCCAAGTAATTTAATTTGATATAGTTTAGAACTAATATAAACACATTCCTTTTTTTTTCATCTTCTGCGTCTCAGGAGAAAACATTGTTGAACAAGTCACATACAAGAATGGAGCTGAGTGGCACCTACCAATCCTTCAGCTGTCAGTGTCTAGTACCATGGCTGATCAATAATATACAGAACAGAAAAGACTCTTGTCAACTCTTATTCTCTATTGGAACACATTCAATTCTTACAGGAAAGTCAACATATGATCGTTACTTATTATTATTATTGTTATTGCAGCTGTCAGTATCAGATAGGTGAAGACATTCCTTTATGTGACTGATTCAGGGCAGTTTTAAGGAGACTGTCACAGTAGGGTCTGTTTTCTTGTCCCTGATGAGAATCGGCTGTTGACGCCTTGCCAACACAAGTGTCTAATTCCAAACTAACTCATGCTAATTCTCTCATTCTCAAAATGTACTCTAGACAAGACAATTTAGCACATGATAAACTAGACAAACCACAGGGGAATAAGTGCTGTAGTTTGATCAGTTAAACATACTTTTAAAAGTGTGTTTGCTACAGCACTATATGCCAACACAGCAATTCTGAATGTTAGCTTAAACAAGGCCAGGCAGATATAAAAGTTAATTGGTTTTGCAATATATGTGTATGTAATGAGCTTTCTGAAGCTCTCTTCTCTTCAGAAAATAAATCAAAACTAGTTCCACTCACATTTCACTTCATTTAGGCAAACCTGAAATTACAGTTTTTCTCTGCATTTTCATAGTTCTAGAGCAGAGAAGATTTTCCCTCAGGTACAAATATGCTGCAGCTCTATGGTATCAACTTGTTCAAATTCTAGATTTAGAAAGCAAAATATACTAAACTTGCTCTTCAGCAAGGCAAGATGATATGAAATTCCTAAACCATTAAAAAGGTATAATGTATACTCTTCTGCATTAACTTATTTACACAGCCAGGGAATACTCAGTATGTGATTTACATGAAAATTGAAGAAAAACAGGATAAATTCTATTTATTTGCTCTTATTTAATAAGTGCACACATTTCTTAAATAGTTACAACATATAAGGACAGAAAACTAGTAAATAAAGATATGTTATCTCTATCACCAATAGTAACATTAATCTATATTAACATTTAGGATTAGAACAGAAAAACCAGTAAAATATTACCATATTTTACCTTTTATGAGCATCAAATGAAACCAAATCACTGCAAATACATTAAGCCAATGTCTAAAAACATTCATATGTTGTCCTATTTATAAAGTGTAAACCAATATCTAGGTATAACATTAAAAAAATACTTGCTTATGAGATAAATGAAAAAATTTGGAACTTAATACCCTTTCAAACAGAACAACTCACAAATTATTTTTCCATTAATTCCATCCCATTCCATTACTGTTAATATAAACTACTGTATTTATGTGCACAACTTGGAATGCTCTGTTCCTTCAAAACTGTCAAATGTCTGTTTCTCAAAAAAATAAATATCAGCCCTACATCCCAGAAAATCAGAACTAGAGAATAATTAATTCCCCATTAATTACTTCCTTCTTTCAATAATTAAAATTGTATTAAAATAATCACAATGAAACTCCTGACAGGTTTTGGCCTGTGATGAATTTTACCACCAAGTTAATCTGTTAAAACCACACTAGAAATCTGAAAAAAAAAATAGTTTTATCAGGAACAATGAAACAACTAAAATTGTAGTGGTAATGTGTGATTCTAGCTAGTATAGAGTTTTAAATAAAAGCCAAAACACTTGCATTTTACAGTGTCTGAAGCAAGACAAAGTATGTAAGCTGGATACTTAACTCTCAGAGCTCTGATATTTAAATCAGGCAGCTCTCATAAAAAAAGTTGGGCAATTATTTATGTTTGGGTTACAAAGAATGAAAATAAAACTTTAAGTGGTTTTGATCACAGAAAAATATTGTCATAAAAAGCTGACCTTTTCCATACAGATATCATATTTTCCTGCTTTAACATTTCCACTGCTCCATAAAGAACAATACCAGAAGACAGGCAAAACATTTCATGCAAAATTAGAAGCTGACCTCACATGCTGGATCAAACCCCACCATAAAGTATGATAGAACAATACATGAAATGGTGTATTATTTGCTATTTACAAAAGAAACTTATTTATTAGAAACTGAAACAAATAATAATTTAAAAAAGCACTGCAGTCTTTAAAATTCTTCATTTAATCTTAGATTTATCTTTGATAAAGAACATAAACGTTCAGCCAGGTTTACAAGGTAACTCTTATCAATGTATATTTGCACCAAGAAGTACACCCAGTACCAATAAATACATACCTGTTTAGCCATATTTTCTACAAATCTAGGTGATTTCTCCCTTAAAAATGTGACTATGTCTTTATAAAGATCACTTTTTCTTTCATAGTCAATATCTTTACCCTTTAGCTGACCCTTAAAAAGAGAATACATTTAAAATTGTTAATAGTTATGCCTTACACAGATAATTTAATCTGCATCATAAAATAGTGCAAAAGAGCACCAAGGTCATACTGTAATGGATTAGATAAAGAAGTCTCATGCTCAGCAGAGTTGACCAAACTTCAAAAAATGCTTCATAAAGAGACATGGATCATCTCCATGGACCCCAATGGACAAATGATCAAGATCTTACACAGAATTTTGCAGGCAATAACCATCATTTAATTGTACACTGTGTAGTTCCACTGAAAAGAATTTATGGCTTATGGCAAACAATCAAGTAAATATGAGTTTCCTGTGCAGTATGGCAGATGTCTAAAAGGCACAGAAAATAACGTGACTTGACGGCCTGAGCTTTATGAGCTTCATCTATTAAAAATGGGCCAAGTCAAAACTTCCCTGGATTTTTCAACTCTTAGGAAATCAATCTGTGGAGTTATGCCTGACAGACATCAATCTCTCTTCAAAATTAATGTAAGAGCTCTGGTCACCACTTAACACATGTAAGGGACTAAATAAAACACATCTTTAGGTTTTAGGAAAAAGGAAGCCAAAAGGAAAAGAAGGAGAAAAGAGAGAAGTAATTTCTAAAAAACTTCTGCTGAAAGAAGGAGGAACGGCTTATCATTTATAAAAAGACCAAAGCAAGCTCTACTAGCCTCACATAATAATATCACACCTCAGATCAAGAGCAATGAGGCATCAGAGAGGCATCAAGTCCCACAGTACCTTTAAATAGGAATAGTGTGAAGAACTTTTATTTAGAGACTAATCAAACACTGATAGTAAAGAGTGCAGAATACATTCCTAGTATAAAACTTTTAGAAAAAGCACTTAAAACATATGGGCAAACTAGCATACATTTATTACTGTGGCTTTCCCTCCTGTACCAAAACACTAGCTCTGCAGGTCTTACAGCCCAATACAACCACCCTAAACATGACTGAGTTTTGATTTTAGCACATAAAAATATTCATTACTCCATGGCATCCTTTATTATTACTTACTCCATTTAAAAACACTCCTGCTGTGCTGCAAGTGATATACAAAGGATCAGTGTCATGTGGTTTGATGACTAAATAACAAATTTCTCCATGCACTTGTCTCCAGGGAGGAGCTCGGCATCCATTAGAGAACATGTAATCTGTAATCAATTAGCATTAGTGTTTGAATCCAGTTTAAAAATATTTTAATAGTTATGCTTGATGATTAATATTACACGTATGCAAATCAAATTCCAAAATCAATACCTTGCTCTTAAGAATTCATATTGTTAAGTATTAATCATCCAAAACTCTGTGACCCACGGCCCAATCCAACCAAGAACTATAACTGTGCTTAGCACTTTTCAGGATCAGGGACTCATATCTCTTCCTCTGCTTCCATTGAAAATATTCATATAATTGAGAGATTATTTCTGTATGTAAAGGCTGAGGAACAACACTGCATATCAGAAAATACTTTTTATTTTACTTTATAACTTCAAGGTAGAAATAAACACCTCAAATGTATTATTGAAATTAATTCAGAAAATTTCACACAGAATTCAAGTACTTAAATAAAGGTCTATGTAAATGTGAGATATGGTCAGATTGGTACCTGATGTATATTCCAGTGATTCCAGTACAGTATCTTCTCCTTGCCCAGAGAAATTCTTGAGAAGATTCACTTCATTATTTACAGCAGTTGGATTTAGTCTTACATCTCTGCAATTAATAGAAAATGGTCCGATATGTACTCATTGAAAAGGATGTACTCAGAGAATATTACACTTTTTTTTTCGTTTACACCAAGTCTTAATAGAAGCAACAAAAATATGAAAATGGGTTATCTTCCATCTTCTTAATTTTGTCCATAGGCTAGTGAAATTTTAGTTCCATACCTAATGCAAAGTCCTTGTAACTCTGAAACAGACTCGATGTAATACTTAATACAATTCCATGAAGAAATAAACAGTTCCTCGAAAATATTTAACTGTGACTTTGTTGTTTGTACAAATGACTTCAATTTGCTAACAAAATGCAAAACATATGCAATAAATGCAATAACACCCCCACACTTGTGGGCACACACTTACATACCCACATCTATAGAAAAAACTTCAGAAAAAAAAGACTTTTCATTAACTTAGAAAACAGTGAAAATTATTTCAATAAATTTCTTTGTCACACCAAAAACACATGTTGTGGGTTGAAACCAATCTGATTTTAAAAAACCCCCAAAAAAATGTACTGCCTAAGATGCTTAGCTTCTATTTGAAATGCACTTACTGTGAAATCTGTTTCAAAGAACTAGTAAGCAGTTGCAAATCCAGCTGATGAAGAAGAAGAACGATTTTCATTTTCAGTTCTGTTTCAAAATTAGATTCTTTTTTCACTTTGTCAAATAAATGCAAGATGGACGTATCTTCTCCTTCAACAGTCCCATATTCAGGGCCAAGAATTTTCACTATAGGATCTCTGTTAGCTGTAAACACGAAACAGAATCATGTTATGTGCTACTATGTTTAAAATGCTCAGGTAAGACAAACTCTTTTTATTTCAATTGCTCAATGATTTTGAGGCTATTAATTTTCAATAAAAAGTTTATAATGTGCATAGCTATTCATCAAACATTACTGTATGATGTATTTTTTTATATACCTCTACTGTAATTTGAAATGTACTTTTAAGAATATGAAAACATTAAGAACAAAAGGATTTTTTTTCCTTAACAAACTAATTCCTTTTCAAAGCAAAGATTGTAAGATTCATTCAACCAAGGGGTGAATATTAAATAGCTCCTTTTATCAACACTCTCTCCTTATCCAAAAATATGGCTGGCTGATTTCCAAAACAGGAAATCAATGGGCTTAACTCACTGAAAACTGATCATTTTGGAAATACAATTTAGTGTTAAAGAACATCTTTAGGTTTTCTAACAGCATTCCCAATGGCCCCATTACTTCCTCAGCTATGCCAGCTGTTCTTCTTGGTAAACAGTGACATAACTGCATATCAATGTGTTTTACAAAACCATTTTGCTCTGTTCCTGCAAATGAAGTCCCATGCATCTGTGAATGGCTCTGCATGATACACTGTCCATATTATTCTTCCCTAATATTCATGGTTGATCAATGACAGGACCCATAATTAGATGGCTCTGAAACTTGATCCAGTATGTATATTTTATTAAGGCAGTTTCCACTACTACTATCAAAGAATACCACTGATTTCTTCTACCTCTAGGTAGGAGAATGATAAGTAGTTTAGCATATCAAGAGTCTTGTCAGTTTGAAAATCTAGGACTTGAAGATGACACAGTGGAAGTACTTGTACCTCTGTTTTAAAGCCATTGTGAGAAGGAATCTAGAAGTGCTCACAGTGAACCTTGTGCAGGTAAGAATGGCTTTAAGCATATTATTTTTTCTTTGGCTATCTTTAAAGGATGTAGCATTTTAAAGGAGTATTAAACTACATACATAGGAAAATCTGTTATTAGCCTCAAATAAAACATTCCTTTTTTTTTTCAAAATTTAAATCTACTGTCTGTTGCAATAGCTGGGATATTACTCAGTATACATGAATTTGTATATGAGATTCAACAGTTTTATTTAACTTTATTCCAAATTTCTGGGTTATTAATTTCTATGTAAATAAAAGAGGAAATAGAAACTCCATTACTTCTGGATCAGCACTTTTAGCCACTTTCATGAATTAACACCTTCTCATATACTTAAAATGAAGGCATATCTTCCTTCCCGGACATTTCATAAATATGAACTGAAGAAGACATATACTTCTTAAGAAAGAGGAGAGATGAAAAAAAAAAGAAGAAAGAAAACCTTCAAGGCATGCCTGTGCTTCCTTTAACTTTTTTTCCATAGCAACTTGTAGCAAACGGGACAGCTGGTCAAAACTGCGAACTCTGAGAGTTGATGCCGAGAGGATAAGCAATGGTTGGCCATCTTTACCTTTGGCTTCAGACTGAACAGTCGCTTCACTAGAAAAATTAAATTGTTATCTTTTTAAAATAAGAACTTGAATAGAGAAGAATCTTGAATGTTATTCAAGCATCACATAATAAAGCATGACATACAATTTCTTTAAACTGTATTTCAGAAAACTTCCAAGGTAAACCAATTTATTTACAGCACATCAGCAGATAGATAGGCCCAAAGCAAACTGTGACTCCATGGGAAGCCCACAATAAGCAGGGTCCTGAAAGGACCCATGAACCAATGGAGAAGGGAGACCACGCTGGAGCAGGTTTGCTGGCCGGACTAGGGACCCTGAGGGACACCCACACTGGAGCAGCCTGTTCCTGATGGACTGCACCCCATAGAAGGGACCCATGCTGGAGCAGGCTGTGAAGACCTGCAGGCTTTGCAAAGGACTCACATTGGAGAAGTTCGTAAAGGACTGTCCTGTGGGAGGGACCCCACGATGGAGCAGAAGAGTGTGAGGAGGAAGAAACATCAGAATAAAACTGACCTCAACCCTCATTCCCTGTCCCCTTGTGCCACTCGGGGGTAAGGAAGTAGAGAAAATCAGGAGTGAAGTTGAGCTTGGGAAGAGGTAGGCGTGGGACAAAGGTAGAAGGTCTTAAGATTTGTTTTATTTCTCATTATCCTACTCTGATTTTTGATTGGCAGTAGATTAAATTAATTTCCGTGACTCAAGTCTGGTTTGCTGATGACGGTAACTGGTGAGTGATCTCTCCCTGTCCTTATCTCAATCCATGGGCCTTTCATTGTACTTTTCTCTCCTGTCCATTATAGGAGGGGGAGCAGCTTACTGGACACCTGGCAACCAGCCAAGGTCAACCCACCAAACCAGGAGTAACTCCTAACACCAAGAAAAATTACACAGTTAATCACTGTTAGACACATGCTGTAAAAAATCTTGGGACTAGACAGGGCAAGTTATATAGATCACTGGCTAAAGAGGTCTGCATCACAAAACAAACAGAACTGTCTCAAACTCTCAAAAAGCAAGTTTTTACACTCTACTAATATTAGCTCAAAATTTTCAATATATATCAAAAAAACCTCCACCTGTTTCAGCCTCCCAAATACAAAAAGGTTTTGTTTATGCTAAATGAAGACAATATTTCATCATAGCTCACCATCTGCATTTGAAAACACACCGCAGTTCAGACTTACTTGATCTCATAACCCTCTCCAAACACTGAAGAGTCCAACTGCGTTTTCCACTCAAGAGGCTCTCTGAAGACAAACGCTGCTTCCTGAGGATGCTTAGTGCTGAAGTCCTCTGCAAACTTAATAATTTGATTTAAAAGGGATTCGTTCAAAGGGGTGATTTCAAGTGTGCCAGTTCCAGAGCCAGCAGCAGTCCACTGAGCTGCTCTCGCCAATGCCACTCCCATGGTCTTGGTCAGTGTCACCGGAGCCCACCGTGGCAACGAGACCCTGTCACAGAACGACCAAACCGAGCTCTCAAATGGTTAAATATGCTGTGGCTGCTATGATTTGAAATAAACCTATCCAGGAACGACTGGGTTCTTTTAACTCATTTAAATCCCTGAAGAGGGGAAGGGGGACTTGATGAAGCCAACTCTCAAATTTTAAAGAAGTGGGGAAATCAAGTGCAAACACTGATTATTTTTTCTTAATTGCTGGTGTTACTAGAAATCCTGCAGCCGGCAGCAGAAGGCCTCTGTTGAAGCTGTAGCAAAAGAATCCTACTGTTAAAGCCCCGTGTGCAGGCGGACAGACAGACACGGCCCCATGGCCCCCTGCACTGCCGCTGAATGGCGGAAAGAGGGGCTCAGCCCCGCCCGGCCAGCTCAGGGGAGGCCGAGGGCAGCCCAAGTGAGCCCGGCTCGGGGCGGCCTCGGCCGTGTGGGGAGCGCGGACCAGGGTCTGGGGTGGGAGCGGGAGGGAGCCGGGAGCCGAGGGCCCGGAGCAGGGACACAGGGAGCCCGGGGGTCGCACGCAGCCCGCCCCACGTTCGGCCCTCACCTCGCCCCGGGCCAGCCGCGCCGCGCCCCGCCATGGCCGGCGGCGTTGCCGTGGGGACGGGCCGGCGTTACCGGGACAGCGGGGACAGCCGCGGCCCCGGCCCGCATTCCTCGTCGGAAGGGAAGGGAGCGGCACTGGAAGTCGTAAAGCGGGCTGTGTGCTTTTTGTGGGGAGTTTAATAATGTAGTAACTAGAGTTGAGTTACCTTGCACCGGAGGTTGAAGGAAGACCACCGAAAGGTTTTTAGCTTGACTTCTATCCAGTACAGCTTAAACCTTTCCCTGACTGTCAGTGGTTACAGGAAAACAGCTTTAATTAATAAAGGTTAAGATTGACCACTTTTAGTTCTTGAGGCAGCGTGACAGATAGTGCTTGAAATGCTTTTGGTTAAAGGAAATGTAATGTGTAATTAGTATTTCTTGAAAGTGAAGGAAGGAAATAGGTAGGGGTAGTGCCAGTGAATAAAGTCCTTTCACATACTGAGGACAACACAGCACTGTACACACACAAATAGAAAGCCCCAAATGCAGAACGGAAATTTACCCTATTTCCCCAATCCTATTATCAACTCATAAGTCGTTGAATGAGCCATCACTTTGGATAAATTTTTGTTAAAAAGTTCCTACTGAACTCATCATGCACTGGGTCATCTTTTGTACCACTGAGCCAGTAAGAAATATATTCTCTGACTTCCCTTCCCACTTGTACACTACCCCTCCAGTTCCCCCTCCAGTTTGTCTCCATCAAAATCCTGATCAGATGATAAAAATTGGACTTAGATTTGACCTGGGAAGGAATTGCTGCCTGCTGTACGCTGACTGAAGTTAGGAAGCTGTGGTCAGCTTTCCAGTATATGTGTCCTTCTGAAGACACAGGAAAATAATCCTTTCAAGGACAGTCCAGCAGGAGTACCCAGCTTCCTACACTATAGAGTCAACATAGCCAAGAGTTATTTACCAGCTGAGAACTCAGCCGGGTAAGAAACCTCTAACAATGAGGAAAGTCATGGAATGTATGTGGGGTATATCTCAAAGAATAACAGTATGGGATTAATACACTTTTTTGCATGGAGATGATTGTCCATACACATTTTACTTACCTAAACTTTCAAGCAGGAACTATGTATAAGTACATGAAGTCAGCACATTAATGGCTTAAGAATAGGATTGGCTTTTCTTGTTTTACTTGTTTAACTTAGAGTAGATAGAAAATTACTAATTTTATTAAGTGAAACTGAAAGAGAATTTTTTAGTTAAAAGCCTGGTTAAAGACTTAAGGCAATTTCTTTTCTGTATGGAATACTATGTATGAATGCATTTCCAGAAGGGATTAAATCTCTTCATTTTACTGAAATAATGACTCTTTAAAAATTGATTTTGAGGGCAGAAGGTGCAAGAAACAAAATGAGAAAGGGAGTAAAAGTATCCCTGCCATGGGTGGTGGGGAGTGAAGACAGTGAGTTTTCACACAGAGATGAGTATTTTAAGCAAGAAGTCGGTGGAGTAAGAAATAGAATTCCTAAATGAGATCACTCTGTTTCACTGAACAGCAAGAAGCAAAGATATTTCAATGACAGAGATAAATGGGATGGTGTGCCCTCAAAGACTATGCATCTCCACTGACCATAAAAGGAGCTTTGGTAACTAGCTCAGGCTTAGTTACCAGTGGAACTTTCTGTGGGGACAGGTAAGTCAAAAAATGATAAAGCAGAACAGATTCTGCAAGCCAGCAGTGAGGAATGCTGCTGGGATCTGGTATAAGAAGCAATGCCTATGGATGCTCAAGAGTCAGAAGTTTTCCTCTTTTTTCTTTGTGGCAAATGCAGAGTTTGTAGCATAGCAGTACTCTTAGGAAGACTGCTCTAACTCTTCTGAAGGCTGGAAACCACCTGATTTAATTTATAACCTCAATATGTATGACTAGTTTGTGTGTACTTTTTCTTGTATAAATGTTGGTTCTTTATCTTATTTTCAACAGCTACTTTTCCTCCATAGATTTTACACCCATTTTCTGAGTTAGAATATTTTGTCCTAGACTTAACTTTGCTTGGCTAAACCAGTCCAGTTCCTCTAGACTCAGACTGCAAGTTTATAGTTTCTTTTACCATCTTAGTATCCCTTATTTGCCTGTGTTCTGAGCTTTTTTTTCTAAATAGATTCAGCACTGTTTCTAAGATCCTTTCACAAAGATCCATTACAATGGCATTAATAGTCTTCATCTCTTTTGGAAGTTCCTCTACTACACTCTAGGATTACATTTGGTTTTCACATTTGGGGATTGTTGTCACCTTGTAACGGAATAAATCAACCAATTTTTAATCCATTACTTTTATTTTCAGCTGATGGGTTTGTAGCTTTCTGCAGGATTTGAGCATATAATATTGCAGTTTGCCCTTATAAAATCAAATTCCACTTTTAAAGGAAAAAAATATTTCTAGCATGTGGTCTCTATATTTTAGTTCTCATCCTCTTCCTCTTTCCAAAGTAGCTTTTGAATCTGATATTAAATTTGAAACGTATTCCACAGAGGGTTGTGGTCTTGGAAATAATTAACTGATATGAACAATTTCTGTTACTGCTTGTAGTCTCTGTGCTGTGTAGGTTTTTGCACGTTTTCAGACATATATCAGCTGTAGCAAGTCATTACAGCAGTTATTGCATTGGTATTTGAGCTCTGGCTTATTCCCTTGGTTACATTCAGGCCTATCTTGCTGGATGACAAGGAATCTTGCCCTCTTACATCAGCTATCACTAAAAAATAAGTATTTAGGTACTCCCTCACTTAACTAGCACAAGAGTGTAAGTGGATACCTTGCAAGAAAATTTTGCCTGAAAGCTAAAGTGTTAAGTAATCATTTAAAGAAATATAAAAGTGTTCTCTTGGTGCCCCAAAATCAGTGTGCAAAAAATTCCAGGCAATAAAGCTGTAATGTGTTCTCAAAAAGAGCTCACTCAGGAACTGGGTCCGCCCAGAGATGGCATTTGCACCATGTTTGGCTAATTCTGTAAACTGGTAGTAGTACATTTATGTACAAGTGATTTTTTTCTCTGTTGTTTTTACATTTTGAATGTAAAAGACATTTTATAAAACAGTAGGTGAGATGTTTGCCAGTAACAAAAGATGAGATCATTTCTTACTGGCACAAAGAAATGGGGAATATGAAGAATTTGTTAACATGGAGAGTAAGGCAATTGGAAATTTTTTTTACAATCTCAAAGTTGCAGCCAGAATGTGCAAGAAATTTTTCATGCATATTTTTTCCTCACATTATTATAGAAGAGGGTGTAAATTATTACTGTTGAAGAAGAACAGTAACACCCATTGTAAAAAATATTGTAGAGGTTTGCATAAAATAAAAAAGGTCAATCAGACCAGCTAGTCCTTCTGTTAAATAGCAGTTTAGCTGATCAGCTTCATGGTCAGTTTGTCAGACAAGCTGAAAATCAGCAGAAAACAATATAATATTCATCAATTTCCTTTTATTGTTCATTAGCTTGCCTTTCTTGAAACATTTACATATTTTTGGCATTCACAAAACGAACCAAACTCCTACTGTTTTGATGTAAAGGGTTTAATAAGAGAAATAAAAAAATCAATTTGTGCTGCTTTTATTTAATTTTGTATCAGTACAAATGCACCATTTAGGTGTGTGGAGTTGTTAACCAACCTTTTCTTGCATCTTAATTTCTGGTCATCTGTTGTTGTTTGTTGTTGTCTTTTGGGGTTTTTGTGTGTTTGGGGTTTTTTTTAATTGGGGAGCAGTGCTTTGTGGAAAGGCAGGATTTCAGCTCAAAAGATGATGTACATAAGAATGGAAAATGAAGCAGAGGACATGATGAATCTGTTGATATCTTTTCTTTAAGCAAGATTTAATGGAAAACAATGTTTAAAACTTAATCTTTAGAAAGAAAAGGACTACTGATTTTTCATCCCGTCTCTGATTTCTGTGTTGTGATCTCATACTCACATCTTGTTTTCTGAGTAATTATGTGCTTCAAAAAATGCCAGATTATTTGCAGTGGGGATTTTTAAGGCTTGAACATTGTGCAATACACTCTCTTGGGCCTAGAAATTAAGAAACAGAAAAGGCCACTTTTCAAATGGGACTTCCTGCAAGGGGCAGAGGTGTGCAAGGGTGTGCATGGGTGTCTGGCAAAGAGAGAGTTACTCAAAAATCTTCAAAGAAAATAAGGAAGGACAATATTTTGGTTAATGAGTGATAGATTGACAATATCTGCACAGTTATTTTCTGAACAATGACAGTAACAGAGATTCTGCTGCTCTTTTTTAGAAATGGCTTCCAGATGGGATTCATGTTTTACAGTCCAAGATTAAATGTGATTTAATCAGTTTCTATCAGTAAAAGTTATAATATTTCAAAATATGAACGGTGTTACTAGACTTCCCTCTATTTTGTAGATGGCTATTTATTCCTTTTTGTTAATTTCTATTTACTACTACCCAGGATTTTTGAGTATAATTTGAAAGAAATAAACAGTCTGGTGTAATAACTAGATGACTGTAACTGTGTCATACTAATATTTGGAATACTAGGTTAGAAGACTGTGGTTTTGAAAGATGCAGTAAATTCATTCACTTATTTTCTTTGCATCATTGGAAAAAAAAAAAACAAAACATCTCACGTTATCAGGGGCCTTAAGATGGTGGCATGTTGCTTCAGTGAAACTTAGGTTGTTTTTCCTGGGTTTGTAATACTCTAGTGGGGAATAATTACATTCAAAGATTTTACTTTTTAATCCCTGCATTATCTTTTTGCATCTTCAACCTCAATTCCCTCTTCATGTAATACTTTGCCTTGAAATTTCTGCAAAAAAATATGTGTGCCTAATAACACTGAAAGAGAAAGCTTTGGAGAAAGCTGTTCTGAAGTAGAACTTTCTAAGTATATGAATAAATTTGGAATTGTTTTAAAATGCGAGGTGTCACCAAAGTATTGACTCAATGAGCCACCTTAATTTGTTCATGTACTGGTACAACCCCTTACACACAGAAAGCATTAATGGCTATTTCTCTTTATTTTTATGATTGATTCTTCCCTGCATTAAAAAAATCATATTTTGCCTATATTTTTTTCAGGGAGAAAGAATATCTATGCATTTTGATGTATAGATAAAATGCTTTTCTAGAACTGGTTAATTGTTCTGACCTTAATAGTATAGCAATTCAGTATCAGTGGAAATACATAGTGTCTTTTTAAACTTGCCCTTTGGTGAGTTGAATTGGCTGTATGAGTGGATTATAACTACAAAGTTAATACAATGTCCGTGCAGCATCAGAAGGATATAGCAGCCTTTTAAGGCTTTAGTGTAAATCAGGCAATGGTACTTTTCTCCAAAGTAGTAGAGATTCAATTAAAACAAAACAAAATCAAACCAAGAAAACTGTCCCAAACAGTGTGTGCCAAGTGTAATGGACTAACTAGTAACTCTGCAAACTACTCTAAGTTAGGTGTATCCTAAAACGCTTTGTACCTTAGAAATGAATTCGACTTTCTGGCGAGTAAAAATAACATGGAAAATTATTTTTAAATGTATGCAGAAAAACACTTCTTAGTTATAGGTTTAGCTTGTGGTGCTAGACATTTGCAATAATTTGATAATAAAAGCAATACTGCAGATAGTGTGTCTTGTACTGTATTGAGGACAGTGTTTTTAGCTTTCAAACATAACCTTCTGAAAGTGAATGCTACTGACATGCTCAAATGCCTTTTGCTTTCTTAGTAGTTTCTATAAATTGCCTTCTTTTTCAAGGGGAAAAAGGGAGAAAGGATTGGGCTGTTTGTTTTGCGGTGGGAGTGTGAAAAGGAGATTGTTTTAAAATTAGAAATAGAATGTCATAAGTAGTCTCCAGTTATGAATTTCTTTTCCTAGAGAAAAAATGAGAGAGTTATTGGTGGAAAGTATTTTGGACTGTAATGTGGGGATATTAATCGGGAGAGAGATTTTGACTGTTTCTTGAAGAGCAGATTCTTGCACGAGGTGCGAATACAAACACAAAAAAGACACTACATAGTTAGAGAGAAGGTTAAAATACTTTCCAGTTACTCAGCTCCCAGTTATTACTGTGGTAGCCCCATTTCACTCCTTAGGTAATCACCAATAGTAATTCTGGATAATTCCCTGCATAGTTTTTACAAAACTAACATAAAAATACAAGTAAAAAAAATCTGTATCATTTTTCCCCTGTTATATAATCAGAAAGAAAGCCAAGACTGACATCAGGGCATTTTCTCTTCTTTGTAGGTCATTTCAAGGCAGAAATTCAAGCACCTTGGAGCAATCACTGGTTTTGAAGAGACTGCTTCTATCATTTATGGTGGTACGGTAATATTATATGGGAAAATGTGAAATTGTGAGAGGAGTGGAGATCAGAATAAAGCCAAATCGCTACAGGGTTTGAGCAGCAACTGGCTGTAAAATTAATATAGAGCAACAGTTGGATGTTGCAAGGTTGAGCATTAATCCAGTGCCTGGTAGAAAAATAATGTATTTATCTAAATTTCTGCTTCATAGTCATTGCACTGTATGAACTGTGAAACAAAGCAAAATAAAAAACCAGTTCTAAGTCCATAGAATATGTTTGATGAATATGACATCTTCACTCAACTTGGATGAAAATGAAGTCCTGCGTGGATGAGAACAGATTATAGCTCCATTCCAAGTCTTTTTACAGTAGAACTTCAATGTGGAGAGGAAAGTTGCCTTTTTATCAAAATTATTTTTATTGAGAGAAGCAGAAATGCGTGTTGCATATACATGTCTTCTTGCATAGTGTACATTCTGATACAGTTAATTCAGCCAATTTTCTGGTATTGTTCTCAAGATCTGTGCCATGGATATTAGAGTCCTCCATATGGGTACATTTTTCCTCTGATTTTTTCCGTTTCTTTCTCTGGTAATAACTGTATACATCCAAGTATTTTAATTTAAATTTAGGATCATTAAGGTTCTTCTGGAGGATCTGGAGCTCTGCCACAGTTAGGTAGTTAGTTATTTTATTGTAGAAGGAGTTGCATGTAGCTCTTACATCTATATTTTAGCTCAAGCAGAGATAGAGATTGAAACTATCTAGTTTTTAAAACTCTTACTTTTCTACCCAATTTATACATAAATTAATAATTCAGCTTATTACAAGAGCTGTTGATTTTCAGCAAGCCTTCAACTCTGAATGTAAAATATGGGGGCTGAAGCAGGCCACTTTTTCAAAATGCATGTGTATGTGTTCTGTTTAGATTTGGGAAGAATAACAGAATAGTTTGAACATAATTTTTTCCTGGAATATCAAGTTAGCATGTATTGCTTTGGTATTGAAAAGGTTGCTGATTATGATGCCAAAAGACTGTCTTACTAGGAAGTTTGAAATAATTTTTGAGAGATGAAAAGGGATTCTGTCCCTACTGGAAAATTGTACCTGGCAAGACCTTAGTGTCTGCACCCATTGTCATTGGTGGATTTCTGTCATTGATTTCATGGGAGGAAAGATTTGGTCTATCAACAGTGCTGTCAGAAAGCAGGCAGTAAAGCTTCGTTTTTTCAGAGTATTTTAAAAAAATCTAGGTCCTGTGACATTCTAAAACATACTGTGGTTATATTAATGACATTTTTCTTCTGAGGTTTCAGTGTGAAAGCTTTGTGATCTGTTAGGATTTTGGTAAAGCCTTTCATGCTGGAAATAAGGATGCCAAAGGTCAGTAGAAATTAGGCTTAAGAGTCTGAATAAATCTGCTACCAATTAGCAGATTGCTACTGCTGTCAGTAAATAAATTAAAAAAAAAAAAAAAAAAGCCTGTTTGAGCATGGCAAGCCTAAACTGATGTGCTTTAGTGATTCATTTATAGTGGTATTGTAGTCTTTTGATGTTCTGGTTCAGTGATACCACTGAATTTTAATCAGGGACATTTAAGAATTAAAAATGTTTTATGCTATTAAAATGAATGAGCACAGAATAAAATTTGAGGATCTGAATCTGCACATTTTTATGCAAGCAGTCTTTAGCATCTGCTAGTAGCTGTGCTGTACTGCACAGTAAGTCTGACGTAGAAATTGGTGCCAAAGCTGGCTCATGGGCTGGGAGCAGGGTAGCCTATTTGTGCAGTGCTTTGTCAAAGCTAATTTACTTTGCTACAAACCAGGGTAAATTAGACAGTGTGCAGCATTAAGCAATGTGGTTAAACTGCTTCCAGTTACCCAACCTGGCTCCTTTTGAGCTGCTCTGGGTATCTCTCCATGTTGTGCAGCACAGACATGCCCTGACTAAAACTGAAGTGTGTGAAATTTTATTCATGTAAGGAAAGATTGATGAATCATACGCATCCTCTCTTCTGCAGAAATTCAGTCCTCAGATACAGGCATAATGTACAGCTAAGCATGTTTTCAAATAACTACAGTATAACTGTCATTCCATTTGACCTCAGAAATGTGATTCTCTGTGTAAACACAGAAAATGGAGGCACCACAACTGATTGTAATTAAATATAAGTAGCTAAGCACAGATCTGCGGTATAAATAGATGTGTTACGGCTGACAGTTGAAGTCTGAGTTCAGTTTACGTGTGAGCCTTTGCATTACTCATGTAAATCAATGTTCTCACTTACCAGAGAAACCTCATAATTTACCATTACCCATAAAGTAGCCTCGCTGTAATCAATAGTGATTCCTATATGGAATTACCGTGCAGAGCAATGTTTCTTCCATCCATATCCTCAGTATGATTACTGTATGGTTTGGCACCACAACAGAAAAATATTCAGTGAGCTTAGTAGTTTTCTGTGTGGAAGGACTTAGTTGTCCTAATTTGGTACAAAAATTCCATTCAGTTTAAAGTAAGCAAAACTGGAATTAAATACGCCACATGGGGAAGGATTGAGTAGAATCTTCAGGGGGGCAAATTGTTTGCAGTCTCACTCTATTGAGACTACAATTAAACCCAGCTTTATTTTATTCTCTATAGAAGTAGGATACAGTAATTAGAAATACTTGATGTTGTCTGCTTTACTGGTAAATGTAAAGGATGATATGGTGATTTTTATCATGTCCACTTTTGGTGATCATTATATATGCTGTGTTTAAGATTGAGAGCAGACCATATTTAAATGAATCTCAAAACATTTTACAGCTTTCAGATTTTGTGAACATGCTGCACTGCACATACAGACATGCTGTGCTCAGCTCTTGAGTCTGCCAGACAGGAATGGTGAGCGTAGAGGGGTTTCTGAACCTCTCCATTTCTCTTGGGAGCCTGGGGGTGCCTGTGTGGGTGCAGGGCTCTAAGGCACTCTCCCAGGGCTCCTCATGGAGCTCCTGTCTCTGTCCAGTGGGATTTCCTTCTATAAAACTGGCTGAAGCTTTGCACAGTCAGGCAGGGACTCTGAAGCGTGCAGGAACCCAGGTCCTCTGTAACTTGTATTTAGCTAGAAATTTGCTGTTCTTATTTTAGGTACAGGGAAGAACAAGTTTAAGAAGGACAAGCCCCTTCAAGCTGTTCTTCAACCACAGAAATTGAACTTTACTGGACAACTCCACAAGGTCACGGGAAATTGCCAAGTACCCACGAGCCCAGGACACGAGTGAGATCCATCCTGGAAGCAGCCAGTGGTGTCACTAAGTGGTAGGTGTGCTCAGGGCACCTGGACTGAAGCGAACCCTCAAGGAACCAAGTCCAGACTTGTCCTTTAGTGGGGTTAAAAGAAGCTGCAGGTAGAAACTGAGAGTTTGATGTACTCACAGAAACCTAAGCCTTGGCACTTAGCACACTGACGGGACTAAAACAATGGAGCCAAATGAATTCACATTTTACAGTCAGTAAAACAGAGGTTTTCTGAACCACTTTTGTGGATTTGGATTGCCTGAATTCCTCTTTTGGTGCCTTGTGTACATCCTGAGTATATGATCTGTATTCCAACAAAAATATAGGTTACATCTCAAATAAACAAAATTTTGAAAATAGTTGGGTTTCCATTGTACTATGTGTTTGTGATTACTAAAGTAAAAAAAAATCTTGTAATTTTCTAGTCACCTATGTAACTAACACCTCTGGTGGAATGGAGCATACCTCTTCCAGTTTAATAAAAAAGACACTCCCAAATGTATTGTTTTAAAAATCTGTGATTAACCAGTGGGGGAATAGAAGAATTTTCTAATAAAATATGCTAATTATGCAAAATAAATAGAACTTCTGAAGAGCAAATTGTAATTGTCCTTGGCACGGGATTACAACATCAAGGAATGACAATATTTAAGCTGACAAAACTATGCTACAGAAATCTGTGAATTTATAGGTTTTCCTGTTCTCATTGTTCCATTTCACATATGCCTTTGCCCATCTTGATAGAAGGAAGGCTTCCACACAAAAAGCTATACATTTTTTCATGTAATCTGTGATGTATAAGATCCACAATACACAAACTATCATGCTTCATTTTGTGTGTAAGCAGAAAAGTAACTCTTCACTTCAAGAAGTATCTTCCCAGTTAGTGTCCTATTGTCTTTCTACCAACAGAACAGTATAGTATTTTTATTCCTTTTAGCTGTACTGTTAAGCTTTTGTTCTGCACCTTAAGACTATGGGAAAACACAGAAGTTACTGAATCTCTAATTTACATATGACCAGTAAAAGCATACATGTATTCATTCACAATATTGCTTTAATAGGAACTTCTTCAGTGACTGCTCAGTGATGGAATAACATTTCCATTTAAAAAGATGAAGAAGAAAGATAAGGACAGACAAGTGCTAAACAGTAACTTTACTACTTCTCAGCTTAGCAGATCTATCTTAAACTCAGCAATTGCTCACAAATACTGCACTTGTATTTAGCTAGAAATTTGCTGTTCCTATTTTAGGTACAGGGAAGAACAAGTTTAAGAAGGACAAGCCCCTTCAAGCTGTTCTTCAACCACAGAAATTGAACTCATGAAGATTTATCTTTGTAATCCCTTCCTCCACTTTGCTTGCCTGCCTCATTGGGATGCAGGGTGCCTGCTTTCTCAGTGTTCAGCACAGCACAGCTCCCACTGCCTACAGTTTGCAGTGGCACTTCTGCAAATTACACTCCTCCATACCAAGCACCACGAAAAACAGAGTTAACAACCACATGTGCAAAGTGACTTGTATCACACAGGAAAGCTGTGGCAAAGGCAGGGATACGATTCGGTTCCCCAGAGCTGCACTCATGCGTTAATCATGAAAACGTGTTCTCTGCAATTGTCTGCTTCATTCACTGTGTCCTTCCAACAGCTGCAGCAAAGTACAGGTTGTACAAGCACATCCACTTTTACTATGGCATGATTTGTCCTCCAGCGCGGGTCCTGTCTGTGCGCTACACAACACAGGAGGGCATGGAAAACTCCCTCTGCTCAAAGGAATCACACACAGTTCCCTCTGCCTCACCATTGACATAATCCACCATAGCCCTTGTCCTTTTGTCTGCCTCTTCACCACCAGGAGTGTTGGGTGCATGGGAGTGATGGGCTTCCTGATCCAATTCCTGCGTGTAATCAGGCCCGATTGCAGCTGCGGTGAACGGTAGGATCTGGGAAAACTGTTTTGAACGCCAGTAGCCCCAGGGCTGGAGCATGCCCAGATGTTTCATGGAATGGCTCTGGCAGACCAGTCGCACACAGGTGTTTATTGGCTTGAAGTAAAAGTCAGGAATACCAGGAATAATTCATCCACCACTTGGCTCTTCAAACAGAACAGGAACGAGCACGACGTGCAAATCTAAATGGCAGATAACGGCGGCTCTCAGCTAACACACACACACACACACACGCTTCACCCACGGAGCTGCTTGCGGGATGAACTTTTTATTTTCCTGGAATGAACTCATTTTAGTTATGAAAACTGATTATGCATATTGTTAAAGGCATGCAGCCAAGCAACTGTACAACTCTCTTTTTCACTAATATCTATCATTTTTAGGAACAAAACATGCTGCTGCTAAATGCAAGTACAAGTCTGCTCAGAAATGTGATTTGCAGTTTACTTTCTCTTCATGTTTAAAAGCTATTTCAAAGCAAAACAGACTAACCAGATCAAAAGTAGCTTTGTGTACTTAGAGTAAATATACCAATTTTCACACTAAAATTACTTTATGGAGCAAAGACTTGTTATATGTGGCAAATCAAAGGAGAAATGTAAGAAACTATTCCAGAGAGGTTCGCTCCTCCGCACAGCAAAAGCTCTGCTCAGCCTCTCCGTGACCTGGGCTCTGCACGATTTATTGGTTATCTTTAATAAAGCGAAATTCAAGCACCTTTTCTGTTTTGTTACTTCCATTTTAACACCAGCAGTAGCAGACAGACAGACAAAGTTTAGTTTTAGCCTGGGAGCTAAAAGAAATACTTCTAACATACATATGTACTGTTACAGTCTGACTTATAAATGCTCGGTAGTAAAGTCAGCAGGAATTGAGCACTAAAACTGGAGAAGAGTAAATGGAAAGAGATCCTGCTGTATTTGCAGACTCGTGGTAATAAGGAAAGCACTCCTGACTGCTCTTGGAAACTTGTCATGTAAGTGAGTAAGGGGAGAGGTCAGGCAGTGACAGACTGCTCTGCCAGCCTGAAATGGGGGGTTGCACCAAATCTAAAAAACTGAAAACATGCATTTAACTTAAAATGAATGTTATTAAAACAAATTATACCCATCATTCAGAAATGTAATCTGAAAGTACCATAACTCCTGGCTTCTGTTCAGATGATGTCTGGCAGTGTGCTGTGTATCATCCACAAAGTATCTTCCTGAATCCCCAGCACCCTGGCTTCAGGAACCGCTCTAAATCTCACCAAATTCTGATGATTCTGATGTCATTTTCTAAGCTTAAAGTATTCTTTCAAGTGACATCAATCATGACTCAACCTGGCCTCTCTTGCCATATATGACAAAGGCTCCTATTTTTAATTTTTCAGACAAATACAGCTTGTATAACTTTTCTTTTGCCAGAAATATGTCAGTTCAAAACTTACTATTCCAAGCATATTCTGTTCTTTTGGGATACTTGTCAGCTGGCCTATTTATATCAGGTTTGTAAGAAATTAAATATTTTCTAGAAGCAAACTAGCAGACTTGGAGAACAGAGCTTCCACCTTGCATTTTTAATAGAATTTATGAAAATCTGTGGTTATATTGTCAAGAAGCGCAGAGACTAATTGCACAGAGCCAACAATTCACTCAGCGTGGTGGTTAAAATGCATAAATGGATAAAAATTATTTGTATTAGAGCCTGCAGTCTCTTGTAAATGTCAAATACTTTCTTGACATTCTAAAACCCAGACTGTACAGCGAAAATGGGAGAGTAGCATTTCGTATTAATTTTAAAATGTCTAAAACTGATTATCCCCTTCTAGCACTCAGTATTTCACTGTTTCATGAAGACCTTAGATGCTGATTGTAACTGGCTGTACTCTTTCAACTCATCATGGCTCTCATTTTTCTTCCAGCAGAGTAATGAATATTTTACTTGAGATAAATAAATAAGATTTTACTTCCTCTGAAAGAAGATATTTAAAGAGATTCCCCACAACCAGTTTTCCCACTTGGAGAAAGTTGTAAATATTCCTTTCCCTTATTTCCCATGCATGATAGTCTTGCCATTCCTGTGAACCTGCTGTTCCTCTTCTGTAAATCCCCATCCCATGCATTTATCTCCATGTATTTCGGTACTGTCACTTCGGCTTTATACTGTTCATTTTAATCACCTTGCAGGGTTCAAAGGACACCTGGACACATCCCCATCTCCCAGTCTTTAAAACATTCACCAAAAGTTCTAGTATAAAGGATTTATGATGTTTCCTTCGATCAAAACATTTGTATCCTTACCATACATCCATTAGACTTTACTTTTTTTACTCTGCTAAAGTAGAACGATGCACAGGTGTAGTTGAACTGACGGAAGTTTTTGTATTTTTCTAGAACAGATCACTTATATTTTGTACAACTGACATTTTACTGATTGTTCTCATTAGTACCCATATTTATTTCTAAAGAATTGTGAAATGAAATCATCAAAAAGCTACCAGCTGCACAAGTCTTCTCAAGCCTCTGTCTGAGTCTGTCTTACACATTACAAAAACATGCAAGGCTAAGGGCTTAGAGATAGTCTCAAAAACAAAAAGAAAAAAAAAGAAAAAAAGAAGAAAAAATTGGAAAAGGAATATCCAGGTGGTTTTTTAACTGTAAAATACAATAAAGTAGAGTTTGGAAAGTATTACACAGAAATATAATAACAAAAACCCCCAAGATACGCCGTTTACAAGTTGAGCTGTACAGTGCTGTGCCTGTGCATGAGCTGAAATCAGTAAAGCAGACAGAGCTCACTCGACAGGGTTTGCGAGCTCCGAATGTACAAATGTATGACTGGCAGCTTACAGGCTGCTGAGCAACGCTAGAAAATCTTTCAAGGCTTAAGGTTAACTAAGGTTAATTATTCTGAAACACTGTTTCATAGATTTCAGTAATAATTGCCCAAAGTGACAGCAATGAATTGCTGCCTCCATTTTGAGAGCTCTTGGGAAATTACTTAAAAGCGTGAGAGAAGATTTATTGTGACCACATTGTAGGTGTAAAAGAAATGAAATGCTGGAAGGACAGCTGAGCAGCAAAGGGCAGGGCCATCTAATGCAGTCCCACAATTTCCATTAAATAATTTAGATAAAGAGTCAATAGATTTATCAGCCACACACGTTTACTACCACGTGTTTGACGGGACTTTGATGCATTTGCATTGAAGTTTGCTCCCAGATACTAATCCAAAGATAATAACCAGACAGCTCTCACACATTTGATTAGTTGCTGAAATATTTATCATCTTTCCTGATTGCATCTTATCTCAAAGCCAAACCCTGAGCCCAGAGAAGTAATCAGCTTGGTTCCAGGATAAGAGCTGCCAACCCCATTGTGAGGAGTGTTGCAGAAGTCAAAGGGACCACACATGAAACGCACTAAGGTTCAACTGTAAAAGTCAGCAAGACCTGGCATTAGATTACAAGGTCTTCAGAGCAAAGGCATCCCTGATTTCCCAGGCACAGAAAGGCAGGAGGTAAAACTCTGATACTGTTAAAATAAAAATCAAACTTTTCTAACTTCACCAGCACTGTGTGTTTATCGTGTTCATCCACTGCCATCTCATCTGTGCCACGCTGTTAAACTGAAGGAACCATCCTGTGTGCTCAAGTGGTACAGATGAAAGTCATTTGAGGCTAACTACAGGAGGAGTTCCTACTATCACTCCTTTAGGGATTGAAGTGGTGTCAGCTCTCTGCTGATATTTCACCCTTGTCCAAGGCATATGATACAGAAAGCAGCAGCAGCAGCCATTAGGTATTCACAGTGAAGCAATCCAGACTAAGCACTTTCCAATAGCACAAAATGAGTCAATTTACCAGGAAGAGAGGGAGTTGCACTGGCATAAAAAAATTCTAAGTTATTCACAAGATGCTAAAAGAGAAGAAAGAATCATCAATCCTGAGCACTGGAACCATGAGGATCCATAAGGATTTTACATGATGCTCATGAGCCCAAGCCAAGTAACCACTGCCGTAAGTGGAGCTGTGAGGGAAGCAGAGCAGTAGCATTGCCTCCCTGCAGAGCTCGCTCAGATTTGGAGAGAATCTGGCCTCTTGTGTTTTCCACTTACACTTTGTGACAGACAAATAAGTGTAGCTGGGAGCGACGCAGGAGTTCCTGCAGAAAATCTGAGCGGAGTGTCTCACTGCGGGTACTTAAACACGGCTGCAGCAGCAGAGTTAACACCAGTCACCACCACCCCTCTGGCACAAAGTAGGTGAACGTGAAGGAGGCTCAGGATTAAAAGTGCTATCACCTTGTCAGCAATACACAGACACTTCAACCATGCCCATCACGGGACTTGCTGGACTCAAACCAGCTCTTAAGGGTAGTCAGGTTTTAATTCCACTTTCAGAAGACGATTTCTGGAGACCACAAAGTCAAGAGCTATGTTCAGTGACACTGTGAAGGGGAAGCACATGCAGAGTCTGCCAGAATTACACACTGGAGTGTGTTACCTGACACAGGTAATGCAACTGCTCCTTGCTAAATGTGCGTAAGTGAAGGGCTAAGGGTGGTGACGGCTCCTTCTTGTAGTGGAGGGAGTGAATAACACCTTGCTGCTCAAATCATCTTCCCGTGCTGTCTTCACCCATAGGTTGCTCACTTTTGTGCAGGCTTGGAGACTTGCCAGTGTTGAGAGCCCAGCAGTGCCCCAGCTTCTCCATTCCAGCGGTTCCTGGCCAGCCTCTCCTCTCTGCTTCAAACTGCCTTTGTTAAACTCTTGGCCCCTGACATGGAGAGGCTTTTTGAGAAGACTGGTTAGGAAGAAAGGAAACGAGATTAAATAGAATAGGTCACTTGAGAACATTTGCAGAAACTTTGTCTTTATTTGCTTGGTCTGGTAGCTTTGGAAGATAGGAACTCCACATGTTTTATGGTTACATTTATATAACAAATAAAGTCTTTAATTACAGCAACCCTTCTTTCAAGGAGGCAGTAGGGAAGCCAAAGAAAAACAGAAGACTGTGCAGTCACAGTAGTAGTGTCTGATAATCAGAAGTGTCACATAATCCTCTGAAAATTAAAAATGGAATAATAAAATATTTTCCTCATTTACTTAGTTACTGTGTAATCTTATCAGGGATACCATCCCTCATTTCAAACACTGTGGTGTTACCTATGGCAGCCTCTCCCGTGGCAAAGAGTGGCACCTCCTGCTTTGCTTGGAACAGCTTCCCTGCAGCTCCCCTGCCGTGCCGCAGCATCCCCCGAGCCCACGCGCTGGCTGACACTCACGGAGAGCGCAGTGTCAGGAGCAGGGTATGAATGGAGTTGGATTTTTGAAGGGAAAATAGAACTTGATACTTCAGTTCCCACAGGGTACCACCACAGAGACTATTTTCTGTAAAATGAAACCAGTGGAGTGATGTTTTACACCACAATATCGCATAAAAAGCAAGACAGTTGGCCCAGTGATACTCCTACACAGACAAATTCCTGTGTCTCTGGACAGGTTCACATTTCTTTATCTGGCAAGCATAAAATTGTAGTCTGTGTACAGAGTAGCCTTTTCATTTAGGGAACAATTAAGCTAATCCCACAAGATTTCATGTTTAACTAGGTTTGCAGTGAACAAGTTTGTAGTCTGCATTCAATCAAGCTCTTTTGACTTCCAGAAAAAAGGGACAAACCAATATATACGAAATGTAAAATTCTAAGTTTCCTGAGATGTGCGAGTCCTGCTGGAGTAAAACTATACATCTATTTGCTAAAACTTTGGTATTCTTTAAGTTGACTTTTTTCTTTAGTCTGCCCGTAATCTTCCAATTATGCAACATAAGCCTGCATTTTTCATTAAAATAAACTGGTGTACACTAAAGCACTTGATAAATACATAACAATATGTACCTGTGCATACACGCTTAGTAAAAGCTGCTGTTGGCTTGAAGGTAACATCAGCTGCACTCATGACAAGATGCAGGCTCTTGGCCTTCAAAGTCTCACCTACTCAAAAGTGTGGTCAGGCTCTGTGCTTTTTTCAGTGCGGTTTGAGCTGGGGTTGAATCCAGCTGTGGCTAGTGATGATCTGAATTCAATGAAGTCAAAAGAAGACAATAATTCAGGTTCAGTTCTGGTTTTTGACAAAACAATGGTTCAAATCAATCTTTGGTTTTGGTTCTACTTCCTGCTTAACAGCTGTGTAAAGAAAAACATCTGGAATAATAACCCAGCAGGGCCAATAAATTAGGCTGCTCTTTCATACTATCCAGATAGCACCAAGCTTTCAAGCCAGTTTTCAACAACAACAATGAAAAAACCACAACCAAACAAGAAAACTCCTTTTGTGCCTTACAGTCAGTAGTAGCCAGGACTGCACACAGGACTTGGAGCATTCCTGCCTCCATTGGCACCAGGCAGGGAAACGGGACAAGACCAGACCTGCCGTTGTGGCTCTGCAGGAAGGAGGCAGAGCACAGCTCATACACACACAGCTAATTCCCTCCTGCAGCCAAGCTGGCTGCACAGCTGCCAGGGCCAGGCTTCTGCAAGCCCTCAGCTGTGCCTGGGCACTGCACAGCATGGGCCAAAGCCCTGCCAGGGAGCTCCAACCACCTGGTCCTTCCATGAGGTGCTGAATCCTAGATCTGACAGCCCCATTAGGCCAGCACTGCCTCTGTGCCAGCTGGTAGGAAGAGTTGTGCCCAGTGCATCTCTTTGCACCTTCCTGCTGCACTGCTTTGCCATCTCTCTCACTTTGTTTAGTCAGCTCCTTTGAACCTGGGACTATGTCTTTAGTCCATGTTCATTTGGTGCCTAACACAGGCCAGTCTGTATGTGGGGGTAGGGCTCCAGAAGCTGCATCCAAGTCGGTTTAGTGGAGAAGCATAACCCACACAGGGCATGCAAAGAAAGCTCTGTGGAGTGGTCTCAACCCATGCGCACATCTGGGCAACTGCCCCATCATGAATACAGGCCTTGATCGTGAAACATGACTACTCCCACTACCTAAGGTTAAGACCAATTTTAGGGAACCGTATTTGCTTAAAAACAAGTCATTAATGCAAGTCTAGAAAAGGGAGAGAACACACCAGGAAATGTCCAGAGGTCACACAGAAAACAAGCAGAACTGCCCCCAGTGGCCATTGCCTTAAACAAGAACCCCTGAAGCCAACATTGGCTGAATAAAATTTAGAATTGCTCCTGGTCTTTTTTACCACATGCTGCTATCATGCATCCAACAGGCCACAGGGAACTCTCAGAGCAATTATTTTCATGGGACAAAACACTGTTCAGGCGCTCTCCATCTGGAAAAAACACTAGCTCTTGCATTTCAGGAACACACCACCCCAGTGCCCATTGGGAAGGAGGTAAAAAATGCCCTTGTATCAAATTTTTGGTGTCTGTTTTCCAAGATCAGTTAATCGTCCCTTTTCCCCTCCTTGTATGACTGAATTACTGAATTGAAGCTGTACAAGGGTGAAGAGGAAAACAAAGAATGAAACTGCCAATGACTAAACACAGTCTGGTAATTTTGAGTTAGAGCTGTGATTGCCGTACTCTTGCTGCAAAAGTTAATCAAGTTAGAAGGAAGTAAAGCATCATCTTGGCCAACATCACCAGGAATACTACATTTCAGCACCATAATTTGGACAATTTTAGTTTTGTTTACCAATGAAGAATTACTGGTGCTTATTTGTATTTACCAAGGAGGGAACAGAAACCACAGCACATTTGCAGACAGGTCTCTGACCTCCTGTTCAGTGATTTATGAAACCAAATATGCATTTTCAGGGCAGTACTTGCATTTTTAATGTTCTCAGTTCATCTCTGCCATACCCACAGACCCTCACTTTAAAACATGTACCCAAAGTTTCTATGAGCCTGTGTATAATCCTATAGAAAGCTTGTAACATCTTTGTTAAAACACAAATCTAAATTTCACTTGAAAATTATCGCCTTCTGGGATTTTTTAACATATTCAAGTTCTGAATATTAACCCAGCTACTGAAAAGAAACAGATCTAATTACAAAATAATTGTGACCTAATTTTCTCTATTTATTTCCTATCAACAAGTTTTCAGATACTGTTGGAGCCATTTGAACCCTCTTGGAAATCCTGAGGATATTTTTCTCCACATATTGAAATGTGTAGCTGGTAGCTTTTGCCACTGAGTCTTTAAAAATTGTTTAAACATACGTAAGTGTACAACTGAAACAGAAGCAAAGCAAAGTCTCAATAATCACACAGATTTGCCCTCTTGGTTCAAATGTTGGATGTCAGTTACACAAAATACCATAGTATTTTATTATAGAGATGTAAAATCATTCCATACAGTCTTCCAAATATCCAGCTTGTATTTCAGACACAGATATCAAGAGGGGAAAAGTCTCCAGCTGTCTAGAACTCCAAATTCTCTCATTTGTACTGCCATTTAACATAAGACAAAATTTAAGACCAGACTTTAACTGTTTCCAAATGGTTTTGTGTGTATTTCTGCTGAAACCTTTAACTATTATCTAGCACCAGAAATCCTAAACAATAAATACACCTACAGTCTTCCTTTAATTTTGTGTTCAGACGTTTTTCTGTTGAATGCTTGGTATCATACATTAATCATGGTAATATATGATAAATACTTAATGACTCTGAGAGCAGAAGGATCTTGGGCAAATTTCAAGTACAAATGACTTTAAGCACTGATACACAGAAAACTCTTAATCCTGTGGGGAAATGACTGTAGAGAGAGCAGTAGCAAAAATAGACTAGATTATAACTTCAACTTCAAATCTCTGAAGAAACTACTCATCCTTTGAAACAATCTCAGAAAAGCTAAATATGAGCTTTACTGAAGAAAAAATTCTCCACACATAGTAGAAACCTGAACTGAAGTACATGTGGGAAATGCAAAATAGTGCACTGAAACAAAACAGAAGGGGCTTAAAAGTCTTCTCTCTAATCCTAGTTTGTGTTAGGCTTCTTTTTTGTTTTCTGGAAAACGCATAACACAATGCAAAAAGTAACTGAGTTCAAGCATTACTTTCTCTGAGTCCTACAAATGAGCACAACTTCCTGTGGGACTAGTGAGTGGTCTAGAAGTGTATGTGCCCGGTGAAACACTCAAAGTCAACAACTTGGATAACACTCTGAGACTTTGCAAGCCCAGATAAGCTGATATTCCAGTCTGATCCACTGACATAAGCTTTTCCTCTCAGAAAGAAAATGGTTCATTATGGGGTGGGCTACAGGAAAGGGTAAACATCAATTCTGAAGAAGAGTTTGGCAATAAAAATGAAATATTAAGAATTGTTGTTCTTGTTCTAGGGTGCTTTGTTTTTCCATTTAAGATAATCGGAGCATTACAGTTAATAGAGAGTCCCATTAAATAATTTACTACTTAGGCATTTTACCTTTTTAAGTAATTTTATTCATCCTGGAGAAGAGAAGGCTCTGAGGAGACCTTATAATAGCACCTTCCAGTGCTGAAAGGGAGCTACAAGAGAGCTGGAGAAGGACTTTATACAAGGCAATGTTGCGATAGAACAAGGGGGAATGGCTTTAAGATGAAGGATGGTGGGTTTAGATTAGGTATTAGGAAGAAATTCTTTACTGTAAGAGGGGTAAGACACAAACAGGTTGTCCAGAGACATTGTGGATGCCCCATTGCTGGCAATGTTCAAGGCCAGGTTGGATGGGGCTCAGAGTAACCTGGTCAAGTGAAAGTGTTCCTGACAATGGCAGGGGGTTGGAATGAGATGATCTTTAAGGTCCCTTCCCACACCAACCATTCTATAAGTCTATAAGATATTTTATGGTGCAATTTACAATAAAGAAAAAACACCTTCAGTGATATATCAATAATTTATTGTTTTGCATAAGAAGGTAAGATCAGATTTCAGGTAAGACATCAACCAAGGACCTGATGGTGAATTCAAGTATAGAGCTTGGTACAATATTAAAAAGTACTACCCTTTGTTTGACTACAGCAAACAGCTAGAACACAATAAAAACATCTGGACTTGACTGTCAAAACATACACTTCTCTAAAAACCCACACAGCAGAACTTGAATATGTGGAATATTGGAAACATGTTTAGTTGTCTTCATTCCCAAATTCTTAGGAGTCAAAGGAACAATCCACCCCCCTGTTCCCCTTGGTATCCCAGAATAGTTCAGCACGCAGGCTCAGCATCCATCCTGATAAGCAGGCTCCTGTCCTGTTGAAACTGTTGGGCTAAGATTTTTTTGCCTAGACTTACTGTCATCTCTGCCTGCCTCGTGGAGGGCTTTGATTTTTAGCTTTTGAAGTTAACGCTGCAATAATGTTGATTTTTCAAAAGCAATTTAGTAATGTAATTAAAACCATTTCTAGCTCCTCAAAGACTCTGTGCACATTTTACTCTGTTGGTTGGATCTATATTTTTGAGATTCCCTTTCTTTTGCAGGTGTTACTATTCAGGAATTAGCTCCTGGCTCAGAGACAGGGCAGGCAGCCATCGGTCTGGGAGACTCCTGCCAGGACTGTGCCGCGGATCAGAGGGTCAGTGTCTCTGGGAATGCAGCTGAGCACCACGCTGCTTACTGCTGCCCAGGACAGCAAAGCTGTGCACAAGACCCTCCTAGACCACACTGACCCAGGAATGGGAATTAAATTAATTTCAAAAAGACAGGAAAAACAGCCTGCAGGACAGCCAGAACTGTCCCTACCAGGGAGTTTGCAGATTATTCTAGCATCTACTTCATAAAGAGAAAAGCAGGTCCTTTATGTGAGCATTATTGTACCCCAATGTTCCAAGACAGCCAAGGTTAGAAGCAGTGCTAATAGTGTTTTAGTGAGGACTAAAGCCCCTTCTGCTGGAAATGGCCAGATCCTGAGAGATGCCGAGTGTCCTCTCCATTTCAAGAGATGGTGAAGGCACCTGGTGTCTCACAGGCAAAGGCAAACTGACCCACTGAATTCCATATCCCCTGAAAAATAGTTTGATTTTCAGTAATAAAAAAAAAAATAGAAAATGTCTTCTCAACTCAGATAATCTCTGTGCAGTTAATTTAATCAACAAATTCCTATTTATGTTACAAAAAAAGTTTAAGTCCACCAGGAAAATGGTGAAATTTGACAGAAGTTACAGTAGGGCTGTTCAAGCAGAGTATGTATCCATACTGGGACTCAGTACATCTGTAACTCTTGCATAAACATTTCCAGACTCCTAGGGATTTTGCTGTTGTTTCTTACATTTCATTTGTTTTATAAGACTCTAAGCCAAATGCAATGGCCCACACATTAAATACACATTTAGAATAAAACTGCAAAACCTGATGGTTTTATCAGCATACGAACTGAAATAAAATATTTACATGGAATGTTGAGCTCCATTTACAGAGACTGTTTCAAATTACAGACTTAGTAATCTCTTTAATAAATGATCACATTGACAAGAAATTTAAAAACTTAACATCCCTTTTCAACCCTTTCATAAATATATAAAGTTTCACTAAATTATTCTTTCTTTAAACAAGAGAGCTATATTCTCTTTACAGATTAACATGAAATAATGGTTTCCTGTTTGAATACCACAGATGGGAAGATCTGAAGTCAGCAAGTTCCTATACACATTCTGTACTTACAAGACATATTCACAACACAACACACAGGTGTTACTTGGTCTTAACATCTGTACTCATTTGCTGCATATCAGTAGTAAATAAAGAAAAATACCAAATTATCTATGTTAAAAATACATCCTCTAATATACATTTGCTTACACTGACACATCAGATCTTGAAACAGGGTTTCCAACTGTCTGACCAGTGTCAAGGATGTTTTTTATAGTGAACTCTACAGCATTAATTTATTTTTGAGTGGAGACAAAATACATGTTACACTACTAGAAAGTATCACTATATACTCGACAATAAAAAGAATTTATCTCTTTCAACTGCTTCTCAGATGTCCAAGGTTTCCTCACTGTTTGAAAATTTCTGATGGGAAAATTGTTCTAAAGCATGCCAAAAAATATTTGAAATCAATTTAAAGGAGGAAAAAAATTATTCTCTATTTTGTTGCTATTCGTATCACTTTGCCACTGATTTTACAGAAGTTTAATCCCAAAGACTTTGAAGTTATATACACACATCAACTCACATTTTTTCCTATTTAAATAATTATTCCCATGACTTTTCTTTGTTGTGCCACAGAGCATGTGTGAAAGTATTTTCAATCCATGCATACTCACAGCAGAGTATTTCACAATTAAGCCACTGAGTACATCTTTCTTCACATGATTATGTAATTGCAAAGGAATACTTAAATCAGTCTGTACATGTAAGACAAGGTTCACATCTAGAAAAGTAAAAACACACTGATGCATAATTAAAATTATGATGTCTTCCTCATAAAAATGTTGGTCACTTTTGCCTGTTTCAGTTCTCTCAAACATTAAAAGGGCAATAACTTCCAAGTGCTGATGTGCTCTTTTATAGGAACAGTTATGCTTAAAACCATTGAAGTGCTGATCTCCAGCATTGATTTCTATCTTCTGCAAACTCTCTGTTAAAAACACTCACCTTGGAGAAACACAGATGTTGATAAAGAGGTGTTTGGCAGTTTTGCTACACTAGTATTAGCTCACTTTATGGAGCACAGTAAATCTCTGGTTTAATCTGACTGTTCTGCCCCAAATTGTGGGCAAGAGAATTGAAGACACAGGAAAACAGGACCAGTTCCAAGTGCATGAAGAGTATACCTGCTGCTCAGTAGAGTTAAAAGCCCTCCTCCCAAGAAAATGGCCATCGAGTAAAGCCTAACCATGCCCCAGGTTTAGATGCTGATACCACAGCAGAGGTTTTTTCTACTTAAAACGTTACTATGAGTGCAGCCAGCTGACAGGAACCCAGAAGGTCTCGGTCTCCAACCTGTCAAAAGTTGTTTTAAGCTCACTGTAAGCTGTAGCGAGGTCATCGTTGACTATCACCTTGTCAAAAAGGTGGCCATACTGGCTCTCCATCACATGGGCAGATTTAATCATTTCATGAAAATCTTCTTCCTAGTAAGATCAGTGCAATGAAGATCAGTGCACAGCCAGTCCATAGCAACACTGCATGAACTCATTCTGTATTAAACACGGTCTAGTAGCTTATTTCTTATTTCATCAGGAGATGGAAACTGTACTTCTAATTTAAAAAAATAGAAATTACCACTACAAGTGATCTCAGAGAGTATTCTGATGAGTTGACTCTGCTCAACAGGCAATTCTTTCATCTCTTCCCTTGAAATGACACAATTAGTCACTGGATGGTAATTACAGAGACATTTTCTGTTAGCAGCACCAGTGCAAAATGTTTCTAGCTGTTTACTTTGATGATACATTTAAAGTTTCTTTATGTTAGTCTTGGCTTGCTATTAGCATACCATGTATTACAGCACAGCCTTTTTTCTTTTAAGAGCTTGGTAGCAGTCAACATTTTATGCCTTCTTCGATCTGGCTTAGTGAATTTTTCATCATGTTTGGGGAGGGAGCAAACCTTAGCAACTTGTTTAAATGACTTTGAGAGATTAAACCTGTCCTAACTAAGCAATGTCCTGAAGGTTGCTCTTACAAACAAACTCCTCTTACTTTTTATAAGTACCAAACCAACATTTTCTGACAGCATGTAGTTTCCAAACTATTCCAAATGCACATTGTACACAGATACAATCTGTGACTATATCTGTGACTGACTTTGAAACAAAACCTAAAAAATCCTAAATAACATCTGAATGAGGAAAAATTATACACACTAGATAAACAGTCTAACAATGATCAACTTTGCTGTAGCTTCAATTAAATATGATTTCATTATATTACAAGGAAGCAAGTATGTTAATATTGGGTAATCTAGATTTTTTTTCTGACTATTGACAAAAACCAGCATTTTTTCCTTGCTTAGCTATTTCTTCTTCTATCTTACAGTGTTTATTTTCCTATAACATTTAAAAACCCCTCTATTTCTCTTATCCACAAATATGGGCTTTTTATTACAGTAGCATTTATTTTTTAATTGTTTTTTATATTTGAATTTTCCTCTTAATTTGGACCCCTTAATACATTGATAAAACAAATAAATTCTTATATTTGAACAGAAACATCTAAGCGCAGGTGCACATTTTTTAAAGGAAATCCACAGCATTATCTCTCATAAAGATATGCTTGCACTGTGGGGGTTCTTCAATGACATAAAATCAGAGGACCATGGAAATTGTAAATACCCATGAGCATATCAAACAATGAAAACACCACAGTAAATGTGTAATGTGAGAGAGGCTGGGAAACAGAAAGATGCTTGTGTAAGCCCTGACAAGTGCAGTCAATGAGATCCAGTGATCACCTTTATTTTCAAGGTAAACTTCTACAACAAAACACTTAACAGGTTCTCATGTTTTACCATGTCTAATTATACTTACTGTAAAGGGTTTTGCAGTTCCCTTATCATCTTTACTTGAAATAATCTTGGCATTCTTTCTGGTCTCTCTCAAACGGTCAAGTGATGGAGGCTTTATAAATATAACAAATGGTTTAAACTCGTATGTCCGCAAGTGTTTCACTGTCTGGGAAGAGGAAAGATTTTAATTAATTAGTTGATTTTGCAAAATGGAATTTACTGTAATAAAAGAAACTCCCCACTGACCAGAATAAACCCATAAAGCATTTCTAGGTGGGTATTTTTCATTTACTGTCATCCTGCTCTGCTGACCAGCATTGATTCATGTAGGGAGAATTTTCAGAATGGTAAGAAAACCCTTTCTCCAAGGGTGATCACTGGTCTTGATTTCCACATGCCTGCTGGTAAACCCCATCAGTCTGGCAAAAGCTGAGTTGTGCACACCAGTGCCACTGGCAGCAAGAGGATGGAGGGGAACAGCAGGTGTCCAGGGGAGGAAAAGTTCAACCCATTTTAGCAAGAATAACCCCTTCTGTACCCATGAAAAGTTCACAAAAGGTCAGTGATTCTTCTCTTCAGTACTCTGTGCCCACCACACAACTCCCTGCTGTTTGTTCTTCCTGAGAAGCTACTGTGTGGTGTTAGAGGCAGGTCTATGATTCAGTTACAGCACAGGGTGGTAGTATGGATGGTCAGAAGCTTTCTATCCTTTCCACACTGCCAGGGTCCACAGGAAAATCCCATATTGGAGAGTGGAGTCCCAGAATGGTTCACAAGCTTGGGTCCCTAAAAGAATTTAGTGCTCTGCAGGAACACAGGGCTGTGTGGGACAGGCAATGGTCTCGTCAGCTCCCCTCTTCCCCTGGCATGGGGTATGGCTTCCCCGGCCACTCCTCTGCCAGTGGAGCTGCTGCCCTGCTCCCAGGGCACAAGCCTGCATCTGAAACTGCCCCAGGAGCTGCACATAAGCTGCCAAGGTTCACAAGGCATACACTGGCCACCCTTGGAGAAGAGATGTTTTGGCTAGGTTAAACAAACTAGTCCAGCTCCTGGAAGCACTGGGGTTATTAGGAGCAAAAAAATTCCTGGTGGAGCTGTTCAGAGGGGTTAAAAAACAAGGTCAATGCAAGAAAAAATGGTTTAGAGAGCAATGTTCTTAACAATTATCCAGCCAACATCACATTTAGTGCATCCCTTGACTCATGTTCACCCTGCAGGGAAACCTTTGGCATGAACAGTCTAGTGAAACATGTGAGACAGAGTTGCTGGACTGCATGATAAAGCTATTCTGAAATTAAAGTTTCAGGGACAATCTCTTGCCCAAGCTAACAGAAAGATGAATGGAAATATAGGAGTGTTCTGTAATTAAATCTTTGGTATTATGCTGCAGGCTTCCAATTCCCTTATTTACTGGCTGTATATTTGTCTCTTTTCAGAGAGCCTTGCTGAGATAAAGGTAGCCAGCAAACCCACTCAACAGTCATTCAGTGTGGGATAAAGTACACTTTTTTAGAAACACTTTTTCCCTGGAATTGCAATATGCAATATGGGGAAGTACAAGAGTTCAGAAGACATGCTTACTTACATGAGGTTGCACATCCAACAAACAAACCTTGTTTTTAGCTAGAACTGATCGAACAGAGTCTAAACTTGTACCATAGTAGTTGTTCTTATACTCGCCATACTCGATAAACCTGTGGCAGAAAGTGAAAACAACTGGAATCATTTCCATTTTCTCCAGAAAAAACCTTACCAGTTTGCTTTATAAGATTTAATTCAGGAGCAAAAATATTTTACTTTACATAAGAGTTCTACCATGTTTTATAAAGGAAATGCTGTCAAGTACTTCAGCATGTCAATTTTAAGAAATCTTCTACTTTACTGCTTTCAAATCAGTAACACCTGCTTGTATTACAGTTAAAGAGAAAAAAGTACTGTAGTCCAACAGCCCACTAATGTTTTCCATCACCTCTTTTTCTGAACTAATGCAATGCAATAAAACAGTGGATAAGCTAAACAATAGAAACTACTGAAATTTCATTGCACACTACAGAATATCCAAATTCTCTGTCTCAGAAGAGGAGGAGGACTGACGATGGTGCTGGTGGAACCAAGGCGGCTGGTTATTTGCTATAAAAGTACAAGCACTATTTGCCAGAAAAGCAAAGCTTCAAAAGTTTGAAGTTTCAATAAAACCCACAGCTTTGTGTCTAATACACTTTTGCCCTCTGAAACTGGGGCAGAATTTCAAGCTACAGAATTTTACAGGCTGCTGGAGAGCACGATGCTACCATTGTCTCTTCATTTTAGTTTACTTTCTGGAGGGTGTACAGGCAGGGGCTTCACTGTGGATCTCTAAATTCAAAAGCAGAGGAAGTGCCTGGCCTGAAAGAGAGCAGAACTATGCAAACATTGACTCAGGCACGTCTGCAGCACTTCCACGCCCCCCCTTCCCTAGAGCTGCAATGCTTTGCTGCTATGACAGAAGATGCTCTATTAAAAGAATGCTCCCCCATCCTAAGCACCTATAATTTCAGTATCTTCTTGAGAAGCTGAGGTACTGAAACTGCTTGTACGCTTAGAAACTGTTGTTTGCACGTAATGCTTTTTTTTTGCTCTGTGTTTTTTCCCAGCTGCTTATATAACAAAATGTAATTTTAACACATCTTTAAATCACTGCAAGTTATATCCACTTTGACTTATTATCTACAATAACAACCAGCCCCATTTTATAATAAACCATTGTTTTAACTGCAGTTCTAGTTAAAAATCTCTTCAACATACTTGTTATTCTGTACGTCTGTCTCAAACAAGTGCTTGGAAATGAAAATGTATTCGACACCATCACTTTCTTGGCTTCTCCTTGGACGGGTAGTGTCTGCAGTTTCATCATATAAAAAAAAGAAAAATATGCACAAAACAATATAATGCAAACCAGTTCAGGAAAAATGGAAAAGCACAAACTCTTTGTGCAATACTAAGCCTAGCACTTCCCTCACTTCTGAAGCATATAAGGCTGCTCTGGATCTGGAAGGCAGCACACAAGCACATGACAGGATTGAGTTTTAAATGCATGCAGGAAAAGCAGGAAAAAACCTATTGGACAAGTATCAGATTATCATTTTTTATTAACTAGTGGAAAAATCCAATAAAATGAGGACAGCTGAATAATAAAAGGAGCAGCAGTCCATAACAATTACCCCAGCCTTGCCTCTTGTTAAACTTATTAGCATATGACACCATAAAGGGAAACAAGCACACCATCCTGATTTATAAAACATTATGTTCATTAACAACACTTGTAGCTATGGCATGTGAAGCATGGTAGTAAAAAAATGGGGTGTGAACTTTATGTTTTAGTGCTTTTCTTTATCTGGTGATCAAAATAGAACTCTGTTTTCTTTCAGTAGCCCTGTATTATTTGCACTTCTTACTTTCCCCCAAGTAGGTATAAGGGTTTTGCTTATACATGAAACTTATTTGGGGGTTGCCACTTATGATTAATGAACTCATTAAAACATCCTGTTTCAAACAAGTTGAATACTACAGCATCATGTATTCTCCATCACATATGGACACACAAAACCTGCTTGCAGCAATACAGTCTTAAATGCCATTTGATATAATGCTCTTCTTCTTAGGCTGACACAATGAGGAACATTTTCAAGACAGGAACCCCAGTTCTCTCTCCAAGTCCTGACTTACTGAATTTCAGGGAGAGGGATTTCTTTACATGTTTGTTTTAAATTATAACCACAAATTTGGAAGAGAAAAGAGAGAAGGCAGCTTGATGAATACTGGCAATTTTTAGAGAAATATTTTTGGGCAAATGACTGCATATACTTCAATGAGTTAAATATTTTGAGAACATCTGGCTTTTTTGTTGTTCTTGCTTTCAATACCCAGTTGAAGCAAATACATGCAAAAGAATTGACTTGCCAAACCAAATGCATTAATTTTTCTACTTTAGCAAATTCATTCATATATATATATATGCTTTACAGAGTATCTGCACTTGCAAAAAACCTGTGACAGGATTTCCCAAATTCAGAATGTTGGAACAATATTTTTGAAGGATCCCTATAGAAGGTACAAGTAGAAAGCAGATCAAGAAATGGAAGTCTAAAACAGTTGAGTTCTCCATATTAAAGAAAGCCCGATAAAGTATTGTAGAAGTTAATAGAGCACAATGCTATTCAATTTTATAAAAATCACACTACTTGGTCAGATAGGGGAAAGAGGAAAAAACATCCCCAAATCAACTCTTCTAAAGCTAATTAAAGAGATTTAATTTATTTATTCACTGGATTAAACTGTTTATCATCACTCTTCATTTTTCAGCCTAACAGATAAAGGGCAGTTTGCTGAATGCAAGCATTGGTAACAGAGTACATTTCACTGCTTTACAGCCAAATCCAGGGTGTTCTTCAGCAGAGTTTCATTTACTAAACCTCACTGACATCAATCATGCTAAACTTGTACTGAAATTGTACTGCAATGCCTCTGAGCCAAAAAGCCCTATCAGGTTTTTAGGGAGCATTTAATACAGAACTGCAGCAGCACTTTTAAAAATTAGAAAAGTAATTTGGATGCCAAGCATGCATTTAGAGACCCAAATTTGAAAGTACCTTAAAGGTAATACAATAATAAATTATAATAATGCAAATATATCATTAGAGAATAGAAGTGCATTTTTACTTACGTGGCACTGTTACCCCGTAGTGCTGGGTATCGCTGATGAGCAATTTCCGTTTAAGTTCATTCAGTCCAACCCCTACAGGACCTGAAAGAAAAAAATTGTCCTGTTTCCCAACAGCCAGTTGTCTCTTGTATTCAGGTGCAAGTATACTCCAAGATAAGACTACATAGCATGTAGCTGTGACATTACTGCCTCTTAATCAGGGATTTGGAAATGCCCATGGTTCCAGCCTCTCCTAGAATATACAGAGCTGACAAATTTCAGGGGATGTAGTTGGCAGTTACTCTGCTCTGACTTTATTACTGAGGAAAAATCAGTGACAAAAGGTGCCAGCAAAGCTGACTTACTTTTCTACAGCAACTACCCTCAGTGTGCACCCACCTCCATCTCAGCCCTACTACAAACCCCTGCATCCTAACCTGCAGCTTTCCAGAATAAAAACTGATTTGGCTGTTTATTTTGCCAGAATATCCCCAACTTTCAGACTACAGGACCCCAGCTGGCAATGTGCAAAGTGCCCCCAAAGCCTCTGCACTCTGTGTTGACATGGCCTCACACCCTCCTGCTGCTGCATCCCTTGCCTGCACCAGATGCCCCTGGGGACAATTGCTTCCACCTTCTCATGCCCTGGAAGCACTGCTCCTGCCAGCCCCTGCTGCAGGCAGGAACACTGCCCAGGTCCTGGCTGGCTGTAGCTGTCACCATCCACCTTTCGACTGTGTGAGGGTGGCATTGCATGGAGAGAGGAAGGAAGGGCAGCACTTGCCAGGTCACAACCCATTTGGGATGTTTGGGTTTCTTTCTTTGTTGTTGATTTTCTTTTAAACTGTGCTTGTCTCCTGCTTGCTGTCTGAACTGGTCCAAAGCAAATGTTTCCTTCGTCATGCGACTGCCAAAGAGAGACCACTCTTGGAAAGAGGATGGCAGGAATAAACAAAGACTGCATGGAATTTTTTTGACCCGTCTCCTCCACCTCCACTTGAGTAGTGCTGTACTAGAAGCTACTGAGCAAGACATTCCTCTTGGCTTTTGGGTTTCTTAGCTGTTTGCCAGCGGTGCCTTAGGTCTCAGGGAGGGCACTCTGTCCTGTGAGGTCTCAAAGGCTCCACAGGCACTTGCTGCCTGTCCCCAGGAGCCCTTCGTGAAGGGCTCCAGCCTGCGTGCCCACTTTGGTGACAGGGACATGGTGTGTGAAGGGAGCTCAGCTCTGCATGCTCTTATGTTTCTGACAGTGGAGAGCCTTCATTTCTACAGAGCCAGGTCAAGAGCAGAAGGCAAAGGAGAATGAGTCATTGGAACCATATCCCAAGTAATGCAAGGATAATACCTGTGGTTTTAAGGAAAGTTGTTGCATATCTAGTAAAAGTGACAGGTTTATGTATAGAGTGCTTCTTAACAAAGACATTTTAAACATTGTAAATACAAAACCTAATAAACATTTCAATGAAATAATGTTGTAATCGCTAATACTAGTCAGAGTCCAAAACCAGACTGATGCTTCAGTACCTTGAGGTGCCTGTTTGTAAAAATGACCAAACACCCTGTCTGGAGCTGAAACACATAATGATGAAAAGCAAGTGCTTGCTACTTTGCTGCTACGCCCAGACTATGGTCCTGCTGTAAAATCTTAAGAGTTTCTACATTTAAAATTTCTATGTGTTCACATCAGTTAAACACACAACTACATTTCAAGTGCCATCTCTGACCTTCCTGTAAATTAATCTATCAGTATGTATAAATGTTTATTTAATATGGTGTACAGCAGCCTCTACTGGTGCATGTCTGCAGAGGACTACAATGTGTTGTGTAGATAATGGCATTACTTTTGTTATCTTTTTTTTTCCTTTTTACAATAGTTTAGCTATTTAAGGCAAATATGGACTTTTAGATGAAAAGTAATTAAAACTCTTAATATATCCTAGCAAAGTAAACCAAACCAAATGGAATTCAATTTTTAAAAATCACTCTATTACTTTTAAGCAAAAAATCTTTCTCATCAAATCTACACAAATATTATTTCCTCAGTCTACATGCTGTCAAATCAACAGTACGCTTTAGCTCTATTTATATATATAAAGAATCCAGGCTTCACTTCCTGCGACACATGCTTTGGAAACTTAGCTCAACTCTGCTTCCAGACCACAACTTCACTACTGCTGTCTCCCTTTCCAGATTACCATTTAAAAATCATCTTTAAATTGAACTACTGAAAGGTATAGACTCTTCTTTTTCAGTGCTGTCCTCACAGAATTCTCGTAACTGTAGCATGTGGACACTGAAGGCTGATTCCAGCTCAGCAAAGCCATCCATTATGTGGATTTTTACATTACCTCTCCCAGGTGTTATATACGGTGCCCTTCTAAATATTATTTTCATTTTGATGCAGCAGAGAATGATGCCAGTTTCTAATAGTTATGAATCTGAACACAATTTGAACTCAAAAAGAGAATAAAGTGTCAGGACTTAAAAGGACAATCCAGATTCTTATAGTCAAATGTAAGGCATGCAGGGTCCATGACTGTAGCATAGTTTTCGTTTACTATAAATCACCCTAGGCAGCAATATTTATAGTTACAGTGACAGATTTAGAGATACTTTGTTTACTTTTTTCAAAGGAACATTTGTGCTGCTTGCTCTTGCATGTTAAGTCATGTTAATAGTCAAATCCTACACAAGTGGACTGCAGTGCCTACCTCACTTTATTGAGGGACATCTGCAGAATTAAACTACCCATCATTAAAACTTGCACTAAATTTTGTACCACTCATACATGTCTGAAGAAAACTGAAAAAACTCTAAGTTTAGGTCTTGGGAGGGTTAAGCCAACCAGCCATTCTTCACCCATAGACACATAATGAGCTCCTAATAGTCTTTTTAAAAGAAAACGAAAGTGGTCTTTCAGAAAAGATTTTGTGAGTTTGTGACAATATCCCCGCTGGGATCATAAGGACCCAGTAAGAGACATGCCTTGTGAGAGGCGTTGTGGCTCAATTCCTAGTACACTATAATGCAATAACTGCACAAGCATGTCTGACTGTAGCTCAGTGTGGTAGGAAAGGAGAACCTCATTATTTTGTGTTTCAGTACATTTTAACAAGCAGTGGGAGTGTACTTCGAGATCTGCTGTTCACTGAAGTAGGATCAATGAGTTCATCCTGGTGTTCTCATGGGCAAGGCTAGGCACTATGTTACATCCTACGTATTTATTCCTGAACCTTGCTGACCTTCCTATGCCTTCAGTCAGGAAGGTTTAAGGCAGATAGCAATTATAGGTCTCCTTCGTCATTGTCCAGTTAGTTTACCGGAAGTAGCATGGCCATGGCAGGCCATTTTCCTGCACTATTGCAGCAGATCACCTAAGACTCTGCAAGCCACTACTGAACATGTTAAAGCTAAGTCAGGAGATGTGGAGAGTTAAAAGGCCCTTTCATTTCATCCTCCTTTGCTCTGAAATAGACCTGGCCTCATCATATACTCCTTCATGATAAAACCAGAGGTGATGGATTTTAAAAGATATCTAAGCAATACAACAAATAGAGAGCTTTTCCAGTCCCAGATCCCTTTCCTTCACAGTAGTGACCAGAAGCACATCTTTGTGAGAAGTACTGACAGCCTCATTCAGAGACAGATGCTTTTCTGATCGTGTCAGACACCACCACCAACTTCTCCTTTAGGGTTACACACTTCTGGTCCTTGCTTCCACCACCGCCCACTTTGGACAGAGGCATCACCATGGGTGACCACAGCACCTGAAAGGCTCTGCACAGCTTTGGTGATCACACTGCATGCACAAAACAGTGTGTATTCTGTGGGACAAATGCTCATGGTTTGTTAATGACAACTTCGCTTTATCCTAGCATTGCCCCTTCAGAAAGCTCTGACTTAGCTGAAACTATGCCAGGTAAAGTTATAGCATGCAGCACATTCATTCTAACTCTAAGGAAATAAAATTTGTGCTACTCTGGCTCTTACAATTAACCACAGCAGAAGACTTTGTGAGCAGGACTTTTCCCTCATTGATATAAATGAAAATTCTGGTGTCTAAATAATACATGCATTAAAATATTCTGCCTTTGTCTGATAAGGCTGTGAGGTATAACACTTAGGATGCAGGCAATATTTGTGATGGAAGACTTTAAGGATTTCTTGGCAGTTTGGGAACAGTAGGTTACTAGAAGCTGACTGGTGACATAATATTGGATAATTTTGTTTTTAGCAGACTCATCACAATCCTAACAATTAAAAGCACACAGAAATGTTTGTATCATTACTGCTTCAGATGATGTTATTTAAGCCCCAAGGATTTGCAGGGCTTTATTCATGAACTTACATTTGCAGACAAGGTAAAATCCTGACAAACTGGTACGCTGAGCTGAACCTGAGAGTAGTGTGTATCACACTACAGGGTACTAAAATTACTGTGTGTGCAATTCATGTTCTTTAAAGTAGACTAGACCAATTCAAAATTAAGTTAAATTTGTTTTGAAGTTGTCAAACTCCCTCCCCCTAAAAAAAGGGCAAAACCAAACCTAAATGCCTCCTTTTAAACAGTAAATTATATATTTAGACCTATAACACAATAGACATCTAGTGCCTCCACCAATTACAGCTATAAATTAATTGTATGTCCCTTTCTTTCCTGGTACTACTATCCAAATTATACTAAATGTATTATATGGAATGCTGCTACTGGCACACAAAAAGCTTTTAAAATGTGTTCGCTTCTACTATACCTGTATTGCTTAGCTCTGCTAGTTTTTCCACATTTTGCCCAAGACATTTTTATGGTATTGGCCAGACTTAAGCTGCTCTTAATATCCAGAGAAAAAACATTAGAATTACTGAAGTCTGCAATAAATTTCTGAATTGCTTTTGTTACTGAAAAAGCACTCTTTCTTCATTTGATTTATTACAACAAAATTCAAATGGAATCTCTAGGCATTCCTTAGATCAGACATACACAAATTGTTATAAAAAGTCTATTTATCACACGTTTGCACTACACTATGTTGATGTAACTGTAAAATCAACTCAACCATGTTATTACTTGTTGTATATAGCCCACAATCACACTAGTAGGTGGCTGATTTTTAGTGCTGGAGAGTGACAAAACTGTTTATTAAAAACTCAATTTAATGTTCCCTTGGATATGAGCAATATAAAAACACAGCTACTCAACAGTTCCTAAAAGTCCCTGATAGAGGGCTATATTCCTCTGCTCTGCTGCTTTCAGAATGCAGGAAATTCTACTAATGAAGCATCAGCCTATGTGCTACTGCCAAAGAAAAAATAATCAGTGAGACATTACACACTGGTAGCAATGGTTACTCATTACTCATTGGTATGCCAATCATTGCCTTTAAAAAGCTTAAGATAATGCACTTTCTCTCTTTTGGGGAGTCTGAAGCAATACATTTTGGTTATATAATAAATGCTGTGAGGAAGCCATGGCAGTGACAGATTATAGAAGAACAGAAAGCTGACTAAGGATGATATGTTGAGTCTTCTGCAGCTATGCTTACATTCATCCTTGGCCTACAGAGGTAGACCTTGCATCCACCTTTCTTACTACTTGTCCATTTACTTTTTCTAATGCAGTAGGTGTTTTTGTTTCTTTCCACTTTTATTGTCTGTCTTCATTGACCTCAGGTATTTATCCTGTCCTTTTTTTTCCTACATAAATATATTGATTGACTGATCTCTTAAGATATATTGATTGATCTCTAAGAGTGGAATACCAACACATTTCTTTTGAGTTTTAGTACAGCTTGACTGCCACGTTCAGACTTGTAACCATGGTAGCTGTATTTTAATGTCATCTCCCCTTGGTTTAGGAAAGCTTTAAACACAATCTCATAAAGCATCCTTATATGCAAGTTGGGACATCCTCTCTAGAAAGGTGGACTACTAGACAGGTGAAAACTGGAGCATGTTTAAAGGGAAGGGCTTATTGGTCTGTGCTCTAGGACTCATTGTAAGAGGAGTTCCCTGGGACATACTCTCTTTCACATCCATACCAATGACACAGAGTGGGCCCTTACAAAGCTTGCTGATGCCAAGATGGGTGAGGCAAGTGACTTGCTCAAGGGCAGGGCTTCCATCCAGAGGGCTACAAGGCATAGGGTGGCAGAACTTTACGAAATTTGATGAAGACAAAGTTCTGCATTACAGGCTGGGGACTGCTGGCTGGATGGCAAGGACCTTGGGGTCCAGGTGGGCAGAGCTAAGCATGAGTCCCCAGCCCTCTCTGGCAGCAATGAAGGGTAACAGGAGACTGGGCTGTATCAGCAAGAGCCTGGCCCACATATAGGGGGGAATGATTCTTCCCCTTCACTCAGCACTTGTTAGACCCGGTGAGGAATACTCTGTCCACAAGCCCTGCACTACAACGCTGTTGATAAACTGGATCAAAGACATCAGAGGGCCTCCAAGATGGTCAAGAGCTGAAGCACATGACCTTTGAGAGAGACTGAGCAAATTGGGCTTGCCTAGCTTGGGGAAGAGGTGTCTTCAGGGGGACCCACCAGCACCCTTCTGATACTCACTGAAAAGATGGAGGCCATCTCTTTACTGAAGTGTGAGGTGGGAAGACAATAGAAGACATGATGGGACGACAGATTCCCAAAGTTGCTGCCATCAGCAACCTGCTTTGAATCTAGTGTTAATCTTGCTCAGTGGGAGGCTGGACCAGGTCAACTCCTGAGATCCCTTCCAATCTAAATGATTTTTTGGTAAGCATTGTGCTAATCAGCAGGTCTCTGTTTTACCAGGTCAAAAATAAAGAAAACAACTTACCAACCAAAACAACAAGCCTGTATTTGTCATTAGGTTGTCGTCTGTATTTTGCAACTTCTTCATAGGTTGGGATATCTGCTGTATCATACTGATCACTCTTCTTGCACTCATACATGGACTTGTTTGTTTTTTTATCTTTTCTGCTAAGACGAAAGCTTCTTCTAAAACCAGCTGCAGTAAGAACAGGGTTTTTTCAAAGTAAGAAAGTAAGTCTTCTTAAAACATTTGAAAATAGTCTCTTCCAAACATTCAAGGATTGGAGCATGGAATAAAAAGGATATTACATGTTTAATAAGCCAGGTCATTAGAATGACATTTCCCATGTTTTTAAACTATATCAGGTACCTATTTAAACTGCAAAATTAATATTACCAATAAAAAACATAACCTTTGCAACAACAAACTGCAAAATACAATTGCAATAAATTGTTAATATATTTAGATTATTTAGACAATTTGAGTATCTTATAAATTAATATATATACACAAGGCAATTCATGCAAGCTGGACTCTCATATCACATCTAATGCATGTCTATTAAATCACCACAGCACACAAATACAATATATGATAGAAACACAACTGGTGGTTGAAAGGGTTGATGAGATTTTAGTTCCTTGAACAATTCTGTTTTGCTTAGCTCCATGCTGGTAGTATATTTAAAAAGTGTGTGAAACCTTTCCTGAGTATGTTTAATAGTCAATCCAAACACTCATAGTTAAATTACAAAATACTAGAAACAGCTTAGACAATAGAGTACCCATATTATGAAATTAAAAGTTAATATTGCTACTAAATCTATATTTACAATTGCATCAACAGTGTGACATCTATAGTGCCTTCTAAAGAAGAATTGAAATTTCACATAGCTTTTAAGCACTCTCAAAGGAGAAAATCATAGGCATTTTCAAGCAGAACAGCACAAAAAACCTGCTCTACACTACATGTTAAAAACTAATTTACTCCTCTGTTAATGCTTACCTTACTTTTTAAAATAAATCCTTTATATTGCATTATATTATATTTTACTGGTATCTCTACAACACCACTTTTGTTCTATATGGAAGTACAGGAAATACTGCAAAGACTGCAAAGCTGATTTCACTACCTGGTGGTAGCAGAGTAAAACACAAACTATACTTTAAATACTGGACAAGTTGTTGCATTTTTCCCCCAGAACACTTAATAGGACATTAAACACTTAAACATTTGGTGACCCCAAATTTTCAGCAAAATGTTTTCATATTCTTGTAATAGCACTCAAGTTTAGGTGTTTGAGAAGTATTCATATTACAATTTCTTCTTCCAAGGTAATTTCGTGCAAGTTCAAGATTCAGTTCTGCAAATACTTAGAACCAGATCTCAAGAGAAATGCTACAAGGCTTAGTTACAGGTTTAACATTTTGCACACACACAGTTTCACTAACATGAATTGTCACGGAACCTGGACCACAGAGGATGTTAACCAAGTTATTTAATTGATGTGAGCCCCTATACCTATGGGAATCTACAACACATGCATACACATAAAAAGTGAAAAAAAAAGTATTTGAGAATACCATGATGTCAACCCATTCATATTCAAAATACCAGTAAGTAAAATGAAAATCTATGACAAAGAAGATCTAGCATCCACAGAAAGGGGAGATGATATTGTCAAGAAGTACAGTATAGTCTAGACTAAGTAGGACGTGGGCTGGCATAGAAAAAAGATCAAAATATGAGCTATGAAAACATAATGAAATAAACTGGGTTACATTATTTTATTATTTAGAGAACACTAACACTGAAGTGACTGCAGTCAGAAAGAGAAATGCCCTGCTGGAGAGCTTACACACCCACAAGAAGGCCTGGGAAATCTTGCCTTCCCTATGGTGAAGTCCATCATGACACAAGGATGTTCTCTTGATCATAACTATGCCTGTAGTTATGATTTGAGACAGCTATATAAAGAAAAGTACCTTTAGCAATACAGACTACAGATACAGGAAGTGAGTTACAAGTTTCCTGAGGCCTCATCTAAAATGCTCCACAAAAGACAAAAACCAACAGAAGAAGTTTCCCAAAAAGCTGAAAATTATTCTGTTTGTTGTATTTTTTTTTCTGTATAATCATTTTATGGAAAAAGAAAAAATAGAGAAAAAAAAAGAATAATTCTTCACCATTGACTATGAAATGGTTTACAAAAGTAAGAGCTTTGCTACAAGAACAAGAATCCACATATCTGGAAAAGGCAAAAAGTAAGGATAACGACCAAATGAAGCTAAATCAATGGTCTCCATTCCAGTTTGGTGTTGAACTTGCAGTTACAAGAGCTCTGTGCCCCTGATCAGCTGTCTCAAAATGCCATTAGAACAGCTTCTCAACCTCCACTTAAATGGTGAACTGTGCAATCTTTAGGAAAAAGATTTTTTCTGCAAAGTCTTCATATAAATTCAATCCCCGCTTTTAGGTTTTAGTATGAACATTTTTAAGTTGTTCCTCTTTTCTCCAACCAATTTATTCAGATTTTGTTACCAAACTACCAGGTGGTGGATTATTTAAGAATTTTTATTTTTTTTATTCCTTCAAAAAGGAGAAAATCTTTCAGTGCTGTCTTCAGTCTGATTTTTCCCTTGTCACTTTTACAGGCTCCACAGAAAACATAACAAAAACTCAGGTGATATGATTCCACTGCTAACATGCATTTCTTTGAATAAATATTTCTGCCACTGAAACTCATTGGTAAAATGAAAATAGTAATACTGTCCTGTATATTAAGAAAGCTCAACAAGAAGTTCAACCAGGACTTAGACGTTACAGAAAATAAAATATACTAATTAAAAGGTACAAACGTGAGACAAATATAGAAGACAAAGTAAGGCTGACTTCTCTGCAGTGTGCTGGTGAAGATGCTCTGTACAACTACTGACTATTAAGTTTGTGATATGCTGTTTGCTTTGCCACTTTATGACTATTGTAAATATGAAAGTGTTTTAAACTATTCCTCTAAGTCCATCTGAATAGCCCCATACAGTAACTCAAGAAACCTTGCTTTAAAACAGCAGTCAAACACAAGGAAAACATACAGTTCCAAGAGTAAGGATGACACTGTTTCAAATATGTCGAACACTTTTATGGTATTGCTGCTGCATTCCTGAAAGCATCTTCATTCTTCATCGCTCATCATCTGCCATTACATGTCCTCTCATACATGGCTTAACTTTACTGTGACCTAGAAGCTCTTTTATAGAAATGCTAATAACTATTTTCTATTGAATGTCTGCATTTGTAATTGCATTTTATGTTGGGAACTATGACTGCACAAAAGTATTAGGCTGAACTGAAACAATATTATTGTACTTGTAAGTAATAAAAACATTTATGAAAAGGCAAAAAATATTCTACTAATGTTTGCATATTTTATAGTTTTGAAAACATGAAAACCAAACTCCATATATTTAAATTAATAGAGCATCATTAAAAATGTAGTGACAATTACTACAGAGAACCAAACCAAATACTAATATGCAATAGAAAAAGTTTCTATAAAATTATTTAGGTATCATTAGGTAATTTAAAAGTATATTTCTATAAAGAAGAAAAGGAAAAAGTATTGCTTGCCTAGAATATTTGATAATATTTGATAATATAAAACTTGATGAATATGAAAGGAGCTGCAGGCTACACTGTCTGTGGAATATGGATATCAGCAGAGATTAACCTTAGTTGCCAAGTATGCAGACTATAAAATAAAAGGGGAAAATTCTGTCACTAAAGCGACATAATTTCCTGAACACTCAGAAGCTTGCACCAGCTCACTGGTTACAGCTACACAACTAGAAGCTTACTGAACATGCAAACCCATAAACTACTGCTGGAATGTAACAGATCTGGTGAAATAAGAGCAGGCTCAGGGAAGAAAATATTAAGAACAAATGTTCTCAAACTACTGATGTCTTCAAAACTTATAATATTTCTCAATATGAAATAAAAATAAAATACTAATAAACTTAATTAAGGCCCAACAATCCAAGAGAAACCACTTAGATCTCTAAGAATGAAAAAAACACCTTAGCAGAAAAGTTTGATTATTCTTTTAACCCTTAGCAGTACACATTTCGTCATCTCAGAACAACATCCTTACACTTACACAGAGAAATCCACTGGGGCCTCACACAGAAATCCAAACTGAAAACAGGCAATGTGTGAACCTGCCCCCCTTGCAATATTTTAAAAGGATGATGATGTAAATAGATGTGCTTATTTGCATTTAATGACATAATTCTGAATAAGTAGATTGCAACTATGTTGTGTAAATTTCAGTCCAAATATACTAATAAAACCAGAAAGTAAATTTCTCAAGTTCAGAGAAACTACACTAACAGGAAATAATAAAATATAAATTCATGCATGCTTCATGAATTCACAAGTAAGGCTCCAGAATGTTAAAAAGCACTTCCACAGGCTTTTGTTAATTTTCATTCATTAAAATAAGTACTTAAGTATGTGTTTATATTACATATGTTCTTCACGGAATTTAATTTCATCATAGAGTAAACAACTTCTATTTAATTGTAAATGCATTTAAGAGCACCCTTTGTATTCATATTACTGACAAAAGTAAGTTTGGTACCACGGTCATTATCTAGGTTTGTATGAACATAACATTTTTACTAGATATTTCTGGATATTCTTTTTCCCCCAAAATATTGGTATTTTTTTACACTGGCTCATATACTGAGGATTTCTATTGTTACACAGAACTGCACAAACACAGAGCAGACTTCTTACTCTGTTTGCTTCTGGACTGATTCCCAGCTTGCACATTTAGACAGGGTTAATAAAAATTTAGATTATGTCTGGATTTTAAAGACAAAATTGAGAATAGTAAACAGATGACATTCATCTATATTTACTGTATGTTCATAAAGGTTCAAGCAATGTAACTAGAATTTAAGCTTGGCAAACTCCTAACTTTTTCCTCAACAATTCCTCAGGAAATTACAGCAGAAACATACAATACTATACTGTGACTTAAATATTAGAATTTGGTGAAAAATCATTACATTTATCTGAGTCACTGTAGAGGAGAGGGTTCAAATTAATATCAGTATAACCTTGGATATAAAAGATTTGACCCCAAATGGTTCAGTCATTCTGCCTTCTGAACACTCTCTTCCTGTGCTCTTCATGACCACCTTGTATGTGGTCTGAAGTACATATCCTTTCAGAGAGGGTCAGATGTTCACAGAATAATCTGGTTCATGGATTGAAGTGCCAGAGCCATATATATGGTTTGTGAAACAAGGAGACACTGAAGTGCATGAGACAGTTTGATTTATAAATCACTGTGTCCTGTTACTGCATGCAAAAGAATGGTAACATCAACTTTCAAAAACCTACCTGCTTTTTTAACGAATGATCGTTAGTGAAGAGCTCCAAGGAACCTCTATTTTCTAAATCAAAAAGCTACTTACAATCAGTGAATATACTTGTGTCCTTACTCCAAAACTGGCCCTAGTTTTTCTGCCTTCTGACTCTCCTCTCTGACATCTCATTCCAAAAGCACATACCCAGCATGAGAAGGCTGAAGGTACCACCTCTGGACTGATGGCAGCATGCCGCTATATGGAAGCTCCCAAGAAAGAAACCATTGCCTGAACTGTACTTAATAATTCTGAATAATTTTTGTAAAGTTTTGCCTAAGTGAACTACACTCCATCTTGATTTTTTGTCCTTTGCTTCTGGGACAACAGTAGCTTCTTCCTCAAGACACCACCTTCCCAAGATCGCCATGTCTTTTTGCTAACTATGGATCAAAACGTTTCCACGAAAAAGGCTACAGCACCAAGAAAAGGTGGATTCTGTTTAGCTACCTTCATTCTCAAATAAAGCAGCAGCCCACTAAGATCTGATTGCAAAACCATGATAGTCTCACCCTAAGAATTCATGGGAGAGTGTTGCTCCTGTTTCAAAGAAATTATTTGATAAGGAAAATTAATTTCATCTGGAATCACATCCAAATTATCATTTTCCAAACATACTCAATATTTCAATACAATTACAATTCAACATTAACTTAGTTGATTACCTAACAAAGGTAAGATGTGTATTTGCAACATGATCAAATGACCACGAGTTCCACAAACACGTGATGGAATTATACCACACTAAGGTTTTGTAAAAAGGTGAAAGTTCTTTCAATGATATACTTTGTGTATACCTGATGTAGTTTATATACCACATTTAAAACCATTAAAGCACAATGTGAAAACCAGCTCCAGTTTACAGCACTGGTGAACCCAATGGCTTGGATGTACTAAAGTACTTCAACAAGTTTCTTCCCACTCCTCTTGTAGTAGGAGGATGAAAGTCTTGGGAAAAGGGCTGGTTGCCACAAAATCTGCTCCAGCCAGCCTCCAGCTGGCAGGAATTCTGGACAGTTTCAACTAAAATATTTTTACATAGCTTTCAAAATGGCACAAATTAAAAAGTTGAAACATATCATGGAACATTCACCTTTTTAAAATGTTACTTTTGTTTGAAATTTGGAATCTTGAAACTGAAGCCAAAGGACTCTTTCCCCTCCTCTTTCCTACTCCCTGCAATGATACATTGAGCTCAGACTAGCTTTAAAGCTAGATTTAAGCTACTGAGTTATTATGACTTATTATATTTGTAATGTGGAAAAAGAACTGGTGCCTGCAAATTTACTCTGTATTCTCACTGAATCCTCCCAAAGTGGTTAGATAGACATGTACAAAGAAAATATGTGTACACAAAACTTGAATAAAACCTTGAAAGTGCTTTAAAATAATTACTCAAATTTTTCATGATACAGTAACCTTTTTGTTTCATTAAACACTTTGCTTACTTCATGTACTTTAAAAATTTTGACTTTAAAATCAAACCAGTATTTTAGTAGCCCATGTTTAACCAGGTAAAGGCATACACTACATAAACCCTTTATGTCAAATCCAATGAGCCATGTTTAAAACCTTAATATTCATGCATTTGTCATGCAGATTAAGGACATTTGTATGCAGATTACCCCCAAAAGCAAAGTGGACACAGTAGCTCCAGGGAAAAGAAGCTGAAAGAAAGGAACAAAATTGTCTTTTGTAACCAATTGCTCACCTAGATAGGATCCACTGTTGTGACCAGAACATTCAGTATCTTCTGGACGAAGGGTAAAAGCATACAGAATAAAGCCAAGAAATAAAGCAGAATAGTTAGAAGCCCAGCAAAAAATACAGAAGAAATTATTTTAAAAATGACAACTGTACAAAGCATAGCATTAAAAAGCCTTCAATAAGCCATTTTCTTAAAAACATAAAACAATATTTATTGTTTTATATTTTAGCTGGAGATATTCTTGGATTTTGCAGCATGCACACTGATCTTTTTACCTTTTCAAGCAAAAGTTGTGATGACAACAACCATTCTAAAAAGAATTCTAACACTGTATTATTCACATTTTATCAGTTAATAGAAAATATGCCACTTAAAAGAAAGCAAAACGATCTGATGTAAATCAAGCTTTTTTGTAAACTATACATTATCAGACTTTAGCTTTAAGTTTTGGCTCACTGGATTAGACAGAAAGGTTTTTGATCAAAAACACATCCTCTCATTTAATATAAAATAGCTATAATGTATATTTTTACATGCCAGAAGCCCTTTGATCAAAAATATGAGCTACAATTTCTAATGCTTTTATAAACAAAAGCCTCTTAAGTAAAAAAAAAAAAAAACAAAAAAACCCCAACCAACCAAACAAAAAACCACAAGAGATCAGCTGCTATTACTTTAACATATGCTGCAAACATAACAGTAACTGGCTACACTCAGAGGGAAAACAGTAACGATGATACCACATAGATGAACTTTCTACCATCTCAGAAAAATAGTCTGTCAGTATTAATTAGAAATGCAAGACCTCTGATGGCCATGAAATTAACTCAGAACCATCTCTTTCCATCCCAGCCCACCCAAGTGCAGCTAGTATTATTCTATCATACTACTGTTCTATACATATCTTGCAGAAGTTCAAGAGAGAGAAAGCAGTTTAAAACAATAGTTCAAATTACTGATCATTAGATGAAGCAACTAGGAATATTCTGGTATTTTTATCTACTTTAAAACATGATTCAATGTATTTGGTGGCAATATAAAAGCATCATAGGTATAACATCTCTTGGAAAGATTGGACTATATTCAATTTAATTCTAAACACATGTTCTCTAAATAAAATTATTGGGCTATTCAGGGAAACTTTTATACATGTACCTTCAATTTCCTCTGAGAAGCACAAAGGAAAAATAGGAAAGGAAATAATTAAATTGAGTGAAAACATAACCTAAGAAAGAAAAGTTAAATCGAAAAAGAAAAATGCACCTACCACACTCAACCGCTTCCTCATCTTAGAACAGCCAAAAAGACAAAGTATTATTGTTTAATACTTCATAAATAGGAAAAAATTCAGGTATGTAAGCTACTCTCAAATTCTCTTGACAGCACCTATTAAATTGAGGCATATACCAACATACCAGTACTGAGTTTAACTGCACTCAGAAAAGGACATAAAAAGGCATTGAAATACTACGTGCACTTTAAACTTCCCATATGAGATTCTTCCACTATTCATTTGGTAGCAATGACCTTACCCAGTTGTCATGGACGATCTCTTTGGTATTAAATGTAAAGTTTGTTAGTTCAAATCAGTCAATCTTAATCTAGAATCCCTAAGAAACACTACCATGAACACGATCTCAGTATTTTTTTGCACTTATAGTAACAGCTGGTACTGCCCGTGGAGATGGATTTTGAAGAGGCTTTTTGGTTATGGCTTTTCTGTTTGGTTGGTTTTGTTTGTTTGTTTGTTTTTTTGTTTTGTCTTGTTTTTTTAAAGTCTACAATTGCAGCTGAAAACATGCTGGAAGAATTTATATACTCTTGTAATCTTTTCTCTGACATTATCCTAATATAATAGATCTACTTAAGACTTTCTCCTTACCTATAGTAAATCAATAAATTTCTGCTGCCTTGATAGTAGAAAACATACATTTTTCTAATCATCTTTTGGGTTATACAGAAAAGAAAGATAAATATAATGGAGTTCTGTGCACAAAGATAATACATGCTAAGGTTAAGATTTATAGAGAGATTTAACAATCTACCTTTCATTCAAATTTCCTTTAAAATGTGAATAAATAGGCTTAAAATATAATTATTTCAAAGACTTTCCATGAAGCATGTCTTTCCTCAGAATGTGAAAAATTATTCAAGAGCTATTTTACAACCTTTTATGCATAACTAATGTACAAAATAAAAACTAGGTCAAAATTCCCCTGCATATATGACCACATGGAAGAGCTCTTCTCATTCCACATCATGAAATTAAGAGTCTCTTTTGCTGCAGGAAAAATAATGTTTTGTACAATCATTTCTTGGTACCATTTTTCTTGAGGACTTACATTTTAAAATACAAATTTGGAAGACTTTTTTGAATTTTATTTAAAGTTTATTTCTATGGTCAAGGTGACCATATGGTTTAAGTTGGCTGGGAAGTCCCCTAAGGTGAACACTGCTTGGTTGACCACATCTGGTGTCTTAAAAGAGTGTAGACAGTTTTGTGAGTTAAAAGTGAAAGCACTGGATCCATTTTCCTCTCTTGACCTTAAAAGCTCCCAGTTCTTGACAAATGCCCTAAAGCTGGATCTGGAATGGCAGGCTGGCTTCCAGGTACTAATTCTTTTCTCCTTCTCTGTGATGTCCAAGTTTTTCTATATTTCCATTTCCATGACTTTCAGTAGACTACAATGTATCTCCTGAAAACAAGTCACTAATGCTCAACACCAGTTCATATAAATAGATTTTAAAAGTCTCCTGAATTCAAGAAAATTATTTGACTTAACTAGTGAGTGTGCATTTTAAAATACTGTCTGGTATTTTAACAATGGTAACAGGTAAGTCCTCATTTATGAACATGAAAAACCAGAGCAGGAGCAAAGAAGGTCTGTGTGTACACATGGGCAGAGGTCTGAACAGGAGTACACTCACTCAAGCCTGACCACTGCAGAACTCACAGGAGTCCTGCAGGTGTGGTAGATGGTGAAGTTACAGCATCAGGGCTGAGAACAGCTGAAAGGAATCCAGGCTTCTGAGCTATCCCTGCCAGGAAAGGGAACATGCTTATCCATAAATGAAAGACATTAGGATTCCCAAGTGAGTCAGCTGATCCCAGAGAGCACAAGCCAAAATGTCTACAAGCTGAGGTTTAATGCTGAGATAAAGTAAAGGAGTTTTGAACTTTTTGTGTTTTGTTAAAAATCTTCCTTCTTAATACTGCTCTTAACTTTCTTGGGCTACTTTTAAGGTTGAAAATAACAGTCTGTAATGAAAATATCTTGGAAATCACTGGGTTTTCATAGCTTAATGCAGCTATAAACAGTCATCAACATGTAGCTCCCAGTTTGAACTTTACAAGGAATTTTACCAGGGCTATTGCCTGTCCCTAATAAAGTCAGAGGTGACTTGCCAGGAAACTTTGTATTGTGATTCACTACTAAATACAGCTCTGTGCATCTGGAGCAGTTGTATGCATGCAGCAACTAAGTGTCCAAAGTTCCAAAGTTCTGAGACATGAAAAACTACACAGGTTTTCAATACAGTTTCACTAAGTTGAAGTGGGCTGAGAAAGGAAATAGAGATCTTCATCTAGAAGGGAAAAATTAAAGACTAAAAGAGGTCAAGGACTGAAGAGGAGGAAATCTGATGGGAAGTAGGAAAACAAAAGCAACGACAAAATGAAAAAAAAACCAAACCCAAACCATAAGGTAACATCGAGCAAATAAAACACAGAGAAAACAAGAAATACAATCAATGAAATATATTGTGGTAAGAAGGGAGAGGAAGTTCCAAAGAAAATAGTAATGAAACAGGTTTATGAAACAACAACAAAGCTGTAACAAGACAAATGGGAAAAAAGAAATAGGAAACACAAGTGCAATGGAAGCTTAAGAAGTAGGTGGTTTTATTCATTTTAGAAAGATTTCAGCGTAGCCAATAATGCTAAACTATAACAATGAAAACCAGTATCGCATACACTGTGTTTTTGTATGTATTTTAACTGAAATGTAATCAAGATTTGGTTTTGGAGGCCTCACCTAAATTATACTACTTAGGAAGCTCAAAACCAGGGCCACTTCCAAGAGCATTCTCAACTCTTTGGAACAGTCCAGCACCAGATTAAGAATTTTAGCTTTTGTTGATTTTCTTTCAAAAATATTTCCACCAAGCAATTTTACTTAGATGTTTCTCAATCTAAAATTAGACCCAGCAGCTCTGTTCTAGTTTCTTATCACAAAAAAGTTGCATTATTCCTTAAACTATACTTTACTTTAGGACAATGCTCTACCTTATTAAGCAGTCTTGATTTTTTAGTGATGAACAGTCCCACATAGCAATCAACATTTTTACTGTTTTGCAGGTTTTTATCCTATGGAGTTTTGTAGATTGAATGATACATATAAGTTCATGCAATAGGAAATTTAAGATGATCTAATTTAATTCTCTCATAAAACCATCAGGTAACAGTATCTCTATGAAGATAATTTGGAAAATGAAGAAGGATGGTCTTGCAGTGAAGGACAGATCCATTTCCAGTTCTGTCTCATGTGACCTGGACTCAAATGACATCCAGCTTCCGGTTTCCTTAATTTCTCTGTGGTAGTAGGAAGTTAAGATTTGTAAGGACAGGAGACTTCTGAACAAAAATGCTAATGTGCTAATTTATAGGTCTGGTTTATTTTTTTTATATACTCGTAACTATCTGCAGGTGGGCAATCAAGTTTCAAATATGAACACAGAAAAATACTGAAAAGAAAGGCAGAGTTAAGATTGTGCAGCAATTATAACAAGCAAAAGAATCCTAATATACATTTATCCTAAATGTTTGGTCTTCAAACACAAGTTGTACAAAACATTTATTCTTTTAGCCTGTTAAAATTGTTTTGTTGGCAGAACACAATCTTCAATTCAAAAGACACTCAACTATGGGTAAACTGGGTTACATCTTGTTTGAATGAACACCATTTGGCTACAGTTAAGTCTTTCCTCTTGCTCATACAATGCCAGTCATATATGGTAAATCAAAATTGAAAGTAAAATGGGTTTTAAGCCTTAGAAAAACTATATGGTGATGACTTTATCACAGTAAGTATTCACATTTAGCATTAAATACACAGAACAAATGTATTTTCATGTAAAAGACATCTCTGAACAACTCTGTCATATATGCTACAAACATATATTAAACTGTACACAGGGTATGGATGTACATGTACACATATGAATGCAGTGCACGAGTTAACAGAGCTTACAGGCTACGCTAGTATAAAATATAAAGTTACCAGCAATTTTCATACCAGCGACAACACATACATAACATAAGAATAAACAGAGTAACCACTGTGAAAGCAAAATTATGCTGAAGGAATATAATTTGGCTGATAATTGCAGTTTATAACAACTGCAGAATAGTAAGTTGTTTGGTTGTTATGAAAAGATTTTTTGTTCCTTAAAAAAACAGTTTATCACTTTTGCCTACAAATTAACGTAGTCTACACATGCAAGAATGACCAAACCTGTTGGCAATATCTATTACAGTCAGAGCATGAGCAGTCTTTGTATTGAAGTTAACAGACTGGGAGCTATTTAAAAAATAATTCTTCCTCATACAAAGTCTCATGTCACTCCAATTTAGCTGGCATGCAGCAACAGGAGAATTCACAGAACCATCTCTGGCTGACAAAGCTGTCCAAGCTAAGGTGACCTCCTAAAGCCGGGAATGCTGTTAAGTATTATTGAGGAATACCAGGTGAGCAGGTTTCTGTGGAGCTGGCATTCAGCAGTGGCTCACAAGCTCAGACACATGAAAGCCAGTTGCACACAGGCAGACACACCAACAGTACCTCCCTCTGCATCCCAGAGAGTTCCCTCACACCCACTCAGGTATATGGCATGTTCACCATTCCAGCACATGCAGGGTTAGTCCTATGCACACAATCTCATGCAACTCTGTTCCTGTACTTTCATTCCATTTTCCTATTTTTTTTCCTATGCTGCCTGTTCCTACATTTTTTCCCCACTATCTTTTCCCCACAGTATTAATGTACAAAACCACTTTTTGCTGAAAAGTCATTGCTGTTAAGTACTGAAAAAATGCTGAATATGCTTCAGTGGTTCGTTATTCCTCCATCACTTCTGCACTAACCCTGAGCCTGGGAATTAACATATCAATCTTATCAGCAGGTCTGAACATCTAACAGCCACTTATCTCACGTGTCAGATATTACTGTTGAACTTACTAAGGTTTTCTACCAACAATAGCAAAAAAAATCAGGTCAGAGTTCTTGTCAGTAATTTTGCATTCACTGTTTCAAAGACTTTTACAAAATACATATATTAGTATTTTATTTAAACAGAATCAGCAAGCAGTTGAACCACTGCACAAATAGCAATGACTATAGCAACACTTCTGCATAATACTGTTAATTGCATTAATCTAATAATATCAAAGCCCATCCTCTGTGGGGTTTTGCTTAATGGGGCTAAGGGGCAGATTTTGTCCATCTGTTCTTCCATTGCCCTTGTTGCAATTCCTTCTCCTTTTCTTCATCCTCAATACGAAATTTCACTTCCTCTCTTTTCCCTTTATTTTTTATTCCTACTTTTTCTACATCTTCCTCTTGTCAGTGCAGGTTCCACCTACATTGCCAGTTTCCTTCAACTTCAGTCCCAGGTACCATCAAACTCTGCATCTTCTCCATCTATGGAAATGTATGATTTCACTTACCTTTCAATATGGAGCGTACATTGTTCTGCCCCCTCCTCCAGTGCACACACGACATGTAAAATGTTTTTCACTTTAACAGGTACCATGTGAGAATTATTATGTTTTATCTTTCAAGAAAAGGGCTAAATGCTGGATAGGCATGTGTATTTACACATAGACATGATGGAACAGTTCACTTGGCTATTAAAGTGAAAATAAGAATTGGCATTTCCATTAAATACTGATCCTTTTAGTAACTTAGAACTAGACTGGATTTATTTCGGTGCAAATAATTCTTGCAGAAAAGGTTTTGTAGAAAGTATTTTTTACTCTTTCCTCAATATGGGTATGCATACGATCATCACCTAAAAGGCCCACTTTTATTTTGCTTCCAAGCGTATAATACACAAATATGTGTAAAGATTAGCAAACTACATGCATTGCTATGCTGAAAAGAGTGAAAAATTCAAAATAGGAAACAGAAAGAATGCTTCCCAAGAGTCATCCAATCTATCTCCTTTCAGGTTTTCAAACATATTTAATTATCAAAGCATAAACAGTTCTTGACTGCTTCAGAGAGCTCTTTGTATAGGCATATATAACAATCCTTTCCAGTTCCAGAATTGGCTTGAGAAGAAAAGGAAAAAAAAGTTATAGGATACTTCTTGCATATTATATGATTTTAACTGATTTTTAGATTAATTTTCAAGTAGAAGGACACTGCCACCCTGAAAGCCCACCTAAGAAACCAGAGCTGACTCACATTTTTTGGGTATTCAAGAAAACAGAATATTTTTCCTTGATTCTCCCTATTAAAAACAAAGGTATGTATCAAGGTTTTTTCCTCATTGCAAAACATGGGATTTGTGGAGTGAGTTGACTGAACAGAGCAGACCAACATCCACAGCTACATACCAGGTGTCAAGAAAGCTTCCTAGTGCAACTCCCAGTCCTGTCAGGAAAGGGACATCTCTCAGCAGTTCTCCTGAAGTCATTAGGTTTTCATCTTTTTTGAAAGCCATAAGAATAGCAACTGGCAAAGTGCCCTTTTTCTCCAAACTGCTAAGGAAATTCAGGTCACATGACTGGATGGAATCCACTGCAATAGCAAGCAGCTTCTCAATATACAGCAAGTTCAGGATGATCTGCAGAACATGTTTTCCCACATAATTACCCTTCCAAACACTGGAAAACCCTATATTAAGATGAAGGATTAAAAAGAAGTCTGAAGAAGTCAAGCATTATCAATTTCCCACCTTCACACATGGGCTAAAAAAAAATAAAACTGAACCCAGCAGTTCTTTCCCATTTCCTGTTCTCTATGTCACCTTCCTTACAATGTTTCTGGTACTGTCAGAATGCTGGTTGTTCAGCTGAGCAATGCATAATTTTCCAGCATGTCCCAATTTTGGCAAGATGGTTGCCGTGCACAAATACAGACATGGCCTCCATATCTCACAACTTCACTGCTATGCTTGGTAAAACAAAAAAACTGATTAACTTTAGAAAGATCACAGAGGTGCAGAGCTTCCCAGAAGAATCTTCTTGAAAATCCAAGCAAGTGGAAGGTTTTCCTGAGAGCAACTTGAGCAACATCCTAGTCACAACAGTTTTTCTACAGCTGAATTCTGGTCTTTAAGATGTCTTCTCTATGAAGGATCTGAATTCCCTCCCAGCACTAAAAACATGTTTAGTCTTTGAATGAAGGGATAAATCTCTACTCAGAACAGCATTTCCCCTGTTCCCATGAAAATCTGGCAGATACAGCAGCAGACTGTCTTAAGAAAAAAGGAAGAGAGAGAATGATAAACCTACATTATTCTGCAGTCTTTCCTCCTCCAAAAGGCACCATTGCCTTCTAGATGGTATTTACCTGGAATTTGCCTTGTTCAAAGAAATTCCACAAGAGAACAGTAATAGGCATACTGCTTGGCCCTCATGCTCTGTCATGTTTTAAAAGAAAGGGGAAGAAGAGAGGAACTCTTCTCCCTGTTTAAGCTAGTTAAGGGAGTCAGTGGAAAAAGCAGAGACAACAGTAGACATTGTACTCTGGGTCTTCTTTAGGCTGTAATTTTGGCAATTCCCAATCAAGTTCAGGCTACCTATTTGGAAGGATGAGATGCATCTTGTAAAACCTTTCACTTGAAGGTCACTAGAAAGATGCAGTCCATTACAAAAGGATTCATGCAGTGTTGCTGCAGCAGCTGATTTACCTCTTCAAAAGCACCAGTGCCACCTTAATTGAAGGCTCTTGTTGAGTGTATTATCCAGAGTCAAGAACAGTGGGCAGAGAGAAATAGCTATACCCTGGGATCAGACACTTTTCCAAAACTGGGGCAGAGCAACTTGACCTAGAACCTAGAAAAACAACAGATTTACTTCAAGCTGGAGGAGCTCCTCTTGTTTCTAAGATCTATGTAAACAGAAAAGCTATAGTGCAATTGTAATGTCTGTTACTGTAATTACAAAGCTAATCAAGGGCTTTGGAGTTAACAATAGCATTAGGGCACACAACCAAAGAGTGAAATGGAATGAAAGATAGAAAACGCAGATTATTAGAAAAATAACAGTTACTGTCAAGCTTCAGAACACAACAACCATAGCAAGAAGTTAGGAAAATTGCAACAGAAACCTTGGTGAGGAGTTTTAAAGTTAAAAGCATTTAGTTTGGCACTTAGTGTGCCAGCATCCACTGTTTGCCATAGTACCCATACTTTTTCTTTCATTGTTAGATAATGAAAGGTGATTGGAAATGTTAGACCGCTTTCTGAATACTTCTAGTTGAACTCACAATCATGTTTGTATTTAAGATTTAGATCCTACTGAAGTGTGATAGTTTCTTACATTGCTGACTTTGTTATGAGTCTGCACAACTGAAAAAAATAACAGGTCAAGTAAAATATGCAATAATACTTAACCCAGATGTCGATGTAAATTCCAGTGAAGAGAAAATATTTGTTTCAATATATGAGCTTTCTTAGAGGTTGTTTTTCTTAAATTGTGCAACTACTGTATTTAAAAACAGAGACTATTAAGGATGAGTTTGTTTAACAAACATTAAGAAATGATTCTGTGAATGTGTATCAGCAAAACAAATGTTCTGACTTTTAAAAAATTCTACTGCTTCATGGGACACAAAAAATTACCAACTATATGGGCAAGAGAAGGGGAGACTATCAGACCTTTTATCTTACTCTCAATATAAATTTCACTGTGTTGGTGCAGTCCAAATTATATAAACTGTTCAGCCAATTCTGTACTTTTTCAACAGGAAAAGAATATTCTTCAACCTTTGAAATATAAGAATATTCTTCAACCTTTGAAATACTACATATCAAAATATTAATTGGGTTCAATACTTCAAAAACAAAGTCAGAGGGCTGGGAAAGTTTCTAGCTACTTTTAAAGCTTTTAATGACATTATTTATATTTATTTTCCTATTGATAAAATGGGATCAAGAAGCTGTAGTGCCCAGGAGAAATGCGTCCTATAGTTGAAAGAAACTGCTATTTTATAAGGTTAGAGATATGGAGTATTATTTCTATTCCAGGTTAACAGACTTACATGATTTTCTGTTGGAAATTTTCAGTGGCTGAACCTGCACTTCTGGTCTTCTTAGTGCAAATCTCCTATAAAATGGGAGGTGGTGGGGAAAAGACACAAACTCCTCAGTTTTCACTGCAAATTTGCAACACTTAGTATCATGAGACTATTGCAAAATACCCAGAAGATTTTATAAGAAATTAACTTAAAACAATGCAATCCATTCACAATCTAAAAAAATTAAATCTTGCCTGAAATTTTTGTAAGCTCTCCAAAACCTGCTGCAGTTCTTATTCCTGCATAGTACATCAGTGTGGATGCAGATACTGATGTGCTATTTTCCATATGTTTTTTCTTTCAATCTGGATCAGCGTTATCCTATCAGTTTTTGTCATTATCAATTCCAGCCAGAGAAATAAGGAAATCCAGAGTATTTCAGCAACATGTTTCCAAGTTCACTTGTCCTGCTGCAAATGCACATTTATTGTACCCATGTAATCTACGAGCATTACACATGCCAACTACGCTAACTTAACAACTCAGCAATAAGACTATTATTCTCTTACTTCAAAAAATAATGAAATTATGCTTCTCAGTAGCTCACCTCTCCTGGAAATGCTTTGAAGGGATCAAGCCTGCTCTGGGATTGGCATCACCTTCATGTTTGGCTTGCCACCAGGTTGCATCATCCTGGCTCATGATCTGAAGGATATCTCCTTTTCTGAAAGCAAGTCCAGCTTCTTTACAAGGAATTGCTTTATCATCATTAGGATCATAGTCAAATAAGGCTCTGATAAACATCTGAAACAAAGAGTGTTTTATCTTTAGAATCAAAATATTAAATGCAATCCAAAGTTACATCCTTTTTCTGTTTCTACAGTTCAAAACCACTGAACTAAATAATGTAAACATTTACTGCTGCAAAACATCCTTATTGATGTCTAGCACTGGAAGTTCATATGGGAATGTTCAACTCATTGCTTCTGCAACTGTAGCCTCAATGGATTTAAAGGCTCTGTGACTCAGGGCAAGCAGGACTTTGCAGGTACATAGTGTGCCCATATGAGGAACAGAGAAGATTCTGTTGAACCAAGATGCTATTGAGTGTCTTCTACCTAGTGAACAATGGCAGGAGTACTTGGAACCAAGCCAGGTCCTTGCAAAAGGTGTAAGACTACCTGTCAAGTACACAGCTGAGAGTTCAGGCTTAAAAACCATGTTACACCCAATCATAAATTCAGCACCTGTGTATTGAAGTGTACAGTGTACTATAAATTGGCATGTTGCAAAAATTGAGTACACAGGCATAAATCACAATCTTGGTTCTGTCATCCAAGCAAAAAATACATATCATCCTCAGCATAACAGTTACTGTGACGGCTTCTGAAATAGTCTTGCTTACCTTGCCTTCCTTCATTGGAATTTCTTCCTTCACACTGGGTATAATTTTAAATGTAATGGCTCCTTGAGACTGAGCCTGGTGAACATTTGAAAAGAAAATGCACTGAGAATTAAGCTATACATTTCAAAGAAATCTTAGAAGATGAAAAAATTCAAATGAATTAAAAAATATATAATGAGTCTATCCTCTCCCAAGCATGATCTCTGGAGTTTGACACCTTCACCTAACCAAACTTTGTACTACAAAAATTAAAATACCCACTTGAAATGCTTGGATTTATTTTCTTCTCTGGTGGGGCAGATGGACTGTTAAAAACTGGGACCTGCATGGTTCAGAGGTCCCACTTCTGTACTGAAGGCAGAAGAAAATGCTACAGCTAAAATATATGCATATTAGAAGCAACTGCTGGACTCCTGGCACAGTTTGGACATCCCTGGAAAAATCGAACTAATATTTCATTTTTCAAAAAAAAAAAAAATTACAGAAAAATTCAAACAGGCTTGTGCCATATTTATCATATAGAGCTATTGGGGGGGATTTATTCTCTTGGCAACTTTGAGAAACTAGAAAAGAAAAACATATTTGAATAGACTACATGTACTAAATGGAAAAAAAGCCCTCCACTATAAATCTTAAACAAGTTAGCCATCATCAACCACCTCATCCATTCATCTTTCCCTATATCCCACTTAAAGTGTGTCTGGCTGCATTTTACTTATTAACCACAATATATTCCCACTGCCTCAGTGACATTTTGCTATTGAAGGAAGTGCTAATCAGTTGGAGGCTCTGCTACTATTGCATGCAGCCGACAAGTTTCATAAAACGAGCAGAGTGCTACAGACAGCCAACGATTTAAGCAAAATGGAAACAGGCCTGTCCACTACCAAGTGAGACATTCTTCTGCTGGCATGTCTGCAATCCAAGGCTCACTGTTTGACAGGCAGCAGCCAAGGTCTTATTTCACCCGCCGTAGGGCTGGAATCCATAGTTTTGTTACTTTAGAAACAAGCTCTAACTAGCTTTTGATGTTTATACTGTACCTCAAAAAGGTAAATGGGGAAATTGTTCACACCTTTCCAGTGGTATTTTGTTTCTAGACATTTTAAAATATTAATTTTTGAAGGAAGCTATGGTTCTGTAGGGAACGTGAAACCATAAAGCAAGAATGAATATCAGCAGGCTAGCACTTGAAATGAATCATCTCGGTTACTGAACTAAAACTGTGAGACAGCTACTCAATTCAGAAGGACAGCAAGGTATTTATGTATATAGAAATGCCTACAGCAAGAATAACAGAGCTGTCATGAACCTCATCAATTTCTTTGATGTAAAAATATTAAATATTTCTGAAAAAGTCTAAATTAGCTAATTTCCAAGTGTTTCAATAATGAGAAATCAGGCTGGTTTTAGAGACTTCAGTTTAGAAGAGCACAGACAGAATAATGTCTATGGCTATATACTGTAAATCAATGTCATATAAAATCTTCATATACCAGTCTATCTAGTACTTGTATTATTAATTAATTGTCACATGGAGTGACAATGAGTTATTAATGAGCTATTAATGAATACATTTAAAATAGTTTAAACTCAACAGATCATGGTGGGCCTTAAATCTGTAGATTATAAACTGAAGTCTGCAACATTCTGCAATATATTTATGGCAATATTACTGTCTTTAACTCTTTAAAAGTAATCTATAATTGCATATATATGTAATGCATGGAAAATCACTCAAAGAGAAATGACAGGTTTGTAAATCGTGGCACTGGAAGAAAAGACATAGTAGAATATATTTTTTTTCTAAGAAATACAGTAGAAATCATAAATCTAATTACTTTTTCTTGACTCTTCTAAATTAATTTTAAAATGCTTGGTAATTACCAAAATGTGTATTATTTCTTCAGGCTTTTTATCATCTACAGGAATCCCATTGACTTCCCTCAGTTCATCACCAACATGAATAAGCCCTACAGAAGAAAAAGAGAAGTTGTGAAGCTGTAGCTATGTATTACACATAAACTGCCATTACCATTCAGCTTGTTTCTCCCTTGTTCATACACTTTAAGCTCCAACTTTCATACACTTTAAGCTCTAACTTAAAACCAGGAATATATGGTGAACGTAACAGCTACTGTCCTCTCAGACAAATTTGATAAGGTGGTTGGTTAACTCATCTCCCTGTCTTCCTCCTAAAATTAGTACCACCTTCTCTACAACTTCTCCAGATTTTCATGCAGATGTTTGAAAAATATCTGTGCCAATTCTTTTTCTACTCATACTACTTTCTTAATGCTAGACAGCTGCAAGTAGTGCAAAGATCACTTAGGCTGGGAGTGCTAATTTGTGGCACAAATGCTTGCTAATCTATCTATCTATCTATCTATCTATCTATCTATCTATCGATGTATGTGTATCTAGATTTACTCCATGACTGCATCTAAGAGTGAAACACAGCTGTCCTAGATTTTCTTCAGAGAAAAAGACATCTTAGTGTATGATTCAGGACTTCTTGATTAAGTTTTTGTAGACACTGAGCATCCCAAACTGAACTATGGTGGTCAAGGATGTGCTGTTATTTTGAAAACTACCAGCTGAAACTCCAAATGGATGTTCTAATATAAAATAATGTCAGCACCACGAGTTCCTCCATCAGCAAGTTGGCATATCCCATCATGGTGTGTGATTCTTGGGGTGTCTGGCACAGGGACAGGAGTAGGACTTGATGATCCTACTGGGTCCCTTCCAACTCAGCATATTCTATGATTTATAAGTGGATGTCATCAATTGGAAACAAACCACAATATATATATAAAAATCCCTCTGTATCCACTAACTCAAAGATACCTTGCTGCAACTGAATTAGGGAAAAAAATCAGCATACTTAATTCAATACAGCAGTATTGAATTATCACTTTGGAGAACTGTCCAGAGCCCAAATACTTCTGCTTGTGATGTATTTAATTTCTACAAAATATGCCATTTGATCTCATCTTGTTCTGAGTTCTAGAACTTGAATGGCTAGTGTCAAACCAGCAACACCTTACCACTTCTATCAGCAGCTCCTCCACGCATTATCCTGGCCACCACAATTGCACCAGTATGTTCATCCTTTTTAATAGTAGCTCCCTTCAGTAAAAAAAAAAAAGAAAAAAGAAAGTTATTTGGTTAATCTCAGCATAATTTTAATACACTACACTAAAAAACATTTGCTATGTAAAATGGCAAAAAGCTGACATTGTATTAATACGTGATTAAGCCAGAAATGATACTTGCTTATGAAAAGAATATACAAAATATGTTGCTCTATTTCTGTCCTCTTAAAATTTGTCTTCTTTTTCAATCAGAAGTAACTCATGCATTCTGTGAGTACACAGGTTTAAAGAAAAAAGGACAATGATGGAAAAAGTTTGCTTTTCAATTTAATGGTAACTGCAGCATACCTTATATGAGTCTGCTGCTAAAATTTAACTAAACTACTGCTGCAAACTGATAAATTGTTGTTCCCACATGAAAATAGGCCATACAACATACTACAGGTACAGAAGGTATATCACTGTTCATAATTGTTACACTTCATGCTCAGAACTGGCTGTGCACCCACTGATCATCCTTTTGCTTTACAGTGTTATCAATAAACAAATACAAATTTGAGAAATGTCCTTGAGTGTTGGGGCTCACATGGAATACTCACAGGACAGAAATACAGAAGAAGGGAACATTTCCTGAGTTAGTCATGGCTGTTTTCATACATTATGCATAGACAGCGCAGGGCACTGAGGTAAGATGACATTGTGTCATTAAACTTCCAATGCACAGCTGTCTAGATGAGAAAAATGCCTTTGTAACAAGAACTGTGAGGGTGCACTGGAAAGGGGCACAAGGTGATTGGGAAGCAGCAGGTAGCAGCAGTGCCAAGTGAGAAGGGACACAGAGGCATGGAGCTGCTGCCTCAGCTGCAGTGCCAGTCCTTTCAGGCAGAACTGGGAGAGTGAGGGAGGAAATGCTGGCCCTGTTCTGGGAGACAGAATTCACAGAACAACACAGGGGAATTTTAACTAGGTAAGTCATACTGCATAATCACCTCCAAAAAGGTTACTTGATTCAGTATTTTCAAAAAACAACAGAAAAAACCAGCATGCCTTGTCCATCAGGTTTTTAACTGCACGATTACTTTCCCATATTAATCTAATTAGTTACCTGCAATAGCTCTAACTTTGTTAATCAACAGAGATATTAAGGACTCTGTCAGGCAAGTCAACTTTCCGAAAATTTCCATATTTGCAATTAGTGAATGAACAGTACTACTTCCCCTCTGAGTGCTACGTGCACTCTGCCATCACTGGTTAAAATTTCCTTCCATCAGAGAAGTGTTGTGCTTGGAGTAAGGTACAGAAATACTTTTTAAGGAAGTTCCTTGAGTAATTTAATGGCTTTTATAGCTACCTTCCTATATGTGTTTAGAATAAACATGAACATCATATTTATCACTACTTCAATTTTTAAGTGTTTCATGAACATAAAGCTGAAAATTATACAAATAACGGAGCTGAGGTTTTTCTACAGTTAGCAATTTCACTAACTGTAAATAAACTTGTTTCCCTTTACCTCTAAGATTGAAATACAGCACAAGTCATGAAGACAAAAAATGGGAGATTGATTTACATTTTTTGCATGCAAGTTGCATTTACAGCAAATAGAAAAAAATTAAAAACAGTCACCATTCACTTTGACTGAAACTTCAACAGCAGCCAGCACTCCACAGCAAAACTGATGTGCTATGTTTGTGCATTTCATTTTACAACCTAAATTTATTAGTCTGAAATTCTATCTATAAGCAAAGTAATTCTGCAATTTGCCAGCCTTATTCTTATGTATTGTTTATTATGTAATTACATCAGCATGCACTTGTTTTCATAACAGTTTCAAATTAGTCTGAGAGTTTCAAAAATATAGATTTAGCTGCAGCTAATCTCACTTTAAGAACTCATTACTTGACTTCTGTGCAAAAAGAATTGCATATCATTAGGAATCTATTAAACAGCCTTAAGCCCCCTAGCTTATATCTCAATATTAAGTTCTGACCTTGCAGCAACAGCTACTAATTTAAAGTTTATTATTAATACCTGGAATGTTTTACCTGTTTTAAAGTAAAAAGGATTTTTTTTGTTTGTTTGTTTGTTTTGGTTTTTTTTGTTTGTTTGTTTCTTTTTTCTGAATATATCCATCAAAAAGAAAAAAAAGCAAGATTAGGATGCTAGAGGCATAAATACAGGACATTTCCACTACACTGTCCATAGAGAACAGGCTCTCCTAATTAATCAAGGAAAGAGCCTTCATCAGAAACGCTTTATGCTTTTTACCTAGAAGTCAACACAATGAAATGCCACCAAATGCAAATGGCAAGCAATGACTGACAGCCCTCCCCTGTGATCACCCACTATCCCAGCCCCACGCTGATATCTGGAAAGTGGTACTTCACTTTGCCAGGCTTTTTAGACAGATCCTAGAAAAAAACCTGTGTGCAATCAAAGACCACACTATTGACCCAAACAGCATCTGGAAGTAACAATAAGGCTCTTGTCCAAGTGGAAGAGTCACTTCATGCTGTATGTGATTATCACTACTGGCACAAAATTAATTCTCCTAGCACAGATTAACTGATCTGAAAGATGGCCCCATGAAGATAACAGGTAAATTGAAATTTTCAAACAAAGGACAAAAGTTCAAAATGACAGGAAAATTATTTAACCCAAGTTTGCTCACTGTCAGGAGCTCCTCTGTGGCAGACCCAAAGTAAATGGGCAGGTCCATGAAAAACACTATTTGAGTTTATGTATTTGTACCTTTAGTACACAAATTAAAAAGAGGGTTCTATAAATTCTATTTTATTCCCAATTTAGAACTCTTAAATCATCAAACACAAGTGGATTTCTTTTTGAAAACCTGAGGAGCTGATTTTTTGAAAAAGCAGCTTCTCTTGTCCTGCTGCCAGCCCTGCTTAAACTGTGAGGCATATATAATCTGGCAAGAAATTCTCCTTATAAGATGTTCAGCTCCAGTACTTTGTTACATGTGCAGTGCAGCTCCTCATTTAGAGCTTTAAAAATGGAAGAAGGTTAGACTGGACCTTGAAACCTGGAAAATATTTTCGGTGTTGTGAGCCAAAAGTGTAAGTTACCCTAAATGAGACATATACAGATGTAATAGCATAGCTCAGTTTAAAATACTTTTAAAGGGAAAAATAAGGAGTTTGGGAGCCATATGGTGATCAGACTGAGAAAATGCTTAAAGGTATACCATACAAAAGCACTAAAAATAATACAAGCTCCTTCAGCAAGGCTCTTTCACTGTTTTTTAGTTGCTTTTTTTCCCCCCTCCATTTTTAATGTAGTACCACTCAGTGATAAGCATTGCTCAGGGTTTCACAGATGTGAGCTTTATTAGTTCATCCATTTATCTGCTGGTTCCAGAATATAAACATTTTAAGTCTTTATTTTTAAAGACAGAAAAACTAGCCTGTAAAATATATTACTAATAAGAGAATTTGAAACATCAGTAATATTTTTGCATACCCCTCTGTTAAACAAAAGCACATAAAGATGATAAATGCAAATAAGTACTTCAATAAGCCTTATGTTAATTCATTCTCTATTGAAAGTGCAAATACAAGTATCAGTTACCTACCTTACAGTGAGGAGTTATTTAAAAGTTGATATGCACTTTTATGTAGACTATGTAGACTAAAGCTAGCCCTACGTCCAAATTAATCCCACCAAAAAACCAGCTAGGTTCATCCACTAACGTGAACTGAGCTACAGGGACTAAGAGTGTGAGGTAAGTGAAAGCTGTAGCATCTGCATGGACAGAACATACAAATGACTCCTTTAAATCACCAAAATTAATTTCAACGAAGTTCAGCTATGGAAATAAGGTACATAGTTCAAGTTACATGTCCAGGCTACTTCGTAGCTCTGGAGAATGAATCGTCCTTTCATTAAGTCAGGAATCTTAAATAGATGGCATGGGCCAATCTCTGGAGCTGCCTATTTTTCTCTTGACTCTAGACACGGCATGGCATAGACGTCAGTTTTCAAATAGCCAGATTTATGTGAAATGAATCTTTGTGACAAAGAAGCCACCATCTTAATGTGAAGAAGCATTGTAACAAACCTGGAGTATTACATTTGGAAGCTGGAAGTAGTAGGAGGCCAGGTACTGAACTCCTGGTAGTATGGTTATTCATCCCGGATATCAGAAATGCTAACTAGGAACAGGGCTGTGGCTGAAAAAGCCTTGGAGAGGTAGGCATAAGTAAAAGCTCTCCAAGCTCTCTGATAAAAAGCCCAATTACAGACAAGTGAATTTTGGATTCTCTCTGAAAAGAGATGTTTCTACTTCTCTTTATGTAAGGTTCAGAGATGTTCCAAATTTCTTTGTTAAAATAAAACATCCTAACACAATTTCACCTCACTTGAGGGAGATGCTGCTGGAATGGCATTTGCTAACAGAGCCTTAAAAAACTGCCAAACCCAATACTGTGGAAGGATTAATAAAAAGTTTAAAACACCTCTCTCAAAAAACTGGGGGAAAGTTCAGCACTGACTTCTGAATTGATGAAATCTGGCAAACAGAAGGCCCTCCTACAAACCATGTGTTTCCCTCCCTTTTGAAATGATTACTCCTGGGAGCTCAGGCTTCATTAATATATTATTAACCCCTGCTTAGAACACTGGTGAGGTGCTTAACTCAGAGAAAAGCATGAACAGGAGCACGAGAGGAAATGTGGAGCAGTTTTATATAAAAATGGTCACTAGGTATATTCCAAAGAAGTTAAGAGAGTGCCTAATTGCTTCACAGTGAGTACTGTTGAAAGTCATCCAAAGGAAATGCAATTCAGAATGTCCAGGGTGTGCAACTGATGTAAAGTTCATGGCTTTGCAGGAAAACAATCTCTACTGCTTGGGTACAAATAGAATATGAGACTGTGTCTGGAGTGGAAGAAAAGTCTAAAGAGCTCAGTATCTTCAAGTCAAGAAACCAGACAATCTCTATCCCAGTAAAAATATTGTGTAGTACCTCCAATCCCAAGCTCAGTTGCTTCCAGAAGTAGGATCCTGATACAATGTTGCAAGTGGAAGCCAGACTTTTTGACTGGAGAATAGCAAATCGATTAACAGAACAAGTAGAGACTCTTTGATCTCCACTAAGAATATCCAAGACTTCAGAGCAAGCTCTGAAGGAAAATCCATTGAAAAGACATACAAATAAATAGTAAATGAAATTATAATTAGTTTAGTAAACATAGATCATGGTCTAGCTTCCTTTAGTAAAATAACTTTGGGAAGCATAAACACAGTAGAGCTAATATACATAGTATAAGCCTGTCTTTAGTTATTCTGCCATGCTATATTTCGTTAAGACCTTATCTGAATTACAATTCATGTTTCTTCTCACCCCCACCTAAAGGGAAAAAAATCTAGAGAAGACAAAGACACAAATAATAGGTTTGTTAGGTATTGTGGTGATGGTGTCACAGTAAGTCGCTGTAAATCTGACACAAAGAAATTAATGTTTGACATGAACATGAATAATGCTAAAATGGATTGAACATGCATTATGGAAGAGGAGGAGGACACTATATTCTTTGAACTCTTCCTGGAGAACAAGTAACAGGACTCACCATAAGCTCTTCTCTAACAAAAATAAAACATCAAGATAGGCTCAGGATCTGGAAAGATCACAAATAATTTTCCCACACAGATAAAGCACAACCTTAGAAATGCCGGAGATTCCACATGTGTGGTTAGTCTGCTCCAGTACTGGACTTCATAACTAATGGAATACTTCTGTCAATTGTTAGTCTAAACCTCCCAGGGCTGCACCTTGTGACCACTGCCCCATGTTTTAGCATCTTTCACTGCTGAGGAGTTTGGATTTATTGTCCTTGTGAGCTCCCCACTCTCAAGTACTTGTATGCTGCAATTAGCTCCCACCCTTTGCCTCCTCTTAATAAAAGGTCTACAACAGATTCCATTGTAAGGCTGTTTTCACTTTGGTAAATAAACAAAGCAGTCTTGAACTACAGAAATTAGTTTGTTCATATGTTTTATATTTTCCATGGCTGCTGTCATGTCTAGTAAAAGATCTAAAACCCCCTCTCTGTTACCTCTGTAGCACAAGAGTTGTGCCAAGTGTGGATTTAAGAGATTTTACAGGTTTTGGCTGGGATAGGGTTAATTTCCTTCATGGTAGCTCCTATGGTGCTTGGTTTTAGATTTGTGATGAAAACAGTGTTGATAACACAGGGATAATTTAACTGTTGCTGAGCAGTGCATACACACTGTCAAGGCTTTTCTGCTCCTCACCCCACCAGTGAGGAGGCTGGGGGTGCACAAGGAACTGGAGAGGACACAACTGGACAGCTGACCCCACCTGACCAGAGGGATATCCTACACCACATGCTGTCATGCTCTGCAATAAAACCAGGGGAAGAAAAAGGAAGGGGGGGATGTGTGGAGTGATGGTTTTTGTCTACCCAAGAAACAATTACACGTGATAGAGCCCTGCTGTTCTGGGGATGGCTGAACACCTGCCTGCCCAGGGGAAGTGATGAACGAATTCCTTATTTTGCTTTGCTTGCACATGGAGCTTTTGCTTTACCTATTGAACTGTCTATCTCAACCCACGAGTTTTCTCATGTTCATCCCTCCAAGTCTCTCCCCCATCCCACTGGGGAAAATGAGTGAGTGGCTGTGTGGGGCTGAGCTGCTGGCTGGGCTTAAATAGACACACAGGTATCTGGAACAGCTCAGTGTCCCACTGGAGTGAGGAGGCAAGAGTGGAATTTGACAAACAGCTCAAGGATAACCTTTGGCTTAAGCAACTGGTTTTGTCCCTTTAAGAGAGCTTAAAATCTCAAAAGCCAATATACAATGTATAGATTTCTTAGAAGGTTTCAGAAAATATCTGAGTTATGTTTTAAGTTACTATTATCCAATCCATTTTGAGATACTATTAACTTACGGTATTTAACTCCTAAGTCTTAGTAACAAATCATGTTTGTAACATGAAACTATGTAAGTTAAGATTTTATTAAGCTTTTTCTGACAAATTAAAAAAAGGTGTTTTAATTAACACTAAAAAGAAGCTGCTCAATTAGACTTCATTTCATACGGTATGTTCCAATCTCCACATACGTTTCAGAATGAATAATCTGATATTAAATCCTAAAGCAAGCTTGTTTTCTTTCTCAAGGAATTTCTTTGATAAAAAAATATAAAAAGCTTAAAGCTGTGATTTAAATATTTGAGGAAAAAATACTTAGTATGTTAAAACAAAGTAAGAACTTTCCATATGGTCAAACTTGTAATTATGCCCATGGGTACCTACAGTCAGTCAATAAGAAAACTCATTTCTTGTTTATTGATGCCAGAAATCCATCAAGAATTAGAGTGATAGTAAGGTATCTACTGTGGGACAAGCTATCCTTGTATGTCTAATAGAAGCAGCACTCTCCCACTGTCATCTCAAGTACAGTATGATGACCTTCTCAAAGTACGTTTGCAGGTATTTCTCCAGGCTTGCTGTCCATTAAAACAAATATTCAGTATAACATAAAACAAAGCCCTTACTGGTTTGCAGGAGAAAAAGAACATAGTTAAATTTTATACAAGATGACTCCCACTCTACAGCAAATAAAAATAACCAAATCAGTAAAGCATTTTAATATTCTTGTAATACAACCTAGGTTTAGTCCTTTCATTTTTCCAGATATCCCCATGAAGATATTAACTTTCTAGTATTCATAATGCAAAGTACAACAACAGACATCTTAAATTTGCCCAGATTTCAATTCAAGTATTTTAAAATATGTTTTCATGCTTTCTTTTCAGTGTACTGAAAGGTCATGGTTTTTTACATGAATGCTAACAGGCACAGTTCACAACACAGGTCAAGATTTCTTTGGGGATTCATTCTCTGTCTCTCATTTTAAAGTAAGCTCATGATTTGAATTCAAGATAAAAGACAAATACATATTTGATCCAAATGCTCACACTGGCCCACATATATAATGCTTAAACACCATGATGATCAAAATCCTATTATTTATTTCATATGCTTTACTAACAATGACTGTGAATGGAAGTCACAAGTGTATTAATTAATGTTACAAACAACTATGTGTAATGTCTGTCTATCCATGTTTCAAGTTAATATCACCCATCCACGTTCATAATCTGAGCAGTCCCCACCCTGCATGCAAACACAAAACCCCAAACCAAAAGACAGAGTTACCTACCAACGGTTCCCGGTTTTTGACGAGCCTAATTATTTTAACTGAATCCTCTTCTTCATCAATATCATCAGGCATGGGGGGCAAGACAGGATCGTAGTTCTTCTGAGCAACAGTATCATGTACAGAGAGCAAAGCCTGGAAACATTAATAGTCAGTATATTATTTGGCATCTGAAAAGTTTAGGGAAGGCAAAGCAGAGGATATTATTTATATCTTGACTCTACTACAGTGATGCAAGTAGATTGAATAGAATTCTTGTAAACAATTGTACTTCATTTCAAACTGATGAAACAACTCCATAAAGAATATGTTTCCATATATACAGTGTATGCTACTAGTAAATTGCAGATGGAGAACTGTCTTCATACATACAAAACCACCACGTGCTTTGCATGCTAGCTTGAAATTACAAGAACTATGAACAGGAGAAAACTTTAGTCACCAGAAGTAAGTAAATAATTATACTTGCCCTAAGTAAAATGTTTATTTGATACAGTAGGCAGTCCTATGAAACAAATAAGCAAAATAAGCACTTTCCAAGACTTCTGTCCAAGCACAAGATGTATGACATGAAGCTGTTACCCAACCATTCCTTTCACAGGAGCTCTGAAAGCTTACCTGGTTACTGGATTCCTTTCATGTGAGCCTCAAATTATCTTAGGAATTTTTTATTTATTATAGAATTAACTAAGATTGAGGAACATACTACTAAAACAATTTGGTTTAGGCAGGTGCTTATCAATCACCTGTTATATGTCTTTCTTGCTTCCTTTCTTTCTCTGTTGCTTCTCCAGTTCATGCATTGCTTGAAAAATAGATTTTTCAAAGAAAACCCTAACAAAGATTGACAAAAGGTCCCATCTTAAAAATAAAATAATTTGTGAACTTTCAGGAAATAAAGAATCTTGAAAGGCAAAGGAAATTAGAAAGCTCATTCTCCCAAGGCTAAAAAAAATCTCAGTGATAACACAAAATTCACAGTTCTTTCTAGATACAGAACTCGTGAAGTTCTTTTCTATTTTGAAAGATCTTCATTATTTGTAATACCTTGTAAACTGGTGAAAAATGGTGAAGTAATGTTTTAACTTTTGCAGTGAAAACTGTACAATGTACCACATACAACAGCAACAGCCGTACATATAATTCTATCTACTGCTTTCAGTTGCTTCTGTTTTCAAGTAGTTTCCTCTCAATACGTGAATATTTAACAGCTTTTCTTAATAAAGGACAGAAAAAGGCTACACTTCTCTGATGCCAGTTTCCTTGCTACTTAGTAATAGTTGGACAGTATTTGACTGAGTACACAAATGACCAGAAACTCTATGTTCTCAAGGATAACACAAATGTTTTTAAAAAGCGTGACACTTCCATTATGCTATTCCAGGGGGTTATTTTCTGAATGGAGGTAACTCTTAACAACAGAAAACAATTTCCAGGCAATGCTACAGCTACCATGTCAAAAGCTGAAGGCAAACAGCATATGGTAATCTTCAAGTTCTGAAGTCTAAATTTAAACTTAGGGCTTCAACAAAATAAACACACAAGAAGATCGTGCCTGCTTCGTGATAAATTACTATTGTTTTACTAATTTTTATGCACATTGTACAATTTAATAAAAACACTTCAACACACTAATTATTTCTGGGTTTCTTCCCAATAACAGTTAAGAATTTAGACTACTTACCATCAGAAATTACCGTCTTCCTCCAACAAAAGATCAGTTTTACTTTAGATCTGAGCTATAAACCTCAGGCTAGCAATTATGGATCCTCCTGGAAATGTTTATTGTGATGCATTACATATGTAAAAGCCAAGTAATCACATGCAGTCCTCTAAAGATGTATGTGAAATATCAAAGATACACTAAAACAAAAGTAGTGTTTGCTTTTACTTCAGGCTACTTACAGTTAAGACTTCTAAAACTAGTCTTCTGCAATTACATTTTTCCACATAAAGCTAGGGCACATTCATGGACTGGTTCAATTTAATGAGGTTCTATATTGCAGTTTAAAAACAATCAGGCAGATAGAGAAAACAGATGAAAATAATATAAAGCACCTTTTCAAGAGTAAAAGGCAGACACTTAAAACATGTTCAAAAGAACCTTGTCTTGACAATGAAACTTGCAAAACAGATTCTGTCCACTTCTACACTGAATGATGCCACCAGTGTTAATAAGACACTTCCCTGCTCTGACTGCCAGATCAGGCTCCTGGACTCCACATATGGAACACTGATGCATCCCAAGCGCTACAAGCCAGTACCAATCAATGCCTGGTATTTATGATGCTTTTCTTCGCTTCAACTTCACAACAACTGGAACGTATCAACCCATTCCTTTCTTCTCCCAAAGAACATATTAAACCACAATGTACTACAATTAGCAATATATCTTTTCCTCAAACTCCAGCACTACTTTATCTCAGTGCAAAGATACATATTTCAGATAAGAGCAGGAATGCCAGAAATTATGTGCCTTTTCTCAGTCAAGCTTTCAGAAGAGCTTCTGTCATCACAAACTTGTTTATGATGTACAGTGAACATGCTAAGATTTCTTTCCTTCTTGTTTTCCATCGTTGCTTCTTTTAATACACTACTCTGTCCACTGTAGTTGCTCTGAAATATTCATCAGCACAGACTTCGGGCAATAACTAATCTACAAACAAAACTTAAAACACCATTTTGATTTCATTTAACACGTTCAACAGAAGTGATCAGTCTGTCCTTGAGAGCACTTCCATATGTTTTGAACACATGAAGAAACTACTGGATTCATAGATCTTCAGCAGAATTGTTGTACCATTCAATTAATATAGTCTAAAAAACTGTGTATCAGACTAGATGTGTATAGAGAAGGATGGGATTTTACTTAAAAATAAACAAGTAACAAGTGCCAAGAAATAAAACTTGGATCCTAAGATGAACAAGATTTACCCTGAATAATTGGGCAGTAAATGCACAAGGCAATGTAAAGGTAGCAATGTTCTCTTTTTGTACATAAGAACTGAAGAACTGATTCATTTCCACTATACTAATTAATTGTTTAACTCTCTTAGGAAACTGCAAGAAGTGTATACCAATTTTTTTTTTTTTTTAATGCTTTGGTTTTGTTTTCAAATACACAGCTCTTTGGAACTATGTACATAGGATCCAAGATTTGGGTCATGTATATTTAAGCACCTCTGGAGAAAAAGATTTTATTTCAGCTCTAAGTTCTATGCTTATGATTCACTAATGTAAACATGGTCCATATTTAGAACTTGAAAGAAGGTATGATTCAAACTCCTGCACTACCTAAATATAAATATTGATGTTCAGCTAAATTCTTAGACATGATCTAGCTGGAAATGAATACTTTCACTGGACCTCTGAAATGTCTAATAACTAGTGCTGTATTTTTCATATTAAAACTATCACTGATCATTTCACAGTTTATAAATTGAAATTTTACACTATCAACTTACACAAAGAAAATCTGACATTGGAAATGTTACAAGTACTTTTTCTTAAACTGTTCTGAAATTTTAAATGTTTATTTAAATTGAGAATGTTATTAATGAAAACAATTCTACCCTTTGAAAAATGTGTATCTCTTAACTAGACTGACTACATTTTTGCTCTTCTAAAATGATGACAAATTTCATATTATTTTTTGCTTCTCTTTATATTTTGAGATCTGTAAGAGTAAAAATACACCAGCAGTGCCTGGTTCATGAACACAGCTCCTTATGTTTTCTAATTCTCTTTATTAAAAAAAATCTCCATCTAGGATTTATTTTTAATTGATACTTTGCGTTTAGTAGTCTAGAAAAGCATTTTAGAAAATGGTAAGTTAAAGAAGCGAAACAGAATGGGTGAAGAAACAAAAGCACCGTCTTTTTTAATAGTAATTGGGAAAAAAAACCCATTATTGGAAGCTTAAATATTGAATAGTCTCAACAGAAACTTTGCAGCAGCTCAAACCAACTTTTACGAGAGCCAACAGCTGCAACAAGAGTGCGACACTGCCAACCCAGCGGCTGGCGACCCTGCTGTGGAGCACATTACTGCCCTGGCAGCACAGTCAGCAAAATGGAACAAAATGGCCCATGACTGTGCTGTCCCGGCGCACAGTTTGGATCATTAGCACCAGCCACCTTCTCTGGCAGTTCAGCTTGAACTCCATCAGGTGAGACACAGACATTTTCCCACCTCTTTGCTTTGCCATGGTGCCAGTAACTGCCACTGAGGCTGGCACAGAAAGGTTTCACTTGAGGAGAAAAGTAACCTTATCAGCAACCACAGCAATGTGCCCCTGAACTCACCTGGCAGAGCTCATCCACCAGAGAGCTCAAGTCATATTATACTTTCCTTTGAGATAAGGTTACAGAAGAAATAAAAAAAGGATGAAAATGTTGGTGGAGAAAATTATTTAAGATTGGCAAGATTAATTTATGAGTAACTCGCATAAAATTAAAATAATGTGAGTGATGTCATCCAGCAACAGACACCAAAGAAGAAAAGCTGAAAGAGCTGGGAGAAGACTGAACCACTGAAGGAAAGACCATCAAGAGCATCAGAACGGAAGGAGAAGCAGAAGAGTCATAAAAGCCAAACATGTGCAAGAATTTGGAAAATAGTAGAATAAACCAGCAGAAAGCTGAAGCACTGTGGTGATGGCATACAGACACTAGCCAGTGTGTGGTAAAGCAGCCATCAGAAATCAACAGCACGTGGCAGTCTCTTCACCACCACCACTGCCTGCTAAGGGACTATGTGCAACTCTAACCGCGATGCAAGACAAGGGTTAACAAGGGAACAAAAAGGCAGGTGAAAACAGGCGTCTCAATTAGCAGATAAGAACAATCACATTAGCTGAACTCTCCAGCTTGGCTAAAGCATGAAGTATAATCCAGAAGCAGAAGCAAGCAATAAAACTACAGACAGGAGAAACTCAGTTGTGCTGCTAAAGTGGCCAGAGGATGGCTGGAGCAAGAGCAAAAAACATTTTTTACAAGCTACAGTAATCACACATCAAGCAGAGAAATAGCATTATTCTTTCTGATGCTGCACTAATCTAATCACTTTCCAAGAGAAATCTGGGATTTTCTGTTCTGTACAAAATTCCCAAGTTAAATACATAGAGTAAATAATGTTAAAGAAATCATTTAACTTCAGTTTGCTTTTGCTACTGAGGATCACTCACACTATTCAATCAACATAAGCAAAACAGGGATGGTAAAAAAAATTAAATAAGGTCCTTTATCTTAAGCATAATTTTGTGTTCTTAATCAGGAAACACCTTAGTACACCAAGGGGTGTACTAAGTAAGAGGTAAAAAAAATCTGGGCTAATTTACTTCTTTCCATCCTTCAAATGATAAATTTTCCTATATACTCTTTATAAAACATCTAGAAATTATACATTGTATGAGAAGACAGCAGTTACATATGTATAAAAGAGAAAATAACATTACATGCTTGCAAGTGTCCCATCTGTACTTAAACTAGAGTTGCCCTCTTGTCCAGTTGGCAATTAAATCCTTTTCTCTTCCAATCGGACTTTGATGCAGCTGGGTCACAGCAGTGGTTCAAAATAATAACACATACTGTGTACATGTGTGGTTTTGAGTTCTTAATATCTACCGTGGACTAATGATCTTAGCACAGCAACATCTCAGTTGGATAAATATTCAGTATATATTACTTTTTCCTCTTTACTGTGGTGGACTTTATTCATGACTATGTGAACTTCCTTTCACAAAAGGGTAATTTCCTTGCCTGAAAATGCTATTTTCTTGATTTCAGATTCACCACTCTGAATTGATGGGTTTACCTGCAGCTGGTAGCCAGACGGCAACAGCCAACAGAAAAATGAACTTTCGGCGTCTTCAGACCCCCACTTCCTCTGGCTCAATGTTCACAGCCCCCGGAGATGCTTCCCAAATCAAACTGTTCTCAGTGTTCACAGAAATATGCAGTCTGTCCACCCATGTCATCTGGCAAAGGTGTTAATACCCTTCCAGATGACAGCCCTATGTTCTCCCTCAGTTGTGGATAACAGCAAAAAAAGCTCTGATTTTAAATCAATAGTGAAGAATCTGAACAGTCTGTTTTACATTCACAACATGATTTATGTAGCTAAAGTGTCCTTGAAGCTCAAAGCCCTGTTTAAGTAGCTTCCAAGAATACAAATAAATGGTTTTCAGAGTGGAAAATGCCGAGACAGCAGCATTCTTTTAATATCTTGGCAATCCTTAATCAATTCCTTTTTTGAAAAAGTGGCAGCTTCCTGAGAATACTAAGTGTCTACAGTGGTAGCATATACCTTTTCTTGGTTTAAAACCATCCAAAGACATCCCAGAGAAATCATATGAAAATATAAACTAAAGAAAGTAAAATCTGAGGATGCAGTTGCCTTTTCTGAAAAACTGTCTTTAGGAATGACCCAGCCTTTACTTGACATTGACATGGTGTCTAAAGTCCTCAAAAGAAAAAAAAATCTATTGATTCAAAAGTTTTAAAGAATCTGAGTAAACCTAATTCCTCCAGAAAATAATAACATGTATTCATCTCTGATAAGGAGGTCTTAAATTCAGCAATAGAGTACTCATACTACATGGGAACCTAACAAAAAATTATGTAGAAAAGAGGAGACTGTTGAATGGAGAGTTCAAATAAAATATGGTCCAGCAAATGCAAAGGAAAAACACCACTGAAGGAAAAAGCAGCATAAAAAGATCACATCTAAAAAAAGGGACTACTTGCTTCGTATTGTGCAGTTTCTCCATTTCCAGAGTCCATTTCCAGCAGATGAATGGAATTTCTACTTGAAAGGGATGTGATTTTATCTGTCATGATTTTTTCCTCCTCCTAAATTACCAGCTTCAGCAATGTTGCCAACTTTTATGTTCTGTATCTGAATGCTGTAGTTACATGTACGCAATTCAACATACTTAGGTGGGTGAGAGTTGGTTCCCTCATGTTGGAAAGTTTGTATATGTAACCAAAGAATTTCTTTGATTTACTTTTCAGATTTAATATTTTCTGCTGCCAACCTGCCTGGCTTCACTTTTGTTTATGTTATCTATCACTTTGTTTATTATATGTTGGCTGCTAGTGAGCATTCTCATATCCATACGTCTAAGATCAACAGACAAGCTCTGCACTGGACATGAGCCGAGTTATCACCAGATGGACCTGAGAGCATTTCCAGAGTACTACGATGGTTGTTACTTAAATGTTCTCATGCAGCATATTCTTTCACCTCCTTTCTATCATTTTGTCTCTATGCTTCTAATATGTTGTATATTGGTATATGTCAGTTCCTACAACAGTAAGAGTGTGCCACAACTGCTTTCTGATTTTCTCTGCCTGACAAATGTGAAAAATCAAGGCTTTTCTTGCTGTTTTTAAAAGGACTATTTTGCCATTATGTTTTTGTTTTACTTACTCCATCCCAGTAACATGAACAATCCAAAAATAAAGACAGCAACTTATTTTTCCAGCTGTCCTTATCCAGAAGAGTTTTCTATTATTTTTTTTTTAATTATGGGTGCAAGCAGAAGTGGAAATCAGAAGTCAAGGTCTAAAATTGAGACGGGTTACAAATAAAATATATTTTTCCTGCAACCGGTTGCCAAAATATGTGATGGATAGCTTCTCAAAGTGGCAAATAGTTTAAAGCCACAAAATACTGGGCAGAAAGATTTCAGTCATTTGCCAACAAAAGTCTCCCAGCACTGTCCCCTCTACCCCAGCTTCATGGCTGGTATGCTCAGAACATCTATGGGCTATCTATCCATCAACCAATGTCATCAAACCATCAGTGCTGTGGTCCTTGCTGACTGTTCCAGTCATTAGCACCTATTGCTCAGGGGGAAAAATAAGTATTTCTATCTCCCTGCTGATATTTCACAGCATACCATCAAAAATCAAACATATTCTTGCAGATTTATAAATTAATGGCATCTGATTTTGCAAGTAAGGATTATATAGGTAACTTTTCAGTTGACATATAAAGTACACTGTACTCCAGCTCACCATATTAATAAATTTAAAGTGTTTGTATAGTAAAATCTCTTAATGTATGAGCACAATTCCTACGACCAGTCCTACCAACACATCTCGCAGACCAGTGATGAGTAAATAGTTAAAGATCATGGGAAATTACGCTTCCTAAACAGATATTGTGTTTGTGTTACCATTTGCAAGCATAAATATTTCATGAAGAGGACAACAGTCTCCCAGGACATGTGCAAGGGTAGAAAACATTGGTACATCTGGGAAGACAAGTCTGTAACAGGACAGGGCCAAAAAGTTCCCCAAGTGCCTAGGATACAGTAGCAGCCGAAATGTAGCTCAGATCTTAACAAACCTGAAATTTGCATTTGAGTTCTTCAGATGCAAAACCTGAACAGTTGTAGGCAAATCCCAACCATTTCCAGTGGAAAATGTTGACTTTGCAGAAAACACACAGCTCAGTGAAAAAGCCCTGATGGAAAATCTTCAGCAGGTCTAATTACAAAGGAAATGTTGGAAAGAAGACAAAGTTTAGATTAACTTTATTTTTTTTTAATTACATGGTACATGAAATGCTTCATGAACTTTTCAAAGCAAAAATGGATTTTTTTTATATTATTATAGCACAGTATTTTCTTTCAGTTCTTTGTATGTTAAAGTTCTGGTAGAAAAAAGCCAGCAGTCTCCTGGACATTAATTTATATCAATTTTCACCAGTGACTGTAAGGCAGCTTTAGAAGGCTCTGCTGATAAAGGCTTATAATGTTTGGTTTTTTAACAGAACAAGCTGCATTTTGATCTGAACAGTCTACTAGGCTACTATGCAAACCCAGTAAGCCTCAGATGACAGGGATGATGGTATCAGCAGTTGTTTATGAAATAAAGGGTAGAATTTACAAACTCCCCAGTAAATACAAGAAAACCAGAACAGGATAGGACAACATTAAAGGTATGCTTCATGCTCAAAGAAGCATTACTTCTTCTTTCAAAGAAACCTAATCAAATATATGAAGCATGTACATGAAGAACAAAGTGCACTAGCTTCATTATCTGCAGCTTTAATTTTGTTTAACTCATGGTTCTATTCTGAAGGAAAGCCAAAGACATGAAATTAGATGAAAATATTTACAAATGTAAATTATTTTGTGAAACAAAGTCAAGTGTACCACAAATGAATTGCAAATAAAACAGCAAGCATAAATCCTACTTGCAATTTGCTGGTGTATCCACCTTTGCCATTTGAAAGAAATTAAACCCCCCACCCCCGAACTTAAAACAAAGAATCTGTATTTTGTATGAACAGTAACATTCCCAATCATACAAGAGCAGTTTTTCCTTCACTCTGCAAGTTAGCTTAAAGTTACTTCCAAAATTCTGTTCATTCTATGGTAATAAAAAGGACAAGAAAAATACTGCATGTCCACCACTTGCTCCCTCTATGGCTACAGGTACAGTGCCCCAAAGTGACCCAAATACTTTACATTCTGGTGCACCATGAGGCACTGAACTCATTCACAGTCCTGCCTGGTGCCCTTGTTTAGGTACCTGGTTTATGTTTCAGATCAGCAGCTGGCAAACCTTCCAGCACACATAAACAGAAGATAAACTCCACTGAAACAGGCAGAACCACCACTGGAACAGCTTCATTTCCTCTGGGTCATAAAGGTATAAACATTCTTCAGAATAGTTTAAGCACAGTGGCATTAGCTTTTGAAATAATTATTGTTCTGCACATTACACCAATGACCACAGATGACATATTTGACATAATTTAAAACACACTTAATTTACCCTAATAGAGATTAACTTCAATGGCAAATTGCTTATTTTGGTATGTAATGACCACAAACATTATAATGCTGTTATAAACCCAAAGTTAAAAGTTATTTAGATCTGAATAATATATATCAAGCCTGTCTCAAAATTAGTATAATTGGGATAACATCATTCAGTGGACTAAAAGATGGTTCATTCTTTAACAGTCTTTTTTATTTACAGCCACAGCAATAAATTAAGTGCCTAAAATGTTAATTCTTATAGTTATTTGTTCCAGTTTTTCAAATAATTTTAAAAAGAAATAACGATTATGCTCCTCTGTCATGACACCATCCCAAAAAGAACACAGTTTTTTCCAGCTTGTTAGAAAAGGAACTGAAACCTAATTATTTAAGACAGTTTTTAATGAAATGTGGAAGAGAATTTGGAAGCTTTAAAGTCTTTCATTCTTAGCTTGATCATCTGTCATTTGTACATCTCCTTTCTTACAGTGTTCCCCACTAGAGTTCTGCCCTGTTACTGACAGGGTTACTCTAGTGACTGCTTTTCCTCTTCCCTTTTTCATCCCTACTAACAGATAAGAGCATTTTTCTAACTTGATCGTGACATATTCATTAAATAGCTAAAATTAAATTCCCTTTTAGGTGTATTTTGTATTAGCATCTTGAATCTTAGTCTTCCAATTATATGTTCCAATTTACACAATTGCATAACAATGAAAAGTATTTTGTCTCTAGACAAGATACTAATAAAAAAAACAAAACAAAACATATTTAGTGCTCTCAACAGCAGTACTTCCAGATTCATAAAAAACCCAAATATCTATAAAGACATCTCTCTTAGTTGCACTGGTGATGCATCATAATTTTTTAAATTTTTGTCATTATTTTCAAAATTCTGTACAACTCTCCTCTTTAAAGATGTTCTTTTTTGCTTTAGTTTTGCCAAATTATAAACAACTGACTAAATGTGAGAATACTTATTTCTTTATGCTATTCATATTTTGTACAAAAGCACTCACAGGAGTGTCTTCTCTTAAATCAGAAATACTTTTTCCTCATGTATTCCCCAACTATATATTCTAGTTTTCATGTTAAAAAACAGCTTAAGAGTTTAACATGTTAAAGTTAAAATGAAACTAAATGTATTGAAACTTACATTGTTGTGTTTGTGTGTAAGGTGCTTGGGCATTTTGTTTGGTTGGTTTTATTAAATTGCAATAAAATGTATAAATTGAAGATACAAAACTTATAGCTATAGATATAGATATATATAGTTATGGTTAGGCCAGCCTATGGGCAGTGCTGCGTAGCTCTGGTCAGAATGGTGTTTGGACCTAAGTGAGAAAGTTTTGGGTGATTTGAAATGCCAGCAGATCAGGCTTGGGTCTGCCTGCCCTGCTCTCTGCAAATGTATTTTAGATATCTTAAAGTGCAGTTTCTGTCTGGTGAAAGGTCTGGAGGTGAAGCCAGATGAGGAGTGGATGAGGTCACTTGGTCTGTTCAGCCTGGAGGAGACTGAGGAGAGACCTCACTGCAGTCAACATCTTCCTCATGAGGGGATGAAGAGGGACAGACACATGTGGTGACCTGTGACAGGATCCGAGGGAATGGACTGAAGGTGTGTCAGGGGAGGTTCAGGTTGGATACCACAGGGTGGTTGGGCACTGGAACAGGCTCCCCATGGAAGTGGTCACAGCACCAAGCCTGACAGTTGGATATATTTGGTCAATGCTGTCAGGCTCATGGTGTGATTCTTTGGCTGTCCTGGGCAGGGCCAGGGTTGGACTTTGATGATCCTTATGGGTCCATTTCAACTCAGGTTATTCTATAATTCTACTTCAAAGAGCTAATTTCTGGTCTGCTTAAAAATAAAAATACAGTATTCAACTGCATTCAGGTTCTAGGGTATGGAAATACTGTTCTATTTCTTGATATCTTTAACAAGGTAAAGCAAGATTAAAGAATGCAAACTCTAAGTCCTTATTTGGTAATAGAAATTAAAAATAATAAGTGTGGCTGGCCTGTGTCCACAGGGCTCCACAATTATATTTAAAATCGAGAACACAAATGAAATGTCTAACACACAGTTAAACAAATTCACTTGATTTCCCAGAGCTACGTGCTCTGTTTTACTTCCAAAGTTCTGTTTTAATCAGAAAAGATAAACCACAACCATTATTAGCTCATTTAATTATGGTAAGTGATGCCACATTTGACAGCAGGGAAAAAAACCCCATGCTGTAACTGGATACTTCATGCAGTTTTTACAAGACTAGAAATGCCCAATTTATTTTTCTTTTCAAAACAAAATGCACCTGACAAAATCTTAGAATTACTTTTAGGATATTTTGAAAACCTCAGGTCTGATAAATGTAACTGCCTCAGAGAAACTACTTTCTTCTTTAGAAAACTTCTCTGTGGATGAAAATGACAAGCACCACAATTAGTCAAAAGTTTTACTCATCAGATGCAAACACTCAGAAATAAATTCAACAAAAGAATTTTGTAATACAGAATTAAAATACAGAAGTATTTATCTAATCAGGTATGATTAGAAACCTCTCCCAGCCTTTTTTTGCCTGCTAACCAAACCTGCAAGTTATGAACACCTTGCTAGACCTGTCCCCTTACACCATCAGACTTGTGGAGGCAGGGAGGTAGTGCAATAAACTAATCCTAACCATCCTTCACCATGCCATAAACTTAGAGCAGAGCTGTAGGAAAGTGGAAACTCTCCTGGCTCCAGCTAACACTGCAGTTATAAATCTGGTCAGGAGAGGAAAGCTGCCCCTGCAAAGTAATGTTCCTTAAGTCAATCCCAAATTAAGCCTATATGGTTTTAGATAAAGTCTATGGAACATCATTGGAAAAAAGAGATCAATTATCCCAAGTAATTTCAGGTGTGTGAAAAAGAGCTGTTCTAGCCATCATTTGGTCCCAGGAATATAGAACAAAACAAAGAAACCCTCTCAAGCCATAAACCTAATAGCAAAGGGCTAGAAAAACTTACAGAATGTATGGCATAAACTCAGATACAACTGAAGAGACTAGGTAATCTGTGAGGAGAAACTGGAAGTACCGAGTCCCAGAAACGGCCTTCCTTTCCTTTTCTGTCCAAGAGAGAGCAGGGGAGATCAACAGAAGAATTTCAAATACAGCCTCTGACTGAATGCAGTACAGTCACCTGGTCAACATGATGGAGGAGGGAGCAGTGATAATTTACCATCTCTCTGAGGCACATTTGCCATGACATGGTGAGGGAGAAGATAATGGACAAACAAAAGTACCTTGCATACTGTCAGTTCTTACCCCTACCTCACACAAACACCTGCAAGGCTCCTGCAGGGCAGGGAAACATGCACCTTGTGCAGGATTAGGCAGTCTGGCCATGCAAAGGGCTTGGTACCCTGCAGCTGGCCATCTCCCCCTGCAGCCAAGAAAGACGTTTGCTAAGTTACTGCAGTTGTTCAGTCACATTAACCACTCTGAGGGGAAGGCACTTCTTTCCCTGAAATCCCACTAAGATTATCACATTGCCTTACACTGCTACCAAGGAATAGACAGCGAGAGTGAGTGTGTGAGGGAATGAGTGAGAGAAAGCAAGAAAAGGAGAGGGAGAGATGCAGTTGTGGCACATGAGCTGTTTTCAGACTCAACCCACCAAAACTTCAGAAGTATGAAGCACACATGGACAGTCATTAAGGAAATACCTACAGCAAAGCTTAGGATCTCTGCAATTTCATGCCCCAACAATTCCTCTTCTAATATGCCATTGGCATTACTTACCCCTTCAAAGAAAAACAGCTTGTCACTTGACAAACTATGGAAAAAAACCAGTGCAAAAATCTTCAAAAAGCAGGTGTAATTATCTTTAAAATCTTATAGCACTTTGAAGATACCATAGATTCTCAGGTTTTGTGATCAGTGTTTTACACGTAAGACAAAAGAGCAACTGCTCCTTTCCACTCTGCAGTTCTCAACTTATCAACTGCTGCATTTAATTACCACTGCAATATGCATCTAAAGCACTAAGGTCTTCTTTCTCTTAACAATGGAAAAACAATATGCTCCCGTGCATCAACAATGATACACATGGGAGGTTCTGACTGGATGTAAGGAAAGCATTTTCACTTAGGAATCCACCTTCAGGAGGGTGATTAGGAATTGGAAGAGGCCACAGAGAGTATTTGTAGAATGTCTGTTCCCAGGCATTTATTTCCAAGACCTAATGGGACAAAGCCCTGAACAACCTGCTCTGAACTCAGTGTTGACCCTGCTTTGAGCAGCACGTTGAACCAGACAACCTCCACCCACCTCAATGGTTCAATGGTTCCATAGTCTTCTGTCAGACAAAAGGTACCAAGTTCCTCAAAAACACCACAGAGAACCCCAGGAGTTTTACAGAAAGTTTTCAAAATTAAATGTTTTTAAAAATGTTTTCCATCATGAATTTTGTCCCAAGAACCAGGCTGCACTCCTTATGCATGACACAGTTAAATCAGTATGACTGACAATCTTTTAGGAAGAGCACGGTTGTAACAAATTTATGAAGTACATGCATTAAAAGATAGCAAAAGAAAAAAATTATTATTATTATTATTATTATTAAATATCCCTTGTGAATAAGTGATTCCCTTTATAAGTATGAGTAACAGCATAATAATTTATAGGCAACATTAAATGTGTTTCTTCATCACAGGTATTTCTGATTAACACTACATATGTTCTTACACAGTACTTGTTAAAGCAGACAAACCCACACCCAGCCCAAGGAAGCAGATGCACACACCGACGCAGAAGGCACTTTGCAGGTGCAACTCATCCTCACCTTGAGATTGGGTTTTGCAAGGAGTTTCAACAGCTCTCTAATCTCACTGCTCAGTGGTTTTCTCTGCAGCTCCTCAGCCAGCTAGGTGGGAGATGGAATCAACACAAAGACCATTAGCAAAGCGTTGTTTTACCCAGTGCATCAGTGACAATCCAGAATCTATCTTGTTCAAGGTTATTGCTTTCCAGCATGTTCAAACAGAAGCCAGCATGAAGGAAAACACCATCAATCACCACGCTTCTGTTTCTGGCCCTCAGTGGACCAGATTTAAGCCAGGCCTTTTGGCTCAGTTTAACACAAGTAATCATTTCTGGCAAGGGTGCAGCCAGATCACGTTCTGATTTATAGCAAAGGGGGCAAATCCCAGCACTTCATTTAAGTGAATGGTCCTTTGCGTGCAGACAAAGAACTGCTTGTAAAAATGACTGGATCAAACTTTGACACTGTCTATAAAAAACAGTTTCGAATGAGGTGGTGAAATCCACACTGCTTCCAAAACCCCACAGTAGCTGTGCTGTTTAGGACTGGGATAAGAAAGCAAAGTGCCCCTACAGTGCAAGCAATCTGAACCTTTTATTATGTTTACACATACACTGGAAGGAGCTTGTTAAATGTGAAGCGGGTTAATCATAATGTAATTTATAACAGGTCATCAGCAATTCAAGCCTGTAAAATGCACAAACTATGTCCTAGCAACAAGATCAGTAATTTATGTTTGGTTACACTACAAAATCGTGGCTTGCTGAACAATAGAGGAGCAGTTTCATTTTTAATCCCACAGCTATTTGGCTCACGTCTTGGGTTTTTCTTATCATGCCATTCTCAACTAATTTGGACTCAAGAGGCATATTTTACTACAGGATTTTAGACTCAAACTATTTTTCCAGAAGAAGGAAAAGCTAAAATACATTTCACAACACTGAACTTTGGCTTAAAATTCAGAAGCTACATGGCTTATAATGCAAAACGTGATTTCAGGTAATCACTTGTTTTCTTTGCATTAAATCAGTATCATAAAAATGTCTCAAAGAAAGATTGGCTATTTGCAGCAAGTAATTTTATTTGTCTAAGCTAATTTCAAATTTGTACTTTCATTTTCTATACATTTTCAAGATAAATGGATAGATGTATATTTTGCATAATTATATATAATAGAAAAATCTATTTGAAGAAGTCATTACAGACATCAGACATGGTTTCAATACCTTTTTTTCTCTTAACCTTCAAATTAAACAGAGTAACAAAAATTCATCACCTACTATCCTACAGACTTTGAACCATAATTCATAGCTAAAAACATCCAGCAAGTACCTTGGTGCTAATATTAACAATATTTGTGTCTTAATACCAAAAGATTAAAAAAAAATCTCTATAGGAAAGGTCAGAATGAAATATTTTTAGACACAAAGCCAAATATTGAGGTAATCTGACTGCAACTGAGTCTGCATGTTTTAAGGAAAAGCCCTGCAAAGCTGAAAATATTCTGTGATAGGAATGACAGCAGGTATATGACATGGGTTACCCTTGATTCTCTTTTAATTCTTTAGACTATACTGCTCATCACTGGAGAATAAAATCAATATATTAATTCGTGTTTCACTGATGAAGACAAGAAACCTCTCAGCAGAATGACCATTTCAGCATTTCTCTCTCAGATGAACTGTGCACAAGTATCAACTCCAGCAGAACTGGCATTTGCTTTGGTGGTGCAAATGCAAATGCACATACATAAGGTTTAGAATAGTGAGAAAACATACTTCATTACTGCTTTAACAGAAATTTAATCTTATAATTTAGAAAATATTTTTCAGAGATAAAATAATTTAAAACTTGTCTTCATGTGATTTATACTATTTTCCAAATATTTTCATGAAAGTTTTAGGCACATTTAATACCTTGTGATAGAAGAGAAGGAAAACAAAGATTGAAAGACAAAGTCGTGTTTTCAGATTAGCAAACAGATATCACCTCAGCTGTTTTAGACTGGATTTGTGGTTGTTGTTGTTGTTAAAGTGCTGAGATTTGAAACAGCTACCAGAAGCAGTACATGGCATACTCTGGACACACTGACACCATGAGATCTCCTATGCTAAAGACTGCAGGAAAAACTATCTGAAAACCTCCTCTATGATCTCTTGAGGGAACCATAACATTTCAACAAGCTCTTTATGAAAAGCTGCCACTACAGAGAGGGGAAGAAAAGCAAGGGAGAGGACTGGATGTGGAGTGAGGCTGGCAAGATGGGGAGCACCAGGGACTGGTCTTTAAAGCTTCTGGAGGAAGTTCTGAAACTTCTGCCAGAATAGTCTTTCTAACAACCTAGAGGCCTTACTTGCTGTATACACCTATCCTGCCAGTGATATTGTCGTGGTTTAGGAATGGTATTCTCCAATTTAGTACTCCCACTAAAACCACACACCACTTTCCCTTCCCCCTCCAACTGGAGGCACAAAAGGCAAAGATCACAGGATGAAGTAAGAACAATTTACTGGAGACAGTGATAAGAAAATGTACTATACTATATGTATATGCTATTACTAAATAAGTAATAGTAACAATATTAATAATAAAAGGTGCAAAAAAAGGAAATTATTCATATGGAAAAACTCCCTGATAATAGACAATACTGGATGGCTTCTTCCACCCCCTTTTGTCGATTGGAACAAACCCTTTCTTCCGGGAAGAGAGTCCCTTTCATGAACTCTCTGAAATGGCATGAGGTGGTATGGAATAACCTCCATGTCCTAACCATGCCCTCTCCCAACTAGAGAAAAAAATTAACCCTGTCCTGGCTGGAACCAGGATAGATACTTAGATAATTTAAATGAATCATTGAGCCTTATGTCGGACACTGCTGCTCCAAAATAAGAGGCAAACAGAATGTCTGATGGGAAATTCAACCTGCAAGTCCTTGGGAGAGAGGGGAGAGAAGGTATGGCAGCCAGGAATATGAAAATGTTTAGAAAAGCCTTGCCACAATAGTTACGTCTAAACATGCTTTAAAAAATAACACAAAAATAAAAACACAGTCCTTAAACAGTTTTATTTATGATAGCAGCACCTCAGATTTGGGTTTTAAATCAAGCAGGAAATATCTACTTGCTAATATCTCCTTCTTTAACTACAGAACAGTTACTATCAGTAGGAAGAGAAAACATTAATTTAAAGCCTATTGAAATGAAAGTGTGTTTTATAACATCAACATGCTCTTAAATCCTTGAAGTTTACAACCAGTCAGACAAACATGCCAAAAAAACAAATAGCACTTTAATCCTGAAACTTCATGAGTTTTGGAGTTACAAAGCCCACTGCATGTAAATTTGCTTCCTCAAAACTTGCTGATAGCTATCGAAACATAGAAAATTCTGCAGTGTGCTAGCCTGACTTCAGCTACCAAAGGTCATCCTTACCCTATGGGACAGTGCCCAAAAAACTGGCAGTTCAGCTACACATAATTAATGAAGAACCAGCAACAGTATCTATTAAAAAGAGGGTGTACATATAAAGTAAGTAGATGTCTAGAGACAATCATGTCCCAACATGTACAGTTAAAAATACTACCATATGTACATAATAATACATTCATAGGGTTAAAAGCCCCAACCTGTCTCAACTGAGGAGTGACAGAGTACTTTAATTTGGGGATTTCCAAAACTATACATTTTAAATGGGTCTGAACAAAGAATGAGATTGCTCAGCATTTCTGAAAGTATCAAACACTGAGTTTTGCATCCAAAAATAAGAAATTATTTTTATTGAGAATTTTAGCCCAGAGATCCATAACACAAATATTATCAAGGATTATTAATATGTCAGCAAGAACTTAATGAAGAGAATTTCAACCAGCTTTCTAATTTTCAAAATTACTATCAACATTATTCAAAGCTATGTGAAGGTTAAAAAAATATTACTAATATATGCCTGATGTCAAGGCTAATGTATTATTATAGTTGGTATGTTACAGGATATAACTCTCTTCCTACTGAAACATGATTAAATTACCATGTATCCTTTTTTCAATAGTCTTCAAATAAGTTTAATTTAATTTTTTGTTAAAATGCTACCAATCTCAATTCACGACATTTAATCATTTGTTATATTTAAAAAACAAAATATATTAATTATATAAATAGATAGTTAGGATTTTAAAACATCTATAAAGCATGTGAAGTTTCAAACATGCTGTATTTTAAATGGACCCAAATACATATTGCCTTTTCCAAAACGCAACCTGACATCATCAATTGCAACAAAGATTTCTGGATTTCACCTAAACCACAGTTTATTAAACATTTCTCTATTCTGGTCTACCTCGGGTTCAGTCATAGTTTATACAGGTGTGTTCACAATTCATCTGAATCCTAGAATTAACCAAATAGCAAGAAATGGCAGGTTGGATTCTTTTCCTTGAAAATAAAAATTATAGTAACAGGAAATTAACTACTCCATCAATGCTGACCACTTTTACAATTTAGTTTTTGGTTATGAAGGCAATTTGGAAAGCTCCAATATCAATAAATCACTACTGTACTTCTTAAATAGTTTTGATTTTTTTTTTAACAAGCCTCCATCCTAGGCATTTCATATGCTTCATTTCTGTAATATTATTTGTCGTTTCTCATGTTCTGTCAGCAGTGCTGATATCTCATTTGTCTTTATTTTTCCAAAGCATTCCTCTTGTCTGTGACTTTCTCAAAACAGTAATAGTTGACAGCTTTTCCCCTCCCAGTAGAGTTCCAACCTGTAATTTTTATTGCTTGGTTACTAAAGCAGAACAAGAAGATATCTAGATGCAATGCTTTTATAACATGCAAGTGAATAAAAATCAAGTATCAGCAACAAGCCCAGTGATGACAGAACCTTTGGACATCTTTGCAGCTTCTTATGATTTCAGCTCAGAGTATTACATTCGTATGTTTGCACTGTGAAGAGTTCTGCTTGCAGACAGTTTTTTGGGAGACTTGGTACCACTGATCTCAGCAGGGGACACTTACATCATCTGCCAAGGCTGCTGCACCATGGAGTATGGGCACTGGGTTCTGTTTTTCATAATAATGCAGTTTTTCATGAATCTGGAAGACAATAGTACAAAGTGGTAAGTTTATTTAGCAGCATGAGAAATGGTACAAAACAACCCTGTTGAGTCTGTTGACTGACTGTAACTAAACATCCTTATAGTAACCTATAGGCAGTAATCATGTAAATGCAATTCATCATCATCCTCTGTTGAAGTGCTAAGAATATGAAATCAGATGGAAAAAATGCTCAGTACGCAGACCAACCCACAGAAAAACTAAACATTTGTGATTTTTCTGTCCTGGCTTTCTCTGTCCATATTTCTAACATATTGCTTCAAGTATCAATTACATTTTATATTGCTGCTGAAAACACAAAGCATAAAGTGTTTATCCCCAAGAGGGATATAAAACCCCCTGTAAATTATGATTTATGAAGTGAAATAATAGCTTGCCACCCACATCTTGACAGACAACTTGATGGAGCGGCTGCTGTCATTAAAATAATTCAGAAACAAGGGCAAAATAGTGCTAATATGAATTCTAACACATCTGAAAGAAAGGCAGTTCTTCAGCAAGTTAAGGTTTTTAATGAGGAATTATCAACATTAAAGATGCACTGTGCTTTGGTTTTTTCAAAAACGGAAAGGATACACCATCATTTAAACACCACCCTGTTCCCTCCTCCACAAGTTATGCCTTTCAAAATTTAGATTTTTTCCAGTATGAATGCTTTTTAAGACCCAAAGTATTTTAAGACTTCTAACAAGTTTCCTTAAAGCTATTTCAGAATAGCATAAAGGACTATATTAAACATTTAACTTCATTTACATTATTTTCCTGAAGATACATGCATATACAAATATTAATTAAAATCTAAAAAAAAAAGACAACAGTAGTCGGAACTAATGCAAATATACCACATTCATAGATTTCGTGCTTTAGTTCTACTGCTCTGAAGGAAGCATGAACTCCAGATGGTTGGAGGAGTTGCAGAAGGAGCTAAATCGAGGACTTCTGTGCTCAGCAAAGAGGGGTAAACAAGGTCTGGCAGAGGATGTGGGGTGCAGAACTTGGCTGGGGACTCCCTCATGTCCTTGGGAAACAGGATCCCCAATGATACCCTAACACTCCCCAGCATGCTGCTGAGGGAGTAGTGGGACAGATGCCAGGCAACAGGGATAGATTTAAAGAGCAACCAAACCACTCTTCACACACTGAAAATGCTCAGAGTTCACCAGATCATCTTCATTTTGCACTAAGTGTTCCCTCCAACCTTTCCCCTTCTTCCACACTTGCTTTTCTCTGCTTTATTCTCCCGCAGCAGCACTCACTCCTCTCACTGTCTAGGACTCCCTCACTCTTTAATTTAAAGCTCATTCTTTAAGCCCATTCTTTTTAATTCAAACTGTACTTTCACAACTACATCCATAACAAGATAATGCCGTGTCAGTGACACTTGTGCCTGCCATTTTTTCTGTCTTCTGCTGTGCTTCATAACCCTAAGTCCACACCTGTTTTTCCTCATTTAGACTATATGTTGTTTGAAGTAAAGAGCATGTTAATACATTATGGCATAGCAAGGTCTTGGTCTTGATTGATTCCTTCATCATTTCAGCAATCTTAATAAGATTATTTCAGTATGTCATTGGTTAAAGGAGTTGCTGAAGTTCTGACATATCATGGTGAAGCATGAAAGCACTACAGTCACTTGATTTCTAAGTTGCAAAATAATTTGTTCTCATCTGGAAACTACATGCAAAGCACTACTGTCTCCAGAATATGAATCTGAATTTTACACTGCTTATGTAGACATTGTTTACTCAGCAATTACTTAGACTAATTCATACTGAATTTCACAAAACTATAAGTGACTGGACAACTTCATATTTCTAGCTCACAAAGCAGAGAAACTAAACAAAACAAGGAGTTGCAGCTCCCCAACTTTGGCAGAAATTTGTGATTTACTTAGACTGTGAACTTGAATAACTAAAAGGCACAGTAAATCACAGTCTCAAATCCATCATTTTTTGATTGTTTCAGCAACATCTTGATTTTACCCAGATTGAGCTTCCGTCAGCTCTGCGGTCAGAAGCAGTTGCCTATGCTACCACCTAGTTTCTCAAAGAAAAAAGAAGTGCCACTGCCGATGAAGCTGGTTTTATCCTGGGCAACTTTACCACTGAAATTAAAAAAAGGAAAAAGGAAAAAGTCAACCAAACAAAAAGATGTGGACACAGTCTTGTTTAAACCATTTTTGATAAAAATGTTATACAAGTGTAAATTCATGCAACAAAAAGTAGGTTTTCAAGAGGTGGCACAGTGTAACTTAAACTAGTTATTGGCTCTGTCTATAGCTAGAAATGACTGAAAACAAATTTTTGTTTTCCTAAGAGTGGATATGGTACTCCAGTTAAGCATTTAAGGACAATCATTAAGGTTTTATTTGATTATGGAGTTGTAGAGAGTAACTGCCTAACCAAAAAAACCCAGAAGCTAAACAAGTAAGCAGGAAAATTTAACTGCTACTAGACAGTTCTAGATATTGGCTTTTGCTACATCAGGTGGAAAAATTTATTAATTTACTAGCACAATGAGTGACTCTAGGGATAAACATTCCATGGTCTATGGTAACAGACACTGCAACCTCAGCATACTTCCACTTGAGATGCAATACACAGTGGGGTTTTTCCCCCAAATATCTGATTTTATTTGATAGTAGTTCGCCTTATTAGTTAAATCTATTTTTTAAATCAGATCATTAGATGACAACATCTGTCTTTTACATCTTTGTAATGTAAAGGATATACCTACGGAAATTAAAAGCCACCAGTCTGTGCACAAAGATGCAATCAATGTGCAATACGGGGATTACCTTTCACATGAGTATAAAATTACCACATGCATCATAAAAACAGTTACCTCACACCTCTAACTCCTGGATAACTAATGTATCCATAATGTATGCCGCACTTCTATATAATAGCTTCCTGAATGCAGTAAGACAGGATATCTAGTGCAACTCCACTGATAAAGCAAACATTTCAGTGAAGCAGAAATGCATTTCCAGGCAAGTCCTTCCCTCCTTGTGTCCAAAAATGTGTTCCAAGGTGGTTGGTTCTATAATTTCCCCCACAGATCACAGTACTGCTGACTGACCTCTAGTTCTTCATGTTGTATTTTTAGGCCTTTTTTGAAGACAAGCACAGCACTTGCCTTTTCCTACTCACTGGGCACTAGGTCACCTCTGTTGTCTTTCAGGGATGACAGAGCACATTTGCGAGCTCACCTGGTGGCCTTTGAACTTACCAGAATTCAGGGTGATGAATGACTGCATTTATGACAAACACCTTTAAAAAACTACTGCGCACACCGCCGTATGCTTTGGCAACCTCTCCACATGCTATCTTTCAGTTAATTATTTTCTCAAACATGAAATTTTTAAATCATGCTAATACATGCACGCCTAGCACTGCATTTCCAAATTTCAATTCTTATACAAGTAGAATTTGAAATTTGAATACCTAGATTAAGCGACTACATTGGTGAACATGAATAATGTGAAGTAGCCAAACACAGAAATGAAAAGCAGAACAGGACAAGGTGGTGCAAATACTTCGCCCCTTTACAAACTTCACTCAATGAAATTAAACTGTAACAGAAATTAAAACCACCCTGGAACACTTTGAGAGAGTGTATTCAAAAGTAGAAGCGAGAGCATTCACCTACTCAAGATAAGATCTATCATATTTGCATCCATTTTTTTGAGCTTCAATCTAAAGAATTCTATTTAATACAAAAGGCAACTTTAGCTTACATCGTGCGACAATACCGGATGTCCAGTAACTTTAATACCATTGCCTTCTCTCTACTAGAAACTTACACAACGTATGGAAAATATAGGACTGTATCATGCTTAAAAATAGGAAATACAGTACATCTGTTTTAAGTTCTTCTGACATTTACATGTAAAGCCTCAGTGCTGAAAATCTCTTCACAGATGAGACCAAGTCTGTTAAAGCAAGAATTATATATTGTAAATAAAACATTAAAAGCTGTTCTGCTGAACAGATGACTAAGTTGTGGGGCTTTTTTTTTTTTTTTTTATGACTACCTATTCTTTTCACTGTAGAGTAAGAAGATTTATGAAGTTCTGCAAAAACTGACAATCTACTCTGAAGTTATGCCCCAAGAGGGAAAAATAATCATTTGCAAATTTATACAATTTTTGGCACACTTGTAAGCAAGAAAAATTTTTCTGGATTTTCCCAGAGAGACTGAATTAAGCTTTCTATAATAGAGCAGAGCAGTGTCCTCAGCCTTGACTATTTCAAAACCCAAGAGGAGCTTTCTAAATCAGAAAAATAAAAATCTTAAGCAAAGACTCCTACAAAATAAGCTTAATTTCTCCTTTTAGATTTCTTAATTTCTATGTACAGTTCTAATATAATATGATAGAAATAAAACAGGGGAGTGGGACAAGCATGTACCAAAGGTGCCGAAGAGTTAACAGAAGACAAACTTAGTCTTTTTGAGAGAACAGTTGGCATAGGTAAAGAGTAAGTGTATGTAAGAATACTATATGCAAACACTTGTAACCCAAAAACCCCTGGCCATCAGTGAGCCATAGCAGCACATAAAAGACAAGAACTGTCACACACAGTGTGAAAATGTTCTGTCCGACCACACTGAGGTGTCACCAACTACTCAAAGATGTCAACACCTCTGGATACGAGCTTTTTTTATGGTAATGATACCTTCCTGACAGGAGGTGCTGAAGAGGATCTTGTGATTATTTTGCACTGACCATCATTCTGGGGCAGACAGCAATTCTGGACCAGAGTGCTTCACCTTTTGAGAAACATCAGAAGCTTATACCCTCTTATGAGTTATATAAACATTCCCTTACTTGGGTTTTATTTTATGGGATGAGATATCACTCAGCATAAAGATAAGGTACCTGCAAAATTTGTTTTATTATGTGCATACATGAAAAAATGCAAATTACCTTTGTTTAATGCAACAGAAGAATTGGCACTAAGGACCTAAGCACCACATCATATACATTTCCAGGGTCTTTCTCTGGACTATCCTAGTCTGGCCTGCTGAATACCCATTAGCAGCTATCTGCTTGTTTAATTTCAGCAGAAAGGAACCCATCTCATATACTGGACTGCTGATGTAAACCAAAGCGCAGAACTTGAAAAGATGGGAAATTGCTTTAAAAAACGCACTAGTGATCTGAACAGGAATGCCGATATAAACACCCACACAAAGCATCAAGATGTGTCTAGAAGACCGGCATTGAGTATACTGTTCTAGAAAGTCCATAACAATTGGAAGAACATCTCCTCTAACTGCTCTCTTCATTATATTTTTCATCATATATCAACAGCAAGAGTGTCTGATATCAAAGTACTGACAAAAGCTATGCAGCTTCTGTATTTATTTATTGGCTTAGTCACTTACATGGATGCATAATGGAAGACTCTTGTACAGAGAGAAGCTGTTACCTATCCACCAAAGCTTCAGGTTCATGTACATTTGCAAAAAATTATTTCACTCCACTAGTGGCACCACTACAAAGTGGTGCTACTACAAAGAGAAGCATCTATACATTAAGAAGCCACAACAGATTAAGAGAATGGAAAAAGAAAGCAAAAGAAAAACTGTTGAGGGAGGAGTAAGTGCTAATTTTGGCTTAATCTGCAATTTGTGTTCGGCATCTGGAATATCTGAAGCAAGAGAAACCATTCCAAGGCACTCATGACCATAAAAGACATATTTGTGAATAGTTTCAACATTTATACAGGGAGATTTCAAGACAAGAACTAGGGTTTTCATTCGATCACTAATATGACCTTTACGCTGGGATTTAGACACTCAAGTTCACTGTCTAAATTTACCAACAATTTTGAGTCGAGGTAAAACAAATAACCTAGAAGGAAAAAAAGAAATGATGGGCTACAAAAAAACAAATGAAAATATTAAAACCATTCAGAAATGATAATTGCATAGCATCATCTCTGCTGAAAGAGAATGCATATTTTTCTTGATGTAGAATTTTAATTAAAAGATTGTTTAATTCCTTTCCTTTCTCCTTCCAGAACCCTCCTGTATCACAAGAAAGTAACAGAAAAATTAGCCAACTCTTTGATATATCTTCATCACTCAGTGGTGGTCTGTAAGCCCATTTACACAGGACAAAAATACAGACTGAATGCAAAACTACACATTTGTTCCCAAACCTTCCTATAGTCCTTATCATTGCAGCTTTGGTACACTAAGGAACTTAAATACATGAACGACTCTGCAGTACTATGGCATGATGAACACAAGGTGTAGGAAAACTTAGAACACATACAGCCTTTAAATCACATTCTAGTCATACCAATTGAATTGCAGTTAGAGACATAGAATACTGCTAAGAAATTAGCAGTATGTATTTTAGAAAACACAAACAAAACAGAAATGAATAAATCATAGCTAACTACTCGAAGTTTGCAAAGAGCATTTCAATCCCCATAGTAACATTAAACTGCCTCAAATATATAATAAGTGATTGCACAGTGCAGAAAGGCCTCTGAGAGAATGTTACAAGAATCAAAGCAAGCCTCTGAAGGCTTAAAAACAGATATTCAGGGATTTCAATTCTAGCCCAATTTGCCACAGCAAAAAGTTTCAGCACAACAGATGAGCAATTCTCCTTTAAGCCTTTTTTCCAAAAAGCAGAAGCATGAATTTCCTAACAATTCAAAAGCAGGCTAATGGTGTGGAAATATTTCTGCCTGAACAGCTAAAAGTTAATAGTTAGAAGAAACTCAGAACATCAGATAACCCTAATGAAAGAACTAAAAACTTGCACTACAATAAACAATTGAAAGTTTCTTTATCAGTATAGCATGAAACCACTAATAAATAAGAACGCCTTCAGACTGTCTGGTATAAACTGTTGCAATGGGCTTGGCTGGGACTACAGCAGCCTGTATAGTGCTGTGTTGTAGATCAGTGACCAAAACCGTGCTGATGACAGAGCAAGGCTTCAGCTATTGTTGGACAGCGCTTGTGCAGTATCAAGGCCACCTCTGCTCTTGCTCTGTGCCCTGCAGGGAGTAGGCTGGAGGTGGCCAAGAGTCTGGTGGGGACACAGCTGGGACAGCTGACCCCAACTGACCAGAGGGATATTTCACACTATATAATGTCATGTTTTTCCAAAGCAGCTATTTTTTGGAGACTGGATGGGCATTGGTCAGCTGGTGGTGGTGATGCCTTATGGGGCTCCCTAAAAACAGAGGCTAGACAAAATCAAGATAATAAAAGTGGTTATATTTATTGAAGGGCATTCAAGGTACACTTTGGGCAGTCAAAGCCCTCAGGGGCTACACCCAAAATGGATGACCGGGTCACAGGTTTTCATACTTTCGTAAGCTTGGTCCATTTGCATATCAGGAGTTAATCCTTCAATTACAATTTCAGGTAATGAAGTCATTACCCCAAGTTTGTTTCCCCCTTAACCCACTTTTGTTTACATATTTCGGGGCCTGAAAAGTAAGGTGTCCTTGAGTTTCAGGCCTAGAGAGGATATGTTTTGTCTAACCAAAATGGGAGAACAGTAGACAACAGGCTATATGGAGTTTTAGAGTTACACACTAAAGCATTACAGGATATGAAAAATATAAAAGCTAAAATCCTAATGCATCAGTGGTGACTCCTTCTGCAGCACTTGTTTCTTCCCCTCCCAACCACCTAGAGCAACGAAATTACCAAAAGGGCATCTAAATTCTTGGATAGAAACCCAAGCTCCTTAGCTGGAGCCTTACCTCATCTGCTGCTAAAGGGTGTTTGAGGAGCTGACAAGGGTTGACTTTTTGAGGAGTGGACAAGGGTTATAACTGGACATTTTAATACAGTTTGAAAAATGAGGCCTAAGACTAAACTTGATGGGATTTTGTTAATTTGTCATCTTAAAACATTATATCCATTGAAGATTAAACCCACTCATGTTAACACTGCAAGGAACATTAGAGGTATTACAGGAAAAGAAGCCTGTTACCAAGGTCCTGAAGTTGCAAAAAATACTAGTTCAATTTTGTGCTATAGCAAAAGACATGAACGAAAGAAACCTCCAACACTCTTTTTATGTGTCATATGTATACTTGAGTCCATTATTTGAATAGAGCCAACAATTAAATATGCATATCAGGACCAAAGGGCTCTGAAATTATCAAAATTTCTGCAGTCATGTTAAAAGAATGCAAACCAAACTCCAAGCACAGAACCATAGAATGGTTTGACCTTTAAAGACCACTGTGTTAGTTTAACACAGCTTGGTTTTTTTGGTGGAGGCAGAGGTAGCCAAAGAGGTGGCTTTGTGAAAAACTCCTGGAAGTTTCTACTATGTCCAGCAGAGCCAATCTCTGAAGGCTCTGACTATGGACATGCTGCTGGCCCAACTAGAGAAGCTGGTAACGCCTCTGTGATGACACATTTAAGAAGGGAGAAAAAGGAGCGCACTTCCTCATTTCTTCCAAGGGGCGGGGAGGCACTGTGGCCAGGGCCTTCCCAGAGCCAGAGGCAGGCACATGGCTGGCGCCAGGAGCGGCCAGTGTGGAGTGGTGGGGCCATGCGGCCAGGGCCTTGCAGCCAGTGCAGTGGCTGGCAATGCCCATACTGGCTGGTGGGACGACATGGCCAGTAGTGGAAATATGGCAAGCAAGTCCTTGGTGCGGAGCCCAGATGAGATCAACCTCTTCAGCGCTGCAAGACTTTGTAAGAACTTTTCAATTGATAGAACTTGAGAACAATAATTACTTCGGACAACAATTTTCTTCTGAGTCAGAGAAAAGGAAAAAGTGAGGACATGTGAGGAGAACCAACATGACTGCATTGAGGTCAGTAAAGAGTGAGGGAGAAGAAGTGCTCCAAGTGCTGCAGCTGAAAGTTTCTTCTGCAAACTGTGGTAAAAGACTATAGGTTAAGTAAGCTGTCCCCTTGCAGCTCACTGGGTCCACAAGAGATGCAGAGGTCCACTTGTCCGACAGAGCGAGTGGATGCCAAAAGACACTATAAAAACCTGCACTCACATGGACAAGTGACTCGTAGGCAACAGTTTTGGGTTCGGGAAGCCTGGTTTTGCCTGTGAGAAGGATTCACGTTTGCAGCAGATTGGGCATGGCTGCTGCTCTTGAGAAGAGAACCAAGTTGGAGAAGAGAACTTCACAGAGAACTGTCTCCTGTGGGGGGACCCTACAGTACAACAGAAGAAAGACCCTTCTTTCCCTTAATGAACGGAAGAAAATAGAAGTGACAAACTGACCAAAACCCTCGTACCTTGTCTCCTTGTGCTGTCAGTGGGAAAGAGGGAGGGGCTGGGAAGAAATAGAAGTGTTCTAAAGGTTTATTTTAGTTCTCATTACCCTATTTTAATTCTATTAATAATAAACTCACTTTATACCGTTTAAGTTTTGAACCTGTTTTGCCCTGAGAGTGTTTTTCTTCTAACGTTATCTCAACTCACTGAGCCCTTCTTTTTTTCCCCCTTCTCTACTCAGCTATAGCAGGAGAGAATGACTGAATGATTTTTGTGGGTGCCTGGCTTTTTTAGCCAGTGTCAAACCTCAACAATCATTTAGTCTACAGTCTTTGCCATGGGCAGGGGTACCAATCACTAGATCAAGTAGCTCAGAGTCTTATTCAACCTGACACTGCAGACTTACAAGTGTCATGGGTTAGCTAGCAAGCATAGCTCCAGATTTTCCTGCAAAGAGGTGCTTACAGCTTCCTCTATGACCTGGAAGAACCTATCAACTGGCTAGTTTGAATATTGACAATTTTTTAAGCCACTTAGAATTTTGACCACCTCTGTGGTCCACATTTAAGAATGGAGAAACCCTGGGAAGCTCTCTCTCTTGCTTCCAGCCAGGGAACAGGTAACTGGGCTGGGCCCAGGCCAGGCCCTGCCAGGTCCGGGCCAGGACCTGCTCGGGCCGGGCCCGGGCCGGGACACAGCCATCCTGGAGCCAATGGGCCCTGTTCCACCCGCAGCCCCCCGAGCCCTGCTACGTGCAGATGGCACGTGCCCCCCTTCCCCCCCCCCCCCAGTGCGGCCAAAGATTCAGCTGAAGCTGCCCTGCTGTCCGGCAAAGATCATGTGACCAACAGTGATAAGTGAAATTCCAGCTGCAAGGCCCGGGTGAGATTAACCCTTTTAGTGCTGTAAGTGCTGCAGACATTAAGTAAAGAAAGAAGAGCTGAAATCCTGAGGGAGGAGAAGGAGGAGATGCTTAAAGCTGAAATTCTGTTGTAAAGCTATGGTGGTGATGAACTATGATACATCAGAGTACCCGTTGTAATTTCACGAAAGCATGGCGGGTGGAGCGTTCAAACTGTACTTGTGAGCAAAAGCACCTGTGCTGGAATAAGCAAATGCTGAAGCAGCTGTAATTTGATGAGAAATTTGAACAGGGAGAGATGGAAGAGATGAGGACTCTTGCTCCAATCGGGAGAAGACCTCTGTTCCTAGAGATACTCCCAGAGATAGTCCTAGAGATGAAGATGATGAGGACCCTTTTCTCCCATGAAAAGGGGAGGGCCTCTATTCTTAGAGATGAAATGCTCCCAGAGATGGGCAAAGAGAACTTTTGTTTCTGAACAGCTCAACCTTAAAATGGTACCCCAGTAGCTCAAGATTGGACCCTCAAAAGCTGTTGTGGGAAAAGCTGCAAGTTGGGGGAAGGGACTCTCACATGTGAGCAGAGAACCAACATGGGCGGCTGTCTCGTTGTGATAGTGAAGCCATGAGAGAACCTCTTGTGGAGATGTCTCCATAGCATGAGCAAGAGAGACCCCTCTCCCTAAATGAACTGAACAAGGTTATTATGGAAGTGGTAAAATAGACTGAACATCTCAAGGGTTGTCTTTTTACAGTGGGAGAAAGGGGAAAGGTGGGGGCAGGAGAAGTGTTCTGAAGGTGTGATATGATTTCCCCCTCCCCCCCCCCCTCTTTTAGGTCTGCTAATAAACTTCTTTATTTTCTTTCAAGTTTTGTGCCTGCTTTGCTTTCTTCTAATTCTTATCTCACAGAAGGTAAATAGTAATAAGTATTTTGGACCAAACCACTACACTAAACTGGTGTTTCTGCCCGGTTGCAAACTGAACCCGCTACAAGGGGCATCCGTAACTTCTCTGTTTCAGTGTCTTACCACTACCATCATAAAAAAATTATTCCTTATATTCAATCTAAATCTACACTACCATTATTCAGTCCTTAAATATATGGTTGCTAAGAGTCCACGATGTCCTGGATGACACTTAAAAAGCATCCTTTACCCAGCAATCAGAATAACGAACATTCAAAACAGAATTCCTTAAGAAATTTCTAATCACATTGCATTTTCAGAAATAAATTTCAGAACTGTATAAACAATTACATTAATTTTCTAAATTCAAAAATGTGATAATAGATCACATTTAAGGGCATTTTCCTTGTCAGGTTATGTTTTGTAAAAATTTTGTGTTATCAACAGATGTACAAAGTTACATTATTTTAAATCAGGTGCAGTCAGTGCATATCAGCAGTAGTGCTTGGAGAGGCCACAGCTTCAAATCAGACTCTCAGCAAACGCTGCTTGAAATTTGATTCAGCAAGAACTTGCTTATGGAGTGCTTATATGTGTGACAGAGGTGTAACAGCAGAAGTGCCCAGTTAACAGTGATAGCAAGTACCATATGATTATTATGAATTATATCACTAAAGCCAATAACAGAAGCACAGCATGCTATAAGTGAAAGAAAGGAACCTTTGGGGGGAAAGAAGGCAACTTTTCTCAACTGGCAAAATCAAATTATGTATTGATTTTGCTAGGGACAAAAATGAGCCTTGATAAAAATTCCAGTCATATGGATTATTATTCATTCCAGTCAAATAACTAGTTTTTATTGTCTAGCCAGAAATTTCAAGACAGAAAAAATGCCTGTGCACACTGCAGTGAGTTGTATGGTAAAATCCTGTTCTCCCTGGATTTCTTTTTTTAAATCTGTGGTTTCAGGGTTCCTTTGTCAATTATTACCTCATTTGTCCTTCACCCTTGATTGACCTGATGAGCTGGGCAGCATCTGAGGAAGATGATGAAGACAGGGAAAATTCAATGCTTCAGGAAGAACAGTTGCACTCAGGAGTTTATTTGAGGCAGTCTCACAGATGTAGCAGCTCTGAGACTAACCTGACACGGTCATGAGGGCATTGTCAGGTTTGATTTTGTCCTACAGAGATCTAATCAAAGTCTCAGATCTGTAAAGACCCATCTCTTGATTTCTATTGTAAAATGAAAAAGCATTTCTTCTACTCTTTCTGTATTGAGAAAACCAAGACAGACACTAAGGGAGCAACTGATGAATCTGGTGATCCTGCCCTTGCTTCTCTGTGCCATATATACAGTGTCCTTAAATTTCACCTCCCCATCACATCTGTTTTTATTAGAAAAAGTACTTCAATATCTGTTAAGTATCTACTATTGATACTGTTAACAAACACATCCTTCACAAACAGCAGGATGTTGTCGGGGTCCCTTCCCCCTGCCATGTGGTCCTGGGAGAGGGGCCCTGGGGGGGAGGCACGGGGTTTCCCTGGCCCCTGGTCAGCCTCATTCCCCATTGGTTGTTTTGTGTTCCCCTGCACGGGCAGGGACCCTCAGGTTCCGAGACTGCAACAGTTCCTCAGCAGAGCTCTGGCCACACGGCTGGAGAAATAAACATCTCTCCGAAATACCTGTCAAGAATCGGTCCATATATATTTCTTTTCCATGGGCCTCCTTGTTTGATAAGCGTGTTACAGTATCCGCACTGTAACAGATGGTGGAGAATTGCGAGCAGAACGATCCCCAGTCCCTAAAGACAGCGACTGATTTGTGAGTAAACTCTAGAAACTCTGGATTTCTCTTCTTGTTTTGTTTTGCTGTTCCATCTCTAAATTATGGAAGAACCATGGAAAGATTCTTGGCTCTCAGAGCCGCATATGGACATTTATCTTAAACTTGAAAAGATTCTTGAACAACGATTTGTAAATTTTAGCTTAATTCAAGCTCAAAAAGAACTGAAACACTTCCTGGCATGGTTGTTTAAGAACTTTTTCTATGTTTCTTGGGATTTAATTCTTACCAAAGACTTTTGGAATACCGTTTGGACATTTCTGAGTCAAAATATATGCCGATGGAAGAATATTTTTGTGAATATTATTTAATTACTGAGACTGTTGAGCAATGTCAGCTGTGTCTTGGCAAAGGGAAGCCTGGCTCAGAGTCTGTGCGACCCAGGCCATGTGGACCAAGCCCTCTGCGAGCAGCAGCGAGGCAGTTCCTGCATGCGGGCAGAGCTGCAGTGTCGGCGGCGGAGCGAGGTGCGGTGGGAGTGGCGCGACCCGGCGGTGCCCGCCCGGCCCTGCGCAGCGCATGGTGGAGCGAGCCCCGGGAACGCCCGACCGAGACGGGCAGCGCACGGGTGGCAGCTGGCGGCGGCGGAGCAGAGCCACGCCTCGCTGAAATGCACGCTGGAGCAGGGCGCGGGAGGGTCGCTGCTTGGGGGCCCAGCCGAGATGTGGGCGCGGGGCCGCGCAGAGCCCAGACACGCACCGGAGCAGCACTGCTCAGAGGGTGCAGAGCAGCCGCAACGCAGGGGCCTGGCTGAGACATTGGAGTCAGCAAGGCAGCAGCCACGCGGGACCGGCAGCCACGACAAACATGCAACCATGTGATAGAAGTTGTAGCAACGAAAATCACAGGAACTGTGAAATGGTACAATGTAAAAAACAACTATGGATTTATAACACGAGGGGATTTATAACACAGGGGAAGAAAACAACTATGGATTTATAACACAGGGGAAGATTTATTCATCCATAGAACTGCCATTAAAAGGAATAACCCTAAAAATTACCTGCAAAGTGTAGGAGATGGGGAAGTTGTACAATTTGATATAGTGCAAGGAAAGAAGGGTTTACAAGCAGCAAATGTTACTGGGCCTGGAGGTATTCCAGTCAAAGGCAGCCGTTATGCACAAAATTATAAACAATATCCATCCCAGCAATTTCCCTACCCACAGCCTACTTTCCCCTTTTACCCTATACCCAATATGAACCCTTTCCTAAGTTTTCCCCATCCCCAGTTTATTCCTAATCCATTTTTCACCCCATGGCTTCCCTATACAATTCCCTTTCCCAACAACTCCTCTCCGATGCTGAGGGGGGGATGAAAAGGGGGAGGGAAGAAGTTAAACCCTCTCCTGCCTCAGTTTCCCCACAGAGCATGCCTGGAGAGTCCTGTCTCCCTTCTGTCAGCCTTAAGATGTTCCAGAGAATCTGGGTATTTAAAGACTCAGGAGGGTGGCTTGTTCTGTTTTGAAACTGTCCTTGTTGTTTTCAATGTTAAGTTTTAAATCTCTTTTGTTAAAAATAAACGGGTGAAATGTTGGGGTCCCTCCCCCCTGCAATACCTCCTTTATGCTCATATACCATGCCTTCCCTTTAGCTGAAAACCAAGGAGAGCCATTAAAACTGAGTCCATCCATTAACCCAGCACTGCTAAGTCCACCACTAAACCATGTCCCTAAGTGCCACACCTACACATCTTTTAAATACCTCAGGGATGATGACTCAACCACTCTACTGGCAGCCTGCTCCAGTGCCTTTCAGTCAAGAAATTTTTTCTAAAATCCCATCTAAACCTCCCCTGGTGTAACCTGAGGCCATTTCCTCTTGTCCTATTGCTTGGTACTTGGGAGAACAGACCGACCCCATCTGGCCACAGCCTCCTTTCAGGTAGTTGTAGAAAGCAGTAAGGTCTTCCCTGAGCCTCCTTTAATCCAGGCTAAACGCCCCCAGCTCCCTCAGCTGCTCTTCATCAGACTTGTGCTCCAGACCCTTCACCAGCTTTGCTGCCCTTCTCTGGACATGCTCCAGCACTTCAATGTCCCTCCTGATTTGAGGAGCCTAGTACAGAATACAGGATTTGAGGTGCAGCCTCAGCAGTGCTGAGTACCAGGGGATGTCCACTGCCCTGGTCCTGCTGGCCACACTATTGCTGATCCAGGCCAGGATGCCATTGGCCTTCTTGGCCACCTGGGCACATGCTGGCTCACGTTCAGCTGATGTCAACCAGCACCCTCGGGTCCTTTTCTGCTAGGCAGTTTTCGAGCCACTCTGCCCCCAGCCTGTAGCATTGCAGGGGTTGTTGACACCCTCAATCCCTTCGTCCAGATCACTGACAAAGAGATACTAAATGGAAGTGGCCCCAGTACCAAGCCCTGGGGAACACTGCTAGTGACCAGTGACCAGCTGGATGTAATTCCATTCACCAACACTCGCTGGGCCCAGCCATCCCAACAGTTTTTTGCCCAACAAAGAGCACACCTGTCCAAGCCAGGAGAATGCTATGGGAAATTGTCAAAGGTTTTACTCAAGTCCAGGTAGACACATCCACAGTCTTTCCCCATCCAGTATGCTGGTCCCCTTGTCACAGGAGACCAGGTTGGTCAAGCAGGATCCACCTTTCCTAAACACATGCTGGTCAGGCCTGATCCCCTGGGTTGTCCGGTACCTGCCATGTGATAGCACTCAAGACAATCAGCTTCATGACCTTCCTGGGCTCTGAGGTCAGGCTGACATGCCTGTAGTTTCCTGGATCCTCCTTCCAAACCCCTCTTGTAGATGGGTGTCACATTTACTGACTTTCAGTCAAATGGGACCTCTCCTGTTAGCCAGGGCTGCTGGCAAATAATGGAAAGGGGCTTTGTGAGCACTTCAGCCAGCTCCCTCAGTACTCTTGGGTGGATCCCCTCTGGCCCCATAGACTTGTGTGTGTCTAAGTGATGTAGCAGGTCACTCACCATTTCCTCCTGGATTATGGGGCCATCATTCTGATCCCTGTGCCTGTCTTCCAGCACAAGGGCTGGGTACCCACACAACTGGTCTTACTGTTAAAGACTGAGGCAAAGAAGGCATTAAGTACCTCAGACTTTTCCTTGTTCTTTGTCACTATGATTTCCCCCACACCCAGTAAAGGATGGTGATTCTCCTTCTCCATTTGTTGCTAAAAGAAGGTAATATGATAATAGCATTTGCTATTTTATTTTTGCAATGTTAAGCAAAACAGATTAAATACTGGCTACAAACCCAGTTATTCATGCAGAGTTTCTAAAAATGTTTATTTGGCTTTAAAAAAAATTCACTTTGAATTCATTGTTCCTTATACAATAAAACAAAGGTCCTATTATATGAGATTTCACAGACTTCATTCAAATGGGCCTTTTTTTGTCAGTAATAGGCAAAAGTTTTGATGACTTTGCTTATAGGAAAAGGTTCCTAGATAGACAGAGGAAGTTCAGACCAAAGCTAAACAAGTTGCACTTGCTCCAAAATAAATTTCCCTGCCCCTTTAGAGCCAAGCAGTCTACATGGCTACTGTATACAGTATTTTCAAAACTGTTTTTCTGTACTTTTAACCCCATTTCCAAAGGAACAAGCATCAGAACAATTCCAGATTTGAATGAAGCTCTATAATAGTGTGAGCTAAGCACATTAGGTCCTTAAACAGAAAGAACAGAACAACATCACACTTTTTTTCCTATGAAACAAGCAGTCTTCAAACTGCAGTCTGTGGATGCTGAAAGATCCCTACAATTTTAATGCGCTACCCTTCATAAATACATTTTCAAATAAAATTATGAACATCATGTCCCAGTCTGAACAGTACCAGTCAGAATTCGATAAAAGTACAGCAATTCTCTTCTCCAAAAGCACACACTGACCTGTGTAAACACATCTCAAAATTGGTAAAAGTTTGAGAAAAATATTTCATAAGAGCAATACTGAACTCAGGATTCCAGGTTTCAAATTGCTCTTTCCAGTTTATGGCCCTTCCGTCTACACACTCCCACTTTGATGCCCCCTCCGCCTCCTCTCAGTATTATTACTTTAATAAAAACACTTTTCAAATTGGAGCATTCAGATTTAAACGGAAGAAAGAATTTGAGGTGGGCTCACGTAAGTGCCTATTTCTCTCTCTTCCTTTCGTTAAGAAAATGGTAATGTTCATCATTCACAACACAAGATACCAAATCTTTCACTAAAGATCATGACTCAACTCTCATGAAAAATTGTGCAGTACCGCAGACACCGCAAACTGAACATGCATACAGCAAAATTGTCAAAGCCATATATAAAGACTACAAGGTTAAATGGTAACAATACTCAGAATTATAACCATTTTTTATTCAAAGACTGAAAAGCACATAACCAAAGGAACGAAGCATCAGTTTCCTCATCACCACAAGGAAGACAATGACTAATCACAGACAAAAAATATATTTGATTTCCAAACCAATACTACTAAATGACATCTCTTTAGAAAAAAAATATTGTAAGCTTACATTTTTTGGTATTTCAGTTACTGATAGTGACATACTTATGACCAACTGCAATATTTGTTTATATGTCAAATATATCAGGAAATCTTCATTTCTAAGTTACTTTTAAGATATACTTTTACCTAAAGAATACATAATGTAAGCAAGAAAGGAATTGCAACTCCCACTGAAGAACTTCCGTTTTGAGAAAGAGTACACAGAAAAGTTGCACAGTTGTAATGAAACAGAGATGGAAACAGTTTTTACTGCAATGACCAAACAGCTTTTTATACAATGATTCTAAACACAAAACTTGATGAAAAACATTTAACTCAAGACACGAATGAATTAAAAATTAGTTAGTTCAAACAAAAAATAAAAAAATTTCAAATAAAAATTATTAGAAAAAATGTATACATGTCTCTATTATTTCAATCCTACATTCCAAAAATAAACGTGGGGGTTTGTTTTTTGTTTAAGGAAACCTTCCATTCTTTCTCACTGAAATACTTCCTTTTTAGGTATCACCTGACTGTGTCTAAGTAAGGCAACAAAGACTTGCAAAATGTATGCCTAACTAATTTAATTATTATGCATAACAAATAATCCAAAGAATTGATCTAAAACATCAGAAATTAAAAACTTCAAGTCTTGGTATTGGTCAGTTTTCAAGAAATGTAAGTTTCTTCAGCTTTATAGCAAACCTTTTTTAAACAGTGCAAATATAATGTTACTGGTTTATGTAGAAAAAGTGTATCTCCCTTTGAGGTCTGGTATTTTAAATTTAAAGATCTTTATGAATCTGAGAGGAGGATTTTTTGCTCAGAAAAAAATATTATCTAAAAGAGATAAACATAATTATACTATATAATATATAAATATTATATATTTTTATATATTGTATATAATATATATTATACTATATAATAAATATATATGTATATTATATATAATATATATAAAATATATATTTTTATATATATATAAAAATATGAACGGGAAAAGGAAAGAAACAAGTCTGGATGCTGCTGGAATGTAAAGAACAAAGACCACTTCAATAGCTGACTGCACTTTGGAAAATATCATCATCTGAAATCCTTCTAAGTAGAAAACATACCAGCAACAAATGTCATCTTACTGCTGAGGGTCATCTGGGAAAATGGCAATCTTGGAACATTTCATGACTGGTGAATGAATTTGATTATCTGATTCAGCAATTTAAAAAAACCGAAACCAATATGCTATTATTTCCTAGTGCTTTATGCTGGTATGTTGATTAACAAAGAAAGAACCATAAAGTGAATTCAAACAAAAATTTACAACACTTTCTGTGCCAATACTAATACACATTTATGTTACATTACTCCCAGTTCTAATCAGAAGACTGAAGAGGTAACTTGCTAAGAATATGGAGATAGCATGTTTAAAAAATAAAATTCATATGCAATTAGAAGAGCTCTTTTCCAAATAAAAAGGTAACAGGACAGGTTTAAAATGAACAACTGTATGGTCCTGCTTTGTCAAATAAATACAGCAGAAGAAGAAACTTCAATGTGAGACAGAACTGAAAGATTAGAATTGTCTTTGGAAATCTGCTAAGAAAGTATAGAAACACTGTGCAACAAAAGCAGGTCCCCAATTCACTGCTAATAAACTTCCTTAAAGGCTAAGTTTAAGATTTAATTTAGAGGCTAGAAACAAAACACATATGTGCCTAGATTGAGTACTTATCTCAATAATGCTTCAAGTGTCTCAATGTTTTCTTTCAGAAAACACCTATACTTATATAAACATTAAAAGGATCTAATTTGCCCACAAGTATGTTTTACCTGTAAACGTTCTGCTTTGTAAACTTTTCTTCTGATACTACTGTTTTTAAACATCACAAATTCAAACTGATGTTTTTATTTTTATGTCAGTATACAGAACAAAATTTCCAGACATTTTTCCAAAAGGAAGTGATTTCCACTGTTCTGTTAACAATATAAATCTAAAGGAAAGAACTTTCCTAACTCTGCTCACTGAGTAAACACAATTCTAACAGGAACGACAGCTAAACTACCCGTTTGATTGTCAGACAGTTGCTTTTTTCAGCAAGCTCTATTTGCCACAGAACTAGGATCCTATAGAAATGCCAAATAAGTATTAATTGAAGATAACAGGATTTGCTGCATACAGGCTAAGGCACCTTGGCACAGAATTGGGCTTTTTCAGTTTTACTGTTCAAGCAGAGACTGCTAACTTTAAATCATGAAGAGTTTGGTTTATTCCTGCTTAGTACAGTAAATATCATTCTTACAGCCTGTAATCAAAGCAAGTTAGTCCAAGACTGAATTCTATTCAGGTTCCCTGAAGAGATCACTTCTGTGCAGTTCAATGTTACAGAATTAACCCATTCAAAACCCAAACTTCATTCACAGGCATGGACATCTATGCTTTGAGCTAAAATTAAATACATTTATATAAATGTACACAGACATACATTTATCAATTAGCACCATCTAGTGGGGTCAGTACAATTTATGTGATGTGAGAAATACGCAGCTCGCTGTTCTGCTTTTTCTACATCCTATGCAACCTGTTATGATACAGCAAAGGTCAAGTAATTAATAAAATTTGGATGTAAAGACAAAAATCAACAACAACAACAACAACACAAAAAAACCCCCACCACCAAAATAATTCTAATTTACAACATTATGTTTTTCCTCTTTAAGTTTAAAGAAAAACACTGACACTGAAAACTGCATGTCCATACATATAAAAATTTACTGAGAGAAATAAAAACCCTCATCTTTTATGCATTCAACATGTGCATAACACAATTAAAATTTAATTACTATTTTCTATCTTAGTCTTTTGCTTCCCTATTACATGCCTCAAGAAAAATCAGCCACTCTTTAAAAGAAGCTACTCAGAAGCATCAAATGATGCAAAAAACCCTTTTATCTAAGGCCTCCATCATCAGAGCAGAATTCTGCTGTAAACACAACTTTTGCTAAAACTGCACCAAAGTCCCACAAACACTGGATCCTAACCCATAACACCAATAAAATAACAGATTAAATACTTTTGAAATATTCAAAATAATTAATTTTAAAGAGGTCAACTATAAACAGATACTAAGGACTAACCTTACCTATTTATGCAGTTTCTCAAATATGAAATCTAGTAATGGATTTTTAGTCAATTCTGCATTTAAAACTGCAGGAGACTTAAGTCATGCAAATAAACAGTGCTGAAGAATTTCAAATGTAAAAGCCATCAGAGGTAGACTCCCCTATACATCAACCTTAGGCAAGACAAACAGACAGACAAATAAAAAGCACCCACACATGAAGGTGTTTAAATGCACCAGGCAAAATCTCTAGCAGCCTCTGCCAACAGGCAAGGAAGCTAAAAACATCACCATTCCCTTCTCCCTCTGCCTGCATACAGTCCATGTTAAAAAACAAAGCAAAACAAAGCAGGAAACAATCACTAACATTATGTTCATACTTAAGAGTATTAGGACAAGTCACCAGTGTAAAATTAAACATTTACTTAAAAGTCCTTTAATGAAACCATGGTCATGAAAGCAAAGAATGCTTATGAAGACATGGTTTGCATTCAAGCCTTCCCTTGTTTCTAAAAGAGGTGATCGATAGCAAAGCCTCCCAAGCAGATCACAACATACTGAACAGACACTGGACAATGAGGGACAGACACAAAGTCACTTTTTCTTTTTCTGGGAATAATGGTAAAAGTAGGTGAAGAAAAATTGAAAAATGTGGAGAAAATACATAAATAGGGGGGCAAAGTTAAGGTCAATAAAAACCAGCAATAGAAGACTTGCAGTAAGTACTTCAGAAGGCACAGAATGTAAGAAGAGAAGCTGCTGAGGTCTGCACACTGCAGCCAGAGGCCAGGCTACAATTTAAACTGCATGGAAATCAAAACAAAGAGATTCTAATAAATCAATTAAGAGCAAGAAGTAAGATTTATAGCAAGATTTTTAATTGAAAAAGACATGAAGACAGCATCTGAATTTTATTTAAAATGATAGATGTGTTAGGAGTAAATTGTTCCAAGTAAGTTCAACCAGAAAATTACAATAGTGTTAAAGGACAGAACTAATTCTCAACCTTCCCTGTAGAGGATGGAGAAACACCAACACTTAAGTGCAATGTGTGCTGTAGAATAAAGAGAAATATGAAAACTAATGACAAAATATTGGAAGAAAATGGCAGTAATTTAGGAGAGATTTACTGCCATTTCCCCATACCTTTTCAGACCAGTGCACTTCAGGTTTTGCACTAAATCATCTAAACATGCAAACCCATTTCACAGGAAGCTTCAAATCAAAGCAAACATATTAATTTATTTTTATATTGGAAGGGGTAACACAAATGTATTTGCACAGGTGTACAAAACTACAGCACACCATGTCTTTAAGTACTGGAAAGCTGGTAGAAAACAGCAGAAATTGCCTAATGAGGAGAGAAGAGTATCAAAGATAAGGGAGCTGCATTGATACTCCTACCATTACAAAAAAGAATATAGGGATAAATTCAGCAATTTTATTCTTGAAATAAGGATCTATAAATATACAGACCAGCAACACAAAAATACTAACTACTGGGATGCCAAGAGATTTCCTGACAGTTCCCAGCCTGGAACTCCAGTCTCCCGCTCCCAAGTAGGATTCAACCTAAACGTTAGCTAGCATGATGTAGCCTGGTTTGCACTGCATTTGAATATGAAACTAGCAAAAATTTAAATAATATCAGGAGAAAGTATCATTAACCAGGGATATTTTGTTTTATATTTTTATGCCATGAATTGTAACATTAACAAAACCAAAAAGCAACAAATTTCCTTTCCTATTGTGCAAAAATGTCAGTTTACCCTTGATAGAACAACAGATTAAAAATAATGGTCCGGCTTAACTCACTTGAGTTCCCCCAGCTCAATCAAAATACAGGGAAGTACTTTAACCGTACCCATCTTTGCATGATCAGCCTCAAGTGTATGAGAAGTCACTCTCGCCTACATAATTAAATCAGTGGAAAAGCTGAAGTAAGTAAAAACCAGGATGACATTCCCACAGAGAAGCCATGACAGAATGATTATGAAGGGATAATAAACGCACATAATACAAAGGGAATTTAAGGGCTTCCACACATTAAAAATTCATTTAGCAGTAGAAAAAATAAACAGAAACTAATTCAATTCTGAAAGTTAAAAGACCAATATACATATTCAGAAAACACAGAGAGAAAGAGCAGAAGCAGGACAGAACATGTGACCAAGCTACATATAGGTGCACCTCAGTGGTTTCCTGAATACCACAAAAGAAAATATTGCTTCCCTTTTGGGTGAAGATAATAATAAAACTTGGTCAGATTGTTAGTTAGAAATTGGTGGAAAGTGGATGTTTCCAGATGAAAGTGCATAGGCACACGATTACAAATGCTTTGTTGCTTGGCACGTGCTATGGTATGATTTGTAGTTAGCCTTTAATGATACACTAAACCTCAGTATGATTAGCTTAGTATTTCAGATGCCAATTAACATGATGACAATCATGGGTTACTTTTTTCGTAGAATGTTTGAAACTTCGAAATTCAAAATTACACCCTGATTTATGGTTTGATCATGATTAAAGCTCTGTATGCCTGCAGTGTCGTTACTGGACTATTTAATCACTAAATCCCAACAAAAACTGCTCTCTTCCATGAAACCTAATCTGTAAAGCACATTAAAATTTAAAATACTTTATGAAGATTATATCCATAGCAAATGCAAAGCAGTACTCAAGGCTATCCCATGTATAATCCCTAGCATTTATAGCTGGCAGGACTGGAGGTTTTTTTAACTCCTACTATCAAAATAATCGAGGCGGTCATACTTGTGAATAATTGAAATCACTGGAATTACCTTGTGCAGGTTGTGATTGCTAGCAAAAACCAACAAGAAAAGTTACAGATAGGGAAACAATACAGATTTAATTTACAACACACAATTAAGACTGTTCATCTGCTGCCATGTTCTCCACTCAGTAAATACCATGTTCTTCAGAAAGGGTCACACTGTACCTGAGCCAGACGGCAGAAAAGAGTCAGTGGCTCGAAGGGCCAAAATCTCCTCCTCAGGGGAGCAATGATTTCATGTTAGTGCTCTATGAAACAGAGTGAAGGAGAAAGGCACCAGGACTGAAATCAGAGGGAAAACAACCTAAAATTGAAGGCGAGAGCACAAACTCCTGACTTAGCATTAACATTCTCTGAAACAAACAGTTCTGAAGTAATGACCAGTAAAAGGATCAAGAGGATTACACTGATGCATATAGTACAGTTTGTGAATGATACATAATGAAATTAAAATAAGCAACAGAATTCAGAAGTCAAAATGGATTATTATTTTATTGATAATAATATTGATGGGTGTATGTCTCTCTGCGTGAGATCCAAGTCCAGACAATGATGAAAAGAGTATGTTTGTATTTCCCTGTAGCCAGAAAATAAGAGGAGACCTTCATCTGGTAGGACTTACAGTCTTAATCTGTGGCTGGGTAAAGAGCTTAGAGCCCAGGCTGTACTTGACACCTGTGCTGGTATTACAGGAATCTACAAACATGGATCTCTTTAGAAATCTAGAGAGCAGAAGGGTGTGTGTTTTCAACAGTGCCTTGATCAGCTGGAGATGAGAAATGGGACCAGGCTGCCTGCTTTTTTTTCATATGATCGCCATTGGTGCTTGTGTTGGCCAAGTGCTGCTCTGCCTGTTGTAGCCCTTCTGTTCAGTTGGCTACTGGTGCAGGTGCTCAGCAATGGCTGTATCCATTTCTTACTGCACCAGACTGCACCTCTGCAGCCAAGACAGAGGAGTCCTCCTGTCCTGGTATTTACTACACTTGGCAAATCTCAAAACACCCTCAGTTCTAGCACTGATGGAGTATCACTTAGTTTGCATCTAATGAAATAGTATAACTTTGCAAATACATGCAAACTAGGTGAAAGCAATATTTTCCCTAGGCATTTATATAGCGATGTTAACATGGCATACAAATATTTCCTCTTCAGATACTTACTGTCTTAATTTTCCTAAGAGATAAAGAATTAATCCAAGCCTTATTTGGTAGACAAGAAATAGAAGAAGCCTGCAGACATACATGGGAGAACACACGGAGGGAAAAACTGGTCTTAGGGAGTGGGGGAAGACATGAAAAATACCTGGCCACAAGGTATGCATGTGCAACTCTAAATCGCCCACTGAGGCTCCAGTGTTTTTTGAAAACAAATCCAAGACAGCTCTAACTTTAGATCACTCAATGTCACCACAAGAATAAGAAAGATTTTTTTACACCACTGATGCCTCAGAGTGGTTCAGGTGGAGCAAGAAAGCTTGAAACCCTTTCCTCGGTAGCACGGAAACAGACTGGTCACCATACTGGAGATGTTATGTCAAAGTGAATCTGTACATTCAGGTTTTGCTATTGCACTGAAGGCACAGTTAGGTTACAGCAATTGCCTGTAATAAATTACTCATCCTTGACTTGCTGTCAAAGTTTTGCACGGCCTGGTTTTTGTTAGTGGGGGGGCCACAGAGGTGGCTTCTGTGAGAAGCTGCTAGAAGCTTCCACCATGTCCAGCAGAGCCAAACCCTGATGGCTCCAAAGATGGACATGCTGCTGGCCAAGGCTGGGCCAATTAGAAATGGTGGTAATGTCTCTGTGTTAACATACTTAAGAAGAAATCAAAACAAAGGTTGTGGCACAGCTTTAATTTCAGCCAGAGAAGAGCAGGAGTGAGAACACGTGAGGAGGACAACTGTGCAGACACCAAGGTCAGCGGAGAAGGAAGGGGGGGAGGAGGTGTTAAAGGCACTGGAGCCCAGCAGGCCGTTATGAACACCATGGTGAAGCAGCTGTGCCCCTGCAGCTCATGGGAATCCATGGGGAATGAAGAGATCCACCCGCAGCCTGTGGGGGAGGTGCCCATGCCAGTGCAGGTGGATGCCTAGAGAAGGCTGTGATCCAGTGGGAGACCTGTGGAAAGAGGGGCCCCTGCTCCCAGGCTGGAGCAGCCTGTCCTTGGAGGACTGCACCCCACGGAAGAGTGACCCACGGTGCAGCAATTTGAGGGGGCTGTTGCCTGTGGGATGGACTCACGTTGCAGCAATTCATGAAGAGCTGCTGCTCATGAAATGGACTCACTTTGGAGAAGTTTGTGGAGAACTGTCTCCCATGGGAGGGACCCCATGGTACAGCAGGGGAATGACTCCTCTCCCTGAGCAGCAGGAGAAGCTTCAGGTAATAAATTGACCCTAACCTCCATTACCTGTCTCCTTGTGCCACTGGGGTAGGCGATAGAGCTTGGACAGAGGGAGTGGTGGGGGGAAAGGTGTTTTTAAGGGCTTATTTTACTTCTCATTATCCTGCTCTAATTTTGTTGGCAATTAAAATCACTTTGTATCTCTAAGCTGAGCCTGTTTTGCCCTTGATAGTATTTGGTGAACGATCTCTCCTGGTCCTTATCTCGACCTGTGAACCCTTTGTTCAATTTTCTCTCCTCTGTCCACCTGCAGATGGGAGTGAGTGAGCGGCTTTCATGGATGCCTGGCACCTGGCCCAAGTCAACCCATGACACTTGCATAGACAAGTAAGCCTCATTTTTTGCATGCTCTGAAATCTTATTTCTTCAGCTCCCAACTAGTTATTCTGCAGTGACTGAGCACCAAGTGGAGAGTACTGGTGTGTTAAGCACTTACATGCTGTAGCTCTCAATGTAACTTATGTTTGAAGTGAACTTCACTGACGCCACTACACCTGCAAAGTGAGCACTGGGTTCTACAAAGATACACAGAAATGGGTATTAGAGAAAACCACCTGTGGTTAAGAGAACACTGCTATGCAAATAGTGCCATGTGGAAGTCTAAAGGAACAGTGCACATCTGCCATACTACGGTGCTTTCTTCTTCCCATGCTTCAAAAAGGAGGAAAAGGATTATAACAGAGAGAACTGAAAAAAAAGGTTGGTTTTGGTTTAGGGGTTTTTTTAAGTGCTTAGGGCAACACAGAAGAACAGAAAAAGAAAATATGAGATGCTTGCATGCCTGTATTTCATACCAAGGAAAGACAGTGAATATGTGTGTAACATAACAAATATTAGTGAACACTACAAATGAACTTCACAAGGATTAGCTGGAGAAAGGATACAACCAAGACTTCCAAAAAAAAGAAGGAAAGCTAATATAAGCAGTAACAAAACCTGCTGGTAGGAAACACTGGCAGGCATTTTTGCCAAATCTTAAAAGTACAATTTTTATTAAATCTTATTGTATCAGTTTCCATGCTTCAGAAAGATTTTATAATATCACATCCCATCTTTCTTAACTCTTAAAATGTTTTCACAGTGCAGAGGTTGGTTTGGGTAGTTATGACTTTCTGTTCTTAAAAGGAAAACAGTCCAAGACAGTAACAAAAAAAAATTGTTTTAAACACTCCCTCACATGTTCTGCCACAGAACTTCTGGTCCAAGGAAAAAGAACACTGTAGAAAAACAGTTTAAAATTACATTATCCTTGGATGTCTTGGATTTATCAGACTATTACTGAGTAGGTTATGAGACCTTTCATTAGTCTCAGTATCACAGACAAAAAATGTATCACTTTGGTTAAGTAAATATTGCACAAGCTTCGTAAGACAAGAAAAATCTGGGTATGAGCATAGATTTTGGTTCTAAAAGTTCTCTTTGAACTGCTGTACCAGTTTGGTTACCAGGCTGGTACACTACCCCCTTGGTAACAATGAAATTACAAACTATTTATCTTAGAAGGATTGATTTCCTTATTTTACGTCCAGTACATTTTGGCTGGATTTCTGCTACTCTTTGGAGGTTTCCCAGCAGAAACTTTAAATCAATTACCACTGATCCAAAAAAAAGCCTCTGTCTGGACTTTAACCTAAACCAAAGTTTTTTCACATTCCAAAGCACTGATTTATTCACAAGTTTTAAGTAATACTCAAACACTTCACACCTCTGATTTAATAAGCTTATCTGCTTTATTTTTAATTTTAAAAGTTTGTTGGTACACCCACCTGTAGAGACTTCTGATATCAACTTAATTTTTACAGCTTTTATGAAACTAAACTGTCAACAAGACAATTTGATCCTTTTGGGATCTGATCCTTGGATTTTTATGATTATTTTTAACAAAGTGGGCTGATAGAGGAGTTGATGACAGGAATGGGACTTCCTCATAAAAATCCAGATGAAAAGTTGCAAGTGTCTATTACTAAACACATTAGCAGCTCTGATGTAGAAACTGAAAGATCCTAGAGACATCAAATCTGTAAACTCCTGACAAAGAAGTTAACACTAGATATTCAGTTTAACTTCTACCAAAAAGTACAAAATAATAATATATGAAAAAAAAAAACACAAAAGAAGTATTTACCACAGGAGAACCCATTCAACAGACTTCAAATAGAAGGACAAAATGATTATGTCCACCAGCTGTCTGCTTCCTAGTAAGCGATGTATTAATTACAATTATAAAAAATATTTTTAGTTATAAAAAGTATCAGTTTAGTTATGTAGTTTTATTTTTATCCATATTTCACAATTCCATGATTCCGTCCACTTGGCCCTAACTTGCATTCTTCTACAAACAAGGCTACACCATCCAAAGCTATGCCTGAATAAACTGGAGGTGCATTTTTTCACTTTATTGAAGGCAAAAATAAGCACAGGTATGTATGAGTGAACACACATGGCAAAACAACTTTGTCTTTACTCAGAGAAGAAACATGGAAGGTTGGGAGATTTAGCTATTATTTTAAAAGGAGTCCATTTTTATTTTGCTTCTTTTTGCCCAGTTATTACCTGATGTACTGTATTTTTATACTATAAAAGCAGAAACGAGTCAAAGGGTTCAACTCACACAGAGTGACCAGAAATTACCTGCATCTCAACAAGTGAAGCAGTCACTTGCTCAATGCCTGGCTGCTACCTACCTTTTTTCCTAATGTTTTCATGGAAACAATATCAGCCTGAATAAAGAAAAGATCCGGTACTATTTTCTATAAAACTTCAATTACCTTATTTTGATTAATCTGATCACTGTTCCCATGGAAATTAAGTTTAAAGGCAGCTGACTGCCTCCAGCTAATAGTGATCTCTTTACTTACAGATTTCAGTTTCTGGCAATTGAGCAAGTCTCAAAAAATCACTTTGGCTTCAGAAGTAACTCTTTAAGTTTATGTGGCATTTCATGAGGAATAACACCTTGCATTACACTTTTTTTAAATGTAATAATTTTGATGGAAGCAAAATGACTCATTGCTTCAGTGGTAATTACTCCAAATACGAACACAAACTATTGTCAGTCATCAAGAGGCTTTCTTATAGAGCATTACTTTCCCAATAATTTTCAGCCTTTGGTAAGCAGAAAGCACGTGGCAAGTTTGTATTTTGGTATATAAATTAGACCATTACCTACAAATACTTTGCATGAGACGAGTACTGAAATTCTAGCACTCCTTCATATTTGTTCTGTACATAAAACCCAAGCAGAAAGCTTCAAAGATTAACTAGAGATCAACATTCCTCTCAGAAAATGAGAAAAAGAATGAGAAAAAGAAAAGTCTTAGATTTCCTCCATGCAGATTTAGTATATATTTGCAGATTCAGTATCCTAATACTGTCACATACTCCCCACTACCTACTGATAGGTAGTTCTTTAGAGCTGAAAACTGTATCATGTTTTACCAATAGGAATTAAGGCAAGATTCGACCAAACCTGTTTCAACAAGAGAACAAGGACATCTTTACAAAAATTAAGATTTCCTCAATCTCTGATGATCTGGATTTAAAGAATGACAAATAACTGCCACCTATTATCTAATTCATCATTATTAATGACTTCAACTATAGTAAATTCCTTCTCCTCTTGCCAGAAATAGCAAAAGTTTCCACACCAGCACAACAGACCACATCTGTGCAGTGTTTGGACAGTCTGCATTACAAGAGTGATCACTTTACTTGTGCTGTGAGGAGCCTTTGCTTGCTTTCTCTGACTGAAAGATGTAAACTATAATGTACAAAGCGACCTTGCTTGATTCTCCTCTAAAGTTTGAAGAACAATTAATTTTCATTGGCCATGAATTGTTATTGACTGTCAACCACCTCCTCCACACTCACACTTCCTCCCCCAGATGTCCAGGTGGTAAATCCTTACTCACACTGCCTTTTCCTTCATTTTTCCTATCTCCAAGGTAAACAGCACTTCAGACCTCCACATGAATTTAGAGACCTGCAGTCTATTCGCTTTACTGGGGAGGCACAGCTTTTAAAAGATAAATATGGTTGAGAACTTAGCGGTAAAGAACCTTAAGGTCTTCATATATCAAAGAAGCATTTTTGTGACTGAGCTATCAGATTCAATGAGTCCACCCACTCTAAGGTGGCCCATACATCTCTCCAACTCTCCAGGGCTTTCCCTCAAAACCACAACCCTCTCACATCTGTTAGATAACTGAGGTTAGGTACAAAACCCCAGTCCCACTTCCTCTTCCAGTGCATTTTCCAGGTTTGCTGTTCTTGGGTGACGGAGCACCTCTGAGCTCCTTCTGAGGTGGCTGGTTTTGTCTGCCCTGAAATCAGAAACCACTCTCACCACTGCCTTAACAGGTGCAAATATATTAGCCACCAAAATCCCCTCACAAACACACCCTGCTCTCTTCCTCTTCTATATAATGATTGACAGGAAAAAAAAAAAGTGCTGAGACACACAGAAAATAGACAAATTGAAAAATAAATTATGAAGATTGTATAAATATTAGTTCTAGAGAAAGTATATAGGAAGAACAAAGCAATGGGAAAGTAAGTAAGTTTTGTATGTCCAGCAAAAAGTATTTCAATGTCAAACTTGAAGGGCAGAAGTAGTTAACATATTGTCATCAGCCTTCCATGCAGAAAGCCAACTCTATCTCAGTATGATCTCCAACATTCATTTTTTTATCATGTGTCATGCTCAGTCTTACACTATCTGATACATCCTCCTCAGCCACCATCTACTTTTCAGGCACACTCAGAGATGTCATTCCCTCCGTTTATGGGTCACCCCCACCAAAAATACAGAAAAATACATTCAGAACAATCAATTGTCACACCCAACTGATATAATCTGAAGTCCATTTTCTCTACACTCCTATGGGAAGAAGATCCAAATCTTTGGATGCCTGAGCTTGTGCCCAGGCAGGAGCATTCACCATTTGGATGCACGACAAGAGGTGAATGCACATGATCTGGGCAGCACACACCTGGATGTTAGCTGCAGAACAGCTGACATATCACACAGTAGGGGAAAGCTGCACCATATAAGCTTTCACAAATGCCAAAATAACCTGCACATCTCTTCCCACGTACAGTCCAGACTGAAGATTTAGTACATCATCTGCAGGTAGTTGATTTTGTCACTGAGGATGTGTCAAATCAATCCCTTTTGCTTTGCCTAGTCAACTTAGTTTTTGTAAATATTATCTTTGGTTTTTTTATTGCCAAAAATGGAACCACAGTATACTGAAACCATCCACATTTACATATTGAAAAATCTTGAGTATTCACACTGAAAATTTCCAGTGCTTCTATACCACAGTGACTGTAAAATTTGGGCTCTGTAATCATGTAATTCAATTTACATGCCAAAGAAATTTCACCAGGATATACGTGACTAGTTTATTTTTGGTATGTTTTTGCAATTTACATGGTCAACCTCTAGCACATAGAAAATGTACACTCTTAGAACTTCAAGTCAAATCATATCCAGGTGAAACCAGGAAAATTAGCACAAATTAAGGTTTTGCAGGGCCAGCTACCTAAAATACTATGAAGTTACAATAAAATGATTCACCATGTATTCCTTACCTTTGCAGTAGCCTTTTTTCCTAGTGCAACACATAGCTTTTTGAATGTACAAACTCCTCCCTATCAAGAGAAAGAGCAACACCACTTGCTGTGGCTTCTTTTTCATAATGGAAAGTACAGTACTGAGTTGGCCAAAAACAATCAGCAAACTGCAATTGGTTATGAAATGGTCTGGTAGCTGTGCAACAGAAAAGTTTACTCAACTCTTGAGCATTACATCCACAACCAGAAATGTGTAAGGCAACAGTGCGAGTGGAAGCTTCATCCTGGAGCTAAACAGACAAACAGTAAAACGTGTCTGGTGCACTAACAGCAAGCAAACGCACATGGAAATTCTTGCAGCTCCTCTAAAAATAATCCAGAGGAGTAGTTAAAGCAGATCTTTACTTGTCTTTTCTAAAAAAATACCCAAGCTGAGCATGTGTACCATTTCAGGTATCGGCTATGTCAGTGCTCATAATTACCCTAAAGGATCTACCCTTCATGTTTCTATTCCATAAATGTCTACAGAATTAATGGGATCTCTGCTATATAAAAAGGAATGAGACAGCTGAAGATTTTTGGTAAAATTTGAGAGAGTCATGTAAGAAGACAAGGAAGTAACAAATTTTAAACACTATCCAGAACCAGTTTTCTCTTCCAAACTGTCAACAACAGTTGTGGATTCCCTCTTCTCTGTACTTTGTAAACTAAAATCTAATCAACAGATTCCTTTGTGAAGAAAAGGGACAGCAAGAACAGTTGCATCAGTGTTTGCTGGTTTTACTAACTACAATAGGAATGTAATGTAGGGAACAATCCAGTATTTGCAGGGGAATGGATTGGATGACCTAATACAACTTTTCCATTTCTAACTTCTTAGAACAGCTCAGGCTGATCCAAGTTCTCAAAGAGATTTCTATCCAACAATACTGAATGAAGAGAACTCAAAGACAAGGTTTGGGGCTTTTTTTTTCCCTTCTTCTTTTTTTTCTTTTCAATATTAAGAGAGCCAGAATAGCAAACCATATGCTATAGTACACAACAATGAAGAAAAAGCTATAGTAATTAAATACCCATAAAACTTGGAAAATTGATACAAAAAGTAGAAAGTCCCTTTTGTACTTAAGTCTTTCAATAATCTTGGAGCATTTTATCCATTTTATAACTTAGGAAAAAAGCTCTTTTATAATACCTGAAATTATTAAACAGTAAGGTAAGAAGATCAGTGTAGAAACTTTTCTTAAGTGATGTGTTAAAATAGAGAAATATCAGTGCTGATTTGTAGTATACCCATGTTCGTTTTCTTCCTACACTGCCACATACCAGGATCACAACATCCTTGGCTCAAAGCTAGTGCACACTTTTTCCTTTCTTTTTTCTTTTTTTATTACAAAATATGTGTCATCATTCTCTGTCTGCAGAATTAAAAACATTTGTCTTTGCAAGTACAGTTGACTTTAAGAAGTTACTGCTAGGAAAAACAGTCTTTCAAATAAGACACCAGAACTCAGAAAGAAAGATTTGGCACTCCCAAAGTCTTGTTAACAAAGAAAAACTATGGCAGATGGGGTTCGTTCTTCTGCTCTTTCAGGTCTCTTCCAAAAAGGCTAGGGACTCTCTTCTCTGAAACTTGAGAGGATAATGAACAGTCCTTCTAAAAATGCATTAAAGGTCAAACAAATACCATGGGTTTCACATACAGTTAAGCCCATCTTGAGGCAGGTATATGAACTAGATAACATTTTGAAAGCTCTTCATACCCTACTTTATATACTACAACTCCACAGAAATCAAAGGTGAGGTTTGAAAGCCTGTGACATACACTGGGTCAGACCAGATGCTGTTAATAATCTCAGTTCTTGTAATTAAAAAACTTTGTCTCTCAAATGAAATTAATATATTGTTTTAAAGAAGGGCAACTAGTGAACACTAAAGATGTAGTTTTGAGATTTCAAGAATGACATCTATTTTAAGATAGTGTGAGGCTTAATAGGACATTAAAAGAAGCATCAGCAGGGTCAGAGTTTCATGTATATTTAATATTTGGACCTACAGAGCACAAGATAAATAATTAAGATGGTTGGAATATTTCAGCACCCTCTTGTTGTAACTGCAATAAAGTGACCATTCCTTGATGCCCTTTCTCATCTTTATTTTCTGTTACAGTCAGAAAGTCCAATCCACCCTGCAACAACAAACAACATGGTAACCACGGCATGCCACCAGGAGAGCTGCTACGAAAGCCAACTGCTCCATACTGAGAGCATACTCCAAGTGAGTAAACCAGTTAACTGCTGTCTTCTTTTGGAATAAGGGGCAAAAGGCAGTAAGTGAAGGAGTTTGAAAAGCTTTAGGTTTTGGCTCGATAAAAAATTAGAACAAGTGTTGGAGTGACAATGTTTCACAGATCCACACTCATTTTCTAGCCAGCCTTCTTTAATTCCCAAACCAGAAAGAAACCTAATTTAGCAACTGACCTAACGTTTTGCTTAGATGCACACCACTGTCAGCCTACATCAGAAGGATGACTGGTATTCCTCTTACAGTGATCTTCTGAGCCACCTGCACAGACAGCTGCAGCAAAGCCGCAAGGAGTCTGGGAATTACAGCACTTTAGAAACTTTGATGAAATTCTTTAGGCAAGCAAGTATTGCCAAGCACTGTTCCACTGTTTGTTGCTTTTGTGTATCAACTGCCAGAAGGAACTTATGTTTACTTTTATATGTAAATTCTCAGATATTTTGAAAAGTATCACCAAGCACTTGACCAAGTATCAACATTATTACATCTTTTTCCAGAATAAAACAGCTAAAGAAATGGGAAAATGTGAGTCTTTCAAACCTACTTAGAAATAATCCAAATTTTAAGCTTCCTCTAGATCAGTAATTGACAAGGGTTAACAAATTCTGTACAAGTCTGCATATATTCATGGCACGGGTTACTACCATCTATGACTCATTTGAGACCTCAGAATTTCTTTCCAGCTTGAATTAGGTCTGTACTGGGGATTGACGACATATTTACCATTTTGTAGGAGTGGAATAATTTTAACCAGCTGATTGGTCCCATTTTTCAGCTATACACAATTTTCAGATTATTGGGGTAGCTCTGTGTACTCTGACAGCACGCTTTGATTTCTTGTTGCTGATCATTTTTGTAGCATAATATTTTACTCAAGTATTCATCCAACTTATTTTAGGCTGTACTTTAGTCCAGCATATTTATGAGCAAAACACAATATTAAATGGAGACAAGCCAATAAAAGAAACAGCTTACTAGAATTTCAGTTGACTTTGTTAAAGGAAATTATTTTAAATTAATGTGGCTACTGAACTCTTGCCATACTTGACCTCAGAAAATATATTCCTTCTAATTTTTGCTGTGAACATTTATTTATTTAAGCTAAACTCCAGGTCTTGAATGTTGACCATAAAGAAGTGTCAGATTTCCTGCTACTATTTCGTACTCTTTTTTTCCTAAACAAGGGCAAACAACATATGTTTGTTGCATTAGCATTACACTGCCAGAACATCACTCTTAAATGAAATCATCTATGTATTTTTGGTAAAATCTTATTTAACAACTTCCACCCTGACAGAAACAGACTTAAAACAAGGCTGTTTTGTTTTCACTGAGCAACAGTTTGGTCACAGGTTTACTAGATGGCGCTCAAAACATTTTTCCATATGCTCTTCTCAAAGAGAATCTGACTTAAATGTGGTTTACCTTCACCAGTGAATGAAGGCTTTTTTCACCAAACATATCCCAGAGGAAGGTCAGGTCTTCCTGGCTGTCCACATGTGGCTGCAGCTGGGCTGGCAGTGCAGCCAGCAGCTCGTACAGACCTATAAAATGAAAATATAACACAAAGTGTAATCTAGGGTGATCTCATTAATTTCACTTAACAGTTCTGTGTAATTGGCTGCCTGGACCATGTCATTTTAACTGAAGAGGGAGTCTGGAGTATCCGGCACAACATTAACTTGTAGAACCAAAAGGAACATTTAGAAAAAATTATTAAGAAACAAGTATTAGCAGCGTACTTTTTACCTTGTCACAGTTGTCAAGCTTCTACATCCATATATATTTACACAGGGTTATGCAGAAATTCATAAAGGTTTTGAAAAAAGGACAAACCCAGAAAAAAACATACATTCCTTTGCTTAATCGTTATTCCATTTCCCTTGATGTTAGCCAAAGAGTGAAATGAGTCATGAATAGGAAAAACTTCCTTAAAAGAACAGAAACTGGATAGGGTGGTCCATTAAAAAAAGGTTCGTGGTTTCTCTAAATATTTCTTGCTAATATATTGCTTAATATTTTTTTCAATTCTGTGTTCAGCAAGGATCCACAGCAATAGAAAAGCAACTTCTCTGTTTTGCAAGATTAATCTTTTAAAAACAAAACCAACACAATTTTCCCAGACATACATGCACCCAGAAATATTTCAATAACATTTTTAATTTGCAGGTATTTGAGATTCTCTCCAGGGTTAAAGCAACTGCTGTTCTCCGTTATTTGTGGCACACCTCAGCAGCGGTCTCTGAGGGGCAGACAGTAGCACACTGTTCCACAGTAGCGTACAGCATAAAATATCCATCGTGCATACACGCCATCAAAGTGCTGTCCAAAAAATGTAGCAACAGTGTTTGCAGCAGTCCTCTTTAGGGAGGTAACCTGGAATGAGCTGATATCAATTCATAGCACATGTTTAATTTTCCAGTGGGATTACTCGGGGTAAAAAGGACAAAATGCCTTTTTCTCCTGTCTGCTGTCTACAAAAACACCAATAGTCTCCTGGGATCCAAGATACACGGTCCTGTTATTATTTTTAGTCTGAGTAAGTGCTGCTGTTCATCACAAGAACAGATTTACAACATATTCTACTGGTAAAAGAACACTGCTGTAAATTACAGGCTACCTATTGTTATTATGCTTATTATCTCCTTAAAACTTATAATTTAGAATATTTATTAGTAAACATAATTTCACAACCTTTTCAGGCAGTACATATCCCTTTCAACATTACATACATCACCTTTGGGTTCTGATTATTTACATTTTCATCTTTTTAATGCCTCTTGGTAAAATATTTTGGGGAAAAAAGCTCTTTCCAGATATATTCTTTTTGTGCTCCAAGCATTTTTTGGTGGTTCATATTCATTTATCTTGGAATCCTGCTTTTATTTAAATTTGTTCTCGTTTTCGCTTCAGAAACACTGCAAAAAGAAGATACAACTCAAACCACTACAATTTTGCAGACAGAAAAAAAGACCATCAAGCTTTGCCTAGCAAGATACAATCAGTGATTGAGCTGACACCCTGAGAAAACAGGTATGAATGGGATTTGTGGCTACAACATCCCACACAATTAGAACTTCAGAACTTAGCAAAAATGGTTGTTTTCATCACACAATTTATGAAAACATTTTTATTTAGAAAATTTTAAAAAACATTTATTTTCTCTTAGAAAATTAAAACATTTATTTATTTTCTTTCATTTAGAAAATTTAAAAAATTCTTTACAGTTGGCCACTTTTCTTACTGCAAATATATTTACCTCAAAATAACTTGAAGGTTGTCAGGAAATGGAAAATAAATCTTCAATGTAACTTGCACTGTGGCATAACTGCTTAGGAACAATTCATGCATGTCATTCAGAAGAAAGAAAATAGTAACTTCAGCCACTTCCTTAAAATAAAAGACGTGTAACAAAGTCAGCTTTCTTTTCCTTGGTCCATCAGATCTGCTTAAATTCCACATGTAATCAACTATAAAACTATTCTCTCCTTGTAACTTGCTCCTCAAAGCTTTGACAATCAAATCCCTAGTGAAAAATAAAATGAAAGTTTGTATTTCCTGATGGATTAACTATTAGTGACACAGGGAGGGACTGAATCTGCCCATAATAAGACTTTGGTTTTACACACAAAACTCCCAGAGAAAAACCCTGCCTGCCAGGGTAGTGCTGAACCCTGCAGGTGCTCACACACATGAAGGTTTCACATCCGGCTCAAAAGTTTCTGTGGACTATACTTACTTATATATCCCTGAATTGCCCATTCCAGAGAAATGGGCGTCCATGTCCCTAGTGTGCTACTCCAGCTTCCACAGCAATGCACTCGATCTGTGCAACTCTCCTGGGGAAGTAGAGACAATTAAAGAGGTGCTGACTGATTTTATCCAATATCATAGCCATGTTTCTAGTTCTTCCCTGCTTTGGCTCTAGAGTCCAGTGTTTATAGCTTTCAGCCAGAAGGAAATGAGAATCCAGCCCTTCTCTGCAGCAGTGGAAACTGAGGACTGTGCCATGCAGTGTCCTGGAGAACAGCACGCTCTTGCTCTTCAGACTCCTCCCGAAACTGAACACTATGTAGCCAGGAATTAAAAAAACAACTCAATCAAGGAGCCAGGTAAAAATCAGGCAGAAGGAGGACTTAATGTATTAACCTGGGGAGAACACAAAACAAAGATCTAGAACATGTTTAAAGTTAAATTTGTGTCATTCCAGATCACCTGACTCAGCTCCAGAAGGTAATGGCAGAAGAAGGTGGTAGCACCTGTAAAGATTTACCTTTTCTCTTGTTCCTTCTTGTTCCCTCTGTGGTGGCACAGTACCACAGAATCAAAAATTTTCAGATGAGCATTTTGATTTTTATATATTAAGAAATACAGTATGTGGATCTACACACACCTCCAAGTAAAACATGTTTTTTACTTGTGTCTAAATTACATGAAATGTGTTGTTACTCATTACACTGTGAAGAAACAGTGAAAATTGTGGCTGGCATGTGACTTTACCAGCACATGGCATATGAAAGAAAGTGTTTTTGTGATATGGACAGGGACACAATAATTTGTCAAGTTAGTGTAAACTGGTAATGAAGTTGACACCACTATACTGGCAGCCAAACATTGGCCTAAGTTTAATTACCAAATCTCACAAATTGTCACATGCATCTTTCCTACACATGAAGGGCAGTAGCTCAAATTCCTGCAGCCCTGTAAGATCTCACTGTACACAGATGCTGCCATGCAGCAATAGAAATTATCTGAATTTCATAGTAGAGTGCTTCAGATCAACTTCAAACCTCCTGCAAAACTTGTAAGTAGTATCTCAGGTGGTTCTAGAAGTCAGAGCCAAAGGCCATGGAAAAAAAATGCAAGTTTAACAATGGTTTTAGTACTGCCAGGCTGTTAAAACCAGACTTTTTTTTAATTGTTCCAGTAGCAATTATGTAGTCTGAAGGGATGCCATACCAAGGACTTTTGATTACTTCTAAAACCAAAAATTAACTTTCCAAAAGATCATGGTGATACCCCCTAGAATACAGATGGTTCTGCAAATTAAAAACACATATTCCTCACATAAGCCCTGGAGTGAGACGTATCAGTACCTCCAAGCTGAATGCTACCACTGCCTGCCAGGCCTTGACTGTGCTCTTGGTCTCAATTTTGATGTTTCTCTTGAAGTCCCACCTTCTTGAGTCATATGGCATGCACGGACCTCACGTTTTTTTGAAAGGTGCCCACAATGTAAATAAACACAACCAAGAGCTTTAAAAAAACGTATCTACAAGTTGTTTAAATTAAAAAAAAAAAAAAAAGAAAAGCAAAAAAAAAAAGTCCCATTGTTTTTAATGCCTGATGTTGGCAGCACTGTGTGGAGTGTCTTGCAAAAAAAATTTTTTTTGCTTTTATTATACACTGTTGCTATTCTACTTAGTTCCTTGATTTTTTTTTTAGTCTAGTGTAAGTTTAATCAGCATTTATACTTAAAAGGAATCATGCACCCATTGGAATTAACTAGTATCAAAATATTTTGGGTGTCAAAATTCAGAAAACAGGACTTACACAAGAAAAACTAATTTATTTCAATTTTTAAAAGTAGATATTTTATCCCCAGAAGACCTGAGCATACATAAAAATACCCCTAACAATGTGATTAAACACGGAGATGTAAGACAATTATGCAATTTTAAGAGGGGAAGTAAGTTTGATGATTCCTACAGCTCAGGGCAGGGGGAACCCTAACGCCCATCACAATGTAATCACACCTGAACATACCCAGATTAGTGGAACAGGAGCAAAAAGGGCCCTTGCTATGTTAAACAAGGTCACATAATCGAGTGGCAGTAACAGGAGCTAATTCCAGATAAATGAAGAAGCTCCTATTTTAGATACAAGCATGCTGCTATTTATATTCATGTAATATAAATTAGGTACAGTATCTAACACTTCGTGAACTCAGTAAAACCCTATAGAATGAAACTCCTACTAAAAGCAGACAAGCATTGCACATGGGAATATAATTATAAAACTGTTGTAAGAGTGGAAGGGGGAGAGGGTTGTTTGAAGGTACTTATAGAGTCTATTAAATCTGATTGCCTGACTCAGAATAAAGAGATTTAAAAGTAATAAATTAACACTGGACAAACAATAAATTTTTCATAAAATTTAGTTCATTCAAGAACGGTGCCATAGGGAATTAAAATCCATTAACTAGATAGCTTTGCCTACAGAAATAGTCCATATAAACTACACACATGTAGATAACCTAAATCCACATACACAATCCAAAACTAAAATTTACACAACAGTTTGTCATGGATAGAGAAACTACTCTGAAGCTTTTGGACTTGTTGCAAGAACAGGTAAGACAAAATGGCTGCACAATAAGTCCTGTAGCATTCTGCCAGCTTGAACTAAGGTAATTTCAAGGGAAAATCCAGCTATGTTTGAAAATTCAGCACTATCCCTGCCTAAAAGAGTAAGAGATAAATTTCAACTTGTTCTTTCAACACACTTAAGCAGTTACTGTCTTCAGAGCATCTTCAGCTTTTTCTAAACTTAATTAATACAATTTAGTTTTATTTGATCTGAAGACCAAAATGTAGAATAATACCAATTCCAATTTAAAAACGTGTGCACTTTTGCACATGTAATCAGATTTAATAGTAAGAAGCAATGGAAACCTTTTAAATCAGAAACAACAGGACATAAAAAAATTTTTCCAGATTTAGAAAATTGCTTCCTTTGTAGTGTTATATTCTACAGAAGACTGCTTGTTCCTAGGAGGAGAATAAATGGCTAAGCAATTGATGAAACTGTTCCCAAACTGAACCACTCACACTGCAGATTCCAGATGCTCTACATTCTTGACATCAGAATGGAAAAATTTACTGTTAGTCTAGAGAAATTTAATATCACCATTCTTGTCATATCCTTCATAGCTTCATTATTAGGACAAGTCTGTGGAAGCTATAAACTAGTGCTAAATGATAAAAAATATGGGCTCTGCGTTCCATCACTCTTGCATATTACAAGAAAACACCAACTTTGTTTTGGTTAGCGTAAGGGAAGAAATGGAAACATGGATATGCCTTTGCTTTCATATGCTAATTAATTTCCTGAATTAGCATTCTGAACAATGATGCCAGACTTCAAATCTAGAATTTTTACAGCAACTGAGGGATAATAAACACTAAAGAACATATATCTGAAGGCCCAGAACAACACTGTAAAAATTTATTGTATTAATAAAATGGGACAAACCAACCTTTAAATTTTCCACTTTGTCAAAGGTAAAATAATCAGCACCATTTGCTGCCATTTATAACAAGCTGACATTTTTTCACATTTGAACTGTACTTTATGGTTCTACGAAGGCTCAGACGTTTGCCTTACACACAAGCAAGCAGCATTGCAGTACAAACACTTGTTCTGACATCCTTGCTGTTGAATAACAAAATCAGTCACTAACATCAAATAGTGAAAATTATTTCATTATGAAATTTGAGATTAGTATTTATGCACAGGTTCAAATAAAAACATACGCAGTATGTCTGCACATTAGGATGGACACACTGCACTGTCCTATCAGACTCCAGCTGTAAAAAGACCACTATGTGCTCAAATTTATGTACTCCAAATAATTCTTTTTTTATGTTCTCTTAAGTAATTCCACTGAATATATGGGCTTGCTGACACTACAAAAAGTTAAAGATTAACAATTTTTCTCTGCAGAGCCAGATGGATTAACTCATTCCAATAAGTACCTTTTTTTAAATTTTGCAGTTTAGTGTTTCTAAAAAAAAAAAAAATTAATTTTCAAAGTTACAGAACACCGAGTAACTAGATAATCATGACATGCAAGTGATCGGCATCTTGGGAAAAATACCTGTTTAGATTTATTTGCTAATTCACAAAAAAAAATAAAATGCTGAAATCCTTACAGATGGCAGAGCAATAAAAATATCAGTGTTGTATATTTTTTCTAATTAAAAAAAGAATTTTACTGTATGAGTCCTCAAAGAACAAGACCGCATATTCATAAGGGCAATAGTATTGTAACTTAAAAGTTGTACCTAATTTTTATTCCTCCAAGCTACAGTAAATTTGTTAACCCACCTTAAAACAACGTTATGACAGAAAATGTTGAACGTGTGATCATTTAAACCCATCACTTTTAAAAATATTATTTCCTTCAAAATGGAAAAGTCTTTAGTTTTGGAACTTGGCTCCTGGAGCTAAAGAACATGCAGTTGTTTGAAACAGTTATTGGTCTTTTAGGATTTGTCTCAACATGTGTATTTCAGATTTAACATACCACATACTGTTAACGTTCTGATGTGAGTTAAAGAGTTGATCTCTATTTGCATCCATACAGGGCAAGCCTGTTGCTGCGAAGTTCTTGCTTGTATGGCTCATCAAAGCTGTGTCAAAATCAAAACCCCTCAAAAATGTAGTTACTAGACACTGTGTCAACATGGATATTTTCGAAGTTCATAAAATGTACTTTATGAGTATTCAAAAGCTTACCTATTATCTGCAAGAATAACACATACATAAAACTGATTTAAAGTCACCCATCAAGGACAAATTAACAAGCAGCTTGTGGAAAACTCATACAAAAATTTGATATTCCTTTTTTAAAACAACAACAAAAAAAATCCTGGCTCCTCCAATGAAGCCTGCACACTATGGCACCTTGAATAACCTTGACTAATTGACTGGTCCTTTCCATAGACATCAGCTTGGCAAGTCTTTAGTGTTTCTATCTAGATCTTCATCAGCCCTAGAGGAGGCAATAGCAAGTACCTGGCAGGCAGTCAGGAAAGAACTCATTCCAGCACTAGGAAGGCACTGGACACACTGGCCACATTTAACTCTTCAGTCACAGTTTGAGAGATTGTAAGAGACTTGTCACTGGGGAGGGGCAGCAAGGAGTACTACACATAGCATTTTACACCAGCAAAAGGAGGACATAATATCTCACTGAGAGAATAAAGACTTCAAACAATAGAAATCTACACTATTTTCAAATCAGTTGTGCCTAAGAATAATGGAAACACTATTTGATTACCACGTATCTCAACCTCCCATGGTCAAGATACATGCTAATCATGTATCTCATACAGAATATATCTGTCACAAGAGTAGAAGAAGAAGTCCTGCAATCCTAGGCAGTACTGGTGCCTGAAATTAAATCAGTATATTATTTCAGTCTTATGATTGACTGTAGGACCTAGTTTAGGAATTAACACTCAAAAAAAGTGATGCCAATACATCAATCAGTCATATACATACAGCCACATACACTTGATATAAAAGTTTATAGAAGAATATAGGAATTTACACAAATTTAAAAAGTCAAGTATATTGACAGACTGAGGAAGTTGGGGCTGTTCAGCCTGGAGAAGAGAAGTGTGCATAGAGACCTCCTAGCAAATTTCCAATATCTGCAGCAGGCCTACAGGGAAGGCTGGAGAGGAACTCTTTGCCAGGAACTGTAGAGACAGGACAAGAAGTAATGGTTCAAACTGAAAGAGGGGAAATTTAGGTTAGTGTAGGGAAGAAATTCTTTGTGATTAGATTGGTGAGGCACTGGTACAGGCTGTTCCCAGAAGCTGGGTCTGTCCCATCCCTGGCAGGGTTCAAGGCCAGGTTGGATGGGGCTCTGAGCAACCCGGCCTAGTGAAAGGTGTTTGAAGTTAGATGTGTTTGAACGGGTTTGAAGTTAGATGATCTTTAAGGTCCCTGTCAGTCCAAACCGTTCTATGATCCTATATCATCACCTTATCTTGAAAGTAAATTTAGGAAAGCAAACTATTTGAAGTAATTAAATTATTTCATAGTTTATATTTAAGACTAGTATGTTGCTTTGAGGTGGTTTTTGTGTTTGTTGGGTTTTTTTCTAAACCTATGTGTTATTAAAAAAACCCAAACATTTTTGAACCCTGTATTTCACAGCAGGCAACAGCTAACAGGGAAGCTTTTCATTACCTCTTAATAGTAATAAATTGCCTTTTGATTAACAGGTTTAGTTCTTTTAAATCAGCCAAGATTTGATGTGATATTGGGCTGAGAAGCCACAGAACCTTCCATCCGACACTAAATGCACACAATATGTCGGCTCTGCTCGCTAACCTGGATGCTGGCACAGCTACACTTGAGCAGGACAGCACGGCAGTCTGCTCTCAGCAAAGGACACCTGGCATCACTAGAACTGTCATCCACTTGTGTAACTACAGCTTTTGGTCCAACAAACAGAGACATATATAACAGAGCCTCTGCTTAGAAATAGTATAGGCTATTGTGCTTCCAAATTTACTACAAAACTACACACTGCTCACCAAAAAAAAAAAGGGGGTAAAATTGTTTCAGCTGCCATATCATTTGGATTTAAATTTGTATCCAAAAACTGGAACAGGTTTGAAGAGTTTACCCATCAGTAAATATGCTTACACACATTTTCTGATTCCACACTGCTGAATCAGTCTAGCATAATATAAAATATTAACAAAAACCAGAACCGTTTAGAGACATTTCATTTCACTTTGAACAAATTTTCCAAGTCACCATAAATATGTTGATACCAAAATAAATACCCTTTCCAACACCAGCAAGTTATATTTTTAAAAATTAAATCAGATTGCAGTTAAAGCTAGCCATACATCTCATACTTTCCCAAATCTTTCAAATTAATGTTAGCCTAAAAGCCATTTAATGCCTCTGGCAGATGGAGATGGGGAGAAATCAAGAATGCAAGGATAAAATATTGGCTCTACTTATTAATTCAGTATAAATTTTGCCTCGGCTATCATATCCATTTTCATGTATATCTAGCCATATCTATGCATTTCAATGTGCTGAGGAATTTAAGCAGCCTTGAAATTGTGATGCAGCCAAGGTATTTACATACTACACTTGCTGCAGCACACCTATGCCTAAGTCGTAATCACGAGTGTAAAGCAGGCGAGTGAAGGCTTTCCCTCTGCTCTGTTTCCACCACAGATGCCAGTGGGGAAGCAAAGGCAGTTTGGAGCAGGAACCAATGACCCTGCAAGCCTTTGCCCTGGCAGCCTCCAACGGAAGAACAACTCCCAGAAATCTTTCCTTCATTGCTCTCCTAAATTCCTTTTCTCTTCATCTCATAACAATGAGCCCAGATCCTTGGCCACCATTTTATGTTGCTACGTTCTTTCAACAGGCAGTAAAAACAGAACTCTCTTGATTTCTGTCTCTCTCCGAATCCTGAAAACAGGGTTAAAAGTCTGAAATAAAAATTTTAGCACTTCAGGTTAATTTGTGCTTCTTCCACTATAGATGTTTCTGATGTTCCCCTTTCAGCTTAGCCAACTACTTAGCTTTTTGTTCATATTATTGCTTTTTTTATCTACCTTTTTATCCTTTTCATTATCAAATCCTCCTAGAAAACATCATGTTGAAACTGACATGCTGATCAAAATGCATTAATATAGTAGAATATATAATTAATATAGTAGAAATAAAGAGAAGACATCTATATGAAAGCAATAAAAGCAAGGCAGCACCTTTTTGGGCTCAGGTGGCTGCAAAATCATCTTTGAACTTCCCGCTGCTTGCAGTGGTCCCTCACTACTGGGAAGCAAATCCATAAGGACTATCCTAGCAAAGTATTTCTACCAGCATTCAGCATACCCACATCAACAGCATGCAGCTTCAGAGGTCGAGATTAATTCTTAAAGAACCACAGAATACACTACTATAAATGCAGTTTGGAAAAATACCTAATGTTTAGAAAAGATTTCACATATCTATTTAGTATTACTACAAAACAGAGACGAAAACACAAAAGACAGGAATATTTTAAAGGCCAGGTGAACTTAAAAATTGGTTAGTAAAAAATGTGTTGGGTTTTTTTAATTAAAAACCTAACATGTATTCAGTTTTGCAGTCCTGTAATACAGAGAAAACTCCACTATCTGGCACAGTGCTCACTCCTTTATGTGCTCAAGAAGAAACAAATGTTAGCCCTTGTACATTTTCTCTTTCTATAATTTACAATATCCAAATCCAAGAACTGCTTCTGACTTTCACTGTATATAAGCAACCTCGCACAGTTTTACTTGGTGCCTAAACTTGGCCTATAAATGTGATTTTCTTGCTGCCAACACATGAAACAAAAACATGAAGTCTGCTTTGCACATTCATGCACTGGTTTTTGAGAACAAACAGAAAAGCATTTTTAAACTTGTCAATTAAGCAAGCTTGATACAGCGTTGGGAGGAAAGAAATCTGCAACAAGTTTACGATGTTTTCACATTAGAACAACACTTAAAGCATAATGATGTCATCTTGGCTCCGCCAAAGTCAGCAACAAAGCTGCCATCTACTACTGTGAAGCCAGAACTGCAATTTTACACCTTCCTAAATATACCAGATAAGTGAATGCCAGATCTCACAGATTTGCTTTACCTGCAAAAATACAAGTCTTCTTGCTCAGTCTTCAAAAAATCTATGTGATGGGCTTGCACACAGAGGGCAAGCAGACTTTTGCAACACAGAAACTATGGAAAGCTTCTGACCCAGCCTGAGGCATGAGCTCAGCCTTCCATTCACGCTGGTTGCTTTAAGATAACTTTGACTTGACACTGACAGGACCACAGACCTTAAGGGTCACACACATGTTAGACACAATGAGCAGCTTTTTAATTATTATTATATAAAAATACGTTTTCTATATGGCTAATGGAGAGTGGAAGAGAAAGATCTGCACATAAGCCTTTGTCCTTGTCTTTAGGTTAGTGAAGCATGATCAATCTGGTAAGGTATAAGATTAAATTAAAAGTCACTATATCGATCTGAATAAATTAAAACAAACATTTAAAAAAAGATTGAAAATAGTGTAGCCATGATTTTGATTTATCCTAGCTTAAAGCCTGGTAAATGCCCCTCAAAACAGATTTAAGAGCAATGGCTTGTGTTCAGAAGAAGATACAGGTTAAAACATGCTATGACAAAAGCAGATATATGACAAGTGTATATGAAGAAAGCAGCTGCAAGTACATGGTGCCACTTCTAACAAGAGCTGTTGACAAAGCAAAAGCAAGGTAAAATGAACACAGTCAGGTAAACATTTAGTCTGATCAAACACAGCCCATCATGAACACTATCCTACTTTTCACAGCAATCTGATGCTTCAGACTATGTAAAAAAAACTTAAAATCATTAATGTTCTCGTACTACTGACTGAGTGTCCAGTAGTCCATGACATGGCAACTTTCAATATTCACATATGATGCATTTCTATTTACAAGTCCTGACAGAATTCTTTGTTTTTAAATCCAGGTTTACTTTTATTTCACCCAGCATCTGACAGACACAAAAAAAAGTTAGGCTATATTTTGTCTCATTGTATCTACAAAAGAAAGTCTTAGCAAACAGACTAAACAGGGTTCTGTCCCTACCCTAAAGGTCCCACTAAGTGACTTGCCAAGTGCCCAGTGCCCCAGACAAAGCAGTTTCACCTCATCACATGTCACAATACCAGTCTGTGCAGACAGGGTTAGAGGAAAACTGGCTTACCCACGCAAGAGCAACAGAGGTAGGAAAAACTTTATGCACATCACTATTTTTTAATCTAAGAGGGAGAGTAACAGTAGAAAAACAGAACTCCAGTTAGAAACCACCTGTATCATAACCAAGGTAGAAAGCACAGTTCGATGTAACCATACCAAAAATACTTCAATGCCTATCAGCCCCATCAAGAAGTATTGTAAAGAAAGTAGAAGAAAAAAAAATTCTCTTTTCACTTCAAATGCAAATTTTTATTTAGAGAAACAACTTATAACCTGCGGCAGGAAAAAAAAGGATTTACAAGCAGTATTAGTTAACAGCAAGATATTAATGATGTGTATCATGTTTTACTATACATTTCATGGGACAATGGAGACACTTGAGTTTTAACACAGACCTTAACTATTAAAGGTATATTTGCAGCATCTTAGGGATTAAATAACACAGTAAAACATGCTTAGAGGCATTCTAACGCACAATATTTCATAATTAGGATTGTTTTCTACTTTTTGGAGCCCTTCTCTTTTTTTATTTGGAAAGTTATGTCCATGACTATTACTTTTAGACATATTAACAGTCATTAAAAAAACAAACAAGTAATGATTTTTAAAAAAAATTAAGGCCGGTTTTGAAAGGACACAAAAGAGTGCCTGATAAAGAAAGCAAAGGTCCAGAGTGGAAAATTAGCCCAGAGTAGACACTGACACACCTTCCAAAACTCAGCTTTAGCATACTGAACAGCTTCAACTCACTTGTTTCCATGAGGAGAGGGAGAGAAAAGAAAGGTATGCAGAGATAGGGTTTGGCAAAGTCCCAGTCAAATCCCTTAAATACAGGAATAGGGAGACAAAAAAGCATATAAAACCCAACAACTCTCCTTCCCCATGGCAACAAATAAACAAACCCACACCCTAATTGTAAAGATTAGTATTTTCATCTAAGATAAATTTTACGTGTGGGGAAAACAAAATCACTGCACTGTACAGTCTACTAAAAATAACAATCAAATGCAGTTCCTTATATACATACTTACACACATATTTTTGGATTCCTGACTTGAAATCTCCCTCCTAATTTTCCAAATCTGTTATTTCTGTGCATAAAAATATGTGGCACAGGGGTGGAAAGCAGGGATTTTTGTATTGTATTGCAACCTCAGCTGGATCACCCTTTTTTAACAAACACTCTCAAGCTAAAAAAAATAGCTTTAGTTATCCTAAACAGAGGGACAAAAATACTGGCAGAGGAGAATGTCAGTATAACAAGAAGATGAAATTTAACCTTTGAATATAACCTAATATTGCCACAAAGAAGGTGAAAACTATGGAAAGCTACATATCTGCAATCCCACTGCCTGCAGTCAGTGACAGGAACTGGGCTCTGACGCGGAAGGCAAGCGAAGGAACAGAACTTGAGACAGTATTTTTCTTCTAATTTGTTATAGAGTTGTCAAAACTGAATAGTCTGTGTTCAGAAATAACTCCACTGATAACTGTAACTCACAGAGGGGATAGTCTAGACTGCTGCAAATATTAAGGCATGCATGATATCATCATCTTTTTTTTCCCTCCTCTTCCTTTTTCAAGTTAACATTGTAGGAACCATGCTAAGAGGTGAATCCAAATTCTTCAGATCCATCTAAAATATATGTTTAGAGATGTTCTTTTTCAGAGGTTGGGGATGGAGAGGAAGAAGGTGGTTTTCAAAATTAGTATATTTTATCTGTGGTGTTTCATATATCTAAATTAACTTCAGGGAGAAAAGGTTATGTTTTAAGTCTTAACTTAGGAATCTGTTGACACCATAATTATCTTATTTGATGATTTCTTGAAATATAGACTTAACAAATAAGATGTGGAGGAAACACGCCCCCTCCTTGGCCTGCGTACCTGTGTCACTTCCAGATCCAGTTGATAACGCTGGCATGATTTAGTCTGCAGAGTGTCACGCAAAAACCTCAAACCAGCACTGCAGCCAGAAGGCAGAAGTTTATTTCAGTTTAACTGCTTGCAGCCAAGTTGTCTACAAAGATTTATGTTATGTCCACGCTTCTCCTAGAAAGAACAGAAACAGAATTTTACAATTAAGAACATTGTTAAATTGTATATTACTGCAGCTAACCAAATCAAATAATTATCATGAAATAAGCTTTTATTTAATATTCTCAAAACCAAGTGCTATGCATTTATTTATGGCTGCTAAGATTTTTTTTTGTTTCCCCCAGGTGAAACAAGTTTTGTTTTCTTCAGTCTAGCCTGTAATCCCATTCTGCATTAAGGATAATTTAACACATTTCTCTTGTGTAAATTATACTCTAACTCCATCATGTCAGGCATGTTGGAAATAAAGTCTAGGGGTATTTTATTAAAACTGTGAATAATTGAGGTCATTCAAATTTTCCTAGTACTTATCTCAGGAAAATAAAATTGCTTACTAGCACAGTAATTTATTCAGTGTTTCTATTTAACCTCCTTTCAATTGTTTTCAAGTCATTTAAGATTTTTTTTGTTACCTGGAAATATAATCTAAATTTTAACTGAAGTTGTAAAAAGTAGGACTGGAGCAAATACTTTTCTAAGGTAAACAGCAGTTCGATTTGTGGAGTTGATGGAGCCATTACCATGTAAGGAATTTTTCTGTGATTCATTACGACAAAGTCAGTATTTTTTTAACACATATTTTGTAATAATTGTACAGGTCTACTGACTGTAAATTTGGGGTCTTTCTTTTAACCACTTCTTGAGAAAAATTCAGAGCACATGTAACAAAAGTTAAAACTAATTTCAAATATAAGTGAACATACTTGAATTCAAATATGTTAAAATATGAAACTGGAATACAAACATACAAAAAGAAATTTCGAGTTAAGACAGAAAATGTCTACTTAGAGCAGGGCAGGGACTAATGTGTTTGCAGGGAAAAGGCAGGGAGAGGGGGAAGTAGAAGCTAGCAGAACATAAGGGGTTTTTTCCAGATTTCAGTAAACAAAAAGGATCCTTGAAGAGAGAAAGCAGCATAGTTCTGTTTCAGGAAAAGAAAATAAACAGAAGAGCATTTTGCTGCTACTATTGCTGGTTTGGTTTTTGTGTTTTGTTTGGGTTTTTTTTGAACACATTCATATTAATCAGAATGACTTTTGAAGTCGTCTTGGCTCTTAAAGTACATATTTTGGACCCATTTTAACTTGGCAACAGTCTTGTGGAAGAGTGATATACAGGTGCTGTAAACAGTGTATGCTGTTCAAAATTTTGTTTTTCACCAAAAAAAATCCCCACATTTCTAAAAGTATGGCAAGATACTAAGGGCCATCCACAAGATTTTGTTTAATAAGTTTTAAATCAATTTTTTGACGTAAGCTAGTTGTTAACTTGTCCCCAGGCATAAGCCTATAGTTTAAATAGTCTGGCAACTTTTTTTGAGTATGAGGTTTTTTATGTCCCATAAGCATTTACCCAGTGGATCTGGGTGGTTTGGTTAAGAAGGCAAATACAGCAGAAGCTACCTCCCTGGACAACTTCTTCTATGATGAAAAGAACCAAATAAAAAGTCAAAAGCCTATCTATTAAGATTGTTTAGGGCTTTAGGATTTTTTTTAGTTATAGAAGTTTATGAAGAAAAAAACTAAGTCTTCAGTAAAAAAAAAAATCAGCTTCAATGAAAATATTTCGATATTAATCAAATCAGCACGAAAGTCCATTAACTTAAAATTTAAAACATGGATAAGGAAATTAAGTATTCCAGAGTGAAAGCTCATCTTATGATGACAAGAGCTGTAAAACATCTATATGCAAAGCTAGCCAGGGTGCAGTTTAAAAGAGGAAAAAGAAAAAAAAGACATCGTAGCCAAGGACACATTGTACCAATTAAGAAGGAACATATTCACTTTACATTAATTCTGCTTGTCTTCTGTTTAACACATGAAGGACAAGTCCTGTCCCAAACTAAGGGACAGTCCCCAGCGTTAACACACCACGGCAGCCGTATGAAGGATGGAGGCATTTTTACTTTAAGATGTGTAAGAAACTGGTTAAAACAAAATTACTGACTACTAATGAAACATCTTTGATTTATATGCATCTTAAAATACTTTCATCTATTAAAAAGGAAAAAAAAAAACAAAACAGAAAAAAACCAAAATCAGCCAAACAAGGCATTGTCATTATAAGCACATTACTATTAACCAGAAATTCAGGTTCCTTAAAAAGGGTTCACTGCAAAATGTAGAAAATCTTGTTAATCTACATACATGCAATATATTTAATCTCCATCAGTTTCTTTATTTTTCTTTATTTCACATTAAATCATTCAGTACAAAAAAAAAATCAAGCTCCTCATTATTTAAGAAACTTATATACAGCATAAAGTTATTCCCCCCAGATCCTAAATATATATTAATGAAAAATAAATGACCTGATGAAATCCTTACCAGTAAAATGCTTAATATTTTGCTGGAATGGGATGGGGATTTTTTTTTTCCTAACGTGCAAATTAAGCTACATTTTTGCAGTGATGATGCTATTTTCTTTGGCTCACTTTATTTAAAATGCTTTGGAAGTTTTTGCCGGACCCCAGCCATAGGCATTGCTGACTGCTGTATGGAATCGATTTGCTGCAACACAGAAATACCAGCTGTTACAGTATGTCCTGAGAGGGATTACCGAATATTCCTAAATTGAAGTTCAATCCATCTTTCCATAAAAATTAGGAGCCAGGGCCAGGAACGTAACAGCAGTATCAAGTGCACCTGAGGCATTTACAATACCCAGCAGGACTGTTACAACCAGCCTTTAAAAAGGGCTTATTTTTGAAATTTCATTATTCCAGTCGTACCTTGCTTCTATAGATCGCACCGTATCGGGTTCTGCTGGCACCCGCCGCCTGGAAACAGCGACGCCCGCCCGGCCCCTCACGGCCCCTCACGGCTCCCGCCTGACCCCTGGCGGCCGCGGCAGGCGCAGCGCCCGCCCTCGCTCCCCACAGGCGCTCCTTGCAAGGCGCCACGCGCCTTCCTTGCTTCTGCTTTTAATTACTTCAATAAAAACCTAAGTAATGGATTAACATGAAATAATAAAATGCATCATTTAAATTTTTTTATGCCTCTGTTTATCTGCATAATGAAAGACATCTCTATTTTAGGGTGTTCTGGTTGAACGGCAGGTATTAAGGAAAAAAATAAGCCTCGATGCCTGTAAAAAGCACAGAAATGCTCCCCTGTCTTACGACACCTCCCACCCACGACACGGTCATCAAGCCAGACACAGTTCTAGTCACCTTCGCCACCAAGGTTATTAGTGACATAACTACGAGGGTGACACAGCTACACAAGGCCAGGAGTGGGGCAGAAGACTCCCAGAAGCACCTTCCAAAACTGCAAAATTCCAGAATTACAGCTGTCCAAGGGAACCATTTTTCTGCATTTCCCACACGTAAGAGAGGCCCCTTAGCAAAGGATGAGGGGATAAATCTTGTCCCTGATCACCCACGTTGTCAATACAAGACCAGTACGAAGGGGCAGAGGGTGGCAGATAGAGCAAGCAGGTGGGAGGCAGCTGGAGAGTGCCAAGATGAATTGCCTTCCATGTAATTTCAGCTCTAGTAGCTTCTTTCTAGCATGGTCTGTTACTTGTGAATAGAAGTGACTCCATCAGTCATGCATATGCTTTATTTCAGTCAAGTTCATTTTCTGAGAAAAGATGAAGTAGGAAAGCTGATTCAAATTTATATTTATGGCAAGCACCATGCACTTGGAGACAGAACACACGAAGTCTTGGTTGTACCTCAGACTCCCCACACAAACCTCAATAAACTCCGTAATATTTATTTCTGAAAGGGTATTTTACAAGTTACTCAATATTTTGGCACTTTAATGAATATAAATGGATTTTCTTCACATTTGAAAAGCAGACTGAAGACTTTTGAATAATTTATGACAGATAAAAACATAAAAAGTATGAACATAGCAATGCTACAAATCAGGAGGGAGGCAGGGTGGGGATGGGACACATAAACCCAGGTTGTTTGATACAAGAAGCATTCAGCCTATTTTTTCCTAAAGGATGTTACAGTTATGACGACTATAACCTTGATTTCCAGGACTACACCAGAATGTCTGCAAATGGTATTCGAACTACCAGATAGAGATTTCATGTGGAGACAGGAAATTTGACAGCCAGTCAGTCTTGTATTCATTATGGGGCCGCAAGTAATTGAGTGACTACAGACATGTATACAAGTCTTCAAAACCTAGTGAGCACAGGAAATTGCCAGGGGAGGTTTTCTAGACTGGGAGAAGTAAATCTGTTTTGGCAGACAAAATCTGAATTGAAAATGGTGGTCTACTCTTTTGAAAGTTTTAATGTAATGGGATCTAGTGAATTCTTAAAACTCTTCTGAAGGTTTCACCTCCTTAATCACATGGTCTTCGACAGGCTACTGGAACCTGCTTGTGGCTCCTGATGGGCTTCCAAAGCTGCTCAGCCGCCCCTACAGGCAATACATATTTGCTGGCAACAGGAACCTTCAAAAAATCTTCAACTTTAATTACTGCATAGAGGACATGGTGCACAAACGTGCTGGGACTTCAAAGATGCTGCAGAAGCAAGAAGCTACCTCTCACTCAGCTGTGTGTGTAATGAAAACTAAAACAATCGCAAAAATTTCTTTGTATGAAGTCCACTTAAAAAACCCAGGAATATCTACGGCAACAACCAAAAGTTATTAACTAATACACCAACATGGAAAACATGGACTGTCCCAAATTGAAAAGGCCAACAGCTGCCTTCGCTAACTTTCTCATGGTTGTGTCATCATATCAATCTTCAGCCATAAGAAGAATTAAAGGCTTCTGCATATTTTCCTGTATAATGTTCTATCAGTGTTCTCCATTTTGTTTAGGTTACACCATAGGGATGTTAGAAAGAGCCTCACTTTGTGAAAAGGCTTTGAGAACAGTAGATAATAATTTAGACACTCTTAAGCTTCCACTGAAAATGTGTAACTGCTTGACATTTAATTTAAACATTTGTGGTTACATCTTTAACAAACAGCAGTTTGGAAAAAAAAATACTTATGAAATAATTTTGTCTTGCAATGTGACTTCTACTTCCGTGGCTCAAATTTGACTGGGAAGTCACTGAACCAGGAGAGAGATCTCTCTGGTTTCTACTTATGGGAAAATTTTTACACATGGAAAAAAAAAAAGAGATTATCTAAATGATAAAATCGTAAACTACAAGGAATAAAAAGAGAGAGTACTTAAAAACTCATGTGCTGAAAAACATTAAGACAGTAGAAATTAATACCCCATTAGTCTGTGTGGTTATTTCCAGCAGTCTGATCAACACCAGAACAAAGTAAGGCTGATTTCCAGTGAGTGGCCCTCCTGACTGGTGCCTAGGCTACATGTTTGGACCTTTATCATTTTATTCTTTCTTTTCAAGGATGAGCTCCTATTAGATACTTCCCTCACTGGATCATTAACAGAAAACACACAACTTCAGTCACTAACTTGATGCCATGATGATTTTTTTGCCTTTTCTTTTATACCTTTTTACAACTTCTGTATTCTTAGGGCTTTCTCCCTACATTCTTGGACTTGTTTGTCAAGCTAGGAGACTAAACATTTTAGAAGCTTCGTAGGTAGGGATCAGTGTGCCCCAGACCCCAAAGTCCTCTCCAGAACACATTCTGTAAACTAAGATAGAACCATCCAGGGGAAGGTTCCTTGGGGAGGGGGGCTCACTAGAGCCTCTCATTGGGGAATCTTTGATAGATATGCTAATTAGTAAGACCTATAATGTGATACCAGATCTTTTGGGGGTGTGCCTTGCAGTGTGCATTGAGGCGCATTCGACCTGGACGTGGTGCACCTAAGGATCCTTAAAATAAATACCAAGGTAAAATCCCTTTTTCCCTTCTAACCGTGTTTGACTCTTGGTTTTAAGACCAGGAAAAGGCATCAACTTGACCACACATTTCCAAAAACATGCCAGAAGCTCATATATGAAGAAGATCCTCTCTTGTGTTTGACTGAGTTTGTTCAAAGGGCTCAGAAGACAGGCAGGAAAAGGAAGAGCACAGGATAAAATCTTCTTCCTTCAAAACTTCAGCAATAGACAGGTTTCTCCTCCTGAAGAGAGTAATCCTGTGCCAACAGAAAAATCTCACTTACCTAAACAACTCCAATACAACACTGAAACTGGTATCACAATTTTCCTTTTTCAGACTATTTTCCGCCATAATATTCCTTCACCCAAAGAGGGACCATTTATCTAGATACCACCATTATCTAAACCCTCTCTAAATATAACTGAGAAGTACGTTATTTCAATACAACACAGAAAAAACAGAAATAAAATATAGAATATATTAAGATATACAAAAGTTGGTAATATTGTTATTAATTTATGTATTATGATGTATTACAGTTTAAGTTTTAGACAGTTCCTTGCAGCCTGAAAACACTGCCATGCTAAATGTGAAATACGTTCAATAAGTAGCAGTATTACAACAGAGGCAAGACTTTTTGCAACCTGCACTCTCCCTGTCTTTTAACAAAAACCCCTACATGAGCTCTGTCCAGACTTAGATTTTTTAATGTCAGTGTTTGAACACATTCCTTTAAATGCATGAAAACATTCCTTTAAAGAAACACACTAAAGCTACCAGTTTAATTTTAAACAGCATCACTGTTGTAGATGTCAGATACCCTTAGACAGATCCAATTTTCTGCAAATAAAATGTACCAACTGACAGAATAATATTAGTTTAATATACTAGTTTAATAAAGCTATTCATTAAAATGTGACCTAAACTATGTCTCAGATCAAAGGTTGCTCTTTCAGTTTGAGTTACTAGTTTGGGCACACTTTTAACACTTTTCCCCTAGCTGCAAACCATTCCTTTCCTTGGAAAATAGCTGTCAGCAGGTACCACAGCCTCTCCATTAATTACCTGCACAAATAGTTTTGTTCTGGCATGGTTTCCTGACAGTCTGTTTGAAAAATGTAAGTAACTACAGTAAATTATAAACCTTACTGACCCCCAAAATACTGAAAAAATTGACAATTTTTCTACAAATAAGAGTTTAGCAAAACCTGCTGCAATGAGTCATCCAATAACCTCAACACTCCCTAGCAAACAATTAAAAATGTTTTGCACCAAGGGGCTCTGCAACTCCAATTTCAGAAATATATTTCATATTTTGATAGTATTATAATGCAGTTTGATCCCACATTTTAAAAAGTGGATGGGAAATCTATGATAGAAGTAGGACCAGGATTAAGGAGATCCTAAATAAACTACTAAATATCTAATTGATTTAAATAGTTTAGCCACATATTAGCGTCACCAGCATTGTTTACTTCATAGTGCAACAAACATGTATGCACCAATTCTCAGGTCTGTTAAACAGCCATATCCAAAAATAATCCTCATAATTATGTAAGTATTTAAATTATTACTTCAAATTCAGAAATATCCCCTCCAATATCAGAATGTTATTTTTCAAACTCAAAATTTTGAACACCTTTAGAGCCAAATAAAGCACAGGTGTTTCACAATGCTTCCAAATTTTATTACAGAACTTTTGATCACTCCTTTTTCAGATTAACTAATCTTCTGAACACTTCTCCATTGCTCAGCATAATTTTCCATAATCCTCTTCTGTCTAAATGTGATGATCTATTTTTTTGATAGAGGAGAGGATGGGTAAAGAGAAGAGATGAATGAATAATTAGCATGGTGGGTTTTTTTATGAGAGCAAAATCAGAATAAATCCCACTTTCTTAACATACATTTTTATCAAAAAAAAAAAAAAACCAAACTACAATAATTTCCATTTTAATCGGTTTCAGATTGCTTTTATCAATGTGAAGTTTTAAAATTCAGTGAGCAGTCTGGAAAGTACATCTTTAGCTCGATTTTCAAAAGCATTTTGATTTATTAAGTGGTAATTTATTAGTTGCATCTTGAGCATAAGTAACAAAAAGTATTCCTTATGTGTACACGTGCATAGTAAAAACAGAGTACTGCACATGGGCAGAGGGCTAATCAGACGAAGTCTGAGTTTGACTTTCAAGTTTGACAAGCAGTTTACAAGCTTTGCGAGTCAAACTTTTCTATGATTTAAGTTTGTAGAAGAAAAGAAAGGTGAAGGTGAATAGCCGAGCAATGGCACATTCCAATGCCTCTGCACTACTGGTACGTCAAGCATACCAGACACTTCTTGCAGTCTTCTCTCTCTTCTCTGACTGCTACCCATGACCATCCTTCATTTTTGAATTCTCCAATTCCATCTAACTCCCAAATGCCACTGAAAAGCTCTTCTGTCCTTGCTGCATACTCTTCCCTCTTCCTTTCTGGCAAACTCTGGCAGCACCATGGCATCAAAGCCACTGGATGACTCGTCACCCTGCACATATTTCCTTCCACTTTTATTTTCATTATCTTCATTTTCTCCATTTCCCTCTTTCCAGGAGAGAAGCTTCCCTCTCTCAGGCCCAATTCCGCCTTGCAGTTTCTTGTTTAACATCTATATCCATTTTACCTTTTCCTTGTACGACACTGCTACGTACTCACTATTCTTGTCATGAATCCAAGAACCTCCAGTAATCAACTTGGCCTTCACCCCCTCTCTTTTAAATAGTACCATCTCCTGACACTTTACTTTTACTTCCCTTACAGTTTTCACTTTGTCCTGTCTTCATTTCCACTCCCACCCCACTGACCTTTTACACCATTTTTCACACATGAAAATGTGAATGACACACTATTGCTTTCCAAACCTAGAGTCAATTGCCCAATCTATTTTTAACCAGCCACGTCCTTGCTTTACTACTCTCCAAGTACCTCCTTTAAGGCTCTTTCCCTTTCTTCTAGAACATGGATTAGCCAAGTTCAAACAGGCAAGAAACCTAAACTGTGTGGCACATGTCAGCAGTCGCAGACAGGAACATCCACATATGAAGATCTGTCTACCTGCAGCTCTGTACCATCTCCGAGATGGAACCACCACCCTCAGAGCAGGACTTTCCTGTGTCCTCAGTTACTTAATAGTCAACTGCAATACTCTAAAAATTTTGGAACCAATAGGATATACAGTTTCCAAAATATACATTAGAATTCAAAGGAGATACAGTTAGAGTCCATCTTTACTTTAAATTTGATTTACTCTGTGAGTTAAGTTACTCTGCACACTTCGGTTATGTGCAAAATTAATTAGCAAAAAAGGTATCACCTGGAATTAATTCTAAGTTCTGTCTTGCCAACCTATATAGTCTAAGTTATAGTCCCACAGCAATCAGAGTGCCTTTGAGGTTCAAGTCATATTTTCAAGATTAAAAACCACTTAATTCAAATCTGAGATACTGCTGGATGAAGAAGAGTCAGGTTTAAGGCAAGGAGTAAACTGTATGATGAGTACACACTGTAGTGAAGACAAGCTCTCAGATTTCACTTCATTTGGCCAAAAAAAGTCATGTTCAATCTTTATGAAGAAAATAATTTAAAATTATAGAAGGTCAATAAACACAAATGCTAACAGAACTAAACTTGGCAGTGGTACCTACATGAAGACTTTTTTTTTCTGTTTTTCTTGTTTAACTCACAGCTTAATACATTGCTTTAAGTCTTCATGTATACCAGGAAAACACAGGATATGCAAAGAGTCCAAGTTAATGTTGCTGTTGGAAACTTAATGTTTGCATTTCCTGGATTTTGGAATTTTAACTAGGTGAACAATAGTGCATTGATTCTATTTTGGCATTTGCTAGAAATACCGAAGTATTTTTTCCTTTTTTTTTTTTCTTGCCCGAAACTGTATAAATCAGAGCTAAGAAATTTGTTCCTGAGCCTTTAACTTTTTTTGTTATTCATTGGTCCTCTCTAACTTACATATCTTGAAGTTTACTGGGAAATGACAAAGGTGCTATATGAAGCAGTAAGCATACCTGTGCAAGTGTAGCTAAATTAAAGTGCATAAACATCTTAAATAAGTATAATGCTTTGCAAAATAAAATACTGTGAATACAGAAATTTTGATGATGCAATGCAGAACTATTCTACAGTAAAATGTTTCTTTGAGATGCTGTCATTGAAGATTCCCTAATAGCACTGAAGAAGTTAATACAGGAATGTGCACTGTTCCCACAGATGTCATATACTCCCTTATGCTCCTGTAACAGGGTGTAAACAGAGGTCAATCTTGCCTCTGAATTAAAAGATAAAAATACCTAGGAAGTCCAGAAAACCAGAGAAATGGCAGATAACTGAGTTCAGCTAAGTGAAGCTACTTCAGTTAACACATATATTGTAAAAAAATTATAGTTACTTCAAAATAACTGGTCTCACTGGGTATGTATTGATGTGTGTTCCTTGCATTAGTATCCTTGAGATGATAAGATATGGAATAGAACAGGGGCTAGGGCTCATCTGGCACTCTTGGCTCCTATTTTGATAGATGATTTAAGAGTACAGCACTGATAGAGATAAATTAAATACATGTTTTAATCATCCTGCTTTCTCAGAATTCAGAAATTAATTGGGTTTTTTTGCTTGGTTTGGGGTTTTTTTTAATAGCTAAGGTAAGACATTTGTCTCCAGTGCTACCTTTTCCAGTCAGGTTCCTACCCTTGAGAATGATGTTGCATAAAAGACCCTACCAAATTTAAGTATCTACAGAACCATCTGATTTCTCTGAGAATTTGCAACATTGAAGAGGCTATGAAAGGAGAATGACTGAATAAACAAACAGCGAGGAAGCATCCTCTCTCCTACTGCTCTCTGGATGGATGGGAGGGGACGGGAGGAAAGGAGTCACAATATATACATTAACTGTAAAGTTTTTTGAAATTTTTTAAACTTCTCCTTTCCAAACTTATGATGATTTATAGGGTTTTGTACTAAGTGACCATCAAGGACTCACATGACTCTTAACAGCTGTGAAAAAGCACAGGTAAGGCTTAATGAAGGGACATATTGGATTTGTAACTTATGAGTACATTAAGTGTTGCTGTCGTGACCATTCCAGCATTACCACACTGATAAGAGAGAACATCTGCTCCCTATCAGGCTACAGAGCCAGGTAGCAGAAACACAAATACAGTACTCAGAGCAAAATCCAAATGGGCATCAAAACCAATTTTTACGATGACTTCCAAGATACCAGAAAAACATCTCTACAGGTAAGTAATCAAAATAAGGTATTTTTTTAAATGTGTGATGAATTGAAAAAGTTCCCAGAAACTTGTAACTTACAGTGCTCTAAACCAGGAGAGGGAGCTCCTGCACTTTTCAAATAGGTCAACACGGATTTCACCTTGTCTTTGGAAAAAATAAAGCAGTTTTCATCTCATGCCACGCACATGTCTGCATTTGATTGCTTAAGAAGAAAAATCTAACATGAAACTTTAGGATATATAATGCTCTATATGTGACTGGTATTGTCTAAAAAATCATTAAAATTCATTTTATTCCCCCCCTTATAAAAGTAATCATTTTTGCATTACATAAACAACATTACTGAAATAACTGTCTCAAAACTGTTTAAGAAGTGAAATTAAATTATCTATAAACAATAACACACTGGGTCAAAAGCCCATTGAATTTCCTAACAGCAAAGGGGTGTTCTTCCTATTTCTAAATTGACTAAATTAGAATTACAAGAAATTAGGGACTGGATTTTGATACTTTTAAGAAAGTTAGGAAACTGGAGAAATGCCAACTAAAACAAATATTTGCAATTTATTACTGCAGAATGTTGCCACAGTTGCATTTTGTCAATTCATCTTTTTATGAAGGCAGTTTTTTTAAAACATTTCAATCCAGAATAACTATTAATAAAGTGGTTATTTTTCTCCTTTTCTAATCAGGATAAATGAAAAATGTTTCACAGATTTTGTGGTCTGTTTCCATACTATAAAGGCAGTATTTACTCAAAATAAAAGCAGACAACCAAAAAGTCGAAGGGGACAAAACACAGGTTTTCATTGTGTGCTCCATCAGAACACATTCATTATACCAGAATTATCACTGTGATACCAGTTACATTTTCTAGGTTGAGGGAAAACTCATGGAATAAAATTGATTAGGTACTTAAAAGTTATCACTATGGCAAATTTCTAAATTACTTCTCTTCAAACTACATGTACACAGTGAAATGCCTGGTTTACAATTGAACTAACACACTTTAATCCTAGAGATAACTTGTGTTTCTTGTTCAGTTAAAATGTCCAATACTGAGCCAGCCCTTGCTAAGTCTTGTAAGGATGTCCAAGAAATTTGTACCCATTGAAGGAAGTCAATCTGTGAGAACTCCTCACTAGAAAGCATATGCTAGTTTGAAGAGGAATAATGTCAAAAATGTAAGACGTAATTTGGTGTATATAGGAAATAACATACTTGCCTCTCCCAATGGTTTAAGTTTCAGGTAAGCACTTGTTTCCCAGTTCACATCCCTTTCTTCTATTTTGATCAAAATTCTCAGCCTTCCAGGTTCCCTGACTAATGCTTTGATAGGTATCAACTTTGATACATGGTTTCATTTTCTATATGGTAAAAGTGACAACATTCTGTGTTTCTTTTCAGGGGAAATGAAGCTAATTACTTCCACTCTTTACTGATGACTGTATTAGTGTTTCCCACACAGCTCTCAGCTTAATCAGAAATATAAAACCTAGCATCATCATATTCCAGCAAGCAATTAGCCATCTGGTCCATGTAACTTCTCATTTGACAACTGCAATATTCTTGAACTAATGCTCTGTGCTTGAAAACAGAATTGATTTACAGCAGAATCTACTCATCAATGGCAAAATCAGTAGACTCTTTTACGAAATCTGGAAATTTGGCCTCATGATAGAGAAAAATGATGCTCCAAATTTTTCCTTTGCATCTTCTGTGACCTTCAGCTAGGGTGGTGAAGGAGGAGAGGAAGAAAAGTCATAAAGATCAAAAGAAGGGCAAATGCAGCAGTAGTATTTGCTGCCAAATTTCACATCACTGTCAGCTTTTACAGTAGAGCAATATAATTATGTAGTATAAATTTCATGCAGTTTCATAACTACTCATCTCTCACTCATCGGTAGGCTTCAGATTTGTGGAAAATATTAGAATATAACCATTTTTTATGGTATATTATTTGCCAAAGTATCACTGTCACAGCTCATTTCGGGTATGGCAGTATGATTAAAGAATACTAAGGGGGCTTTGACATGTAACTTAATTTTCACAAATACTGTAATTTTTACTCATAACATTATAAACTAGCTTAAACAAACATTAGGACCTGGAAGTTAAGTCCCTAGAAGTTATGAAGTGGATACAGAAGATATTTCATCATTATGTAGCCCACCAGCTTGAAACAAAACAAAATACCACCTTTCAGCTGAAAGGAATACAGCCAGCAACAGCCACAGGGAGTGGCAAGAAAATGGAAGTGCAGAAGCACATAAGCTCTCTGAAGAGTTTTTCAGTGTGGCCTAAATTCTTGAATCCAACAGCCCAGTGGAAGAAACAACTGAACACATAGAGAAACAGCACACATCCAGTCATCTTTATTGTTAGGTAAATGGGCCAAAGCTTTAGAGATTCAAATTCATTGTTCAAAAGGAAATTCCTTTTCATTTAAATGTCAAGCACACATTAAGGAAAAAAAAAAGTATTTTCTTTCGAAATAATTCTGTTTTAAATACGTTGTTACTCAAGACATTCTTGAAGACCAAGTTGTGCTTCTCCAAGGTCAGCTCCACTGGTCATCAAAGTCTCTTCCACAATTCTTGCCTCTGCCCTGCCCCTACCTAGCTGAGAAAGTAAGGTAGCAGCGAGAAGAAAGAAAACTCTTTTCACACTGTTGACTAGTGTGAAAACAAGTAGAAATAAGAGACTCCTAACTTCACAGCTTGTAGACAAACACAGCTTATTGAATAACTTTTTTTCCTAAGCACCACATCACACTATTTGAAGCAGAGAGTGTACACAGAAACAAACAGATTAATGATAATAACCAAATTGAAAACAAACAAACAACCCCCACCCCAAGGGTTAATCACACAAAATATAAAAGTACATGTAAATAATTAAACAGAGCATTTTTGAAGATCAGTAGAGTGCACTTTTGTGATGAATACTTGTCTTACATACTGTCACAAAAGAAGATGAGTAAGAGTTGCTAATCTCCTTCCTCTTCTGGACACTCACAAAACCCCTTCAGGCCCTCATGAACTACAAACTTACAGAAAAAATAATCAGAACTAGGACCTCTAGGTTAGAAAGCAATGCCAAATCAGAGCATTGATAGGTGATTTAAAAAAATATCTGTTGTACTGCTATGCTTGAATAATACAGAATAACCACACTGGGCATGCCCAGCCTCTAACCTCCCCACAGTTATGGGCAATCGAAAGGAACAACAAGTTTTGCAGAGTACCTGACTCACTGAACATCCTGTGATAACGCTATCACTTTTAATACAAAAGCCGTCAGATCGATAGTTGAACAGTTACTAATAATGACACAGGCACTTGTGGAACAGTTACCAATGTGCAAATACACAAGTATTTGAAAAATAAATTATTGCTATAAGAAGGGGAACTTAAAAAAAATGGGAGAGGGAAGTACCTACAAAAATAACAAAGCCTCAAGCTAAAGATTTAACTCTGAATACAATAATAAAATACACCAACTAGGCACTCAGTAAGTTCTTCACAACCATGAAAACGTGCTGTTCTACACTGGATATAGATGCAGACAGGTGGAGTTTGAGCTAGCCACCCTAGCCACCACTCTCTTCCCTTTGCTTTTTCGAACCTAAGGACTTTGACAACCCACCAGTATCAGCTGGTCAGCTGTTACAGCAGGGATACTGCAACATGTGTATCAGACAACAAGGTCCGTGGAAAGAATATGTATATACTGACCGATTCTTGCTAGATGTTTCAGAGATGTTTATTTCCCCAGCCCCATGGCCGGGGCTCTGCCGGGAACTGTTCCAGTCACGGGACCTGAGGGTCCTTTGCCCGCACAGGGAACACAAACCAACCCATGGGAACGAGGCTGAGCAGGGGCAGGGAAACCCCGTGTCTGTGCCCTCAGGGCCCCTCTGCCAGGGCTCCATGGCAGGGGGAGGGACGCCGACACTTCACCCATTTATTTTTAACAAAAGAGATTTAAAACTTAACACTGAAAACAAGGACAGGTTCAAAACAAAGCAAGCCACCCTCCTGAGTCTTTAAATGTCCAAACAGATTCTCTGGAACATCTTAAGGCTGACAGAAGGGAGACAGGACTCTCCGGGCATGCTTTGTGGGGAAACTGAGGCAGGAGAGGGTTTCTTCCATTTGTACCTGTTGGAACTCTAAACAACAACAGTTAATTTCTTCCCTCACTCTCGTCATCCCCCATTTGGCATTGGAAAGGGATTTTTGGGGAAACAATTGGCAAAGGCATGGTTTTGTGAGGGAAACCATGGGCGAAAAAACGGATTGGCAATACACTGGGGGTAACAGGATACAGGGTAAAAAGGGAAGGTGGCATTAGGAAAGGGAGACTGTAGGGGGGGGCTTACAATGGAGGTACTGTCTAACATGACTACGATTTTTAGCATATATACTGCCTTTCACAGAAACACCATCAGGCCCAGTGACCTCTGCTGCTTGTAACCCTTTTCTACCTTGCACAATTTTGAACTCTACTACTTCTCCATCTCCTAAACTTGGGATGTATTTTTCAGGGTTATTCTTTTTAATAGCAGTTCTATGAATGAATATGTCTTCCTGGTTGTCACATCTTGCTATAATTCCGTAATTTTGTTTAACATTATACCATTTTACTATTCCTAAAACCTTAGCTACGATGCTTTTTCCTTTTTCCGAGTGGCTGCTGTTTTCTGTCTCGCTGTGTTTTTGCATTCTCTTTTGTTTTCACTCGCTCCCGTGTTGGAACTGCCAGTGCTGCTGGGGCCGTCAGGGCTGCTCATGCCTGTGCGCTCTTCCTGGGGTCGCATTTGGGACCGCCCGGGCCGGGCCGCACCGCTCAGCTCCCCGCACACCGCCGCCTCCTCCGGTCACAGCTGCGCTGCCGCTGCCAGGCGCTGCATCCACGTCTCAGCTGGGCCTCTGAGCAGTGACCCCCCTGCGCCCTGCCCCAGCGCATGTTTCGGTTTGGCGCAGCTCCGCTCCGCAGCCATCGCCGCTGGCCACCGGCCACGCACCGCCCCTCTCGGCCAGGCGTTCACGGGGCTCGCTCCACCACGCGCTGCGCGGGGCCGGGCGGGCTCCCTCCGCACTTCACTCCACTGCTGACACTGCAGCTCGCGTCGCTCCGCCCACGCACGGGAACTGCCTCGCTGCTGCTCACAGAGGGCTCGGTCCACATGGCCTGGGTTGCACGGTCCCTGAAGCAGTTTTAACTTCGCAAGGACACAGCTGACATTGTTCAACAGTCTCAGTAATTAAATAATATCACGAAAACATTCTTCCATTGGCATATATTTTGACTCAGAAATTAACTGTGTCCAAACGGTCTTCCAAAAGTCTTCCGTAAGAATCAAGTCCCAAGAAATGTAGAAAAAGTTCTTAAACAACCATGAAACGAAATGTTTCAGTTCCTTTTGAGCTTGAATTAAGCTAAAATTTACAAATCGTTTTTCAAGAATCTTTTCAAGTTTAAGATAAATGTCCATATGCAGCTCTGAGAGCCAAGAGTCTTTCCACGGTTCCTCCATAATTTAGAGATGGAATAGCAAAACAAAAACAAGAAGAGAAATCTGGAGTTTACTCACAAATCAGTCGCTGTACTTAGGGACTGGGGATCGTTCTGCTCACATTATCCACCATTGTTACAGCAGGGATACTGCAATACGTGTATCAGACAACAAGGTCCGTGGAAAGAATATATATATACTGACCGATTCTTGCTAGATGTTTCAGAGATGTTTATTTCCCCAGCCCCATGGCCGGGGCTCTGCCCAGGAACTGCTCAATCACGGGACCCGAGGGTCCTTCTGCCCGCGCAGGGAACACAAACCAACCCATGGGAACGAGGCTGAGCAGGGGCAGGGAAACCCCGTGCCTGTGCCCTCAGGGCCCCTCTGCCAGGGCTCCATGGCAGGGGGAGGGACCCCAACAGTCAGCTTGATTCCTGAAGCCAGATGCCAGTAGTGCCCAGCCCAACCACCATCTCTTGTAGCAGAAACACCAGAAAGCTGCCACCCTGCTATACATAACCAGCCACTTCTTGGAAGTGGTTCAGCAGGACAGTCTGCAATGAGCAGTTATGCATGCTTCATTGTTCTTATCTTTCAACCTCAAATAAAGCCACCCTTGCCTGTGGGTTTTAGGCAATCTGCAAAATAGTCTTTATGTGTGCAAGAGGGAGAAGGGTATGAGGCTAATGGAGAAAAAAATTGCCTTGGCACTCACTGAGAGCTGAAAGAATCCCTGAAAACAAAGTGCAAGCAAGTATGACCAAAGCATTTGCTATCAGGTTTACTTCCTAACCCTGATGAAAATACTTGCAATATCTAATCTCACCATAAAAGCTAGCCTGGAAGTGAGGGTGGCTCCTCTATAAAAATCTAGCAAGTATACCTTGAAACAACCTATGTTCTGTGTTAGCATTGGGTTATCTTGCATCTAAATCTGTATTTTACAGTCCTAAGTAATCATTCACTGTCTTCACACTGCCCAAAATATAGCCCATCTCACTCACTGTATGGACAATCCATGCTCACTGAGAATTCAATTTGTCTTTACTGTCTTATGTATTGGCCTTACTTGCTGCAAACCATCTAAGTGCAGCTCTGAAGACAGGATGACCTTTTGCTGCTTCTGCACTTCCATACTACTTTCTCAATATACCAAAAGATACTGAAACATTAGAAGTAACTTCTCACTTTAAAAAAAATCTGAAGGTAAGTGCATTTCAAAAAGACACCTGTTATTGTAAGTACCTAATCATGACCCAAACTGACAAAAGGTAAGAACCTTTAAAAATATTCATACAATAGAATTGTCTAAATTTCAAAGTCTAACAATAGAAGATATTAAAATAGGTTCCAATGGACAGAGTTTTCTGAAATACTACCCTGGATAGTATCACAGCCTTTTTACATATGCAGAGAATATTTCTTTGATTTCAAATAACTCAACTAGTTCAATTCAATAATTAGCCTAAAATCCAAGTGACCAAGCAGAACTTCAATACAGGAATGGTTGTTTTCATTTTCCTGTATACAAATGAAAAAGTTAGCATGTCAGGAAGATCTGCTTGTTCTGCTTTCTCAAAAGATGGCAAATTTTATTTATTCCTCTAAATTATCATGGAGGCTAGTACTTCATTTTTTAAATGCAACTATATTCATATTTACTGGTAAGTGCTATCATAGGAATGTATATCTGAATTTTAATTGAAATATAAAATTATTTATTAAATTCTTTGTACTTCCAATTCAGCAATGACTCACTGGCTACTTCTACTGAAATTAAGAGCAAAAATATTATTATATTAAAAAATTAAGTTTCCCTTTGTTCTTATCAGTAAAAGTAAAAAAAATTAAGAAAATTCATGTGAAGCTATCCAACTGCTTATATAAAAATGTATGGAAGTACACTGTATGGCTCTGTAAGGAAAAAGGTGTCATTAACAAAAAGGAATTAATGTCTTAAGAAAAGGTCACGATGTTTCAGGGCAAATAAGAATCTAGAAATTTATGTTCAAGTAAATGCTAACAAATTGTTGTAAAATCTGGTTATTACAAAATAATTTGACTTATTAAGTTCTCTGTACTATACTGTAGCTTCACAGGTTTCACACATTTCCAAAATATTCACTCAAGAAAGCATCACTGTACTTAATCCCCAAGTTTGAAGAGAAGGCACAGATGGGCTTTGGTCAGGAGCACTGATTAATCTCTACTGCCCTTTTTGAGATGATCTAACATTTAAGGACAGTTTAATGAATACCTACACCACAGTTACGATGAACTTAAGCCTCTGTGGAACAGAGAGAGAGGATATTTGGAAGCCAGCTTCCAAGGACACACACTGGAAACTCAAACTCAAATGTATCTATTTAACAGAATCTCTTGAAAAATTTTAATTACCTAAAAATGCTAATTAAAGTGTGATTAAACTCATTAGAACACCCCAGTTGCAGAGGCAGGGGCATGATGTGTTTCTCTGTTCCAGTTTCCAATGCCATAATGATTGCTGACCTTCCCTTTCCCCCAACCTTTTGCCATAGCTGTAATCACCTGGCCTTACTATAGTCTTACAACTTTGACAATAACTGAGATTGAGACATCTATTCAACGAGCATGTTGTCTGATGTAGGGCCATCAAAACACTTATACAAAATGAACTCAACCTGTAAGTGCAAATCTCAGAACTGCTCCATTTTAGAGCACCTGACAACTATTCTTCTCATATTCTTTCAAATTTGGTTGTGAAGAAACAGCTTCCCACAGTCATAATACAAAATTCACCTACATTATCATGGAAAGCGACCAACACCTCCATGGCTCAGGAGCTGAACAAACTGGGGCTTTCTGAAACCCTGCACGAATCCTTGTGGCTGGTGCTCAGTAACCAGCAGCAGTCATTTACCACCACACACAGAGACAGCAGCAAGAGGGCACTACACTTGGACCCCACAAAAACTGGCACTACCGGCTCTGCTACATATCCTTAAGGGCCTTCTCAGCTCATATATTTTTGGCAGGCCATGGATGCAAAACCAGCTCAGCAGAATACATGAAACACAGCATAATCTGAAACATAAAAAGACAAAATTTCCCTGGCCCACTCCTAAACAATACACAGATATTCCAAAACTCTAGTGTAAGTCTCTCAGACTCCACAGCTCTCCTTGCACTAGAAAGGAAAATCTTTACAGACTGAAGGAGAAAATGCAAATTTTTTTCCTGTATTTCCAGATGACAAGACACAAACCAACCTAACACCAGAGGGAGAGGGAGATCTATATCAAGGTTTGTTTAGGCACAATAAACTGAGCTACCTTATTTGTTCTCCTCACTTTCAAGAAACCACATCTTCTTTAAAATAGCAGCTCAGAAAGCACTAGTCATGGACAATCAGCAGAAAGAATGTCACATGTAAAGTCATGAAAGGACTAAAAAAAACCAAGGTGAAACTTGCTCTTATTAATGTGCAGGAGGTGCTGGGAGGCTGTAAAGTTAGTTAAGCCAAATACACAAACAAGTTAATGATGACCTGAGGGAGAAACACCAGATTTACACATTGAAAAAAACACCGTGCAGGAAAGTATTAAGTAACTGAATGTACTCTATGCTATTATTTCAAAAGCTCTTTAATTCACCAGATGGAACCATGTAGCAGAGAAGCAGAGGCTCCCCAAGGAATCCTATTGCGGTCCCCATTCCCATCACAGGATGGGAATTTGCAATAGAAACTTCAAAGAAGTAAAACTAAGAAGTCCCCTGGTTATAAGTGCTTTTGGAATACCCTGCCATGCCATCTAGGGACCAAAATGTCTTACTGTGTTCAGCAAGTTCACATGATCTAAACAAGAAATACTTTATTTTTTAAATTATCAGAGTGTAATAGAGAGACAAAACCATGACTGGTTCTGAGTTTCCATTCAAGCTATAGTTTCCATATTTTAATACCAAGAACAGATGCCTGAATTCTCTAGAAAGGAAGGAAACATACTTGTTCACTCCTGGCTTCAAAGATGCATATGAAAGCATTTTGTTTTCCAGTCAATTGCTGATGTTAAATAAAAAAAAAAAATTGTCAGCCTCTCTTGAGAAGAGTGAAATTATCCACATTATTAAAATACTTTCAAAGTTAACTGGGGGAGAAATAAAAGGCATCACTTCTAGTTTCACAAGTAGACAGATCAGTTTACGTCCTAAAGACAGGATCAGACTACTTAAATAAACATGGGACAGAAATGTCTACAAATCTACTGACAAACAATTCCTAAAATAATTGTATCATGTTCCTGTTTAAAATAATTCTATATTACATTTTTTGTTTCAAATAATTCTCTAAAAACATCACAAAAAAGAACAAATATCTTGCCACTTTGCCCCTCCCCACAAAATGATAACACTTCCCAATTATCAGAAATATCTGATATGAAAAGAATCACTGTATCTTTTACTCCTACATTCAACCACATTCATATGTTCCACTGCATTTTTATTTCATTTTGAAGTTAGAGTAGAATGAAAACAGAACTGATGGTTGGTTTATTATGAATCAAGTATCTCCCCACTAAGCCAACAACCCTTCTGCTGAACCAGGCAGTTTTAAATTCAGCTGCAATAACAGATTTCTACATTGCACTGAGGACAAGCTACTCAAAAAGAAACAGATTTTTCTGTAAACACAATGTTTATACTGCAGGACAATCTCAAGTACACTCAAAAACAAATAAGCATTGAACATGCTGAATGATTACCCTTATAAAATAGATACAGACATTAATTATTGAAAAGAAGTCTCCCTTTTTCCTTCTCACTCCTATGCCAGGTATTAAAATACTCCTTTGCTCAATTTGTCTGTAACACATAGGTACATTCCAGTATTTTGAGGGCTATAACTTTGCTTAGTACCTTAGAAGCAGTTGTCCCAATCTTCTGTATTTCATGTAATTCAGGTAATGATATAACAAGTTTTGCTTTAGCAGTTGATAGAAGCACCATAAAACGTTCTGCTGAGATCCTAAAAAGGTACACCTCACCCAGTGATGCCACCAGACTTCTCCACACTTCCTGAATGTTTTCATCTATGTAGTTTTATTTGGTTGTGCAGACAGATTCAGCTGTCATTCAGGTTAAGTTCATTTGTCACAAATCAGTGGTGGTGTAATTGGCCTGTAGGAATGAAAATTTCTTAAAACAATACTTAAAATATTATCTTAATGAGTGTAAGACACCCACACTGTCTGTTTAGGCACTCGTTAGCCACCATCAAGTCTGAACCGCAGCTAATAAAGCAGCAATTACTGTTCTTTCCTGGGAATCACCTGTCCTGATTCCCATCACATGGTGCGTATGGAAGAAAGGCTGAGCAAAACCTTGTCACCCTCTTGCACACTCTATAGCTGTCTTTTCAGTCCTACCAGAACAAACTGGAACCCAGTGATAACAGACTTTTCCATTCCATTCCACATGGAAATGCTTGAACTCAAATGTTCTTAGACCACTTCAATGTGATACTTTACGGAAAAGGAAGTTTAGAAAAATAAAACCTGGGAAAGTAACTGACTTGTATTTTAGTATAAAATTATCAATATCTAGCACTTATTTTCAGCCACTTAAGTTTCTACTAATCCAGAATGTATCTGCAACCACTGCCACCACTACCCTGTCTCTGTTTTGCTGCTTTTTGATCCACTTTTGAATAATGCGCACACAGATGGAAAGTCAGCTTTATGTGCTCAACATGAAAGCAAGTCATTGATAATCTAAAATCGTCTGGTGACCCAAGTTGACCGATTCACATTCCCCCACTGATGGCAAAGGTGTGACACCACCTTCCTGCTCTTCAGCCAACTTCAAATAGGAGATAAAAACAGTAACTAAGGAAACACCCCAAACCACTCAATACTTAGCCACAGTGACAGTCCACTAAGTACAGGATCCTATCTTCAGGAGAGCCAGCACTGTAGTACACACTGAAGATGACACAAATAAAAATTATTTCTTCCCCCACCAATCAGCAGCACAGCATCCATGTGGGTCAGTCTGACTCTGGACTATCACCACTAACACTGACAGACTTGTAAAGCTCCTTGTTGAACCCATTTTTTTGTTTTGAGTCTTCACAATATGTTGTGAAAATAAGTTATATAACTCATGTCAAGTGTAAAGCATTTTTTTTGCATTGTGTTCAGTACCCCAAATTCTTGAAATAGTGAAAAAATAATTTCCTATTAATTTCCTCCCACTATTTATAATTATCTTTCATGTCCTCCTTCAAGGACCTCAACTTCAAACCAAAATTCTCTTTTAATGGAGAAGCCATTTCATGAGGTTCCCCATTATCTCTCTTTTTATTCCAGTGGCTGAATATCCCAGAAGATTTAGAATTACATCAGTCCACGAAAAGAAGCAGATGTTCAAGCATTTACAAAAGTTTGGTGGTAAATAATTTTGCCCAGGATTTTAGAAACAGGCTGTAGATTTTTTGATTTCTATTCTGTCTGTACAGAAGCTCAGAAACATTGCAGTACTTTCAACAAGTATGTAGGAGGCAGGGCCCAACCTGCCTGTACACAGTAACTGGGTCACAGAATTCAACACCCATCTCATTATGAGACCTGCAGCAGGTGATGGAACAGGGACACATGCTCTACTGCTGATTACAAGATGCTGTCTCTCTTATACCTTTCTTGATTAGGGAAAAAGAATGAGCCCACAGCCTCACTACCCTGCTGCAGAGTTATCCTGGTCTCTCAATTTTTTAAGCCAAGCATTTTCCTGTCACCCAAACCTCAAAAGTGGGCATTTTCTTCATAATGCAATTCAAAAACAAGTTTTCATAGTAATGTATGTTAAAAGAAAACAGAGTTTGTAAAGCCTAAGATGTGCATGTACACATTTTTCTGGGCTTATCCCAGACAAAAGTGAAACAAAACCATTTACAACAGGATGAGAGATGGCACCACAGTGCCAAGTGCAGTAGCTCCAAACTACACATGAAAGTGATCACAAGCAGATCACTGTGATGTGAATAACAACATACAGGTTGTCACAATCAGTCATCAACTATGAAATAAACACATAAACCCTGAGTATTTTAGTATTATGTTTAAGCAGAGATGTCTGTTTTCCCTGATACATATGTTGAATATAGTAAAGAAAACCCAGTATCTTTACATGTAGCTTGTGAAGACTCTAGAATGCAACAGCCAAGACCATATATTACAAAAAGCTGTCTCTCCAGAGTACTTTTTATTCATGTAATAACAAGGAAATTGTTATTTTGAAACAAACCAAGTTCGGACACACTTAAGATCTATCTAACTTAAAACTGTAGAGCTACCACTTGACACTTTCTATAAGCTGTTTTTCCCATTTAGGAAAGAAGATTTTAGTAAGTTCACATACTAAACCACAACTCACCATCACATAATAAAGTCTTTCAAATTCAATACCTCCTTAAGTGAGTCTACAAGTTGCACATTACAATCACTTCTTAATTGATACAGAAATAAATACAATATTGACAAAAGTGCTAACAAACACATTGAAGACAGCAAATTTCTAATGGGAAACAGAGAAAACCAACAGATAAAGAATTCTGAATACTCATTAAAATGAAAAATGCCTTCTGCAATTACTCAATAGGAAGATGAATAAATCTATTCACTGAAATTAGCAAATTGAGTTTGCCTTCTTTTCTCCGAATTCTATTAATATACAGACATTGTGATACAAAATAAATCTGCACATGCACTTGGATCCATTTTCATTCTGTTTTGAAATGGAATGTCTTGTCTTTGCCAATTTATTAACAGAGGGACAGAAATGTGACTATTTCTGCCTTTCTCTAGATGCATCTTCTTTCATCTGTCCTACATACTTACCTACATTAGATTTGTGACCAATTCCTGTATAAATTGGTAAAAGTTTATATGCAAGAAAAAATTTAACAACCATATATTTTTATATGACTATTCAAAACAAATTAGAAGATTCCAGTGTTTGGTTTTTTTTATGTTTCTTGGGCCTTATATAATCGTAGTTTCTAGTACAACATGTCTTTGTTTATTTTCTCTACACCTGATCAACCTGCCTATTTGGAAAAAGCAAGTTAATTTCAATTTGGAAGTTGTTTGTATTGCTCCAGTAATTATGTTCTATGTAAGAAAACACTTAGGTACTTAAGCCCTTAGCATCTGTAACTACCACTCCAGCTTGTGACTTTAGATCCCAATAGGATAGATTTGGGTTGGACACATTGTGCCCAGTTTCAAGACAGCTCCTTCAGAACTTTCTTTATTTGTGATTAAGATCTAATTAAAGGCTAACAAAATACACACCACCCACTTTAGAAAGCTAGAAGAGTTTTAACTGCAGCTATGAAACTAAGGTATGTCTATGAGTTACAGTGCAAGGTTGCTTGGAATCCAAAGTACCTGCATGCTCTGAGCAGACAGAACGCTCCCAGCTCTGTGCTCTGACTGAGGGACTGCTCCACAAAACAGGCACAGAGATCTCCCCTCAGCACCCCACTGCAGAAAACAAGTCACCACTAATCTGGAGTCAAGCTGCCTTCTGGTTTAGGATATTCTGTGAGAGAAAGCTTCAAGACATTCACGTGAAGATTTGAAGGCAGTCACTAAGGGCTGACTGGAGGTGGACCCCTATGTATCAGCCGATTACTGGTGACAATGACAGGAAGGACAGGAGCAGACAAGGGAAGGAGTTTGAAGGGAGGTCTGGAACCCTGTATAGAACTGTATAGAAAGAGGGATTCTGCAGAATACAAAAAAACCCAAGAATTACATGATACAATCAACAGTCTTGTAAATTTTTTGCAGCAGAATTTTTTCAGAGAGAAGCACAAGCAGATGCTGTGCTGTGTATTATAAGAACAGAGAATACATTGCAGCAATTGACAAAAGAGATTATGCCATAGTATTCCAAAGGAAAGAATATATCCTACAGATAGTACTACAGGATTTGAAATAACTAAGACTTAAATATAGCCTTGACATGATGCTGAATTTGGAAAATATCTTCCTGTTTATGAGCTCAAGTAAGTGACAGAACAATGGTATCATTCACAGAAAAACATGAAAGGACATAAAAGGAAGTTTAGAAATGGTAATGACGCTATATTATGAACTGTATTCAAGAAAGCAACATACTTTTTAAAATTACAAATGCTTCCAAAAATTTACTTGAAAACCAGTAATAATACTAATAAAATACTTCCCAATGCAATTTAACACCATTTTTTTAGACATTCACAGTATGTATTCAGACATTGAAAGCAATGAAAAATTTACTTTACATTTTTATAATTGATGCAATCACAGTTTTAGCTAGTGACACTATGTCAGAATATTTAATCTTAAAATGGCGATTTACAAACTCCAGTCTTGAACAAATTATTGTGAAATCTGCATCCCAAACACATCACATTAAAAAGGTGAAACTGCTAGTGATGATCGAGGAAAATAACACACAAATAATTCAGCCTTTCTAAATTAAACTTAGGTTTGTGGACAAAAATATAATAATTATTATTAATATTATTATTATTACTAATACTATTTTTAAGCTTTTCATTGAGCTTAACAACATGGTAAATAAAAACAAAGGGGTTTTACTTCCCTCTAAACAAACTACAATTCATTAGCTTCTTATTTCTTCTGCACCCCAACATATCAACTAATGCAATGCTTTCATCTGTTATTGTCACTAGTAAGTGAGCAACTTAAAAAATAGGAAGAGGAAGCCCTTCCATTAAAATAATCTTAAAATAGTATCTGTCCAAAAATATCCACTTCAATTAAAAAAAAAAATCCTAGTGTGTGTTACCCTCAACTAATGATTTATTGAGGAGGATACCTCTGTAGCTTCTAAGTTAGGACTGACATTTGAACAAGACACACCCAGGCACAAGTATATCAAACAGAAGTAAACCTGGTTTTCCAAGAAGACAAGAAAGGTACTTCTATCATCACATAAAATCTGGAGGGCAGGTTTTTCTACTCCATTAATTCCACTGAAAGCAATGCACATTCATGAGAACCTCTGAAACAGTGTTCTTCAACTAAAATCACTAGTTCTTCTGCTCCTTTTCTAATAGTTTCAAGTGCTTTTCATTATGGATATTAGGAGATGAAAGTACTGAACTGTCATATCAAGGAACACAACCAGCTCTCCCACATTATCTCAGTTCTTCCCAGACAACTTCCTCCACAATTAATCTTTTGGAGAATCTGTCATGTCAGTCGCATTTCTCAGTGCAAGGCAGACATTGCCCAACTTAAGATCCATTTGGATCTCTTGGTCCTTTTCAACCAGCGACTCCTGCTTTCCCATCCAAGGAGCCACACACCATTCATTCTGAGCAGCAACAGAGAGTATTCTCTTCCCCAGTCATCTCCTTGCTGACATCCTAATAAAGGTACTATCATCTTCTTGCCCCCACTTCTTTCTTCCCACTACAAACAGAACAGTGCTTAGATGATCACGGTCCTTTATCTACCACTCTTCACAGAAATTCAGTTATAGAGTCCAGAACAGATTTTTTTTTCAAGATATCCTTCAGACTTAAAGAAAACACATTCTTCTGAAACAATATCCTGAAAGACAGCTATGGTGTTAGAAAAACAGCTGTGCATCAGTAGCTTTACCTTTATTTACCCATAGCACTAAAATCCACAGTACAGATGTTCACCACTTTTAGTTATTTCAGTGCTATTCAAAAGCAGTATTAAACCCAAAAAACTCAGCTATGTTCACAAGTTGAGGCAGAAACCAGTGTGTTGAGGCAGAAACTAGAAAGTGTTTTAACTTTCTACTCCAGAGTACCAGAACAAATGAATGTTGGCTGCGTAATACAAGCCTTAGCCTAATGTTCATACTTACATCTGCTATTTTTCAGCTGTCAGACTGAAGAGGAACACCAATAAGCTACACAACTCTACTAAAGCTGATTTAAATGTAAATGAGAATTCAGCCAACATGCAGAGGAATAACAAGCTTCTGAAAAAAACCCCACTTATCTCAAAAACAAAAATGATGTTCCAGAGTGTTTCAGATTATTCCTTAAAAGCATTTGAACTGAGTGTCAGCAAAAACCAGCTCAAGAAAGAAGATGTAAGTACGAGGGCATGTGCTAGCATTGTAATACTGCTTTCTAACTTCTAAATAAAACTGAAGTAGAACCACCACTTGAAATATTTAATTAGGCAGGAAATCTAAATCTCATATCCAATTTTCTTTCACCAAAACCTCTTTATCCTGAACATTACAGTAATTTCATTTATTCTTAATATTAACAGGTGCTGTTTTAATTCAGTGTCAGAGACAGGATAGGACATAAGCATAATATTACATTTGGAAACTTGAGTGAAATTTGGCAGAAGCTGCCGTGTTGAGGTATCTCAGACACTGCACATGTGCTCCTTGCTGTGAACTGTGCCAGCTATGACAACGAAACCACTTTAAGGTAAGATGTCTTGCAGATCAGATGTATGGACTGCCCTTTCTTCATATTCCAGACAGTACAGGACACAAAAACCAATCCCATAATGGCCATCTGGGCACACACTGTTTCCTTCTGCTTTACAGCCAACCCCAAAAGTCTGCAATCATATCAGTGTTCAACATGTTTTTTCATTAATTCTGCTTCATACCATCCAGAAATTGTATTGTTCAAGAAGTCACTCATGCATGAAGGCAACCACTGTCTCACACTGAGAAACACAGAATATTTAACAGGTTGGAGCTAAAACCCAACAGTTAGCATGATCATTTTAATTTTTTTTCATTGAGGAAAATTCTTCCCATTCTTTTTTCAATTTCAAGCTATGCAACTCCTTAAGAGCCAAAATTGACTGAATTTCTTTCTATTACAACTTTTCCCAGATAGAAGCCTAACTTTTAAGGGTTATCACACAGGGGACCAAAAAACCATAGAAAAATGTGAAGAAAATTTTTTAAATTATTTTGAAGTTTAACAGTAGGTTTCCCAGCTAGGTTGCCCCCTTCTAAGGTCTCCCATTCACTGTAATCTTGCCTTCTTTAACTGAACAGAGTAGGAATTTTTTTGCAGAAGTGTTATGTCACCACTTAGAAACAAAAAAGAAAAGAAATTATTTAACTTTATGAGTAAATTCACACTTGGATTTTCCAGTATAGCCTGCAAATATAGAAAATATCTTTTATTCATTTTAAACCATAAGAGCTATAAATTCCCATTTGTTTTCCTGTATCAGGATTCAAAATCATAATGTCCGTCTTTGAAAAGAAAGATACATACAAGGGCGCTTTTTTTAATAAAAAAAAAAGAAGCCCTGAATTGAAACAACTCAAATTTCACACCCAGCAGTACATGATCAATGACAGCCATTACTATTCCATTTCCTTATTACCGTACCTCAAGCCGTTAAGAAATTTTCTGGTCAAACATTAAGTAGGAAACAGTACTTAAACAATTGCTAAGAATATTGAATTAGAATAAAACCACATTGTTTAGATGTTGATTTTCCTTCTCCCCAGTAGCAGAATTTGCTTTCCTGAAAAAGAAAAAAGAATTGAGTCCATGTTTCAAGAGAATACCTGGCACATCAGCCTGCAGGATACTTTACACAGGACTGCCATATCCTCCCTGAGGAAGGTGACCATGGCACTTGGGGACACTGTTTTGTGGTGAGCATGGTGGTGCTGGGTTAATGGTTGGACTCAATGATCACAGAAGTCTTTTCTGACCTTAACAATTCGGTGATTCTAGAATGCAGTCAGAAATGCACACTGATGGATTGAACACAGTGGGCAAGAAGTCTGAATCTGCAGTCTGGTGTTAGGTACCTCACCTATGCACAAACCACTGGCTTACACCACTCGGAAGAGAAAAATGTGGGTTTGAAATCCCTCAGGTTGAGACGGACCTAGGAACAAGGCCTCCTACTTCTTGGACTCCTCAGCTAATTAACTGCCAGTCTACTATGTATAAGATAGGTACCAAAAGCATCTTCCTAAGAGAAAAGTGCAGAAAGGGGTATGGGATTTATTTTCTCATAAGGGTCATACAAATGTCTAAGGTATACCCTGGTTTCCTACCAACCACCTTCACTGCACCAGTGCTCCACATTACAGATTTCAAATTCTAATCAGGAAATCAGAATCTCATCATCATATGGTCCTTAGATACCTGCCTCCATGCTTTCTTAGCCAGGAGCCTGATCATTACGGGCTGTGGTGTTGAATACCACAAGGCTTACATTCTTTTTTAAACCTGGGACATAAAACCTTCCACTGCAGTTTAAACAGTATTTGTTTTATTTTTTCCAACACAACAGCCTTTAGGATTTTAAATGGGAAGAAAGTAGGTCAGGTCTTCCTACTGAAGCTTTTTAAAATTTTTTTTTCTTAAAATTTTGTACCTAAATTCTGAAAAATGTATCCATCTTTTACATCTTCCATTAATATCTTTTGAATATAAATATCTGAAGAGCACACTGATTTACTAAGAGCCTTACAAGTAGCAAGTGTCTATAAATATTAGTCAGAAAAATATTTAAACATAATTCCAGTTTTTGATTCCTTTGTAACAGGTCTGATTTATCTTTGATCACATATTTTAGCAGTAAGTCATTAAAAATGCACAAAGAATTTGTCTGTGCACAGATCAGCCACAGAATACTGATCTGAACATTTAACAGCCTAAGGAAAAACACAAAAAACATTAAATGGAACCCACGCACTTGAAGCAATCAAACACCTGCCTGTCTTTCAACACCATTTTCATAGGACTGCCTGCATTCCTAAATCAGAGGATACACCACCAGTCTCTACTGTTTGAACAATCTTGCTACTCAAAGATAATTTTCAGAGAGTTTAAAATACAAAATTTTCTGTGTTTCTGTTGGTGCACCACAATAACAAGGAAGCTACTACTCATTTCTTTTATCAGCAATAGTACAAAGAATAAGACACACCCTTCTCAGGGAACTGGAAAAACCTGCTACATGAAAGCTGAAAAGTCTCCAACTACCCATTCCTTCCTTTTGCTCTTTCAACAGAACTGAGGGAGGCTGCAAGGACTTGGCCTTAGCCTAACAAAAATAAAGCTGAGCAGAAAAGCAAGGGCTGTGTATAAACACACAAATAATTATAAAACAGTAAGAAAAATATATTTAAAATAAAAGGACAGTCTTGGCACAAGACTGTTACCAACTGATGATGAATAAATTTAGGTTGAACACTGTAAGCAGTTTCATCATGTTGAGGAATTTAGCACTGGAAGAGGCTTCTAATTAAAATAGCAAGGGGAAAAGGCTCAGCTGCTTTGAAGTCAGTGCTCCATATGTCTGTATCTGTATGACATAAAACCTACAAGAGCATGAAAATAAACTTGATGAATAGGCAGGTCCTTTCCTGTCCCACGTTCCTAAGAGAACAATAACTGTCAAGCGAATAACATCATTCCGATACAACTCAAAGATATAACCATCTGTCAGGCAATACCCCTGAATAATTACACCACAAAAAAAAGAAAGCAAAACCAGATATTAATACCACAGCAGGACAAACTTTGCCAAGAATAAACTTCACAGAGTGTCTTTTCATAAATATCTTAGACCCATAACCTCACTTCTCGTACGTTTATGCTGCCTCTTCAGAAAGTACACCTCTCATGCTGTACTCACAAATCTGAAAGAGCTCAGGTTAGTTGTTCTCTGTGCAACCAGGCAGTCCAATGATCTGCACCCCTAGCCTTCTGCACACACAGAGAAGATCATCTTAGCCCAAACAATATGACATCTAGGATGCTCAACAGGCTCCTTATTTGGTACAACCCTTACTACCTTCATCTCAGGCAGGAGTCAAAAACAGCTTTGCTGCTGAAAGGTTCAAATCACCACTTTAGCCCTCACATCATTAACCAGAAAAACTACAGCAATCATGAAGGTCTAAGACAATTGCTTAGACATGAACAGTCCCAGGAATAACATATTCTGTTAGACTAACCTTTATAATTCAAAAGAGCAGTCAGTCTTTCAGGCATACCAGCCTTTCAACTTGCTTGACATTCAAAGATATATCCCTATTCCTTGCAAAACTATTGTGGTTAAACCCTTGGAAAGTTTTTCAGAACAAGAATAAAACTTGTGTCTGAGCCATACGGTTTATGTAAATTAATCTCAATCTGTATTTTTCTTCGCTTTATTTTCTTAGTGAAGCACAGAGCGTGGTAGCTGCAAGACAGCATTACAATCCATTTTCAGTTAGTTTATATCACACCACAGCATTCTCCTACCATTTTAGTTCATCTGCTTATAATAGAATACCAGTGGTTTTTAACCCTGTCATCAAAACAGCATACACTCTTTTATTCAATATGAGAGCCTACAGATCTGATTTATAGTATATTCTAGATGTATGGCTGCATATTTCAGACAGGTTTGAGAAAAGGTGTGCTGAAAGATCCATAAAAGACCTCCCATTAGCCCTGCTGAGAACGAGCAGACACATTTTACTTGACCTACCCTACTAATCTCGGCAAACTGGTCCTTAAGCAGCAGATGCCAAGCTCAAATGACCACTTTCACATCTTTGTTGCCACTCCACCTCAAGTCTTTGATCATTTTTCATCTGGAAGTGCCAAATGGATTTCTGCTTCTTGGCCTCCGTACAGCCTCCTCATAACCCACCAGCTGATCTCCCTTGCACCACGAAGTAGGAATACTCATCTCAACTTTAGCTGCATTTCTCTCCATCACATGCAGAAAGGGATATATTGGATACTGCTAAGATAAATTTCAGTTAACTGTTTGTAGACTGTTTTGATTATTTTGCCATAGTGTTAGATAGCAAAATACAAAACTACAGCAATATAATATATAGATCCTCTGACAATAAAATTTTGACATTCAGCAGCCTGATACAAAAGTAGATAAACTGGAGGATGAAATCTACTTGAACTGGTTTTCATTTCTCTAAATATTACAAAATTGTAAATACACAAATTGCTTGAAGTGCTATTCATTTTTGTAGAAACTTACCTTAAAGTGGAATAAAGTTACCAAGAATATTTTGTATCACAAAAGGTCCTTCCCTTAAGGTAAGCATTAAAAAAGGCAACTGAACTCTTCAGAAACACTGTAAGCACTGCAAAGCATACAAAAAGAAAAGCTGTCTATACAAAACTAACTTAGAGCACTCAGAAAACACAGCTATTAAGAACTGTACCCATCTCAAAACACTCTTGGCTTTGTGTCTGCTTCTTACAAGCTGCAGCCACGAACTATTTACAGAATTCCTTTTCAGATATCCTGATTACTCTCCTACACTCACCCCAACCAGTCCAGGCAGCCTGAATTATTTTATTATGTCACTGCAATGACAGCAAAGAAATGCTGTGTCCCAAGTAGCACAGCCATTTTTTAGTATATTATTTTGAAACAATACTTTCTGAAACGCTATCTTTGAAATATGACTAGGGCATTCTCAGGATCTCAGGTATAGATGTTTATGCTAGGCTTCAGGCTGATAGTCACACAAACCTGCAGTTTTTATTGGCAAGGTTCTTCTTCTTTCTTCATTTAAATTTAATTCCAAGTTTGTAAAACTACATAGGACATTCTGAGAGTTCAATCCCATGCCAAGTCACAAGCCAAAGACTCCCATGAAAATAGGTCAGATCCGGAACCCTCTGATAAGACATCAGCAACAGAGAAGGAAATCTACCTCACCTTGACTGCCAGAACACAGCCCAGTTTAGCTACATGAAGGAAATGTCTCAGCATCAATTACGGAACTGCTACAAGGAGAAGTCCAAGCCAGCCTGACAGTACTGTTTGTTCTCTCTTCAGCATTGTCTAACAAAGAAAAGGAAACACAGAACAAATGCTATGCCCCATGACAATGCCACTTACTGATTGGGAACCATTGACCTAGGCAGTGGTACCACTACATCAATTCATGTCAGGGCTGAAGCCAGTTCCTTACCTGGTGACCCAAACAGCTCATCCCTTGACCCCTTAAAAAGAGGCATTTATTTAAAGTTTTTACTATCCACCTCTTGTTACAAGATTCCTCTAGGATCCAGTGGATTACTTGAGCTTTTCCTTTAGCTTTACTATTTCCAGAACTACTTCCCTGTTCCCCTCCAGTAGAAGTTCAGGAAATTCTCCTGAAACGTGCTGATTCTACAAAAAGAATGGCAAGCATCTGGTATTTTCCTTTCTGCACTTCGTCACACTTTTTGCCTTTTTCCCCAGCCTGAGAAAGGTTTCACTGAAGAGGAAGGTGGGAAAGACTCATTAGTGAGAGAGGTTTGATACAACAATCATCTCAAACTCAAGGTCAAATGTTTCCCCTTGATAACAGCTGCAGATGCACATATAACCACACACATTCAGTCTCCTTGCAGTGAGGACTGTCTTGTACTTAAAACATACATCATGAAAGAATTTCTATGTATAGTAGATGTGCATATGAGAAAGAGTTTATGCATAGAAACACCCAATCCACCTGGAAAAAAATGATCTAACTGCAAAGTTTCCCATGTGTTTGTAACTTCTAGTTTCTAGATTTGTGAGGTGATCTGCAACATGTAAACATTGGATTTTGGATTACCTTTCCTATTACAACATAGTAAAAAACATCACAAGATTTAGCATAAGGTAATTAGACATTAGGCTTTCAGTCAGGCTGTGGCATGTTCTTACTTCTCCATGGGGAAGGCAGGCTATGTGTGCCTGTCACACACACCCATATCAAATCTCAGATCTCTAGTCAAGCATTCAAGTGGGAAGATAACATCTTGGCATACAACTCAAGAATGGGTTCTCAAGAAGAAAAGGTCATATTATTACTTACTAATTCAGAACAATATATTATTTAATGCCTCTAAAAAGCATTCCAAGAACTACAGAGGGATCTATTTCTTTCTAAAGGCAGCAAAATATATACAGAGGAAAATATTCTCCTAATCTCCACTATTCAGGAAATGATAAAAGGAACAACAGCAGAGAGGTATTAACAGTTGTTAAAGCAGAATCAAAACCTAGCCCTGCTTGAGAAAGGAAGAAAGTGACAGTATGCTTTTCATTCATATGTGATGGCCAGCACATGGGTTGGGAGGCCCGCACTAATTAGAGGGCACAAAGGGAAGGTTAGCCCTTGGCTCACTGTCCTCTCAAATGCACACCTAAAAAATAAGGGAAATCAGCATTTGAATTTGACCTGCCAGTGAATGAGAAGCACCCCAGTACAAGGACATGGATGAAAATGTCTGGTCTCTGTAGTGAGGACACTGTCCTTGTAGCCTGGGAGCCAGGAGCAACAGAAGTGTGCTGGAATCCTGCAGACGGACTGCAGCAACTCCAACCATGCCTGTGCAGGCACTGGAAGAAAGACACACTTATTTTTAACCCACTGCTGAGCGACCTTATGAGCTGCAAATTAGCAGCTAAACAAATGTCTAACCGTAAGTATCACACACAAGATTAGATTTGCTTTTAGACAACTGAGGATAACTAAATTTATTACTTAGATCTTTACAATGTGGGCAAATGTAAGAAATCTCAATTAAAACATGTAGATGCTCTGACACAGTCGATTAATACAAACACACCAAACAGACACAGAAGGTCCGATTACTTAATATTTCCCTGTTACTATGGTCTGTTAGTCTTAGACCATATTAATGTGCATTTTCTTGTCAAGATTCTGGAGATACTCCATTCGTATTACCTAATTGGTGTTTTTTTTCATAGAGTCATAGAATGGTTTTGGTTGGAAGGGACCTTAAAGATCATGTAGTTCCAACTCCACCGCAGGGATACCCCCCACTAGATCAGGTTATTTAAAACCTCATCTGACCCAACCTTGAACACTCCCAAGGATAAGGCATCCACAACTTTTGTTTTTTCTTCCTGAAGTACCCACCATTCCAATTAACCAGCTTGTGAAAATGTACAACACACTTCCTGGCACTACGTGTCACTCTAGATTCTCACCTGTGACGACAGCAGGTTTGTTTTAATAAGCTGCAGTGTTTTGATAAATAATGCATGTGTCTATTGAACCAATATATACATTTTAAGTATTAATGCTATATCAAAGCTAAATGAAAGCTTTAGAGCAGACAGAGTAAGTGATTTAATAAGGTGGGACATTTAACTCCCTGATGTAAGTTCGCAGCATTTAAAAATGGTGAGCTCAGTCCTTGGAAAAAGAAACCAGAATGGATCTGGTTTTCTTTCAAGTGCAATTGCTATCACCCATAGGAAGTCAAAACAGCTGTCTGGAATTCATTAAATAGTGTGATAAAGCTGAAAGACTGAGGAGTAAAATACAAATTCAACATTAATGAAGTGACATTTACTCAACAGCCATGAGCGATTACACATGTCCACCTATACAACAAAGCTACAGAATTAAACACTGTATTACAATTGCTGTCCACCTCTATTCACAGAACAGTTAAACAGAGTATTTACCTAAACCTATCTTCCTACAGGATGCTTTAGTTCTGGACCATAAGAAAAAGCTAACACCACCTTTGGTTTGTTGAGCCATAAGTGAACCACTTCTCTGGTTCAGTTACTGGGTTGAGATGACCCATCTTCATATTACACATGTTGGTATGTTTCTCCATACTTTTTTTCAGTCACTTAAGGTGATGATAACCAGCCAGTACTGATTTGGGTCGCTCACACCCCACATGACTCTTCTCTAAATATGAAAAGAAAAAGAGCATTTGGCAAAATTTCTTAAGTTCCCTTGGTATTCTATGACTTATTAAATATAATTAGTAGATCAGCCAGTTTCTACTGTGAGAAAAGGTTATTGAGTTTGCAAACCTTTCCTAACTAACAGGTATTACCTAAGACTCCTGTGCTGTGTGGAATGTGTGGACTTGTTTTTTAACAAAATCCAAATATTTGTCATATTAATGCCTGCACATGCCTTTTAAAATCAGGTATCTGGAAAAAAGTACGTTTTACAACTCTGCTGGAATATCTTCCTGTACCTGAAATATTTAAACTCTTCTTCCACAGCCATGTCAGCTGAAAAGTCTTCTTTTCAGACAAATTTCTGTATTGGTTTCTAACAGCCTTCTGTTTCTATCCCAAGCTTTTTTCCTTTGGAAATGAAGGTATTTAATAATCTTCTTGTATCAATGTGAACAAGTTCAATAAAAGGCCCTAATGAGAAGGAATCTTCATTATCTTCCTTAAGTAATAAATGCGTATGTCATGAAATCAGGAGTTTAAATAATGTTTAATACAGTACATAGCATTAGAAAACAGTTTCCATAGCTTCTGGGAAGCAAAAGCCTTTACAGCTGGCACAATAAAATTTTCAACTTTTATCCAGTCATCAATGTGGTCATTTGACTCCCAGTAAGTCACTTGTAACTTGTGCCTTGTCACTTCCCTCCTCCAGTAACTGCCTTGTGAATCCTTCCCTTTGTGGCACAGCCGAACTTTGCACATCTAACTGCCCAGGAAGACATTTTCCTCCACTGCTGCAGTCCAGAAATCTGCTATTTCCAGTGACAGTTTCTCCCTCAGTCCAGCTGCCTGCATGCCCACCATCTTCCAGCATCAATAAACAGATGGAGACTACAACAGCATTCAACCATCTGCACTTGCAAGTTGTAGCCGTGGTTCTACACAAAGTAAAACATCTGTCTTTTCTACACTCAATCCAAAAATGTGTTTGCTGGACAACTGACTTCTATCTTGCCTCAGTACTCAGCTGCTGCACATGATTTTTGCTCTCCATTTTAACCATCAAGGTTTCTTGAAGCCAGCCAGTCTTCCCTGAGAAGCACCCAGGGTGTCTCGCCAGGTCCCACGGCACAGACACATGACTCTCAGAGCAGTCAGATGGGGGACCAAAGGCACCCTCTGCACTTCGCTCAAAGCATGCCATTCACAGTTTTATCCTCTGAGGTTTGCTTGCCATTTCGATACTTGCTCAGACTGGTGGAGGCAGCTGGAAGGTGGTCCAAGTCACCGCCTGTATCGTATTTCAAACACAAGCTTTCGAAGCAGGGAGTCACGAACTGCAGCTTAAGCAGGGCCCTTTCAGACTCGACGGGCTGTAGTACTTGTAGTGTCATTTCAATACCAAGACAAAGCTTCTAGCATGTATAATCTTGATGTTATTAAAGTCACAGATTTGGATCCTTGGAGGAGTAATCAATCTTTGATTAAGAAGCCTACAATCTGTGGTACAGACTGGATGTTCCCATCCCCATAGGAAATTAAATGCTGGGACTGAAGTCACAGGTTAGCTTGATGTGTACTGGAGGTAACACAGATTTACTGCATCAGTTAACCTTGGAGACTAGGGAGGAAAAGGCTCCTTTCAGGGTCTCTGGGATTCCCAGATGGCAAGAGAGCAGCAGCAGTGCAGGACAGGGTATGTCCCAGGCAAGGCAGCTAACAAAGGGCTGCTGTTTGTCCTGGTGGGAGCAGCTGTAACTGCTTTGGGCTGGTAGGAGGGAAAGCATTAATGGAGGAGCAAAGATTTTTAGATATGATTTAGAGTAGAGATTTCACACCGTCGTTAAGCTTTAGCCTTCATTCATGTCAACTAGGTAGCAAGCTGCTCAATGAGAGGTAGGTTTTGGTCACTTCTCCAGCCTTGCTAGTTTCAAAATGATGAAGCTTTTGCGTTCCCCCTTCCACATGCACATTTCACATATAATGCAATCCTAACACAGGAATTAACTATGTTCACAGCTTCCCAAATGACCCAGATTACAATGAGATAATTAACTGCTCATGAACAGCTATTCATTGAAAATGTCTATCACAGTATCTATTAGGCCATTGAAAATCTTCATTACTATAACTGTCAAACCTCTGAAGAAATTCAGAACTGTTTCTTTAGAGTCAAAATTAGACCAGATTTAATTCCTGTTTTACAGCTATTCTGGACCATGATAAATAAGCAAGGCTTGTTACCAGCTGAACTTGTAAGGTGTTTTCTAAAAACACAAAAAACCCCTCTCCATACACCAGTTGAAGCTTCTAATTCAGTCTCATCGATGTATGAAATAAATATACTTCGCTCTTGTGTATAATTAACAATGTCAAGTCTGTTTCTTTAGATAGCATTCATGGCATATTGTCTGAAACAGCAGCTCTGCATTTCATATCTGAAACTACATTGTTCCTCTCAGAACAGTTTCCCTGGCTAAACCAAGCTCAATCCACCAAACAATATATTATGAAAGCAATAAAGATTTTCTATGCTCTTTTTATAAATGGGTATGTGGGTTTTCAAATTCTGAGACACAATTAGTAGCTCTGAAGCAGTTTTACTCTACACCTAAGCTTGTTACGCAGTTTATAATGCAACATTTCAAAATCAGTCCTCACTAACTGTTGGCTGTATTTGCAAAACTTTCCTCTTTTTTCAAAACCTCTATTATCATACATGATGAAATAACATAAGAAAATTTAGTCATTCTTGACTCAAAAAAAGAGGCTGTCTTTACAAGACAATAAAGTAATTCACAATTCTACAACACACAGTATTTATACCACATAATGGCACAACACTTTCACAACTCTATTTATTAATATTAAGCACAATATGAAATTATTCTTGGTCTTTAATACTAATCTACACACATCTATTTATTGCTCAGGATTGTCGAAAACAACCAACAGCCTGACTCAGTATCAGAAAACAATGAGCAAGAGTCACCACAAGGGAGTCCTACCTGGATAACTTTTCACTTCAACAGGGGCTTAAGATAATGCATTTTTCAGATTGCCAAGATGAGAATCTATGGAGTCTGAAAGAAAAGGGAAAAGGTAATAGTAATATGACATACTACATACTTTCATTTTTTTCATTCTAAATGTTAGGAGAATAAATTTAAAGTAGTTAACTTCCAAATATCTGATTCTCTGTGAAGCCCTGCAGAAACAACAGAAGTTAAAAGACTTATTTTAGCTGGGGGGAGAGAGGTTTTCAAATTGCATATTTATTCTGCCTCCACACCTGTCCTAGATAAATTTGTCTTAAAACAATAATTAAGCAAAACAATGATTTCAAAATAGCTACAGGTAAGATTTATCTAAGATATAAACATGTGTAAGACTTCAGACATATAATCCCATTTTATACGTGAACAATATGCAAATTCTGGTACAAAATTTTAGGTGTAAGCCTTTACCACTACACCGAATGTGTGCTAAATTAAGTACTTGTGACTTCTTGCCTGTAGTAAAGATGCTCATTTTTTTGCTTCATGATAGCTAATTACTCTGTTTTGAAAGTCAGCAATAACCTCCAGACCATAACTAGCTGTGCACACCAACATTCAGCAAATGTCAACACTCCATTATGCACTGCCTACTCCTCCTACAAACCAAAACCACCCATGTCTCCCTCCTGGCAATAAACTGCACAACTGGAGCAGCAGACCATGGAACACATGTGGGGAGCAGGACACGGCAGCCCTGGTGCATGTATGGCAAGCACCTGACAGTCAAAACAGGGTCAAAGCAGGCCTATTCCTCCCATGTTCATGTGACACCATCTCCTCCACACACTGCAAACTACAATGCAGTTCGGATCACCACTTTGTATTATATATAATGTAACTCCTCTTTACTGTAGTTTGTAGTTACAGTTTATGGACTGATTCGATCATTATCTTTAAATACTGATGTCATTGAGAATATAAACAAAGAGTTCATTTCGTGAGCTTTTTGCTGCAGGCTTATTACATCACTGACCAAAAAAAAAAAAAAAAAAAAGTTGGCCACTGTAGCAAGATGAGATCCCAAGAGATAAAATATACCGAAAACCCTTGTATATTAGCAGCCCATCTTTTCTTCAGAGCTTACAACTGTGAGGTAAGATTGATTCTAGCTTTGATTCACAATGTAAATTGATAAAACATTTTCAGGACAAAACCTGGAGTCCCAAGGACTAGTCTGCTTGATGATACTGCTTAAGAACACATGGAATCTGTTAGCCTACCAAAGCAGGGGGAAAATTCAAATTGTGTTCTTTGGTAATTAAGCATAATGAAAGCAGATATTCAAGAACATCGAAGTTTTGTGCATATTCAGACATGCCTTATTTTTTATTTCTGCTGGTTTTTCCCCAAATGCAAGACTGCCAGCTAAAATAAAGAGCATGTCAATGTATCTATCACCTACTGCTGTCTTTGAAAACTCATATTTCAAAGAACTTAACTGAATACCTTGTGGTAATGCTCAAAAATGGTTCAGTAAGATATAAAAACATGGCATCAGAACTGTTCTCAGACCTGCCATGTGGCCAACATGACATGGGACAGACCTAGTGGTCTGGGCTGTCAAGGGCTTTTAAGGATACTGCAGTGTAAAAGTTATTTGAAGTGTATTAAGTAATGTTTGCGCCCTATCTATTTCTGTAATAGAGAGCAAGGTACTGTATTGGATGAGTATATGATATCACTTGTGATAGAAATGTCCACAGTTCACTGAAAGCAGGTATAAATAAATTCAGCTATATTATTGTACTTCTAAGACTAAAATTAGGAGGACTCAATTTATATACTCCATCTTTTCCTTAACAAACAAAAACCAGCATCAAGCAGGAGATGTGGTCAGGAAGAATATATACACCACAACCTGGGATTAAACTGGATTAGCACAACTATGTGGGAAGCTTTCATCACTCCTACACATAATTAATGTAGTTCTAGATGGTCAAACTTGCTTAACTAACTGCAACAACTTTCCAAAAGATACTCCAGAAGGAAATGAAAAGACACTTTGCTAGCAGCAAGACTGGATTTTTCCTGCTTTTACTCATTATCATAGCAAGTTCCACAGTAAAACTTAACACAGAAGAACCAGTTTGGAGAGAAGAGGCTACTGAATGAGTTTTTATAGATCCCTTCTGCTCCCTTCCACAGCTGGAGACACATGAAAGGCTCAGGGGTGGCCCGGGTGCTTGCCACACAAAAAGGGGAGATTGAGTGCATGAAAGCAGAACTAAGGCTGGAGTTTCAGTGAAAGGCAACATTGCAACATCATAACATGGGAGGTTGCAGCAGATTCAGTGTCATCTTCATGAGAAGCACAGCATTCCCACAAGGCACTCAGGAAAGGACTGGAAGTTGCTGCTTAGAAAACATGTTTGTGACTATTTCCTATCAGGTGTTAGGATGCCCTAAAAATGATAACAAAAACGCAAATAAACTTCCAAAGTAATAGTATATTCCTTAGCCTGCTTTTTCTGTACCTGGTATTGACTTTTATACTATACTCTTAAAAACTTACAGCTCTGACACCTGCCTAATTTAAAATTTAACTTCCTAATGACACGCTCCTACACAGAAAACATTTTATTACAAACACAAAAACGCAATACTAACTCAGGTTCAAGGTCCATCTGACACAGTATCCTGTTTCTAATAAGTACTGCTAGTGGATGTGTAAAGAAGAGAACAAGAACAGAATAAACATACAGCAACCATTCCTTGATGTACTTTCCCAGCTGACAGCAATATGCAGCTCCAGGATTTCCTGTCTCCTTTTAAGTGTACGCATGTAAATATAAACACATTCACAATAAAGTCCAAAGCTATTTGATGTCTGAAACCATTTAAATCAACTCCTCAGCATTTAGGTTACTGCTTTACTCCTTTTCATACAGATGAATAAACTGGCACAGTTGAAACTGATGACTCTCATTCACTCATTTCCTAGCTCTGCACGATTAAATCACAAACCCTAAATTAACTGTTGCTTTAAGACATTTTTTAGAAGATACATGGAATCACATACCCTGAATGCAAAAAATCTTACTCAATCCAAACAGTGACATCTAGCAAAATCCTAATGTTAATTCCAAGTGAGGTAATAGATTTGATCATCCACATCAATTAAGGACAAAGAATACTTTCAGTAAGTGAATAACCTAGTTGTAAATTACAATATTTCTATAAATATGGCCAAGATATAAACATCCCTGCATAAAAGGGACCTGAAGGATCATGAGACCTCATACCAAAATTCTAACTACTATATTTTAAAATGAACACCTACAAAACAACATACCTCATTAAAATGCGGCTCTTGATCTATGTAAACTTAAAATAAGAACCCTAGACCTTATCCAAAAAACCTAACTGTAAAAAACAAATTCTGAATTCAGCTATCAAAGATAGGCATGAGGTCTAGTGATGCTGATCACCACTGTCCAGACTGTTCAGTCTTCATCAAAGAGAACAATTCGAGTGCTGGGTGATACGGTTTAGTGCTTTAGGGGTTACAGTGGTAGTGTTGACGGGTTCACGGCTGGACTTGATCTTAAAGGTCTTTTCCAACCTTGACGATTCTACGATCACTGAAAGCTATTGCCCCTAAAGTTATTCTACAGTTTATTAGAGGGAAGGAAAGACAAAGATGTGGCAAGCTGTTTAAGAAATCAAAACAATAAAAAAGCTCTGGAAACACTGAAAGGCGGGCTGCTATTAACACAGATAAAAGAAAACGAAGCTAGGAATTCAGAAGTGAGAGCGCACAAGTAGCATGCAAAGGCACCTACCGCTCTTCCCAGCTCTTTCAACAAATATCATCTACCTTCTCCACATGCAACATGCCAAATTAATATCTATTTATTGCTCCACACAGATTAAACGTAGCATTAACAGGAGCTGGCTTCACAGGTGATTTAAGTTATTACCAGCCAATTCATAAAAACGCCTCCTGTTCCCGATACCCCATAAATTGAAGTTGATAGGTCTCCAGAGCCCGGCTGCGCAGCCCGGTGTCCCTTAATGGCTCAGTCACGTCCATTACTTGCCAGAACGAGCTCTGCGCAACGAATCCCGGCAGCCCGGCAGGTTTTAAAAGCCAGAGCACTCGCCGTGATTAGATCCACCGTGAGCTCCCCCGCCCGCTCCGCACGGCCAGCGCTGCCCGCGGGGGGGTCTCCGGGACCCGGCGCTGCCCGCACGGAGCCGCCCGCCCGAGGGAGCCCCGCGAGCAGGGGCGCGGCTCCCGGGGGGCTCCCCGGGCAGGCGGCGGCGGCGGCGGGGGGCGGGGGCCATCTTGGAACCGGCGCCACCCCCCGCGCCGCCGGGACCGAGCAGCCACAGCCCGGCACCTGCCGCATCCCCCCGCTCGCCAGCCGACCGCTCCCGCGGGAAATCCCTCCGGCGCACCGCAGCCCCGCGGGCGCCTCGGAGTCCCCCGCCGCGACCCTCGGCATCTCACGGACCCCCGCGGGACTGCGGCTCGTACCTGCGGCCGGGCCTGATGGGTGGACGCGGCACAGCTCCGTCTACCCACAGCTCCGCTCGCCCCGGCTCCGCATCGCCGCCGCCGCGCTGGGTCGGGCCGGGCGCGCCACGCGCCGCCCCCAGGGGCGGGGCCCGAGGAGCCCAACGGCCGCGCGCCCACGGCCCGCCCGCTCGCAGGGCCCGCGCGCCATTGGCTGGCGGCGGGAGGGGCCGGGCCGCCATTGGCCCGCGGCGGAGGGGGGCCCGCCCGCGGGGGGCGCGTGACGCCGTGTGGGGAGGCTCGGCCGCGGGTCCGGTCCGGCCGCGCCGGGAGCCCCGGGGGATGAGCCCCCTCACGGCCAACGCGGGCCGCGGGAACCCCGCGAGTTCCAGAAATTCATTAGGGGCTCTGCAGGAAAGAGAATGCAAAGGTCATCACACAGATATCATTTGTGCTGTTACGCTTCTTCCCGTTTTTATTACGCCAATGTATTTGAAGTGTTTGAGTTGGATCACCTTTGCATGCGCATGTTTTCCTCTCTAGAAATTTGTTTAAATTGTTTGCTGGGTATATGAACTCGCTTCTTGTTTGGACCTTTTTAGCAGTAGAGCCCTCAGACCTGCAGGCAAAGGTTGCAAACCATCGATCAGGGCTGTGCACAGGGGAACAGCAGTGACCTGCAGCAGCTATTTGTCCAAGCCCGGAAAGCAGTAGTGACAAAGCTAATTGATTCATTTGTCAGCTCCGTGCCTTCTGTTTAATGCACATGCTAGCAGTGAACCACATGATTTCACTGCAATCCAAATATCTTGTGGTAATGAGACAATGTTCCTCTAATGTTTATTGAAAATTTCCTTAAGAGGTACGGTGGGAAAACAATATTTCGTTTTGCTTCTCCTCCTGGGTTTTGTTTCCTCCTGTGTTGTTTCACTCTGAATCCTCCGTGTTTATACCGGATACGATCCCTCGGGTTGGCTGCGTGTGCCTGGGCTGTGCCCTCAGCCCTGATGTGGGACCGCTCGGTGCTGCGTGGCTGGGGGACACCGCGCTGCTCCAGGAAGGAGCCAGGATGCAGAGCAGGAGGAGAAAGTCTATTGGGAGGGGGTTGAGAGATGGAAAGGGCTTGGCAGCTGGCAAGGGCAGTGGTGGCTTCCTCAGAAGAAGAGGCTGCAGTCCTATTTGTGTGTGAAAGAACACTTCACTCGTTCAATGAATCTATTCTTAATGGGTTTATTTTTCATATAATAAAATATGCCAAGGATTCTTTCAGTCTTTTCCAAGCAAAGGAATACACTGGTATTATAAATACACGTGTTTGCATCAGCAGTGCTGTCCAATGTCCACAAAACTCAGCATTTAGTGCACTGGACTGTCAGCCTGCAGAAGTGCTTCCTAGCCTACAGCATGCTGTACTGATACTACTTCCTGGCTAATCTCCTCAAAGTACATCATTACAGGTGATTTTGGACAGCTGTAATTCTCCTGCACTGAGAGGGGCCTTTCGGCATTGTCTTCAAGTAGCATTTTGAATGAAGTGTGTAATTGTGCCAAAAATTCATTGACATACGTAAGCAGTTCCAGAAGACTAGTTTCTTACAGTTTCCTCTCATTTTTATTACTAGACATATGGTTATGTGGTGTATAATGCAACTACTCTCATTCAGCTTCTTTCAACATTTCTTCCTATTCAATTTAAAATTGCAATATTTGTCACACTACAGGATTACATGATTTCATTATGTTGTCAATCATTTCTTGTTTAGATGGGCAAATCATTAATAATTACTTCCTTTTTATCCATATCTTCAAAGACAGGACATGGTCCTTCCTTTTGTGATCCATCAGCAGCTGAACCATTCCTGAAAGGAAACCTGTTGAACATACATGGTTAGCTTTTGAATAAGTTATTCTCAAAGCCAGTAGAGTAATTACAGTGCCTAGAAATGCTAGACACATCAAATGTAGCTCAGTTCCTGATGAATTTATATTTTTTGTGGGGTTTGAGATCACATTTTGAATATTCATCTCACTGTCCTTTTAAAGAAATGTTTCACAAGATTAAACAAATACCAAGATAATAATTTCCTTCTTGTTATGCTGAGTACCGCCCAAGTACTTTTTCATATCTTAACACTTAACCTCATTTGGAAAATTAATTTTACCAAAAATAGTTCTGAGTTCTGATGCTTTATATGCAAACTTTTAGTTGCTGTCAGGCTGTTGTTGTTGGAGAAATTGAAATTCCCCAGGATGAAAGTGCTGACAGACACTAAGCAACAAAACTCCAAAACAAGGCTTCCAGCCAGAAAGATGAATTGCCATTGTACCCATCCATGTATTATCCTTCCTTTCCTATTGTAGGGTTTGGCAGGAGTGACCTCAGCCCTCTATTGGTTGTGAAAAAGGGTGTATTCTCCACAAATCCAAAGCAAAACAACTCCTGTAAGCTGAACACTCAGTAATAGGAAACGTGATGAAACTAAGGAGAGAATGAAGAACTTTCCACAGGTCAGTGCTTTTTCCAAACCCAGGGTGTTTTTCCAAACTGTCTTCAAAGAACATTCTTCAGTGTGACTTTGGTTAAGAACTAAGCATCTCAAAATTATTAAATCAGTCCAAGTCTGAAAGTCTAAGAGTCAGACTAGTAAAATATGGTTAGGAAGGTACATTTAGGCAGGTTGGATGACCTGCTCCTTTTCATTTCCTCCTAGAGCTTTTTCTGGTGGAAAATGGCAAGAAGAAATGACACTTCAGAAGCTGTTGAGACACACTGGTCCCCAAAACACTTCAGATACGACTGATATGTCTGGGGTATTTTCTTCTGTCTTGTTGACATGGTTGGAAATCTGCAAAGGCAGCATTCTACATCTCTCTCAGGGGGATGCAGCAGTAGAAAGACATCTCAGGTGGTACCATGTCTGCTTATCACATTCCACCCACAGAAACTTCCCGGTTAGTTCTGAAGGTTTAGCCCATCACAAGGTGTTGGCATCTCTCTTTTCAGTTGCTAAGTTGTTGTTACAAGGCAGTTAAAAACATATTAAATATTTTCCTGAAACTATTTTTCCATGCAGGCAATTGCTGTATTTGGCAAAAAGATATTATACGATCATTAATGGGAAGTGAAACTGAGCCAGTTTCTCTTCAAAGTGTGGCCAGCCCTATGGGACAATTTGAGAATTCCTGCTTCAAATATGTTTAGCTGTGTGTGTTTAGAAGCTGCTTTGGTGTTATTCACCTCCTGACACTGACACACTTGCTCTGCATAGCTGAGATTCTTGCATAATTTAACAGAGCCATCTCAGGTGTCTCCCACTCTGTTCCTAGCATTCAAGCTGTGTTCTCCGGATTGTGGCACACAGTCTGTGTTACATTACACTTACTGAAGAGTTCACCAGACTTGCTTATTTAGAAAATTTTCTAGAGAACAGGTTGGGTGGGGGTTTTTTTCAAACACATCTATTTGATTTGCTCCAAAAATACTTATGACAGCTGTCTCGAACCAAGTTTATTTCCTTGATTTTTCTCTGATACGAGTATAAACGTTATTATTCTATTTTTCATGTCAAATTCCAGTATTGGTGGTGCAAGTGAAATAAGTAGTTGTAGACATCTTTTTTTTCGTATTGCATTTTAAATACTTATTTTTTTGTGTTACTCTTTCATCTTCACAGTATTTCAGCAGACAGGCTTGTGGCTAGCACAAAGGACTGGCTGAACAGAACTGGAACCAGCAAAATATCTGTTTCAGTCATTGCAAACTGAGGATACTGGAAAATATAATGTTTCAGTCATTGCAAATCAAGGATACTGGAAAATATGTTAAAATGGTTTCATTTATTAAAGGCATACTTAGTTTGTTTTCTCACTTTTTCCTATTGTAATTGCAAAACCTTCTGAAATTTTTTGTTCAGCAAAACTCTGAAGTATATCTAGGTATAGTAAATGAATTATGCAAATTATTTTATTGAAAGAACGTGCACATTCATGTGTACACATTATTTGCCTGGTCTTCCTATTACAGATGCAACTTGTAGTAAAATCCTAGTTTGTTGAAGCAAAAAAGTGCTCTAGAGATTCCAGATTTCTGACTGATAGAGTAGAAATCTGTCATGTTTGTGTAGGGCATGTGGAGCTTAAATACATTAATATGAATAAATATTATATTGAATATAATATATATAATATATATAATATATATTATATATATTATATATAATATATATTATTGAATATAGTATAAATATATTGAACTTTATTTTTTGTTGGTTTAGGTTGAGAAATTTTTCTAGCTGCTCATAAGTTAATTTTAACTTTCTTCTTTCATTTTATTTATAAAAGTCTCAAAATACATCATTTTTTTCCCTTCACCTTGTAAAATTTTTCTGTCTATAGTGTTAGTCATGGAATGCTAGGTTGGAAGGGACCTGAAGAATTATCTGGTCCAAAGGTCCAACCTTTCTTGGCAAAACCATCATCCAGACCAGATGGTCCAGCACCCTGCCCAGACTAATCTTAAAAGTGTCCAAAGTTGGGAAATACACCACTTTTTTGGGGAGATTATTCTAATGGTTGGTTATTCTCGTGAAAAATATTCCTCTTGTGTCCAATCAGAATCTCTGCAGAAGTAACTTGTACTCATTCCCCCTTGTCTTTTCCGTGTGTCTCATTTTAAAAATTGGCTCTCCATCTTCTTTGTAGCCACGCCTTAAATACTGGAACATGGTCATAAGGTCTTCCCTGAACCTTCTGTTCTCAAGGCTGAACAAGCCCAGTTCTCTCAGCCTTTCCTCACGTGGCAGGCTTAAACCCTTGGATCATCTTTGTGGCCCTTCTCTGGACCCTCTCCAGCTGCCCACCTATTTTTGCACAGTGGGAACAAAAACTGAACTCACTATTCCAGGTGTAGTCTGGCAAGTGCTGAGTACGGTGGGATAATGACATCTTTATTTCTGCTGGTGATGCCCTCGTTGATTCAGCCCAGGATCCTGTTGGCTTCTTTGCCACAGCAGCAGACTGTGCACTCATATTCAACTGCTTGTCCACTTGGGCCACGTTCCTTCCCACAGAGCTTCTCCCTCACAGCTGGGTAGATCCCAACCTGTGCTGCACTCATGGATTATGCTTTCCCAGGTGCAATACCTCACACTCGTTAACTTCATAAGGTTCTTGGCAGGTCACTCTTCCAGCCTATCCAGGTCTTCCTGCGGGGTGGCTCTTCATCCCAAAGTGTCCAGTTTCCCACCCAGTTTAGGGGAAGCAAACTTCATCAGGGTGCACTTGACCGCATCATCCAAATTGCATATGAAGATATTAAACGGTGTTAGGCCCAATACTGACCCCTGGGAGGCCCCATTTGTGGCAGGTTGCTGGTTTGAAAAGGAGCTGTTTGGAGCCCCATTCTGGGTGCAGCCTATCACCCAGCTCCCCACCCACTGCATGGACTCTTGTCTAGACCATAACACCTCAGTTCTTTAGGGGGAGCCTGACAGAAACTGTATCGAGAGTTTGGAGAAAGGCATGTAGACAATGTCCACTGCTCATCCCACATCAACTGAACAGGTTAATTTGTTGTAGAAGGTGATCAGGTTTGTCAAACATGACTTGCCCTTGGTGAACCCCTGCTGGCTTTTCCTAACCACATGCTTCATCTGATAGCCCCAGAAGGATTCATTCCATGACTTTCCCAGAGACTGAAGTAAGACCTAAAGATGGGCCTATAATTTCCTGAAGCCTCCTTTAAGCCGTTCATGTAGATGGATATGACATTAGGCTTCTTCCAGTCTTCTGGGTTGCCCCCAGTCTCCATAACTTCTCAAAGCTTAAGGAGAGTGGCCTCATAACATGAACAGCTCTCGTAGTACCCTTGGGTGGATATTGTTGGGCTCCATTGATTTGTAGGGGTCAAGCTCCTGTAGAGTTCATCCACCAACTCTTCATTAACTAATGGCGGGTCTGTATTCTCATCAACCAGGATTTTTGTTCCCAAGGCCTGGGACCCAATAGTGCTGGTAAAGAGAGAGGTGAAGAAAGCCTTGAGCCTTTTAAGTATTGTTGGTGACTAATTCACCTCTCCTGTTTAACAGTGGGCCAGTATTTTCCTTCTGTTTCTGCTTGTTGCTTTGTCATAGGTTAGCAAGCATAGTCCCGGAAGGGACGTCCTTGCTAAGGGGTGCTTACAGTTTCCTCTGGGAACTGATAGAACCTATCAGCTGGCCAGTTTGAATATGGACAATTCTCTAAGCCACTTAAAGTTGTGAACACCTCTGTGATCCACATTTAAGAACAGGCAAACTCCCCCTCCAAGCTCTCTCTCGTTTCCGGCGCTGGCACAGGTGGCTGCGGGGCCCGTGTGGGGGCCAGCGGGCCCGGCCAGGCCCTGCTTGGGCCAGGCCGGGCCGGGCCACGGCCATCCTGGAGCCATGGACCTGTTCCAGCCGTGGAACCCCCCCCACTGCCTTGCCGTGGGCAGCCGGAGCGGCTCGGCTCTCCCCCCTCTCCACTGCGATAAGGAAAATTCAACATTCCAGCTGCAAAGCTGCAAGGCCGAGGTGAGATTAACCCTTTTACTGCTGTGAAGAGCTGAAAACCTGAGGGAAGAGAGAGAGGAGATGCTTAAAGCTGAAATTCTGTTGTGAAGCTATGATATATCAGAGTATCCTGTTGTAATTTCATGAAGATATGGGGGGTGGAGTGTTCAACTCGTAAGCAAAAGCACCTGCTCTGAGATAGGCAGATGCTGACGCAGCTGTAATTTCATGAGAAGTTTGAACAAGGAGAGATGAACCAGATGAGGACTTTTGCTCCAAACGGGAAAGGAGAAAACCTCAGTACCTAGAGATGCTTCCAGAGATAGTCTTAATGATGAAGATGATGAAGACCCTTTGCTCCCAGGGAAGGAGAAGGGCCTCTGTTTTTGTTTCTGAACGGCTCAACCTTAAAATTGTACCCCAAGAAACTTCAAGAGTGGACCCTCGAAAGCAGTTGCGGGAAAAGCTGCAAGTCGGGGGAAGGGACTCACACGCAGGCAGAGAGACTCCTCTTCCTAAATGGACTGAACAATATTTGGAAGTGGGCGGCTGTCTCGTTGTGATAATGTTTTCATAGCATGAGCAAGAAGAGACTTCTCTTTCTAAATGGACTGAACAAGGTTATTATGGAAGTGGTAAACAGACTGAACATCTTAAGGGTTGTTTTTTCACATTGTCAGTGGGAGAAGGGAGGAAGGTGGGGGGAGGAGGAGAGTTCTGAAGGTGGTATAATTTTTTTTTCTTCCCTCTTTTAGGTCTGTTAATAAACTTTATATTCTTTCAAGTTTGGTGCCTGCTTTGCATTTCTCCTAATTCTTATCTCACAGCAGATAAACAGTAATGAGTATTTTGGACCAAACCACTACATGCTTACATACCTGAAGAACCCTTTCTTACAGTTTTTGACATCTCTGGCCAATTTCAACTTAAGCTTTTGCTTTTCTAACTGCATCTCTGCACACCCTGGCACACCTTGTAGTTCTCAATGAGTATTCATTCACTTTTCCATCTCTGGTACAAGCCTCTTTTGGTTTAGAGCAGCCACAGAAACTCTCAGTTAAGCCAAGGGGGTCTTCTGCTCCACCTGCTTTCCTTGCCTTTAAAGGGGATGACTATTTTGTGCTTCCATTCTTGAAAAACTCCAAGTGCTCACTAACTCCTTTATCCTCCACGGAATCCCTCCCACCTGAGCTCTGAGTGAGCTAAGTTTGCTCTTCTATGATCTCAAATCTTTTTCTTAGTACCAACCTTCAGTGTAGTCAGCCAGAACCCAGTGTTTTTCTGTGGGGCCACCTTTATGATTTCTAGTATATGATAATTTCTCCTCAGGATCCAGCTATCATAGAGGTACACACATCTTCAGATCTGACCTTTTTATTCTACGTGCTCAGTGAGCTTACTGTGGATGTTTCTGTTGTGCATAAGCTGTTTTGAAGATTCATGCAATTTTGATAAATAACCAAGTTCAGTTTTGTCCCTTCTCCAAATATGTCTTGTTCTTCTTGTTCAGCGTTAAAGTTTTCCTTACTACAAACCACGTTGATGTCCCTTCTGCCATTCATACCACCAAATTCTCACTTATGAAGTACAGATGAAATAAATTGATGGAACAGAAATACAACAATTTGCCTGTCAGCTTGGCATTTCAAATTTTGTTTTACTTTGAATTCTTTCCTGGATGTCTTCCTCAGGAACTTGCTTCCAAACCATATCAGATAAGCTGTTCTGTATTGCTACTTATATATATATATATGTGTAAACTTGACCAATCATGAGACTACAGTCCAATTTGCTGAGCTTTGCAAAACATCTATTGATGCTACTCCATCCAGCTTGAGAAGTTCTGTCAGAGCCTTCTTCAACTTGGAGTCTTCCTGTTCTGAAAAGTTACATTTGTTAGGTTATTACATTAATTATTAATGTTATCTCATGTTTCAATGGTGGCTGGTTTTCAATTCATATAATTCAGTAGTTTTCATTAAATTCCTCATTGCATGATCAGTGTCTGGCCATCCCTTGTTTTTCTTACTAGAATTTTACATGATTTATCAGTTCTGGTTTGCAGTTAAAATACTTCCATTATTGACATGCAGAAACCAAACTTCTCAGAGTTTTGCTGCCACCTCCTGACCCCTGGCACACCTACTGGTACCTTATTTAATATTGTTTAATGGTTTGGATTTGCTTAACTAAGCCACCTACCATCACCAAACTGCACTGTACCAAAAGCAGACATGTCCTTCATACTCCTTAATGTTAATATTATATTTTAAAATGGTATTTGGAGAGGAGAAAATACAGAGTTGTTTGAAATACTTCCAAAAAAAGGGTGTACTTTGAGTTAAATGCTCATTCTAAAGTTTCTTACAAAACAACTTCAGGATTTGTGGAGGAGTTGTGAAAGAATTAAAGACATAATGAATACGAAGTTGAGAATGTATCATCCCTAATTAAGCTTCCACTTTACTTTGCTGAACTCCTGGGAGGGTGAACTGTTTGCATCACAAGATAGTTAAAATGTCACTGCTTTCTTTATCATTCCGGGCAGTTACAGAAAACTACTTTTATTAATGAATTTGGATGTGGCTGCAAGCCAAGAATGTGCTGTTCCATGAGTGTGATCCTGCATCTGCATTTTAGTCTTCCACTTAGAGACTAAAGAGAAGTCTGATGCTCAAAGTCAGAAGCTGGGGAGTGGGATCTACACGTGTTTTTGAATGGCAGGCAGGCAGAAGTATGAAGAAAAACAGAATATAGTCAGATATGCAGTTATCATTTCATTTTAATTTTCTATCTGATTGCCTGATCTCATTTGCCTAAATTTTTTCCACTAAGCCCTGTCTAACCCTCCCCAGAGCTAAGGCAAGAAGCAGAGTTTACTGCTCATTCCCTTTGGGCAGTGCATGGAACTGAACAGAAAACAGATCTCCCTTTAGTATATCCTAGGTTATCATCACGTACAGCTGAAGTACTGAGCTAAAGGTTTAGGAAATGCATTAGAAAAGAGGCCACTGCTCAGGTACAGACATGACACCAAGATTAACAGGAAATATGCAACTGCAGTCTCACAAAAGCACATTAACTAATAAAGAAGAGGGAGCCAGGTTCATTTTTTCACAAATTGGCATACACTTGTGGCATGTTTTGAGATTAAAATTCTCTCATGGGGCAACTGATGTTGAGTGCTTCTGTCAAACAGTCTATTCCAGAGGGAAAGACGGTTCCTTTGGAGCTAATCTTGCCATCCCAGTTCACAAAGGTTGCTATGTATGTGGCTACAAATTGGGGATATCAGAACAGGAGCCACAGTGCCTGAGATGCACCACCAGCACATGTGCATTTACTGAGTTGTAGAGAGAGTTTTCTAGACTGAAAAATAAGTTCCTATTACTGATAAGTAATGTAAGATAAAAGATGCTCATTATCTATCCAGCTATTACCAGTCATTATCAAGCATACTTGTTCTCTATCAGATAGCTAAACTACTCTTTACTAGGGTTGTGTGGCAAAAACTGAGAGCCATGTACTCCTCCAGGTACCAGGAAAGACACCAGAATTTAATGTAAATTTTCCTCCAGGACCCAGAAAGACCTACACCTTTCTCTTTCACCAAACAAGATATATTAAAACCTACTCTTAATATCAGTATTGCACCCAGCTATGCTGTTCTTAATCTTCACCAAAGTGCCTCAACAGCACAAGCTTTGAAGCTTCCTGATAAGTGCCAGATACTTCAGATCTGTGCTCATTCATTGTCTCTAGATGACTCAAGTACAGGTGAATTCCTTGCAGGTGGTAGTAAGATGGTCTGAGATTTACCTCTTCCTAAGTAGAAGCAGAGATGCTTTGAGTTCAGGCTGCAGCAAAGCTCACATCCAGTAAGAAGTGTGTCCTCTGGATAAATCCACTGGCAAACCTGTTCTTCCTTCGTGGGTGAAGCAGTCATTGCTTCTCATCCTTCCTAGAACTCCTATCCTGTGCTTGGGCACAAGCTCCTGGCTGTGAAAGGTGATTTAGACCCAACAGGACCATGAGCAGAAATAGGGACCATGAGTCTGACCAGAGCTGGTGAATGCCACACTCCCTCTCTGCCTGCTCTGGAGAGGGCTGAATTGGGAGCTCTACTCTTTCTTCAAGTGGAAGGTTAGTGCTTTCTGAATCTGTCTGAAAGGCAAGTGGCTGCAACTTACAGCTGTAATTTCGTCTGAGAGTGGTGGTCAAGTAAACATTTTTACCTCTCTAGGCTGGATAACAGATTGTGGCTCTTTGGTTTCTATTTTTGCTTATCTCCTCTAGAGCGAATTGTAAGCAGGCTGGCTGTGCTTGTTGCCTGCCAGCGCAAGCCAGCCAATCTAGTGCAAAATCTCATTATAAGTCTTTTATTTTCAACTCACTTAAACTCTAGTACTGTCCAGGTCTGCCAGAAGTGCTGCTCCTCTATAGGGTCTCTATAGGTCTTTCCTGCCTGGAGAATACCTTTATCCCCCTTCTGCTCTTTTTTTTTTTGTGTGTGTATGTATGTGCACACAGAAGGGAGGGGTGGGAGGAAGGAACAGCTCCCCTAAGAGACAAACATCCATTTCTCTCCCTAAGCTGGAAACCTATTTAAATCTGCTTGATGGGAATCAGCCCTTCAGCTGATTCCCAACACATCCACATGGTAGAGTGAGCAGCTCTGCCGAGTTTTTAAAGAGCCCATACAGCCTGTTACACAGGGTTTGATATTTCCAGTGCAGGATCTAGCTTTCAGCTGTTTGTGCCAGGCTACCCTGATTCACACTGGATAAGTCGATAGTCACATGGGTATTTTTCTTGCCTGGGGAAAATATCAACCAAAGGGTTTAGTAGTTTCTGAAATTAAATTTAGGAAGAGTATATTGGTTTTCAATAGGAGAAGATTAAACTTTTTATGGAGAAAGTTTGCTTTGAAGTTGAGCAAGGGAGGCCTTTGTCAGATGCTTTTTCATACACCAAAGAAAATCTACTCTCATTTGCCCAAATTTCAGGATAATTCAAATCTCTGTTTATGGAGAGACTTGCTACTGCTTAAGGGTTAAGGTTGTCCCAGAGCAAGCTTATGAGTCTCACAGTTACAGTCCTGTTTGTGCATCATTCCCACAGTTCAAATAAGGCTCTCCAGCCCCTCTTAGCTCTTAGCCTGGGCATGCACTCCCTGTACAAAGCCACTACACATGGTGCAGCCCAGGATTACACGATGGAGACAGAATTTCCCAATAATGGTTGTTTCCAGCTGCCACATGCTGAGCTGGAGCCAAGCAACGAATGAAGAGCAGGGACACTTTCCTGCACTTTCAGTGACCTCTCTATTGGCATCTAGGCAATGTGAAGGAAGAAACTGTCTGATTCAGAGGCAAACAGTGCAAGAGACAGATCTGAGGCCTTTCTGTGGAGAACCAGCAGGCTGAACTGGAAGTAGGAGCATGTGGGGTGAAACGTGGGACTTGCAGAGAGGGCAAAAACTCTGCAGGATTGGCAGGACAGGAATACTGTTTTGAAGCCATCAGAGAAAATGACAACTGGCAGAGACTGAAGATCCAGAAGAATATTGGGGTTGTAGGCTGAAGAGGTGGATGCAAGATGGGGGAAACAAACCACTCAAGAAACTGAGGCACAAGAAAAGGAAACTGATAGAGAATGAAGAGGGGAGATGTTCTGAGAATGCAGTCCCAGGAAAGACACTGGCCCTAGAAACCAGTGGATGTGGGTGGCATTGGCAAGTGGATAGAGTGAGCAGTCCCAGATGAGAGAGACCCAGGACAAAGAGTCGGGAGGGAGTTCAGAATACCTGAGCAAGGGGATGTGGAATAAAGGCTTGGCTCAGCTTGGAGTTTGAATACAAGGGCTTGTTTTTAATGAGTGTTGGGGAACAAAACAAGTAAGGCAACAGTTGCAACAAAACAAAAAGTAGCCAAATTATCATCTTTTTGTCAAAGACCCATAAATGTACACTCCAAGAAGACAAGAGGGAGCCCAGGACATGAGCAGCTGCCTTGTTTGGACACAGGATCCACCCTTGCACTTACTTGCATGCTGAACTGGCCACTGCCAGAGGGGACCATGCTGTGCCCGCTCAACGCGCTAGTAGGGATGTGGGAGCCCACAGTGGGTAGGTTTGCTGACTGTGGGCATTCCTGGAAGTGACACTGTTGTAGTCAGGGCAAGTCAACAAAATCACCTGCTATGTGTGCATCTTTTCCAGGGTGAACCCTGTAGATCTTTTAATGATATTTTTACTAGTTTTCCACTTGCCACAACTTGGTGGTCAGGCTGTTGGCTGCATTCTGACTTCAGACAATAGGAGCAGAGGTTCTGGCTATCTCAAGTTACAATACGGCTTTTAATGATTTTAATCTATCAATCATATTAATTATAGCAAGATAAAAATGGTGAAATCTGCTGTAGATTAAATGTATCACAGTATTCATCAAATGAATAGTAGATAATTGTCTTTATACTTAGTGCTGCTTTCTTGAGTAGATCCCTGCACTTATTTTGGAAATAGTTCCTGATCTTCCTCCTGTGACCAAGGTGTATGGGCATGACTGTGAGTGTTCAAGGTAGGTTGATCCTTTTACTCAGGGCTGTGTTTAATAAAAGCTCCAGCTGTCTCCAGGTTTCTGTGTGCAGAAGGTTGTAATGCCACACAGATGGAACACAGGTTCATGTGCATGGTGCTGGTCTTAATTTCTCTCTGCAGCAACATGTCACCATATGGGTTGAGCCTGTCACTTAATCTACTGTCACTTAAGATCAACCACGTTCCATCAGCGTTTAAGAGTCTCTTATATGTGGCATTTTCTAGGTGATGACCATATACGTTTAATAAGGCTGATGTTAGCACAGACCATTGTAGGAATCACTCTCTGGAGCTCCAGGGGTAGTTTCATTGCACACAGTTCACTGAAAATGTTTACCACAGAGTAACACCTCAGTTGCCGTTGATACTCTTAGAGAAAGAATGACTGAAGGCTTCATCCGTGGACTGATCTGACCCTGATAAGATGGTACCAGGGGTTATTCTGAGCTGAAGTCAGCTACATTTCCCTCATTCTCTTGACAATCCTTTTTAACATAGTGATTGGGATGGTGTTGGTGTTTTGTTCCAGCTGGAAATCTGACAACATGACCCTCATGAGACCTTACCAGGGCATGCCATGGATGGCACCTGTCCTGCCAGGAGAGCTGGCCCCAGACATTGGGGGCTGCACCTCAGGAGAGCACTAGGCAGTGCTCTTGAAGTGGCACCTTTGTCTTCAGTAGTGTTTTGCCATATCGTGGGCACCCAGCCCTGCAGCATCAGATGGGTGTAGAGATGAGCACTTATTTTCCAGTTTCTGTAGCCCTTACAGCATTACAGTGTAAAACCTGCATATTAAACTAGATTAAAAATATCCCCTAATTTCAGTTTGTGATTTTTATGATCTTTTTCCTGGTAGTACCTAGTGCTATATAGCACTTTGTATGCTCAAAGCACAGTTTCTGCATCCTCAGCTACAGTTATCTTCAGCATGACTACAAATCAAATCCTAGGTTAGCAAGTCGGCACCCAAAACAAGGGATATGAAACTAAGGATTAGCACAATAAGAACTCCTCTGCTGAAACCTTCTAGCAGAAGCAGACTCCATTCCCCCAGTGACAGCATTTGGCTACTGTAATTGTAAAGCCATCCTATTTCTTCATGCAGTTGCCTGTGTCATCATTCACCATTCATTTTCCATCTTCTGCAACAATGGGAACAAGGGTCTGGCAGACAACAGATACTTTTGGTTCAGAAATTGTTTCATACCCACACCAGGCCCAAAAAGTAAATATGCAGTGTTGTAAATAAAAACTATGCTAAAAGTTAGAATTACAAAATTAGCTTTGTCAAGTTTTAGTGCTTGATTGTGCAATATTAATATTGTTGGAATGTCTTTTTTTCTGAATACTGATCCATTTGTGTGTTCTACCTGTTTGTCAGCTCACGGTCTTTATCCTCACAGGGGGTGCTGAGAAAGAATCATAGGAGATAAGAAAAACAGGGAAGTTAATTTGGACTAGTCCATGCAGGTAGCTGGAACATGCTGGCATTACCACTTCACTGCCATTTAGAATGGGAAAGGCCAACCGAAAGTGTTCAAGGACATTTTTGGAAACAAACTCCTGGAAGCAATTATGTCGGGATAAGCATAGGACTACACATATGCTCTTTTATTAGAAACATTATAGTCCCTCTATAAAAGGCTTCTGCACCAGAAAATATGATTTGGTGTTATGAAAAAGATTTGAAAAGTAGACAAAGTAAGTGATTGGATTTTCTTCAACTTGATGATTCATGTGTAGTTCTGGAAATACCAGATCTAATCTTGCAGCAAATAATGTGATAGTTTCTACCACTGAACAGACCAGAGAGAGAGATAGGTGGAACTATCTGATTCCAGGTTGTTATGCTGTACATGTGTCAGCACTTTGTGTGCAGTCAGTGTCACTGTGTGCAGGTGGCCTTTAGAATATTCTGTGTAAGGTAGTATCTTGGGGAATTCCATCTTTTTGCCCACTGAATGAGTGGGAGCTCAGAACCACTCTTCTCTCTGTAGCACTCTCCAGACACAGCATCAGAACTGCAGTGTTACTAAATACACAAATCAAATGCAAAAATATTGAGGGAAAACTTGTGGACGAAGTATGCTGCTTACTAAACCTGTTTGTCTTTCCAGACACCAGCAAAGGGTGATGAAAGGGAGTCTTCTATTAAAAAAAAAACCCAGCCTGTTTGTGCTATGTAATGTTATTTCCTTTCAGAATCAGGCTGGCAATGTCTCTTTAATGTGCAGCACTGCAAACTTAAAAGAAATCTCATTATCAGCCTTCCTAGCCTTAAGCACTTCATCAAGTATTCCATGACTGCTGGCCTGCAGATGCTGCAGTTAAGGTGCTGGGCGGTGAGGTTTTGTTTGTGTTCCCTTAGGTCTTTTTCTTGTTTTTGTATGTGGCTATAAATATCTTACTCCTGAGAAAAGACATGAAAGTACTTACATAGGCATTAATTAGGCACCATATGATTTTTTTTTCAAATTCCGGAGTCACAAAGGATAACTTTTAATTACCCATTTTTGTTTGGGGAATAGTAGTTTCTTTTTCAGGCATGTATCAAGATGATCAGAAACATGTGCAATTTCTTCTCCAGAATTCTTGATTTCCCCTGGCCAACTTTTAATAAATAAAGAAACATTTATGCCTGAATCAAAGAGTTATGCACCCCTGAGTAAAAGTTCCAGTTCTTCTGTTGTGGGTCTCAGCACAGTGCATCTATGATATATTGTTCACAGAGATCCTCAAGATAAAGATCAAAAACAAGTATAGTTCATTTCAGTTAATTTCTTAACATCTAAATTAAAGACAGAAAACTTAATTCCAATGTAGTCATATACAACCAGCTAGGTAAGTAACTTTTTTAATCTCTATTCCTGCCCCAAAATAGTTGGTAAATGAAACCATATCACTTAATTTAAACTTCATCCAGAGAATATTACATGCTCATGCTGTATATCCAGGCATTAAGGAGAAGACTCCTTTTTGCAAACAGTTTGCAAAATCCAAGCATGTGAGTTTAGGCTGACTGGTGTGGTATTTTGGGGAGGTAGCTTTCATTGCAGTAGAAGCTTGTAATGATCCACTGAACGGATCATTATGATTTCTGGTCAGAAACAGCTACAAACTGCTGAGACAGGGCTTTCAGACAGATGATCCACTGAAGCCGTGATTCACTGTTTGCAGTACTTCAGACTTCCAAACTACTTCTTGCAGTTCTGCTCCCATCAGCATGCAGGAAATAAATGCAAGGCACAGAACTGTGTGTAAGGACTGCACTCCACAGCTGCAGAGCCTCTACTGTGCTGAAGCTTTTGAAATAGCTGTGCAGGGGAGGAGGATTTTGCAGAGATATTTGAAGGTGTCCTAATGACTTTTAGCCTTTGATGTGCTTGGGTTAACCCAATTCAGATTGTCAATACATACAAAATATTAGATCTTTTAATGTCTAGTTTCTTTAGTTTCTTTTATTCCTTTTTTTCTGTTTAGTTTTTTTTCCCTTTCTGCTTAGTTTTTAAAGAGTCAAGGCTTAGATGTCTGTGTCTCCCCAATATTTATTGGATTTGTTACCAAGTTTGAATCAGAATTGACTCAGGTCTCAAATATATTTGAATTTACTCAGAGGTGAGTTTAATTTTGTGAAAACAGGCAGCTGAGAGAAGAAAGAAATCAAAATTGGTGACCCCACACCGAAAAACTGCAAGAGCTCAGCTCTTAGTAGGTGTCAAGGACTCTGTTCAGGGGAGAGAGCAATGTCTGTCAGCACTCAAACCATTATAAAAGCTTCCATCAAAATTTTGTATGGATAGAAAATGGGGGAATCACAGTACAGACACTTGGTGTAGAGTGTATTGTCCAGAGTGAAAGCAGGGATGAACCATTTCATATGAACCATGTGCCCTCCTTTCCTTTCCATCTTGTGCTGTCCCAATGTCCCCCAATCTGCATCCCAATGAACACAACAGAAGTTTATGGATTTGGATTTGAATCTTGTGTATTTGCCATCCAAACCAGTATTTCAACTACCCCCTGCCTGCTCTGCCGAATACATACTGTAAAAAAGCTGTCCTGTGGTCATATGCTATTTGCTATTTTAATTTGATTGCAGATGTTCCTGCACTCCCCTAAGGCTGGCTGTGTCTCTTTCACTCTTGGCTTTCATTTGCTTTTCCTGTATTCATATCAGGAAGACATTTATCTGAATTAGTGGCACACCCATTCTATGACCGTAAATTGGCATTATCACTAGATCTTAGCTTAAATTAAAAGTTCTCTGTTTCTCATAAATATTCTAAACCTGCTTTTCTAAGCTTTACATCTTTATAGAAATATAAATCTGGATTGTGATGAATGGCTTTTGGGGTCCTTAGCACATAATGGTCTGGCTGTCATAAAACCTGAAAGAAGAATATTTATAGCTATATTTCAAAGGTAGAAATTACTACTATTAACAATCCCAGATTACCAATGAATATAGATTAATCTGAAGGAACAGGTGCCTCTTGGCAGTGAATGCCATACAAATGACTCAGTTTTAAGCTGCTTTAGTGATCAGAGAATAAACCGCTAGGCTCAGAGAGAACTGGTGATTGCTCAGTGTGCACTCTGTTTTCCCTCTTTCTAATTTTTCAAATTATGTGAGAGCAGATCTAGAATGCTGAAGAGGTATTGACTAATACATGGATGATTGTGGAAGTGCTGGCTAGTCCAGTCACAGATATCTGTCTTTGGGAAAGGCCAACATTTAAAGCCGTATTAAAGGCATCTCAGTGAGTATTTGAATTTCCAAAGCACTGAGGAACAATATCTCCTAACTGTGAAGAAAGCACAAGAACACCACTGTCCAAGTGACTGTTTTCAGGTGCAGAATCATATTTTTATGGAAGTAAAAGGCCAATCACCTATTTCCCAATTATTATTTTTTTTTAATATGGCTATACATTGAAACTCCAACCCTTCCATGACTGAAACTGAGCTTGAGCTATGCTTTCTGTAGCTCTCAAAACTGTGTAATTCTAAATGCTCTGTCAGTGCTCTGTCAGATCCTGTCAGCTGACCCCTGTCAGCAAACAAAACTACCTCTATCTTATCCTATGGCACATGTGTTGATCATTGACTGTGGGTAAAGTGACCACAGACCCTCTGATCACTTTCTCCCATCCAGCATCTCTTTTGCTACATTCCTGTCTCACACCAGCTGTGCTACATCACCATTTTTGGCTTCTCGTCCCAACTTTCTTCCCTTCCCCCATGCTCTTTGTCTAGACACCTCTCCCTCTCCCTCTCCAGCCTGTTCCTTCCTTGGGTGATTATTTCTTCTGGGTTTCCCCAAAGCAGAAGCAGGGTCAAAAGGAGTAAATGAGAATCTTGCTGAAGGAAACCATCTCAGTTAGCCCCAGACTAGCACAGAATCACTGAAGGCAGGATTTTTGAAACACCAAGCTGTGAAGCTCTATCAAGACCAAAATGATCTTGCTGAGGCTCATCATTCACCCAGGCTGAGTTGAATTTCCAGGGTGGCTAAAGCACTCCTGCCAAATGTCATGCTTTTCCTCTGAAGTATGGGGCCTTTGGGACTGTCTAAAGATGAGGTTGCCATTCTTTTTAATGTGAAGGAAACTTATACTTGTTGAAGAGCAAAACCATTTTGGCTAAAATTTTTACATTCAGTCTGAGACAATTCTTGATACAAGCACACATGCATCATACGTATCCAGCCTTAGGCAGACACCTGCCATGGAAAATGTGAGCCCTGGTGGCTCAAGACTGACAATGGCATCAGCAATGGAAAATGTGCTCTAATAGCAGGAACTATCAGGCAGCATTTAACAGGTGGGTTTTCCCATTGCCACCCTAAATTATCCCTCCACTGCAAAGCTTTTAAAAGATTCAATGAACTTATTTGTTCTTTACAGTAATTTTCCTCTTTAAAACGTTTGGTGTGCACTTGTTCATATAAAATAACGATTTACGGAAATCGAGGAAGTTGAAATCCCACCCATCCTTTTCTCTCCTAGTTTATTTATTTTCCATGTGAGATTAATGAGTTTCCTGTAACAGGGCTAGATCTGCTCACACATTGTGCAGATAAGTTAATATTTATTTCCTTTTCCAAAGGCAAGCAGACACCTTCATGTTCCCTGGTTTTTAGAAGTGGACAGTATGTCAAGCAACACCTAAATCAACCATCCTAAATTATAAAATGCCAGATTTACATTGCTGACTGGAGTTAAACAGACTGGTAAATCACGGTGAGCTGTACTGCTGAATGCTAACATGGAAGCTTAATTTAACTGGCTTCATTTATTTTACTAGCAAATACTTTGGAAAGAACACATCTATCTATTTAAGGGATTTTCTTTAGTTTAGTGCCTGTCTGTTGTCAGGCTCCACTGCTCTGTGCAGTGAAGCTCACATAAGCTGGTTTCCTATGGATTTCTCTCCCACATCCCCTTACCCTCCCAGTTCCTTCCCCCCAGTGCCATTGTTCCTTCCTGTGGCATCTCCAGGTCCTGGGGGTCCCCTCTTACAGTCTGGAGGCATCCTGGTGCAGCTATACTTGGTAGAGCTCCTTCTCCAGTGGGTGCTGTTCCCTTTGCCCTGCTGGGGAGGCCAGGCATTCATCTCTCCTGGACACAGCCGCCAGGTTTCACTTTTGGACTTTCTCTGTCACACGCCAGGAAGCAGACAAGTGGCAGGTGGCAGGAAGAGGGCTGGGGAGAGGTGATGGGCAGATGGTGTGAACATACATGCTACATTTCCTAGGGAAACCAGGTTAAAAGGAACTCCTTATTGCCAGGGCATTATGTAAAAGAGATGAGAAATGCTGTGTGTGACTTGGTTCAAGAAGCAAAGGATATTTATACTGTTATTTAATTTCTTCTTCCAGGGTCAGCCTCAGTGCACTACTTATAGCTCCTTCCTCTCTCCCACTCTAGTCAAGTTCCCCTTAATAGCCAAGGAGAAAAATAACCATTCTCTTAACATACGATTTTTAATTTTCTGTTTTAAAAGGTAAGCTGGACAAATAATGTGAAAAAATTACATCTGTGTTAGGCCCCTGAGTTTCTAACTCCTTGCTGCTGGAAGTGTGAATTGGGGCAGTGCAGCAGCAGTCAGTGGAGCTGTGCCAGGGTAAACAAGGGGAACTATTCTGACCATGTGTGCAAACTCCACCAGAGACTTACTCACCTTCTGAAACCAAAGAGCTGAAAGTTCATTCCAATTTCACTTATCTGCCAAGGCTGGAGTTCAGTAATTCATATTTTTACATTAATAAATAAAAGAACAGCTATACCAGAGCAGGGAGGGCTTTGATTAAGCATTTTATAGCAAGTGAAAGAAAAACATTGAATCTTGTGCTCAGGAGCTGGCAGCTACAAGAAGCAGGAATGCCTTCGTTCAAACATGTCTGAACTTAAAAAAAAAAAAAGGGAAATAAAAAGAAACCTGGGGAGTTTCTTTCCTATGACTTTACAGGCAGTACAATAAGCCTAGTACTTCAATAAGGGAAGTGTCATAGATACAGCTTTCATTGTCTGTGCTCCCACTGCCACAGATAAAGAATAAAAGAGCCTCTGAGTCACAGCACCGGAGCAACATGTCCCTTATCTGATACCCCAGTCTCAGCTAGAATGAATTTTTCAAGACACATGCTAAGCACAACTGAGAATTTCAGAGCAAATAACAGGCAGGCAGTGTTACTACTGCATTACCTGTAAACCTTGTACTTCAGAAGCCTGTGTTTGAAAAGCAGATATACTGTTCTTAGCACTATGAATACTGAATGTTGCATTAAATACCCTAACAGAGAGCATTCTGCATGTTCCAGGGGTTCCCTGTAGCTCAGACCTTCCACTCCATTAGAGGCAGTGGCAGTTTTGGAGCTCACATTTTGCAACTCCCCTGAAAAGGGGCCTCCTCCCCTAGAAACAACAGCCAGAGGAAATCAGAACAGGACAACTCATTTCCCACTTGCTGTTTTTAAAAGAAAATAAATCATAAATGATTGTAGAAGTTCAGAGAGAGGACTGTAAAGTCTTTCAGAATTACCCTGAGGCTCCCAGGAAGAATAAGGTCTGACAGGGCTCATAGCTTTATGAAGTCAGGCAGGGACTAAAAAAGATGAGTCTGTCATGCCTCCTTTTCCATACTCATCAGTAGCACATGAATGAGAACTAGTGGAGCAGTTCAAGAATGTTGCTGCCATGAACGTACAGGTTGGGAGAGGATTTCTCATTGAGAAAGTCTTTTTTTGGAAGAAATACACCATCCAAGTTCCAGAGATCCAGAGAAACATCCATGAAGGACGTTTTAAGTATTTTCCCCATAACAAGCCATTTAGATTTGTCCTCCTTAATAATGTTTTTTTGGAGATAAGTTCTCAGGCATTTTATTTTTAAGATTTGAGAGTTGCAAATGAAGATCGATTGTAACCTAGAAAATCTATTTGCTCATTTTACATCTGGCCTCAGCCTTTGTTTTTAGTAACCTGAAAATTTTCATTAACTGTTCTTGAAACTGCTACAATAGACTGCAAGCAGAGCCCACAAGCAACAGGATGGGGATGCAGTCAGTGAAAAATAAACTCAGGTCAGGAGTTGGTGAATTCCGGTTGCTGGAAACTTTATATATTTTTATAGGACTAGTTCCCATACCTCTTTTGCCTTGAGATTACACTGCCATCTTAGTGACTAACACACCTCTTTTGCTTTGAGATTACACTTAGCTAAATTCCTAATTTATGGACTACAGAATGGCTTCATTACATTTCCTATCCTCCTAGCCATGTCACTCTTGGACTTGCACTGACGTAGTTTCAAAAAGAGGACTTTGTTCTCTTCCCACCTAATTTTGTATCCTACTGACTTATAGTCATTGGAACTGTTGACTTAGGTTTTTTTTCAGTTGAGAAGGGAGTTAAAGTGATGGCTTATTTCCAGAGCAAAAGTCCCAGCCTCTAGGCTGTTATGCAAACCTATGTGTGTTGAAGTGAAAGTTGTCACAGTTGCTGCTGTCTTAGGTGGGAAGAAAGCATGGAGCTGCTCAGTTTGACAAGGTGGCTGCATCTCTGGACAAGTGTGGCAATAGAAGTTTGGATACAAATGATGCCCAGGTACCCATAAACTCAGGCACATAAACAAGCTTTTTGTGATTGGTCTCTTGGGCTGAGGCATCACAATTTCTCCCAGGGTTTGCTTCAGGCATGTAGAACTTTTTCTTGGACCTCTCCCACTGAGATTGTCCTGCCACCCAAGTAGTGTGCCTGAGTCCTCTCTACCACTGCAACAAGACTGGGTAGTTCTGGCCTCAGCTGTAACAACTTCCCTTTGTTGTCCTCTACTGCATGCCAAAGCTCAGGGCTGGATGCCCGGTCTGCTGTGACCATCTGATGATAGTGGAGTCATGGACCCGTACCACAAGAACAAAAAAAAGAAAAAAATAAAGTTAAGGTGGAAACAGTGGGAGTGGAAAGACTCATAAATACTCAGAAGTGATCAGGAGAAAAGAAAAAACTCCCTTTCAATTGGTGCTTCTTCAGAGATGCTGCTGTAGAAGTAAAACACTTTTAACAGAAATTTGGTAATTGCCATTATCCCTTGAAGGTCTTTTCCACTAGCTTCAAAGTTAAGAAGTAAATTAAATACTTGTACTTGTCATGAGCTGACATTTATCTTGAGCTCATTTGACATTAACAGGCTGGAGCTCCATCAAATGCTATTCCAGTGTGGCTACACTTGAGCCACAAGAGCTTTCATAACCAGCCAGGAAACACGGGCAGTCCTGACAAGTCACTGAAGTGAATTTTTGTTCTGTTCAGACCCACATTCCCCTGCTTCCCTGGAAAGGAGTAGGGTATGACACCATACCTGCCACTGGAAGACACATCCCCCTCTCTCTATCCATCTCTGTCAGTTCCCAAATGGTTGCATTCATCATCAAAACATTATTCATCAGAAGTTGGCCACATCCTGAAAACACCAAACTTCTTGTTGGTAAAAAAAGGAAATGAAATACTGGTGTAATTTACCTTTTTTTTGAAAGAAAACAAAGGCTTACACAAAGCAGGATCCATCTGGGGCTTAGCTAGCCCGGTTCCTGTCCTGCTAGGCTCTTTCCCAGATTCCTGTACTGCCACACATTTTGCTCCTGGTGCAGTGTACAGTTGCAGGCTCTACACATCACTGAACACAATGTGCTGGGCACCTTTTGCCAGTGGGGAGTCTGATTCACATGCTTAGAAACAGAAAGAAATATTTCCCTTTCCTAACTATGGTAATAGATTTTCCTGATTTAGGCAACAAAGAGAAAATAATCTCTGCAGAGGTTACGAGCAAATACTGACTGCTTCCTCTTTGAATTCCCGTTGTCATTTTGCCCAAGTGCAAAATGACAATGCTCTTCTTGCTTCTGGTGGCAAACACACCACTAGGTGAGTGTCAGACAAGAAACCAACCACCTTAAGGGTCACATCTACACCAGCAGTGCTTCAGTTTATTCTGCAGTGGGACACAATGAGATCTGAGGCCGCAAGAGATGAGGCCTTGGGACATGGGATGCCTTTGGGCAGAGAATCCATGTGCTACAGCTGGGACGTATGGGAGCTGCCTGAGGTCGAAGCATGCACAGCCCCTTTCTGCTGAGCAGTTCACTCTGTTACCTGATATACCACACACTGCTGAGCAACACATCAGAAGACCCATCCAGTTTTGCAAGCAAGATACAGCAGAGATGGAAGTTTGTGGCTTAGCTGCAAATTTCTGTAAAGGTGTTTTACAAGTGTAAGATCCAACTGGACAGGTCAGTGACAACAGAATGAGGATGTAGCACTGCTTGCCAGTTGCCTTGAGAAGAAAGTTTGTCTGTATGTGCTACTGTGAGTCACATGCAATATGAAGGAACAGCTCTCTGGCAAGTGAACAATGGTTTGAAATTTACATCTCCACAAAGGACAGCAGTGCTCAGTTTTGTGTGAACATCAATCATTCCAAAGAGGCCACGGCATTAAGCGATCAAGCTTCTGAGAATGTCTCTGAAGCTCCTCTTCCCCCTGGAGCTGTGCTGCCTGTAGGAATAAAGGCTGAACCTGCAAAAAGACTGCTGTGCAAACCCTTGTGAGGCCTTGACAGCAACCATGTGGAACCATGAACTCACCATCTTGGTAGCCAGAGGACAGATGCAGCAAGTCTGGAATTCTGTGCAAGTTGGGACTTGCATGCAAGTCCAGACTGACTGTTTCTGTGCAGAGACCCTTCGCCCATGAGTTCCTCTCCTCTGGTGTGATCCCCCAATGGTGCTTGTAGCCAAATCCACAGTGTAGGCTCCACCAATACAGTATTTCTGAACTGGCTCAGTTTTGTGTTTACCCTCTGATGATCTGCCCCTGTTCTTGCCGACTGGAAGCTGTAGGCTGTGTTCTTGCAGCCATTCTCACAGCCACTGCTGTGTAGCTTCGCAGGGGAGCAAGTGGGAGATGTTGATTGTGGGACCAGCTCTGGGGATAGCTCATTCTCTCTCTGATCCATGCAGATTACTGCATTGCATCCCTGACTTGTTGATAAGGATTTCAGGGATGCCATGCAGCTCCTTGAGGAGGCCAGAGAACATGTCACTAAGGATGGCTTTAAGTTAGCACAGCTATTCTATTTGTTCAGTAGGAGAAATAACAAAAGAATACAAGACATAACAGTTAGAAAAATCTCAAATGAAAAAAAAGTGGACCCATGGAAAAAGACCATACTTTGAGCAATACAAGATACTGCAGTCAGGCTGTCTACAGGTTTAAAACTTGATTTGAATCCTGCTTTTTCACTGTCATCAGTCAGCTGGAGGAATGAAACAGCTAGTGACTAAAGGACCAGACTGTGAAAGGACTTCAGGTGCCTTCACAGGCAGGTAGGCACCCATCAGGACTTTAAAAGTTCCTGTGCAGTAGAGACCAGTTTCACTGCGCTGCTGAACACCTTTAGGATTATGGCCATGAGTGATCCTAAAGCCATATGCAGTACTACAGGAACTGAGTTGTAAAAGATTAACATTTAACATGTGTTTTCTCTGATCCCAAAACCAGCAAGGAAAGTGTCAAATCAGGAAGGGCAGAGGAATCCCAGACGTCAAAGGAATCTGCAGGGCACAGAGGGAAATCCTGCTGCTCTGCCAAGCAGGAGCAGTGTCCTGCTCTGCCCCCATATTTGTCTCAAACTCACCACTTGCTTATTATAAACACTGTTAAATCAAATGTGTCATTCAGGAGAGAAGAATTTGATCTTACTTTCAGTAAGAATTTGTCACTTGAGAGGTTTCTGAATTCCTCCCTGGTTTCATTTGCATATTTTATCAGTCAATCAATGACAGCTCTGCCACAAGAATATTTCTGCTCTTAACAGGTGGTCACTGGCAAGTTACATCTTTAAGCCATCTTGTGTGTGTTCTAACATGGTAAGTGAAAAAGCAGTGATTTACTTCACAGTATTCACTTTGAATGACTTAAGCATCACAATGAAGGATATACAAAAAAACATGTTGTGTTTTATTGCCTGCAAAGTCTGAATCTTTTTCCCCTGGGAGCAAGGGATGATGAACTGAGTGGTGCTTTTGACAGCTGTGTGTGCTGAATCGCTCATCGGGGGAGCCAGGTCTATCCATGGACTCTAGAGGGAAGCAAAGACAAGCTGGCTTCCCAGTGAGCCCTCTCCCTTGGATGCCCGTGATTAGGTGGGAGGGATGCAGGCCCTGCTGCACGCTCTGTCCTTCCATTGCCCGTTCCGTCTAAAGGTCGCAGGAATTCTGCCCTCCAGGGAGTGTCCTAAATTAAATGTCTTACATCATGATGGGGGTGAAAATTCCAAAAATGTATACAGTCATGAAATATGAGCTCCTGCAAAGGCTGCTATGAAATGCTTCACTCTTATTTTCCCAAATCCAGGACCGCCCCCTCCTGGCGGTCCCGGCGAGCTGCCCGGGCAGGGCCAAAGCGCACAAAGACACAGCGCCGGCGGGATTTCTGCCTACCCGGGATGTACCGCATGCTGAGACTTCCCTGTCGAGCACAGAATCTCCATGGCTCCCCTTACAGACATACCGAGTTTTAGAATTAAATGCCTGAGGCGGCAGAAACACAGCGCGAGTGACAAAATGAATTGTTTAATCTGCCTGCTTGGTAGCAGATAAACGGCAAAGCAGATTTTATCTCTTCTGAGTGAAGTGGAAATGATGGGGATGAACAAACTCCTAAAAATAACAGAATAGCTAAAATCTCTGCTTTCTGTAGAGCAAATGTAGCCCTTTGGGAAAGTGCAACAAATACCATCTGTGTTTCCAAAACTCCGAAGTTAATTTGTTGCAGACGTCTCTGTATTTACTGAAAATGGACATATTTTGTGTGGCAGAATAACATCTTGCAGTGATGAAAAATAACCCAAATACTCCCATCCAATTAGCTCCAAAGGGGGGTTTACCTGAAAAAGCTCAATTTAAAAGATCACTTTGTTTAAATCAGCCATCAAACCTATCTGTTGTTAAGTTAGTTTCATACACATAAGGAAGAATTTAGAAAATATACTTTCTCATCAAAATGTTTAACTGGAATTTAAAAAGAATTCAGAGTGTAATTCTGAGATGATGTAAACGAGTATTTGCTTTAAAACAGCGTATCTGATGGGAAGCCAAGGGAACCCAGTACAGTACTTCAGCTGACAGCAGCAGAGCATCTTTGTTTTAAACTATGGCTGGAATTAGGCCATGAAATAAAGAATACAGATGGAAATGTGAATCTGAATTTCCCCAATGTTTGGTGTGCACTATGGGTCCATTGCAAAGACAAGTTTGGAACTAGATTTTAATCTAACTTTTTTGAAGCACAGTGGGTCCCCAAATTACCTGTGAAATTCAGAAAGGGAGGCAGCACATGGGAAGCTGAGGCACTGTGGTGCTATGATTTTGTATTTGACTGCAAAGACTTAATATGTCTGTTTTTTCTTGTACTGCTTGGACTCTGAATGGCTGAGAGCTCATCCAAGCATCAACTGCTCCTGTGGCAGCAAAAATCCCCTTGAAGAGTTGTTACTTCATTTTTTTCCCCAGACAACTGGGTTATGAGAATGCAGAAAATGTGGAGTCATTTGGACAAGCAATGATGCAAATATAAAGAAGCGAGCCCCAGAAGGCAGTGCTGTGGCAGAGGGGATGACAAAGCCAGGCACTGTCACTGCTGAGACAGGTTCAGTGCAGAAAAATGTTTCTGGAATGCATATGTGATTCCTTGTCCCTGGCTCATTGTTTGAGAACTTGATCAATACTGCTGCAGCAAGGATTCCCAATAAGCTGAAACAAAACAAAACATGCATTCATGGGAGCATTGCCATTCAAGAGCACACATTTCCCAGTTAAAATGAAGGTCAGTCATAAATTACATCTCTGATTTGCTCAGGATTTCTCTCTCTTGCTCTGTTTTGGCAGTTTAAGACCCCTTTGATATTTGAGCAAGGCCTTTTCCTTTGCACATCTGATCTTGATTATGATTTATGGCAATGGTAATTCGTTACCTCCCCAAGGCAGCAATTCTGAGAAGGAAAGCGAGTACAGTATGATTGTTTAGGAGAGAGGCACACTGCACAGTGTTTTAACCATTTCTCCATTTTATAGCTCTGTCTCTTCCCCATGGATTGCCCTTGCACACAGCAACACCATGAGCTCCTCCCATGGGAATGCCCCAAAGCCATCAGAGAAATCACTGTGTCTGGATGCACAAAAATTCAGGTTGCATATTTACCTATCAAAACAGTGACCTCTGAGCTTGTTGGTTTGGACACATTTTTAGATGCTGTTTCGTGGTGAACACAGACTAATAAGGTATCAATAAGCACCAAAGTTTTTTTTCTTCCAGCTGTAAAGGTCTCAGGGGTTGCCCTCCCCATCTCTCTCCTATTTTACAAAATGAAGAGGAATGTTCTTGCTCAGTTTCTGGAATGCAAGTCTGTAAAAGGAGGGTATATTTCCTCATGGATCAACTTTGTGTCAGCCAAAAATACACTGAGGCTTTGCATGAGGGAATGGGATGAATGAAACTGGGGCTTGCACTGCTTGTCTATGTATGCAAAAGACAGAGGCAAATGTTCCAGTGGAGAGTGTATTGAGAGTGTTTGAGACAACGTGGTGGTGGCAGAAAATGTTGGATGCTTATGTGCTTTTTCCTGTGGGTGCTATGAGGCATTTTGAGGCGTTTACAATTGCAGTAAGATTTTTCATGTTGGTTTGTAACATACTCTTCATTCTTTTATTGCTTTCACTTCTCTGGCTTGCTTCTACCAGCAGTTCCCTGGGTTCATTAAGAATTTTCACAGAGTTTGCAATGTGAGAGGCTACTGAACATGCCTCTAGCACCATCAATCTGCTCCTGGACAAAATATACTCTTGTAGACTTGGGGGGTGATTACAAAATTATTTTATTGCCCTTCAGGCACTACAAATACCATCTGGTTAGTGAGGACAAGTGATGGGTACATTTCTTTCATAAAGGTGACCAAAAATATTGCACTGGGAAGTGCAGGCAGCTGGCAAGTTTTGCAAGTTTGATCCTGGTGCCTGGCAGAAACACAACAGGCAGAATTGTAAATGATATCTTATTTTTTTGTTTGCTTGTATAATACATTTTTTAAAAGCTTAAATGTATTTTTAAATAGGCCTATGTACATTTTAAATGGGACTCCCAAAGTGCAGCAGGACTTCCCTATGATACACTATGTTTTGCCATGAAGATACCAAGTATATTCAAAGGATATTCGTAATATTTTCCCTAGAAGAAGGAAATTTCCTAACTCATCATACATAGGCCTTTCTTAAAAGTAATGCAAAACTTCCACAGAGCAGGAGAGGAACAAAGCCCTACCAGCTCTTGCTGTTCCAGTGACACAGCAAAGCTGCTTGAGGAGTACTTTATAAACCAAAATTTCCACTTAGTTAAAAGAAGGATCCCTCTCCTCTACTTTAATTAGACTTCTAACTTGGAACATACAACTTGTGAAGAATATAATGTGAAGGAAAAAAGTGTTTATTGCATGTATTTGTCCATTTTCACTGATATTAAAGGTCAAAGAGATAGGGGCCCTCCAGTCCGAGCTGGCGGGGAGGCCCAGCACTGCCCTGCCAGCAGCTGGGTGAGTGCCCAGCCTCCTGTGGGGAACACTGTATTAGGAAAGCTCTCCTTCACTGTGCCACTATCTCATAAATCAGCCTAATTACTCAAATGAGGAGAGCTGCATCCCTCTGCTTTGAGCCCTGCTGGTTTACAGAGAGGGGGAAGTAAATAAAAAGGAACAATGTTGGCTGCTGCTGCAGGAGGGACACAGGGAGGGAGAACAATAGTCTTGAGTCTCCTCCCTGCCACCAGGCCGTTAGGAGGGAAGAAGTGAGGTGGCTTCGTGCACGCCCCTGGAGTTACTCCAGATCAGAACTGAAATCAGACGCTGAGCTCAGCAGCATCTGCTGAAGGAAAAAGCACATAAAACAGAGGGCAGAGGCATGTTATTTTCCAGGCTGTGAGAGAATGTTGCTAAGGAAAGAAAAAGGGAGGGATACAAGGCTTTGCAATGTCTGCCCGAACAACCAATGCACTATAAATACCGACCTGAGTTCTAATATCAGCATCAAGTCTTTACACCTTTGGATTTTTTTAGAGTAAAGGTGGATTTTATTTTTTATTTCTAAAAAAGTTGTATTTCGGTTCCTTTTCTTGCTTTGTATAAGCTTTTTTTTGCAATCGCAGAAATTAGAAACTTGTTTTTGTGTAATGAAATCTTAGATTATTTACTACATGAATCTGGGAGCCGAGGCTTTATGCAAACCACAAAGAGATTATGAAAATAGGAGAGTCAAAATTATGTGCAGCCCTACTTGTTGTCTGTATTTTTGTCAAGTTTCCTCTATTGTCCCCTCTTTATGATGACTGAAACAAATCATTCAGGTCTAGATTGCATATTATGACACCACAAGGCCTCCTTGCTATTGTTTGGGCCAAATTAAAAGCATTTGTCAAAAATAATTGTGGAATGGCATAAAAATTCATGTTAATTTTGGAGAGGATTTAATTATTTCTATTGTGACAAATTTTTCTTCACGTTAGATACTAAATTTGTACGTTAACAAAAAAAATCCAAAAATTAGACAATTCTGGCAGTTCTTCTGACGTTCTCCTCGGAAAAATTCCTCTGGATGTTGTCAGCTGCTTATTCTCTCTTGTTCAGAGTTAGTTTTATTAAAATGTCTTCATCTTGCCCTTTATACAGCATACTTACTTCTATCTTTAGCTTCAGTCTGATAAATTATTCCATTTCTAAATCCCATCTTCAGTCTTCAGCTACATGTTGAAAATACGTGATCATATTTTTGGCCTTTCAGACTCCAAAGCAAGCTCTGCAAGTACTACAAACCCCTTTTTGTTGTTGTACTCTGCAAGGACTACAAACCCATTTACCTTTCATGTATTTGCTTGTATTATCCAGGGGACAAATACATTGTGATGTTAGGAGATCCCCTGGAGCCTCTTTCAGCCCTGAAATTGCTGGTTCCTCTAACATTCCTGATTCTGGGAAGCATCATGTGAGGTCGGTACTTCTGGCAGAAGACAGGCCATGTCTTCTTCATTGCTGCTGCATGCACTCTCCCAGGAGTCAGCAGCCCTCCTCCCCCTGCCATCCCATACGGCTTCCAGCTTCTGCCAGCCTGGAAGCTCCAGAATTGTCTCCAAACCAGACCTTGTTCCCTGTCACCTGCAGATCACGTTGAGGCTGGACTAAAAGTGGATTCCCTGACAGTTCTGAGTAACCCATAATGACTGTGGAAAGCTGGGTGTAGTTGCTAAAGGTACTAAGAGAGGAATTTAAATATACAGAAAGCCAGTTATGTCCTACAGACATGGATTATGAGTGCCTTTCTTAAAGCCATCATTGCATCTGATATGATTGAAGTATAACATGGTGTGAAATTTTCAAAAGGACTTTGACCATGACCAGCTTCAGGCATTGAAAATGACACACATCAGGCCAAGCACAAAGTGTGAGACTGTTGTTAAATCATGAAAAATATTTAGAATTATTTGTATTTGCATTTCTGAGCCTTGCTTTTGCGCTTTCAACCTTTTCTTTACAAGAAGCAGAAACGTAACTTCTGAGGGTAGAGGGAAGAAGGACAAAGAAAATGCCTTGATTTCAGGAGCCAGGCCTTTGAGACATGCATGAAGAATCCTGAATTTTAAAAACCAGAGCAACAGCAAGCAGAGCACAAAACCCCCTAACTTTCAGTGAGTCTTGTGGCATAAAATCCTTGGGTACCTATTAAATTCTAATTAATATCTCAAAACTCATTCCAGAATTTTAAAATTATTTTTTGTCACCTTCTTTGCTCTTATACAGGCTGCAGCACTAGAATCAGAAGTTTACATTTTGAAATCCAGTAACACTGCACAAGTACTTTAGTTAGTTTAAGGGAATTTGTGCTCATGCTAATGAGATTATTTTAACTACAAGTTACATTATAGCTTCTCAATGTAACAATCCCAATGTAGCAGAGGTAGCATCAAGCAGCTATTATTTATTTGAAAGATGTGGCACTTAAGGACATGGTCTACTGGTGAGCTTGGCAGCTCTGGGTTAATGGCTGGACTTGACCATCTGGGAGGTTCTTTCCAATTTAAATGGTTCTATGGCTTTTGATGCCTCTGTAAAACATTTGGCTGCGCACAACCAGATGCAGAAGTTATTTGAAACAAAGGCAAGTTTCATGTAAGGCAATATGCAAGTTTTCATTTAAATCTACAAAGTCAAGTTACATTTCCCAATGTTTGGTTGCTTCTGAGTTTGCCAACACCTGAAACTATAAAATACTTAACAGCTAATCTAAGTTCAAAGGTTATCTTAATGTCTGAGAACCAAGCCTCACTCCAGCAACATCAGTGTGATGACATGTAATAATAAATGGCATAGTAAGCCATGGAAAAGAACCTTTACCTAAGAGTTATAGATAAATTTCATACCTAAGTAACAACATACTTATATAAGTAATATGTAATATGTATATAGTACACATACAACAGAAGTAACAATGTATACTGCTTTATTAAGCTTATCTAAAATAAAAAAGGAATTTTACACTGAACAGATCTGAGACCAAAAATCCATGTCTTGGACAAGCAGTACTTGCAGCCAAGGAACTCCACATAGGAATAAAGTTACTGAAGTATAAAAGGTCTGCAATGACAAGCAAACACAACATTTTGTTGCTTCTCTTTTCCTTACAATGGCTGCTTGCTTTTAGAATTTGCATTATGAAAATTTTTTGAAGAAAAAAATAAAAGATCCCATGGGGCAGCTTTAGCTGCCTCCCATGTGGAACTAGCATTTCTTGAAGCAAATTATTCCACGTATTCAAAAGAAAATTCTTTTCTTACTCAGCCCAGTAATGATGTAGGAGGGAGCAAGTTAAAAGAAAGAAAAGCCCTCTCACTTCTACTCTCGGAGGCAACCCCGTTTGATTCAGACCATGGCCAGCAGTTTTATCCTTTTGTGCTTTTCCTTGTCTTTGATGGAGACCAATACCAGATACTGCCCTTCCCCAGGTTCTTTCACTGCATTATCAGAAGTTTGCCCTTTCTTTGTCAGAGATGAAATGATGCACTCTAATAAAACAGCATCTGATCTGGAGGAACCATTTTGTCACCAAGACTTTGCTATCAGTAAATAAAATTAGAAACCTTTATGCAAACCAGCAGGATTTTAGCCAGTGTGAAAATAACTGAGCTACTGTCCTCTTTCAACAACTCTTTGTGTTCAGTCACCCCAGAAAGCAGGAAAACCAATTGTTCCCTAAAACACGGTAAAGGTCTGTGCAGACATTGTTGGTACTCAGAGATTTCACAGCATGCAGACTTTTAATTGCCTCTCCTTCCTCTCTGCACACAAAGGTATTTGCAGTGTTTATCTCTAGCACACCTTAGTGGGAAATAGATTAGTTTGTAAAATAGAGCAGGATTGCAAAGAAAATTGCTGAATACATACAATGCCCTGACATAACTTTTTACAAGTAGCCTTACTGTGCCATACTCCACTCTGTCTTAGCACATATTTATTATTTTGCAACACAGGTCACACTCAGAGCTTTCAAGAAGACACAAGTGACCTATAACAGCTTCCTCGATGAGATCATTATCTGCAAGATCCAGCACTCTTATTTCTTTTCCTCTTTCTAGTTTCAAGTTATAATCTTTTCTCAAACACAGAGTGAACATTTCTGGAACAAACTCACATCACTCTGAATTAATTAAATTACAGCATTAATTATTAATTAAATTACAGCACCTCATATAGACCTTTATCTGGTCTATTAAGAAGATTATAAGCAAAGTCAGCATTTATCCTCAGTGACAAAATAAACTTCTGTTCTTTAATCTCCATAGTATATCAGGAAAATCACATTTCCATCCATCCATCCACCCATCTATCCATCCATCCATCCATCCATCCATCCCTTTGACCTACAAGTCTTTTTAGGACGGGTTTTTCCCATCCCACCCTTTTTTTAGGATGAAACTCAGATCAGGCATCTGTTTTCTCTAGAATATAATATCAGCACCCTATCGAGCCATAACTTTAGGGGCACTATCGAACTGAATGAAATCTGTTTAGTTTTGTAAACGATTTTCCCAAGTGTGCCAGAACATGTCTGGACGGTATCAAGATACTGAAAGTATCTCTGACACACCACATATCAGAAGAGCAGCATGTTTCTGGTCAACAGCTTGGGATAACTAAAAACATGGTAAGCAAGGAGCTAGGAAATAGAGGCAACAAAAGCTGTTGCAGAAGATGAGGATGGTGCTACAAATGATGGCTTATGTGGAAGCAAGACTATGGGGGCTACTGATAAAACAGGATACACGACCCCATGCGAGTTGTTAATGTCCAACCTGTTTAAATTGTCTTTTCTAATGGCAGATAATACTGAAGTATTAGACAGCTTTCTACCAAGAACTCTCTGTATTTATTAAAATGCTGAGTATGTTTATATATATACATTTTTTTAATATATATATATTTATATATATATTTTAACGTATGTGTGAGTATGTGTATATATATATATATATGATATACGAATATATGAATATTGCTGTCAGGTGCCACCTGTTAAAGTTAGGTTAAAGTAGTTCTTACTCTGAATTCATAGCGCCAGCTTCTTTTCACTATAGAAGAGCCCCATCCATCCAGATACCTAGAGTTCCTCACTTGCCATACTACTTCAATCCATTAACCTAAAACAACCTGTGGTAGAATATGGTTGCCTCACAGCCTGCTGGTATTATATGTGTTCTGTATGCTATAATAGATGGACTAAAATTCAGACCTCCCACTACCTTTAAACATCAAGAAGCCTCCATGTCTAAAAAATCTGGTGGTCTTACATGGACTAGTACAAGGTAATAAGCAGCCTGATAAAACAATAGGGCCTATAAAGGCAAGTTATCTGAAAAAGGCTAGGCTTTGAAAGGTAATTAATTAGCAACTATCATTAAAAGTTCTTTCTGTACCTCTGCCCCACTTCTTACCGTCAGGTCCCAAAGCAGGGGCTTGGAGAGAGCAGGTCTGGAAAGTTAGAGTGGCTGCTCAGGAGTTGGGATACTTTGTCATGCTGGCTCTATTCATGGAGAAAGGATGAACACATTTAAACATCATCATCATGCTTTGTGCAATGTGGAGTAAGTAACAGCAAAAAGGTATGCCTCTAATCAGTTATATCTATCCCTTCCCCCAACACACAGGTTGAGAATGCATAATCCTGTCTGTTTATGTCAAAACATCAAACGGGACATGAATCCTTGGGAACCAGTCCAAGTCAGAGCATTCAAGTGAGGCTGAAAAAGCAAAGCCTCCATTCCCAGATCTGTCCCTGATTTGGGGCAGATTACTACTGAGTGTCACTGTCAATCAAGGGGGATAAAGGTATTAACATTCTCTGTAAGGTACTATGTGATTGGTTCATTGGAAGTACTTGTTTATATATCCTATATAAATACACATATTTATATATGTGTCATTTTTAAACACTTTTAAAAACAAGCATGGCATAAAACCATGTTTCAGTTAAAAACATGTTTTTTAACCATGTTTAAATCTTGTTTCAGTTAAATTGCTGCTGTACAGGTAGTTTTCTTCTGACATTCCCAAAGAAAACATTCTCACATGCACACCATGAATGTGTATGGCAGAGTGCCACGGAAGGCCTCAATGGAATACTTCATTAAAAAACAAACAAAAAACCGAAAGTACATTCCAAACTGAGCAAACAACGCTTCACACAAATCATTTAAACTAAGAGGAGCCACAAGGTTCACAACTTAACTGTAGGATTAAGTCTGCATTTGACCAGGAACTTGGAGTACTACACATTGAATAACAACAACTTACAGGCTTGTGGGCTTCAGTGGAACTTGGGCATCTGTATTTTAGGTCACATGTATTTGAACTTGAACAACCTGAATCTAAAGCAAGAACACCTTAGGCTTCAGAGGAAAACCACTAAACAGAACAGGATTTTAAATAAATATCCTTCTCATAGAGTCAAGTCACTAAGTCACATGTCACTAAGACACAGAATTCCGAGTTTCAAGAACAGGAAGAGGTCACACTTTTCTAACAAGTCCAGTGACTCCAGAGCGTATCAGATTTCATAAGGGTATCCACAGGGTCAACTGCTTCTTGGCAGGGCAAAGCAACCCTCACTGAGCCCAGTACTGCGGCAGTTACACTGCCCCCAGCTGCACCTGAGCTCCTGCATTTAAAGATAACCTGGCTGCAATTGGGTATTACATTCCTTGTGACTGACAGCATGGACTGGTTTTCTTTTTATCAGCTTGCTTCAGTGAACCTTATAACAGAGAATTATGACCATTCTAACCACTTTGTTCTAATTGTCTCACATCACTTTACCATGGACAAGGCTAACAAGGATGCCCCTCTCTTTCCACACATGGTGATCTCTACTAAAAAGGCAGCTCCTCTTTTGCCCCATGTTCCCCTGGAAGGAGTATCCATTCCACCCATGCTAGCAACAATACTTGAGGAAGAACCAGTATTTAACAAAAAGTACCTTGGGCGCATGAGTTACAGCAACTAATCTCACTTACTATGAGGCAGTGAGCAGCACAAATGTATAGTAGGATTTCTGTTATTGAACAGCTGCATAACCATATAAGAATTACTGCCAGTTTTTTGTTTTAAACACTTGACAGTGTATGATTCAGCCCTGAATACTAACTATATTATAAAAACATTCAAAAAACAAAATTCTCTCATGCTGATATTCAACTTAAAGTGCTCTTACTGTATAAGGAAAAAGAGGCTTTAAGAAAGTGTAAGCTTGCAGAATATGAAGAGGATTTTGTGACAGGAATTGACAGACATTCCCAATCAGAATGAGTATCCAAGTTGTATGAACTTGTTAATAATCATGTAACAACAAAAAGAAAATACTACAAATACTACTTTGATCTATTTCCGAATACAGACAGGGAGATTTGACAGCCTTTAGGAAAGAAATATGAAAGAATATACTTTTTACTATGTTCAACTAAATAAACGATATGGTTTTTCAAAAAATGTAAATTACAATTTGTCACAGACTATGACATAAATAATTTTCTGTAAGTGTTCCCATATATCCCGTATTAATGGAAAACCTCAAGCCAATTATGGGAGCTCTGACTGAAGCAAGAGAACCTACGCATATGAAGCTCAAAAAATAACACCTATGAAGATTTAACTTTAAAATGCTCTGCGATCAGTCTGTTAGGTATCGTAATTTCAAACATTTTTCAAAGTAAGTGTTAAAATTGTTCAACCTCTTACTTTGTTTTATAGTCTCTAACACTCCTGTCGTCTTGATTTAGGCTGGCCAGGAAGCTGTGTGTCTACTTCACACAAGATGGTAAACAAGAACACTCAACACTGTTCTAAATCCTTCAGGACTAAGTACACGCTCTCTATACAGGAGTGCTGGTAAGGCTGAGAGAAGCCACCCCATGAAACTTCAAAGGCCTTAAGTGAGATGTGAGAGAAACAAGCTCCCACCACAGTCAGTAGAATCACAGTCAATCCCACCTCCAGAGCAAGACTGACAGGACTTTTTTCAAATGCCTCTTCTTGAATGTGATCTCTGTCTACAGGTGCTTGTTTTCTTCTAATATGCATGAATCCTGTTCTAAAAGTAACATTTTGCCATTTGTGACATTCAAATTAAGCATACTTACAAATATTATCAGCTTTGCATCGTGTCACAAACAATGGGTGTGCTATAATCAAAATGCAAAGATTTTACACTGTTATTTTCCATCCCGCTGCTAAGTAAGACACCCAAGTTTGTATTAAAATTTACAAATTTTCTGTAGTAGTTACTGAAGCATATTCATAGTCTTGCACAGACAAAAAACCCTGCAAATTGTTCCACCCCACAAGATCTTCTGAAGCTACTTTTGAAATGACTATAAAATCAAAGTGTTCTACTAGCCCAAATTCTACTAAAATCTTATTTTTGTAAATACAGACTACAACACTGAACTGCATTTCACACAAATCCCACAAGCTAGAGCTATGAATGACCACATAGCTCCCTGTTGTGCAAGCTTGAACCTCTCCATGTTTTATGAACACCTAACATGCAATTAGCTGGGTTTTACAGCTAGATGTGAACCAAACTTCATCTGCAACCAACTAAGATAGACAACCATCAAGGATTACTCTGGGGCATTTAATAAAATCCCTGACAGATTTATAAGTAGTTAAGGGGCAAAGAACAAAAAACCCATCCCAAGTTTAAAAAAGGCATAGAACAGACACCCAAGAAGTGGCCATGGTGCCTGACTCCTCCCCAGTAAAACAACAGACACTGACAGAGCAATTGGCGCACAAATTAAACCAAACACTAGTCCATCCTTCACCCAAAGGAGAAAAAAGAAAATAGATACATCTATATTTAAAAACACACACATACATTGTGTAAAAGCACACTGTGATTTTAGGAAAACTTGCCTATTCATCTGTTAAGAAAACCACCAACACACACACACAAACAAATCAACATTAAAGCATTTATTAGTACTTCTTTGCTCATTCCTGAAAAGGAGGAAATTAAAAAAATAAATTAAAAAAATAACTGTTTTGTCTACTTCTTGCATAAAACTCCAAGAATCTAGGATCTACTCAAGGCAACTGCCACAAGCTACACCTTATCACTCAAATCTCTTCTAACAAGCAAAATCATCTGAGTAATAGATATTCTGCACAAGACTCATCTGTATGATGAATTAACTGTAGACATCTGATCCTCTGGCTAACAATCTTCTGAATGTTCTTGGTGCAGAATTACCAGTACCTTGTTCCAGTTTAGCTTAATCCACTTTATCCATTTGGAGTGGGACACACTTGTACCCCAAGAGCTAGATGGAGTTGTACTCAATTCTTAAACAGGAATCCAAGATCCAGTCATCTGGGTTCAGACTACAGCTTGCTTCATTGTTTGACTGGACAATTCTTTAGGTATTTGAAGATGCCTAGTCTTCCTGGTCTGAAGAATTCCTAGTCCAAGGAAACCAATCTCTTGCATTCACCAAGAGCCAAAAACCTGCTAACCTTCTGCCTAAACTGTCCAAGGTCAATCTGACATACAGAGTACATCAAGTACACACAGAACTTGGGGTTCTTTATAAAACCCAAGCAGTTCACTGAGGACTGTTCATAGGAGAGCATCCAGGACAGGAAACAACACCACTGCATCCTGTGTGAGCCTGGCAGCACACTTACCCAGCAAACAGGAGGCTTAGGATCCACAGCCTCCTGGTGGAACAGAAATAAAAGACACAAAGAGAAAACAAAACATAGGTTGCCTCATTTGCTGACTGTCAGTAGACTTAAAGGAAGGAGGAGAAAGTCCTGGCTTCAGATGAAGTTCAGATGATTTCTAAAATTTGATTTATTGGGTAGCAAGAACTCAGTAGCTCAGTACAAGTATACTTAAAGCAGACAGAAATTAGGAGAAACTCCACCTCTCTATCATACCCCCTCATGCTCCAGTCTTCCCAAACCAGGACTTCACATCCATACCTTCTCTTTATTCCATACCCTTGAAATTAAAGCCAACCCCCAATCCACTCACCTCCATTTCTGTAAGGTGATTAACAGAAACTGCATGTGGGGACGAGGTACCTAAGCTGCAGGGTAAGCACCACAGAAAAGAGACAGTAATGGGATGTGAATGGCTGCTGGCATAAGTGACTTCACTCAGTGGTTCCTATAATCACTTCCACACAGAAAATTACTTCAACATACCACCCACAAGCAGTTTCTTTAGTAACTGCCAAACTCTCTACAGTTTACTTGCAAGGAGTCAACAGTCAAATGTTTTGAAAAAACTGTTGTTCACTAGTGTTTTAAGTGCTGGGTACATATCCAAGAAGCGTTGCTATAAAACCAGAGAATCACCAGATACCTTGCAGTTACATTCTGTTACTTGGAAACCAGGTAGAGGTGCCTTTACATAAATTCAGGACTTTAGACCAATGCTCTAGATGCATTTCACTAAATCTTTGAATCAGGCACAGGTGGAAGGTTCAAAAACTGTTGTCTCCCCACATACGAAATAAGATACAAAACACCGAACACAGCAGTTTAGATTAGGAACCCAACTTTTGTCATTAAGGCTCCTAGACTGTAAGCACTGCAGTAAAGCATCAGGTAGAACTCAGAGAGTCATGCGAATTTAATATAAAAATTAAGTTAGGAGTAAGTATGACTTGCCTTATTTAAGGTAAACTTCCTGTTTCAGGCCATCCCTGCAGAGCTACTGCTATCTGCAAATTATCATTTCTCTTCCAGCAACACTGTGGACCAACTCAGTTTGCCTATCTTCTGAACAAAGTGAAGTTGTTTAACAAAAGCTATTTATGTCAAGATTTATAGTGTCTGAAAAAGCAGTGAAAAAGGTTTATCACTTCAATAAAAGGGTTCATTTGGGTCAATGTAGAATATAATGGTAAGCATTACTGAGTAGCAACTCTACGGGTGCACAATGACTGCCACACTTCAGAGTTATTCTAAAAATAGGCAAGCCCTAGAGATACATTATTTCTCTCCACCTTTAAGTGTGACTTTAAATGGAAATTTTAGACTGGGATCACTGAGTGGAATTCTAGCAACATTTCAACTTTTTTTGGAAAACTGGGAGGCTCCAGTGTGTGTGTAAATACTAGTCAAAAGTTACATTTTTCTCTTAGTTTTGTAAAAACAGAAATTAAAGCATCTCCAGTTATTTAGTTTTGACACTGTAATAGCTACATAATAACGTCTGGAAGTAGATTTCTTCAAAGTCTCATAAGGCTTCTCTTAAAACTTCCTTAGTTTTATCAGCTTCAGTAGAACAAGAGGCATTATTTATGATTATTCTAAGGCAAACAAACCTGTAATTATTGTGTGAGACCAATACTAGAAATTAACTGTACTGTTCTCTATAAATGAGCTTTCTGTGATACAAATTTTTTTTCAGACCGTTTCGAGTTCCATTGCAGCTAATAAGAAGCAGTTTACATTTGCAACTCCAAGTTCTTGCTCTTTAGTTAACAGTTTTCCTGAGTCTTCCTATTTTGCTGTATATCAGTTACTACTACCAGTCTAAGGGAAGACAGAATGTCATAAAATGTCCAGTCAAATAAACCACTCTTTTGCTACTAAAAACAGCAAAATTTTTGTGTTTAACATAAACAAGGTGGTCCTGAGTGCTGCAGTACTACTACAGCAGCACCCCTGAGATGATGTAATTTTATCACCTCAGCATTACCCACTAGAAATTCCCCAGAGGGAAGCCCCTGCAAGTGCCATACAAGTAAACTGTGATTACCTCAGTCACACTCATCCCTGATGTAGCACGGCAACCAGAAGAACATAAAATTTGCTTCCTATTACTGATGAAGAGCTATTACCAAAACTATTCACATCTCCATACCCTCTATGCATGCACCTGAGAGACACACCATTATCAAGTAAGGAGATTACAACTAGACTTCTTTTGATTTAATTAATTGGTATTGAATGAAGACTTGACAACAAGACACAGCTCAAAAAGTTACTGCTGTAACACGTGAAAGAGCGTGACAAAATGCATGTGTATGTACACACGCACAAACAGAGAGGTTCAGTAAAAATAAAAAACAGCATTAAATTGAAATTTATGCCATGCTGTTATGTCATCCCTGATCTCTAAGTTCCATTTTAATGTCCTCTGTAAGAATGTCTGATAGCTGCAAACCACTTCTCATTTTCTTCTTTCACCTTTCATTTGTATTTATTTCACATCATTCCAGGATGTTCACTATTCTCTACAATCTTATTACAATTATTTAAAAGATCAGTATTGAGCTAAAAGGCACTAAAAAGGCTTCCAAAAATTGTATTACTGGCTTTTAGTCAGGACTATCTTCTTTGGTCTTGTATTTACCTCAGTATTTTTAACAGGATCCCAGAGCTTTTTTCAGGACTTCTAGTCACTACTGACACATTTTTCATAGCCCCAAATGAATTACTGGTCCAAGCATTCATGGTGTAGCTGTGCACTTGCACCAAACCTTTCACTGCAGCACATCTTTCTGAACAAGGCTTTGGAGAATAGCTTCAAAAGATGCAGAAACCACATACAGTGTTAAATTTTAAGCCTCCATGCCCTGCATTAGTCCTGATTTCTCACCTTATCCCTCTATTATTCAAATAGACAATTAATGTAAACAGGGGTTGTCTTTGTGCATGCATCAGACAGAGAACTCCAAGCTCCTACAGGAAGCTAAATAGCTCATTTCTACTTGGTCCCAACAGTAAAGCCTAAGCATTCAGAAAGTGAAAAGAAGTAGCATCTGATTGACTTGTATCCACTCGTTTTCAAAGAATAATTTACCAGTAGACATCTGAAGTCAACCAATAAAACATGTCTTTTTTTTAAGTCTTGAAATATCATGTCAAAACTGACAGTGTCACATTTGACTCAACTACCTATTTTGCTAAGTTTTATAGTGTTCAATTAAGTACATTTTTTAAGCAAAACAGCAACTTTATTTAATCTATTTTCTAGTGCATTTGAAAATAATGTAACATACAGAAAGACTGGAAGAAAATCCCTGTCTGTTTATACTGTGGCTGTAAGGTTCCGTGGCTGCCCACGTTTCTCACCTAGTGGAATTTTAGCACTGGAGAGTCCAAACATTTGACTGTTTCACGTTACATTGGTTTTCAGATCTGGTGAATGCTTTAAGCTTCCCACTTCCTTCTTCAGGACATTAAGTAAAGTTCTAGAGCTATCCAAAATCTTCATGTAAGCAGCTTCAGTTTCAGCGAGTATTTTATCAAGCTCATTCCGTGAAGCCACCTTTTGGGCCAGGTTTTCACATACACATTCCAACTGTTCACTGAGAACTTGAATTTCATGCTGGAGTTTATTCTTTTCCTCTTCTGCTTGCCGGATTTGTTTGTTCAGTTCTTCTTTTTGCATACATAAATCTTCAATGCATTTCACTAGTTCATTATTGTAACCCTGAAGAACAGCTCCCTGCTGAGTCATCCTGCACTCAGTCCCTTAAGTCCCCTTTCAGCAACGGCCTTCTGCACTCCAATTAAAGGAAAACAAACAAACAAACAAAGAAACAGAAAAAAAATTGTAAGAGTGTTAACATGAATAATGCTTCACTAGCACAGATGGAGCCACGGGGCAAGGTTCTCTATTTAAGGTTAACACGCCCACTCTGAGATGTGCCACATCTCTTCCCTTTTCAGGAGGGGGACAAGGCAAAATTTGGCATCTGCTCTTAAACCTTTACTGAAAACTGCTGGCTCCTATGACACGGTCATGGCAATGGTATCAAAGTATTCATGATATGTTTTACAATACTTTTATACAATCCTGAATATAGGATGTTTGTACGTCAAACTTCAAGGGCCTGCTCAGAAAAGAGCAAGAATTACAGAATCACAGAATTCTTCGGGTTGGAAGGGACTTCTAGAGATCACCCAGTCCAACCCCCTGGCAAAGCAGGGTCACCTAGAGCAGGTGATACAGGAACGCATCTAAGTGGGTTCTGAATGTCTCCACAGAAGCACACTTCACGCCCTTCCCGGGCAGCCTATTCCAGTGCTTTTCCACCCTCAACACGAGGAAGTTCTTCCTCGTGCTGAGGTGAAACTTCTTGTGTTTTAGTTTATAGCCATCGCTCCTCGTCCTGTCACCGGGCACCACCCTGAGGGGCTCAGCAGGCACTGACAACAGCGGAGAACCTTCCCGACATACCGAGCACCCGGAGCTCCCCAAATACTGGGGTGACCTGGAACGCCTGTGCCGGAGCCACGACGAGCCCCTCGCCCGCCGCTCACACCCCCCCCCGGGGACACACCGGGGCCAAGGCCTGACCCGCGCGGCCGCCGCCCCAGGGACATTTTAACACCCTCCTCGCCGCCGAGCGCGGCCCTGCGGAACACGCGCGGCGCACAAAATGGCTCCTGCCTGTACATCGAGTGCCCGGGCGGAAGGGGAGGAGGGGGTAGGTAAGAGGAGACCTTCCCATTCGTATCTCCCACCCCCCCCCGCAATTCCCTCTGTTGCCCCCACCTGCCTGGCAGGATCGCCGTTCGGGATCGCACCGAGGGAGCAGCTCTGCCACCGAGGCCGCGCTGCCCTCGGCCAACCGGCCCCGTGCGCCCGCCAACGGCCGCGCCGGCCCGTGAAGGGTCACGGAAACACCCGAGATCTTCCGAACGCGGCGCCGCCCTGACGGCCGTGCGGAAACGTCTCTCCGGAAAACCGCGATGTTTTCCGAAGACAGGTAGCGGTCGGGAGAGTGGGCCGAGGAGGGAGGGGCAGGGAGGGCTGAGCGTTACGGAAGGAGCCGATGTTTGCCGAAGGGAGGGACTGAAGGGCGTCGTGCTCGGCGGAGGTAGCCGATGTTTGCCGAAGGGAGGGACTGAGGGGCGTCGTGCTCGGCGGAGGCAGCCGATGTTTACCGAAGGCAGAGTCGCCCGAGAGCAAAGGGGACAGAGGGGACGGAGCGCGTCGGAAAGAGCCGGAAAGAGCCGACGTTGACCGAGCGCGGCGTCGCCTGAGTTCCCCGGATGTAGTTGGAGCGGCGGCGGCGGGCGCGGCGGGGGGAGGCGGTGGCCGAGTCGGTGCTCCCGGTGTGTCTCAGCGCGCGCGGGGCCGAGCTGCCGGCGTCTCCCCTCTCGAGGCGATGGGCCCGTGAGCGCCGCTCCAGCCGAGCTGCCCGAGCCGCCCCCTTCCCCCGCCCCTGCCCCCGGAGCGCTGCCGCCCCCGCCTCCCCCCTCGGCGCCTGTGGCCCGGCCGCGGCCGTGCCCTCCTGGTCCCCTCACCCTCACACACACAGGCCGGGCATTGATGGTAATGTATGCGAGGAAACAGCAGAGACTCAGTGATGGGTAAATTCACCCCCCTGGCCCCGAGGGGCCGCCCCCCCCCCCCCCCTCCGCCATGTTCGGCCCGGCCGCGGGGCCGGTAACGGGCGCTCGCTAACGCCTCTCTCTCTCTTTCTTTCGCTCTCTCCTCAGCTGTCACGACCGCAGGGGGGACTCGCAGCCCTACCAGGTACCGCCGGGCCGGGAGGAGGAGCAGGGGAGGCGGGGGGGAGCTACTCCAGCGGAGGCTCCGGCGGCCGCCGCAGGCCGCGGTGCCGCGGCCGCCCCGGTCCGGCCCCTGGCGTCGCTCTGGACCCGGGGCCGCGGGGCGGGGAGGCGGCGGCGGCGCTGGCGCAGGGAACGGGGCCCCGATGCTCGGCCGAGGCCTACGGAGCCGGGGCGAGCAGGAGCGGCCTAGTGCGACCCGTGCGGGGCTCAGGCCTGGGAGTCGGGGAGGGTGCGAGGGGCGGGAGAGGGAACCGGGGTCAGCCACGGTGGAGTGGAGACCCAGGGGCGGTGAATGTTTTTTTTCTAAAAACGAAAGGAGTCTTGTTCTTCCACGCCCCCACCCCCTCCCCAAAGTCCTTTATTCTCCCCAAAACTGCTGCTTTGGGCTGTAACCTGAGCGGGGCACGGGTTTAGACCTGACCAACTTGGAGTTGTGATTGAAGCTTAATTTCTGCAGTTGCCAGCTGCTAGGCATGTTCAGAAACAATCAAATCCTTGAGCTACTGACAACAGCCTCAGTTTCTGTAAGGTGGATAGTGTGCTTCTTTGCTGTGTCTACTGAAAAAACCCCATTGTCGAGGTTTGAGTCTGTGGAAAGCTGTATGTTGTGATACTGCTCTCCATAGGCCCTGAATTGAACTGTTCTACTGCATTTCTGTGTATTTGAATCACTGAAGTGCAGTACAGCAGTCCAAGGCACCTGTCAGTGACAGTTCACGTAAATGTAAACACTTGCCTTCAGGAGTTCACACTGCAAAACCAAGCAGGTCAGAGTGAGGCAGAACATGTAATTTCTGGTAAAGACTTCAAAATTAATTGTCACATTACATGTTTTGGCCCCCTAGAATTCTTTTTTTTTAATTACATCTGTGACAAGGATGTTAGTACTGAAAAAAACATCACCGAGGTGCAAGGTAATGGTGAAATGGAATGGTCTTTATTAGAGTATGGAGGACATATTCAGGGTTTACACTGATTCAGTGTAACTTCAAGTTTGTATTCCTAATAACAAATGGAGACTTACTCTTCTCCCAGAGGTGTAGAAGAACTGTGGCCCATTTACTGCAGAAAGTGTGTAGTCCATCAGTGAAAAGATGGAGAAATTAGGTTCTTCTTAACAGCAAGCGTTACATTGGATATAATAGTAGGAGAAAGTGGTTTGAGTTCTAATTACAGAACTTGTTGCTTTAATGTAGTTAATTAAAACTGGAAAAATTAATGCTGATTTTTTTTTTAATAGGGAATTCAAATTAATTAACTTTTTAAAGTACTTTTGAAAAAACAAAAAAATCCCAAAATTTTATTTCTAATGTGAATGCCTGTTTCCTTGTGATCTTTTACAGGCTCTTAAGTACTCATCCAAGAGTCACCCCAGTGGTGGTGATCACCGTCATGACAAGATGCGAGACACCACAGATCCTTCACCACCAAATAAAATGCTGCGGCGCTCTGACAGCCCTGAAAACAAATACGGTGACAACACAGGGCACAGTAAAGCAAAAAGTGTGCATACTCACAGAGTTAGAGAGAGGGATGGTGGTGAGTTATCTTTAACAAACTTTTACTTAAGCAATCACTAATTTCTCATTAAAATTAGGCATTATCACTCAGGTGATGTCTTGCACTAAATGTGCCTCGTACTCTGCTAGGGAGACTGCAGTGAACCCAAAATGAGAATTTAATTGGAAGCAATCATTTAGGCACTGTAAAACCTATTAATTTTCTGATTTTTACAGGTATGCTAGTTTTCCTTGTAGTCCCAAAGATTAAATAAACGTTCTTCTTTTTAAGTAGTATGTCTCATTTATTTTAGACATACTGCAACATTTGATAACATGAAATAGTTTTCTGGATTTTTCATTATCAATAAATATTGGCTGGTTTGGATCCTTTTTAATAACTTTGTGTATTGTGGTGCTGTACTGTGTAGGTACATTCTCCGTTGACTAAACCCCATCAGAAATGAAAAAAGCTTCTTTGTATTTAGCTGCTATGTAGAACTCTTAATAATTAGAAAATGATAATGAAAGGTAGCACATACTAGAGCCTTTCTTGACAGGAGCTTTAAGAAGTGTGTTCACAGTCAAGTCTGCCTACTGTGTTTTTACCTGTTTATAGACAGTAGTAATATCTCCAGTATTTTTTAACTGATCTTTGTATCCCTGCTTCCTAGAAAAAGAATAGGATTTTCCAGGTAATAAACAGTGTTAAGATAACAAACAGCCAGAGTTTAGAAAATAGCAGTTACTGTCTGAATTTGGAAAGGTGTTTTTTTGTTTTCTTAATTGGTCTTTGTGTCAAGTGACAAAGTGAAGTATTCAAGTAGAGAATTTGGAGCTTTAACTCAGTGCTTCTTTGTTCTGTATAAAGCTAACAAATTCTGATGTACATATACATTTATTGCTGCACTAGTTTTACTAGATATAATAGTTATAGTAAAATAAAGGAAGTATCTTTCAAGTGCGTTTTTAGGAAATACTAGTTCCACACCACAAATATGTTCATGGTACCCAGTTGTTCTTATAAATCCTATTTGTTTTTCCTTCTTTGACTTAATGCAAAGGCTCTGTAGACCACTGGTAATGTCATAGAAGTGTGTAGATGGATTAAAAAACATGCCTCTTTGTTAGTACACTGATTTTGATTGTATCTGATCACAACTGAAAGTGTAGTAATCTCAGAATTAAATGCATGTGCTATGCCCATATGCTGCTATTCTGTGCTACTTCTCAGGATACAGAGGCGTCCTCTTTTATTTCCTGTTCACCTGTCCAAAGATACTAGTCCTACATACTCTTGCAATTCCACTTGCTTTTGCTGCAGTCGGTGATTTTTTCTGCTTCAACTGAGCTGCATTTAGTGGAATTATGCGTATATGAAAACATCTGGAGAATGAGGCTTTATGTGGGGAATACATTTACTTATTTGTGTGTTGGAAGCGTTGTACTATAGGAAAGACATTCTAAAGTTCTTCAGGAATCCAGCTGGATTTAATAGTTGGGGAATGGTCTGAAGTATGTATGCATACAGTAAGGATGAAGGAAAATGAATTATTTGTAGTTTTGTAAATGGAAGGAACACCATCCCACTGTACCTTCTCCTGGTTAAGACAGTGGAAAGTTTCATTTATTTTGATCTGAAAGCAGGCATTTGCACATCATGTGTTAACAGACTGGAAGAAGGAAGTAGTCTTCAACAGTCTGAGGGAAATTACTAATTTTAAAAGTAGAACATTTGTATTGTTTAATGTAAATAAGTGATTTTTTTTTCTGTGTGTGTGTCCTAAGTAAGGTTAGTTTGGCCACAGTTTCACCTTAGTTAAATACATTCAGAACAACCAAAGTTATGTTGGATCCTGTGTACTGTACATAGTAAACCAAAGCTAAGCAGATGTGGGCAGAAGGATATCAATTTGTTTTTGATGTACTGAATATTTCTGTCAGTATGAATTGAAGGTAGGTGTTAGAATATGGGTGAAATGCTATAGTATAATGGACATTTGCATATTGCTAATATGGAAAAGACATAATAAAATAATTTACCATGTTCTCTGTCTATTGAATTACACTGGAGGGCTGCTATTGCCAAAGTATTCCCTTAGTTTTGCAATTAGAGACATACAGGGGAAAAAAGAAATTGCTAAAGTGCTTACATTTTTCATCTAAGCCTTAATATGACTGAAGAGTATTAATTGGCTTTGATGCTCCTGTAATTGTCTGTCTTGTTTTCTTTTTACATTCTTCAGAGAGGAGGAAAAAAGTTGGATGGTTTTTATTTTTTTAATTGCTGTCCACTATTTTAAAATTGGTGTTGCTTGATTTGAAACTGCTACAGGTGTTACAGCCTTCCTGTGATCTACCTGAACTTAACAAAGCCAATCTCATTAAAACATCTCTAGTATTTATTTTCCAAAACTGAATTAAAGTCCCAAACAAGCAATCTCTTCTCTCATACCTCAGAAAACAAAATAGGACATAAATCTGGAGTATTACTGCTGAACATAAAGCCAATTTAACCTGATCTCTCACTCTCAGTGTATAGAAAGAACTCCTATGCATCTCAGTAATTTTAGCTCTGAAGTGAAACAGGAAGTTTCAGTGGTGTAGCACGCTGATTTAGTCATGACTGGTTTATGTCGTTGTGGTAAATGCAGAATGTCATTTAAATGTCATTTCAAGATGTAAGTGTACACATTTAAAATACAAGGGCAGGAATTGACTGAAAATTAATTACTCAAAAATGGTAGAACCACCTCCTATTAATATCTTTAGTGTGTGTATAAAGGTATTTTTTGTAACAGCTTATTTTTGTAATATTCATGGCAGAATCTTTGTAGAATTGTAATCCATGGTAAGAAATTCAATTAAGGTTTTAAAATGTGTTACGGGTAAGCCCTCCATACTGATACAGTGCAAACAAAGCATTTTTCAAAGTTGCTTACTGCATGGTTTCTGTGGAAAGAGACTGTGTACAGAGACAGTCGTTCTCTGGAGAGAGACTTCCAAGTTTACCTTGGACTAAACATGATGGAGTAATTGCAAGTTTTTGTCACATCCCTGGTTTCCTAAGAGTACTTGGACATTCAGCATATAAAAAAACTGCCTTAACTTTGTTCTTGCTTTCAGGTCCCTGTGCATGGGGGCATTCTCTGTGTGCAAGTGTTTAAAACATAATGAACAGCTTCCCCCCCCTCAGTGCATCTCTTGTTTTTAGCTCAGCTGCTATGGGCAAATGTGGGGTTTGAAGAGATTAGGGGGTCTTATGAGACCAACTCGAGTGTGAAGTTTCTTAACAGTAACAAATAGGGACTTAAAGCCAGCATTGTTTATGGGGAATAGAACTATGAAGGGCCTTGTAGATTTGGAAAAATCTTTCCATTAAAGAAAAAGGGAAATACAAAGATTTGAGGGCTCTCATGCTTGAGGATGGAAGGCTGTTGTAGGTCTTTTTAAATGCATGAATGACATGATACTGGTGTACAGGAAAGAAAAGAAAGAGGGCAGATAAGTAGGGTAGCTTTGGGAATAATGAAAGGGAGATATATAGATATATATAATTTAAGAGCAAAAATGCGAGATTCAACCCTTGGTAAAAAAAGGGTAAAGGGATACTTACTTAACTGTATGGAGCAGAATGGCCCACTGAGATACACAGTAGAACTTTATACAGAAAAGGTTAGTTCAGTTAAGGCACCTGTACTCAGTTGTTTCTTGCTCTGAAGAAAATACTGCATGTTTCACTACATTTACATTTAAGAGACTTTGAGACTTTGTGTGCTTCATGCCATGATCTTACTGAATTGCTTAAAATAACTGGAGAGTGTAAATGTACATAGCATGAAATCTTTTGCTGAATTGTGTGCTATTGTGCAATGTAGGCTGTTTTAATGAAATTTGATTATAACTTGTGATATTTAAATTCCAAAGTATAACTGAAGCTTTGTGACTGTTTCTTTTGCACGTGTTTTTGGTTTTTTTTTTAATTGGCAATTAAGAACACTTGTCAGTGACCGCTGTTACTGACTAATACAGTTCTGGAATTAAAAATCCTACTGCTATTAGAGGCTGAACGAAATAATTTAAATAATGAGTTCCTATTTTTACCAAAGTGGTGGTGGGAGCTTCTGTGATTCTGTGTTGGCTTTCTTTATTTCCACTGGTTCCTGAAGGAGTTCAGAGTCCTCATAGCAAAGGGACAGCAAACTCCTAAACAGAGAACTGTGTTAGGTTCCTGTTCTAGCAGCCCTGGCAGTGGAGGGGAACTGCTGATTAAATTAGTGTGAATCATTGACCAGTGAAATAAACAGTGAGTGGGGGGTGTTGGGGCAGCTGCAAGAGAATTGGAGATGCTCGGCAATGGGCCTTGCAAAGAGGGAATTGCAGGATAGGTGGAAGGAGGCATGTCTGAGAGTAATGGACATAGCGAAGGGTTCAGGAAGAAGCTGGAGTAGATTCTATCTATGCAGGTAGTATTGACTGCTGTTAATGTTAAAGCAATTATTCATTACTATGAAAACCATTTCCTCACTGTAACTGTACAGTCAAAGCTGGGATGAGAGAAGTCTGATCACAAAGGAGAGTGAGCTCTCCATGAAACATGCTTTGAATACCCCCCAACAGCCAAGTGTAGATTTAGTGATTTACTTCACTATTCCTTGAATGTTTGCTTTTTGGGTGGCTTTAAAGGAGGTAGGGGTTGGTGGCTGGTTTGTGTTTTAAGAAAAATAGAATTGCTTCCAGGATTATTCACCTTTTAGAAGCTTTTCTCTGGATTTAAAACAAAAAATCAGGAAAAGTTTCTGTTTTCTGGTATTTATATAAGCTTTTTTTTTAAAGTGTTACTAGTTCTACTGCCTTTGGACAGGGTTTTAATTTTAAGTTTGCTTTCAAGTTTAGAACTTCTAGATAGAAAGATAGTAGCTTTCCATTTACTCAGTGGATTTGGAAATATTTTTGAGGTGAGTTTTTGCTGGATCAGTTGTATAACCATTTTTTTGTGTTACTCTGTCTATCAAACATCTTTTGGGGTTGTGATTCTCCCTCCATGCTCTGTTGTGAGGATCTCTAGTAGAAAAGAAATTGAAAAGTATGTGCTCAAAGAATCACAGTAACAGATACGACTTGTGTTTGTACTCTTTAAATTTAGAGGTTTAGAATATTAACACCGAAAATTGTTTTTGAAAAGTACCTGCAAAGCTTGCTTTTAAGTAGCACAGAATGGATGATACAAACCCCTACTTTTATATTATTGATGTTAGGTAAGAATTGTGATATTAATATGATGGTATTAAATGCTAAGTCTTTATTCATGTAGGTGGATGGAGTCCTCTGTTTCTCTTAATGAAGTTCAAGTATCTGGTGTAGGTTGCTAGGGTAAAGATGTATTAGTGGGAGACTTGATCTGAAATGGAGGCTGCATCAAATGTTAATAAGCATTGCTGTTTGTTTGTAACCTGTTGATGCAGCTGCTTTCCAAACTCTATTGCTATTAGGACTTTGACATTGGGAATTTTTTCTTACTGTTTTTACGTTCTTTTATTTGTGAGAGTGTAGAATTCTGTTCTGTAAATAGGTCCTCTGAAGGTTTCCATTTATAGTTGTTGTGTTTAAGCAAATATGTATCTTAGTTTTAAGAATTCACTGGATTGTAAATGTAATATGTTCAAGTCAGTCTGCCTGCTAGACCTGGTAAGGTTTTGTACGTAAGCATATTTTATGTTTTGGGAAAGAGAAAATAACTAACTGTATACAAGATTTGGTGAATTTGCTTGTCTTTGGTACGTAGGCTAATCATAAGGGAATGATTTTTACTTAGCATCATGCTTTAATGTATGCTATTTGCCTCTGACTTTACAGAAAATGAATATACAGTTTACTAAACTTGTACTTTTGGGTTGCTTTTCTGAAGATGAAGTAATGAAAACTATTAGTTTCTGATGAGCTGCCTGCTACTAGGCTGTAGTCAAGATAGCAATTTGTAAATTATGTAGTAGTTTTTTACTGGGATTGCTCTGCATTCCCAAATGGCCCCTGATTAGAATTATTCCTTAACCGTGTTTTGGGACATGGCTGCTTTCTAAGAAAAAAACTGTTTATTGACAGTTTACATTTGTTTTCCTGACCATTTCTACCTATTCATTGTAAAGTATCCAGTAAGCCAAGTATCACTGAAACTGTGCAGAACTTGGAAGAGAATGCTCTGCCTCTGTTTTGGCTGAGAGGGGAGGTGATGCTGTAATAACGTTACTGTGAATAATAGTAATTTAATGGCACCCAACTTGCAGTGGTAACTGCATTTGTTTACAAAGTCAGGCTTTTATGCAATTTCATAGGCATTTTCAGGGAAAAACCTCTTGCTATACAGAGATCATTCCCTATGTTACTCTTCAGTAAGAAAAAAAATGGTACTGGCAACAAAAGGCAGTTCTTAACACTAAGGCTTACATTTTGTCAGTAGTTTGTTGTAGTGTAAAAATGAATCCTTTCTGGAAGTAAATGTAGCACTTAAGAAGAAGAAGCGTTTCTTTATATTCATCGTAAGATAACAACAGTGTTTCTGTTTTCCCTTGTATTACAAAAGGGTCACCAGACTTTATTGTACTTCACTGCAGGTGTTCCCTGCTATAACTTCAGTATTAGAAGATTCTGTTTCCTTGAAGACCTTTAACAGACTTCCTAACTTACAAAAATAAAGCTACCCTAAAAAGTATCTAAGTCCATTACCTGTTCCTTTATCCCAGTGATATTTGCTAGTAGTATAAGAATGCTTTTAATATCTGTGTTTTTACTGTTCTACTCTGTTCTGCAGGTTTGCTTTCCTACTAAACTAGTGTGGGTTTCCATTTGATAGCATTAGCCTTAGCATTAGCCTTATCATACAGGGAATTCATGTCTGGATTTTGTCATGAACCTGTATCCCTTCAGTACTTCAGTCTGTTAGAGAAATACTACCATGGCACTTGAGGGTTACCAAACTTTTCCTGAACATTTTACTGCTTTTCTGAAATCAGAGCTTTCTGCCTGCATCTGTATGTACAGGGAGTAATCTCAGAATTATACCGTAGGTTAAAATTTGTATTTATTGACATTTTTGTCAGAAGTGTTGTTTTGTGAAAGAGTATTTTGAAATTCATTAATCTGTAGTAAGTGGAAGGTCTATGGCGATGAATATTTAGGGAACAAAATTGGGTCAATATCTGAAGTGTAAGCTTCTAAAACAAATTGCTCATCCTGTAAACTTCAACACTCTCTAAATTATTCAAAGACATCTCTTGAACGTGATATTCACCTATCTTCCTGCTGTGGTAATTTTAAACAGATACTGAAATAGCCTGGAATTCTGTTACGTAAACTTTTGCACCCCTTCTTTTCCTCTTGGGCAGTGTTTCCCTTTTTCTTACTGCTTTCATGCTTGTGAAGTGAGATGCATGTTCTAAGGCACAAATTGTACTTGCCTGTTGACTGGAAGTAGACTCAGGGAATACTATTCAAGAATAATCACAGAATGGGTCAGGTTGGAAGGGGCCACAGTGGGTCTGGTTCAAACTCTCTGCTCAAGCAGGGTCATCCCAGAGCACATGACAAAGGATTGTGTCCAGATGGTTCTTCAATCTCTCCAGTGACAGAGATGCTGTAACCTCCCTGAGCAACCTGTTCCAGTGCTCTGTTACCCGCGCAGTAAAGAAATTCTTCCTCATAATCAGGTGGAACTTCTGTGCCTCAGTTCCTGCTCATTGCTTCTTGACCTGTTTGGCACTAAGAGGAACCTGGATCCATCCTCTGACACCCTCCATTCAGATACTTACAGATGGTGATAAGGGTCCCCCTTTGGTATGTCCAGTTAGAAAGTTGGTCCTCCAGGTGACTGGAAAGGGAGATACATTTCTGAGCAGAAGACTGATAATAGACTTCGCTCTTTTTACCAGATGGATTAAGAGATGTCTGTTAAGCTTTTGTGGCTTTGACTTACATTTCCATGCATGCAGCAATGTTACATTGTGTTGGAAATTGGAAACCTAGGCCTAGAGATGCGTGATTAGGCCCTGTGGGACTTTGGAATAATCATCTGTGCCTTACTGCGACTGTTGTTACAGAGGAGAGTTGCAAAGGAATGGTCTGTCAACATTAAATGTAATTTTTTCTGTCGCAATGTTAAAACATTACTTTTTTTGTTTCTACAACAGCGGTATGATAAAAAATGCTAATACCCTTCTTTTGTCATCAGTCAAAAAAAAGAGATGTAAAACAGTATTCAAGTGCTTCAGGACAAGGAAAAGGCAGCCGGAAATATGAACAATTAGTGTCCAGAGCTAAATGAGCTAAATTCCCTGTGTCTGAGGGGTAGCAGAAATCTTCAGAAGGATTTTTTTTTTTGGTCTAAACATTTATCATTACTTTTCTGATACCTGTCAACTAATTTCTCTGACCTGCTGTATGTATTTAGGCATGTCAGTCTTTCTGAAAATACTTCCATGAAGAAGATTTACAGTTCCATCCCAGTTACACAGATTAGTTCCTCTGCGTTGGTTTCCCACATTTCTTAAATATTGCACTTTTTTATGTCCTTCCAAAGCAACAGTCTTCCTCAGTGTTTTTCTAGGTTTGTTGCTGAGTTTGTTCAAGCAGCAGAGTTATCAATTATCCATGTCTATCAGGGGCGAAAACAGGGAAAGGAAATTATGGTCTGTCCTGTTCATCTCATTTGTATGTTTCAAACATACCTATTCACTCGCAAATGTGGAAAAACCACAAAGAATTTTTTTTATTAAGGTATACAATAAGTAATGCACATTGGTTCATAAACTCTGCAATACAAGTTAGGTAATGTGCTCTACCTATTTCTTTTTTTCTGCTGTCTTTATTTCACATAATTATGATCTTCTGGATGCTGGTGTCTTCATACCAGCTGTGCCCCTTGAATAACATAGGGGGGAGTTCAGATCTCATCTAGTTAAGTCATTCAAGTAGATTCCTCATTCAGACACCTGCTGCTGACAGATTAACAAAGACTTAATTTTAAAAACTGTTCATTTGAAAGAATGCTATTTATGCTTGTTTTAATACAAGAAATAATATGATCCTCCTCAAGTAGTGTAAAGTTCACCTCTTACTGGCTAAACGCTGTCTATAGTAATGGTTGCAGTTTTTGTATAATCCTTTTGAGAGTGTTTACTTAACTAGGGAAATAAAATGAGACACTTAGCCAATCAAACAATTGTAAAATAGATTTTGAATTTGTAAACGTAATAAGCAGCTTTTGTTAAGAGGCTTATTTTCCTATAGTAAGGTAGTTCCAGGAAAGACCAGTTGAATTTTATGTATATATTTAAGAATTACTTAATGGGAAGAGGGATGAATTGTCTTGTCACCTATTGTACTTAGATGCTTGAAAGCCCTGTTGCTCAATACCTTTGTTAAGATGAACTAAGCTTTGTTAAGCTGAGCTGGGCCAGCCTGAAATAAAGCTGTGAATCTGTTTTTTTTAAAACCACAACACTATATATATTAATTCTTAGGTCAGTCCTTGCTTGCCATATTTGCTTCCACCCTGAGCTGTGGGCCAGCATTCCTTTATTAATGAAGAATTTCTATGTGACAGAAATTAATTTGACTTGCCTTTTTTTTTTTTTTTTTTTTTTGGAGTGTTAGTAGTATCACTTCTTTTCAGAAACAATTCCCAGATAGAAATTAAATAAGCATGAAATTAAAATTATACTTGTTGCACGGTAATAAGTACACATGGCATAGTGTGTCCAGAACTGAAGATGTATTTTGTCTAAACCTAATGATTTCTCAAGTTATGTAAAAGTTTAATGACCAATTGCTGCTTTTAATACTAAGTATTTTCAAGCTAGCTTGCTCATTTGTGGTGAAAAAAATAACATGTCCAAGAAAAAAGGAGTAATCTTTCTGAAAAGAGAAGTATTCCAGAATTCTGTATAGGCAGATCACTCAGTATGTAAATTTTAGGTGAAATAATGCTTTCTCTGTTTTATTGAGACATGGACATTGCTGTAGTCTTAGAAGAAAAGAAAGTTCTCTTCAAATAACAAATATTAGCACTCAAGGAATGATCTGGTATTGAAGTGGAGATTGGTTCTTCTGTTGTGTTTGATGTATCTTGAGATACGAATTTGAGATAATCTGACTTACTATTTTTAAGGCACATTTAAGAAGGGAGATACATGGTGCCTTTTTTCTTGCCTTATTTTAATGTGGCTAGACATTGATTCTGCCACAGCCTTCTTATTAAGGATATAAGTGCGTTACTTACGTGTGTGACTAACCATGTTGCAGGATTGCAGTAATGTTTTATAACAGAGACTCCCTTTTTTTAGTACTTCTACAACGCCGTTTACTTGTTGAATTGCTGATTCTGAATGGTGCACGCTCAGTTGAGATGAGGGAAACTTGAGATGGGATGAAGGTCTCCAGCATTTATCACACTGTATGGCACTACCTATGTTCATAAAAGCCTGTAGCTTCACCTTCCTTATTCTAAGCCTAGTAATGGAAACATTCAATGCAAGTTCCTCTGTAAGTAATATTACATTCACAGGGTCTTCTGTTTAAATTTCTCTGTCCTCAAGAAGCTATCCTCAAAACATCAAAAGAAATTTGAGAGTTGCTAAACAACCTGGCCTTGTTCTTAATTAGCCTTATTTTTACACAGTGGATTCTGTTAGGGAGATTAAGTTGTCATATCTTACTTACTTGTTTGGAGCTTCTGAGTGGGAGTACTAATTTGGTTCTGTGGATACATAGAAAAAGGGAAAATAGTCTCAGAGCTGTGTTTGGGCAACTGCTTTTTTTTTCCTTTGTAAGCAGAAATTGTTTTGCGTGACCCCTGATTTTAATCAAACTGCAGTTTGTGATGACTGGTTATGGTGTGTCAGTCTTTCACAGTATTACTCTGCTGTTTGTAATCTTAAAATACTGAAATACACAGTTTTCATGAAGTGTCTGCATTCGAGTAACTCCCATCTGAGGTGTGCGTTGATAAACATCAGTGGTTCTTCCAATGTTTTATGTTCTTTGAGAAGCTCCCTGAATGAGAAGTAAAATTTATGATGTTTGCCCCCTCCCCCTCCTGCAATGTTAAAGGAATTGTTTATCATTTTAATATCCCTTGAGCCTAATTTTTGTGAAGCATATGAGTATGTGCCTGTTGCCCCAGATGACTAGTATATTTTTAGAAATGTCTTGAGTTCTCTAGATTTATTGGCTTTCGAGAGGGAAAAAAAACTTATAAATTTGGAATTATCTGCTGTCAATTAATGTGAATCAGTAATTACAGAAATAGAGATTCAGTCTTCTGCTTACTGCTAGTTGATGAGTTTTGTGGAAGTGTTGTTGCTGGAGGTAGGAGAGTGTGTTGTGGTGCTGTTAGGCGGCCGTCACTGAGCTCCCCTCTCTTAGTGCTGTATTACAGTATGTTCATGGGAGGGTCATTTGGATTTCGTGGTGTGTTGCTGAGGGGGGCTGAGAAGGGGGAAATTCAGTCTATTGCCCATTTGCTGTGCTGATCCATGTGGAGTTCAGATAACGTGGTTTTAGTTTGTGGTAAGGATTCTAGCTGTCAGTTTAACACATCTGTTTTTGCAGGTCATAATAATTAAAAAGTCTCCATATGAAGCTGCTACTTGAGGTGAGAAGAACCTCTCTTGAGCAGTCTCTGACACTGTATTAGAGATGTAAATGTTTTATGAGCTACAGTCCAGAACGAAGGCAGAGTTCGGCTTTATTCTCCATCTACCTCCTTTCTTTTTAGAGCAATGTCCTGCTCCTTAGTACATATATGGTAATGTTAATTAGTGTTGCAAGCTTAAAAATACTTTAAACTGTCATTAGTGATGTTTAACAAGGAGTTTGTTTTTTTATTAAACACACTGAAATCTTTTGGTATCGTGAGCCAGAGAGTTAGGAATATGACTCTGTGTTGCTGAAATTCTCACATTTTCCATGGGTAAAACTGCTTAAGCTGCTTTTTTCAAGTCAATTGATCTCAAGTGAAGTGGGTGTCTTAGTAAATGTTCAGCAGTGTTGAGGATTTTTTTCTTTTATTAGGTGACCTGAACCTAAGGTTTCCTAAAGGGAGGAAATCACTGGTGTCAATCTGAAGAATTTGGCTACCCATAGTTTTTAATTTCACATAAATCCATTTTGTAGATTATAATTTGTTCAATCTACTTTAGTAACCTCTGAGTCTTAATAGAAATGTTTAGAAGGTGGTTGGAATTTGCCTTAATTATCGAGAAACAGGCCAATTCTTTCAAATGATACTGTTTACCCCACTTCAAAGTAAAGAATAAACATCTTTATGGGTGATGGTAAAATTATTTGTCTAGTCTTTGTTTATTATTATTTCAATGGTTGAGGTATCAAGGAAAATGACAATATACTGTTTTCTTTTTGATGAAGAAAGTTGGTGGAAATTCTGTCTAGAGTGTGCTAAAAATCCAGTTTTCATCCCTTAGGCTTTTTTCAGCTGTATGATTTGTGACATTTGAGTACTGGATCATACAGTAGCTCACTGCATTCAGTGTACCTTGCTAGTGAACCTGATAGTTTTCAAAGAACTAATTAAAAAAAAAATGTAGGCAGAAAAGAGCAAATTAAATGTACTGTACATTATGCAATGTGTAAGATTTAACTTTTATCTTTTTCATTTTAATAATCAGTATTGCCTTGGATTTTGCTCAGTATTGCATTAGTAAAACAGTATGAGTCCTTGACTTTCATTAGTTTACTGCCCCTGACTTTTCCTTCTCAGGGTGTCGTTGTCTTACTACCATTTTAGAAGAAAAATTCTATTATGAATGAAACTACATGTTTACAGTATAATTTTCATCTGTTATTGGTTGTTTGTGCCACTCCATGTATGTATGACTCCTGGTTTGTTTATAGTAATGTTTATGGCTGATGTCCATCAAATTCTATGTGAATGGTAACTTTCAGGAAAAGAGAACTTCTTTACATTGGAATGATTACCCTGTGACTTGGATAGTGCAAAACAATACAGACTTTGCTGTCCTGGATTGGCAGTGTGGCAGGACAGAAGGATAGGGAATGAAATAAGACTTTGTAAGTTTTTTTGCTCAATAGAGCTACTTGTTGACTGCTATAAAACATTTATTTGGGGGGGCATAATGAGTATGTAGTTGGGCAGTACAGTGATCAGGCTAGATTTCCTTTCTTTTGGCAGAGCATTGTGCATTCAACTTTGTAGGTTATGGATTTCTGGAAAATGTTACTTCACAGTTGGTGTGTTCTCTGAGGCTGCTGCTCTGCTAGGAAAATTGCAAGTTTTTATGCTTTTGGTTGCATATGGAAGGCAGCCATGTTTATTTCAATACAGCAGGTCACATAAAAAAGCAGTGAAGAAAAATTGTTCTGTCTTATTACTTTTACATTTGGCAAATCAAAAATGGCCATGCTAGCCTGTTCTGTTACTGCTGGCATGTTGGGTATTGTGTTCCTATTGTGTTGCTTTATTTCCTCCCATATGCAGTACTTTAGAAAGTGTTCTGCACAAAGATTTGCACTGAAGTAACAAAGCCAGTTGAAATACACTTTAGACGTTTTAATTTAGGCTTATCCTAGATAAATTTCTATCATTTTCACTGTTTGAAGAAGTCTTCTCAATTAGTTATCCCCATAAAATATCACCACCATAAACTATCTTCCTGTTTTCTCTGTTAACAACCAATTAGTATCTGTCATTTGGGTAGTATTTGTTCTTTTGAGAAAGTTGAGGTTCTGATATTGTCTCTAGTTTAATGAATTTGATTGCATGTTAGCTGAGAGGTGGAACATGGAGTCATGGAACAGTATGTATGGAGTTGTCACAAATGTAATGACCTTCCTTGCTTTTCTGCTGCCAAGTGTTTCTTTCCACATGCCTAATAGGTGGGCACAGAAACAGTGACTCTCATAGAACCCTTCCTGAATCCCAGTTCCCTCTGGAGGAGCTGAAGGAGCAGACTGTCTTTGAGTTCCAGCTGGTGAGCACTTGGGAACTTCCTTTATTTTATATCTACACTGACATTTTTTATTATAGACAAAATGAGAGGATATTAGCAAGGTATTTTTCTGGCTGAAAAGAAAACATAAATGCTCTATCAGTGGTGAACTGTATCAAGTTAACTGTCATGTGGTACAACAGTATATATACTGCAACTCGAATGTCTCTCTGTTCCAAGTTGTGCATTTCAGTTGGAGATCTTATGATTATGATACTGTACAATGTCATGAACCAAAAAGAGTAAATTAGGCTAAGATACTTGGATGCCAGAGGATGGCGGGGAATGCACAGTTATGTATTTGATTATTCTAATCAAGTGGCAAGAATTTATTTTAGGTGGTTGCAGGTAGATGTTGTAATTGCCAGTATAGGTGTATAGGTTTTGGAAAGGAAAGAGTTTCGGCTTGGTCTTGAAAAATGGCAGGGGAGAAGGGAAACCAGGTGATTCATTAGAGCAGTCTGATCTTAGTTAACTCAGAATTTGAACTTTTTATAATTTCAGAAGTGAAGTGGTGTTAATGGAGATGCTAATTAAGTGTGGTTAATGGAAATGTTAATTAAATGTGATAATTGCTAGAGAAAGTTGACTGTATTGCAAATGGAGTATTCTTATTTCATCCTATGTTAAATCTGTTTTTCAAGTCTGGCACAGTTTTGAACCCTTGTTGCAGTTCAAAGTGTCTTGGATTCAGCAGCTGGGATATGGAAACAACTTACAAAAACATTAAAATGAGTCTTAGTGTGACAGAATCTCAGATCTGTAGTAGGCATTAAGTCAGTTTTGCATTGGTTCCCAGACCTTTGCTCTTTGTGCTTTCTGGTGATCTTCCTGCATTAGTAAGGAGGATGTGATTTTTGTTGGAAAGACTCAGAGATAGCTGTGATATTTTAACCTTGACTCTGACCTGCCCTATGACTTGTTCATCACTAGGGAAGACTTGCTCACATGGTTGCACTACTACAGTAAGTAGTAGTGCTGATGCCCTTGTTGGCCATCTTCCAGTTAGGAGTAGCTCTTTCCAGCTTTAACTGCTTTCAAAATAATGATTAAACTGAGGAAACTCACTGTGATTGTGCACTAAACATTTCCATGGGGAGTTCTGAAACTGGAGTATTTATAACACAGTATGAATTTCCCTATGGCATGTCAAAGATATATTAGCAATTGCTAAATCTGAAAATACGCTAATTAAGGAGTTTAAAAACACATCTTTGTTCCTCTTTACTGAAGAAAGTGGAACTAGTAAGGAAGGTCTAACTGTAAAAGGAAAACGTAAGAAGTGCCATGGGGAGCTGTCTCAAGGGACAGTTGTATGCTATCTACCTTACCAGGCCTGTTTCTGGGGTATGGACTAGTCTTAGTGATCCTGTTCTCATGATCTGCTTTGCCAGACGTGCAGCTGGGAGATGCAGAGCTGTTTGCAAGTCACAGCCACCTTAAAATGGCTTGGAGTTAGGCTTTGCTAATGGTGAAGCCTAGCATTCAAGTGAGGGGAACCCCCCTTGTTTTTAGAGGTAGACTTCTGCTTGTGGGTTGCTTTCTGGCCTGTTAAACATCTTCAGCAACTTTCTCAGACAGCCTGAGCTGGCACTGCTTGCTTGGCTGGGTTGTGAGATTCCTGGATGATGGCTGTGAATGGATTTAACCACATACTAAAACCTTGCTGCCTCAGTGTGAAAAGGTAATTTGGTAATATGGTTGTCATGTTTACATACAGTCTTTAAGCCCTTAACTTGGATGAAGTGCCTAAAATTCTCGTTCTCCAGAGTATAATCTGCTTTGGTCTTGGAAGCTTTCCAACAGCAAATAGCAGTTTAGCAGTCCTGTTGTATGCTCATTCCTGAAGTTTGGGTAGAGATCCAAACATAAAGTGGTATTATGTGTAAAATAGAATTGAGGTATGGGTGGTGAACCCGCACCTGTGATTACCCCGTGTAACTGTCCCAGGCACCATTGGAACATGTTTATGGCTGGCCCTGTAAATGCTTGTCCTGGTGGCCCGAGGCACTTGGCATTGCTGGAGCAGCCATGATCAGTTTTTATGCAGCTGAGGCTAGCTCAGTTAGGACAGGATTCCAGAGGGATGGAGCCTGTGGGTGGGCAGTCTGGGAGGCCCCTGGGGCCCCTTCTGAAGAAACTGCTGCATAGTAGGTGTTTCTCTATCAGGACCAGCTGGAGGTGGGTGTGACTTGCTGCAGCTGCTCAGATACTCCTGCAGAGTGCCTGGTGATTCATTACTAGGGCTGGGCACAGTGTGAAATTAGGGGCATGCTGCTGAGCTGATAGACCGTGTGGGATTTGAAAGTCTGCACAGTGAATTTGAGGGGTTTGTTTATGGGTTGGGTAGAATTGGCTTTACAGTATTTTATTGATGTAATAGGTATGTTGTTGGCTCTTTCTCGTGTTTGGAAAGTGCCTGTTAGATTCCATTCACTGTGGCGGTGTATTTAGGCCACTACAGTATTTAAAAATCACGGTGTACATGTTGAGCATGCTGAACAAAATACAGTGTTACTGCATCCATAGTACGGGATTACAGTAAATTAAATGCATTGGTCCTTTCTGATGTTTTGAAGGGACTGTTCAAACAAAGCCGTCTGATAAATTTTCATCTCATTTTTTCCTTGAAAAAGGGAGATGATTTTACCTCATAGCAGAAATTAATTAAAATACGTCTGTATTGAACAACCTATAAAAATACATTAAGAAATTTTAATCTCAGTAGAAGGCTATAGTAAATAAAAGACTAAAAGAATGGCTAATACAAAAATACTAAACAGCTATTTCACTCTGGTCAGTGTCTAAAAAAAAATTGAGACTGTTGGTGTAACTGAGGAGTACATTTGTACTTGTAATTATGATATACTACTTATATCTAGGAAATCAAATGCTTCTGTAAATGTATTTTTGTTGTTGTTGTTAGGCATGTGCGTCACAAGTGTGTGATGGCTGTAAATACTGCTTTGACAAGCCTAACTTGCCCTGTGCTGTCATTCTGCCTGGCTCTGAGCATGCAAGATACTTTTGATGTAGGACTATGGTCTAGCTTTTGAAAGACTGTGTTTGAGTATGAGACTTACTCCTCTGTTTTCCTTTTTTTCTTTTTGTTTTTCCCCTCATATCTTTATGAGAATATTATGAGAATAACATACAATTTAGCCAAAATAGTGTAGTGAAAAATTTTGAGATAGTGCTGGTTCAGGTTGCAGTAACTTGTGTGTGTGCAAATTGATCTTAAACCTTTGTAGGGCACTAAACAGTTTGGTGATGGTATACCTCTTTGCTTTTGTGATGGACTGTTTTTCTCACCTGCATGGTTAAAAGTGGGGAGGAAGAAGTTTGAAATAGTAATTTTGTCATGTATAGTTAGAAGGCTCAGAAGACAGAATTTGCGTTAGAATGACTCTCATTCTGCGCCATACTGTGTCATTTAGTAATGTTCTGTGTGTGTAGCTCTCAGAAGACTTTAGAACAATTTTTTTTTTTTTAATTACTCCATTCACTCCTACCTATCAGTCCTTTACTGTTCTTTTCTGTAATTTCCCATAAGACAAAGTCTTTGCCATTTTCAAATCACTTTGGCTTCATATTTAGATTGGCATACAACTTGTGAAGCAAATGGTACTTGATGTAGTACCCCTGGGTATTTAGAAATTTCTCAGTAGGGAAAGGGAAAACAAAGGCTGGGAGAGTGTTATATTTAGAATATCTAGGGTTTCCCTGAAATGTGTAAGAAATGATGTTTCTTAGTTTGGTGTGATTTATATGAACATTTAAAACTTAGGAAAAAAATTGCATAAAGAACAATGAATGAGTTTTTACTTGCTTAGAAATTTTAGAGATCAGGAAATTTAAAAGAAGTTTGCAGAGTTGAATGGATGTCCTTGTTTAACTGTAAATGGAACTGTTCAGGTGGCTTGAGCTTAGCCAAACAGATCTAAAAGGTGTTGAGAATTATCTCCTTTCTCATTTCAGCTGTTCAGGTGTTTTCACATTGAAGAAAACCAGGTTGCCTTGAAAAGTAGTTGGTAGGGAGGTCAGAAGCAGGTGGCAGTTTGGGAAATGTTGCTTTTGGTATTCTAGATGTCAGTACCTTTATTGCAGAGACTGAGGTGCCGGAAAATTTAGTCTGGTCTGTATGCATAAACAGAAGTAGTTACCTAGAGCCAATTACAAGTAGTCTCAAAAGAAAACAGCAGTTTTAAGGAAACAGCATTGCTTCAGTAAACTTAAAACCTGATTTTATGCATCTAACCATGCAGGCTATTGATAAGCCTATTTTAATTTTCTGATCTAATGTTGAGGAGAAAATGCCTTTTAATTTCTGAAGTGGCATGTTAGGACTCTTCAAAGCATCAAAATGATACAGGCTATTTGTTTGCTAGTAATGGAATAAAGTTTGAGAGTTAGACCAGTGAAGGGGCATACTGTGTTACTGTAGTTAGAAAATCAAAGTGTGTTTTATGCTATGTGAAAAAGAAATGTGCATGTGGTCTCTTGAAGTACTACTGCATCTGAACTATGCTGTGGTCCAGGGTATGGACAACTTGCCTTCTCTCCTTGCCTCTTCTTTCCCCTTCCTCCTCTTTAGAATGCAGGTGGTTGATTTCTCTGAAAGCATACATGGTGAAGTCTTTCTCTTTTCTTTCAGGGACCAGTTACTCTCCACAAGAAAATTCACACAACCACAGTGCTCTTCATAGTTCAAATTCACATTCTTCTAATCCCAGCAATAATCCAAGCAAAACTTCTGATGCAGTGAGTATTCGTGATTGATTTTCATCCATGTGTTGTCCTGTTTATATACACCATGTTTTCATAATTTTGTCTATGACAGGCAGCATGTACATTATGTGCTTGAGTTTTCCAACATCAGTATTTGTTTTATAACCACTCTGTAAACCCAACCTGCAGTTGTAGTATGTTTTAAAACTATTCTAACTGGTAATCATTAGAGCTTTGAGTTGCCTGTCATTAATTTTAAAATACTAGATTATTTAAATGATATAGATACAGTAATATTTTTCATTAACTTTGTAGTAAATCTAGAGCAGACAGTATGATTTTACTTATTTGCAGTACATTACATATTGTGAATTTTAGTCACCTCAGTACCAAAGTCTTAGTAGTTAGAATGGTATTTGTTTAAAATTGCCATAAAACAAAATTGGTCAATTTGTGATCTGTAGAAAAATTTTGGAAAGATAATAATTTTGAGGATGTTGTAAGGTGAAGGAGACTAATATTATCAGTATTGACATTACTGTATCCCACTAAACATACTATTAAATTTTGTTAAGGGGACTGATGGGAAGCTACTGCAGAATGCAACAGGAGCGTAGCGGTCATGTCTTCAAGCTATTAGTGAAACGGGTATTTAGAAATGGTGGAAGGCAGTGATATGGGTACATATAAGGATGTAATGTAGTTTTAAAAACAGTGAAAGCTATTAAATTTGTATATTAGAAAAAATTGTCTTTCATCCAACGCTGTTTGTATTTTAAAGGCTTATGATTCTGCGGATGATTGGTCTGAACACATCAGCTCTTCAGGCAAAAAGTACTACTACAACTGCCGAACAGAAGTTTCACAATGGGAAAAACCAAAAGAGTGGCTGGAAAGGTATATGTTTGTGTTTATTTTAATTGTATAAAGAACAAATATTCTTAAGCACATTTCAGAGCAGTTGAGCTTATCTAATAGATTACCGCTATAAAAGACTAAGTGGTCTAAGTCTGCTGTTTTCCTACCCTTACCATGACCTCTGGCACCTTTTTTATCCCTCGACAGTCCAGAGCCTCGAGAGGGAAGTATGGTTGGTTTGTGTGGGGATGGCTTTTTGTTTGATTGGGGGTTTTTGTTGTTGGGGGTTTTTTTGTTTCTTGTTTTGTTTTGGGGTGAGGTTTTTTTTGTTTTGTTTTCTTTTTTTGACAAGATTGGTGAGCTAAACTGGTATAATTGTGGGCTTCAACCAGCACAGATGTAAGGAAGCAGTGGCTAGAGTTTGCTAACCCCACCTGTAGCAGCAAGCTCTTAACAGTTTAATTCATCTCATGTAACTTACAGAAACTCTTATATTATTAGATAATGTAAGTTCTTAGCTAACTTTTGTTTTCTTTTCTTCAGAGAGCAGAGGCAAAAAGAAGCAAGCAAAATGTCAGTTAACAGTTTTCCAAAAGATAGGGATTACAGAAGAGAGGTGATGCAGGCGACAGCTGCCAGTGGGTTTGCCAGTGGAAGTATGTGGTTTTTTTTACAGCAATATATTCTTGCCTTGTTTGCATTACTGTTTTCTTTTCCAAACTTGAAAAAAGTTAAAAATCCCTTTCCTAGCTGTTTTTCCTCACCTTTTTATATATAAAAGCCAAAGTGGAAAGCACAGTTAAGTCTCCCAAATGTTGTTTCTTTCAATAACTTTACTAGTGCAATACTTGCTTAATGCTTTTCATGGTGCTTCTCCTTTTTGTGGCTTTTACTGCCGAATTTAATTTTCTTCATGGGTAGTTACTTAAACAACTTGCATAATCTGTAGTTTAGTTGGACTGTCATGATCACTGCTAATGTCATATTCTGAGCTTAAAAGTAAAGATTTCACATCTATAAATAATAACCTCATTTAATGGATTTTGATATCAGGGTTTTCAGAGGCTTGGATGTGTTACTGAGAGCATATTTTTACCTCATCATTACTCTTAGTGAAATATTCCCTGGACTAGAAATTTCTGTAACTTGGAGATTTTTGTCTTGATACCTAGCTTTAATCTTTTCAATTTTTTTTATGGAAAATAGTTGTACTGTAAGATTCTGTCTGTATGCTGATGTAGTTTGGGTAAATTTGTAGCATAGTTCTCATAGTAGTTTAAAAGTAGAAGCCAAAGTATTATTCTTCACCCACGCTCTTGGGATTTGGCAAGGTAAAGATGTATAAAGGGCTGTTTTTCTGTGTACACTGAAACTAACTGCGTATGCTAAAATATACTGGATGCTACAAAAAGATAGCAGACATGCATAATGCAGTGAGTATTTGGTTTATGACAGGTGAAAAATGTAAGAATCTGTGAAAAGAACTACTCTGTATTTGCTTGGTATGTTCACTTAGCATATTTTAAAGTCTATGATCGTGTGACCAATGCAGATTAGTCGCTCATTTAATACATATAAATGTCTTGAATTAACAGTAAGTAAATTTGTTGTAGTAGTACTCAAGTGACATGAAAAGGAATTCTTTGAAGGCTAGAATGTGAAACTATTAAATTATACTTGATGTTCAGGGTTTTTGATGAACAAAAGAAAAATGGCACAAATTATCTCTTCACACTAAATACAAGATGGAAATAATAGATCTTGATTTAGATTTTTTTAGGAGACTTCAAAAGTTAACTTGACTGTAACACTCGTTATAAAGCAGCCTTTCATCAAAACACAGTACTTAACCGGAGCTCTAAATCAAGCAAAGGTCAGAGAAAATGCATTTTGTCAGTGAGTAGAATTAAATTTTGCCTTTTTTGATGCTGATCTGCTTGAGGCTTTTTTTAATCATAAGAAGTTCAATCAGCTCTAGTTGTTGGTGTGCAGCTGTATTAATCAGTGACTGCAATCTCAGACTTGTTTCTAATTTAATCTTTTTTTTCTTATTGCAACGTTCCTTGGGGAATCCTGAAAAAAAGTGGAAGACAAGCATTCCAGTGACACCAGCAGTATGCTCCCACAGAATATTTTATCTCAAACAAGCAGGCACAATGACAGAGACTACAGACTGCCAAGAGCAGAGACTCACAGTAGTTCTACTCCAGTACAGCATCCCATCAAACCAGTGGTTCATCCAACTGCTGCCCCAAGCACTGTTCCTCCTAGTCCATTTTCTCTACAATCTGATCACCAGCCAAAGAAATCCTTTGATGCTAATGGAGCATCTACTTTATCAAAACTGTCTACATCCACATCTTCCATCCCTGCACAGAAAACAGAGAGAAAAGGTATGTCTACTGAAATTCCCTCTAGTATTCAAGATTATGCATTGCATTACATTGCTTGTTCAAAGTGCATTAGTACTAAAGTTCAAGGATATTTTTCCTGTTTGGTTGTATGTGCTTAGAACCTGATTACTGTTTCGATGTGTTTATTTTCCCCTAAACCACATTTGCTATATCTTATACAACTTCAAATTGACACTGTGATACTTGCTATTTACTGGCTTATTCTGCAAATTAACATTTCAAATGATAATTTGAAAGCTGTATTTTAGTAGAACATATTTTAATTTTTTCTCTCTTGTTGTTCTGGATCTTTGCCATTTATTTGAGTTGTTATGCAGTTACACAGTTTGAAAGTCATTTTGGACCATTATGTTTATGAACTGCTGTTACTGTTTGGAGTGTCAGTGTCAAACCTTTCAGTCAACACAAGCACAATTCTTACAGAAAGTGAGAGTTTTCTACATGTTTGTGAGAGCTAATCTGTTTTGTTCTTGAGAAATACTGGATCTTCAGTTCTAAATCTGCTGATAGTTTGTGTTTCTGTTATCTGATAATACCTGTTAGATACAGTTTGAGTCAAGTGAAGATCAGGACTTCACTGTGCATTGTTTGTGACCTTTCAAAAGTCTTATAGTTAGCTTTACTTCATTGTTTTAGGGAAGAAGAGTTCAAGAAGACTGAGAGAATGAGATGTGTGTCATTAGTGATAGTATGTTACTTTGGTATAGTCAAGTTTTAGAGTGGTATGGTATTGTGTAAGAAAATACTATTTTGGGGGCTTTGGGAGGGGGAAAAGTAATTTTTGATAATCATGTTGGGTCTAATTTAAAATATTGCATAATTAGTATGTAATTGAATTTTTTTTTGGAAGATGGCTTGCTGCCCTGTTCATACATGCAAGTTGGTCTAATTAAATAGTGTTGTTTTAAAAAGAAGACCAAAACAGACTCTGGTTTGACACTGGTCTTGTACTCTGTGTTTGTTTTCAAGTCTTCCACTTTCGTTTATTAAAAGAGGTCCAGCTTTTACACAGATTTAAGACACCTGGCCACCCAAAATATTCAAACAATGTCATACGTTGACAAATACTGCAGTGCAAGATAATTGGGCATGTAAAGAAATTTTATGTTTTTTCTTGACACTTTGTGTAATTTTTACATAACCCGGGTCATGAATACTGACTGTAAACTACAGAGGAACAGGTTACTTTCAGCAAGCCTCTTCCTGTTCAACACAGTACAACATGAAGTAAGGTGTACTAGTTCATGCATGGTTCTTGTACTGAGTGCAGTAGTTACCTGCTTCAGTTAAGCCTCTATTTTCTGATTGCAGTTTGATCCACTTGTACCCATTACAGTGGAAAACATCCATGTCAAGTGTTCTTTCCTTTAGAGTATCTACTCTATTTCCATTTCTATATTTAAAATACACTTGAAAACCCTCTTAGTATTATTCAATTCTGGCATGTTCTTGATTCCTGTTTGGTGTGTGATCAGATTTCATACTGGATATTCTTTCACTGCTTTATTGCACATCTTTTTCAATTGAGCAACTGACTCTTAACAGCAATTGAAGGAACTTCCCATTCTGACAACTGCTACAAATGCTGGCAGAGTTCTAATATTTCTTACATACAACATTAATTTGAGAACATACAGCTGGGTATAATGATGAAAACAATCACACAGGGCAGTCTTGACACTGTAAATCTTACTTCAGAATCCATATTACCATGGATGGTTTCATATTAATTAATTCACTGAATTTCTGTATTCTTAGGTATTTTTTTAATTTTATACGGGTTAAATGGATAGAATCTCTGTAATAATCATGCCTCACTGGTCTGTTTCATGGTGCTTGATTCTGAGCAGATATTGTACTTACTGAGCTTCAGAAAAGGGTGGATTACAGAAAGTTAGTAAATAATTGAAGAATTAGAATAGGTGAATGTTAGGCTTGGAATTCTTACTCTAGAAAATGTGATGACTTAGGTGTTGCTTTACCTCTTGTACAGAAACAGAAGAATTCAGTGCAGGTTCTGTCATGATAAAAGATCATCAAAGAGTACATTCAGTTGACTTTCCTTTTTCTTTTTTTGGGGAATGTCAGACTGTCTTTTTAAGGAAATTGAACCAGTACATTTTCTGTAGCATTTTGCATATTTAAATTTAAAAGAAGGGAAGAAGCAGTGTTTTGGATGATTTACTGTTACTCATTCTCTCAGAGGTGACTGTGAACCTGCAGTACTAGAGGTATGCTGTTTATAAAGTCATAAAGTATTTTTTGTAGCTGTTCTATGAATTGAAAATACAATAATTGTCCTGAGACACTTGGCTCAGACAATCTTTGAAAAGTGTCTTTGCAAAACTGAAAAATAGTTTGAGAGGTTTATGTTTACACTAGTAAAGCAAATAGCCTTTGATCTTTTTTTTTTCTGTTCAGTGACTATGCCATCCCTCTCTCTTTCTAAAAAGAGGTAAAGCTGTATTTTTTTGCTTATAAAAATAGGTTGGTCCAAATGACTGAATATTATGTGCAGTAGTCCTTCCTTAAATGAATTCTTGCTTCTCGTGAATGTGTTGCTGGTTGCCTTATGCCGGCATATATGTACCACTGTTTTAATAGTTCTGATTTCAGTGTGTATTTTTAATGCAGTAATAGTTTTGAACAGCAGAACAACAAAAAAAAACCACAAAACCCAACAAAAATGCTTTTTTCAGCTCAATCTCTTTTGCTGCAGGGGTATGTTGTAGTCCCACAAGGAGATTGAATAAAATCCCTGGCTGAACTATAGCTCAGCTGTTAGCAGTAGTCCTCTGCCCTCAATGGCTGGCAGTAGTGGAGAGTTCCTGGGGAACTATTTGACCTCTACCCTTTGGTTTGAATGTTCCAGTCAGAATCTGCTGCTTCTGTTTGTGCTCACTGTGAGTGCTTTATGCAGGTAAAGTGTGGGGTTGCTTTTCCTACTTTCTGGCTGCTTTATCTGTAGGGCACATCACATTTTCCTATTTCTAATTCAGAATGAAATGTTGTATTGTCCATATCTTAACAGTGTGTCTGTCTGTAGGATACTGCTTCTCACACCTTTCCTCCAAGTCCCATCAGGCAGCACTTCTGTTTCTAGTGCAGCAGTACTCTAAAATTTTTATGAGAACACAGCAAGCTGGCCAGTGCAATGCTGGGTGGGTTGTGACTCTGGTGCTTCTTTTCCTTTTCTCACCCCTGTGGTTTTCTTGTAACACTCACTAGTCTTTAGTGGTCAGTTATTAACATTGCTTCTGGTGTTGTTGCATCTTCTTTGGCTGAGTTTTGCAGTTTCAAGTATATTATGCAATTCATATGTTGGTTAGAAAAAGTTACAATGTGAGAATGTTAGAAATTTCTTCCAATACTTTGTACTTGTTTGGTGAATGTTGCTGTTACATTTATTTTGACAGCAGAGGTAAAAACCAAAAAATTCAGTTGTAAGACTGGAATAATCCAAATGTGAGAAATACGGAATTTTTTGTATTTTAGATAATTTGAGTATTTTTGAGAACCTAGTTGCTATTGTTACTATAGTTTGATTTGGTCAAATGTGTTTACAGAATGCATTGCTTTTAAATATTTATGTATTTTTGTTGTGGCTTAAGGTCCTTAGTAGATCAGAATTGAACTATGTAAAACAGATAAATGTGACTACCAGTGCTCAGAGAACTTAGTTGGTGAACTGTACACTCCAGGTGCTTCAGCACAGAAAATGTGTTATGATTTTAATCATCAGCAGAAAATAAAGCAATTCTCTTAGCTGTTCTGGATAGTAGTTTTTTAATCAGTGAAGCAGAGATGAGGTTTATAGGGCAGTAGGATACGAATGTCTGAAAATTTTGTAATGCAGTTTTCCTTCCACAGAGAGCACACTGTGAGAGCACACATGCCTAATAGTTGCTACCAGTGCAAAGATAACAGCTCAAGCTCACAATAGAGTGGTAGGGTAATATTGTAGTTTTGGATCCAAAGGACTTTGAATGCATTTGTTTTGTTTTAAATGGGATAAAAATTACATCAGTAGTAAAAGCTATTGGAACACTCAAAGGGTCATTTTAATAATTTAGGAATCATCAAGTCAGCAGTAGTGGATAATTTGCATGTCATTAAAAAAAAATCTTTGTTAAATCAGAATAAGAGCAAGCTTATATGTAGCATTAATTTAAAGCTAGTCATGCAGGGAGTACTTGTATGTTAGCTGTCAAAAAGAGGACTGTGAAGGAAAGACCTTCCTTCGCAAAGAAAGCATTTCCGAGTTCTTTTTTCCCACCCAGTTCTCTGTCACACTAGTATGCCTGATGAGCTCAGCTCACCCTGGTTAGGAGGAGAGTAAGCAAGTTACAGGTGCTTGCAGGATTCCAGCAGGCAGAGTGGGGTGGCAGAGGCACAGCAGAGGTGTGGGACTGTCAGGATCGAACCTCTTCATTGAAGCAGAGTCAGAACAGTCAGAAGAGATGAACAGTCAGAAGGCTTTGATTTCCACCCCCTTGCCTTCAAGCTTGTAGGCTCAGGGTTGCCTTTTAGAATGTCCATCCTGGTGGATCAGCTGTTTGCTTAGGAGCAAGGGTTCTTGTCATAAGGGGCACAGATTGGTGATGGCAAGGTTCAGTACCATGTTTATGTACTGACTCAAACTGAGAAGCTAAGGGTGCTTAGAAAAAACTGAAGAACATGGTGGCATGACTGCTGAAAATGATCTGTTATTTTTTTTCTGAAAGGATTGTTTGGCCATGTTATTAAAAAATTCCCACTGCTTGGAGGCATCACACCAGAAGGTTTCCATTTTGACTTGACCTGGCATTTCTGCTTCTGCAAAAACTTAACAAACCTCTTAGCAAAACTTAGAACAAATGTGCACCTTGTAATGTGAAATCCTGACTGATAACTTGGATTTCTTTCCTTTTTGTCCAAAAAATGTGCTTGTGGGTCACACTCCAGCAGAGAAGGTTATGAATAGAAAGCTCTTCCCTAATCATTATGGCCTTCAAAAATTATTTTCATTATAAAAAGGTTTTTTCCTGCTCCATTTTAATGTTAAACCAATTAATAGTTCTTCCCATTAAGTTAATCTCCACATCTAATGGTGTTTCTTTTTGCCATGAGATTACTTTGTTTTCCTCCTTTTTTTTTTTGTTTTGGATGGCTTTGTTTCTTGGTCTTTTTTTTTTCCATGTGATTAAAGTTGATGGTCCAGAAAGTTGTTTTGTAGTTGTTCTATAATATGGTTTTGTATGTAGGTTGCATCTAATAAACTAGTTTGCATAATTATTAGAAAGCATACTGTATTTTCACGTTATTGCAACAAAGTGAATGGATCTTTTTAGAAGCATTTTAAAAGCTCCATATATTGAGACTTTATTGTGCATAGCTTATAATGGAAAAATTGGTGCAAGGTCATATTTTTAAAATCACAACAAGTAATTTTAAGTATTATTTTCTTCTTTTTTTAGTTATTCGGAGGAAGAGATAAAACAAATTTTATTTAATGAAGTTCTTAAAGCTTGGAGAGATTGCAGCACGCTAAGTTCTAGCTTTGTTTTTTATTTAATTTTTTTTATTTAAAAAGCTTTCCTTGGGACTTTCATGATAAAAGCTGAAGTTTTAGGTGAGGTTAAAGAGTCATTTGCATAGTATTTGTTTAGACATTGATGTTGACAGTGAAGAGGCTGCAGACTTGTCATGTTGCACTTCTTCAGCCACCGTCTGTGCTGCAAGGCCTGGAAAAGTCTTAAGCTGTTACGAAAATTTTTTTATAAGACATGGACTAATTTTATTTTCTGTTGGTAAACTTCCAGTTGTCATTTCAAAATTAGTCTGATGCTTAATGATTCAGATTAAGTTTATGAATGACTGCCATGTAATCCAAATCCTTATTTTGCAATAATAGTGTAGGTTGCTTGTTAAGGAACATGAATTGATGTTGACACAGATGTAGGGACCAGTGGATCAGAGCTGCAAAACTACAGAATTTAAATTTGTTGAGATATTTAACTTTTCTCAGCATGCTGTGTTCATCTTGACTGTGTTTCATGATGTTTGAGGGCTTCAAGTGCACTTAAGAACTACAGGATTGTATTATTAATAAGCATTTTAAAAAACTCTAATAAACTAGAAAATCGTGTTTAGATGTTGGAAAGTAAACTTAATTCTGTGGCAACATAAACAGTGTAACAGTCTCTCAAAGCAGATCAGAGAAAGGGAATTAGGGTGGAAAAGAAGGGAGTGAGGAGTTTCTGCTTCTATTTGTGGAAAAAGCAGGGGAAATGCACACATCCCAGTGAGGGATATCTGAGGGTTTTTGTCAGACAAATATTTCATCATGAGGCGTTCTGACTAGTTATATTAACTTCAAAAGGAAAAACTTGCAGGCTCTGTATAGCATCATAAATTAAACCAGGTTTTAACCTTTGTAATTACATTATACAAAAAGAGATGTTTGGAGGCTTTGTTTTATTGGCAGTATTTCTAGGATTTAATATCCTGTCTGTGAGCCATGAAGTAAGATAGATGGGTTTAAATTAAGGTAAAGAAGGTTGTGATTATATACAACTAATTTGTAGTCTGTATTTTTAGCATGTGTGTTTCCATCACAAAGGAGTTTCCCTCTGTGGAGAAGAGGTAAAGATTATGGGCTGAGATAAGAACAATTTATTGGAAACAGCAGTGAAATAAGAAATGGAACAGTAAAAGCAACAATATTATTAGAAGGGTGTGAAAGAGAGAGGAACAACTCACATGCAAACAAAAGCTCACGACGTGGGGGGACCACATTATGGGAACTACTGCCATCTTCCCCCACTGAAGAAAGACTCCCTTCCCCAACCCTGGCAGTGAAGTGAGGTGGTACAAAATAACTGCTTCTCCTGGCTGCTGCAGAAATTAACCCTGTCTGAGCAGAACCAGGATGTTACCCACCCTTTATTCTGTACCATCTTACATCATGCACAGATCCTACACCTTCCAACTGGTGTGCTCCCGCCTAGTTGCAAGCTGTATCGGGAGCTCATGATTGGTGTGTCTGAAGCAGTCCATACTCATTGTCCATGGTAGTTACAGCATACAGTGACAGTGTCATTCAACAGCCAGTGTTTAAAAATTTGGTATTACAGACTGCTCTCACGTAAAAATCAAATCCCATTGAGGTACACATAGTGTTTCCCCATCCCTCTGCATTACCAACCAAGTGCGTCAGGTCCTTGAGCAAAAACATGGATGGGTTTGCCTACCCTATGGATGGCTTTTGCCTTTGCTTGAGGAAGGACTAATCCAAACTGTCTTCCCTAACACATTCTTCATATGCACCACGGGGACTTAATCCCCTTCTGTGGTATATGGAGGTTCTGTTTGGACAGGACCAGCTCACTTGGTAGAGCCTCTGGTGTTAGCTAACTAGGTGGCCTTTGCTAAATGCATCTCCCAATGTGTGATGGTCCTACCACTCATTGCTTTCAATGTGGTTTTTAGCAGTCTGTTGTACAGTTCAATTTTCCCAGCGGCTGGTGCATGACAGGGAGTATGATACATCCACTCAGTACTGTGGCCCAGGTGTCTATGAGGCTGTTTTTGAAATAAGTCCTATTGTCTGATTCAATTCTTTCAGAGTGCCATGTCCCAAGGTGGTGTTCTGGGCAGTGGCATGAGGCACAGGGTGTGTCTCCAGGCATCCAGTGGTTGTTCCCGTCATTGTAAGCATGTAGAGCTTGCCCATGGCAGGTTTGTGGAAGTGTGGTATAATCAACAATCAGCCAGGCTTTCCCGTACTTACTTTTGACCATCATCCACTGTACAACAGGGGCTTTACCTGCTTGGTCTGTTTGGTTGCAGTGCATGTTTCACAGTTGCGAGTAACCTGTAAGATACTGTCTGGGGTTAAATCCACCCCTCAGTCGTGAGCCCATCAGTATGTTGCATCTCTTTCCTGATGATGTGAGGCATCATGAGCCCACTGAGCCAGAAATAATTCATGCTTCAGTAGCCCAACTCTTGGGTACAGAGAGCATCTGCATGACAGACTTTAGCAGTCAACTTCTCTACCCCGGTAGTGATATCTTGCCATAATACAACAGCCCAGATGGTTCTCCCTCTGTGCTGCCAATTGGTCTTTTTCCATCAGTCCAGCCACCGCCACAGAGCATTTGCTACCATCCCTGACTCATTGTAGAAGTAAAGTGTTGGCCATTTTGTCTCATTCAGTGATATCTAAAGCCAGCTGGATGGCTTTCATCTGTACAACCTGACTTGATCCACCTTATCCCTCAATAGCTTTTGTGGCTTGCCTCACAGGACTCAATACAACAGCTTTCCATATTTGATGTGTCCCTTCAATACAGCAGGAACCATCAGTGAAGAGACTATCACTTTTCATTTTCTTGTAGCTGATTATATGGTGTGGTCTCCTCAGTACATGTCACCATTTCTTGCCCTTCTGATGATGATAGTTCAAAATTTTCACCTTTGGGCCAGTTTGTGATGAATTCCAAGATCCAAGGGCGATTGGGGTTTCCTGTTTTAATTTGCTGTGTTACCAACATGACCCACTTGCTCCACATAGCATCACTGGCATCATGTGTGGAAGGGGCTTCCCCCTTGCACATCCAGCCCAGCAGTAGCGGTCAGGATGCCAGGAGTAGCTGTACTTTGGTGCCAGTCACTTCTGAAGCAGCTTGAAGCCCTTCATAAGTTCCCAGTATCTTTTTTTCGGTTGGGATGTAGCAGGCCTTGGATCTTTTGTATCCCTACTCCAGAACTCCAGGGGTTGTCCTTGAGTCTCCCCAGGTACTTCTTACCAGAGACTTCAGGAAGGACCATTCTCCCTGACTGCAGTGTGGAGCACATTTTTCACATCTTGTTCTGTGTTGACTGTCCCAAGTGCTACTGCATGATCCTGTTTTATTTTGTTCAAAAGCTTGTTGTTCGGAATTCTGCTTCAAATTGTTCTTCCATGTTACATGATAGAGTGGCCTGACAATCTGACTGTAATCTGGAATATGCATTCTCCAAAAACCCACAGCACCTGGAAAAGCTTGTGCTTCCTCTTTGCTCACTGGTGGGGACATAGCTGCTATTTTGTTGACCACAGCCATTGGACTTTGATCATGTCCGTCTTTCCATTTTACTCCTAAAAACTGAATTTCCTGGACAGGTCCCTTGACCTTACTTTGTTTTATGGCAGAATTGGCCTTCTGGAGGATTTGGATTATCTTCTCCCTTTTCTCAAAAACTTCCTCTGCTGTGTTCCCCCACATAATGATGTCATCAATACACTGCAGGAGTTCTGGAGCCTCACCCTTTTCCAGTGCATTCTGGATCAGTCCATGGCAAACAGTGGAGCTGTGTTTGCTCCCTTGGGACAGTCGGTTCCAAGTATACTTCACACTCCTCAGGTAGCAGCAAACTGTGGCCTGCATTCTCCTGCCAAAGGAATGCAAGAAAATGTATTGGCAGTGTCAATGGTGGCACCACTTCCCTGCCTTGGACTCCAGTTCACACTGAAGTTCAAGCATGTCTGGCACAGCAGCACTCAGTGATGGCGTGACTTCATTCAGGCCACAACAGTCCCCTGTCAATCTCCACTCTCCATTGGATTTAAACACTGGCTGTGTGGGCTATTAAAGTGTTGTCTTGCTGACATTCCCTGGCTCTCCACAGATCATCTCATGGATGGGGGTCACAGAGTCCCAGTTGGTGTGGTATTGTCAACAGTGACTGTTGTGGTAGCAATTGGTACCTGTTGTTCTTCAGCTCTCAGCAATCCCAGAACAGAACGGTCCTCTGACAGACCAGGCAAGGTATTCAGCTGTCTAATTTCCTCTGTCTCTAGAGCACCTATCCCAAACGCCCACAATGCCCTTTTGGGTCCTTGAAATACCCTCTGCAGAAGTAATCTGTGCCAAGGATGCATGGTGCTTCTGGGTCAGTCGCAGTGGGGTAGTTTTGCCATTTATTCTGGATTCCAGGTGATTCACTTCAGCTTCCAGTACAGTCAGCTTTTGGGATCCTCCTGTCACCCCAGAAATACAGATGGATTCTGCCCCTACATATCTTGATGGCATCAGGGTACATTGTGTGCTGGTGTCAGCTAAAGCCTTATACTCTTGTGGGTCTGATGTGCCAGGCCATTGGATCCACAGAGTCCAATAGATCTGATTGTCCCTTTCCCACATCTGGTTGGGGGCAGGGCCCTTTTAGTGCTGGTCATAGTTCTCATTGCTCACTCCTTGTAAATATGAACTGGAGGTCCCTTCTAGAGGATTAGAAGTAACATCAGCTCTTCTATCTGAGGACTTGCCCACTGAAAACTGGAGTGGCATTTGTCCTTGAAGAAGTTCCTGTGGCGGTTGTTATTCTGTTCAGCTCACATACCTGTACTGCTAGGGCAGAGGTGGAGTTTTCACCCCACTTCCTCATGTTCTCTCTTTAGCTCAGAGGAAAAACACAGGTTACTTTGTCGTGTGTATCTTCTCTCTTGAGCAGGGGGTTGCTTGCACCCAGTAGCAGAGACTCTGGTCCGTACTGGCAGGGCATGGGACATTTCCTCACTGACTTTTTCAAGTCTGTCCACAGTCTTGGACAACCTCTACAGCTGAGGTTTGGGTCAAGATGGTCTTCATAGTGCTGGAGCTGGGTAGTCACACGAAGCAGTGTTTGTTCTCTTCCTTTCATTAACATTAGTGCCAGTGAGTTGGCATATGACAGTGGCACGCTCTGTACAAATTTCTGCCACACGGATTGTGTACACTGGACCTGATCTGAATCTACAGGAGACTGCTTGTTATTTGAATCTCTGTAGATTGCTTCCAGCACATCTGATTCAGGTACTGGATACCTTTTTTCCATGGCATTCTACTTACTGGGGTGCACTACTAGATTGTCCTTGAGAGAGTTATCTTCCCTCCTGCATGACAGGAGTCATCTCCAGAGGCTGACAGTTTGTCTTCTTCCCAAACCCCTTGTCAATGCCCATGTTCCAGGACAGGGATCCCAGTTGCTTGGCTTCACTACCATCTGGTTTCATATCATGGGCCATGATACCCCAGCACTGGAGCAGCCAGGTCACCAGAGTCTCATTCCACTGGCAGCTGAAATCTTTCTGCGTATCTCACAGCTCACTCGGGGATAGGGATTGGGTGATTATCTTTGGCCCTTCCTCTCCCTGCTGTTGTGAGGGTTCTACTTCCTCTTCACCCCTCACTAAGTGAACTGATTTGATCATGGATTTCTTCCTCTGTATAGGGGTGACTGCTACTGGCTTGGGTTCTTCCACTGGTTCAGCTGCTGTTTGTGTGGTCTCAGTGCCTGTTGGTCTGTATTCTTCCTCTTCTCCCTGAGGGACTGTCTGCTATTGAACTATGCCTGGTAAAGAGTAGCCAGAGCCCAACACTGCAATAATTTGCTCCTCTCTGGAGTTGCCACAGCATTCTCCTTGGAAAATACTCTGTTCTTTATCAAGATCCTGTAGTTGTTCAGGGATGAACTTCCAAACCATTGAAGCAGAGAATTTCCTCCCAAACTTGCCCATTTTCTCCCACATTTCATGCAATTCATGACAATCGACCCACAGGACAGACCTTCCTAGAAATCTCTCTCCTGACTACTAAATGTGGTGTGGGCCATGCTGACTGTAAACATGGTATAGACTGTACTGAGGAGACCTAGCAACAAGACCATGCTTTTCTTAACAACCAGAGGAAATCTGAAATTCTCAAAAGCTATTTTAACAGGCCTGAAAGAGGCAAAGGGCATAAAAAACTGGGGAAAATCATCTGTCCCTGTTGCCCCACAGACTAGGTACAATTTAATGGGCTCCCAAAGGTAGACCCCAAGGGAAGGGTAAAAGAGCATTACTGAACACACATCCCAAATTACCCTCATTGCCCTTCATGATGTTATGTCATAAACTGGTCTCCCACAGTACAACAACGCAGCAGTCATGATCCCTCTCTTTCCCTGCTCTGAAAAAGAACACCATGGTGGGCACACAGGGCATACACAGGAATATGTATACAGGGTTAGGTGCCACAACCCTGTGAACAGACCAAGCAACTTTGTGACCATTGACTCCCTGCCTCATACAGCAAATGCTTAAATTGGTTTCACACCGCTCTGGTCAGATCTGATTATCTCAACCCTTTGTACCTCATTGGGTGCCATATAAGGCTTTTGAGGTTTATGATCGGTGTTCCCCAATTTAGTGTTCCTGCTGAAACACTCCAAACCACGCACTGTTCATTCACTGCTCCCTCCCTTTCCCCTGTGACAGGCTGGAGAGGAGAATTGGAGGCACAAAAGGAAAAGATTATAGGTAGAGATACGAAAAATTTACTGGAAACAGCAATGAAATGAGAAATCAACAGTAGCAGCAACAATATTAATAAAAGGGTGTACTAGACAGACAATACATACACACAGAAAAAGCTCACCATGTGGGAACCTGCAGTATGTGAACCAGTACCATGCTACTCTGACTGAAAGACAGCTTCCTTCCCTGTGCCCCTGGCAGTGAAGTGCAGTGGTATAGAATAACCAGCCCTTCTGGCTACTCCAAAAATCAACCTTATCCTGGTCAGAATCAGCGCAGCTATTTAATATAAACAAGAAATACTGGAATTTCTACCAATATTTTTACAGGCGGTTTTTGGGGCAGAAGCAGGTTTATGGTTTGTATTTCAGTAATAATAAATTAGATAATTCGTGTAATGCAGTGATGCTCTGAACAGTCATTTTACTCTGCGTCCTCTATGATGTTAAACAAGAGTTCTAATGTGAGGTACGTGTAGGTAGTCATGGTCATAGAGATGTATTCTTTTATAACATTTAGTGTTTTGTTTTTGAGTTGTTCCGCATCTCAGAAGATTGGAGTGTTAGCATTAGGCACTATCCTTGCTTTGTATCCTTTCTCTAGGTTTAATTGGGTGATTGTACAAACATACCTTTCACAGATAGATTTTAACACACACTTAAAATACCTGCAATAATACAGCTATGAAATAGTGTCTCCATACTGTCTGAAAGAAGTAACTCAGCTGTATTGTGTCAATGTAATTCAGTGTGCATTTTTGTAGCATAAAAACTCAAACTAAAGTGGTTTTACAGACCTCATGGAATTCAGTGGTTTTGAGTGCCATGTTTTGAGTTCTGTTATAAAAGAAATAAGTGAATACCCAGGACTGGGTGGGTATAAGGTTTATTTTAACTGCATTGTTAGCTTGAGTTTGCCTTTGATTCAGTGTGTTTTCTGTTCAGAGCTGCAGCATGGGTGAAAAGCACTTCCAGCTGTTTGGTACAGTGGTGTGGTTTGAGGGTCAGGTATTTGCTTACATGAATAAATAATACAGTAGTGAGTTGCTTCTTTACTTAAAATAACTTCATATTTAACTGTATCCAAGTCTGGATACATTAAATATGTTTTGAAATTAGTGCTGGCAGTCACTCTTTTTTTTTTTTTTTTTTTTTAAAGAAGGGTGTTTTGTTGTTTGGGGGTTTTTTAATGGTTGTTTTTCTGGTCAGGTTCTCAAAACTGTAGGGGGTAGCAGGCTTGTACACATGAGCACTAACGTGTCCCATTGTGCTTATTTCTCTTGCTTTTGTCTGCCAGTGTATCTTGATCTTATTTGGACTATGACAGATCCAAATTCAATTTAAACTTCACATGTTTTTTGTTTAGTATGGTAAGATTCTTGTTTGTTAGATGTGTCTTGACCTGCAGTTGCCTTAATGTTTACTTTGAACACAATAACATACGATTTTTTATGCAGTATTTTATAATAAAAACTTTTACTAATGACTTACTGTTTTAATAGGAGCTAATACCTAATCAGCTGTCCTAGTTCACATGTTACTGAAAACCATGCAGAAATTTTGTAACTGGTTTTTCTTTTTTTCTCTATCTTCAATCTTTGTAACCCTTTTTGTCCCTTTTTAAATTGTTCTTACGAAAACTCCTAGCCAAATGACCATGTCCCTTCACAGATATATTGCAACCAACCCTGAGGAGACTGTAACTAGATAAGGCCACATCTTTTTCAGAAGTTCACCTGAAACTCCGAAATATGTCTTTGCATTCTGGCAAGCTTTCAAATTTGGATTCTTCAGCACTTTTTTTCTGGTTCAGATTTCTCTGCTACTTGTTGGGAATAAGTTTTCTGGAGTGCTTGTGACCTTTATAAGCTATTTATACTGTAGCAGCAGGGAAGCAGAAATCCTTTTCCCAGTAAGATTAGAAACCTCAGTGAAAAGATTTGCACATCGTTACTCACTTCCATAATTTTTTATTTTTATTTTTTAGGGTTCTTCTCCAAATTAGTCTTGGAAGTTGCAATTAAGGTTATTGGAATACAAAAGCTGTTAGAAATTCTGTAACATTTTATTCTTACGTAGTAAAACAAAATAAGACCTTTCCACTTCTTTACTAATAAAGTCAGCATCATCTTACTTTGACCATCTCTCCAAAGAAAAAAACAAAGCACGCCCTTAAAGTAAAAGAACTTCCCATCCTGTTTTCCCAATTCATTTAGATTTTTGCCTGACATGTAGAATACCGAGGTTGACCTCTGCCTGGTTTGAGGTGGGTTTAAAATTCAGGTCTTCATTACTATGGGCAAACATCCTGCATGAGATCTTGGATCCATAGCTTTATGCTCTGCATCCAACTTCTTTGGTGCTATAGAGGTGTTAATCTTGACGGAATTTGGGGGCAGGGGTCTCTTGAGGGTTTAATGAGGATGAGAGAAGGGGGAGCTACGATTGAAATATAACGGTCCAGGTTTCTTAAAGGAAGGATATTTGAAGTGACTGATGGTACACGTGTAGTAAGTTGGAATACTTTCATTTCAGAGATTTCTCACAGTATTGGAATGGAGGAGCAACTTTCTGTTAAGTGAAAGTCACATTTAAAATTAATTAAATAACTCATATTAATCAGAACAAATTCCCATACAGTGTAACTGAATTTAAGTACTATGTATTTCTGTGGATAACAAATGGTAATATTTCCTAAAATGGTATTAATAAAATAAAGGATATGGGTCTTAATGCTTCAGGAGAAGTTGACAAGTTAAAAATCAATTATGGGCAGGTAAATTTTTAGATGTTTTTCCACTCTGCTGTGGGGATGTTAGTAGGACTGTTTTTACATTTCTAGTACAGCTCATTATCCTTTCTAAATTCTCAGCAATGTAGCTGGATTTTGTACGATAGACTTAAATTTTGTGGCTTCTTGTATTGGTTTCTCCATAAATGAAGCATGGCTTTTACAGTAGCCTATACATGAAATCCATGGGCTATAAGGTCTTTGTTCCTCGTATATTTTCCAAAGAAAGATTGGAATCATGAGTAAAAATACAGAATATGAGTACAGGCACAGTAAAAGAAAAGATCAGTAAGGAATTTTTGGCCCACATTTGTTGTAAAAGCTAAGGAAAAAAATGTCCCATTTTTAATACTGGCTGCTTTTAATCCAGTATCTTGAAGTGGAATAGTTGCGTGTGTGTGGTCCTCATAAATATTAGGTTCAATAGCGTAAATTGCATTAGAAATCAGCTATCTTCAATTTTTGTTCTATTAATGTTGTGTGGTTTTTTCTTAAAAATGATAGTTAGGCATTTGATCTTCTGAATTTAATATGAGTATTGTACTAGTGAGTTGTCAGGTTATATTGGGGGAAATGAAAAACACTTTCTGTCTTCTGTTCAGAGTCTGCATCTGTGGACAAGTCTGTATCCCATTCTTGCACAACTCCTTCTACATCTTCTGCTTCTGGACTGAATCCAACTTCTGCGCCTGCTTCATCTGCTCCTACAGTTCCTGTTTCACCTGTCCCACAATCACCAATTCCTCCATTACTTCAGGACCCAAATCTCCTTCGACAGCTGCTGCCTGCTCTGCAAGCCACCTTGCAGCTTAATAATTCTAGCGTAGATATATCCAAAATCAATGAAGGTAAGGATTCTTTGAAGTTCATGTAGTCTGGCATTTACATACGTTAGTATATTATTGGATACCAGGCTGTACTAAATGAAAGCCTTATTTTAAATGAGAAGTGAATAAATGAATCCCTAGGTAATGTGGGGATTTTTGTGGGTTTTTCTTTTCTGTTAAACCTTCTCAACATTTAAAGTTTTCAAATTAATAAATGTTGATGTACATGAGCAATCTGTTTGAGACTGGTGACTTAATCGCTGTATCAGCATTTGTCTGTTGCACAAAATTTCGTTAGAGCTCTTTGTTCTTTTGTTTCGTGCACTGTTCTTTGTTTTCTGTAGTTTGTGCTGCTGTTCTATTGACGTGTGTTTGCAAATACTGAAACTTCTAGGGATTCTTAAATCTTGTTGCCTCACAACTTTTTTCTTTAGCGTAACAAGTTAGCCTCTCTGAATAAAGGTGGCATGTCAGTAAGTTTGCTAGCCAGTTAAATTTTGTACATGTAATCAGTGTGTCCCTTCCATTTTTGTCACATAGGCTTAGTTTGTTAGAAGTGAGTTATCACCTACCTATAGTGCCTTTTGCTGCAAGAATGGGTAGAGCTGATGCATTTTGAATGCAGTTTTATCTAATGTGTCTGCACGTGGCAAGTTATTGATAAAGTGGTGTAGGAGTTTTTGTTTGCTTCTTGTGTACAGATCACTGATTTCAATAGGAAGTAAAACATTTACATGTAGTGCTGAGACTTAATTATCTTTAACTTTTTGAAAGTGCTAATCAAGTAAGTGAAAATATGTACAAAATATTCTGTACCTTGCAATTATTTATCAGAAAAAGCTGTCAGTTGCTTCCTTTTAATCAGCAAATATTCTATCTTCGTTCAGTACTAATAGGTGAGTAGGTCACTGGTTTCTTTTTCCTGTGCAGGGAGAAGCCTTTAAAACTGTAGTGTGCTAGGTTGGGCTGAAGAAAGGAGTGTTATGGTTGTTTGTGTTGAAATATGAAAGGTCCAGTCAACTCCAATTGTATTTTATTAAAAAGCTGCCTGGTGAAATTTCTAGTAGTTTTCTGTTGCCATATCTGAGCAGCAGCTGTGTATATCTTGAAACAAGAGTGTTCAGAATTGTCTGATGGCATGAGGGCCTGCCTGGCTGTGTCCCCATGGGCAGAGTGACTTCACCTTGCACAGCAGGGCTGCCCTTACTGTGCATGTGATTCAGAGTTACTCTGTGCTTGTGCTGGTGAGTCAGTTTTTTCGGGAGTGTGCATGGGTGGCATGTATGTTCAGGAAGTATCCCACAGAGCCTGCAGACATTTTTGGAAAGGTTGGTTCAGAAGCTCATAGTTCAGAGTCTCATAATCTCATACTGAAAGATACTGTTCCTGTATTGTGCAGTTTTAAAATGGTTAAAAGTGATTGATTTTTTTTTTTTTTTTTTTACTGGGGGGATGACATGGGACAGTTAAACCCAGAACAGATAAATAATAAATAAATAAAAAACGGGGTTTTTTTATTAGTAAGAAGAAATGCAGATTTTTAACTTGAAAGATTTTTTTTTTTTTGTCTTGAACAGGAAGTCTGCTCCCCATCTCTTTTAGTGAGTTAAAGTGATTCTGCTTTTTGCTTTTTTTAAAAAATATTGTAGTGTAAAAAAACTTCACACGCATTCTACTTACTACAGTAGCAAATTGAACAAGTTTTCTGTTGATGTTTAGAAGAATTATTCCTGATTCGTAAGGTCAAGCTGAAGAGTTAAAGTTATTTTTTAAAATAATTTTTTCTAAGTGTATGTTGCAAAGTTAAAACTACTAAATAAAGGACTTGCTAGACATTCCAAGTCAACTTGAAATCAAGTAACTGAAAAACAGTTCAGGTGAATCATCGGTCACGGTAGATACGGGAAATAAATCTGAAAGAAAATGTAGCTTAAATGTGTAATTAGCCAGTTGGAACAGTTTAAAGTGGTGTTCTAGAATTGTCAGTAAAACTGAATGTTTGTTTTCAGTTCTAACAGCAGCTGTGACACAAGCCTCTCTGCAGTCTATACTCCATAAAATTCTTACTGCTGGACCATCTGCTTTCAATATCACCTCCCTAATTTCTCAAGCTGCACAACTGTCTACGCAAGGTATTCAGAGTCTTTTTTTCACTTACATCAATTTGTTAGCAGTGTTTTAAAAAGGCTGATACAGTTGAAAGTTGTAGAATCTCTGTTGTTGCGTCTTTGGCCACGCAGTGTGGAGAATGTTGAATGACTTTTTTCTGAAGATAGGATAAAAAATTGTTACTGAGGAGCAGGCACCTGACACACAACTAAGTAAATATGCTTCTCTGTCTCACCTTTTGGGATTTTCTTTGTATGTTAGCTAATTCTCTGTGAGTAATGTGAAACCTCTGTGAGACCCTCTCAATTTATTCTGGACCTGAATAGGTGTTATTTAATGTTCAGTATAAAACACAACTCTTCCTTGCTTTAACACCCATCTTGTAGTACTGTGTTACGGTGACTCTTGGGGGAGGCTTTAAATTCTTAAGTTTGCTCTGTCTGGTGGGGGATTTTTTTTTTTTTTCATCTTCCAGGCAAGATATTCTTTCAGGTATTTTCAGTATGTTCTGGGTTATAACTTAATAAAAAAACTTAAGTTTCAAAGTTCAGAAACTTAAACCAAAACAATAAATGCAGTCATCTTACTGAGTAGGTAAGCAGTACTAATTCTAATTTTTAACCATGGGTGGGGAACTGTTGGTATACACCTAGAATAGGTGAATAGCTTTCTAAATAAACTATTCAGACATTCTTCTGGTTAAATCAAGTTGAGTGCTCTAAAATAGGAGTCGGAAATGATTCAGTCTCTTTGTGTATTAAAAGCATTTCCTAATAGCTTCTTCTCTTTCTCCCTCCCCTGAAGTTTTAGAACTGGGGAGTTTGGGGAAGATACAATTCCTTAACTAGCATTGTTGTTGAACGTTTGATTGTTCTAGTTGTTCACAGTGAACGTGTTTGTATATCATCTAACATAGCGTACTCCAAAGTACCAAAAGAAAGCCTAATTCACATTTAAGATAGGACATAGTTTTATTAAAAGCAATTTTTTTTCCTTTACAGCTCAGCCATCTAATCAGTCTCCAATGTCTTTAACATCTGATGCCTCATCGCCAAGATCATATGTGTCTCCAAGGATAAGCACGCCGCAGACTAACACTGTTCCACTTAAACCTTTGATGACTACACCACCAGTATCATCCCAGCAGAAGGTAAGCTCCTTTTGATTTATGCCATATTGTAGTAAGAAACCATTATACATAATATTAAGTATTGCTCCTATATATCCATGTGCTAGCAGTTGTATATAGGATGATAAAATATATATGTTATCTTTCCCAGTAGAAACAAACAACTGGAAACAGCTACTTGACTGTATTTTGGCAGTGCAGCTCCAGCATGAAATCTAGTTTACTTTTCTTGAAGAAATTCTTATGCTGGCTTCTGATGCTGTCTGGAGATATTACCAAGGCATCAGTATTTTAGCGTATTTAAATAGAAACAAAATCATACTTCAAAGGCAACAGCTGATACAATTCTCTAGACCTACCCAATAAAAAATGTTTAGAATAGGAGAGAGCTTCTTGGGGCAATTAACTGGATGTAGTCTCAGATTTGGTTTGGAAGTGTGCTAGGTGTTTACAGATCAATACCATAATGTCCCTTTCCCTTCCTGCCCCCCGACCTCTATTGATTCCGAATTCCTTCAGTGGATCAGTGACTAGGAAATGTAAATTGAAGCTAACCTATAAGCTCCTAAGGTTCTTCCTAAGAAGCATGACTCTAGACTTTGGGGTGAGACACCCCCACCTTTCTAAAATCTGTGTTCTCTATCACTACCCCTGCTTAGCTAAGATGTCTTTTTTTCAATTTTCTGCTCACAAGTGAACCTCTTATGCCTTGAAGGCCTTTGAGGAATACTTTTATCTTCAGGAGAACATATTGCATTTGTCATCATAGTCAAAATGCCTCATTTTCTTTCATCTGTTTTCATGGGTACAAAGAAAACCAAGTGATTTTCCCAGTTACTTGTGATGGACAATGATACAATGAATTGCAAAAGCTTCATGTGTGTACCAGTACTGGTTGGTACCTTGGTTTCTGCCCCTGGATTACATCCTGAATCTGTGTGTTCTCATCCCATAGCTAGGTGATAAGTAATGAAATTATCAAACAGCAGTGTTCAGATATTTGGCACTTCCAAATCCTGAGATATGAAAAAGAATCTTCTTAAGTTGTTTACTGTCAATAACTGGAAGTAGATCTGTTCTGGTCTCTACAACCCAGAGATTGTTAGTTAGTCCCAGAGTAACAAATTTTGGTCCTGCAGCAGATACTTTGCCAGTTCAGTAGGGAAAGAACTGTCTTGATAGTTCTCACATTTGTGTAACGCAATTCTGCGAGATGGGAACGTAGGTGGTAGTAGCTCCAGTGTGAGCATGTCTGTTTAGTAGCCCATCAGATATGTCACTCAGGCAAGCTTGTCCAGTTGTAGAGTTTGAGGTAAATGATGCCTAATGAAGATGTGGTGCTGTGCCAGGACACACTTGGTTTTAGAGCACAGGCCCATGGGCTTAGGGCAGACAAAGCTGAACTGGCCCTGTGCAAGCAGAGCTCAGTGCCGGATGCACAGGTATTTGGGCTGGCTGTGGGACTAGTGTAGTGCCATTGGCACAGTGCTGTTGGTTAGGACCACTTGAATATGTCAGTACTGCTTTCAGACTTAAACTGATGTGTCTGCCTGCAGGTGTGCTGTGTGCATGTGGCAGCTTGGGGGTCACAGACTCCAGGAGCCTGGGTGTCACTTTTTGCCTTTTAGCTGTGCCTGTATTGTGTGATCAGAAACTCTTCTGAATTTCTGCAAAATTGCTGTGTAAAGCACTTCACACAGACCTGTCAAGCGCAGTGAGAATGTTGCTGTTGGTTGGTTGGTTTGTTTGTTCTTTTAATTTATTTAGCCCTTATTATTTTTCTGTTTCTGATATATGTATTTACAGTCTTTGAAACACTTGGAAAACATGGAGTAGTTGAGAGGCTTTGTGGTTCATTTATCTCACAAATCCCACTTTTTCTTCATGGTCCTTTTTTATTTTTACCAGCCAAGGAGCTGGTTACTTTTCCAGTTTGACTCTGCAGCGTGATTCCATTATTGCTGATGGACTTTCCTTTTGAAATTGTTCCTTCTGTTTGAACAGCCTTGATGGTTAATGTCTGCTCACAGGCTGAGCAAAATGCAGGCATTAATAGCAAAGTTCTTCATGTCATACATATCGTAAAGGTACTTGTGTAGTCTCTTCTCATAAATCAGTTTTATGAACTGCTACTGTTTCACCCCCCTCAACTATATAGTTCTGTTTATTTCAACAGCAGAGTGATCTTACAGTGATCTTGCTTTATCCTTTTTGTACCATGGGCTTTTCATGTGCTACTCAGACTTTTTTAATATATGTCTCTTAATCTAAAAACCAGGACACATTTTCATTTTGATGATAATTTTAAAAGGTGAGTTTTGCTCTTAGACATATGAGAGTTTGAATTTGCATTAAGATTCCCTGTGTATTTAAATGAGTCAAGTTATATATTGAGTTTACGTTAGCAGATAGTGTCTGACTTGCCATTTGTGTCTTGTCTCACAGAAGTCTGTTTCTGAAATAGAGAATTTCTGGATGTTCAGGTGACTGTTAGTTAGTAATCTACACTAATTTGAAGTCAGAAAATGCAGGCAGGCTGGATGATTTGGGTTTTTTGTCTTTATGGATCCCTAGAAGCCATTTTTTCTTTGCTCCCTCCCTTTTCTCTTAAAAGTATTCATTTGATTTTGCAGAGTGGGGGATAAATTTTGAAGCTGAACCTCTCTTGTACGTACTTTAAATTAACTGAGGTACGCAACGTATTGGTCAAGACGAAGTATATACAGTATTTTCTGTAACTTAGACATTACTATGTTCCCAAACTTCTCATCCTGTCATAGCTCAGAAATTCACAGAAAAGACTGTATCTTACTGCTGGTGTCTTAATACCTTGTGTTGAATGTATACTACAAAGGAAAAGCAAGAAGTTACTGGTGACTATTTTTTTAGTCACTTGTGAGTTTAGAACTTAGAGAAAAGGGAGCAGCAAACTGATAAATATGCTTTAGATTTTATTTTCCATTTCTGATAGAGATGTTTTAATATGCTTGTGATAGAATTATGTTCTTAACACTGTGTAATGTATTTTCAAGTAGGGAACTCTTAAATTTGTACATGAAGATTTTGTTTGGGTAGTGAACAACTCTTCTGAGGTTGAAAATGAGCTCAGTGCTCAGATGGAAGATACAGTCAAAAATAATATTGAGTTGAACTATTTTGCCTAATAAGCTTGCAATATTTTGACAAGTCACATGGATCTAAATTTGCTTCTGTTATGTCTATTAAGTACTCCATTTTAGTAAAAAAAACCTTTCTGTCACAGCTGTGGAACTAGAGTTTTTGGGGTTTTTTTTAAACACCTTGTGAAGAGAATAAAACTTGTGTCAACAAAATACCTTGTATCAAAAAAACCCCACAGGTGTTGAAATTGTAATTTCCTTGGTTTTCACTGATTCTTACACTTACTCTTTACTGTGGAGGAAATCTAATGAAATTTTGAACTTTCCAGGTTGCTACTCCAGGTGTTAAACAAGGACCAGCTTCCCAGGCAGCACCTCAGCAGCCAGTAATAGCTGACAAGCAGGCGGGTCATGAACCTGCCTCTCCACGAAGTCTTCAGCGTTCAAGGTATATTGAAATGCTTCTCTGTTCTGTCCTTAGCTTTTTATCTGGATTCAGTGTGTGTTGTATATGCTGCAGTTAGTGGACTCTTCTTCGGCCTGTTTTTGAACATATGATTTAACTGCTGCTACTGAGATGATGCAGGTAATGTGGTAGATTCCCCATTTTTGGATAACCATTAGACTTCATTCTCACAGAAGCAAAATGGAACTCATAGTTGTGCTCTGTCACCCTGGTGACAATTTTACAAGTGATTCCTTGTATTCTGATTTCAGAGTTTGGAGTTGCTGTCTCTGTGCAGTTATGGAATCTGTGATTTGCTAAGTGTTAGATATCTGTAGTGTCTTGCTGTTGTGTAATTTGATTTCTAAATTAGTATGATTTTTTTGGTCTGTCAGGTGATTTTGCTGCTCTAATGAAAAACATTAAAAATTAAGTAAGTTTCACAAATACCTTTCCTTGGCCAGACTTTTTTGTCAACATTGCAACTTATTCAGATGTTGCATGATGCGAACATTTAACCATTGATTTACAAGGTGCGTTTAGAATCTGTATCTTGTTTGAAATTTTTCTTTCAGGAAGGTGGACTCTTCATAGTGTCGGATGCTCTGCATTTTGTCATACTGGTTCCAGGGGCTGTAACCAAGTATGTGTCATGAGATCCTTTTGTGATGGAGTCATGGTGTAGACCTGTGGCAGGAAGAGGTTGCAGGTTGACTTTTTTAGAAGTTCTGTAAATCTACAATTCTTAATAGCTGGATTTTTAGAGTGGTTGAATAAGGTGTGTGGTATGGTATTAAAAAAGCAACAAAAAAACCAAACCCCAGTACTCTTTCATTGTCAGCATACCTGGTAGTGCCTTCCAGATCATAAAATAGTGAGGTCCTTTTATCTGTCCTTCTGGGACTAATAACAAAGGGGACCTTTGTTTTCTGTGTTGGTTTTGGCTGTTTTTGTGGGGAGAAAGGAGATACTTTGTGTTCTGAGTTGTTTGGGGGGACTGGGTTATCTGTTGTGTGCTTGTTAGTCCTGTCTGAGAAGCTGGCTTTACTGGAGACCCTGCAGTATTGACCAGTTTGAGGGTACAAAGAGAAGCAAGTCAGGAGTTTTGAGGTTTTAATGTAGGCTATTTTACAGACACTTGATTTTTACAAAGATTTGTTATCTTTGTCAGATTACAAACCTATAACTCATTTATCTCTGAGGAGAATAAAGGCAAAGTGTCCAGCTCTCCTCCCTAGTAATTATGGATGGTGCTATTTAAATCTTTCTGAATTACTGTACCAGAGATAAAATTACACTTTGCACCAAGCCAAGCTTTTTTATGAGGAGTGGTGAGGTTTTGGGGGACCACTCTCAGTCACAGGCCCTTTTGATCTTTGCTCATCACCCTTTCCCCACAGGAAATCTTTCTGAGAAAGATAGTCATTCTTGGAAACATTTACCATGGCTTGGAGTCTGCGTGAGTTGATACTGGTGGGCATTTGGCCTACTAATTCATACCTCACCCTCCCTTGGGTTACATGACTGGGATCTGCTGTCCCTCTGCAAACTCTTGCTCCATTTGGCATCAGTGTTTTGGTGGAGGAAGCTGAGTTTGCCCGAGCACTGCTGAAGCAGGTGTGTTGTGCAGTCAGCACAGTCCCGTGGCTGAGGGGGAGGCAGTGCAGGAGGCAGTGTGCAGGCCAGGATGAAAGATACTGAGACAATGTTAGTATTGTTCAGTATCCTGTATCTCTCAAAATAATACACGTTTGCAGCTCTGGTGTATTGTGCATCATGCATTCATGTGATTCAGTTTGCTTTGAAAGTGTCTTACTCGCAAAAAGTGGAAGATTAAGGAATAGGTGACTCGTAAAACCTGTGTGACTGGTATTCTCTTCTGAGTGCAGTGGGGTTGAATGAAAGTGGGCCAGCTCAGATATTGATTTACTTACCTGCAAAAGATTTGCTGTGTCCAGGCAGTATGTCTGAATTGATGTGGAACAGATTATTCCTTTGTAGGTGAAAGCAGTTGGTTGGATTGGGAATTGCTCTTGGGAGCTAATGTCCTTTACTTTTATAGGAGTGAAAAACAACTTAGCAACCTGGACTGTGGACAGATGGTCCAAAATCTTTTTGGCTCTGTGAATTAAGGTTGCATTTTTCTCCAGCTTAAATACAGATTAATTGAGCAGAAGTTAATCACATCTACATTTCCTTGGCTCATTAAAAGTTTTAAGTGAATGGAGGTAAAATTATTTTTGACTTGTTGGGGTGGAAACACTCTGTACGAAAACCTGAGTAGCTATTGCTGGCTTTAAAGAAGTGAACATTTCAGCCATTTAATTTGGGAAATTAACACAACGTGGACATACAGTGAGTCTGTCTGTTAGAGATTATTCCAAAGACACACCGTGAATTATGGCTGCTTTAAAAATGAAACTTAATGAGTGCTTCCATAGTTAATAGTTTCATCGGGTTGGTAGTTTCTTTTTGTTTTCAGAAAGGACTAGGAACATTTTTCCTTTACCTTGGAAAAGAGCTGGGAAGAGAGGTATTTCATTCAATTTTTTTATAGGTTGTAAGATTTTGTTGTTTGTAGTAGTGTATTTCAGAACCATCCTGTTCTCATACCCTTGTTACAGATACTTTTGCCTCTCTGGGGGCATTCTGTTATTTGTGGCAGTCAGTCTTTAACTCAGCTGAGGCAGGTATTTGCCTTTAGTGAAGCATTTAAAAATACTATGGTAGTTTGGAACCGTCATTGCTGCATTCGTAGCTCCCCCTGCTGCTAACACAGCAGTGCCTAAGATATTTTGTGACAGTATGTTCTAGTCATAATTAAGATACAACTTTATTTTTGAGAAGCCCACAGATTTTATTTATTTATTTTCTTGAAACATTTCTGATGTGTTAGAGTGATTTTTACTGATGAAGTAGGAGTAGAAGACAGGCTGATAAATGAAGAGGAAGCAAGTCATAGGGGGAACCTTAATTCTAGTAGAACTAACAAGTAAATAAGGTTATGCCTGAATTCTGCTTAGTTAATAAAAGTAGCTTTCTCTACACTATCACTATGCTGATGCTAAATGAATACATTGAAACTTAGAATAATGTAGTTTGGAAGGGAATTGTAGTTACGATCTACTTAGGTCCCAATTTAGAGTAGGACTGGCAAGTTTGAATTGCTAAGGGCATTATCTAGGTGGTTTTTTTAATATCTCAGAAAATCTTCTTCTAATGTTTGACTACCCTTATGGTGATTGGCTTTTTTCCATGTCTAATTAGAATTTTCCTTGTTGCAGCTGGTCTCTGCACCTTGTGCAATTGCTGTGCATCCCTGAAAAGTCTGTCTGTTCTCCCCAAAAGTAGTAAAAATCTGTGAAAAAATCCCTCAATCCCCTTCCCCTCAGCCTTCTCTTTTCCAGACTGAATAAACTTTTAGCTTCTCCTGGTACAGTATGTGCTTCAGCCTCTTAGTCATCTTCGTAGTCCTCTGCCACATTCCTTTGCTATAGCAGTTTAATTCTTGTCCAGTTTTAGGCTTCCCACTACACAGTGCTCCAGACACTGTCACTCTCATAAGCTCTGAAGAGAGGGCAGGAATTGCTTTTTTTATAGGGGAAGTGCTCCAGCCCTCTCCTCAACTTGGTGGCTCTCCTCTGCCTTCATTCCAGCAGGTCCATGTCAGACATCCAGTTTGTTGGCTGTGATTCTTAATGCTGTAGTTCTTTGCAAGTGTGAGTTGATTAGGATAAATGTTTGGGCATTGGACCAGAAAGATAGTTGCATTTTGTAAGGATGTTTTCAGTCTTCAAGGGGACCAACAGATTAGGTTAGGTGATGAATCAAGAGTCCTTTAAAATTTGATTCTCCTTCCTAATACTTTCTTCTTGCCTGCAAGTGATACAAAGTTTTAAGAAATAGACTGAAATTATGGCCTATGTTGAAAAGCTTCTGCCAGTGGGAGAGTTGTTAGGTACTTAAACAATTAGTGCTACTATTTCTTAGTACGTGTAGTGCCAAAGAAAATCATAAATGTGACGTACCATCACTGTTACACTGAGTGTGTCCCAGTAAAGCAGTCAAGTTTGGTGGCTAGAAACACACTACTCCTGTGATTGTTCTTCTGAGTGCATTAAGTGAAGACATACAATATGACAGAACCTCCTAGGTTGTGTTTTGACATGAGTACTAAGCTCCTCAAATCCCATATGGCTGTAGTTTCAGATCAGAACATCAGGCATTGTTCTTAATGATTATTGTGGCGAACCTCTGTTAAATAAAGCTGTTTGACTCCCATCTGATACCTCATTACTGAAAATCTTAGGTTTGCAGCTGTTTGAAGGAAGAACATATATGTATACGTTCTCTATCCAACACCATCTAGGCACTGCTTACATCTCTTGAACAGCTCTCAGAATTAAAAACCAGACAAACACAAAAGCCAACTAAACAACAAAAAAAACCCTGTTACATTGTAGCACACAAACATTGCAATAAAAGTTAGAAGCTTGTAGAAAAGTGGTACAGGTTTGGTCTACCAGAAGTATTTACTTGTGGTTTGAACACTTTTATATTATTTTTGTGCCTGGAAGCAATGGATTTTTAGTGTTCATTTTTCTATAGGTTCAGATATGTTTTTAAATGCTGACTTGCTTTTTTTAATTCTTTCTTCTAGTAGTCAAAGAAGTCCATCACCAGGTCCAAATCATACCTCTAGCAGCAGTGCATCAAACTCAACACCTGCACCACAAAATACATCTGTACGACCCACATGTTCATTAACACCTACGCTAGCAGCACACTTCAATGAAAACCTTATAAAGCATGTTCAAGGCTGGCCTGCGGATCACGCAGAAAAGCAGGTGAGTACTCCTTTGCTCTGTTCCCTGTGAGAATGCATAACGTGTAGCTTAAAATTTGGGTTTCTTACTCAGGTTGCTTTTTCTAGGAATCAAAAGTATTTTAAAAAGCCCCAAACTCTGATGCTTGTCCTTAGCCAGAAGAGAGGAAAGAGAGATTAGGCCAGACTTGCAGGTTTTACGTGTGTTTGCCTTTCAGCAGTTGGGGATTTTCAGTCTCATTCGGAAGTCTCAGTGTTTCTGAAATTCCCTCAGATGAGTGGCTATCCTCATAACTATTTTCTTACTGCTGAAGTTCTGTTGAAATTTGCAAAGAACATAGATTTCAACATATTTTTAAATCATGATATTTTTGTTAATGTGTAAAATGTTATAAATTAGGTACAGAGTTAAACTGAGACTACTCCGCAGTTCTAGTTACTGCCTTGTTAGTTCTAAAAAAGTGAAAAAGAAACTCTACCTTGTTTGTAAATTGATGTAGAGTACTTGGACTGAATTTGGGCTATTTTTACATAATGGGAAATCCAGTAGAACTGCCATCCATATATTATAGCTAGTTGCATGAAACCTGTTGTGTTGTAGTAATACAAGGAAACTGGATGCATGTCAGCTGCTTGGAATGTATTACTCAAAGGAACCGTATTGGTTATTGAATCTAGTTCAGTTCTTTTCACAGGCAGCCCTATCTGTTGCAGTCTGGGATAGTAATCTTACCTAGCCTAGTTTGCTTTGGTCTTTTGAAGAGTGGTTGCATGCTGGCACAAACCTACACTGGAGACTTCTGGGTAGTAACTTGCAAGACTGAGACTCTGTTAGGATTCTTGCTTCTTTTCATTAAATTTTTAAAATCAGGTTTAAGGCATTACCAACCTGTACTGAGCCAAACACTGAGCCGTTGTTGTGGAGTGTCTTTAAGGAAATGATGCAGTACAGGCACTTATCTATGGCACTGGCCCATAGTTTTGAAAGTATTATTTTCACTGTGTACTGAATTGACAAGTGATCACAAGTCATCTTAATATAGAAAACAGATTTATGCAGTGCATAGGTTTTGGGGTTTTTTTCCTTTGTTGATAATAAAGAGATCAAAAAACTCAGCTAATGCTAGGCAGTCATTTACTCAGTTGGATACTTTGTGCTACATGCTGTGTCGTCTTGTCTGCTATTTCAGATGATTTCACGTGATACTGTTGTTTATAGACCAGTTTTGAATAGTAGCACTTGAGGCACTTAAGTGAGATATTTGATATGAAAGAAAAAGTGAATGAAAGTATAGATGCAGTACATAGTGAAGAAGATAAGATAGATCAAAGTGGAGAGACTAAAAATGCAGTGTCTTGGTTTCTTCAGATAGCTGTCAGATGCATAGTGTAACTTGAAATTAGGGCAGAAGAGCACATGCCAGAGTAAACTGAAAAATAAATAAGTAAATAAATTAGAAGAGCCAGGACAGGTATGTGCTAAAGCAGTCAGACTTGAAGAAATATTCTGTGCAGTAGTAATAGCTAAAACGTTCTTGAACTACAGCAGTTATGTCACAGAACTCATAAAAAGCTCTTAACATGGGAAACTGAAAAACAATTTAGTAACTGGAGTTGTGCAGGGAAGACATGGGAAATTATATCCTACTGGAGACCAGGGTACTCCTGGATGTTCACAAACTCCAGAAAGAAACTCTTTTAATGTAGGAAATTAGAACACAAAATGCTGCTTTGAACTGGAGAAATGCCAGAGGTTGATGAAGATTTGTGCAAAATAACATTATTTTTGGGAATGAAAAATTAAGCATACGAGTACCTAAGCAGGTGTGGATGAATCCCAGTAGGCAGCTAAGCACCACACAGCCACTTGCTTGCTCTGCCCCAGCAGGATAGGGGAAGCAATTAGGAAAAAGTGAGAAAACTCATGAGTTGAGGTGTAGGCAGGTTAAAGAGTAAAAGAGGGTGGGGGAAAGTGATGCAAAACCAGTCACTACCAGCCAGCCAATGCCAAGCCAAGCCATGGCAACCACTGGAAAAGTGCCCCCCAGGTTTACTGCTGAGCATGACACATTGTGTGGACTGGAATATCCCCGAGGTCAGTTTGGGTCAGCTGTCCCATTTTTGTTCCCTCCCCACCTGTTGTCCACCCACAGCGTGTTTGCGCGGTGGAGAGGGGGTCAGAGAGAGAAAGGGAGAAACCCTTGATGCTGTGTAGGCTCTGCTTAGGAATAGCTAAAACATTATTGTGTTGTCAAGCACTGGCTTGGTCATAGATTCAAAGCATGGCACCACGTGGACTGCTATGAAGAGAATTTATTCCACCCCAGCCAGACCCAATGTAGCAGAGGATAACATTGCTAAACAGTAATGCTGCAGGGAAGGCTGTATTTGAAACAATTTTTTCATGTGCCATTTGCAAGAAGTCCTCTTCCTTATTGCAGCGTAATGCACAGGGCCTCAGAGTAATTATACTGTTCTCCTTGGTGCTGTTGAGGAGTTCTCTGGAGTCATATCCAGTTCAGTGATGAGACTTTGAGAAATGCACAGATTGGGAATTGGATAGGTCATGCCCCTTAAATTTACACTTCTGCTTGTCTCTGGCTGACTAAGTGGGGGCATTAAAGTAATGGAGTTTGTCTGGAAGAGAACACCTGAAGAGGGTTGCAAAGGTTTTTTTTGTCATGTACAAGGTAGCTGGAAAGAAGATGGCATTCAGTAATTTTTGTCACTAAGGCCTGATTAGTTGGGAAATTTAAGTCTGCCATTGAAATATGATGGAGACTTTGAACTACTTGAACAAATTACTTTGGAAACTCGGAGCCCTGTCATCTACTGTCTTTCAAGATGGTCGGGTAAACATTTGTTAAGATCAAGAAAGTCTAAGCTATCCCTGCCTTAGCTTAGACCTCTGTTAGGCAGCTTCTGGGCAGCAGTGTTGCTTATTTCTGATGTGAAATGGGCTTTTGTAGAGAACTTAATGTGTTCCTGATTTAATACTCCCTTTTGAAATTAGAGTGCTTTGCTATTTCAAGACACATCCAGCAATTCTTTGGCTACTGCCAGTTGTTTCCAATGCAAGATTCAAAAACCTAACCTTTATGTGTAACCACTGCAGGCATCAAGATTACGTGAAGAAGCGCATAACATGGGAAGTGTGCATATGTCAGAAATTTGTACTGAATTAAAGAATTTAAGGTCTTTAGTTCGAGTATGTGAAATTCAAGCAACTTTGCGTGAGCAAAGGTAAGTGTGTGCTCTGTGCATATCTTGAGTTTTCAAGGTGTTACTAGAACTTCATTCTGGCATTATTTTGCATGAGTTCTGTTCAGTGATGACTTTGTAAGTACACCAATACTTGCCATGTTTGCAAGCTGCCTTTCTTCCCTGCGTACATTCTACCTGTTTCCCTCCACTAAATAGAACCAGATAGCAATTTCTGTATTTTTAATTGGATAGAAAAGAAATACCCTTGCAAATACATTAGTGCATTACAAGAAACTGATAAACTCACAGGATTTCAGCATGCTTCTAGAGAATCTGTGCATACATAGTGCATGGATCACGTTAGGTACACATCTACAGAGTTTTTCCTGATCTGAAACACTACAGTTTGTATGAGAGATTTAATAGGTCTAAAGCCAGAGCAAGTATGAACAGGTGTAATTTACATCACAAGCTAAGGAAAAATTAATGTTTGCTAATAGCAAAGTAGACTTCGCTTCTTAAGTCAGTGATAGCCGATGTCTTGTGTATCCCTGAAGCAATACACAGCCATACTTCTGAATACTTTTGTGCAAGATTGGAAACTGTAATCTTAAAATACATGCTCAAAATTTTCACCAGTAGTCATGGTCCTGAATCTACTTTCATACTCAGTTTCCATTTTCCATGATGTTACCCCAACTATTAAGTCACACTACAGTTTGAGTACAGTGCTTCTGATTTACTATTTGAAGCCACCTTAATGGCGTTGCATGCTGTTAAAATAGCTGCATTTATTCTAGAAGCTCTTGCATTTTGGCAGTTAGTGAAACAATCCTTTAGAAGCAGGCTATAATATATTCGTAAACCTTTCCTGATCAAGAATTGAAAATACCCATTTTTTCTGAAGCTTTATTTTGTAACTTCACTACATGAATGATTTCTGTAGTATATTTAATGAACTACTTGGTTTCATACAGTTTTTATTTCTTAAGGTGTCTTTTGTGTCTGACTTCACATTTGATCTGAAATAAAATGTGAAATATCATTGTTCAGCTCATTAAATAGCACCTTGTTTCTTGTACACTTTGTATCCTTAAACTGTCAATGGATAATTATTATTATGATTTTGAGCCTATAGTAACATGTATCTTTTATTTTTGCTGCAATCCCAAAGATGTGGAATACAAGGCATAAGTAACCAAGTTGATGGGGGAGGCTTTCGCAAAGGATGGGATTATCAAAATCAATACATTTAAATGATTATACTATTTCTGTACTTTTGCACAGCAGAGTACTACTTAAATTTCTTCTAAGAAGGAACTTCATCTCTAGACAAAGCACATACATTGTTTGAATCATAACTGACAGCATGTGAAATGGCACTTTTCACTGACTGGTACCTTTTATATGCCCATGCCTTGAAGTTAAATGTTATCTTTTCAGTGTATCTTAATAATTTTTCACCTGCTTTTCAGTAAAAAAATTCATTTTTAATGAACTGGGCACATATTTTTTAAGTGTTTCACAGAAGTCTGCTGAATTGATGCTTTCTCTGCGTTGATTAAAGTTGCTTCAGATTTCACAGAATATTTATATAAAACCTAAACTCTCCCTGAGTATTTTCTTACTTCACTGACATATTTGCATTACGTTCAGCATCATGAAAAGTCGTTGAGAAATGTTCATTAAAAATTCTGGGAAACGGTCCTGTAAACCAAATGTTTGTTACTTGCAGTAATTGCTTATGTCAGTTCAGTAGAAGAAGAAAAAATGTATAAAAAGTTGTAAGCAATATCATTTATTTCTAAGCAAGGTGTAGTTACAACTTTTTTTTCTTAGATGCCCTTTAATGGTGCCTCAAATATTTTTGAGATTGGAGCTTTCCATAACTAGAGACTAAATACTAAATAGAACCAGGTACTAAAACCAGTGTTGCCTAGAAGGAAACTCACTCATTTAAAAACAATTGAGCACTTCAGGTTGTTTTACAGTCTGTAAAACTGCATGACACAGACATAATGCTGTTCTCCAGATTATTCAGTTACTTGGCTTACTTGCCAGTGTCCTGCTTTTTCTGGGAGCTACATTCAAGTGAAGAGCAGACCTAAATATAACTGCATAATAGTCATAATAGAAATAGAGCAACTTAGTTTTTTGAACTAAAGTGTCAAACACACCTAGCCTTTGTGTATCTGCATATGGTTGTAGGTTGTTGAACAGATTGGGAATTAACTTAATATCTGAATTTTTTAATGGAGCTAAGGAACTTGGTATCTTTCACTGAAATTGTAGAAGTACTTGTGTAGATGCTTATTTAGTACATCTGTATAATGGAAATGATTATACTAATTTATTTATTTTCTCTTGCAGGATACTATTTTTGAGGCAACAAATTAAAGAACTTGAAAAGCTAAAGAATCAGAATTCCTTCATGGTGTGAAAAGTTGTAAACAATTGCACATGGTTTTGAGTACAGGAACTATTAAACTGATGCCCAGTCTTAACACTTTTGAGCTGCATTTGAGTAGACTTTGGACCGTTGAGCTGGGCAGAAAAAAAAAGTTGACATGGGGAAGGGGACAGGAGGGAGTCAAATTCAGGGGAAAGATACAAGAATGATTTGTAAAACCCTTGAAATGTAGATTTCTTGTAGATGTATTCTTCACGTTGTAAATATATTTTGTAGAGTGAAGCCATGGGAAGCCATGTGTATCAGAGCTTAGACATCCAAAACTAATCAATGCTGAGGTGGCTAAATACCTAGCCTCTTACATGTAAACCTGTCTGCAAAATTAGCTTTCTTTTTTTTTTTTTTTCTTTCTTTTCTTTTTTGTTTTTGGTTGGTTTTTTGTTTTTTTTTTTTGGTTGTTTTTTTTTTTTAGTTAATTTATCAGTCAGAAATTTTTCATTTCCTAAAATTCAATGCAAGCGCCAGGCGATCTGTGTCTAAGGCTGCAACAGTTTGGGCAATGTACAAAATACCACGAAACAACTGTTTCCACACTTGCACCGAGTCGAGAGCAGTGCTTCTCCATTTCTGTTTTACAGAGAAATGTTTTTCATCTTCTGTGTTCCATTTCCCCATGAAATCCTAAATCTGATTTTATCAGCTTTTTAATGCTTCTAATTTTCTCTTTTCTTAAGGCACTGTTGCTATGGCACTTTTTCTATAATCTTTTCATTCCTGTGTACAGTAGCTTAAAATTGCAGTGATTGAGCATAACCCACTTGTTTGTATAAATTATTGAAACGTATTTCCATTTGCACCCTGTAAGAATGGACTTATAGTACTGCTGGGCATGTGTGCTGAAAGTACATTACTTGCTCAAATATAAGGAAATAGCCCAATGAACATGTTAACATGGTTGTGGGAGGGGAAAGAGGAAAAAAAAGCTAGTCAGATGTGAATTGTATCTGTTGTAATAAACATGTTAAAGCAAAGAAACACTGGTTTTCATTTCCTTTGGTCAACACATTAAAATTTGGTCTTTTTGGGGATTCTTTATTAGAACTGTTCTTGTTGAACATTTTTGTACTTAAATAATTCCTCAAGGGAGGTTTTGTTTAAAACTTGTAAACAGGAAAATATGTATAAAATATTTAAGGAAATATAAAATTCAACAAGAATGATTTAAGACACTTTCCCCAACAGTTGTCATATGTTAACTCCTGGTTTACCTGTCTTGATATTATGACATTTCATTTCGAAGGATGTTTGTGTTGTAGCTAACTGTTTAAGTCTGGTGCTGACTGCTGTTCTTAACCATCACAAAACGCTGAATTTGTGTAATTGGAGCAACTCACCGTTTGAAAATGGTGGAAAAGCTCAGCTTTGTATATTGTTTCCTAAAGTATATTAAAAATAAAAAAGAAACTATTGCTACTACAAAATAAACGTGACTTCTTCTTTGCTTAAAAATGACAGAAATCGTGATGGCAGTACTAGTTTAATATTTGTAGAGGTGTATATGTTACAGCAGTCTTTTAAATAGGGAAGATTGTAGGGGATGGAGTGAGAAAAAAGAATGATAAAGGTGTTGACATGTGAACATGTGATGCTTTGTGTTTTGTTCCTAAAAAATACTTTCAGCACCAGAAACATTACTTGGTTTTTGTGTTGCGTGAGCTTGGACTGATTTTTAAAAGCAAGTTTTCATCGGTGGAAGCTGAATGCTCTGACCTAACAAACCATTGCAAATGGAGCAAGTTGAAATACCTAACAAACAACAACAATGGGAAATTTGGATGGATGAACTTGTAGTTTTCCTCACTTTTTAACCCAGTGTGTTCTGTTGTGTTTCATATCATGCAAATATTTGATTTTTCTCAGAAAATGGGAGTAATCTTGAATGAATTAATTGGAATACACATTGTTTCTGCATTTTTAGAGAGACCCAAGGCTGAGTGACAAAATTCTTCCTGAGACTTTTAATATTTGTCTTGCATCCTGTGTTTGGAAGTTGCCAAGTGTAGGGGAAAAATAGCATGTGAAATGCATGGGTGTACAAGGGCTTGATGCCTTAAGAGGCCTCCTAGAAACAAGAGACTAGACAGGAGTAAGGCAATAAAAGTAGGTATTTATTTGAAAGGCCTTCAAAGGTACCCCCTGGGGAGCCAGAGGCTCTTGCCAAGATGGACAACAGGTCACGAGTTTTTCGCACTTTTATAGGTTTGGCTCATTTGCATATCAGGATTAATTCTCCAATTAAAGCTTCAGTTTAATGATGTAATTCCCCTCAGCTTACCTCCCCTTAGAGGCTCTTTGGTTTATACTTTTTGGGCCTAGGCTAGTCTAGGTGTCTGTGAAGAGCCTGGAGAGGCTTTGTTATGTCTACCTAGCATGGGAAAGCAGAAGTTAACAGGCCTTTTTTGTATTTAAAAATACAAAAGTTAAAACCTAAGGCATCATTTCCCCCCTTTAGAGGCTTGACAAGGCCTCTACCTTGTTGAGACTACTCTAAATATTCTAAATATCTACTAATAATGTGTCTAACAGCAGTGTATATCTATAAACAAGAATTACAATTACAATCATTATAAACAGTCTGTAATCCAGGGTCAGTTTGGTAACCAGGGTGTGGAAGATACAATCAACTTTGAATGTTACCCAGTGTAAGATCTAAGTTCTCAAATTGTAAACAAATTGTGTAGATCTTTTCACTTCAGTTTACATGTTAATTATTAGTTTTGTATCCAGATGAATGTCTTTGGATACACTTTGGACTAGAATCATGTGCAAAATGTGGTTCCAAACCTGAGTCAGGGTTACCAACTGTGTAGATAAGCACAGGAAAACATCATTTTAACTACATAATCTTTCTTTGTATCCGTCTCTGTTTTCTCAGTTGTTTCAGGAGCAGAAGCCTTCTCAGCTCTGGAGTAGTGAATCCAGGGTCTTTTGCCAGCGACTTTGACTGCGGTGAGGGTGGTCAGCAAAATCTGGAATGGTCCTCTCCACTTGACCTGTAGGGGATCACTGTCCCACCACTTGACATAGACCCAATCTCCAGGCTGGAAGGGATGTGCATGAGTGTCCAGTCCTATGGGTCTGGATAACATGATGTAATTCTAGAGCTTCTGCAAAGTAGAACCTAAAGCCATTAGGTATCTCTGTAAATCAAGTTTTCCCCTCATGTGAATTCCACCTGGAACGTGTGGAATTTGATGTGGCCTGCCATACAATATTTCGTAGGGACTGTTGTTATCCCTCTGCCTTGCTTGTATGCAGATCCTCAGTAAAGCTCTAGGCAAGGCCTGGACCCAGGTCATGGGATGTCTCTTGACAAATTTTGCTAATTCGTGCCTTAAGGGTCCCATTCATGCATTCCACTTTACCGCTCGCTTGGGGTCTGCAAGGTGTGTGCAGATCCCAAGCAATTCCCAAAATCTGGCTGACTTCTGAATCACATTTGCAACAACATGTCCTGTCTGAGGACATACGCAAAGGAACCCCAAACCTTGGTGTTACAGGATTAAGCAAAACTTTCACCACCTCTTTGGCTGTGTTAGTGCGACAGGGGTAAGCTTGAGGCCGTCCACTGAAGATGTCAACCAATACCAGTATGTGCCTGCATCAGGATCTCTCAGCAGTTCAGACATTTTGCTGTTTAGTTATTTGCTGAGACAAAGGTGGCTTCTATCTTAATAGATATGCTGGGTCTTTTTTCTACAAGCTTACTTGGTCTCCTTTTGATTGTTACATTGCCCTCTATAACATCCTGTATCAATGAGCTTCACAAGTTAGTTTTATTTGTAGAAAATTACTTTGGATTGGTTTTTTTAAATCTCTGTTTTGAATTAATTTTCTTAAGTTTAACTGCTGCCTGTTGATCTTGCAGTTTTACAGAAGAGTATCCTTTCCAGCTTAAAAAGTGCTAGTGTATTTATCACTTGAAAACTTCCATAAAGTAGGAATGGTCACAGATAATTTGGGAGTCACAAGGATTAATGTGCCACTTTAACCCCCTAAAACCACCTGCATAAATGCCCATCACACAGAGACATGGACTCTCTTCAGGTGCTGCCCTCCCTAACTCATGCAGTAAAGGCGGCTGCTTTGTCAGCATCTGATGACATGTCCACACCTTATTGGGTTCTGTATTTGCTCACCATGCAATAGCTTTCCTCCCCATCCTCCACACCCTTCGAAGCCCTGGAGCTGTTGTTAGCTGAGGAGGGACAGTCTGCCAAACTTTGACTAGTATTAGACAAGTTGGAGAAGAGGATTGCAGGTACTGCTTTAAAGTCGGCACTAACGAAGGAGAAGGGTCTGGGTTAAGGTCCTTGAAAATGGCTTCACTAACATGCAAATGCAATCCTGGGCTTACTCTGTGTTCTGGAGACCCTCTTTGCTTTCTGTAGTGGTGTACAGAAGCTGTCATTCTCTAGATTCCTTGAGCAGGGGGATAAAACACCAATTTTTATCCTCCCTATCAAATATTTTTATCTGAAGCAGGGCAATAAAGAACTGAGCCAGGGGCACTGAGTCCTGTTACAAGATTACCAGCTTTTCATTAATTACCCATCCTGAAATTAATGCTATCTTTCACACTGCATAATTAAAGGGGCTTTATTGAATTGCTCTGCACCTGTAAGTCAAAGCAAGTGAAATTCCCCTGGATCAAACCTTGTATTCTTCCTAGGAAAGTGTTCAGAAGGTGTTGATTGGAGCTGTGGGAGGTGTTTTCTATATTAATTACTTAATAGAGGTGTTCAAGGAAAAGTGATGAGAAACTGGGGAAAGAACTGTTGTTGCGTATGTTGCTCTTGATGTCCTTGTTATGCATTTGCTAAGCAACTATTCAGTATAATAGAGAAACAGCCTTCAGAACTCCTGAGGAGATTGTCTGAGCTAGTACAGTCATATTGCAAGCAGTGCCATTGGGCTAGTATTTTATCAGATGTCATGGCATGCTCAAGGACTACAGCAGAAGCAGCTTAATATGATTATAAAATGACATGACTGATCCGAGGAATTCCCATTTTTACTTTATTTGTTGTTTTTCTGTAGTCAATCGAGCAAAAGCTTTTATTTGCAACTGAGATCCATGTAGATGTTGAATTCTGCAAAATAATTTTTCAGTAATATTAAAATTTTGGATTCCAGTTACACATCAGTCATTTTAGGTGTCTGTTAAGTTTCTCTATCTTCTATCTCTGGTCTACAACAGATGCTCGAAAAGATTCAGTCTTTCGTAGCTGTAGGCATCAGCTTTATCCTTCTTCATGGATGCCTGTGTTGCTGCTGCTGTACTACCCCATCTGGAATTGTTTCCTAGATGCTCCTTAATACAAATTTCTGTATTTTCTAACTATGGCTCTTTGTTTGGGAAGCCTGTCTGAGGGAAAGGACTGATGCAGACTCTCTACCACTCAGGACTCCAGCTAGCTGAGAATCCGGAAGTCAAAAAGCACTTTCTCCTCCCTAATAAAGACACCTGATCTAGGACTTTCTATAGAATGAACTGTCAAGTTTGGCTCCCATGGGAACTAGGAAAATCCTGGGAAATCTTGTTGCATCCTGGATGGGCCCTACCTGGATCTGATGGCCATATGCAGCTGTACTACACAGCTCCACATACCAGACTTAGCACAGCAGGTTTGCAAACATGGCTTGAACAACCTGATCTTTCCAGCAGTTACTCAGTATGTGTGACAGTATTTTGTCACCTTCTGTTAGTCACACATGCCAGAGAGCATTTGCAAAGGGATGCCATCTACTCCTGCATGCAGTGCCATGCTCAAAGACTAATCCCTGTGCTCCAGTTTGAAATCAATCTGGGCTGTGTAAAAGTGTGTTAATATAGTGATGCTCAAAATGTGTAATTAGGCTCATCTCCCTTTCACTCTATATTACAAGAAAATTATTCATGGGAAATACCATCATAGTCATCTGTATCAGCAGCTAGAATTGTGTTATTGTAGAATTGTGTCACTAAAATAAATCCTTATCATTCTCCCATATTTCTAAAGTTGGCACATGGACGTCACTTAGTGTGCTGCCTCAGAGTTCTGAACAGCCTGGACAGCTTTCTTCTCCTGCCTGGCCAGGCAGATTTGCTGACAATGTCTTGCATACCTCTCTGGGCAAAAATCTGTGATTGGATCTTTTTTCAGTGTAATTGGGATGCTATCAGAATGTGTTGGGGGTTCCTGTTCTGCTGGATGCATCCTTGTTAGCAGCAAAAAACTTGTCCTGGGAAGAGTTATTTGGTAAAATGACCAAAGCCAATGGCAGATGGTGCTACAGAAGGTAAATGTGTTATCAGCAAGTCTGGACTACGTGATGGTGCCAAGGGGCTCTGATGTTCATCAGTTCCACCCAGGTTTCTCGAGCTGCTGCTCTGCATCCTTGGAGTAAAGGCTTTTCCTTTCTTCCGCATTTTGAAAGGTTTATTAAACTTCTTCTTCATGTTGGAGATTCAATTTCACAGTAAGTCTTCTATATTTTTTTAAATGGAAAAGCTATTAAACCACTGACAGCATGTCCCTGTCTTCATTTGCTAAATAAAACCCCCTTTCTGCTTGCAGTAACATTGCCAGTGGAAACGTGGATAACTGAACCTCTCAGTACTGCCCTGGTTTTAGGGTAAAAATTCCCAGAGTTCCCTTTGACCTAGGGTGGTGTCTGAATTTCATGTAATTAAAAAAAGAGAATTAATTTGTTGTGTATTCTTATGTCCCCTGGCACCTCTTCACCTGAACAATTAGAGACAGGGGCGTGGGTGTGTGTAAAGTGGAATATATGTGTCGTCTTGATAGGACAAGATATTTCAGGACTCTTGTTTGCCTCACAGGTCATTTCACTGGAAGAATTGCTCAGTGAGGGTGAGGCTTCACACAGCTTATCTGACACCCAGCTCCCCGCAGAAAGAACCGACCCTTGCTTACTGCTTCCCTCACCTCCTGCTGAGTCCTTTTTGCCAGCCCTGAAGTGGTCTAGGGAGTAAAGCCTCAGCAGAAACCTGCCTGGTAAATGTGTCACTGACCTCAGAGGCTGACAGGGCTCACACCAAGGAGCTGCTCAAGGGCAGGGCTGGCACCTCCTGGCATTGAAGGGCAGGTCAGAGTAACTCTTGGGTCAGCTGTAAGCTCAAATGGCAAATGCTCTTAAAACTCTGAGCTACATGTGCAGAGAACAGGGACTTGTAATATGGAGACTACGCCAAGTCAGGCATGTTTTTCTGGGGTTTAGATGCATGTATGCTTTCATTTCAAAATTTCCACTCTGTGAATTTGTACCTGCTGGGTGTCTGAACACAAGTCTAGAAATCAAACTGCCCTATCAACTGCAACACGAGCTTTCAGGTAAGCATAAATCAAGGTCTAACTACCAAGCATGTTCTTAATATATTTTAAACAAAGCACCCATCCCAAAGTAAACAGTGCATCTTTAATAGGTTTGGTATATAAAGGAAGCAGTATCTCCAAGGAAATGCTATTCCTCTTCAACTACTACTCCCTGTTAAACTAACACTGAACTGCTATTCTTGCCCTGGATTGTCTCATCAGATACCAAACCCCTCTCAAGAGAGAGATCTGCTTGGCTGTCCTCATCTGCCATCTGATGAGTTTGGAGCATTTCCTGAACTCCTTAGTTGTTGTGTGAGGATCTTGCAGACTCCCCCTGCGGGAGCCTTGTGAGCAAGCACGTGCCCTGACTGCGGGTGCTGAGCAGCCAGCCAGGCTGGCGATCTGCCACGGTTCCTGGGCTGGCTCGGGTGCTTGGCACACCTCTGCCCTTGAGCTGGTACATGGAGAGACACAGGTTCTGTCTCTGCATGCGTGTTCTCTCACTCTCCAGACAATCTGCCTCACTTCTGTGGCAGCTGAAACTGTTTGGTGCCTGGTTGGTGTGTGAGGGGGTGTGCAGAATATGTATCTGAGGTGGTCCAGTGCTGCCCGTGGCTCAGCAGAGACAAACTAGTGCACGGCCTGATAAAAACATCTGCTTCAACTGGCACTTCTTTACCTAATTGGAGTTTTTAGTGCAGTAGTAGCTGAGGAAACTCCAAAGTGTGGGAATCTCTCTGGCACACGCAAAGCATTCAGCTCTGGAGGGTCAGAGGAAGAGAACGACCAAAATGAGGGTTCAGAAAACCACATCAGGGTGTCAGTGCTCACCTGAACTGCATCGAGCACTGCTATTATGGCCAACTCAGAACTAATTTTGGTCATGCTAGGCCAGACCCCTGTTCCTCTGGAAACTGGCTTCCTTTTGCTTAAAAATCAATGCCACCACGTTTATGGCTCTGATACCCCCCTAGAATAATCATTGGTATAAGCCCCTAAATCTCTGTATTTTTCTCCTATCTATCATTTGGGGCTTTCTCTCTTAATTGTTAGTGTATTTGACCTTGTTTAATTCTCTAGTACCCAGAATTAGTACTGACTGTCCTTGATCAATGGAAGATTAAGTGGAGTTCATACGTTACGTGTAGTTTTGTGACAGACGTATTTTAATCTGAAATGTCAGCAATTGTTTCAAGCTACTCAAGATTAGAGGTTCAATTTAGAAGTTTATTGATCAGAAGGCAACATTTTGGTAGGTGGTTCATGGGAGTTTGTTCCATGCTTTTGCAGTTTCACATGACTGCTCTTCATGGCTTTGGTAAAGCGTAATGGTGGTCTGAGTTTCACAAGAATCTTCCTTTTCCAGTCAGGAGTGGGAATGATACACATCATCCCTGGAGAGTACTTAGTAAGACACTTCAGGCATGTTATAGATTGATTATTCATCATTTAGTAGTTTGAAAACAAGTTTTCATTATCATACATTGACCCAAATAGCTGCTACTATTTTTAGGTAAGCTACTCATATCACAACATTAACTTCTGCTCACATCCAGTGTGCCTACCCATGGGCACTAGATTTTGGAAGATCTAGTCTGAAAACATTGAGATGCCTCAGGCTTTTATGGTGATATAGAGTTTTAGATGGGGACCACCTAAAAGAAACCTGCCATTAACTTCTTACGTAGTTGTTTAGAAAAAAAATCTCATTTCTAATGGTGTTCTATTCTTTTTACTGCCTTGTTCAACTCCTGTGGCATTTGGATTATTACGAGGGTTTTCACAAGGGAAATTTTGTTAATCATATTTTTTCAGCAGTGTCATCCCAGACTGACAAGTACAATTATTGAAATAACCTCATAATTGTACCTCTTAATAGTAGAGTTTATAGGATTTTCTCTTTAGAGCTGGAGTGATTAATTCACTTATACAGAGTTATTCAAGAGACAGAATTTCTACCTGGGAATCTAGCATAGTTGTGATGCTTTTGATGTGCTTTTTTAATGCTTTAATCTTTTATTTTTTCAAGCAAAGTGTACATAAATGAGAAGTATTGTCATAAACAGGGTACCTTAAAACCCCTGAATTCAAAAAAAGCTGTGAGAATCTAATAGTTTGCTGAGGGGAGGAGAAAGTTAAAAAATAAGATTTGCTTGTTCATTTTGTTATACACTTGAGTCGGTACAGATTTGAAATTTTCAGTGAAGTTGTATTCAATATCAATAAATGCAGTCTTTTCTATGTGCTTTTACATTTTGTGGAATTTCCTGGGACAAGTGACAGGGCACTAGTGAACTATAGAAAATACTTTTAACTGAATCTACTTTTCAGTATTAATCTAAAACTCAGAGACTACTAATGCATTTTAATCAATGCAGAAGGAGGCTATAGTGACTAGAGACTTCCCTGAACTGAGAAATCATCCTGATTATTTTTTCTATTTTGAGCCATTGGAGCCATTTTATTTGAAATGTTACTCTTTCTTTTAATTATTTGAGGCTTTTTTCCCTTCTCAGCACACTTTTATGTCTCCTGAATTCCTTGCTAGATCCTGTCATAGTGATCTTAATCTTTGGTCAGGGATTGTGTCCCCTCTTCATGCCTGCACCAAAGTGTCTTGCTGGGATATTTCAGCCATGTAATTTCCAGGTAGGATTTTATCCTCCATTGCATTTTTATGGTCTTGATGCTGAAGTTTTGACTATCATGGCCTCATCTTCCTCTGCCTACTTTTGTTTTCCTGCTGCTCTTCGCCTCCTTTTGTCAGTCTCCTGCTGCTGTTAAAGGGCAATTCCCTTATCACTCCCACGGAATTATCAGTGGACAGCACACGTAGAAACACAGAATCATAAGGGAAAAGACCTCCAAGATCACTGCATCCAACTGTTAACTCAGCACTGCCATGTTCACCGTTAAACCATGTCCCCAAGTGCCCCATCTACACATCTTTTGAACACTTCCAGAATGGTGATTTCACTGGGCAGCCTGTTCCAGTGCTTGACCACCCTTTTCATGAAGAAATATCCAATCTAAACCTCTCCTGGTGCAACCTGAGATGATTTCCTCTCATCCGGCCACTTACTATGTGTGAGAAGAGACCGACCCCCACCTTGCTACAGCCTCCTGTCGGGCAGTTGTTGAGAGTGGTAAGGTCTCCCCTGAGCCTCTGTTTCTCCAGGCTAAACACCCCCAGCTCCTTCAGCCATTTCTCATCAGACTTACGCTCTGGACCCTTTCCCAGCTTCATTGCCCTTCTCTGGACATGCTCCAGCAACGCCCTTTTTTTGCTGATGAGCCCAAAGCTGAGCCCAGTACTTGAGGTGCAGCCTCGGCAGTGCCGAGTGCAGGGGGACAATCACTGCCCTGGTCCTGCTGGCCACAGTGGTGCTGATACAAGCCAGACTGCCACTGGCCTTCATGGCCAAATAGTGTAACAGGTCGCTGGCCATTTCCTCTTGGATTATGAGAGCTTCATTCTGCTCTCCACCTTTATCTTCCACCTTAGCGGCTGCGCTCCCGCTGGGACCGCCTCGTTCGGCGGGAGCCGCCGGGCGCCGCTTGGCGGCGCTGCGCGCACGGGCTCTGCCCGCCCGGGACAGCGGCGGCTCCACGGCCCCCATGGCCCCCATGGCCCCCATGGCCCCCACGGCCCCCACGGCCCCCATGGCCCCCATCGCCACCGCCCCCATGATGGCCCCCATGGCCCCCATGGCCCCCATGGCCCCCATCGCCACCGCCCCCATGGCCCCCATGGCCCCCATGGCCCCCATGGCCACCGCCCCCATGGCCCCCATGGCCCCCATGGCCCCCATGGCCCCCATCGCCACCGCCCCCATGGCCCCCATCGCCTCCATCGCCACCGCCTCCATCGCCTCCGCCGTCTCCGCCGCCTCCATCGTTCCCATTGCTTCCCTCCGCCTCCTCGCCCCCGCCGCCCCCGCCTCCCTCCGCCCGCCACTGCCCCAGCACGGCGAGACCGGGCTGCGGGGATCCCGCCGGGCTCGGGACAAAATTCACCTCATCCGGCGGTTTTCCCCACAGAGGAGGCAGCAGCAGCGCGGGGGGAGGCACACACTGGCGGGTGAAGGTGATGGGATGCCAGCCTTGCGTGGCACATCCCGGGGGCTGTTTTCTGGATTTATGTGCTGTTTCCCCAGCTCTTGGCCACCCACACCTTAACCGTATCTCCATGCTGTCTCCCAGACGAGAGTGCAGAACAGAGATCGTTTCGAGGCCAGTTTGAACTTTTGTAGTTCCTCACCAGGCACAAACCCCACCAGCTCCCTCTGGAAAAGCTCTGTCTTCTTCCAGCGCTACAGCTGGTTTCCTGTAATCAAATCCCCAAGGGACCCAGATTTTTCCCCGATTAAATCTGGACACAAGACACCAGGCTGTGTGAAAAACTGAAAGTGTTTCATCATTATTTTGGTGCATCTTACTGTTACCTAAGCTGCTGTTGTATCCTGTTGCCAAAGGTACTTTGGCAAATAGAATTTCTAAAGGAATTTTAAAAAAAATTAAAAGGTCAGCACTTGGTCTGTGTGAGTGTTGCAGATATGTCTGTACCTCAGGATCTCCTCTGTGCACACGGGCTCGCAGCACTTGGAGGGGAGGACAATACTCAGCCTGCTGATGGTGTTCAGCCTCACCTTTCCTCCTCCCTCACAGTGCTCATCCAAATCTGCCCCTGAAGACCCTGGCCTCAGCCACTACAAACTAATGGCAAGCAAAAGCCTGTTAGGAAGAGCAGGGATTTGAGTATTCCTATGTCATCCTGGAAAAAATGCTTGATCTTAAAGCCTGTGTTTGAACTGGTTTCGCAGGTTAGTGCACTTCTTTGTTTTTCCCCTTTGAGTCTCTCCTTTCTTAGCTGAAATAATCAGAGTTTTAACGTAAAATATTATATAAATATAATAACATAGCATTTGCTAAAACAACAGAAGGATCCAGCCATGAAGGCTTTGCTCTCAAAACTGGTAATTAAATGAAGTGGATTATGCCATTTTGCAATGACTGCAGCTTTCACCAGTGCTGCTCTGGCGGTGTGGCTCAGCCCTCTGCCCGGCCCCTCTGATGTTCTTTCTTCCAAGAGTTTTATAGACTTGGGGACACAACTGGAAAATTACTGGGGAAAACATTGTTTTCATATTGGTTGTTTTTACTCTAAGTGTTGGCACATTCTGTCCCTCCAAATCTCAATGATTAAATGAGGAGGCTTTTGACCCTGGAGATGACAAGTGAATTCACTTGATTTGCCAAACTAGAAATGAAGTGTCTTGTGATGAGGGAGTGATGATGATTTTTTCTGCCTCCCTTACCATTGTTCTTCCTCTGCACCCATCCCACTTCCCCACTCTCATAGGTGGCAGAGCCGCTTCAGTCCCTTGATTGGTGACCCTAAATTTCAACATACATGAGTGCAGGAGCACTGTGTTTGGGTTTGCATACCTAGCCCCAAACCTCAGCAGTCTGGAGGTCACCAGGTGATTTTAAGACTTGCTCCTTCCTAGAGGGACAGGATTTGAAATTGCTTCTCTTTTTACTCCATGGCCCTGAGAGTCTGTAGTGTTAAGTCCAGAGAAGGGGAAACATCAGCTTGTTTCCCCCAAGTGACCAAACGGAGATGTTCACTCAGCATCACTGCTGATGAAAGGCAGAGCTGAGCTGCCCTGGAATGGCAAGGTCCTTGGGTACCTGCTCCCCTTTGGCCACACCCTTCTGCTCTGCTTTCTCCCCTGTAGAGGGAATAAGGCAGAAGACCCCCTCCGGGCACAGTGCTTGCCCTTCAGAAACCCCAGAGGAGGAGGCAAAAGGACAGCAACCGGTCACCGGGGATTGGTCTGCCCTCTTTCCAAAGAAATGCAGCTTGACTTCCAGCTGACCTTCAGGCTTTTACAAGCTAAAAGAGAGAGAGTTACAGAATTGTTAACAGCTATTTTATTGCACTTACAGATTGTGTGAGTTGCGTTTTATTGGAACGCGGCACTTGGCAGGTTCTGAGTTTGGCTGCAAGGGGAAACCGAAGGGCTGTGGTTACTCCGACATGTTAACCCCCTGCTTCCAGCATCTCCTGCTGTGCTGAGCTAAGCCAAATGCTTGGGTACAGCTGCAACCTGTTTCTTTAGAGGTGCCATGCCAAAAAAGAGTGATATGAAGCTAATAGTTTCTGACCATGAGAGAATGTACAGGGGGTTGAGGGTATCTAGAGACACAGGAATAGCTTTTGATCAAAGTGCCATTTACTAAGGCTATGGGTTATTGTTCAGCTTTGAGGAGAGGTGATGCTAGTTTGGACCTTCCAGGGTCAGGCTCCAAAGCTTCTTTCTTCCAAGTGTTTTTTTTTTCAATAAGAGCTCTACTCGTAGCAACACCACCTAAGAAAGAAAATCTCTCCTTTGGCATAATTTTGCAATCAGGGTAATTTAATTTTTTTTTAATTGATGCTTACAGTGATGATTCACACAATACTGCGTTTTACAGTGGCAAAAGGCCTGTGCCAAAAACATTCTGTGCATTGAGAACTTGAATTCTTGGGTGCTTAGAACCTAGAACTTGGAAGCAGAGTGTGGCAGTGCTCAGCCTCTGCTGGGGAGGCCTTGGCTCCTGCTGGCACTTGCTGGAGGTGCATTCCCAGTGCAAAGCTGGTGAGAGAGGGGGACTGCAGGCTGTGAATCCCAGAGACATTTTCACAAGGTGCTTCTATTCATAGGGGAGAGCAGTTATGTGGGGATTCCTTGTTTCTTGAAGGAAGGTTAATATGTGCTTTTGAAAGTGTTTTTGGTAAATATCCATACTGGGTATAATGCAAGATAGTCCCCTTGGACCTTGCCAGTCAGCTTTGTTTTCCTGGATGCATCTTCTCATTTAGCACAGCTTGTTGCTCCATGACACCAGCTCTCCTCTGCATTTCTCCTAAGTGTCCCTTGCTTCTTATAGGGTTGCGTAAATTCATTTTATTTCTGGCCTTTGCAATTTGGGAGGCAGACAATTTGGACAAGAGAATGGGAATGCTGTGACTGCCCGTTCTCTTTGCTCTGCTCTCTGCCCTGATTTGTCATCTTTCTGTCTTCACAAAGGAAGAGGACCTGGCAGCTCCCACAAGATGTGGGATTTTCTAGCCTGTTATGCTAGTCCTGGGGTATACTGGAGGGGAAACAAATTCTCTTGACCAGTCCAGCTTGGCAGCATAAACAGAACATTGCAATGAGATGATTAAGAACCTAATTGATTGATTTTAATGTCAGAAATGAGACTTGGCTCCTGTATATTTGACTTCCCAAATATGCTTGGACACAGGCTGGTTTCTCTGCCAAAATACCTCCTCTGTACCACAAACCCATATCTCACATTAAGAATACATTTCCCTGGGTGTGACCTGGGTGGAGATCCTGTTCCTTACTTACTCACTCATGGGTCAAATGTAGCCCTGCAGCTGAAAGGGTCACAATGTCTTCTGTGGGCTTAGGTTGTGCCAACAGTTGATCAGTGCTCAGGCTGAGGGAAAACTTGCCTAGATTTGGGAGAAATTATGGGAATGGGCCTCATAATCTTAGTTGAGAATAGGAAACAATTGTTTCTGAGTTCTAAAAAGTATTTGAAGCATTTCAGAAACTAGGAAATAACCCTCACACTTCACAGCCAGTATGTTATAAAACAAGATGCACTGACAGCCACTAGAAGTGCTGAGAAAAGAAAGAGGAAACTAGGTATCTTAGCTTGATTATTAATCAGTTTGAATCTCTATCTGCAACAATATATTAGGTGAATTAGCTTGTCTAAAATTCCCTCTGTCATTTGCATGCATCTAAGTCATGAATTTTGGGATAGATTTTCTGACCTAGGCATGCTGATCCCCCCATGCCTACACTGCTTTATCTAAGTCACCCATCAGTGACAACTCTACAAACTTGCTTCCCTGCTTCCCTTTCCTATCACACCCCCACTCTCAGCAATCCCTGCCTCTGAGGGCTCAGCCTTTCCCAGGTCCTGCTGTTGAGGTACCATGGTGCAGATGCCCACTGCAAAATGCTAGAAGTTAAAAAAAAAAAAAAAAAGCAAACACCAAAGTGTTTCCGGAGATGTCAAAAAATATGTAGGCTTGAAGAAATCTCTTGACTTATATACATAGGAACACTTCTTCCAATGTTGAGAAGAGACACAAACTTGAGTTATTTATTCCTGATTCTTTGGAAAAGAATTTAAGACATCAACTGGCAAACTTTGGAAATGGCCCAGTTTTGGTAGCCACCTGTCCACATTTGGGCTAGGGAAGCATAACCTTGATCTTAACCCAGCCCTTCTGAGACTGGAGAAACTTGGTGGCCTGTAGTATGTTAAAACATAAGCTGTCTGGAGAATAGATTGTAAAAAATAGGGGGACATTGTTACCATCTCTTTCATAGCATTCAACACAGTGAGAACCAACCTCTATGTTTTCAGAGATATTGAAGATAAATGGTAAGAAAAATAGCTTAAATAACACAGCTGAAAACTTTTACCTGACTTCTTTTGAATATTAGGGTTTTTGATGCCTAACACACATACTAACAGCTACCAAAGCCAACGGTATCTATGCACACTGAGGAAAAAATAGGTCTCTCAGATGTTGGGCTTCTCTTACATAACGCAGGTGCCTACTTAGAGGAGACACCAGCTCACCTAGGTGGATCTTGGCTCTCCTTCTGACAAGGCAGTCTTGTAGTGAAAAGAGCTGGAGTCTAGAATTGGTGCAGCCAGCCCCATTTCTGTAGTGGGACAAGCTGCAGTGGCAGCCAGAAGCAATGTCCTTGCTCAGAAGGTAATGAAGGGGATTTGTTATGACTCTTAACGCCGCCCCTCCTCCTCACCTGCTTTAGGAGTCTTTCTCATTTAGCCTTTCCAGATGATGAGACAACTGGTCTGACTGAGATGAATTTATAGGGAATCCCATCACAGCCACATAATCCCTCCAGCCAGAGCCATCTGCTGCTGCTTCCCCAGCTACATCTGTTTAATGAGAAGCAGCATCTCTGCCCTCCTTTTGCAACCTAATAAGAGAGCAGGAGGCAGCTGGGCTGGGAGAGAGCCTGTGAACCCCCAGCCCCAGCATCTGTGAGTGAATATAGGGTAACAAGGGAGAACTTCACATGGCTAACAGCTGGGCTGGGACACAGCCTGAGAGGCAGGAATGATGGAACAATGCTGATGGAAGCCAGACATACCTTGACCTGTGAGGGCCAGGACCACATGGTCACCACAAACATGCCATGTTTCAGCCTGCATCCTGGGCTGGGTTGCCAAGGACTGAACTCTACATTTTTCTCCTGGTGAGGGTGAGGAGAACAACATCCTTCAGTGGGGAGAATAGTTCTGGGGAAACTTCTGCGGAAGCAGACTGCAAGAGCTGGGTGAGGAAAAGTCAGGTGGAGAAAGGATCATCATTCCACAGGCCCAAATAGAGTGGATGCAGAGGCCTGAAAATGCAAAAGCTGGGAAGCTGAAGGTTTGCAGGAACATTGCTAATGAGAGAGGGAATGCTGTTGTGCAAAGGGAAGTTGGTCACTTGTTCCTTAGTAGGAAAGATTGACTAGATCCTTGCCCAAACACGAAGTGGGGACTGAACACCATCAGAAACACCACAAGCCTCCACTGCTGCATGATCTGTGGCTATTGCACTAAAGAAGAGGCGAAGGCTTTCCCAGGAGTTACTGGCTCTGTCAGTGACGATGACAGGGAAAGAAGGAGCACTATGGATGCACATGTTCCTACAGGCTTCTGTAGGAAAATCAGGTGGACCAGGCAGCCTTTCAGCATCCAGCAATGTCATCCAAAGCACAGAGCTTGACAGGCGGTCAGGGCTATAATCATCTGCACATCTGCTGGGAAAGGATGAGTGGGATGCAGACTGGCGAGAAATTCCAGCACTTGTTGCCATAATGAGTTTCCTAAATGTATGTGTCTATTCCTACCTATATGAATAAGATGGAAAATTATTTTTTTCACCTTCTTTATATATATAAAAAGTAATTTAAAAAGGTAAATTCTAGGTTTGAGTCTAACCAGTAAAACGAAACAGGTTGACTATGAAGATAAAAGGTAATGTATTTATTATTCAGGAATACAAAGTGAGAGAAGAGCAAACTATAGACAAAAGTCTTGAGTAAAATCAGAATTAGAAGGTAATTTCAAGGAGGAAGCCTGAAGGAAAAGGGAGTTAAGCAGAACTGGTAAATCCTTTAATAATTTAAATACAAGTCCCAAGAATGCAAAAAAAAGTTGTTCCAGCAGCCATGGACCAAGAAAGACAAGGCAGTAAAAGGTGACACTGGCTACAATGTGGTAGCTTCTTTCACAAGGTAGGAGTGTACAGAAAGTGAAAAGCATTTTTTCTGAAAAAACATGGGAAGAGAACAACTGTGCACAGAGGAGAGCCCACTGCAGGAACACGGCTGGGGAGCAGCTGCTGGGGAGCAGCCCTTTGGAAGGTGTCTGAGAGTCCATCTGGGTCTCACAAGCTGAAAGTGGTACTGGCAGTCTATCTGTCAGACACACCTTGTCCAGCTCCAGCCTTCCCAAAGTTCCTTCCCAGCCAGCAGTTACCTCCTGCATTGAAATTTGGACTGCCTTAGCTAGTCCTCTGGAGTAGCCTCAAAATTTGCAACAGGGAGATTAATGTCTTCCTTTTGGAGATCAGTTCAGGATATGTCTCAGTGTGTTGCTGTTGCAGAAAAGCAGCAAATTCAGAGGTATATGCTATGTTCCAGTCTGCAAAATCAGGCAAGGAGGGTCTGAGGTGTAGTGTGGAGTCTGTATTTGTAGACTGCACTTTGGAAAGAATCTGGAGGAGAACAAGGACAATGATCTCCAAAACATGATGTGACAGAAAGGGCTAAAAAAACAGGGGTGGCTTAGCCTGGGGCAGCCTAAGGGTGAAAGAGGGGATATGCAATATCTTCAAATACATAGAGGGCTGTTGCTAGAAGCATAAGTTTTTCTGTGTCCTTGGCAGGTAGAACAAGGAACAAGCAACTCTGACTGCACGATGTTGGGTTTTTTTAGTCAACTGTTACTTTTATTTTTCTTTGGTTCTGAAGTGAGTATGTATGCCATGATAATTTATAGTTGCCTGCAGCTCTTTCCTTGTCATTTCTGGATGATTATACATGAACTTTCAACATCTGTAGAAGTTGATGACTTCAATTTTGGATGCTGAACAAGCCTCACACGTTATTTTATGTACTGGAGCAAGAGTCTACCATGGGGTAGGGCAGCACTTTGCATAATTGAATACTTCTGAAGATTGACTGAGAAATACGGTTAAGTTCTATTCCTTTCATCTATTCTTAAAGGGTCAAACAGAATGGTCTCTGATTATTTCTACAGGGATAGGCCTAGTATTTCCTAAAGACTTTTCTGTAGGGCACTGTTCAAGGGAAAGCCAGGAGAAGAGAAGGTCTTTTGTGTGGAGGTCAACTGGACCCCTGCAGTGGAGCACTGTCCACAGGACACTGCCTTCTGCTGAGGGAAAGCCATGTGTCGAAGTAAGTGTGATTTTTTCCAGTGGGGATGCTTGAATGAGTGTTGACTGCTGGGTGTGCAAATTCACCGACTCATTCTGGCTGTAGATGCTGCACAGCTTTTACTGAAAACTTGCTCTGCTTCCGGTGTCCACCACTTTCAGTCCTGGTTTGTAACCATGACTCTATGGTAATATATGAGTGTTTCTCTGGCAAATGGGACCTTAGTACCATTAAATTCCCCTAAAGGATCCCAGTCTTAATTATTGAGTTTGGGGGAAATAAGAAGCCCATGAATGAGTTATTCTGCTTTCTGAATCAGCTGTAGGATTGTTTTTGGTAATGGTCCAGTGAAGTTTAATGTTGTGATAAGAGCCATGGGGGCTGATGACAGAATTATGTGTTTCCCAGTTTATAGAGAATCAATTAACATTTATTTCTCTTGCTTCAGAACTGGCATGTGCATTTCTATTCAGGATGGTCACCTGTACCACAACTGAGAAAATGCAGGTCTTTTAATCAAACATCATGAGAATTAATCATTTTTGCTGAGTGTTTTTAATACTGGGCTTTAGGGATCTTCTGGAAGAAACATGTTTTATTAGCTGAAGGTATCTCCTGACACACTATCTGCCAGTCCCTGCTGGTTGATGGTGATAAGTCATTGCATACCACCACATTTTTAAGCAATCTGTGTGAGGGAGTCTGAGGCAGCTGTGTAGTTTTAAGGATTAAGGTAGGACTCTGGATCAGTTTCCATTTTCAGATTTCTGACAACCCCTTCTTTCAACACAAATGAAGTAAATCTCTGACACAAATGTAGTGAGAAAGACTGCTCCAGATGTGCCAGCAAAGAGGGAAGGAGCATGCCTTCTCAAAAAACCACGTCATTTGTGCTTTCCTAATTACGCCATTGAAATCAGAAAGGAAAAACTGAGTCAGCCACGGTGAAATATTCCTCGCCCAAGTGTTCCTGAAGGACAGTCAGGGATGGAGTAGGCCATGGGGAGAACTGTTTTCTGGGCACAGTGAAAAAATCTGAGCTTGGCATGCTGGAAATAATGATCTGTTTCTGGAGCAAGGTACTAGATTTTAGGAATGAAAGTATGAGTGCTGTTGTGGATTTGCCAAGATGGATGTAGAGGGGCCCTCTCAGCTGAGAGAGGGATCCTGACAGTACTGGCCTACACAGTGTCCCTGAAGGCTTCTGTCCTCCTGCCAAATATCTGCTCTTCAAATTTCAGGTGCCCCTCATCTTTGTGCTCTCCCTGTACCTACTCCTTGTCCCCAGTTTTTCCAAGCACCTTCTCAATGCCAGCTGGGCTTCTAGGTTTGTCAAGTTGCAAACCAGTAGAGGGGACAGTGAGGACAGTTTTTCACACGTGGGTGTTTGGCAGTGCCAGTGCCTGTCAGTCAGCATGTTCTTGGCCTCCATTACCACGTCTCTTTTTCCTGGCACATTACCCCTTGTTCACTCAGCAGAGTGCCAGGACCAGCTTTTCTCACTGTGGGGTTTGTGCTCAGATCCGTTCACTGCTCTTCACTCAGGTGGCTCATTTCTCATCCTTCTTCCCTGCTAGCCTTTTGGACTCCTCTCCATTTTGGCCAGCTTTCACTCCACTTCACTTTGTTCAACAGCTCAGTTCTTCTTGCTGTTGCTGATTTCTAGCTTCATGCATAAATACAGCAAAAAAACGTGTGAGTGACAGGGGTAAAGGGAAGTTCAGCTTCTGGGGAGAGGCTTAAAGAGCATGTTAATAGGGATGATCTTGACCAGCTTTGGTTCTGACCATATATGAAGAGCAGAGATGTACACAGGTGCCCAGCAGCTCAATGAAACTGGTGGGTAGTTACTCTCAGCTCCTAGACATTTGGACAGGCAGAGCTGCCAGTGGACAGGCAGAGAAATCCTGCACCAGGCTCCTCAGACCTGAATTAAGTGTTACCTCCTGCTACTGGAAATGAAAGTGTTTCAGTTGGCATTTGTGTCATGAATTAGCCAATGTTGTTTTAACTTGAGGGTTTTGGGAAAGGCAAAGAGATTGGGTTAAATGAAATGGTCCTGGCTGGACGTAGCACAGGGGCAGAGGTGCTGCCAATGTCCCCCTCTGCCAGCCCTGCTCTGAAAACAGCATCTCGAAGGGCAGGTACCTACCTTTGGCACAGAGCTCGAGTCCAGTTTTATTCATGGGAGTGCAATTCAGACGAATATTACCTGTATTTATTTAGAAATGCATGTATCTAGGGTTAACAACAGGGATACTAATTAATGTGGATTGTTGTGTCTGATTTCTATCATGCTAATAGTCATTCAGTTGATAAGTGTTCAGCAGCAGTTTCCCTTTACTGGGCTCCTAATATCAGCCCTTGTGTTTACCCCCATGGTTAGAACGAGATGTGTTTAAAATCTGCCCTTAGGAGGGAAAGGGACATTCTATACTTTATCAATCTTCCTGCGAGGCTCTCCATGCAGACCTAAAGAGACACACTTAATATCAGTCTGAAAGTGTCTTTAGAGAGATTGATAGAGTTTTGCTTCATTAGGACTTGATAGTGAAGATAAAAGTGAAAACTAGGTTATGATTAAATTGATTAAAAAAGGAGGTGGTCATAGATGTGCTGCAGGGAGAGGGGCGTGTGCCAGACAGGGCTGCAGCAGCCACAGGCAGCACTGCACTGCCATGAGCATCAAAGGCAACAAAGATAAGACAAAGCAGTTGGCCAGACTGTTCACAGTCTATGGCAGACTGATATATTTGCTGAACGCCATGATTTAGTCTCTTCATTGCTGTTGGTACATTGGAACTTCATCTCTGAAGCTCCCTTTGGGTCTCAGATGGCAACACTCACTACCTCCTTTTTTAACTTCTTTCTGCCAAAAATATTCCTCCCTAAACATGTAACAGCATTGAACACAAAAATGTAGAAGAGTAGCATGTTGGAGGTATGGCAGAAGAAGAGGATGGCAGCCTGGCAGAGGCAGCACCAGTTTTGTTCTGCAGTGCAGAGATGTGAATCTGGGGGCTGGGGGCAAGGCTTGGGGGTGGCTGCCCAGCCACTCTGGCTCTGGGGCTCTGGGCAGCACCCTCCTGCTCCCCACCTCCAGCGTGTTTTCCTCTCATGTTTCACTACTGCCTTGCAACCTGTGGAGAGGACCTCGGTTTAATATCACACTCTGCTATATAATACTCTTTGTTACAAAAGGTGCTTTGGGAATAATCAGGACTGCTTTCTCACTCTGAGGCTTCCCAATTTTGATTTAGTCCTGTGTAACTCTAATGTCTTGCACTCGTGGTTATGAAAACATAGGGGCTGCACTTCTTCCCTGTTCCAGGACTCCCAGCTCTCTGAACTCAGCCCCCCCACCCCCTTGCTGCCTCTGAGGGCTAGACAGGGAGGAATCTGAATTTATGTTGCACTCGCTCTCACTTTCTGCCAACACTGTTCTCTCCACCCATCCTTCCTCTGCCTGATCTACCTTTGATCTCACAGTGCTCCTACAGATGAACCCTTGTGGCTTCTTGAGGTGTTACTGGCAACAAGCTGTGTATCCTCCTCCTCTGCCTGAGATTATCCCCTCAGTCAGAGGGTGCTCAAACCTGTTCCTTTGGTGCTTCAGTGCCAGGCTGAAGACGATACGGATGTGTGATCCCATCTGCAGTCCCTGTCACAAGGGTGGGAGTCCCTCAAGGAGGGCTGGTAGAAAGCTGAGAGTATCACTACCTTCACCCTCCCGGGTTAAACCCACCAGTGGTGGACTTTTTGTCTTCAGATGCTGCTCTCCCTGGCATCCCACATATTGAATGCCTCCAGCTTCTTACATATTTGCCAAAGCTCACTGCAGCTCCCCTTGCCTCCTGTTATTTGTCCTTTTTACAATTATTCTGACTCACAGTTATCACAGTTACAAGCTGTCTCTGACGTACTTACTGATCCTGCCCTAAAGCCAGGGCAGGGAAGTCCCCACACTCTCCCTTTGAAGCACACCATCCCATGCTGCTAGAATTTAAGCAAGTCTACAGCCTTTACTGGCTTAGCTCTTCATGTCCCCTCTCACAAATACTTTTGTCCCTTCTCCTTTTCATGGTAAAGTGAGAAATAAGGTTTTATTCTTATTGCGCATCTGTGCTTAGGTGTCCTGCTGCATTCTATTTCAAATGGCAACTTTCTGGGCTGAACTATTAAAATCTTATTAAGATACATATCCATCTTCTTGAAACTGCTGGTCCTTGCTCTGAGATCTAGCTCCGCCTTCAGTTTTTTCTACTGTATTTGCAAATGTCTGTCAGAACTGGAGCTTGGTGTAATCTGGCAGAGTGCTGCCTATTTAAGTAGCTGAGACTCCAGTCTGTTACAATGCGTATGGGCTTTCCTGACTTGCATTGTCTGCCTTGTCTCTGGCATTTGGCTCTGAAATATGCGACTCAGAAAATAGAGTTTGAGCAATAAATATTGACTAATACGAAGTAATGTATCTCTGGAGAGTTTCTTTATCTGCATCAAAAGCTTTTAGAGCTGCTGTTGTGAAGGGGCTGCTGACAATAGATTTGCAAGAGTGGAGAACAGCCCCACATAGCACTCAGGCCCTGCAGAGCACCCAGGGTTTGACTGCTGGGTGTAAGTCCTCCAAGGGTTAGGATAAGTCCTCCAAGGAACTGGTGTTTGTGTTCACACTCGTGGACATTCTGTCTTGCATGTGCACATATGAGCCCAAGATTCTTGCTTAGGCAATAGGCTCATTCAAAAGAGGCTCTTGTTTCACTAGCAAACGTGATTGTTTTGCTACATGTCCTATATCCAAACTACAGCTTTCTTTAGAGATTTTACTTGAACTGTATGTTCCATCCTGCTAAAATGATGCTCAGTTTTCAGGGGTTTTTGGCCATGTCCAGTGTCTGCTCTCCTCCCCCATGTGCACATTGTGCTCTGACAGGACGTAACTAATGGTTTCTCATGCTTGGGATCCAAAGCAAATTCCTAATATTTGCCATACCTTATCTCTAGACACCTGATAACTCAGATCTGATGGGTGGTGCTTGACTTTTTAGGTACCGTTTATAAATTCTGACATGTAACACCTTTACATGGATGTTTCAGAAGGTGATGGCTGAATACTGAATGTTAACTCCTGTGCGCGGGATGTGGCTGGGGGTAGATGCTGATGTGAGCCCCGGTGTACGCACACTGTTCTTACTCTTCTGGCGATGGGATTACTCATCGCTACGCCTGCAGCAGACGCGTCCTCCTCTACCTCCACCCAGCGCTCTTTCGCCCTGACCTAGCAGGGGACAGGTTCCTCGCTGCGGGAGGGGCCTCGGCTGTCCCTGCTAGGGCCGGCTCTGCCGGCAGAGGGCAAGAGGTGCCCGCGCTGAGCCGCCGCCGGCCCGGGGAGCGCGGCCGGGAGCGCCGCCCGCCCGCTGCCGCGCCCCGCCGGGGCTCCGGCCGGCCCTGCGGCTCTCGCCCCGTGCCGGCCCCAGCTGCCTTAATCTCAAGGAGAGTTCAGTAACTCCGCCCCGGTGTTGGTGGCTCCCTGATCCCCCGGCGGCCGGGGCTGCGAGGGGGCTCTGTGCCTAAGGAATCCAAGGCGAAGGCGCAGCTGAGTGTGTCCAGTGCAGATCCCTCGCCTCCAGCCCGTGCAAGCTCTGCTGCGGGACCGGGGAACGTGCCGGCCGGGCACAGGGTTAAAGATACCGAACTACCTGAGCCGTGCCCTGGCAGAGCCGCAGGGCAGGTGGAGCTCCTCGCCAGCATCCGCTCTGTCCTCCCGGGGAGTCGCACCCCGACACCGGGGAGTTGCGAGGAAGAGGCTGCGGTGGCAGAGAGGGTGTCTGCAGGGAAGGGCTGAAGGTTAAGGGGTTGGGGCTGAGCTTGTCCTGCCACGGGACAGGACGACGTTTGGCCCTGGCCGAGGGATTTGGTGCTCAGCGCGTGACTTTCAGCGCACAGTGACGATAAACACACCGAGAATTTTACAGACACGGGAGTCTCCTAGGGAAAGGGAAAGGAGGACTCAGACCCTGGGAGCAGTCAGATCCAGAGTGACACTCGCAGATGCAGCAGCACAGGAGACAGGCCTGTCCCGGGAGCATCCGCGGCGCTGCCGGCCGGGCGGCGGCTGCGGGGCTGGGCGCGGGGCTGCGGGAGCCGGGCTGGGTCGCCGCGGGGCCGGCCGGGCTCGGGCCGTCTCCTTCATGTGTGTCTCACTTTGTATTGAATGATGTTAAGCAGAGCTGGAGCTGGCGCCTCGGCCTCATTACCTTCAATTACAATAATTGTTGCCTCTCTCCAGTGTTTTGCATTTCTCCCTGGGGGAAATCTCTCTGCTGCTTCTTTTCCAGCCTTGCTCCAGCTTTCTCCTATCGATTGGATCGCTCTGGCCCGGATTCTAGGAGCGATGCCTCCAGGAGGATAAATGCAAATCGTCCTATTGATTGGGAGGAGTAAGACTGTAGCTCGTTTGAGGGAGGGAGGATTAGTTTTAAATGAAAAAAAAAAAAAAAAAAAAAAAAAAGTAAAGTGATGAGCATGGCAGGAAATGCTTCACTTTCAGGGCCTCTGAAGTATTGTCTCTTTATCATGTCCTGTGTCTGAAGGGGATGCAGATTGGTGCCATCTGGATAATATATCATGTGCATGGAGAGGTGGATCCTGCGACACAGACACTAGTCTGGTTTCCTACTTACTTTAGGTGAACATGTATCACCGATCATTTCTGGAACGCAGCTCCCCTCCTCCAGTTTGCAGGTAACCGAGTTTCACTGGAGACACGCTAATTGCTGCTGAAAATGAACGGGGAATAATGTGCTGGCCTCTATCCACCTCCTTGAACTGCCCCAGTTACAGGGGGAAAGCTCCTTGGGAGTGATTAACCTTGAGGGAACCTGCTCAGTAGCCTGTCTGTCACAGGGGAGCGGCTGGAGAAGCCAGCCTTTGGGCTCTGCATAGGCTTAGATCCTGAGATGGCTACTTGCTTCAGTAAGTCCATGGCCAGACCCAGAAGTGGGAAGCCAGAAGAATTGCAGAGTCACATTATGCTCCCTGCCCCCTGGGCTTTATGCCAAGCTATGCTAGCTTAAGCCTTAATTTTTCTTAAAGGCAGTAATCAGCATAAATAAAAGCAATTCAATAGAGTTAGCTTGTGTGTATCATATCCCAAATGCTAGCAAAGTAACTCAAAAAAAGCTGGTTGTTTGTTGGCTAGTGTTAAGCAGTTAACAAAAAAACCTCAAACTACTCTGATTAATGTTTCTCCAAAGATGCTTTAAACAGTCCCCATGCTTTTAAATTCACAACATTTCCAAATGAGAAATTCCTATCTGAATCATAATTGAAAGGTGCAAAAAGGAATGGATATGGTGTGCGAATGTTGCCTTTGACAGCAATTTGAAATGACTCCAATGCAGCAGTACTAACCTTTCCTTGCTAGTGAAATGAGCATCCGAAGCGGCAGTCCTGACAAATGCCAGTGTGGACATGCAGATCCAGCAGTATGCAAATCCTCATCTCCCTGAGGAATGTGGGTCTCCCCAGGACAGGGCTGCAGTGATGCCTTGACTACAGAGGTGATTGTAGAAAGGATTTCCAAATTGCAGCTCTAATCCATTTTTATTTTTGCAAATTTTTTTTTTTTTTGGGGGGGGGGGTCATTGTTGAAAGTTCAAACAAGTGAATAATACTGTGAAAACACTGTTTTGTTTGCATGAGATCCACAGAAGACTTACATCCAATCATTTGGGGGAAATGGTGGTGAGCTGCCAGCATGCCATGCAAGCCTATAGAGGGATGAGGAATTCATGGTAGCGTTCAAAGCTGCCAGAAGAAAGAATTACTTGTGATTCAAAACTGTTTTTCTGGGGTGAGTTACCTAAATCAGGGGCACCTGCAGGCTGAAGTTGTAGCTTAGTTTTGCACACAGGCTGCTGTGGTGGCACATAAACAGTAGGCAGTAGCAGCTGGGACAGGCATTAATGCCAATGCATGTGAAAAAGAGAAAGGGAATATATGAAAGAAGCAGAACAATGGGAGGAAGTTGAATTTTCTAAAGCTGGGTTCACAGAGCCAGAGAAGAGCTTTTCTCTTGTTCAAAGTTCTGTACTCAGAAAATGCTGCCAGGTTGACCTCTGTCTTGGCTTGTTTTATTTTCCTCCTTGACGTATGGAAGGCCCAAACCCCTCATGGCAGCCATCCTCTCATGCCTGTGCTGGGACTCTCAGGCACATGGAGATTCTGGAGAATGTGATGGATGTGATTTGGCACTTCACTGGAGGGATTTCACCCTGACATTTGGAAGGAGACTCTTGCATGGCTGCACTGCTCACATGCTCCTTGTGGAAAATAGTGAGCCCTTTCTGGAATGTGATTGTAGAGGAGAGCAGCTACTGTCCTGAGCAGTTACTTGACTGATAGGAGAAATCCTGCTCTGTAATAGTTCAGGACACTGGGTGCTCATCTGAATTGGTCTTTTAGAAGGACTCATCAGTTCTAAAGTCCTCCTGCCAGAAACTTGGTGCTGCAACTATTGGCTTGTGAAACGAAGTAAAAGAATCAAACCAGCATTTGTGTGGCCTGCAAAGACTTGTTGGACGGATCTCTTGTTTTAGTTGGCAATTTCTTCTTCTTAAAGACAAAATTTTGCATCTGTGACAGAGCTTTGAGCTGATGCAGAGGGGAATGTGCTCCTGTGAGATGCTGCCCAAAGCAGTCCCTTTCTGTGAGTTGTCCAGAGGCTGATTTTGCAACCAGGTCCTTCTGTTCATGTTTGCTTCAAGGGCCTTCACCGTATCTGGTGGGAGGGAGCAGCCCTGTGCTCTGCAGGCTCTGACTACAGGCTGTGCAGTCCGTTCAAATGGAGGCTTTAGGCTGCTCTCCCATGGCTGCTGGAGACATGTAATGCGGCCTCAGGCTCCTGACGCTTTCCTTGATGGCTCCTCGTAGTCATTATCCCACATTCCTTCTGGTTGCAGAACATGTTGTTATTATTGCTTTGTGCTGGGTCTGTCTCCTGTCCCTTTTTACAGGCCAATCTGGCCCTGTTAGCTCTTGTCTCTAAAACAAAAGCAAATTAGCACTGCAGAAGCTGAATTATCTTGTTTATGTTATAGTCTGTCAGAGGACCCCACACAATCCTTGCATGTCTCTCTGAGCAGTGTACCAGAGTGAAGAGACACAGTAAGTCGGTCAAACCCTCCTGACACTCTGACTCGATCCACAGGTTTCCTAAAGGGTGTTTAGTTGCTTTGGGGGGCACTAAGGCTGGGCAGTGATCCCTGCTGTTCCTCCCTCACTTTTGGTACTTCATGCACACTTGTAGCATACAGAATTAGCACCTTTTTTACAGTAAATTGTACCTCACAATTCAAACTTGACAGCTGTCATTGAAATTTGCTGCTCAAAACTGATCTCAAGCATATTGCCCTCTGGTTAGTCTGTCTGTGCTCCCTTGGTCAGGATGTTTATAATACTCAGGGAGTCTCTCATGTTACTTAGTGCAGTAATGTGGCTCCATGAATAAAAGCCATTTCCAGTCTGTTGGTACTGCATGTAACAAATGAGATCTGTTAAATGCGCTTGTCACTGGTGATAGGAACAGGAGAAGCAGAATTGCACATGTTGCTGTAATGATTCTAAGTTATAATGAAAGATATTTTCGTATGTTTGCAAATGAGTGTCTGATAGCCGGTGCCAGACTGGGACATATGGCTTGGCTGTTCTTGCTGTTTCTGTAATTTCTAAACAGAAACAAGAATTAGAAAATTACTTTGTGGTGGAGTGCAAATATGTCTAACATAAGTGTAAAGACTGTGACGCAGCACGTGTGTATCTATCTTATACATATGCAAATCGCAAGACTCACAGTAAAACCATTATAACATGTGATGGCATCAGCACTAATTAGCCGGAGATCCAGTCTGTTCCTCTCTGCCAAAGTAAACTGGAGTTATCTCAATCTCAGATTTCATATTTCCTCTTTTCTCTTTCAGGGAGGAATGTCTCCGACACGAGGTATTATGTCCCCTATTGAAAATATCTTTAAAGACTCACCAAAAAAATTCTAATTAAAATTCTCAAGTAATTTTTTTATTATTATCTACACATCATCCAACAGCTTTAATAGTAGTAGTGGACCCAAATATGTAAAGCATTTTGCCCATAAATGGGAAGCAGTCTGTGCTGTAGAAATCAAGTCTTACAAAATGTTATGAGCAAAGAAAGAAGAAAACTAAGTTAGCAAAGAAATTTTAAATAAGGGGCACATTTTTTTCAGGACCAACATGTGAAGGAAAACTGTCCAAGCTAAACACGACCCACAGGAGCTGTGTCGGAGCTCAGTGGTAGAACACCACCTCGTGCTTCCATCCCCAACAGCTGTTCTTAGAAAGGAAATACTGGAAGGAGGATAACTACTGCAGGGTATATTCGCGAATAGCTCTATTCCACGGGCCTGCCCTTGCTGTGTGGATGTGACAGCAGTGGATGAGACCCTGAGGGGCTGAGTGCGAGGTGCAGGAGCCCCCGAGCCGCAGGGTGGACCCTAGGCCGGGACAGTGGCGTGGGGCCGGGGATGGACACGCCAGCTGCACCACGGTTCCAGCCGATGGCTGTCGGCTCTTCGCTGCGCCAAGCCCAAACGCAGAATTTCTAAAACCTTGGGGAAAAAAAGCCCCGGCTGCACTGAAACCGCCGCTGTTCTCACTCGGGCAACATTTATGCAGCCTCGTGCAGCCCTGCGGGTCGGGAGCGTACAGGCGGGGGCCGCGCTGGCGGCAGCGCCGGGACAGCGGGCGCGGGCGGGAGGGCTCGGCCGCCGCCTCGTTCCGCTCCGGCGCTGCCCGTCACCGCGACCCGGGGCTGAGGGCTGCCCATCCATCCATCCATCCATCCATCCATCCATCCATCCGTCCATCCATCCCCGCTCCGCCGAACTCGCAGTCAGAGCACGATGTTTTTTAGTGGTACCCTGCGCTGCTGCCTCCGCAGGGAATTATCTCGGGGACCCGGCAGAGCCCGTTCCCCCGCCTCCACAGAGCCCCGGGCCTGAGGAGGCGAGCGAGGGCGCTCGATGCCGGCCTCTCTCCCAGCAGCACTCCGGGGCTCCCTGGGCCGGGGCCCGGCGCTCGGAGCGCACCGCTGCACCCAGCGCGTTCCCGGCCCGCCCGCCGCCGCCGCCGCCGCCCGGGGGCGCCGCGGGTGGAGCTGAGGCCGCGCCGCGCTGCCGGGCCGGGGGCCGAGCCTCCGCCCACCGCCGCAGGCGCAGCCAATGGGGAGGCGGGGGCGGGGCAGGGGCGGGCTGGTGCGGCTCAGCCCGCGCCCGGCGCCGGCCGTATTTACGGGGCGGGCGGCGCCGCCGCCGTGTCAGTGAGGCAGCGTCCGCTGGGCACCGTGACCGTGTCGCCGCTCCTGGTGCTGCTCCTGCTCCTGCTCCTGCGGCTGCGGCGGAGCAGCGAGGGAAAGGCGGAGAACCGCGGCCGTCTTTCCGGCCCGCCGCCGCAGCGGTGGCCGCACCACGGCTCTGCCCGCAGGCGAGCGGCTCATCGGCGCTCCGGAGGGGCAGGAGCGGGCGGGCGACGGCGGTTCGGCCGTGCCTGCGCTGCGGGCTGTGGCGAGCGGCGCCGGGTAAATGGATCGCCATTCCAGCTACATCTTCATCTGGCTGCAACTGGAGCTGTGCGCCATGGCCGTCCTGCTCACCAGAGGTGAGGGGCCGCGGCGGGACACCGGCGGCGCCTGCGGGGCTCGTGTTCTGCGGGGGCCGCGCCGGAGGGAGCGGGGTGCCCGGGGGCTGCCGCCCGAGGGCAGCCGGGCCCGGCGCTGTCTCGGGACCCCGCGCCGAGCGGTGTTGGCGGCGGTGCCGCCGGGTCTGCGCCTCCCGCCCCCCCGTCCCTCCCCTCCCACCTGGCCGCCGGTGCCGGGCAGTCACGGCCCCGCGGGTGTCCCAGCGGGGCGGCCGCGCCCGGCCCTGTCCCGCCCGCGGGGGGCAGTGGGCTGGGGGCTCTGGGGGCTGTGGTCTGTGGTCTGGCCGCCCGGGGAGCGCCCTCCCGGGGCAGAGGCGGCCCGCTGGCTGCCGGTAATCGTCGTGCTCCGTGGAGGAGGGTAAAGGATAAGTTAGCGTGGTGGTGATGTGCGACGGTATTTATTTATTTTGGAAGGAAGGCTGTAATTAACCCTAAATAACAGCCTTACAGCGTGCAAGGGAGAGCCTGCTGGCCCCATCAAAGCGGGCAGAACAGGGAGTGACTGAGTGATGTGAAGTCGCAGATACTGAAACTATGTGCCTGATAATGATATAATTAGGGGATCACAGACTTCTGGCTGCTGTTGACTTCAAAAGCTTTAAGAGAAGCCTGCAGTCTCTCCTGTAGCCATCTTGACTAAAAGCAGACATTTTTCTTTAATAGCTACATACAGTAACAAGAAAGAGGACGGAACAGAAGGGCATTGTTCAATGTTTCAAAATACTAAATACCCTCTCTGGCCTTTTGCATAGCACAGGAAGAAACTATGAATTGACAGAAATACAGTTTTAATACAGTAATACAAAGTCCATTCTGTTTCACTGGAAACGTGGCTTTAATTAAAAAGCAGTTGAATTAACCTGATGACGAGCCTGTCAGATTTTGTTTATAAGATTGTCTTAGGGCAATAAAATGTAGATTTTTGAACGTGATTATATAAGCAGTTAAAATGAAAGTATGTGTGTTGTTTCACTTTATTCCTGCACTGTGCTGAAACTGTCAGTTCTGGTACTGTGCCATGTTTGCATCTTACTTTTAACCCTCATACAGTGCAATAATTATGAAAACTATTTTTTTCAGGGGGGTGGGGGGAGACCTTATATAGAATGCTTAGAAAACGATTGAGGCTTTTTTTCTGTAACGTGCTGGATGATAGTGAGTGTGGATTCATGAAAAATTAGGTTACTTGGTTTGAAAGCCCAAGGGAATTGGACTGGAGACAGTGAGACACTCCATCATTTGGCTTCTATTAAGCAGAGTTATTAAAGAGCAGCGGGAACTTCAAGGCCTGGAGCCTGCAGTAGCATTTTGGGGAAAGTATTAAGGTAGCCCGACAAGGGGAAGCTGACTTGGTTGGGATTATTTTTAACATCTTACAGAACAGGTTTTTTTAGGTATAGGTAGTAGCTAACATCATAAGAAGGGGTGGCAGCAGGGAAGCCTGTAGATTGATTTTCTTTTTTTTTTTTTTTGAAGTGCAGACTGTAGAAAAAAGACATCTGATGATTCGGTCGAATTGGTGCTACCATGGTGGCAAGTATGGTAGGCACACCAGAAGTAGTTTTAAGTCCATTCTTCCGAGGTTTTCTCCAAAATCTGGCTTCCTTTTAAACCTTGGCTCCATGGCACATTGAGTTATGTTTGAGTTGCAACTTGCCTAGAAAGAGTAAGTTTTCGCTACAGCACAGGACATGTTTAATTCATACCAGGGCAGTTTGGAGAGCGCAAAATGAGGAATTTTATGAAGGGAACTTATTTTATCGCTTCCTTCAGAAATTTTTGAGGTTTCCTGAGATTTTTCATAGAGCTGGTAGAGGATTTTCAATCTAAGTGTTTCCTCTTTTCTGCTGCATGTTGGATTGCATGTGAAACTGGGGAAAGGCAAGGGGGAGCCTTTAGCCTTGCAGTTTCACTCCATTAAAAAACTTTATATTTGAGACTCATTGTCTCTGGTGAACAGAAAAATTATAAACTGGAACTTTTTTTGTTTTATAATTCTGATTTGAAAGCCTTTTTTCACGAATAACTAGTTAAAGATTTTCTGGAGAAATTACAAATAGTTGCTCAGTTTCACACAGTAAAACTTTTCTTGACTGAGAGACTTAGATGGTAATGGTTCTAGCTAATAGCTTTATAAGGTGTTAGTTAAACCTTTTAAATTTTGGTGCAGTATTGAGAGGTAATAAACAATTCAGCAGTTCCAATTTTTTTTTTCATTTGTCACATAAATGCTTAAACATATTTTTGTTGTGTGTTTATGCCCAGTTAAAAGAAATGTTACTTTTATAAAAGTAGAATGCTGTTCCTGGAGTAATGGTTAAAACATAGATGTGACTTTCTTCTAGGACTGAAAGTGTGTGTTGCTTTTAGAACTGGTATTTCACTTTAAATGTGGCTAAATGCAACTGCTGACATCGAGTGGAAGTAGCTATAAAATGGTCTTGTTAGTTATTTACCTTGGGGGGGAAAAAAAAGCCAGTTATTTATCTTGGGGAAAAAAAAGCCACTGTGACCTTCCCTCCCTCAGTCCCTGTTTTAGTGAAATGTTCTTGCTTTAATTCAAAGGACTACAGTACTAGTCATTAAAGCAAGTGCCCCAAGGCATTTACAGGGATTAAGGCTACAGTGAGGTAGGCACTGTACAGTGATGGGGAGGAAACAACCCCAGCTCTTGTGGGTCTACAGTCTAGAGAAGTACCGCAAAACTGGCACCGAGTTTGGTTGTGTGATGCTTGTGGCTAATAAGGATATATGATGATGTGTCCTTAGAAGACCAAATTCTTACCTTTCTTGTGCAATTTTTGTTTTTTAGGTGAAATCAGATGCTACTGTGATGCTGCACACTGTGTTGCAACCGGCTATATGTGCAAATCTGAGCTTAGCGCCTGCTTCTCCAGACTGCTTGATCCTCAGAATACACATTCCCCACTTACTCATGGCTGCTTGGACTCTATTGCAAGCACAGCTGAGATGTGCCAAGCCAAACAAGCACAAAACCACTCTGGCACCACCACCATGTCCACGCTGGAATGCTGTCATGAAGATATGTGCAATTACAGAGGACTACATGATGTTTTGTCTCCTTCCAGAGGTGATACTTCAGGTAGGGCAATAAAGCTTCAGTGAAACCCCTCTTCTGGCCATCAGGCCAGCAACAGTCAAAACCTTGTGCATCTGCTGTTACTGATTTAGTTGTTAATGTAAGTAGAGACACCAGAGGGGGAAGAGGGTGGCTGGAGGCAGGGGAACATCTCAGCCAATTAGCTTTTTTATGTGCATTAGTATTGGAAGTCTCTCTTGCCATCTTGACATGGCTTCTAAGAATCAGTGGCAGTGGTGTTCCTAGTTAAACTGGCTATTGGGGTAAGAAATTCTGTGTTACAAGCAGACTTGAAACGCTTTTTCTTTACGGGGGTATTTTCTATATATACTGCAGAGTGTAGCAGTTGCTCCATAAACTTGTCAGTGTGGGATTTAAGGGAGTTGCTTACATGTGAAACAGTGTATATGTAAATCCTGAAATAAGCTCCACATCTTTCCCCTTTGCAGGACAAGGGAGCAGATATCAACATGACAGCAGCAGGAATCTCATCACCAAGGTGCAGGAATTGACTTCTTCGAAAGAGTTATGGTTCAGGGCAGCTGTAATTGCTGTTCCTATAGCTGGTGGGCTAATCTTGGTGCTCCTTATCATGCTGGCCTTGAGGATGCTCAGGAGTGAAAACAAAAGACTGCAAGATCAGCGACAGCAAATGCTCTCTCGTTTGCACTATAGTTTTCATGGACATCATTCGAAAAAAGGGCAGGTGGCAAAATTGGACTTGGAATGCATGGTGCCTGTGACTGGTCACGAGAACTGCTGCATGACCTGTGATAAAATGAGACATTCAGACCTCAGCAATGATAAAATTCTTTCACTAGTCCACTGGGGAATGTACAGCGGACATGGGAAGCTGGAATTTGTATGACCAATTATTTTTTAATCTGAGCTAAACTTACTCTCTGAACTCTAGAAGGCCTTTGGGTTCTGCTGGACAGGAGCACTTTATCTTAAAACAAAAACTCTCATAAATCATCTTTGAGAAACAAAGGACCTCTGCAAACAGAATCTTGGATATTTCTTCTGAAGGATTCCAAAAGTTGTCTTATTTGCACAGAGTAAAATACACTCAAATGTATTGTTTGCTTCAGAGTTGTGAAAGCAAAAATTAGAAGTTGTAAACACTGTCACCAGGGTTATCTGAACTGTAGGGAGCTGAGAATTGAGTTATTATAATAAACTGTATGCAAGCTCCTATGTTTCCTGACTTATTGTAAAGATTTTTTAAAATATATATATATTTTGTCTGAAACTTGCTTGTGACTTTTGTTTTGGAAAATGTGTTTTCTAGTGGGTGATAGTGGAAAACAAATCAAGGTGTGCATGGTAATGCCATGCATAACAATTAGATTCTGAAAGCAGTCTTTTCCTACTCTGTAAAGGAATTCAGGTGGTTATTTGAGAATGAAGGTGGCAGCTTTGTTTTATACTTCAAGTAGCAGTGAACCCACATCCTCAATTCTTGGCTGTTGCATTTTGTTCATAACCTCAGTGAATTCTTCCAAAGCTCTTTGAGATAACTATTTCTTCCTCTCTTAATGAAGAAAGACTTCCTCTGTGCAAAATGTGTCAGAAAGTGACTCCTAATTCTTTAGAGTTGGTTTTCCTCCCTTGTCTCACAATTCTTGTTTCTATGATCTGTTTTCCTTTTGTACCTTTTACACCGAAAATTTTTTTGGGGAGGAGAGGGAAACCCCAAAACCACACTGCCTATTCAGCTGTGGTTTGGTTGGTTTTTTTTTTTTTTTTCCTGTTTATAGCCCCTCTGGGCACAGTGGAAAGCATCTGCCTTGCTCTATCATGTAACTAAGTATCATATGCTCCTAGTTTTGTGTGGGACTGAAGAAGCAGCAGTATACTTTAATCTCTGGCTCCTCCTTTACACTACTCTTGCATAGGTGGCTTTTCTTCCTGGCCAATATTTGTGCACTTTGTTGTTTCTTACTCCTTCTGCTAGTTGGCTTCACTTGATCATTTCATTTATGCAATGCTTAGTTGCTAAAAACAACCAGCCTCTAGGTTATTCGAGGAATTTATAGTATTTATTTTTCTGGCTTTATTAGACTGTGCAGTAATTAAAGTATACTTGCTTAAAAGGCTGATGCCACATCATGGTGAAAGAAGCATCCAAAATGCTGCTTCAGAAGATAAAACTTGGCACGAGTCTACTATTCATCTATGTTTTAAGAAGCTTTACAAATGCGTCTGCTTCCTGTTCTGGCTGTGAGGCTGAGGTCCTACTGGTGCCAGCAGTGAGAAGGGGATGGCACACACAGGGTTACAACAACCTTGCAGCAATGCTCTGGTCCTGTGTGCTGTTTGCTGTGGTAGTTTGCTTTGGGTTGTTAAGCCTGAAATGTAGAGGAAAACCTGCCCCTCTAAGTCACAGGCTTGTGTTCCTAAAAGTGCACTTAAACGATGTGGTAGGGTTGTTGTTGGAGATAAGTTGGTCACTTGGCTGTGCAAACAGAGGTACTGACACTGGAAACTTACCCCTACAGTTAAATACTCATATGGGCCAAGTGCAGTGAGAGCCTTGGGAATGCCAAGGTCCCACTGTGCCCACGTTTGCAATATTAAAGTGCAGTTTAGAAGGATTAGTTTCATCTGTGTACCTCAAGCTGCTGGCCCTTCTTACTTCTTCAAAGTGTCTGGAGAATTGCTTTTAATGCAGAAAATTATATCCTCTGAGTTCTACCTCTTTCTGCTGCTGAAGTTTAAGAAATTACGTGGCCACAACTTCTCTTGGAATCTGGCCTGTGGTCTTCTGGCTGACCTTTCAAAGTGCTGCTTTTCTATAAGAGCTCTGCCCTTCCTTTGCACTGATCTGAAAATCTAGGGCAGTTGTCTGCTCTGCCAAGCGTATTATTTTTGGGAATGGCTGACTGGGAACTTGATGCTGGAAGAGACAAACCTGAAGTACCGTCTGTAGCTGCACCAGTAGTTACTATGACTAGACAAGTTAAAAGATCTGATTCTCCAGCAGTCAGAGGGAGCATGTTGTATAGTCATTTAAGCATCCTGTGACCTTCACCACTCATTTGCCGCTGATTTGAATACGTAAGGGCCTATTTACGCTTGCCATTAAAAGGCTAGTAAGACCAGGATGCTCTAATGAGCCCCTTGCTGTGCAGATGTTTTAAAGAAGAAAAGAGCTTGTTTGCCATCCCCTGCAGTCATGGCAGCAGGGCCACAGCCTGCTGGGACTTGGGTTAGCAGCTGCCATCTCCTGGGGTTGTTCTGTTACCTGGTGTGGTACTTAGAGTTTAGGTGTGGTAGCTGATACGGCCTAGGAGTTTCTGGGCTATGAGTCTTCTAAGCTTTCTTCTAAGAAGAAAATTAACTCTATCCCAGCCAAAACCGAGACAGTATGAAATCTGGATTTCCAATTATTTTAAAGCCTTTATATTCAGGAAATTGTGTTACGAGCTCTGGTGTCTGTCTGGCAGCAGCTATGTGAGTTACGGAATGAGCTCCAATTCTTTTCACGGAAATTACTGGCTGCAGAGTCCAAAGGGCGTTGGAGTAAGCAGTAGCCAGCTTCATTGCTAGTATTTCTGTAGTGGCTGCTTATATAGCCTGCAGGCCTCAGCACTATTTAGAAAATTTGTATTCCTGTGACAAGGAGAGTCGTTAATGATGTTCCCTGGGCTTCCCGGCTGCTGGGTGCTGTACTACCATGAAATAAGGCAGTCCTAGACAACCACCTCACCCAGCCGAGTGAGGCAGGCAACAAATATTAATAGCTGAAGAGCCTGGCTGGAGGCTGAAGAGGTGAGACAGTAATCGAAGGCTATCCTTTTAAATGCATTTGAGTTAAGAGCCTGAATTTGCCATTGTGCTAAGCACTCTCAGGTTTCCCCTGCAGACAATAACAAACACTCCTTTCTTTGAAACCCCTGCAAGCCTGGGAGCGTAAGAAGGGCAGCCCTCTCTATTTCCAGCTGAGAAAGTCTCTCGGATTGGAATAAATGAAATCAAATGTCCAAGATTTAATTTAGCATACCCCACGTTCCTCTCTTTCTCTGATTCTTGCCTCAAAACAATAATGGTTGTGGCTTTTCTTATGTCTCTGCCTCTCCTGGCTTTGCGAGCCGCTGGGTTGGTATGCCTCCTCTTAACTCCTGCTGAACTGATTCTATTAAAAACCCCTTACTCCACAGGGGGCTTGACCTTTTTCTGAAATACCAAATGCGTCTGCTTTGGAAATCACAAACTTCTCCTCTAAAGAGCTTGTAAATCTGGTTTCAATATTGAGTGATTACAGGCTGTGCGGAGAGCTTGAAAGTAAGCAGCCACTTCTGGTAGCAGAGCGCTGGAGCTGGGCTGCCGGAGCTGAGCGCGACTCTCATTTTTCACCCCGGTGTGTGTTTAACATAAAACCACTGACGTCAGCTGATTCAACCAGATTAGCCGTGGGGTAACTGGTCAGGCTCTGGTCGCAGGACGCTTGTCTTCTCTTATCAGGACCCCGGAATCCAGTTTTTGTAGTATAACCACTTGCTCTGTTGTAAATCCAGGGATCTCATTGCAAATGGATGATGCCCTAGAGGCCAAACACCCAAAAAAGCCTGGGAAAAGAGCAAGGTTTTTTCTTAGGTGTAATGGATGCATCTGCTCCTTCTCTTGCTGCTATTGCGATTATTAAAACAAGGTATGAAGAAGGGAAAATATATCACCAGGGTGCCTGTGTGAGATGGGTGTGCCTGTTAGCTACCAGTCAGTGGTGTTCCACAGTGAATAACTGAAAGCAAAATTTGGCCTTCTCATTGAAAAGGGATGGGATAAGAAGACTATCTACCAAGGAAAAAACATCTATGGTCAAAAAACCCCACACCATAAGGCACAGGTTGAGTGAATAAAAAAAGAAAGTCTCTGAAGAAGGCAAAGCTGGCTTTATTTCTTTTTTCAGATGCTTTCCCACATGGAGATCACTGGAAGCATATTTGTATTGTTCCAGTGTCTGGTCACTTTGCAGAAAGAAACTCTCCTTGTTTTGGTTCTAGGTGTTACTTGGGGAAGTAGTATTTTGGATCTGTCACTGTGTTTTATTTCTGGGGAAAAACAAGTGGTGGAGAGGTGCTGGTAAATTATGGTTATCTCTTGGGAGGGGCCCAGTGTCTCCAACATTATGAATTCTGGCTCCCTCTGAACAAACACCCAACCTCATTTTCTTTGTTTCACCTCTAACCCTCATCTGCAGTCTTTACAATCCCAGGGGGTGAATCCTGAAGTAAAACAAACTGCAAGGGAAGGAAGCCAGGAGGGAGCCGCAGCGCCTGCAGATTAACAGCCTTCTGCTCTCCAGCCAACCTTGACAAAAGGATTCAATCCTGAATTGACCTTCAGGGGGAAAAGCAAAACAAAAACCACCTTGACTTGAACTTTCAAGACCGCAGGAGTTTAATGCTCGGTTTGATGTCTCCTACAGGGAGCAGGGAGTTAGAAGTGCCAAACACCTGTCTTCCAAACCCAAATCCTAACAACTTATCAGGAAATCTGAGCCACAAATCACATGGATTTGAAAAATTCAGGATTTGCTCATCACTGTTTCTAAGTCATTCAGTGTTGCTAAAAGGGTCTAAAAATGTCCTTTTTATTCCCCATTGTGATTCTTTAGGCAAATCTATAACATTTGGTTAAGCAAATAGTAAGTTCTGTTGAAACATCAATATTTAAATGCAGCTTTTCACTGAATAAATATTTCTGCCTGGAAGCAGGTCCTGCCTCCCAGCTGAGCCCTGCTCTTTTCCCCGTAGGCAGAAGGGAAGAGAACAAGTTAGCCCTGACTTCATAAAAATCCACACTGGTATGAAAATAGGGTGACTCAATTTTTTAAGAAGTTTTTTATTAAAACTGAAATGTAAGAGTATTTTTCTCTTTCTAGTTATCACACTACTTAAATATATCAACGGCCGTGCAGTTGGGAAGAGTGAGTGAAATGTATTGTTTCACTCCCCTTGGCTATCGGCTGCATTTAAAAAAGACTGACTAGTGACAGCTTGTTAAGAATGGAGTCTCTCCCGTAATTGCTTTTTTACCTATTAAACTTTCAGGATAGTGTCTGTGGAGCAGCAAGGCGATGAGCACTTGCCTTTCTCTTAACATTAATTTTTACATGTGTTCCAATAAAAAAAAAGTTAGAAGTGGCACTATAATGAACTTCTAGCGTCTGCTGGGAGAGGCTCTGGGGGGCAGGGGGCTGTCACCCTGGCATTGCCAGTGGTCTAGCCAGCGTGGCGGCTGAGTGCCAGGCTAATCTCTGCTTTTGGGATCATTTCACTCCAAAGGCCTGCGGGCTGCAAATGTAAACCCCCTTCTTGTCACTTGGGAGGAAAATATCGGTGCACTAAATCTCCTCCTGGCACTTGGCTGTGACAATGGGGAGGGAGGAACAGTGCAGGCTCAGGGCCCTGCCCAGGCTGGGGATGCTTGTATTGTTGTGCAAATAAGGGCTTGTCTCAAGCAGGTTGCTTTGAAATGCTCAATTTGTTGAGTTCTGGCTGTGAAGTAGCTATTTCATCAGTGGAAGAAGATTTATTAACCAATTTTTTATGGCTATCGACAATGGCTTAGCTCCAGCAGGGTCCCAAGCATTTTTATGAAGTGCAGTGGGTTCCAGAGGTAGAGGTGTTTTATATTGTTCTGGTATTTTAACCCAGTGAACTAAGGCCTCTATCCTGCAAATACTTAAGGTTGTGCATAATTCATTCCGGTCCCAGGGGCTGTTTTGTTCCTGCTGCTGGCAGGGCTTTGCTGAGCTCTGTGCTGGATACCTGCTCTCGGCAGTGGGCCCATTGTTGAGGAGCTGCAGCAGGCTCTGGGGGAGCTTTGCTAAATCGTGGAGGGGAACTGAGAGTTAACACCAGCCTTCAGTCACAGTCACAGCACTGGTGGCCACCGAGGCAGTGTTTTCCCTTGAGCAGTGACCCGGCTGCCCTGGCTGTGGCTGGTGATGGGGGAGCAAAAGTCCATGCAGGACACAACTCAGGGGCCAAATTAGTGTGGATATGTGTTTGTCGGCAGCATCTCGCCTGGCTCAAGAGCCCTATCCTAGGCCGCAGCTGGCCCTTTCTTCAGGCGGCATAGGGAGGAGCACCCTGACAGTGCAAAGGGAAGGACTGCTCCACCTGCACAGGGTGCTGGCTCTGCTGCATGGTGAGACTGTGCTCAGGAGGGTGATGCCATGGTGATTTTTTGCCTTTTCTTTTATACCCCTTTTATACCTTTTTGCAATTTCTGTATTCTTAGTGCTTTTTCCCTACATTCTTGGACTTGTTTGTCAGGCTAGGAGACTAAACATTTTAGAAGCTTCATAGGTAGGGATCAGTGTGCCCCAGACCCCAAGGTCCTCTCCAGAACACATTCTGTAAACTAAGATAGAACCATCCAGGGGAAGGTTCCTTGGGGAGGGGGGCTCACTCGAGCCTCTCATTGGGGAATCCTTGATAGATATGCTAATTAGTAAGACCTATAGTGTAATACCAGATCTTTTGGGGGTGTGCCTTGCAGTGTGCATTGAGGTGCATTCGACCTGGACGTGGTGCACCTAGGGATCCTTAAAATAAATGCAAAGGTAAAACCCCTTTTTCCCTTCTAACCGTGTTTGACTCTTGATTTTAAGACCAGGAAAAGGCATCAAGGGGGCATGGTTTATAGGTTTTGAAGTTATGCCTAGTTTAACTTTCCAAAGCAATGCCCCCAGGCAAATCCACACCAGCCCTGTGCTTACAGGCACCTCACTGGCACATGAGCCCCAGGCAAAGCCACAGCTTTACGTGACTGTTTTCCAGAGCCAAGAGATGGTGCATTTCCATCCTCCCATCCCTCCATGCAGGAAACCCTGGGCTTGCTCCTGGGCTCACTCTGGAGTGTCTTCATGGTGCATGCAAGGGCAGCACAAAGCAGCAAGTGCAGAAACAAAAATGCTTGTGCAGCAGTTTGGCTGCTGACAGGATTGTTCTTTTCCACATCTCTCTGCAAAAGACTTCCATCACCTAAAACCTTTCATGCTTTTGCACACAAGAAATCACATGACTGCTAAGCCTGCAGAAGATCAGCTGTCTAAGTCTACCCAGTGCCCAAAGCTGTGCTCTCAGCCATGATCCCCCTTTGTCACACACAGTGCATGATGGTCAGGGTTTTAATTATGTGAACACATGCAAAGCTTTTTTTACAACACCTCCTTACTGAATCTCCCCTCCAGCCATCTGTGTCCCAGTCTGGCTGGCTGCAATCTCTCTGCAGCTCTTCATCTCACGTCCTTGCTCTGGCTCTCCCTCCCCTGGATGCCTTTCTTCAACCTCTTCTCCCAGGGCCGGACGTGCAGGGTGCCCTGCCTGCACTGGAGCAAACTCTCCCTGGTAACAGGTACTGTTCCCAGCCTCCCCAGCTGTTATCAATCCACAATAACCTTTCCCTTATTTGATTTTTTTCTCCCCATGAGACTGTAGAGGAGAGCCACAATTATGTTTCTTCCTACCCAATTCCACCTGACTGTTTGGTAGTGGCAGAACAGATAGGATAGTGGTTCCCTCATGATGGACTTGCAGGTGGGTGAGCAGAGCCAGCCTCTGCCAGCCTTCACTGACTAGCAGTCTCCTCTCAGGATGGGACAGGCCCAAATGTGGGGGCCTTCCTCTTCATAAATGAAAAGTATAAAACACACTCTCTTGAAAGTGATTTTTTTGTGAAGCTTTAGTATCGGAAGCTGGAAACACTTTTTTTTCCTGCATCAACAGATGACAGAAATAATTTTTTTGTTGTTGTTTGTAAAAAATGCACCAAATGTGGGACCTGCTCAGACATTTATTTATCATAATGCAAATGAAACTTGCCATGTGTTTTTGTTTTAAAAAACTTCCTGTACCAAAGCATAACAATTCTAATTGTGTTTATAGGCTGGGTTAAAATTGCTTTACAGCAGCTTTTTGCTATGGGATGGATTGGTTGTGGAGTTTTGTAATCTCTGCCTTCATTACTCGCTCTGTTATCTGTCCTGATTGCTGCTGTGCTTTACTGACTGCGGGATAATTTTGTCTGTAGAAAGGTTGTCACCCTTTACCTCTTTGAACTGAACTTTGTCTCCTTATATCTGGTGGCAATCTGCACTCCTGTCTTTCTCCTGAAAGGGAGAGGGATCCCCGTGGCCCCAGGGACTTGTACAGCCTTCTGGGTCTCTGACCCATTCCTCAGTGCCCCCCTCGCTGCCCCCACTGGGTGAAGCAAAACGCTGGTGGTTCTGCTGGCATCTTGCAGCTTTCAGGAGAGCTGCAGGCTCCAGGAGGAATTTTATGGCAAGCACCTTATCATAGGTTATGGCTGAACATACACAAGCACTCCCAGTGACCAGTGTAATCCACTCTTTACTGGCATAATTTGACTTTATTTTTTATTTACACAGGGAGGCTTGGGTGGAGTGTTATGTACATGGTATCAGGAAAACAGTCTGCTCCACCTCGGGGCTGCACACGTGCTGCAGCCAGCGCACCCGCCGCCCCGAGGGCTCCAGCAGCCCTTTGTACAGAGCGTCTCCACACGTGGGAAGCTCCCGACTTCTCCTATGAGTGTCTGAGCAAGCAGGTTATAGTGCCCCAGTGATCTTCAATACATGGCCCAACATTCAGTGGCATGCCCTGTTTTACAATGGCAATCGATGAGCCTGCAGGAGTGCCCAGCGGCTGAACACGGCTAATCTCTTATCAAAGCCATGGAACCCTTCTGGGACTGCACCCTATCTACATATTAATATTTGATCATTCATGAGCAATTTGCAACTTTATAATGAGTAATGATATATCCTGGGAACTCTTTGCTCACAAATAGTTTCCAGAGTATTTAATTACGTATGACAAATTTGTAAGTAAGTAGTTGCCAGTATTGGGGTTCCTGAGCTGTCTGCTCTTGAGGAAAGTGCTGCTGCAGGACAGATGGCCTGGTGTCTATTTAATCGCAGCTGGGGGTGCTGTCAGTGGTTTTTTGTCGCAGTGGATAGAAACATCCAACAGCAAGATTACAGGGATCTGCTATGTATATTATTGAGTGAAAATGAAACAGAAATACAATGTACAGGGAGAGTTTCCAGTCTTCACTTGAGTATCTTATCTCACTGGTTTCTTCCACAGCCAGACATTTCCCTCAGTTGCTCACGTGGACTTACAGATACTAAATCTGTTTTTCCTTGATTTTTACTATTGTTTCACCAGCAGCTTTCTAAAAGTCTGGTACAGTTGAACAGCAGTGGCAGCAGTGAAACATGGGGTTTCAGGACAGGACAGTGGAGTACAGCCAAAGAACGTCACTGGGAGTTTTTGCCCAGACCAAGGTGGAAGAATTTGGCACAAAGGGAAGATCAGAGCATGCAAAACCACATTTTCTTCCCTGAAAATATCCGTGTATGCTGTACAAAATTAACAGAAGTAGCAACAGATGAACTTATCCTAGCACTGTAATACAACATGGACAAGTTGGCTTTTTGCCTTCAGTGTTCCCATGGCATGTGAAGACTTCTGTTGCAGCCTGTGAATGACTGCACTGGGTAGGGATCTGATGGGATGGCTGCAGCCAGCATGAAGAAGCTTATGGGGTTGAACTCAATTGCATACAGCCCTTTGCTGATGCTGTATTACACAGCATGTGGATCAGGTGAGTTTGGGCCCTGTGGCACTGTGTTTCATGGGCACTGCACCAGGCATCACCCCCGAAGCTCACAACTCCCACAGAGGGGCAAATCTTTCACCAGAGCTGGCTGCACAGCAGTGGGAGCCTCTGGGTGCACGGCACAGACAGGTGTCCAGCAGCAAGATTTTGGCTTCTGGCTTTCAGGCCAGTTTGCAGAGAAAGCACAGAGATAAGCTCATACCTTGAATTTAACACCTAACTGCAGGCTGTAAAGGCTGGCAGACTGCTTGGGGCCAGCCTGAGTCAGGCTGCCTTGCAGGGGCACTGTCACTGTCACTGCCATTGCTGTCACTAAACAGTCCTCTAGGTATTGCACAAGTGAAAGCTAGACCAAAGGTCTCCTATCTCTCAAGATATGCATCTGAGTTGGTGAGCTTTGGGTTAAACATATTCTAAAATACATTAAAATACATGTTTATAAAATTTATAGATAAATTCATCTTAGTCTTCTGGATGAGGATGAGGATTATGTAACTGATTTTTATATCAGTAGTAAATAAATAATTTTGTAATTTTTAAATGTTTTTGTATAATTAACAACATATCCAATAGAACCTGAGTTGAGTGCCCTGTCCAGCTGACCACACACTCATTCTTTGCTCTTCTCCTTGCTTCATCTGCCCAATCTATGTGTTCTCTAGCTAGGAGGAAGACTTCAGCTCTCAAGAACTTTTCAGGTCCATTCCAGATATGAGCTACAGATTCCCACCAAATATGGGATGTGAGAATGGGATCCCAAATATGGGATCACTTTTTCCTCAGAGTCTGCACCAAATCAGAAATTCTTTGAAGTTTCCTTCCTTCTTTTCTCACCAGTCAAGAAATGTTCACACTGTTTCTTAAAAATAAGAAAAAGTACTTAAAATGCTGCTCTAAAATTATGAGTGTGTGGGAAAACCCCTACTTGACCAGAGGAGGAAACAGTAGAGACATAGCAACAATTACTGCTAAGTCTGTTTATGTTTGTTCTCCCCAAAACATGAAGAATGGGACTAAATACAATTAGTCACCAGCCACTGGTGAGGGAGAGGAGGCTGCTGAGTCACAGCCACATTCAGCTCTGTCCCCAGAAAGGTCAGTGCCAGCTTAGGGTGCAGGAGCCAGGCTGCAACAGCTCCTTCACCCCCTCTACTTAGGGACAGTGATGCCAGGATTGGGGTGCTGCAGGCGCCAGCTGTTGTTCCTACCACCTACTGCCTGTCTGTGCCATGGGATGATCATCCCTACAAAGGGACAGGATTGGTGCTCTGTGGGATCTCTCTGCTCCCTCTGGTTGTAGCCACACTGGTGTTTCTGTTCCAGCTTCAGCAGAGTGCAGGATCGAGCCACTTCCTCATTGCTGTCCGAAAAATTGCAGCTGCAGATGGCACAGGTGTAGAGGCAGACACTCTGGAGAAAGAGACCTGAACAAATCTTTCCAGTCTGCTGTGCATAAAGCAAGTTTTTAAGAACCTGTTCCAGTTGGCAACTGGGATGACTCCCAAGCAAATGCATCTTATCTGAGACTTTCCTGTCTAGTGAGTGTGCAGTGTTATCACACAAGCATCTCGTGAAACCTCTCTCTGATTTCTCTGCTTTACCCCCTCAAGGCAAACAGATGGAAGTTTAATCCTCTCCACTTAGTGTCTCTGGATTGCAAAGCCTTTGTCAAAAGGGAGCTTGAGATCTTAAAACCTAATGCTTTTTCCTAGATATTGAGATAATTGCTACGGGCTAGATGTGAGGAGAATAAAGAAGCCAGGCTAGGCAAACGGGAAATGGAAGGAAGTGAGAACCAGATAATGGAAAAAGTAATTCAAAATTATTTTCTTCATGTCTCCATATACTGATTTGTTGCTAGAACAAATGGAAATGAGCTTAATGGATTCTTCTCTGCTCTGAAGGTTTGAGTATTGGTTCATTGAATTTATGCCAAATTAGGGAGGAGTCTGGGCATTTCCTATCCAACAAGATGAGAGAAAATCAAAACAAAAGCAGTAAGAAGTTGTTCCCATTCCAGATTTCTAATAGGCTAGGAAGCAATGCAGGTGGATGTAACAGAAACTGGGGTGACTCTCTCCCAGCTTGCTTCTTACTGGAAAGCAGCCCAGGTGTAAGGCACATACAGCCAGGTACAGAGGGGAAGCAAATCTTGGTTGCTTTGGGATGGATTGTCCTTGACAAGGTGATGCTCTGACAGGCTTGGCTGAACTCTAATGAAGGCCCTTTCTGCAGGGGTGTGTTGAAGGAGCTGATGGCCCTTCCAGCCTCACTTCCAGGGTGCTGAGGTCCTGCAAGGGCTCTCGTGCCAGGGATGACTTTTCTCCTCAGAGACTCTTTGGAAAGCAGAGGCTCATTACAGGGTGCCTCTCAGTGTGTGCTCACACTTATGTGGGTATATGGAAGATGGAAAAAAATAAAAGCTGTGCAGAGGGTTTTATTTTTACTTTCCAGGCCAATTTACTGGACAAATTTTATCATTGTAAATCTATTATTTGTGTAGCTCTTGCTGTCTGAAAAAACCAAATGACTGTAGATGGCTGTAAACTGATGCTTTCTCCTGAACAGGAAGAACACCAGCCCTGGAGATGCTTGGTCAGATGTCTGTTGCTGCAAACCAGCTTTGTGGCATTGACCAGCAAGACAGCACTGATTTCTGCATCTCAGGCTCCATGAGAGAGCATGTCCTTATATGTCATAGCTGTGGCTTTATTTAATCCCCACTGTATGCAGTCAATAACAGGAAGACTCTTGACATTTTCAGTTGTCAGATGGGGATCACATTCTTGCAGAAAATGTCCTGACTGAAAGATCTCTTGAGAGCGGTGCCTGTGCAGAGAGAGAGAGCGAGGGGAAGGTCCTTTCACCTCTGGGTCCCCAGCAATATTTGCATGCCACTTGCCCTATGGTTTGGTGATAGAAACTTGCTCCAACAAGAACCTCAGGGTTTGGCTCTCTATCCCTGTCAAGAAACAATGAGCGAAGTGGAAGCAGCTAATTCAAGTGTTTGGTGATAGTGTTATGAGCAAGGGCACTTTTGCTGCATGGAAAATATATGGTTGTCCCTTTTAAATTGAAGGGACGGTGTAAAATATTGTGGAGTGTAACAGGAATGGCTTATGCACAGCTCCCATGTAGATCAGACCAGTGAAAAGGCAGAGATCAAATGTAACTTTTCCTGTACTGACATAATGCACATTGCAGTTTCAATCCACCATAGCACAAAAGAAAGATTAGAAGGCAAACTACACAAATGATCAATGATGTTAATTACAGTTCTCAGTGAGAGAGATAATAGCAATGCAAGGGAAAGTAAATACTTATTAGCTCTAAGGAGCATCCTGTTATCTGAATGAAAAATAAACACATTTATCTAGGCATCACCTTAATGGCTCTGGCTAGGAAGAGGTGGTGTGCTTACTTCACCCAGATGCTGGCATCATTACCATGTCTGGTGGAAAACAGAAGAAGCTTCCCTGATGCTAATGGATGTAAAACTGGTCTGAATGGCCAACTGGACCTTAATATTCACCTCAGCTGGTGCCAGAACACCAGCCTGTCACCTGACAGCTAGGGCAGGTGTTAAGTATCACCTAACAATATGCTATATATTATATGTGTAATATGGTACATTATGCAGCCCCCTCTCCCTCCTGGCCTTCTAAAATCTTTTTGAAGATCTCATTAGCCCTATTGCAAAGTCAGTGGGTACTTAGTTTGTAGATAGGTGGGATGTGCTGAAGGCCTCTGGAGCAAAGATGACAAAGGATTTTAGTCTTTTCTTTAAGATCCAGATGACAGTTTTGCTGAAAGCTGTTGTGGTTTCGTGTTCGGAGGTGCTAAAAATCCCAGTGGTTACAGGGTGGGTGGCAAGTGCTCAACATTTCTGGATGTCAGGCCAGGCATGTCCTCACTAGCCACCTCTCTTCAACCATCTCCAAATGATTCCCCAATTTATTGCCACTTAAGCTTCAGCCCTGTCTCAGAGGTTCTCCATTAGTGGTATAACGAACTGATACAATGCTAAGTCAAAGGATTCAGAGTTAGTGTGCCATAAACATAAACATATGTTTAGTGTTGGGTTAGAAACTACTGTAGCCAAAGTGGGCAAGTGTTACAAACTTCAAACACGAAACAGATGCAAGTTAATTAGAGGCATGAAAGTGATGACAATAGAAGTGAGCTGTAGCAAGGAAATGAAATGTTAGTTTAGGCAGAAGTTGCTGCAGCTCTGCCTTGCACTGGAAATGCCTGCAGTCCCTGCTGAAGATGGGAAGGCATAGACATATTTTATTGGGACAGCCAAGCATGTTGCCCATATGTCAGAAATGTAAGTCACTGCTATGAGTGAATGTGTGAAGGAAATCCAATCTGACAGGCTTTTGAAAGCTGGGAATTGGCTTGCTGTGAGGTCACAGAATCACAGAGTCACAGAATAAACTGAGTTGGAAGGGACTCACAATGATCATCGAGCCCAACTCCTGGCCCTGCACAGGACAGGCCCACGAGTCACAACCTGTGCCTGAAAGCATTGTCCAAAATCTTCTTGAACTCTGTCAGGCTTGGTGCTGTGACCATTTCCCTGGAGATCCTGTTCCAGTGCCCGATCATCCTCTAATTAGTAAAGGACCTTTTTCTAATATCCAACCTAAACCTCCCTGGACAAAACTTCAGGCCATTCCCTTGGGTCCTGTCTCTGGTCACCACAGAGCAGATATCAGTGCCTGCCCCTCCACTTCCCCTTACAAGGAAGTTGTAACTGCAGTGACATCTCCCCTCAGTCTCCTCCAGACTGAACAAACCAAGTGACCTCAGGCACTCCTCACACGGCTTCCTCTCAAGGCCCTGCACCGTCCTTGTCACCCTCCTTTGGACACTCTCGAATTCCTTAATGTTTCTGAAGCTGGACTGTAACACAGATTTGTGCAATGGTTTGGGAAGGGACTTTAAGGATCATCTGGTTCCAAACCCCCTGCCATATGTGCCAGGGCTTACGGTGCCCAGTGTGCCATGAGAAAGCAGAGATGTCCCACAGCGTGGGCATCCCCTGGGAGAGGGGTACTGGGCTTCTCAGGCAGTGCAGTGGCATGGCAGCCATCCAGCACTCAAGGGCTCAGTTCTGTCCTTTGCCTCAAGCTTCCCAGCCCTTGTTCCCTGCCACAAGAGACTCCCCTGGCCAGGGGCTGGTAGGTGCCCAGCTGGTGACATGTGTCCCACTAAGGAGGCAGAGGTGCTTCAACAATGCTAGGCAACCCTTGCGACTACTGGGCTGCCTGCAGTTCCAGGGTCTGTCCCTGCCTTGTTCTTGCCTTTCCTCTTCTCTATCACTGTAGACAAAAGATTTTGTGACTCCTCTTGCCAATAAATCTTCTCCCTAGTTGCTTATACTCTGGTCCTTTGCCTATTGTCTGAGTAGTCCTAAAAGCAGTGGTTTGAAGAAGTTGTTGTTTTATTAGGTCTTTGTGAGCTGGTGTCCTCCTGGGGAATGCATGTTTCCATGGTTTGCATGGAGATTGTACAAGAAGAGGGGTGTTTGGTGTTGGAAAGAGAAGAAAAACCCCAAATAAAATGCCTTAATAACAGTAGCTCTTAGGTAACTGTGGAAGCCTTGGGTATGTTTGTTCCCTTAGTCCCAGATGAGCAAGTGTGTGTGTGCCTCTCGGTCCTGTGCGAGCCTGTGCTTCAACAGACAGACTGTCTTTGTCCTCCTGTAGTGCTGCTCTGATGTTCTGCCCTCCAACATGTTCTACACCTCTGCCTCAGACAGACTTGGGAGCCAAAAGGGCTACCCACAAAGCAGATGGTTTAAAATAGCTCCCCTGACAAAAAGAGCACTGCTGTTCAGCCACTCCTCCTTTCCTGCTGTGGGCACTGGTGCTGCTGGACGCCAGCTGCTGTGCCCATACCAACACTCCTGAGCAGCCTGGCTCCCAGGACCAGCAGCCTGCTCAGCCCTCTGCTGCTGGGGCACTGCAGCACCTGCCCTGCCTGTTCAACCCACCAGCATCACCATGTCCCTCCAGTGCTTTGTCCTGCCATCACACAGGGCAGAGCAGAGAGGCTCACTGTGCTGTTTGCCAACCCTGCCCTGTCCAGCCTCATGCCCCAGCACCCTCATGCAATTTAGGGCCTCTGAGAGGTACTTGAGGGATTAGCAGCGGTAAAAGTCCTCCTCTAAATGAGAATTTCAGGTTGGGACCTGAAACTGTAGCAGTTTGGAAAGCACCCAGTGGCTGTACTGTCAGGGAGTGTTCACAGGCAGTAAAATAAAACCGTTGCCTAATTTTAGTTTCACCAAGGGGCACTGTAATGCTGGGGTATTAACTCCTTGCACATAAACAGCGATGGGCAGGGGCTTGCCAGCAGTGCTTCTACCTCCAGGAGATAAACAGGTAACGGTATCACAGTGCCGCCATCCAGACGGGAGGCAGCTGCTCAGTGAAATTACAGGAACATTTACTCATTCAGTATGGAATTACACGTGATGGAGGCAGGAATTACACCTAAGTGTTATCCAGCCCTCCCTTCACTGGGGGGGAAAAATCCGGGACTGGGAACATACAGATCGCAGTAGAGTAAGGCAGGAACAAAGAAGGGACTTCCCACTATTTGTGGAAGTTGAAATAGAAACAAACAGAAAAAATTATCAGCCCAGGGAAGGTTGTAATTACTCTATAATCAGCTACTCATGTAATGAAATCACACACCGGCACTGTGCTAATAGGAGGGTCTGAGCTGTCGGAGGGGTACAGATTAAAGCAGGGAAACTTGGATGTTTATATTTTTATTTGGGGAATGCTTTTCCGCTTTAATTATTTTAGACAAGATGATTAAAAAAGAAAAGCAAATTGCTGGAGAATAGGAAACCCAAATTGCTGTACCAGGAGGAAGGAAGGTGGGTTGGTGGGGTTTTCTATCCACACCAAGCTGTTCCTTGGGGCCACGTACTTTGGTCCCAGTGCTGCCCTGGCAAGGGATGGGCAGGAACAGGCTGCAGTGATGGGGTGAACTCTGCATGGGCGTGGGCTGGCTGGGATGACACCCTTCTGGTGCATGCTGGCTCTGGGAGGACATGCCATGCAGGAGAGGCTGCAAAGTACACGTGTGAGCAGGGAGAGGGTGCAGAGCCTTGTCTCAAAACTCAGACTTACATGAAATTTCTAATGCTATGAGCAAATGCTGAAAGTTAGTTACATCCTTCAAATTGTAGGGAAAAATAAGTAGCTTGGTTAGAGCTTCCAGGTGGTGTGTGCCAGGTAAAGGAGTGCAGCAATGTCACCTGTGGTGAAGCAATGCAGGTAACCATTAAATTGAACTCCTTACACAGGGAAGGGTTACTCACATGGGCAAGGGAAAGAACTGGAAATGCTCTGCCACAACAGTGCAAGGTCATATTTCATTTCCGTAGTGTTTTCTCTCCCCAGGAGGCAGGCAGCAACCAAAGCAAAGCTCTAGTCTCTGAAGAATTCCCTTATTAAAGTTTGCCCAGCTCCTTTGCTGCTCCAAGATGTCTCTTAGGAACTGCTCAATTAATACAGAAAGTATTTTGCTTTGTGTATATGAATCTTTATTATTATTATTTTTTAATTGAAAAATATCTTTCCCTTCCCACCATCCCTTCGGGTCAGGATAGATGTTGTTTGACATCAAAATGTTTTTTTGGCATGTTGAATTAAATCTTCCTGACTTTGGCAAGGAGTGACTGCAGGGCCAAGATAATTAACAGGGGCTGATTTGGTGACTTATCTCCCTAGTTCAGTCTCAGCAGCGCTGCCTGCTACAGAGCTTTGATAACCTGCTGCTGGACACCCCACAAGGCTAGAGTTCAATTGTCTTTCAGGAAGTTTTTCTATCAACCACTTCTCTGCAGTTTGATAAGTTCTGTTGCTTTGGAAAAGTCTTCAGACTTCCTGACAGGTCTATAAGAAGCATGGGTGGCCCTGAGGCCCCTCACTCCTCAGCTGCCCCACAAATGTTGCTAATGCCCCAGTTGCTTGCTCATCCCATCCTTGGCTCCCTGTGGAGTCCACAAGTGGGAAAAACAAACAGCTTTATACAAGAGTCATCCTGAATGCAGAGAGGGCAGCTGTGGAGGATGCTGTGGGACTGAGCTTGGGAAAGTGTATTGGGAAAGACAGTAACATTACCTCCTCATTACACAGTAAAATTACCTGGCCTTAATAAAGTGAATATGCCCTAGTAGTACTAAATGGTATGTTTAGAAATATACAGATTTTTTTTTCACTTGGAGAAATATGAAAAGACCAATTTTAAATTGCTTCTATTTCTTCGTGTGGCAATCTGAAAACATCAATGACCAAACTCACCATGACTGGATTTAAAAGCAGCCTGAGTAGTAAGAAGACATTTTATCTCCTGCTCTTTCTTAGTGGGGGTCTGTGGAAGTGAAACCCTCTGCTGTGCAGCCTCCCTCTCCTTAGGTATCTCTGAAGCCCCCACTGTCTCCAGGTGAAGGCTGGCCAGAGTGCTTAGGGGTCTTTCCCAACCTAGTCAAGTTCATACACTAAAGGACCCAGCAATGGGATTATGTGACACACTAACTTTCAGTTACTTGTTCAAAGCAAAAAGGGCTTTAAAAAGTCATTACTACATATCACAGCAGAAGGAAGTCCTGCACTAGCTGCCTTTTACAACCTGCATCTCCTCAGCAAGTTGGCCAGGTGAACATTTCTGGGTAGTGTTTGCCTCCAAGAGCTCTGCTTCTGCAGAGAAAGCACAACACGGGCTCGGGTGGCATCACCTCCTGCTAGCCAGGAAGGTTTCAGTGCTTACCTGAACAGAGTTGCCTCTAGGACTGCAGGACTTGGATTATCACAGGCTTGTGTTCCTTATCCATCTCTCTTCCCCTCTGAGGGACAAGAAGGGTATTAGCTTCAGCATTATCATGGCTTTAGTCACTTGGCTGCTTGCTCTTTAGGCATCACACTTTTCCGTAGCAACTTTGAGGCTGTCACCAAACGGGTCACAGTCACTTCTGAGCCAGACTGGACTTATGCAGGTGAAGCAGAGAAACTCCACAGCTCAGTGTCATTTCTGGTCAGACCTGCACCAAGCTTAGCTGAACATGATTGCCAAGACCTGAATTTGGATCTGCTGGCCAAAGCTTTGATGTAATGTTTGCTCTGCAAAAAAGCTCCTCTGATATAAACTGAGTGAAAGTATCCTGTCTTGCTGAGTATAACTGGACATATTCTGTGGACAAGCTGTGTTAAGCTTTGACTTGGAGTCTAACAGCTCTTAATGTCTCTCCTAAGCTTTCCTGTTGAATGTTTGCACCATTTCAGGAGAAATGGGGATTATTTAACTGAAATAGCTTTGATAGATTTGAAGGCTCCGAAGACTTACAAAGGGAAAAGAGAGTATTTAAAATCAAAGCAAGGGTTATTCTGAAGGTTCATTCTTTATTTGGAGACAGCTTAGGAATGATTTAACAGGGTTAACTTCAGAGAGAAATATCCTGAAGTCCTCTAGGAGACATATTCTTGCAAGATTGCCAGCTAGTTTATAACTGAGATTCCTCATTCTCCGTGGGGGTAATTACTGCAGCTGGGTTGGAAAGGCTTCAGTATTAAAACAGCAGTCAAGAGCTACTGAACACAGGCTCAAATCCACAAGGAGATTCTCAAAGCCTGAGCTGATTAGAGTGGAATAAATCTTGGACTGGATTGCCTGTCCCTGCCTTAATGTCTCACACTAAGGGGGTTATGGTATGAAATGGTATAGGCTGGTGTGATTGTGTCATGCATTTTATCTGAGCTTTCCTTTTTCTGGGAGGGTGCCTGAAAAAGCCACTTCAAGTGAAAGCCTGAGGTAAGGAATTCAGGACCAAGATATGTAATATCCAATAGCAGTGTACTAAAAAACCCTAAACCCCCTCAAATCCCGCAACTTTTCTTTCTCCATCAGCCATGAATATCCTGAATTGGAAGGGACCCACAAGGATCACCAAGTCCAGCTCCTGGCACGTCACAGAACAACCCCAAGAATCACCCCATGTGCCTGAGAGCACTGTCCAAACACTTCTTGAATGCTGTCAGGCTTGGTGCTGACCATTTTCCTGGGGAGCCTGTTCCAGCATTTGACCACCCTCTGTTTGAAGAACGTGGCTGAGGAGCCAAGTGACATGTTCTGAGCAATGCTTTCTGGGCAGTTGCTTGTCATCAGTAAATCCAGAACAAAATCCACATACTTTGAGGCCTGTCAGGGCTTCTGCAGTCTGAATGGGTGCATGAGAAGCTCTCACTCCTCTGCAGGGTTTTGCCCAGTTCTATCTTTCCTGCCCTGTGGGATGAGGGTCTGGAGGGTGGTCCCAGGTTCCTAGTCAGCCATGTGTCTCTGGAGGGATTTCACAACAAACTGCTGCACCATTCTGCTCCTGCTCTCAGTCACGTCCTCTTGTTGTGACTTTCCCAGCCCTTCACCTCAGTTGTTGACAGCAGGACCAAGAATCCCTGTCCCAGGCATAGAGGTACTTTCTCCTTCCTTTGGCTTCAGTGGAGCTGTGGAGTAGGTGAAAAGGAAAGGGAGAAGCACCTATGAGTTATTGCATTGCATGTTGGGATTTGAACTCAGAACACTCCAAATGTAGAGATACAAGCCACACCACAACTTTTTCAAACCTTGCTGCAGTGCTGGGTGCTGGTATGTGTGCAATTCAATAGCACTTGCTTAGGGAACTCTGAAAGAACACACGCCATGGCCTCTACCTCCCATTTCAGTCTGCTTGTGTGCATTGATTAACCTGAGCATGTTTGGTATATCTGCACAGAAACCACAAAAGGGTATTTTTACACAGAACTGGCAGATATGTTTTACCAATCATATTCTGAAAGAAACAGTGAAATGAATCAGTTTCACTTTTTTGTTTAAGCTTAGAGAGACAACCGGAAAATGAGTAGTAGGGAGGAAAGATTAAATACCATCAAACTGGAGACACATGAACAGTTTGCCTGGATGTGGGCGTGGTCTTTTTGAAGTCTATTTGGAGATATTTTTCTTGGGAACATTGGTGACTTCTGCCATTTCCAGCTCTCCCTGGGCCAAACTGCCCTGTGACTACAGGACATGTGCTCTGCCAAGGAGCCCTTTTGTTAGGGACCATTTTGGTGACCAGTAGGGAGTTCAGAGGATGCCTGTCTGTGCTCCTCCCACGGCAGACCTGGGGGAGCAGGAAGGATTTACAGCCTGATGTGTTCTAAGAGCCTCTTTCAGGATCCTCACTTGAATTTCCCATCCCTGGCCCAAAGAAAAGGCACTTTCTGGATCTGAGGTGGTTGCCTATATTTTCAGCAAAGCCCTCTGCAAACCCTGGCCACCTGGAGCCAGACCAGCAGCTGGTACCAACACCAGGGGTCTCACAGTGTTAAGAGGCTTACTTGAGCTTTTGCCTGGTAAATAGCTCATTCTCTTGCTCTAACTGTGGGATCAGGAAGCAAGTCCTAACAAATACCTGTGTTTGAACAACCATTTGTTTTCAAAAGCTGGAGCAATTGTGATGATTTGAACTTGTTGGCTAGTGGATCCCAGGGCAATCATTGTAGAAAGGAAAGGGTTTTTTCCATCTTAGGCTTCTGGAAAAGCTGGCAGCGCAGTGCTGGTCAGGATAGCTGCCATTTTTATTCTTCTGTTATAAAGTTTGGTGAGATCTTGCAGGATTAGGTCAGGTTTAGGATCTTATAGCTAGTGAGGGTTTGGTACTTCCCTTGAACTGCAGTTGGAGCTGTCGGGGAACATTGGACAGAAGAGCCTTTTTGTTCCTTTTATCAGAGACTTTTGGAGGGCAGCATGCCAAAAGTCATTCTGCAGAAATGCTGCTGATGGGGTGGGTCTGATGGCTTCCTGGTGGGATGGGGCTGCAGCCCTGGTCCTTCTTGCCAGGGCTGCTGGAGGTGCCTTTCCATGGCTCTGCTGTTGAGGCTGTTCTTTCCTTGGTAAGCAATAAAAAGAAAAGGAAACTTGCTCATATCACATCTCAGAGCTTATCATGATTCTGAAGAAATATCTCAGTCACCATAGCTCTCGTTGCACTGGACTAACTTCTATGAGCACCTTTTTTATAGGCATGTGTAGAAGTTTGGTTTCTGGTTTGGTTTTTTTTTTTTTTTTTGGTTTTTTCCCTTTAGAAAAAAACCTCCCAAGGTCTCAGCTATGCTCTGATGCTCCATGAGAACATTTTTGAGCTCTTAGAATTGTTTACTGAACAGGAAAACCATTTCTTACCCAGTTCCAACTCTGCCTGGAGCTCTGTGGAGGCATTGCCTGTGCCTCCTGGAACAGATTCACCTTCTGGAAGCAGCGCCTGTGAAACCCTCTTTTTCTCCTTTTCTTTTTTTTTTTTTAATCTTCAGCCCTGTCATCCGGCTTTGTGAACTGCAGGCATGATGTTTCCTATCATTTTAAAAGAGGCTGTTCATTGAAAGATATAAAAGCATAAACAAAAAGTTCATGTTTGTTGGCACAGTTTTTAAATGCAGACATCTGGGTTAGAGATGTGAGAAAATTGTAAAGAATTTGAAAGGTTCAAAGGCTCATGTTATTAAAGTTTTAATAATCTCCTTTTCTGCCTAGCCCCAGCCCCCTGCTAGTCTTTGAATCTTGCAGGAAAATGCCGTCTGAACAAGATTATAGTTAATTAGGGTAGGATCTTCTCTTTGAAAGCCTGTAGGAAGCTGTCCTGCCTTTTTATTTTTCAGACTAGAATAAGCTGTGTGTAGGAGGAGATACATAGCAAAAAGCACTTGAGTGCAATGTTTTAATTTAAAGACTCCAGGGGCTCTGTTAAGTTTCTATAACACAGATGATGGTATTTTCACAATCACTTTGTTATGTAATCCCCGGAGAAATAATTCACCTGAGGTGAAATTCACACCTTGTAGAGGGGGCCAGGGAGGGCTGGCAATAAACACATGTGCCTATACACACACCCCATAGACACAGGAGCCTACACAAACACACATGCACCTATAGACACACAACCCCCACAGACACACGTGCATAAAGCCCAGTGTGCAACAACTCTGGGAAGTCTGGGGTGGATGAGTCCTGACTCCTGCTGCCCTCCTGGTGCTGGGTGATGAGGAAGGATAGGGAATGGATGAAGCCTTTGCTTTGTTAGTCATGCATGGCTTGCCCCAGGGCTGGCTCCCATGCTTCAAAGGGCTGAAGACTGTGGATTCCCCATCCCTGCAGGTGTTCAAGGACAGGCTGGATGGGGCTCTGAGCAACTGTGTAGTGGAAGGTTCTCTACTCATGGCGTTCAAGGACAGGCTGGATGGGGCTCTGAGCAACTGTGTAGTGGAGGGTTCTCTACTCATGGCAGGGGTTTTGCAACTAGATGATCTTTAAGGTCCCTTCCAATCCAAACCAACCTGGGATTCTACAGCTGCAGGGGTGCAGTGGGCAAATGGATTTGGTGTCTCTGGCTGCTGGCCCTGCAGCACCGTGGTGCTGTGTGTGCTTCTTGTGGCATGAACCAATCTGTTCCCTCATTGTGCTCCTGAAGTTTCATGTGTCCTGTCTGGTGTCTCCCCAGCAGTGCCGGTGGAGAGCCCACAGCACCTGCTCGTGCTAATGCACTTTCACAGTGCCTGAAGGCAGCTTGCAAACACAGAAGATCTGCACCCATCTCACCCATCCCCTGCACTGCAGGCTTTTGTGGCCCCTTCTCCAAAGAGCTTAACCCTCTGCTCCTGCAATGGGACGTGCAGATGCTGCTGCCACCCTGGGTGGCATGCAGGGGTATGGCTGCTTGATCTGTCACTGAGTCTTAGAAGTACAAAAGAACAGGCTGGACCCCGCACTGTGTCACTCAGCCTGTAAGAGCTACCGGTGAGAGTGTACAGACAACACGGTGTTGGTGCTGTGTCTGTAAGCGCTGCCCTGGTCAGCGTTCCCAGCTCACCCACACTGAGCCTGGATGCTGCCAATGGTTCTTCACAGCCTCAGCCATCGCCAAACGGTGGGAGGGTTGGGGCTGATGGTTTGTTTTAGAAAAGGAAACATATCTTTTTTTTTTATTTTCCTGAGTTTGCTATAAAAAAATAAAGCCAGTTATATTTCTGGTCTATTTTGTTTTTAGTGCTTGCGAGATGTCCTGAGGGAGCTATTTTTTTAGAAAAATAGGGCGTTAAGTACTGTAATTTCCCTAACATAACAATTCCATATTTATTTCACTTTCTTTTTCTTTACACTCAGTGGCTTATAATAGCAGAGCTTTTCCTCATCTCCTCCTGTCTCTCTAGTCTGCTAACAACCCAATTAGTGAGTGCCCAGAGCATGAAGCATTCCTGGCCTTGCTGCTGTTCCAGCCAGTCATTAACTAGGTGGAGAAGGTCTAACAAACACTGGAAAAAAAAGTAAATTTGTTTTTAGGAGTTAGTTGAGTTTTACAGCATTAAAATAGAAAAGGTAGTAAAAGAAGGGAGGGGGGAGTAAACACATTGCCAAAATACTAAGTCAATTAGCTTAGGTGAAGGGCCAGGATTTTCTGGTGTAGTCTGGAGTCTGGACTTGCTCTCACCAGTAAAACACTTCCAGAAGGTCCAAAGAGCAGCTATGCTGTTTTTTATTTTTTTTGCTTTAATTTTTTTGCCCAAAGGGTTTTGGTATTCAGACCTTAAACCTCAATCTTAACAAAGGTATTCTTCTGTCTTTCTGGACCTCACCGTATCTTGGATGCTTTATACTCCACTATTGGGAATTTTATTGACTTTTAAAGAAAGTTTGGCCTTAAAAGCATGAAATCAAAGGCTCAAGAATCTCACAACCAGTGCTCCTCATCAGTCTTCTGAGCCTTTATTTGGATGCCCAAATACAGTTCTTTGATGTGAGACCACCAACAGCACTTGAACTCAGCAGCACAGACTCACCATTCAGCAGGAAACTGTGCCAGATGAGTGGCAATGAAGGGACAGAAGGGAGCAGTTTCTGGCCCTGAACATCACTAGGAGATACTGTCCTGGAGACGCAGGAGTGTGCAGCACTGCTGAGCCCACCGTGTGACCAGTCTCTAGAGCACCAAGCTCACTGGACATGCACAAGGGAGTCTGGTTTTGGGAACGTACAGAGTGGTGGAAACACCAGCCAAGCAGGTCAGGACCCCATTGCACTCGGCCTTTACAAACTCAGCAGTAGAAGCGGACCATCATCCAGTTTGCACCTCGTTATCACACAGGCAAGCTCTCATATAGAGAGGTCAGAAGGGAAACTTCCTAAGAAATTCAGGGTTGGAGTCAATAATTACTTAACATACAGCACCACAGAGAGCAGGTTTGCTAAATTCACACTTTTCAAATGAAAGGTTGGATCACTCTCCCTAATCGTAAACCCTCCCATCCCCGAGGTATATTCCCACCTGAACCTCCCAAAACAGCAAAGCCCTCGAGTGCTCTGCCTTCAGCTATCCGACCTTTGAATGAGCAGATGGCATGGAGCCCAGAAGTAGAAAGACCTGTTTGCACTGATTATCCTGGGTGTCATTAGCAGGATTCTTTACAAACAACTCCCTCTTTTGAAGGGCAGACATCCCCTTACATGTGAAGGATAACTGCAGGCACTGGCTCTCGGATATATCCTTTCTTGCAGTGACCTCTCCAAAACGTGGCACCTCTTTGAGCTGGCTGCTCTCAGAAAAAAGAGCTGAATTTTCTGTGTAAACCTGCCCCGTTTTCATTTTTCCCCCCAATGATTTTGATGAGATGGTCTGTGAAATGAAATTGAAAAGACACTATTTTCAGAAGGATTCTGTGACCCAAAGGTGCTAAGCACCTTCTAAATGAATACCTGAAGCCAAGTGAAGTAGCAATTGGGAAAGTCTTTAGCTGAAATTCGTATTTGGAAGTTCTGATATGAGGAAGCTGTAGAAACCCAATGGTGATAAGTGCATTTGTCAGGCAGCCCCTTTTGAAAAGTGCTAGTACACATGGTTGCTCTTCAGAGAAACAGAGGTGGGGGTGATATTCTGTAGCCTTCAGTTTTGCCTTTGGCATGGGATTATCCCCTGGGAAGGATATAGCATACCATTAAGTTCCTCTTTGTAAAGGTAATGAGGAATAGTGTCTCTTGAAGTCTTGCTGAAAAGGCTATAAAATATATTGACGTGTATTTTTTTCTTCTCTTATTACATCTTGGTTTATGTGATAAATGAAACTCCTACAGAGGAAAGCCTAATGTTGTCACATAGTAGGGGAAGAGGTAACAGGATGAAGAGCAGCAAGTAAACATATACAGATAATCCTTGCCAATTTACAGCAGAATCTAGAGTTATTTCCAAATGCTGGAAAACTCATCCCAGATTTTCCTTTACTGTGTAAGTTTTGTGCTTATAATGGGTTGACAAATTTATCTTCATTTCTCACTGTGGATTATATATTGGTCAGTGGACAATCACAGAATCACAGAATATTCTGAGTTGAAAGGGACCCATAATGATCATCGAGTCCGACTCAGCGCAGCACAAGACAACCCCAAGAGCCACATCATATGCCTGAGAGCACTCTCAAATTCTTCCTGAACTCTGTCAGGCTTGGTGCTGTGACCACTTACCTGGGGAGCCTCTTCCAGTGTCCAGCCACACTCTGGACAAAAGCCTTTTCCTAATATCCAACCTAAACCTTCCCTGACACAACTTCAGGCCATTCTCTCAGGTTCTGTCACTGGGCACCACAGAGAAGAGATCAGTGCCTGCCTCTCCTCTTCCCCTCATGAGGAAGCTGTGGACTGCAGTGAGGTCTCCCCTCAGTCTCCTCCACATGCTCAAGTGACCAAGTGACCTCAGCCTCTCCTGACACGGCTTCGAGCCCTCAAGGCCCTTCACCATCTTTGCTGTCCTCCTTTGGATGCTCTCTCACAGCTTTACATCCTCCCTACACTGTGGTACCCAAGACTGCCCCAGGACTCGAGGTGAGGTTGCCCCAGTGCAGAGCAGAGTGGGACAATCCCCTCCCTTGCCCGGCTGGTGATGCTGTGCCTGATGCCCCCCAGGACACGCTTGGCCCTCCTGGCTGCCAGGGCACTGCTGGCTCATGTTCAACTTGCCATGGACCAGGACCCCTGGGTCCCTTTCTGTGGCACAGCTCTCCAGCCTTTCATTCCCCAAGAGACTGGCCCATTATTCTGATCACTTAGAGCAATGCTGGTGTCCTCATTTGTGTAGTAGCAATAACGTGGGTCACATCTGCACAAGCTTCTGCATTAGTTCAAGTTCAAGTATTGTATGTGCCGCTGTAAGACTGCAGTTATAGCAATATGCTCTGCACTACTACCTACAGCTTGGAAAAGTACACAGAGTCTGTTGGTTTAAGCATATTACTGTGACATACTTTATCTAACTAAAAAGGAACAAAGCCTTAGGCATAACTTTGCAAAATAGGTACACCATCTCAGTACTTACCAATATTATTCTATTAAATTAAGGAATGTGCTTCTGCTCTGTATCACACAGAGATAATTTAAGGATTTGGTTCTTTCTTTGTAATATTTAGAGCTGAGGTAGAAAAAGACTGTATAAGAATTTTTGAAAGAGTCATCTGGGATTTTCTTGCAGGAGTAGTAAATACAAGTCAGATTTTAATGGTACTTGATATATAAAAATAACGAAATATGGGCCAAAGAACACATTCAAATTTTGTACATTTCATAGCAGTTATTTACTTAATATGATTATTACTGCATTGGTCATATAACAAGAAAGTCAGTCCAGTTCTGCTAACTTTTGTATGTGAGAAACATAAGAAAACCAAGGAAATTTACCTTCATCAGACGGATGAAAAACAGGTTCAAAAGACAGAAAGTGCTCATGTAGTGGTCACTAAAAATTGCTAGATGATTAAACTTTGGGAAGAAATGTATGTGACAAAATTCCATAGTTCACTAACAAGGACTTTACCACATGATTTCTTATAGGAAATGCAAATGGGAATGCTGAGGTGTGTTCAAGACCTAGCCTATAGGTGGAGGCAGACAATGTTAAGGAAAGGAAATAATTAACCATGAAAGGCACCAAGTGGTTTAATAATTGTTATTTCAAGAATGAAAGTATCAGTACAAATGGGACCGGAAGGGAAAGTTGGATAAACATAACTGGGGAATATGCTGTGTACAGAGCCAATGGGGCTATACACAGGAAAGATGCATTTATTATTTGATTTGCTGGGTAAAAGAGAGATAATGCTGGAAAAAGATTGAAGCAAACCATCAGTAAACAGGAATCTGGGATGAAATGTTCCCCTTACAGCATTTTTTAATGTATGGTGCTTGTTCATCTAAACCAGCTGTCCCCAAATGACAGGTTGGTGTGGAATGGGCCATCCTCCCCCAGGGAAACTTCAGTTTTGTTCCCTGGTAGGCTGCAGAAGCTGCCTGGAGTAACGACCCTGGTCCGTGACATCTCCGCATTAGGCTGAAGTTCAGTGCCTGGAGAGTGCTCCTTTACAGCTTAGGTTTGCAGCTGCTGTAACAGGCAGTCAGGAGAAAGGACTATCTGCCTAGTCCTGGGTACAGGCAAGTGCTACTCTAGAGGAAGGAAATAATTTTGTTCAAAGGGGAAATGAAACTAGGCTTAGCTTGCAATAAATTTAGATGAATTCCTAACTAAATTTAGAAATTAAATTTTACTACCTGGAAACTGACTGGTAAATAACAAATTTCCTTGTGAGGTAATTAACTGTCCTTTTTGGGGAGGTTTTTCTTCTTCTCAGTCTGGCTAAAGGAGCAGAGCTGCATGAAAATTTAGAAAAGACCATGAAGCAGATGGAACTTTCAAAACCTCTGCAACATTTCTTATTCTATTGAATTTTCAGTTCTGTTTTTTGAATGTCTTATTTTTTTTCTAAATGTCTTTTTTTATCTGAAGAGTCTCTCATTATAGTGCTGGGCTTTCCAGTAGGTCCTGAAACTGCGACAGATGGGCTAAATGCCACGTTTTTAGAAAGGCTCCAGGATCCGGGCTTTGTGTAACTGAATGGTGCAGAAAGTCCTTCATTGTCTTGAGCTAGCTCAGTTGGGCAATTGCTCTTCATCCTGGGCCTCACCTCATGACATCCCAGGAAGCCAAGGAGCCCATGTGCAGCAGCTGAAACTGCTCAGGGATAAGGATTTACTGAAAAGTCCAGAGATCTTAGTGATAGAGGTGCATCTCAGGGGAGTTTCTTTAGCATTGTTTGTGGGTTGTTTTGGGAAAGTCATTTCAGGCTCTCCTATTTCAGCAGGCTTCTTCTTTTCCCTCCTTTGGCTCCCTCCACTTTCCCTGTTTTAATTTTTGCTGCACCTATTTGCTGTGATTAGTAAGAAAGGAACTGTCTCCTGGTTTTAAGTTTGGGATTGGTTTAATGGTATATTCATCAGCCACCCACTGGTGAAACTATAGTCCAGGGTTCAGCTGCATAGAGTGTGAACTCTGTTGACTTCAGTGTCATTTCTCTGATTTCAACATCGAAGGACCTCCCTCTAATTCCATTGAGCAAAAGCTAACATGCAAAGCTGGTTTTTTTCCTTTTTTTTTCTTAAACAAAATCCTTTGCTGGCAAAGTGCATCTGTTGAACCAGCATCGGAAAAATGCAGTTATTGTGGACTTGGTCTCATAGTAACAGCAACAATAAGGCTGTGGTAAGAGCTTTGGGTTCACTGGCAATGTTGAAAACTCAAGAAGCACATCCTGTGCTCAAAGGAGTTGTCTACCTCTATCAGCACCCAGCTCCAGGAGCACTGCTGGTGAGGACTCCACGCCCTTGGCAGAGGTGGGTGGTGGAGCTGTGGGATGCAGATGTGTGCCTGGCCTGGGTGAGGGTGAGGAGCAGACGGAGATAACGCTGAACAATGCGACTGGCAGCGGTGGCCGCTCCTCGCAGAGGCTCTCACAATGCAGCCCCGCCGCCCCAGCGACACGCATTGTTCTCCTTGGTCGAGGACTCTATTCAATTAACGAGCAAGAATCCTTTCCCCTGCTCCAGTGCCGGCTCGGCGCTATCACACTGGTCCTTGGGTAACCACAGCGGTTTGACACAACGCAGCTCTGATGGTGAGCTGTGCTGCACATTTATGTGGGCTTCCTTGGAAAGGGCCCATGGACATCTGGTCTGAATCTCCTTCCCATTCACATCCACATCCCCTGTCACTTCCCAAGAGATTATAAATAACTCCTAGGGTTGATACTGCATGCAAGGCTGGACATTGTGGACTGGCTTGTCCCTTTCCCCAGTGACTGGTGCGGACGGCAGTGAGTGCGCTTCGCCAGAGAGGAGCAGGCAGTGGAGGGAGGACAAGGGAGTGCATTGTTCCTCTCTGCAGGGCTTTGATAGACGTCTCCTCTTCCTTTCCACTCTGGTGGCAGGAGGAACCAGCCCGTGATTTCTCCTGCAGACATATAGTATCAGGTTTGGGGACTGCTGTTGCCGCTTTAGGTCCAATTCATCCAGCAGGACCCTGATTGATGCTGTGGCAGATAATGCTTCTCCATACAGCTTTTAGTGTGGGAGAGGCCCTGTCGGACCTAGATAGGACAGATACAGGACTTGCCTTTCTTGAACCAATCCATCACACTTTTAATTGCCTATCCTTCGGTGACAGGCTGTCACATTTGTTAAAGAAAACCTAGAAGAGAATGTGTTAACTCTTCCCCTCCTACTTTTTGTGGTTTTGTGGGAAGACTGAAGGAAAGTTAGGTCAGAGAAGCACATTGTTTAACATTTGTATTAGGATGCGTGGCTTCTGTTGTAATGCTGTCAGCCCTGTAGCTGGAGGATCTCACATTTCCTGGATGTGAAACAGCATCTAAGCATTACAAAACTTGGCTTGTCACCTCTTCCCTTTTCCTCTTGCTCCATCTCCCATGGGTCGCAGTAAAAGTGGATGAGAAAGAGATGGCATGACTGGGAACTCCTCTAACAAAGGAGAAAAAGACCACTGAGGCCAGTGCAGGTTGTGTTCTGGTGCCAGCAAAATCTGTGCCAGCAAGGAGAAACATACTGGATTCTGGGGAGGGGAAGGAGAGGAGCCAGCAGGAAGGCAGGGAAGCGAGCAAAACAACACTTCTGATTTTGTGCTTACATTTCAGGAGCAGGGAGCTGGCACACCTGACAACAGGGCTGAACACTAGTAAGAAGGGCTACTTGAAAGTAACCAGATTTGTTGTCCTTTCTCCCTTCCAAATGCAGTTTCACCCCCCAAGGCTTCATTCTGAGTGCCAACTTCTCAAAACCGTTGCTCTGCTCCATCACGTAGACCCCTCCCGAGGTCTCCTATGGGTGATGTTTTTCTGATGTTAGAGCCCTTCTGGTGCTTCAGTTGTTTCTGTTAGCCAAACAATGCTTTCCTCTTCCACAGTTAAGATCCTGAGGTGCAGGTACAAAATCCATTGTTTTGAGGAAGACCTCCCAGACTGAAAACTTTTTTGGTCAGACTTATGGAGCATGAGAAATCGTCTTTGCTGGAGTGATGAAGGCTGCGCTCACAGGGCTTCCCTCACCTCCCTCCTCACTCCCCAGCGACTTCTCTGTGCCTTGAAAACAAAGAAATGTTTAGTAAACTTAGAGGAAATATTCAGAAAGTTCTGTGCAGAGAGCTGAAGGCTCAGGGCTTTATAGTGAATAAAGTGCAATTCATTTGAGCTTTGGTTCTGGCCAAGGAAGAAACAGTGCTGCTGTGAAGAGTGTGGTCAGGCGAGGTCAGATTAATGTCATTCAAAAGCAGCATGGGGATGCTATACCCTCAGTGTCTGGCATGTGGATAAATTGTGTCACCAGTTTAATCTTCGTAATAAGTACACATTTGTTCTCAAAAAAGATCAGTGGCTGGCTGGTGGCATGGCAACAGCCCATGACACTGCCATATAGGAGACTTGGGTTTGGGGGAGGTGAAGGGGAATGTTGCCTCTAGGAAATTAAAAATTAGAACTACAGCCTGCCTAGCAAATGTCTGACTACGCCCTTGTACTGTACCACAGTGCATCACAAGGAAAGAGTTCTTACTTAAATGTCAAACAGCAACTTCTTTTTCCTGATGGGTTTTATAGGTCAATGGAAAAAATCCAACAGCTAGAAGACTTTTTTTTGTTGAATCCTATTTTTTTTAAAATAATTTTGTTTTAACGGGCATATACTGTGTTCAGTGATTCTTCTGAAAAAAACAGAAGGTGTTTCCACTCCATGCTGGATTTATGTACATAGTTTCTCACCAGAGAAGAAGTCTGAAGAGAGAGGACACATTTGGGAAATGATTTGCTGGATGAATGGAGATGCTTGTCATGCATCTCTCAATCTACTCATGACAACTGCTGTCTTTTGATTAAAATATTTCTTCCCTAGTTCTTACTTATGCCACTTATCTTCTTTCTCGGCCTCTGTGTTGCTAGATGGTACAAGTGCTTCTCATACCCTCTTGTAAGATGCTCTCCAGTTTTCTTCTCATTCTAGTAGCCTTTTCCCTCAGCATGCAGTAATCCAGCACAAATCCTGGGCACACTGGTCTATGTCCACCCCAGAAGAGTAAACAAAGCAAGGGATTATGCCAAAGATACCCACACATGATTTACTGTCCTCATGGCGTTTGCCTGTATTAATTATCACTCTCCCAGGCAATACTTGGACTCGGTTTTGGAACTAGCAAAGGCTGGGGACCATTCCTAAAAGGCTGTTTGAGGTAGGCTCTTTTGAGAAGGTGGGAAGGTATAGAGGTTTAGACAAGCTCTGTGCTGTGCTGCATGGCCTACAAGCCAGAGGGCACCCCCCCAGCATGTTTTCTTTTAGTAGCACACACAGAGCCTCGGTGACCAAAACTGATCAGGGTCTTCTTGATGAGGTCCTGCCAGTGCCTGGCATTTACTGATTTCAGGAATACTTTCCTTCCTGTAGTGGAAATACCTAGGTGACATTTACCTTTTCCAGTGGTCAGGCCACATTGTTGGATACATGACTAACACAAGTTCCTGCTCCTGATTTCTTAAGTGCACACCCTTTTACCTTAAATAGTAAAATTTCTCTCCACGTCTATTGTTTCTCAAGACTATCTGGCTATTCTTAGGTAAAATTCTGCTGCTTGTCAGTATGGACAAAGATGCCCAACCTCAGCCATCAGAAAGTTTCATTAGGCACTCTTTTGTGTCAGAATTGTTGAAGATATAAAAAGGATTGATACTGACTCTTTCGAAACTCTGCTAGTGATTTTCTTCCTTTCAGCTCAAACCATTGTCACCTCCCTTTTAGCCAATTCTTTAACTACTTCGCAATTCTTATCTTAATCCTCACTTTTTCTACTTGAACTAATAGTTTCCATCTGGCAGAGTACCAAATGCTTTGTTTTAGTCCATATAAATGACATCTTCCCATAGTTCCTTTTTCTGTAAAATCAGATAAGAGCATTCTGGTAGACAGGCAGAAGCTGCCTTTGTTAGGGTTAATGTTGCATTTTCTTCCCGTTTTAGTTTGTTTCTATGTTGTAAGTTCATTCCCTCAAAAATCTTCCAAACCAGGGATTTACTCCCTAGAGCCTGGAATATATTTATAGCACACATAACCTGTTTTTTTAGCCTGCAAGAGGACAACTTTTCAACCCAGGTTCTCTCGAATTAGAGGCAATGAAAATCTGCTGCTCAAGTCCCACCCCGGCATTACTAAGGCCAGGATACTGATTTCCATACACCTGAAATGTATCTCATTGCTTCTATTCAGCTTGCAAGCTCACTGCAGAATGAATTTTGGTCTGTGTTTCCAGCTTGATGGCTCTTCCCAAGGACACATTAAGAGCCTGTTGTCCTGTGAGTGAACATTAAGAACTAGTGATGGGAAGCCCGGAATACCACCCACTAACCGCTTCTGCACCTCATTATACTTTCTAAGTTAGGCAGAGCAAATCACACCGTCAGTATTTGTATTTTTCCCTTGGACTGTTCATGGAGCAGACCTCTGCTAATGCAGGGAGATGGGGAGGCACACACATGTGCCAGCAAGCCACCAGCACAGCCTGACACTGGTGAGTCTGTAGAACCAGTGCTACCTTTTCTATGGGCACATCTTTCAGATGATCAGCTTAAGTAACTGTGAACTGGCTTCTGATTTATTTCTTTGGATCTAGTTCAGTTTAATGACAAAGCACAGGGAGTATACGGGTTTGGTGGGATATGTCTGCCTGCACCACCATCCTAGCTTCAGGGACAGTGTATGTATCTGCTTCTGGCATGAAGGATGTAAAAATTATTGTGGTTCAAAAAATGTGATCTAACAAATGTCACTGCAAATTAAAGCAACCACAGTGGAAAATATTCCATGATTATTACATGCCTCTAACAACTATCTCCAGCGATGAAGAGAAGATTCCCTCTGGGTTGATGAAGTTTACATTCAGGAGTTTAGAACATTAATTAAAACTCTGTAAGTACACTCATTATTTTTCAGTTTTGGAGCTGAGGAGACATGTGCTGCCAATAATGACTAAACTAATACTACTTCAGTTACCTCTCTGTTTTCTCTCTTCTGAAGAGATCAGGGTACAAAAGGCGTGCTAAGCCAGTTTCCCTTGTACTGTTTATTTTCCTTTTTGCTGTTTTGCTTCTTTTCGTTTTTAATTATGAAAACAGGATTCCTTCCAGCCAAGGGTCTCTGAACCCAGAGAGAGAGTGGGGATGCTTGCAGGTCCCTTCTGCTGGATTTAAAAAGGCTACAAAGGAAAACAAGTTTGTGGGTGCTACACAGTGATGTCCCGGTGTGAAATTTCTAAAAGGTTCTGCTCCTCCTCTAAAACCTTCTAGGGGCTCTCAGGCTGAAAAGGGACTGTGAACTCTAGCTCAAGAGTAAGGCTTTGTTCACAGAGCTCTCAGCTCCTTTCTGTGTGCTTATTTATTTATACAATCTCCCTTATCTTTTCTTGTGTGCCTTGCCATTTCCTTAAGCTCACATCTCTGCTTCTTGACCTATTCAACTTCTTTCTTTCATGACGTCAGTGCATTTTCACATTCTCCTTCAGCCTGTCCCAGAATAAAGCCCAAGTTTTCTCCTGCATGCTTTCTGAGTGATTTCCTCTGTGTGTTTCCTGTTTTGGTTTCAAGAAGGAAAGGAGATCCGTGTCATGGATGGTTTTAATAGTTTGTGCAGATGCACTGGGGAGCAGGACTGGGAACCCCCATGGAAGGGCCTGTGCCCCAAAGGAGCCTCCTGCTCTGGTTAGCCCTGAGCCACCCCTCTCCTGCAGCCGCGAGTATCCATCTGGTATCCACTGTGTGGATGTATGTGGTGGTGTACATGTGTGAGCACATTGGTCATACACATGTCTCAGATGTGGGACAGAGAAAGCTCTGAGCTAGCCCCTCACCTTGCAGCACCTGCATCTCATGAGTCTGTGGAGCACCAGTGCCCTGCTCCAGGCTGGGGTAGCAGACCAGGAAGGATGCTCTGGTTCCCTGCTGCATCTGAGGGGTCTGAAAGCCCATGGCTATAGAGTGACCACAGGTTCACACATATCTTTTACATGGCCCCAACAGACTGGGTGCTCACTACCAGTCACTCTGGCTGCTGCAAGGAGACTGATGCTCTTGAGTGATCCTCAGTTCATAAGGCATTCGGGGGAGCCAGGCATTTTATAGACATGTTTTATTGGAATGTGAAAGAGAAGCACACATGTTGATTTCAATTATTTAAATTCGCCTTGACAGACGGCAGGATTTCGACTTCTCACCTCATACCATGTGCTTCATAGTGTGCAGAAAACTCTTGACTGTCCTTCCAGATGGCATGCAACTCCCATCCCCCAAATAAAGTCCAGCAGCATTAATATTTTAGTACTTAATTTTTCTTTTAGCAATTTAGGTCTGCCATACAAACTGCTTGCTTTGATCACTTGGAAAAAAATACTGATAAAATAAATTAAAGGAGAAGTCTTGACTTAAGTTTAAAAACAACTTCCTTCTCATTAGGCTTTCCACGGGAACCATGTATCATATTTATTTAAGCGTCGAAGAAAATATTTAGCCTATTCACAAAGGTTAAATAATCAGCTGATAAGATTTGTAGCTAAAGTATGTTTAAACGTACTCATTAAACATAGTATGTGTTAGGCAATTTTTCAAAAGCTCTGCTGCTACATGTAAACCATTAGGAAGTGGAAAAGAAAAAGTCAAAAGAAACGAAAGCATTCCTTGTGAACAAATACAGTTGTGCATTGTATAGACTACAGCTAGCAAGAGTCAAAAAGTCAGAATAACAAGACCCAGAAGAAGGCTATAATGATACAATTTATTTTTCAGAGCAACCAAGAGAACTAACCCCAGTACTTTGCTCTAAAAAAGGACTACATGTTTTAGCTCACCTTGTAATTTATGTCTATAATATTTGGAGAGGGATGGTTAAATGTAACTTATAAAAGGCTCAAGGCCTGTGGAAACAAACATTTCTTGCTGAGCTGAATTTGCTTTCCAGCTCTGTCAGAGAAAGTATTTTTTTGTCTGATCGGTTTTACTGGTGCACAGAATGATTCCATACTAGGTTTGGGTAAAGGTAAAAAGTTACTTTTGTTTTATAAATAAAAAGATGACCTTTTAGAAACTGACTGTTTGGAGTTCGTTTTTTATAATATTTTTTCCCTGATTTGAAGTTCCACTTTAAGCAGAAGCCAAAAATATCAATTGCCTTATCTGAAAGCATGGGACAAAAAAAGATATCTTTTTGCTTAAACAAACCTTTTCCTTTGAAGACTCCCAGCCTGGTCTTTGAGATTATGTGAATGACATCTCTGGGCAAACAAGACACTTTTTTTATGCAGACTGCAAACCTGAGAACTGAGATCATGAGAGGGAGCAGATGACATCTGCGGGTTCTGTATTAAAGACTGGATTCTGCTGCTTTTATTCATGAATGGTCTTGCTCTTTGGGTGATCCTGCTCATTCCTTTGGGCCCGTGCCTGAGAGTGGACCACAAATTGCAGTGAGACCAGCCAAGAGTTAGGTTGCTGCTCTGTAGGTGTGTGGCAGGATTTGGTGACAGAACGTTGTAGTAAGAATCAAGGGATCAATGACACACAAAGAAAACAAGTATGTGATCTTGCTCCAGCTTGGGAGTTAATGTGGAGTTGCCTATTTTTCTATTTTGGGGTAGATATGAGAGAGAAACAGCTGATCAGGGCTTTCTCTTTTGGAAAAAACTTACACCAGAGCTTTTATTCCTTCCTCCTTTTTTTGGTTGTGCAAACAGCTGCATTTATTGTGTCACCAAAGTGCACTTCTGGTCTTATGAGAATATGCATGAGCAACAGGTTATGTGTGAGGTCTTATTGCTGGGGACACTAAGTTTAGACGTGCTGAGGCATGGAAGCAAGTTGCTCTCTCTCACCTGTGTTGAGGGCTGGGAGATACCTGCTTTTTTGTTTTTGCTATTTGATGCTGTTTGATGCATGTCTCTTACAGACTCTTACAGGTTTTTGGAAGAAAGGATGATATGAAGTGGGCTGTGGCCTTGCTGCAGCATAAAAGAACAGTCCCAGGCTGTAGGCACGTGGACACCACTGTGGCAAGGCTCTGCTAATAATACCTGGAAGGAACTAATAAATCTATTCTGAGAAAATTAAAAATCTATCCAGAGTGGGATGATCATTGTTAAACTTCTGCAATGCTGTTGTGTCTGTTTTTGCTCCCTGCAGGAGGGAGGAGGAACTCCTAGATCACCTTTGTCCATGAGCCCAGCAAGATAACATCACCCAGCATAGCACAGTTCAATGACCCTTTCATTGCCTGGCTGGGGAGGTGCACGTGGACTTTTTTTTAAGAGCAAAAGCATTTCTTCAACTCATGGGTTTTGTTTGCTTTTGAAAATCATTATTTGTCATCCTTGGTGACCTTTTTTCAGCATTGCACCAGTGTTGTGACGTTACTCAGAAAACCATCTGGAAAAGCTGAAGAGACAAGAGCTGCCTGTGCCCGCACTCTGACACAGCTGCTCCTCATGGATTTCACCACAGCTTGTAGGCCCTCTGCAGAGAAAAAGAGTGAATGGGGAGGTTTCAAAATACTTTGCAGCACAGGAATCGACCATGGTAAACTGGCTGTCTCATGAACCCGCTTCCTCACCCAGCCTTTAATGACCTTCAGACCCACTCTGATTTACAGGTCATAAATGCTTAAGTACCCTGGCAGCTCTTGGACATTGGAAGGCCCTCAACATACTTAAGGCAAAATAACGGGGAATTTTATGTACACAATATGCACACACGCATAAATAAACAACATTTTAAATACCAAGTATAGATCGCAGGTTTGCAAAACTGGGGTTAGAACTCAAATGGTTGGTGTGAAAGGGGCTATGCCTAATATTAATTTAATTGCCATGTGTTGCCTGAGAAAATGTGTTCCGCTCAATAGCTGAATGCCTTGGATTCGGCTCTACACAAAATTTTGTCTTTCCATCAGAAGATTAAAAGCTTTTCTTAACCATAAACTCTGCATTTTTCAGTGCAGCCAAGCTATTAGGTTTTCAGGAGTTCAGGTTTTTGTCAAAGGTTCAAACACCTCAGTAAAAAGCAGAAACACAGCAAAAAAACGTCCAGTTTTGTTGAAGACAATTTTTCACTGGTAAAAAGGGTAGACAAAAATCTTCACACAACCTTACACTATGTATGGGTTATGATATGGTGTAAGACATTTAAATGTTGTTATTTCACTGACACCACTCTACTGATTGCTGTTTCATGGACACCTACCAAAGAGAAAGAACACTATTTAGAATTACTTTCTGTCCAAGCTCTTTGGACAAGCTCAGTGAGACACCTGAACACATGCCTAACTTCTTGGCACCAGAGCAGTGCCATTGACTTTAGTGGTGTAGCTCATGTGCTTAGGCTTAAGTGTGTGCTGGAAAACAAGAGATTAGAGTGACTGAGTTCAGGACTGCAGCAATGAAAAGCCCCCTGTATTTGCAGTCAAAGCTGAAGTGGAGCACAGGGGCTAAAACAATACTACTAGGAAGACACTGGGTTTTTATTGAATCTATTTTTTTCACCTAGCTTTTGAGGTGACACTTGCACCATCACTTGCCTGCATGACAAAGGCAGCCTCCTAAACCTACAAAATTCCAGTGTGTATTTCAGAGAAAGTGAAGTGTTAAACTAGAATTTACAGTGAATATCCCCCCTCCCTTTCCCCCACTTTCTCCTCTGTTCCTTTTGACATCTGAGAGGACCAACCACAACTGCATACCATTTATAGATTTGCCTGATTAAAACCAGTTTTCCCTATAAGTCATATCATGTAGAAGACACAAGGTTTTTGTCAAGAGACCCGCTACTGGCAGAAACTGTTTTGCTGCTATTGCTAGTAAGAAATTAGTAACTAGATCCATGTCCTGTTTTTTGTGCCAGCTTTATAATTATACTATTTCAGTGGTAAGCCAGATATTTGGGCCAAGGGTAATTTAGAAATTCTAGATCTCTATTCAGTTTTACTTTTTATGTTCATCTTTAGTGCAGCTATGTCTCCTTGCAACATATAATCTTCCTGCATTTTCCTCCCTTACTGTGGTTTCTGTGACCCACGGTCACAATATAACAAATGCATTTTATTCAGCACAGCTTTGTGAAACCATAGGAAACAATTATTGGCTTTAAAGAGAATTATTTTCTAGTTCTTTATGTCTCTGTCCTCAGATAATTATGCACAGCTCACACTATGCTGTATGACTGGTGGGGCAGGGTTTGTCCCTTCAGTTCAGAAATGCTTTTGCTTTTCTGCCATTTCTGTCATTTCAAGAGCTCTGTGGAGACTATTTGACTTTCTTGAATGCAGTTTTTTATAACCTATGAGACTGTGGTTGGCTGGGTTATCCTTCTGGTGTGGTAATGGTCTCTGCAGTCTTTACTTGGACTGTGATTACACAAAGTATATATTTGTCTTTTTCAGCTTATATATGCTGTGAACGTCCTGAGCTAATAGTATCTCTGAGATGTGGTTTTTGGAGCACTAGTGTGTCCATTATGCTGTGTTTGCTTTCTCCAATGAAACATACAGCCAAAAACACAACTTGCCCCTTTCCTTTAAGCACAAGCTTTCTCCTCTCTGCTCTCTACCTTGTTCTTGTTCCTTTGCTTGTGCTGTATGGGTTTTGTTTGTTTGTTTGTTTTATGTTCTTTGAACCTTGGGAAAATAGACTCTGACAAGCCTTGGTTTCAGCTGAGGGCCTTCCAAACCTTATGGATTTCAGATGAATCATTTCTCCCATTGTCTATGTCAAACTGAAGATACATTCATTGTTGACCAGATTTCTTTGAGGCCTACCTGGAAGCCCCAGCTCCACCAGCTCAAATGTGTCATGACAGACAAACACCATAACCACTTCCCATGCTGAATAATGATTTTATTCTTGGAGCTCCCAAATAATTACCTTGAGCCTTCTCATTTTCAGTGGTCTTTCTGTTGGGCGTGATAGTTCTGGTGGAGTATGTATAGCACTGTACAAATAGTCATGCATGTATAGTATTCCAGGGTGATAAGCATGAGAAAATAAAAAGTCAAGTGGGGTCACACACGTCCCCATCCCTCTGCAGAGAATCATGGTTTGGGCACACACTTCCTTGCGCCATGGCTCAGTGTCAGGGCAGGCCATGCCTGCTCCCCAGAGGTTTCCTGTTTCTGGAGTCTCAACATTATGGCTTTTTTGATTGTCTATTCTCATCCAGATTTATTTTTCATTCCAGATAAAACACAGCTAATGATTTTCATAAGTTATTTAGTTCCACTGATGGGATGCCTCCACATGTGGGGGCACGTGTGCCCATGAATGTGTATGGGTGTGTAACTGTAGGGTTTCTATCAGGAGCGTGCTTGGCACATGGGCATGGAATAAATCTTGAAGTAATTTTTGCTACAGGAATTGGTGAATTAATTACTTCCTTTTTTCTGTGGCTAAGTGCATATGCAAAGCATATTTGACAAACCGGTCTTGAAATATACCTCCTAGTAAACATGGCAGCTTTCTATTTGCCTCTTCTTCCTCCTGCCATGCAAATAGTCCCAGGATTTCCACACTTGCAACACAGGGACACATAAAACAGAGACACCTGGAAATAAAATCTTTAGCAATTTTCTGTTGCACCCTCTCCATCACAGCCCCCAGCTGCTCCAGCTTTCCACTTACTTTCTTCTCTCGAGCATAGGGGTCAACAGTTACTTGTCCTTTCTGTGAATTAATCTGTTTACTGGGATTCAGTATCATTTCCCTGTCTTCCATATTCATCTGGCCAACCAATTAGTCACACAGTCAATCATCTTCACATGAGGTGGGCTCTACAGAGAGCTGAACATCAGTCTCTGGACCTCAGTCCTCATGGAAGGCGATGCATTGAGACACATAGGAACGGCCTCCTTGGCAGGGCTTCTGCAGAGTCTGGCCCAGGAAGGTCTGTGTTTACTAGAAATGTTTACTCAGAAGACATTATCACCACAGGTCTGGGGAAGATTTTTCAAATAACCTGGGATATTGTATCTAGACTGAACTTCTAGGGTGTTCCCCATCACCAGTTTATTGTTTCTGTTTATACATTTTGTTCTTCTGGCTCCTAGATAATAGAGAATAAAGTCTACTGTGTGCTATCCGCTGCCTACAGGTTTCCATTTGCAGCATGCTCCTTTTGCTCCTGAGTACCTGGTGTCAGTATTTTGGCATGTATCCCTTCCCAAGAGGTGGGTTGGTGGAGGGGAATCAAACCACTGCTTTTGCAGCTATACATTTCTCAGTTTACATGCCCTGCCTTTATATCAGCCTCAAATTATTTATTCAGGCCTTAGCTTAGATTCTCAATGGCTGAGTTCTTTTTCCAGAATAACTGCAGTGCTTTAGATAGCAACAAGACCCAATGCACATAAGAGCTCCTTCTCTTTCATACAGTCAGGATGATAGTGGACAGTTTGTTTAACTTTTGCTGTAGAAAGCTGTTAACATCAGGGGTGTTCTGGCAGAGGTAAGCAGGAGAGGAGTCCATCCCTTTAACTCCATGGCATTTTAGGATAAATTTTGATTTCTCAGGGGAAAAACCATTATATGTGTACTCCATAAGCATTGAGTCAGTGAGAAGACAGGAACCAGTAAAGGTCTGACTGCTCTGTTACAGACTGAAATTCTTTTCTCACAGAGGAATTTCTGTCAGAGACATAAGTAAAGAAAATCTATCTGAACATATTTTATTTTTAATGCCATTTAAGCTGCTATCCTTTGGACTAGTTTTATCCCCTCCAGGGTCAGAGCTCTGTTCTAGCATTAGAAAAAATAATAGATAGTAACATGCAAAAGCTGTGCTATATGTGTTGGCTACAAAGCTGGGGATATAGTGTGTTCCAAGGAAACACTTAGCTTCTAAATTTTTTGCCACTTCTGGAGAATTTGAGGAGGCTGAGTTGGGAAACTGACTAAACCATTAACTGATATCCAAGCTCAGATGATGTGTTGCAGGGAGGTTGATGCTTTCAGTATGTCATTTCCCATTAGTCTTTTTTTTTTGCTGTTGTTCTTTCTTATCATCCTAATTTTTACTGAACTTCCCCACCTGTCGCTAAGGCAAGCAGAGTTAAGCATCTGATTTGACCTGAGCAGCTCTGCTCTGCCTTTTCAACTCATGACTGATCAAACCAAATTCGCAATCTCTGGCACAGACCAGAGAGGCTGGCTGGGGTCTGAGGAGTTGCAGTAAATACTGTCAAGTGTTTGCCCGACCCTGTGATTTTACTCCTCTTCTTCTCATAAGGACATGTATCCCTAGATCAAAGACCCCTCAGTGTTTTTGTGGGAAGTCAGCTGGAGGCATGTAGGCTGATTCAGAATACTGTGAAAGCTCTGGACACTTTGTGGAGAACAGGCCATCTGCCTCTGCAAAAATGTATCTGTCTGTGCCAATGAATCCTGCTCCCCTTCTTCAATTTTTCAAGGATCCCTGCTTGATATAGGAGTGTTTTTTCAACAAAACTATGATAAGTTTTCTCTGATAGCATCATAAGGCTGCAACATGGAAGGAGCCAAATTAGGAGAAAGGATAAGAAAGCATATCACTGCTATAAGGCCCAGCTGTGTCCTCTTTACTCTCCCTCTCTGTCACAGTTTCCAGCAGGGACTGGTGGTGCTTCTTGTCTTAGAAAGGGCAGCCCACTGGTCTGGTAGCAGCACCTTTACTCCCTAGTGTGACGGAGCCACTGGTCATGTCCCATGGAGGTGACAGTGGGGATCGGGGCTGGCAGCCCACTGGGGCTGCTCCCAGAGTCAGGGAATGGTAGAGTGGGCTTGTTCAAAGTGAGGGAAAGGTAAAGCAGACCATGGCCTGTCCCAGCACAGAGTTTGGCTGCTGCACTGTGACATCAGTATCGGTTGCAACTCCAGGGATGGTTTCAGTGTCTGCTTCAGGCAAACTGCAGCAGTTACAGATGCAGCCATAGATCGAAGCTGCTTCAAGCACAGCTAAAGCACATGGTACTCCTCTCGTAATCCTCCCAGATGTCTTTCAGACCCCAGGAAATTCAATGAAAGAATTTATGACTATTATTCCCACTTATTTTACTATAAAGGAAAAAATTCTCAACCCCAAACCAAATTTACATCTAAGATGGTTGGTTTTATGGGTACCACCATATGGCTGAACGGCATTTTGCCTCACTGAGCAGTGGTTTCTTCCTTCTCTTTTTTTTCTTTGTTTTTTTTTCTTTCTGAAGGTAACAGGAATGAAATGCAGTGTAAATTACCTTCTTGTCTGCTCAGGGGACCAGCAAAAATTTGATTGCTTCACAGAGGTAATTTTCTTGCAGAGGTAGAGTGGAGCTGTAGCTAGTAAATTTGCAGATACCCTAGGGGTGGTCCTTTAAGCCAGGTATGGATGTAATATGGTGGATACCCACACAAGTTTCACTGTATTCTTACAGCTAGATAAAAATTGTGAAGAAAATGAAAAAAACAACCCAAATTGTGTGAAATTTTCAGTGGGAATCAAGCGTGTGCTGATCTGCTTGTGCAAACACAGCCTTAGGGAACTGTCATGGGGAACTGCTGCCCTCGCCCTGTGGTGGGGCTGTTGGGGCAGAACAGCAAGTGGCGGCTTTCTGGTGAAATGTGGGGGCTGGGCCCTGAAGTTTGACATGCAATAAGCAGAGGCCCTACTGGGCAACAGGTCAGAGATGACATCTGAGCTAGCATACATCTTCTTCAGCTCAGATAGATGTTAGGAGCTCATGGCAGAGTGCTAAAAAGGGCTGCCTGTCCTTGTGGTTTGTGCTGCCTGTGCTTGCCTGTGGCATTAAATCCTTGCTGGTCTGGTGCATCTTCTGTCCATCTCCTCTCCTCTCCTCTCCTCTCCTCTCCTCTCCTCTCCTCTCCTCTCCTCTCCTCTCCTCTCCTCTCCTCTCCTCTCCTCTCCTCTCCTCTCCTCTCCTCTCCTCTCCTCTCCTCTCCTCTCCTCTCCTCTCCTCTCCTCTCCTCTCCTCTCCTCTCCTCTCCTCTCCTCTCCTCTCCTCTCCTCTCCTCTCCTCTCCTCTCCTCTCCTCTCCTCTCCTCTCCTCTCCTCTCCTCTCCTCTCCTCTCCTCTCCTCTCCTCTCCTCTCCTCTCCTCTCCTCTCCTCTCCTCTCCTCTCCTCTCCTCTCCTCTCCTCTCCTCTCCTCTCCTCTCCTCTCCTCTCCTCTCCTCTCCTCTCCTCTCCTCTCCCTGTCCTCATGACCTTATGTTTAGATCAGCTGTCAGCTGCCATTTTGAAAAGAAAAGCAGCTCTCAGAGCTTTCGTACTGATAACGCAGTGTGGGCTGTGATGAAGTAATTTCCTTCTGTATTTATTTTTTTTTTGTCTGAATTATTTTTAATGCTTGATGCTTTGCCCATTCAGTAACCTCTACATTGCTTTTCGAGTGCATTCTTTTAACCTTTTCTTCCCATCCTGTCTCTGTGTCTCCATTTTTTACAATGTGCTTAAACAACATTGACTTAAGCCACATGCCCCTGGGGAGGGCATTCTGCAGAGCCTTTCCTTTTTGCTCCAAAGCATGTCTGCAAATACAGTTGGTCCTGCTCTTTGTGCAAAGCACATCCTGCTATCCTCAGCAGCAGAAATTTAACCAGATATTTCACCCCAGTCATAAAGGGTTATTTACTGGCCACAGAGAAAGGGTTATTTTCTGGGACTCCAGATAAGGCTCGGGCCAGGAAACAGCTTGCAGTTGTCTCTGCAAATTCATCTAGTCTCTACCATAGTATTCTGCTATTTCCTCCCTCGTTATCTTCAGAGCAGAGGCTGTCAGGAAGGGGCAGGCTGGCGAGGGCAGCTCAGCCTCCCTGAAACAGACTTTTCCCACATCCTCACGATCTTGTGAGGACAGCAAGCCAGGCTCTGGCAGCCCCTCTGTCCCTCTCTGGCAACACATGAAGAAAGTTGTCCTGTTTTCCCCACTCAGCCGAGAGAGCTCTAAGAGCTTTCTAATCAGCTCACTGTCAGCCTGTTTCCTCTCATCATTTAAAATGAGACCGTGCTAAGTTTACAGCTGCCAAAGCTTTTGCTTGGATTCAAAACACCGAGTGTTTGAGAGGCAGGTTGTAACTGCCAGGCCAGATTTCTAAGAAGGCAGCACTCAGGGGAAGATGGGCCTTTTCCTCTTGTCAAAAATACTCTAAGTGGATGAGAAATCATCACCCTGGATAACAAGTTTTGCTTGCAATTGTTCTCTTTGAAAACTGGCTGCTTATTTTGTTCCCCATGGTCAGAGGCATACCTTTGTAAGTGAGATGACCTAAAAGTCTGTGCAAATAGGTGAAATTCCCACGGGAGGTGAGTGGTGTTGTGCTTTTGGTTTTATTAATGCATATGCAGGGGACTGCAGGTTTCTCCTGCTCATGGTTTTAGAAGCCTCACTGGTGTACCCGTGCTCAATGCACGCGCTTCACTGACCTGCTTCTGCTGCTCCAAACGTGAGCATTGGCAGGGCTGAGTGATGCATCTTAACTATGAAGAGGCAGCTCCAACTTCTTTTCACAGGTGCTTGGGATGCCTTTGAAGATTATAAAAGCCAGAAAAAAATCTTAAAAAACCTGCTTGGAACCACTTATTTTGGTGTCAGTCTAATTTTTCAGAGAGGCTTCACCTCTCTTTTTCAAAGCAGGTTTCCAAAGCAAAGGCAAATAGGAACTGCAACATGCAAAACCACCAACTGCATTTGTAAAACATGGCCTAAGTTAGTTACCACTAATGCAAGCATGTGCCCATTACACCAGCACACTTATCGTCTGTGACAGACTTCTTTCTAGCTTAGACAAGGTACTGAGAGGATACTAACTCGTGAAACTCAACAGGAACCTTCCTTCAACCTGCTCTTGACTCTTCACACACATGATGAAGGTGTTCTGCACCGGCACAGAGCAAAGGCAGGCAGCATGTTGGTGCAGCCCTTTGGAAAACGGCCTTTCTCACAAATTTGAGAAGCTGTAGGTAGCTGAGCTTGGATACCAGGATCAGTCTGAAGGACAAACTGGAGTCAAATACAGTCTACACTTCTAAAAAGTTAAAAATGCTACATCCATCCAACATGGGTTGTACAAGTCACAGTGCCTGACATGTGCTGAGGTTTCACTTGATGTGGAAAGGAGACAATGTGCAGGAGGAGGGTGAAGTGCACCAGGGAGGACTTGGGGGGCATGGAATACAGAGGTGATGAAGGTAATAGTGGCACAGAGGTGGGATTTGGGGCAGGGTGGTGTGGGATAAGGTCTCTTGGATGTAGGCTGCATGGGCTGGAGGGAGGAGGGCAGAACCTAGGTTACAGGTTCATGGGTAGAATGAAATGGCACATTTACATATTTTGGAGAGACTTAGGATTCCTCTCCCAGTCTTGCTGAGAGCTGTGTACCCTCTAAACGGAACCCTTTAGGGTTTGTTTTTAGGAAAGATTTGGTATTTAGAGTCTTAAATTCAGACTTGAAAATGCCCCAAAGATGGTAACTGTACAGATTGCACAGCAAAACATGGAAATGGTAAGAGGGGCCCCTTATACTGTCCACTGTAAGCATTTGTTAGGAGAGACATGCTCTTCAGAAAAGGGCTTGCTGTGGGCAATGACATTATTCCCAATACATTCCGCTCATACCACATTAATGTGGAAAAGAATTCCTTTCTGCTGGTATGTCATTGACATTTAGCATCAGTTATTGAGCATATTTGATCTTCTATGTTCTGAATTTCATGAAAATCAAAGTGAATATATTTGTTTCCTTGAACGTGTTGGACAGCTTCAAACAGAACTTGCACTACATGTATGATATATAATTGTAAACTCGGGGTTTACACAAGGAAATTTTGCAGCTGAAAATACACCCTGACATAAACCTGTCTCTTTTTTATGGCACTGTCCTTTTAACCTATTTTAGATGTCTAAAAAATATAATATCTATAGTAACATGTATTTTAAAGTAATGGTACCAACATTAATAGGACAAATTATGATGCAATATTTAGACTTCATTAGTTTCTTTAAAGTATTTCTTTCACATTACAAAATGTCATTTAAGAAAACTGGTTCTTTTTTTTGATGTGGGTTAATTCCCCTCTACCTATGGTTACTGAGTTTACCATATAAAAAGAAACAACAGTTCTTTTTAGCACCAGACTACCTACAGGATCAGCAAATTAGTTTAATTTCTTCTGGTGCTGGAAATACATAAGCTTTAATCATGAATCAGATACACACCCTCTGAAATATGTTAACTCATCAAAGCAAAGGGCCCACTAGCTTTTAAAGAGAAGCCTTATTATACATGGTGTATAATACCTGATATTTACATTGTATAGTTTGGTTTCAGTTATGGAGTTTGATGTGTATATACATGTGTTTGATGTGTGTATATGCATATACACTGGTTTCAGTTCAGGTGTAATGCTGACCTACAGGAGGTTGGGTTGGGCCACCTCATGTTCTCTTTCAGCCTTCTCTAGTTGTATGAAGAAGTAACATTGGTGCTGTGTTTATAAAAATTCTTCACAGATTTTGTATTTTCTCAGTCTTGGTAAAGACTTGAGTTTATTCAGGCTAATTTTTAACAGTGACTATTCCATGGAGTAAAGGGATTATCCTTTATTGCACTGTCCTTTTGCTGCATTACAAAGGAAGCTGGAATGAGTAACCCAGGAGGACGCAGCGACACTGAACATTGAGGAGTGAAGTTAGGAAAGCCGAAGTCCAAATGGAACTGAATCTGGCCAGGAATGCTAAAAAAACAAGAAAGGCTTCTTTAGGTACATAGGTGTCATAGGTTAGCAAGCATAGTCCCGGAAGGGATGTCCTTGCTAAGGGGTGCTTACAGTTTCCTCTGGGAACTGATAGAACCTGTCAGCGGCCAGTTTGAATATGGACAATTCTTTAAGCCACTTGAAGTTGTGACCACCTCTGTGATCCACATTTAAGAATAGGCAAACTCCCCCCCAAGCTCTCTCTCGTTTCCGGCGCTGGCACAGGTGGCTGCGGGCCCCGTGAGGGGGCCAGCGGGCCCGGCCAGGCCCTGCTTGGGCCAGGCTGGGCCGGGCCACGGCCATCCTGGAGCCATGGACCTGTTCCAGCCGTGGAACCCCCCCCACTGCCTTGCCGTGGGCAGCCGGAGCGGCTCGGCTCTCCCCCCTCTCCACTGCGATAAGAAAAATTCAACATTCCAGCTGCAAAGCTGCAAGGCCGAGGTGAGATTAACCCTTTTACTGCTGTGAAGAGCTGAAAACCTGAGGGAAGAGAGAGAGAGGAGATGCTTAAAGCTGAAATTCTGTTGTGAAGCTATGATATATCAGAGTATCCTGTTGTAATTTCATGAAGATATGGGGGGTGGAGTGTTCAACTCGTAAGCAAAAGCACCTGCGCCGAGATAGGCAGATGCTGATGCAGCTGTAATTTCATGAGAAGTTTGGACAGGGAGAGATGGACCAGATGAGGACTTTGGCTCCAAATGGGAAAGGAGAAACCTCAGTTCCTAGAGATGCTCCCAGAGATAGTCCTAACGATGAAGATGATGAAGACCCTGTGCTCCCAGGGAAGGAGAAGGGCCTCTGTTTTTGTTTCTGAACGGCTCAACCTTAAAATTGTACCCCAAAAACCTTCAAGAGTGGATCCTCGAAAGCAGTTGCGGGAAAAGCTCCAAGTCGGGGGAAGGGACTCACATGCAGGCAGAGAGACTCCTCTTCCTAAATGGACTGAACAATATTTGGAAGTGGGTGGCTGTCTCGTTGTGATAATGTTTTCATAGCACGAGCAAGAAGAGACTTCTCTTTCTAAATGGACTAAACAAGGTTATTATGGAAGTGGTAAACAGACTGAACATCTTAAGGGTTGTCTTTTTACATTGTCAGTGGGAGAAGGGAGGAAGGTGGGGGGAGGAGGAGAGTTCTGAAGGTGGTATAATTTTTTTCCCTTCTTTTAGGTCTGTTAATAAACTTCTTTATATTCTTTCAAGTTTGGTGCCTGCTTTGCATTTCTCCTAATTCTTATCTCACAGCAGATAAACAGTAATGAGTATTTTGGACCAAACCACTACACTAAATTGGTGTTTCTGCCCGGTTACAAACCGAACCCGCGACAAAATGGTAGAGAATGCGGGCAATTGATGAGAGCTGTGAGATAATGATTAGGAGGAATACTGGGCAAAGCAAGTATTAAGTCATAAGTTAAGTAGCATGATAGTGAGAAACTTATATTGTAATTGTACTGAACTGTCTAGGGGTGGAATATGGTAAAAGTTGTATGTAATTTTCATAATAATAATTAAATGTGTCTTCACAGAGGCAAGGGGTGACAAAAGGTAGCCTACAGAAAAGGTGTGCCCACTGCTGAATGAGGTGGGGGACCTGGTTGCACAGAATATGGAAAAGGCTGAAGTACTGAGTGGCTTCTTGCCTCAGTTGGCACCCACGAAAGTTGAGGAAGCTGGCAAATATCATTGCAAGTCTACTCTTGATAATCTTTGATCATGGCAACCGGAGAAATACTCAAAGACTGGCGGAAAGCAAATGTCATGCCTATCTTCAAGAATATGGCAAGAAAGGACCCAGAGTACAGCAGGTCAGTCAGCTTCTCCTCAATCCCTGGGAAGGTAGTGGAGCAGCTAATCCTGGAAACCATTTCCAGGCACATTTGGGAGAAGAAAATCATCAGAAGCAGTCAGTATGGCTTCAAGGGGAAGTTGTGTTTGACGAACTTTAATAACTTCTACAATGAAATGACTGGCCTGGTAAATGAGAGGAGAGCAATGTATGCTGTCTACCTGGGCTTCAGGGCCTTTGCCCTGTTGATATATGGGTTGAATGAGTGAACAAGCTGGACTGAAAACTGGCTGGGTCCAGAGGATGATCAGTGGCATGAAGTCTAGTTAGAGGCCAATAACTGGCACTATACCCCAGGAGACAACACTGAATGTGGTCCTGTTTCACATTTTCTCTAATGGTCTGGATGATGGGGCAGAGTGCACCCTCAGCAAATTTGCTGATGACACAGACCTGGGAGGAGTGGTTGCTATTGCAGAGGGTAGTGCTGCCATCCAGAGGGACCACAATAGACTGGAGAAACGTGCTGAAAGAAACCTCACGAAATTGTACATTGATAAGCACTAAATCCCTCACTTCGGGAGAAACAATCCCAGGTGCCAGGGTATGCTGAGGGTCACTTCACTGGAAAGCAGCTTGGCAGGAAAGGACGTGGTGGTCCTGGCAGATACCAAGTTGAATTTGAGTGAGCAATGTGCCTTTGCAGCAGAACAGGCCAAAGGTGTCCTGAGCTGCAGGAGACAAAGAATTGCCAGCAGGTTGGGGGGGTGATCCTTCCACTCTATTCCGCACTGATGAGTCCACATCTGGAGTGCTGTGTCCAGTTCTGTGTTCCTCAGCACAAGAAAGACATGGACACACTGGAGAGAGTCCAATGAAAGGCCACAAAGATGACTAAGGGACTAGAGCATTTAGTCTCTGAGGAAAGGATGTGGGACCTGGGACTGTTCAATCTGGAGATAACTGAAGGGGTGTGTGTGTGTGTGTGTGTGTGTGTGTAATCTTATGAACATGTTTAAATACTTGAAGGGAGGATGCAAAGAAGATGGAGCCAGACTCTTTTCAGCAGTGCTCAGTGACCTCACTTCAGAGGGAATGGGCACTGAATGAAACCCCAGAGGTTCCCTCTAAACATCAGGAAACCTTTTTTCACTGTGAGGATGACCTAGTACCAGTACAGGTTGCCCAGGGAGGCGGTGGAGTCTTCATCCTTGGAGACACAGTCCTGGGCAGCTGGCTGTAGGTGGCCCTGTTTGAGCAAGGGTTTTGTATCAGCTGACCCCCAGAGGTCCCGTCCAACTTCAAACATTCTGTAATACTGTGCCTATATTAAATTTTAAGCCATTGTTCTTGTTCAATTTTCCCTTGATCACTGTGTCAGGAAAACCTTTACTCAGCTGCATCTGCAAAAGTGCTGCAAAACATTGTTCATCTTGTCCCACTTTGTGCATAGAAGAGAGTGGGATTTACTTGTGCAATGGATGTATTTTCTATTTTTAAAAAAATCTGGCCCATTGTTTTGCTTCTACAGCAAATCACCAGAGTGTGTGAGCCCATCTGCTTTCAAGAATCCTTATTGTTCCTCCGGGAACAATAAACAGCATGCTACCAAGAGCCTGTGAAACTGGATTGTAGTTTTCATGTATTTCTGTTCACAAACAGACAAGCAACTGAAACGTTTGTGTGCAGGAGAAGGGTTGCTTGGGTGTTTGCCTGGAGATGTTGGGCATCTCTGCATTTCCTGTGCCTGGCAGGGAATGGGGATCCTAACATAACCTTACATGTTTTGGAGAGATCCCCTCTCCACATCCCAGATTTTGGCATTAGTAATTTCCCTACTGGCCCTATTAGGATGGAAAGAAACTCCCATGTGTTTCTTCCTGTGTCCAAAGAAGGGCAATGAATCTGGTGAATGGTCTGGATCACAATTCTGTTGAGGAGCGGCTGAGGAAACTGGAGGTGTTTTGTCTGGGGAAAAGGAGGCTCAGGGAAGAGCTTATCGCTCTCTATAACCACCTGAAAGGACGTTGTAGTGAAGTGGGGTCTGTTTCTTGTCTCAGGTAACAAGTGGTAGGACCGGAATAAATGACCTCAAGTTGTACCAGGGGAGGTTTAGATTAGATATTAGGAGAAAAATTCTTCACTGAAAGGGTTGTCAAACACTGAAACAGGCTATCCATGGAAATGGTCGAGTCACCATCCCTGGTGGTATTTAAAAGTCATGTAGATATTGGCAGTTCAGGAAATGGTTTAGGGGTAGACTGGGCAGTTCTGGGTTAATGGCTGGACTCAATGTACTTCAAGATTTTTTCCAACCTAAATGGGTCTATGATTCCCTCTGACATCTGGAGGTCCAAATTACTGTTCCTGGGGCAGGTCTTCCCTGCTCCATTTGGCTTTGCCATCTCCAGATAAACACCCCGTCTTTGCCAGCCTCACTCAAATAACCATGGTCTACCTTGAGGCGAGACTTTATTTCACCAAGGGGGATTCTCATCACAAACAGAAGAAAAAACATCAGAAGCCCAAAAATGCAATTGCAATCCAAGTGAAGGCTTAAACCCCAAACTGCCTGGTGCTGCTCATCTGTGGTTTCTGGGGTCCATCCCAACTTCCCAGACCAACAGCTGGCAGATTCAGAGGGCTCCTTTCTCCATACTCCCTGCTAGAATGAATGAAATAAACTACATGATCCAAGGGACTGTGGACTACCAAATACAGAGATTTTTTTTAGTGATGCATGCTATTTAACCTCAATGATTGATGGATGTGGGGAATAGACGGGACTGCTGCTGAAGATCAACACCCTCAGGCCTTCAATTAAGGCATCTGAAGTCACAATAAATTTTTCTGGGCAAGCAAAATGAGAGACAAGTAGTTCCCAGTAGTTCCAAACAAATCAAATGGCCTTTATCAGCCACATTGTAGCTCTTCTTTATGCATCACAAGGAAGCAGAAATAGCTCAAATCCGTGAAAAAGTTTCCAAGTATCTGTAGTTACCTGGGAGTCTTTGACTTGGTTCAATCAGGAATGCCAAGAAACTGTTTGTAATCTTGCCAGCCACTAATATTGGAGCAACTCTGCAGGCACAAATTGAAATGTGACCTAATCACAGAGCTGCGGGAGAAACAAGATGATTAAAAAGGAGGCACATGCGATGTGACGGAGATCAATGCAGACAGGAAAGGAAAAGGAGATCAGTAGTCTCTTTGAGCTTGCTTAAAATCAGTCCTGCCCAGTTGGGAATACTGCTGTGAATGCAGCAGGGAGTTCTGAAGTGAGATGAACAGTTTATGTCAAAATAATGCAACAAATTCCAGCCCCAACTAAATGTAGGAACACAAATTCTGTGCTGTGCCTGAGGCCCTGATCCTGCGGATGATTACACGCATGAAAAAGCCCAGTGAGTGCAGGTCTATTCATGCATGCACAAACACTCACAGAATTGGGGTTTTATTGTGCATCCCCTGCAATCTGCTGGATGGTATAGACATCAGCCTGAACTGTGGCCTGTGTTTTCTCAGGAATGGTTGGAAAACTAAACAAAACACATAACAAACCTGAGGCACATTTCACATCTGAGTCACTAAAGTTTGTACAGTAAACACATGTATACAAAACTGGACAAGTTTATTTTCCACAAGGCAAGCTGGTTTTGTAATTTTTTTCAACTTATAAGGAATGGGAAGAAATTCCTCCCCCTCTTCTTTGCCCATACATTTCCCTTGTTTGTGAGTCTTTAGAAGGCTATGAAGCTGCACCAGGAGCAAACAAGAACTTTCTTTAATGAATAAATATTTACAACTGCCAACTTGGATACCTTAGGCTGAGGCTGATTTCTTTGAAACATGCACCGAAACTCTCAGGACTTGATCCTGCCCAGACGGAAACATGTGTCTTGGAGCAGCAGCTGCTCCTCATAATGCATGTCTGAAATCCTGAGCAGGACCTCAGAGCACTTTGACTGAACTGGATTGGCCTATTTGTATTGGATAGCTCAAACATTTCTACATGTGCCATCAGAATGCATCTGTTTCACTATACCTGGTGTGCTTCCTTAATTCTTGTAATTCCTTGATATAAACCTCTCATTTGTTTGGCCAGTGCTTTCCTGGGCCCAAAAGTTGACCTCTGAAGCATGAGACTGAGTCTGGACAGTGCCAGTGAAGGTGAATCTCTTGCTGTGGGGCTGATTGTGAGGCTGCAGTATTAGTGATTCCTCAGCTGGGCAGATGGGGAAAAATATCAGGGTATTGTCAGGGTTCTTCCTGATGTCCTTGGCTAATTCTGATTCTTGTGTGGTAAGAGAAGTGAGATGAAGCATCTAAAGAAAATAATATTTTTTTGAGGTAGAAAAAAAATTGCACAAATTAAGAACTTAAAATAAGAGTCTGATATAAGGCTGCTGGTAATAAACAGAACGGAAGATAATCTGGCAAGTCTGAAATTGTAATGCAATATGTCCCCATGTGAGACATATTTGTAAGCTTACTGGAATGCCATTATCTGAGGAGCCCTCCTTCTTATTTATGATCTTGATTCTCCACAGCATATAATTTAAGGTCTTAATGAATTGTGTAAGGGGCAGCATTCACAAGTCATGAGATAACTTCTCAGCTTCTTCAGTGAGTGACCCTGTCAACCAACCCCTGCCACTTCACTCTGTCCACCCTCTGCTCCTCAAAGACAAGGGTGAGTGCTGGATCTATCTGGTGGGTTGCTCTGTTGGCAAGGACCTTCATTGCAGCTCCCAGTGATATGATGGCAAACAACCCCAACAGCATGTTTCCTGTAGATGAGTTTCTAGTATCTCCGGACTCTCTAGATGTCAAGCCTGGGATCAGATCTGGGACTGTAATGCACAAAACTGCCTAAGCACAGAAATCAGGATGGAAAAGGTGAGAGCGCTACGTGCCTCTGCTGGAGCAGTCCTCTCCAGAGAGCTAGTTGCACCAGTCTGGATGGTCTTGTTTCATTGTTTTTTCTGTTATTTTTTCTCTTTGGTACAAGGTGAGTTGCTCAACACTTTAAGCAACAACGATTTATGGAGCAAATAGATTGTCCTGATTCCTTATGAGGGAAATCACCATAAATTTACTTCTACCTTTACTTTCTAGCTACCTCTTCTTTTCTGTGCACTGAGATGTTTTTGCTGTGGCTCAGAAGCCCAGTCCTGCTGCCACATGAAAGCTCAGAGAGCCAGGAAGGATATCATCACTGTGAGAAACTGAACTCATAGAGAGCTGGAAAAGCCTTTTGGTTCTGACCCAAAATGTTCCTGGAATGGGATTTCAGGGCTCACACTGGACGCAGTTTGCTGTAGTCAAGCAGTGCATGGTGCCACCAAATGCCTCCTTGTCCATCCCCTGGGTGCCAATACATGGGTGCCAATGCCATGGTCACACATATCTCCATTTCACTGCTGCTCTTTCTCTCCTTTCCCTCTCACTGAGCATTTGGTTAGCACCAGGGAAGCTACATTTGCCCCATGTCAGTGCCTTTACATCCCACCTCCCCACCCACCTCTGGCAGATGGGGCCTTGCTGCTTACACCAATTACAGGATGAAAATCATGCTGAGAAGAGCAGTGTCTCCCAATTTATTACTGTGAATGTGTGTGGACCCCTTTGCCTGCGGCCTCCTTGGGTCTCTTTGGTGCCCTCCACTCCCACCCTTCACCCCTGTCCCCACCAGGTCTTCCCTGGGTGTTCAGTCCCTGTTAGCCATGGCCAGCCAGATTTCTGTGTGGCAGAGGCACACCTATGCTGCAGCAGGGCTCCATGACCCATGTCAGGGCTATGCCTGGCTGTGACTTCCCAGTGCACCCCCAATTTACGCCTTTGTGACCAGGCCAGGGAATTCCATATGGATCTGCCAAAAATGTGGTTTAAATCTTGAACCTGGCAACTCCTGTTGCAGAGAGAGCTCCAGGGGCAGCCTACAGTTGTGTGCACAGGAATAGAATCCTCTACAGAAGTTGACATGTTTATTCTTTGTGTGTAGCAGTTTTGAACAAGAATTTCTCCCCACTTTGACTTCAGAAGTGTGGACACCAGCTCCCACTTGTAGGCTCTGGTGCCCCTCTACCCAGCCCTGTTTGCACTGAGGCTGATGATCAGTATAAACTCTTGGTAGAGAAACCCTGACAGACAACTTATTTCTCTAGTAGATAAAGGAACATGGTGAAACAGTTTGTTAATTAAAAAATCAGTCCAAACTTCAGAGCATGATAATTCAGTTCAGATGTACCTCTTGGATAATAAACACTGTCCCTCCCACAACAAAACGTACTTTCTGTCACATTTGTCACTGAAAAAACTTCCTTTGAGAAAGGGGGAGAACAACTAGGTCAGTCCAAAATGTGTAGTTACTTCTTCTTTAACTCTGAAATGGCAGCTAAGTGATCAAAATACTTTAAGAACTAGAGAAAAGTGCTGTAAATCCCCTTCTCACTCCATGCTAACAACACAGCAGGTTGTTACTATGGAGTGATATAACTTCAGCATACAAGACCAAATAAAAAACCAAAAAAGCCAAAGATAGTAATGTGACCCAGCTTGTTCTGAGTCTGTATGCTGCTATAACATCCTCTTCATGACATTTTCAATTGAAAAAATAATTATACAGTACAGTTAATGTATTCGAAATTTCTGTTTTTTCCAAGTGAAGTCACTTGCTCTCAGTGTGAGTTTCACCAAGGAAATGCTCTTAGAGATCTTTGCCCTTAAACCTGCTCATCCTGAGGAAGTGTGCTTGAGCTGGATGCACAGATGCAGACTGCCTTGTTCTGCAGTTTTCAAAGCTTTTTGTTTTGTTTGGGGTTTTTTTGTTTGTTTGGTTTTGGTTTTTTGTTCTGTTTTGTTTAGTTTTGTTTTGCTGTTGTTGTTGTGCATGTGCTGCATTCTGGGAGAGGAGGGAGAAAAGAACCACTTCACATGGGAAGGACTCCAGCCCTGCACAAGCAGAGGTGGTCCAGGGGCAGAGGCTGTACAGCTTTGGTACATCTCCTGCGACCCACTGGGCCTTGGAGAGAAGCTCACACTGACTCAGTGCTTCTGGCTCACTTGCTTTCTTACTCACCGGTGCAACTGAGACAATTGCTAAGATGAAATGTAGGTAGCAGTCCTTGTTTTAAACGCAAAACCAAACCCCAAATGCTCCCTGACAAAACAGCCCGTCTGGTTTTTAAGATAATACGTGTCAGAATGAAATGTAAGGCTGGCTTTACTCAGCTTGAGTGCATACTTGCCTGTTGTCTGCCTACCCACCATGTCCAGTGTAAAAAACAAACCAGCTGTGCTGCCACTCTGATAGGTAGCAGTCCAGCTTTGCCTCTGGGCAGATATTTACTGCTACATCTGGCTTTGCTTTACCATACTGCTAACCTCCCTTTTCCTTCCTACATTTATTTTGTTTTTATTAAATTTCCCCTCAGAATACTCTAGTTTGTATTTCTAATGTCAACAATTGCTTTTATCAGAGATAATAACTTCCTCTGACAAAAGCTGTACCATCCTACATGCATTTCAAATCCATTTTATGGACAAATATTGAAGTACAATATTTGGCTGTGCATGCAATTGTATGTATTTATAGCAATCAAATTCTAAGGCATGAGGGCCAAGAAATAAGTTGATTGCCATTTTCTTAATAATGTATTTAGCTGACAACTTCTACTAAAGCTTAATGAAGTTTACATTGTGATATTTTGATGTTTATGAAGTAATTTATGTGGTATGCTTAAGCATTCTATAAAAACAGCTATAAAAACACAAACTACTCCTTTAACTTGCCACAACAAGTAAAATCTGGAATCTCTAGAGAGAATAAGCATCTATTGATATATAGATTGGAAAAGGACACTGGACATCTCAATTAAGGAAGACAAATTACTTCCTTAAGCAGGACACAGAAATCATATCTTGTCTCCTTTACCAATAATGTCACAGGCATTATGGAATTCCTTTGCCCTTCTGGAGCTTTGTCTCCCACACATGAAATATATCACAAAGTGACTATGAGATGGAGCAATTCTTGTAAGAAATGTTGAGACCTGTGCTTGGAAGGTACCAGAAAAAGCTTTTTTTATGTATTTGGTTTATTTTGGTTGGGAATTAAAAGTGACATAGCTATTTCTTCCTTTGGAATGAAATGAGCGTATCAGAAATGGTCTGGATTCACTTCACCATCTGGTGTTTTCCTCTCTGGCATGTACTAAGTGAAGAAAGGCAGGATATCCATAACACTCTGTTTAGATGTAGCTTCTGTTAGCACAGACAGCTCAGGACAGCAAGGAACATTTAATTTTCTTTCTGTGTCTACATTGCTGCAGATGAGCAACTTCCTTGAGTCATTCGCATGGGCCTGACTTGGCCTGTACATTTTTGGCATCTGCAGTAAAGTTTAGTGTCTTCCCTGAGTCCACTGCATCAGGGTAAGAGTTTTTCAGTGACAGCTCTTTTCTGAGGTATCTTAATCACTATCTGGCTTCCTTGTACCCTCTGCAAAGTGTTGCTCTCCATTGGTGATGTGGTCACCATGCCATCAAACAAAACCCACCTCACACCGAGACTTTGCCTGGCCTTCCTGACAGAGCTTAGGAATATGCTGCCTTGGCCTCCCTTGGCTACAGACATTTTCTACAGCATCTCATGCACAGCAGTTGCATGGGAATCCTGATGCATTTTTTCTGTGAGCTAACAGGACTTTTTCAGATCGTGACATTTAGGAGGTACTTTGGCAAGCAACTGGTAATGCTTGAGGGAGCCAGTACATATCCTCTTAGCTTGTATGTAGCTTGCAAAGTTGAAGCTTGCAGCTCAGAAAGTCACTTTACCGTTGTATTTTCTCCCCCCAGTACTGTTACAAACTGTATCCTTTCCCACGTGCTTTTTTTTCATCCAGACATTTTTCCCATGCTTTCTTGGATCACCTCTGGAAACCTTCTTCACCTTCTTATCTGCTTTGCTCTGTATCAGGTTTTCTGGGAACACCATGGTTTGTGAAATAGCTTAACATGAATAACGGTCCCATCGGGTTTTAGGCTGAATCCTTTTGTTGACAGTATCAGGAATATCCATTGCTCTGATAATTAACTCCTGGTTGCTCTTCTAGCACTGTGCTCACATCACAGGCAAACATTGGACCCATTCGCTGCTGTGTGCCCTTCTTTGTGGACCCTGATCTTGAGCTTCACAGAGTTTTATGCTTTGGGTCCCTTTTCTGACTTTGACCGGTATATTTGAACTGCAGAAAAAGAGTGGTAGTGTCCAATCTCCGTGTAGCCTCCTGCTCTGAGCATCTTGTTCTGGAATTGATCCCATCCCACTCTTCAAAGTATTTAATGCCTCCACTCTGCCATGGTGCATCTAGATCGTCCTGTGGGAGCACAGATGTTGAGGGTAGTCCAACGTCACCCTTGAAAGTCTGGCTAAGGAGTGGGTGTGGAACTACCACACAGGTCATGAGCTTTTTTCCCACTTCCATGCATGCTGGATTTGTTACTCCACTGCACAGCTCATGCTCATCAAGCCCAGCCGTGCAACAGGGGCCTCCTGGCAGTGCTGACATCCTTGCACTTACCATACCCAGGTTGTAGAGATGCTTTGGTTTCACTGTAACCAATCACTGGTGGAAGTGCTCTCTACACTGTTTCTACCTCTTGCTCTCCTTACACCCACAGTCCTGCCCTGTGCAACTCCCCACCTGTGCTGGCTCACCCCTTTGGAAGCTACACTGTGAATCCATTTGAAAGTAAATACAGATTTTAAAAGTAAAAAAGTACATCTTTCTTACATTTTTTAAAGATAATTTATCTTCTTAATCTGTATTTGGTCTTACCATAGGAAGAGTGGTGTTGGCACAGAGTCAGGGCCTGTGCAATACAGTACCAGAGTGGGAATGAGAAATGGGAACAGACATTACATTCAGGAAAACAGCAAAAGCTGGCTTTGCTGCATGTTTTAAATGAGGAACCCAGAGCCTGTGACAAGCTGATCTGCAGTCTCTCTTCTAAGGTGAAGAAAAGCCTTCATCCTCTTAGGAGCTTTCTGGCCATATCATGAAGCAGGATACAAAGGCTTTTTGACATCACTGGGAAAAAATGAATCCTCCCTTTGCATTTTTGTTACTGTGCTCTCTGGGGTTGCTGGTCTGGATGCTGAGGTGTATGTTCTGCCTTGGCAGCATGTGAAGAGTTTACAAGGGAGCAAACTCTCTGTTTTGCTGATGACCTTGGGGAAATGGGAGCAGATTGAAGGTTGCTGTTTATCATCAGAGATTTCATGGGTCCCTCCCTGTGGTGTGCTCTGGACGGGAACAGCCTCTGTATGTTTAGTTTTTGCTTAGAATAGATGTGTAATAGATCTTTCCAGGGAAAGCACTTGTTAATTAAAGGAGAAGCCAGAGATGGGCAGACTGGGAAAAGTCAGAGCTCTGGAAAATATTTGTCAATTTGAATCTGTTTAAAATTGGGCAAAATAAGTGGGTGTGTAGGGTTAACCAGATGGTTTGTTTAGAGAAATTCATCTTAGAGGTTTTTGAGCCTGGTATGACCAGGAGTGCTCTTTTCAGGACACCACTAGTCCTTTTCCAGCCTACACAAGGTTCTAAGACTTTGGCTACACCACTGCCTGGGCTTTTCCAGCCACTTACTCCACGAAAATTCAAGTTAGAACCTCTGTGTCACAACATAAGTAGTGGCAAGGACCTTTCTAGTTTATGTGTCTGAATAAAAGCACATTCATTGAGTTGACCTACATGCTGTCCTGTCTCTTAGTCTGTGCTGTGTTTGCTGATACAGTAGAGTCCCTTATCCAGCTCCCAGGCTAGTGGAAAGATGCTCCTGAGGTCTGCAAGCAACCAGGGAAAGATAACTATTTAGAGAGAAACAGAGTAGCAACTCAAGAGGATTGAAGAGTTTTAGCAAATGTTTAAAATTTGCATTTCTAGCCTACCTACATATAGTTTTTGTATTCTCAGATACTTTTAGGCAGTTATGAGATATATTGGCTGGCTATAAAGTTTACATTGCACCTCATCATTTGAGAGACACATTAGAAAATCTTGTGTCTTGGTCTTTTTTTTCCCCCAATGTGCAGAGACCTATCCTGTCTTGGTTGCCTCTTGCTAAAGAGCCTTGAAACACCATCTCCCAGCACCTCTAGGAGTTTCTCATTTCATACAAAATTTATCATACTTGGAAAGATCTGAGTGCATGAGTTTGAAATCAGATTTCCACAGTTGTGTGGCAGAGGGAACTCACAGGAGGAGAGAAAGAGCCAAGAATATGACTGAAGCTGTATCACTTTGAATCAAGAGGGAATATTGGTGATACTTGCTCGTTTTCAAACTGAAGCCACTCTGACACAGCTTGTCTGTCAGTTGTGATACAAGTTTATATTTTGTTTTAAAACCAGTTAATTTATTCTACAGGTTGAAAATGCTTCAGCCAAGTTTTCTTCACTATGGAAGCAAATTCTTGCCATATTCTAGCTGATGATGGCAAGGAGACAAAGCCTTCTTTTTTTTTTTTTGTTTTGCCTTGTCACAAGAATGTTTGAGCTATTCAATTCCCATCCCTAATGAGGAGTTAGTTTTCAAACATATCTCTGCCTGTCTTAGAGCATTGATGCTTAGGAATTTGGAAAAAATTGTGTATGGAAGATTTTTTGCTACTTTTTTATGGCATTTTTTCTCTGGGATTTGTGTTAATATTTTCCTGACAGAATGCCCTGCTGAGCCTGTAAGAGCAAAGGCAAGGGCACTCAGCAGAACTCCCAGGGCAGGAAGGAGTTTTGCTCACTGGGCATTTGGAATCACTTGAAGTGCAGTTTGGGTGGAGATGACCCATTGGTGTTGATCAGATTGATGCCTCTTGCTGTAGCTCCACCAAGACTGGTGACAACCACCATCCCTTGAACAGGGGAGGCTGGTGGGACCATGGTGCCTGCACTGTGCTGGTGGCTGGGGTGGGCAGGGGTAGGTAGGGAGAGAAGTGCAACAACTCTAAATTTCTCATGTAAAGCTAAGCCTCTGCCTCATGCTCATGCCCTCACCAAGGGGGCACCACAAAGAGGGGAGTCTTTATAAAGTTCATTGATTCTCTGAAATGCACATCCATCAGTGGGCAACTGGTTGATGTTTCAGGGAATCCTGGCTCTGATAAGCATGTTTTATGGGCCTGCTGTTGCAGTTATTACTAACAGATCTCCCACTTCTGCATCCCAGCAGGGGTACGTCATATCTCCCTGTAACTTGGGATGATGTTTCCTCTTGTGAAGGTTGCATTTTGTGTTGAGAAATTTCCAGGCTGCTGATCAGAAAATATGAACATTTCCAAATCTTCTTGTCAGGATAACAGCAGTGGGAATGCTGAAATAGTGACAGAGGGAAAAAAGAGAATCTTCTGGCCAAGGACTCCTGACTGGAAGGTAATTTACAGTACAGCTGTTATAAAGTGTTGCACATGACCACGAGCTGATTTAGGTGGATAAGAAATCAAACCACTCCTCTCTTCAGGGCCCAGGCCTTCACATCTACCTCCATTGATGCCAACAAACTGGGTGAAGTCCAAATTTATCACTTGTATGGGGCTGAGTGGTTCATTCAGAAATGGTTGTGGCTTGAGAGCCATCATGGTCTCCTGTCTTCTCACAGTCACCTCCACACCAGCCTTTGGACAAGATGGTTGCAGAGCAGTTCTTTCCCTCTGGTGCAGAACCATGACCCCCTCCTCATGGTACCTGTGCATAGGCACTACGTGGTGGTTTCCCCAGAACATCTGAGTAGCAAATAATTAATTGTGGGATACACCTTATTTAATTTTAGTAAGTGCCGTGTTGGAGCTTGCAGCTGATTTAGGTACCCCAGATTGTTTTCATCATTCACTAGAGAAACTGGTCCTTCCAGAGAGGTATTTTGGATGGAAGGAAGCATGTGGAAGGAGCTCAGTGCTGCACATCCAGAAACAGACATCCACCCTAAGTCCCAACTGATTTGGAGCTAGTATATTCATGCATTCCAGGGGGGGAGCCTGGTGACTCCAGTGGATGGTTACTCCTCTGTTTTGGAGTCCTCCCTTGCACTGTCCACAGAGGTGGCCAAGATGACCCCAGCAGACTGAGCCCTCGCCTTTCAGGTGTTAGATGAGCTCAATCCTGTTTCATCTGCTGATGGAACTGAAGGATTCTGCTGTTGCCTTGCTGTAGCTTGGCCCATGGCAACAGGGCTCTGTCTCTGCCTGCTGGGACGTGTCACCATGTGAAGTGTCCACCGTCCCTCTGGGCCTAAGAGTACCCTGGAGAAGGCAGTGCCGCCATCAGCATGAGGTTCATGGTCTCTCCTCTGATCAGCATTTGAGAGCCATCCAGCTCTCCAAATCTCCAGCTGCCACAGGATTTCAAATCCCCCTCCATGGGATTTCGTATGTTGCTCTGGGCAAATCCTGCAGCTGGGGATTAGTGGAGACATCTCTCATGGCAGTAAAACACTGTCAGGAGTCTACAGGGTCTTCCTCAGTGAGGCAGTGTTGAACAGCAGGGTACTCCCATGCTGGAAATAAAATATGCTCATATTGAACTGAATTCTAACTAAGAGACTCACTGGGGTCTTACTGCTGCAGAACCAGAAGTGGGCTTGAATTTCTTCCCCATCATGGAGCAAGGCAGCACTGGGAGACATGTCTATCGTCCAAAGCAGAGGAAATGACTTAAAAACTGCTAATGGGGAGAAGATGAGGTGGTGGAAACTGCCTGACTTTGCCTCTGGATCACAGTTCCTGCGTGCACTGAGGGAGAAGGTTGTGTGTCAAGCCTGCTCTCCTTTAATGAAAAATGCATTAGGGAGGCCAAAACATGAAGAGCTTTGTAAATAAAAGGCAAACAGATAAGATGCAGTTTCCTATGATCTCTCCAGAGTCACGTTGTCTCATCTTCATCATTTAATTACAGATGCAAAGCTGAGTAAGTTGCCAAAGTAAACTGTCCCAAAACAGAACAAATATTCTGGGCACAGAAGCAGTCTTCTGATAAGGTTTTACATTTTTCTGTGAAAAGAAATGTGAATAGATTTGCTGGAGGCATTTGTATTTTTTGTAAACTATGTGCACTTCTTTTGGGGTTTGTTTACTGGCCTGGGTCTGCTATCTGTGTCTCAAGAGCCCTTAGCAACATTGCTTTATTTTTTTGAATCACCTTGCACATAACTAAACAATCCAGAATGTATTTGTCACAGCTTGCAAACATTTCTGTAAACAGTTGACTTCGTTTGTGTTTGCTCAGACCATATTCAGCAACTTTCCTCATTATTTTTGTCTGAAATTCATCTTGAAAGGATTGTTCTGAATTAGAAGTTGGAGGAATAGGTTTGAAACTTTCTTGCTAGTTCATTAACCTTGTTTAATAGATTTTGTGGGAGAGTATTTTCTCCATACTGTGATTACTTAAGCAATAGTTTCTATTTTTTTCAAAATATTTATAAACCACCAAGTTCCTCTGATATTTATTGGCACCTTGGAGCAATTTATTGCACATATAATGGAAAGGAATGGATAAAGTTACTTCTATTATAAAACCAGGGTATTTTTATTTGTACTTTAAATACCTTTGTGCAACTTCTGAAGCTGGTGTACAAAAGAGAGGGTTGTGCTCTTGTGCTTGTTTATCTTTACTTTGTTAGTGGATTCTTTCTGGTGTCATGTTTTGTGCGTGGCTCAAAAAAGTCATTAGGATTAGAGTCAAACATTAACCTTGTGACCTTCTTGTTTATATACCTACTGTAAGTCTGTTCTGCTTGTATTTCTGCAGTTACTAAAAGCAAACTTGTGTGCACAGTCCCTGGATGGCAGTGGGCAAACTGAAATGTTTGTCAAGATCACTGATACTAGACCCCTTCAAAACCAATCTTCAAAGACATGTCAGTGGCTGAGATTAAATGAGAAGGAGACTTTTAAAATGTGTGTGTCTGCCTCCCTTCAAAAATAGTCAAGTGACAAAAATAGCATTGTGACCCAAGGTGGTGATGCACAGTGCAATAAAGGGAAGATGAATACACATTTTAATGTTGGCTCAGCTTGGTAAATGAATACAGGCTATAAAATTCAAAGAAAAAACTTACCATCTGTCCCTGTCACAGTCCCCAGGACAATGTACCAGGGTAAAACTGAAAAGGACTGGAAATCCCAGATGTTCTTGATGTTTTTGAAAAATTGTTGTTTCCACCATTCCTTGGGCTTTTTTGGAAGTGTCCTTCTCTCCATCTGTGGGAGAGGAAAGTCACTGACTGTTCTTAGGGTGGAAAATGTTTGAATGCAGCTACAGTGGGTAATAGCAAAGGATGGTGCTTTGGCTTATTAATTTCCATGTGTCAGGGCTTCCTGAAAACAGTAAATTGAGAAGTTGTGGAAAGCTTTTAGGCTTGTCCGTTTTTACCAATAAAACCCAATAGGAAAATATTAATGTCCCACAGCGCCTCACGAAGCTGTGCTGCCAAGGGATGCTCCTGGGGAAGGGGGTGGGCACAGATGTTGCCATGGGGCAGAGGACTGCAGTGGTGCCAAAGCCTGGATGCTCCTCCTGCTGCTGGCCTGACAGCTTTGCCTGTTCCTTGGCCTTGCAGCTGCAGTGACCAAATGTCATAGATCTGCCTCCTCTGGGACTCACTCGGGGGTCACCGATTGCCAGGGAGTCCTTCTGGCACAGATGCCAAATAACCCCTCTGTCTGCTGCAGCTCAGCCTGCATCTCAGAAAATGGAAGGAGAAAGACAAAAACAGGACCTCAGCTGGTGTAACGTATTTCTTTTTATTCTGTGTCAGGCAGCACCGGATCATGCCCTGGCTCACCAGAATGCTTGCTGGCTTGTGCGTGGCCAGAGGGACATTGGTGTGCAGGAGCACTCATCTGCCAGCAGCCCTTCTTCTGGCGATGTCCCACAAGGGCCTGCTGGGAGTCTGGCTCCTGTCCAGCTGCTGCAGCCCAGTGTCACCACGCACACCTTGACTGAGTACCTAAAGACACAGGCTGCTGTTGCTGCATTTAATTTTATTGATTGTACCAGATGCTGCATCTTATCTCAGTGAGAATGAGACATGGACTTCTCCTCTGTGTGCCTGTTGTCATGTCCTCAGAATAAAGATTGCTGCTGGTGTGAAGGCAGCAGCAAGGCTGGTGCAGCCAGCCAAATCCCACAAACCTCCCTCCTTCCCTGTTCCCACAATTTGTTCATCTGACTGGGCCACTCTTCCCCTACAAGATTCCATTGCCATGGTTGCAGCTGCCTCCTTCACTGACTTCCCTTCCCATCCCAAGGCAAATGCATCTCACCCTCCTCCTTTCCTTCCCTCCTGTGCATGCTCATATGTCAGCTGTGCCAGACTCAGAAGAGAATATTTGATTGCAGCAACATCCTTATGAGAGCAGAGTGTTCTGTAATTCCATTATCAAACACATCATGTGTTTTGATCACACAGGGAAATTAATTCAGTCCATCAGTGCATGTTTATTGCCAGTACAAACCTCAGCAAGACTTTTAAAGAAAAATCCCTAACAAGGCACTTTCTTTGTAATTTGGTGTATTTTAAAATTGATACTTTTTTTTCCAGTCAGTGAAAATCTCAGTACTGTTAAGTCCCCAAACACTTAACAATCCCTGCAGATACCCTTGATAGCATTGCAAATTTTGAACACCTCCTTGATGGATATTAAATACAGTTATCAATGCAAAAAGTGTTTGAGTAGGGCTCCATCTGTGGAAAAGTCGGGTCAAGCAGAGGTAACTTTCTGGTAAAAAGTGATCTCTCTAAATAATTTTTTTGTACTTTTCACTGAATGGGGGATACTGTCTCCAAGGTAGGGACACCTTTCAAAGTGCAGATAAACACAAGCTTAGGCTGGAAAGAGATGTGAGAAAGCCAGAGAGATGTATACCCAGATTAAATTTTTGCTCCAGTGAAACTATACCATGATTTTATATTATTTTTTTGCCTTACAGGGCAAGTTTCTGAGACATTCAGACCTTGTTTCATTTCTGCTCAATCTTTAGCAGATGTGAGAGTCATAGGTGAATTACAAAAGGGAAAAGTCTGTAGGAGATGACAGATGGCTCTTAACTGTAGACAAATTTCTCAGGGATGCAAAATAAAAGGACTAAAGGACACAAAGGAGCCAGCCTTGAGATAACAAGGTACTGATGTAAAACAGCTATGATGGCAGAGCAGGCTTTGCCTGGGACTCAATGGATGTGTGGGGAGATAAGGAGATGGATGGGACAAAGAAGCAAAATTTCTGGAAACAATGAGACTTGGAAACTACTTACTGCTGTCTGTCCCTGTCCTGTCCTGCCGGGGTCCTCATTCCTATTCCCCAGCACTTCTTTTTGCTCATGAAAACCTTCTATCCTTACTCCTTACTACTCTTTAAAACTGAAATGGTTAATTCCAGTTCTGGGTCAGGTATTGACTCTCCCAGTCAGAAAATGGGAATACTTGCCATGTGGAGAAAATGTTTTGATTATATAGGCTGACCTCCTGTTTGTATAAAAACAAGAAGAAAGTCGGTTAAATAATGTCTGCTAACCATGTGAATGAGATAATGTATAGAGATAATCTAGGGGGGTGTGTGTGTAGATGTACATTTGTGTGTAACCCTAGTGTAGCCCTCCATTGGAATCAGACTCCTTTGTAATCTTATGGTAACTTTATTGGAATGAGAAAACAGAGGAGAGTATTGTTTTCTAGCAATGTTTTAGCACTGTAAAGTAAATACTCCAGCAAGTATTTACTAGCAGGAATACTATTACCATGGTTAATGAAACGCTAATCAGTAAATGGAGCCAGATGCAAACACTGGGCTTTTTTTTCCTTAAAGTGCCTAAATGTCCTAATAAGCATTTTCTTCCCTCAACAAAAAATATCTATTTTTAAAGCTGCAAACTGAAAGGAGGCCTATGAGACCACGAGTGCTGTGCTACAATCACTAATAAAAATGCTATATAAAATGTTAGTGGAAAGTATAAAACTTCACTTCCGATATAGAGGTCTAACCTTTACTAAGAGCTTTGGGGTGTTAAAAAGGAGCCTGGGTCTCAGAAATGCCAACTATTGAGAATATTTAGGGTATGTGGTAAGTGTCTGTTATATGTTCCCAATAAATGGGCTATTGAATCATTGACCTGACCAGTAAGGGCAGCCCGTGCTGGGCAGAAGGGTGAGAGATGCTCACTGAAAACACAGAAGGGGTCATCTGCACACCCATGGCCCGAGCCCCGTCACTGCTGCTATGGAGGGCAGCCCCCAGTCTCCAGCATCTTTCTGCTTGTTCAAGATAAACAGTCTGAAGAGGATTTTCTCCAGCTTTCTAACATGATATTTTCCAGTAACTGCGTCTGGAGCTAGCCTTGGAGAGTGTGGACTCAGGCTTTGCAGCACTGCAGGAACTCGCTCCAGGAACCCTCAATTTAAAATTTAATTTAACATTTCTCTCTCTCCCCCAGACCCCAGAGTACCCTGTGCTCTTGTTGGGATGTTTTACAGCCCTTTGGCTTTGTAAAACTTCCATGCACAGCCTGCACTTGCCTGGCTGTGGATGAAGCACAACTCTTCTTCAGTATTGTCCAAAGTGAATTTGAGGGTGGATGAGGGACTGTTGGTATAATCAAACTGCAGACATCTAACGCAAATAGCCCCTGCAGGAGCAAACCTCTCTCTGTTGGACTCCAGAGAGAAATAAGGATCTCAAATGTAGGGGCTTTAACCTGTGCTCTAATCAGAAGTCCACAGCTGGTGGTTGGAATGTCTGTGAAAAGTGTCCTGGGCATCTCTGAACACATCCCTCTTTGGTACAGTTCTAATGGCATGCAGGGAATTGAGTGCTAAGTATCAACTCATTAATATTTTTGGGGAAGGAGAATAAACTTTGCAGCCAAGAGTAGTTTTCCTAAGATTGTTTTCCTAATGTAGTTCTCTGCATCCCTGGTTGTGTTTATGAAAAAGCATTTTTGTTTACATGGAAAAACAAAGCACAAGAGCCTTCTCATCTGTCATCCCTCTATTTCTACAAGAACACACATGTCCTTGGAAAGAGCCCTGCTTGGGCACAGGCTGGGGTTCAGTGGCAGCATCGTGTGTCTGCAATCAGCCGTCACATACCACCAAGAGTAAGCAGCTGATGCAAACAGTTAACAAATATCCGAGACGATTGCTATGGCTCATCCAAAATAAATCCAGGACCCAGCTAAATCTTTCTACTAACTTTGGGAGGGTTGATGCAAACTCATCACTTGCTTGCAGTTAGTTCATTGAAAATTAAGGGTAATTCCAAAAATGGTGATAACAAGGGCGCATTTCCCACTACATACAAGTATTTCAAGTGGGGCAGCAGAGTCAACACCATATTTTCTGTTTTGATTTCTATGATGAAGTTTATATCTCAGACCTTTAAATATACAAAAGTGAGACATCAGATCATCACAAATAAAGATGCTTGTCTCTGAATCATGTGGGAAGGCTTGCAGGAGAAGTCTCTGTGATGAGAGGCACAGATCCCCAGAGACAGGCATATTCCCCACTTCTTCAGTGATGCCTCCTGAAGGGGTGACTGTCCACTTGTGGGGCACAGCTGGAGCCAGATTAGGACACATACAAGAAGGACTGTCATGTCAGATTCAGTTTGTGCTCCAGGAGACACAAAACCTTCATGGATATGTATGGTACCTCACAGCCAGAGGTTTGGGCAGGTGTGGAGCTCTGTGGTTGCACCAGGAGCTGGAGGATGCCAGGGGCCATTGGGGAAAGTGGGACAGCAAGGTGGTGCTGGTGCTCAGGGCAGAGATGGATATGTTTTTTCCAAGGGACAACTCACCAGGGACGCCCTGGGATGACACATTGGTTTTACACCCTGCTACTGTGTGAAACCCTTCTCTTGTTCCATGCAACTCCTTTGACAGCCCTCAGCAGTGAGACCTTGAGAGAGGGAAGAAAAAGTCCAGAAGGTCTCTTTTCTATTACTCGATCTCATATTTGCTCAACTAGAATCATAAAATACCCTGAGTTGAAAGTGACCCACCAGGATCATCAAGTCCAACTCCTGGGTCTGCAGCGGGCAACCCCAAAAATCCCGCCATGTGCCTGAGACCATTGTCCAAACAGCTCCTGAACTGCGATAAGCTTGAGGCGAAGATCAGTTCCGTGGGGAGCCTGTTCCAGCTCCTAGGAAGCTGTTCCTTGTAACCCCCATGGAACTTAGGCGCAACATTTGCCATCCCTCAGTCACCGCCTACCCTGGCAGCTTGGTCCTGTGTGATCTGCTCCTTTCTGCACCCTTACCACTGAACATTCAAGTATGCCTCAGGCTCAGAAAAAACATGTGCCTTGTCTTTTGTGCTTCTCATGCTTTAGAAGAAAAATTGTTTTAAGAACTGAATATGCCCAACTGAATAATTTATATTGAAACAGAAGACGTGGATAGAAAGAAATTAAGAAAATATACACATTTTGGCAAGGAATTGTATTGTAAGTAATTTCAAATCAGAGGTTATTTTTTGGTCCCATTTCAAGTTACAGAATATGGTTTAAGGTGTCTTATTCTTTAAAAATGTTTAACAGGCATTTTCAAATATGTCATGCAGTTCTTGAGAGCGAATAACATACATGTCTGCAAGATCACCAGGATATGTTGCAAGAGGACATTTCTGAGTGGCAGACAGCCACGTTACTTAATGAAATAACATTTTCTTTTAAAGCTAATTTACATTGCATACTTTTGGCTCCTCAAATACGTACTGGAGGCAGAACTGATTGTGTGCCTTTAGCTTTTCCAGACTATGGAGAAATTAAGAAACAAGTGAACAAAATGAAAAGAACAAGAGAAGGAAATGTTGATAACAAAAAAAACCCTGAATAGGAGATAGCAAGTGTCATGAAAAGCAAGGAGAGGGAAGAATAAAAGAGGAAGAGAAGGCAGGGGAGGTGACAGCGTTCTCAGCGTGGGCACGGGAAGCCTAATGGCCAGACATCCCTGCCCATGGGAGGGAAGCAGCTGCCTGCTGGTGAGGAGGGTTGGCAGGCAAGGAGCGAGTTACTGTGCTCCCTGGTGTATAAATATCTCTTTGTAGATGTAAGATTTTGTTTTCCTCCTACTATCACAAGAACTTGTTTGGAACCTTCTCAGGGTTGATTCTGCACTTTCTAAACTTTCTTTCTCTGCAGTTGCTGCTGAATTTTGTTGTTTCCCACACAGACAGTTCCCATGCCCTGCCCTGGCAGGTCCACTTCTGCATTAGAGAGGCAATGTTTCTGCCCTGCTGAGGCCAGACACTGGGCCTGTGGCATGGAGAGGACTGCCCTAAGGGCTTCCTGTCCCTACCACCCCAGGATACCCCTTCACTGGGCCTGGCTTCTCCCTGCAGGATGCATCAGACCTGCTGCAGACTTTGCAGCAGATAGAGAAAGGAGCTAGAAATATGGTGAGATGGGTCTGGGGGAATATATGTGGGCTTTCACTGTGCAAACAGTCCCTTCAATGCTGGTCCATGGCTGGAGCTGCTTGAGGAAGGCTCTTGGCAGCAGCACTGTACCCCTTTGATCATGCCAGCATTAGCTGAGTTTGCTGCCAGTGCTGTCTGAAACTCAGCAGCTTAAAACCAATATGCCTTGTCCTCAGGGAGGAACATACTGAACTTTCTCTGTTTTAATTACCCAGTCTTGTCCTTAAAGTCTCCAGCCCTGTAAACCTGTGATGGAGTTGGAGTTCCAGTCTGCTGTTCAGAGAGAGAGGGAAAAGCTGTAGCCCACACACTGCGGGGAAGAGCTGGGAATTAGGAACTGTAATAGGCAGTGTTGAAAGGAGAAGCCCCTGATTATTTATGAAAACCAGTGAGAGCTTCAAAATATCCAAGAACTTTGGGTATTTTGGTGTTAACAGGATTCTAATTCAATATGGACACAGAAGGCACAATAATCATTAAGGGTCGAGTCTCCTCTGGGATGCAGCAGTTCAGATACTGAGCTTTGAAACGACAGACAATTTGAAGCTCACAAGGATGACCATATGCAAAAACTTGGAAGAGTCTTTGAATTGTTTTCATCAAGCTTCCTGTGTCCTTTGTGCAGAATCTGAAGCTTTGGTGATACCTGAAAGAGCCAGTGCCTGACATCGTGCAGGGAGCTCTCATTTCAGTCCATGGCATGCATTTCCTGAGCTCAGAATTTGTCATGATGGGAATGTCAGGCTGGAAGGGCTCACCACGTACCCACCAGGAGGCTCAGCCCTAAACAGTGGATGTTCATCCATCAAAGCCCTGGTCAGGCAACTCGGAGGAGCTCAGCAGCAGGAGAGGTCACTGTCACCTCCTTCCCCAGCCATGCTGGTGGCCAGCCTCGGCTCCATGGCCCAGGCACCAGCGTGGGAGTGTTGCATCACATCCCCTTTTTTTCTGTCTAACCCCTCTCTTTCCTCACTTCTTTCTCTCTTTCTCTCCCCTGCTGTTCCTTGGTTTCATCAAATCTCAGAGGGACATTCAGCAAGCAGAGCTGCACCGGTGCCAGCGCTTTGTGGTCTGAACTTTTAGAATTCACTGGAAAGATGCTGGCTTGGGTTTGGCACTGGCATTCCAGCATTTTGCATCCATAAACACGTGGAACTGATGAGCAGGAATGTCTGCCGAGGGAAGGTGAGCAGGCAAGCAGTGCCCCTCACTGAGCTGCTCATTTTGGTGATGGCAAAGCTCCCCAGCCAGCCTCCAGTGCTCAGTGAAGCAGTAGGATACAGTTAACTGCTAGCAGGGACATGTCAACACATGGAAGCATTTATATCCATTCTTTAAAAAAAACCCAAACCAGAACTTCAACTCTGTTCACAAAAAAATACCAGATATTTCCTATGACAGTGTTTTTATTCAGGACATGTACAGTTAAAACGCTGCTGGAAGTCGGACAGGAAAATCAAATTGAAGATAACTCTAATTTAATTATGAAGGCAAAAATGCTTCTTTTGAAAACATAAGCATGTTATTCTATTTCTTTCTAACATAGTCAAACTGATGACCATTTTAATGTATATTTCTCCTTCTAGCTATGTTGTGATCTCTGGTTATTTTCCTCAAGTTCACTGTCACTCGAAGAGGTGTTTACTTCTTACTTCTTTAAATTATTACACAGGTCTTTAGAGAAACATTCAAGGTCTATAGTGAAACATTCGATTGCCAGCTCCTTTCCTTACTTTTGCCCTTTCAAAGTGCCCTTTGAAATTATAAAAACCAAATAAAGAGAATCTAAAAATGAAAATTATCCCCATTCTAAAATGAGCTACAAAATACTTATTTTGCAATGAATTTAAAGTAATATACCCTCTTATTTGAGAAATCATTATTCATTTGGTTGAAAGAGCTTATTTCATGAGCTGTCTTGAAGATCTTGAGTCTACATCTCACATATATCACCATGTAACAAAACAGTCCATGTCATCTCATTATAGCATCTCAAATGTGGATTGAGCAGGTCTTACTTGTATTAAAAACCATCTTATTAATGATAGCCGAGCATGTATCAAACTAATAAGATGACCACTCGGCACTTAGTTCACCCTGGCAATTTAAACATGGGGTTAGAGAAATGCTACCAAATGCATTTCTTTTTCTTCTCACCATTCTTTTGTGAACATCTATTTCCACAGACATGAATGCTTTGGAGATGGTCAGACCTTACAATTGTACCCGTGTTTCAGTCCAGTAATTGCGCAGAATTTTTTTGTACATTAATTTTTCCATCACTAAGATTTGCCAAAACAATTGTTACTTCTAATTTTTGGTGTCTTTCATTAAGCAATTTCATTTTAATTTCATATTAAGAGCACTGCTCGTGAATGCCAAGCATTTAAACGTTAAAGTTTTTGCTTTCCAGCAGGAAGAATAAGGACTCTCAGCAGTCATTACTGTGACTTGAGTTTTGCCTTTTCTGTAGCCCTACTTTGTGAGACATTCAGTGACATTTTTTGGCAGAGGAGATCTGCAGGATTCCAATCATAACCAGGAGACCAATCATCATTTTTGGACAGTCTGAGGTGATGTCTAACAGCCAGGCAGGGATGGAGCCCTTGCCTTGCAGCTGCAGGACACTTGCAGAGATCACACATTATCCTCTGACCTCTTGCAGCACAAACTTGTGGTGGGAGCACAGTGCAAACAAATGTGAAATGGCTACAATGGCAAATTGGGCCATAATTGGCATAAAGACACATTTGGAAATATAAGCAGGCTTTTTCACAGTAAGGATTTCTAAGAGACAGTTTGCTTCCTGTTGCTTTTGTATCAGTCATGAGTTAATCCTGTGAGGAAGGGAGGGAGTTTGCAAAACAGTTTTACTGCCTGACAAGGCAAAAGATCATTGCAGCTCTGGAGACTGATCTCTTGACTGATCTCTTATCGGAAGTCTTCTCCAAACCTGTGCTAAGTTCAGTGGCCAAGCCCATAACACCCAAAAGTACTCAATTACCTAAACTGCTTGTGGCTACAGTCTTCTCTCTTAATTAGAGCCCAGTGTTCCCTTGTTCTCCTAAGGAGGTTCAGCGCTAGAACATATGCTTTTACAGCTGACCTAGCTCCACTCTAGCACAGGGAGCACCTGGGTGGCAAGGCTGTGTGTGCTGGTTCAGAGGTCCTTATGGTTTTCTCAAGGGAGATAAGTAGACTTGGTGTAGCATTTTTACACTTCTGGTAAGTTTGTAAAGGAAACAAGCTTGGTAACTCAAGAAGTAGCAGTGAATTTACAACTTTAAATGGCTGGACTAAATGCAGAAAGTTTAATAAATCAGATTTAATCTCTCCTAGTACTGATACAAGATCCAGGCCTCTGCTGAGGAAGCAGGTGCCTGTGTTAAGTTCATGTCTCAAGACAGCATTCAAGAGTGTGCCTGCAGTTCAGAGCCTGTGGGAGTGCTGCCTGGAACGAGGCCCAGTGGGACCTGGGCTGACTGTGGTCACTGGTCCTCCCGCGGGAGCTGCTGCTAGTCTGGCTGTCAGCAAGCCTTAACAAGGCAAAGTCCATCTGGTAATGCTGACAAGATGACCCTTGAGTCAATGACATCCAGATTCACTGGCGATGGGATGCTGCAGCTGCTTTTTGACAACTCCCCTAACACTCAGTTTTAAGAGACTTGTGTTACAACATGTGGTTACTCTGTAAAAATTTGGATCCACGGGTTGAAATAAATTTAAAACACTTTCTTTTCATTCTGAAAAACATACATAAATATATATATGTAGTTGAACATCTTGGGAACTGTCCATGCTGTACCCAACAGTACTGTTAGCAAGACAATGTTGCACACTGAGGGGTGAAAGCAGGGAATGTGTAAGCTGTATTAATACACTAAATCACTGGAAAGTATGAAAAAGGGGGAAATTATTTGATTGAAAAACTAATGGTTGAACCCAGCATAACCAGACAGATACTTAATTGCTTGCATGGATCATACACTGCCCATAATTGCCAGCTGGTGTCTTCAGATGTGTCTTGGATCTTCATATGCCTGGCATTTACACTGGAGTTTGTATTGGCATACAGTGGGATTGAGGTGTGGATGTGAGGGGGAAAGGAAAGAAAAGCAGAAATTGGTGTGTTTCTTGATACAAGCCTGCTGCTAACTGGGCTTTTTAAAGTAAAGTTAGGGGTAATCAAAACACTCTTAAGATGGGTCAAGGGTAGTTTTATTAGCTTTTCCCAAGAATGCCAGTGTTTTCTACAACCTGTAGACTCCATAGGAGCAAATTGTTTTGGACTAGGAATTGCTTCAGATTGTTGTTTCCTTTCTTTGAGTGCAAAACAAGAAAGAATTGGATGCCCTGAGTCTCTCTTGAGACCCATAGGTGAACCTTTCTATTAGAACTGTGTATTTCAGTGAACCAGAAATATTCACTGAAAAAATCTTTCAAGCTACTTTCTCTGTGATCGCAGAATCTATGGGTTTTGAAAAAACAAAGCCTCAAGGGAACAAGAGAGAGAAGCAAATTAGGAGTAGGGTTGTTTCCAATTAAACAAAAAAGAGAGAATTCACCACCCAAAGTACAAAAAATCCTAATAGGGGGTAGAGGTGAGGAATAATACCTGTGAGTGGTATATTGTGGTTATTTTTATTCAATATAAATTCCCTTTTTAAACTCGCTAGTTTTACTTTGTTTTTCAGTGTAGGACCTTTTCTTCCATGCCAGCCCCTTCTTAACTCAGGCCAATCTGAAAGGGCTGAGATATCCTCCATAGTAATTTCAGAGATGCAGGACTTCTTAGCAAACTCCATCCTTTAGAGCCTGGAAATTGCAGCTGGAAATCTCACGAAGATATGGAGCTCTTGTGGTATTTCTTTAGTGTTTCCCTTGGTCAGGCAAGTGACAGGAGCAAACACTTCTCACCACAAGCTGAAGGGAAGCTGTTCCCCACCCTGGAAAAAGCAAAATAGGCAGGAATGACTAAAAATGAGAAAAGCAAGGGAAATAAAGCTTAGATGGATTTCTATTATTGTGCTACTGATGTTTGAATCTCTTTACGTAGCTCTTAAGTTTGCAATTTTAAAAATTGAATTAATTTTTTTCCTTGCAGTTTTTTAATGATTGTTTCCCTGCTAATTTTGAAAGAATAAATCAAGCTGTATTTATTAGTAAAATTGCCCAGCCTTCTCACTGCTGAAACAAATAGCATAATTCTCTGCCTTTGACCTGGGAAGTATTTGTGGAGCCAGTTCCCAAGACTTCAAAAAAGAAGACTAAAGATAGTAAAAACATATGTCAACATCTTAGGCTTTCCTTCTACTACTTCATTGCTACTTCAGTGATCAAAAGGAGAAAAGTAATTGTTAATGTTTAATCTAGCTAATACTCTCGTGGCATTCCAGTTTGACTTAGCTCCACTAACTTTTCTTGCTTTGCCTGGGGTAGGCTGTTTTTTGCCTTGTATCTGTAGTCACAGAAAGAAGAATTATTTATTTTTTGTGATGAATCGCAATAAAGTGACACCAAAACAGGATGAGGTAGAGAATTTCATTAAGCTGGACATGTTAGAAATCAAATGATGACTTGAGAAAAGAGACCAAGCAAGAGTGAGCCAGAGTCCAGCTACAGAGCTTTGATTTTTATATTTCAAAAGCAGCTCCTCTTTCAAAAAAACACTAGCTGGGTTCAGCAAAACCATTGTTCTGGGAGGTATCTTCTAGTCTGGATTTGAATGCTTGGAGCTTATTTTGAAACACTGCTGCATTGTTTCTAATGGTGAGGTTATGATTGTTCTGGGCTAGGAAAATGCCTTGCGGTTGGGAAGCTTTGAATCGAAGAAAAAGAAAGCTCTCCCAGCTGAATGCTACGAGGGATGAGTCTGTGACACCAAAGTTGCCTCTGACCCCTGTGAAATCCAGGAAAGAGTGACTCAGGACGCAAAGCCGACTGTCAGTTGTGCATGGTATGATTCTGGGTGAGATGGCTTGTGTGTTGTCTCAGCAGGATTTTTGGGAGATGTTTGTTGAGATTCACTGGAACTTAATTTAGCATCATAAAAGCACAGTCCAAACTACCTTTCCAGACTGCCTTTGTGTTCAGGTTAGGGAATCTGGCACCTTTGAAGGGCAATCCCACACAGCTGGAATAGGGACCTGAGCAGGTCAAGGATGAACTGCTTTCCAGAGGATTTCTATTTCCCTGTCTGGAAGCAAAGCCTCGATAACCTGGAACAGGTTGTCCAGAGAAGCTGTGGATGCCCCATCCCTTGAAGTGTTTGAGGCCAGGTTGCATGGGACTGTGAGCAACCTGGTCTAGTGAGTAGCATCTCTACCCATGACAGATGGTTTGGAACTAGACGATCTTTAAGGTCTCTTTCAACCCAAACCCTTCTGTGATTCTATGATTCTGTGATAACCGACTTACTCAGGTAAGGACAAAATGCCTTTCCTTAATCTGCAGGTATCTCACTTAAGCGCAACTTAATAGTTTGCTTTTTTTTCAGGAGGGGGTTGTGCAAGCCAGTGTCTAAGATTTTTGAAAATCTAGACATAAGATAAAATTTTGACATGAGGTGCCTGCTATAGCAAACTCTCAATGGCCCCATTGATGCTATGTGCACATGGTGTGACGGCCAATCCAGGGAGAACTTGTTCTCTTCCTGATGCCAGAGTCAGCTCAGTCTTGTTGAAATATGGCAGTATCCTAGCACAGGAAAGGGTTCCTTTTCTCTGTGGAACGGGAAGACAGCAGAAATACATCAAGTTCTTTGGGTCTTCAAGGCTGCAAATGTTTAGAAATAGTGCCAGCTCTGTCCTCACTCTTTGGTTTGCTTTAGTATTCATCTGTTATCTCCTCCTCTTCTCTCCCTTCCCACCAACTTTCCCTGGAAGCATATCCAAGGCCACCAACTCTGATCCTCAGTGGTGGTGAGTGCACAGCACCACAGCCTGCACTGGGAGGGATGGATGCTCAGCACTGTTCAGGATTAGGGCCCTGCCTTGAAACAGCCTCTCAACTGCAGCATTTACTCTGCCGCTTTAGTTGCTGGACTGCAAAAGTACTTAAAGTGTTTTCATCAAGATGAAATGTATAGGCAGCACAGGGAGGGAGTGCCTGTGCTCTCACATCGGATTAGGATAATAACCCTGTACACTGTTGAGCTATTTAGTGTGCTTGTGGAGCTTATGATGTTAACTAGAAGCCCAGACAGCAAAACCCCAAGATTACATTTTGCACTTTAGCTAAGTATTTAATCAGAAATGTTAATAATCTCTTGATTAAGCAGTTTAACAGCAGATTAGGTCTAACAATAGGGCTTTTGCAGGCACAATCCTATCATAACTATAGCTGCAAGACTTGTGACTGGGGGAAAAACATTTCTTATTAACCCCTCAGCAAAACTATAGATGAGCTCACCTTTAGTGCTGTTACAAAGTATTTTGTTTTGAAACTATCTTAAATGACCATGATTTTGAATGTGCAGTGCCCAGAAAGCTGAGGAATCTGCTCTCCAACTGGGTTCCCACATGTATTCATTAAGAACAATAACTTTTATATATTGACAGAGTTTTGTCCGAGGGAGTAGAAAGTGATGAGTACAGACACAATGATCATCAGTTTATGTAGCATCTTGCAGTTCTGTATGTTCTTAAAAAGTTGAAAAAGTCTATGTCTCACTTGCCAGGCAGGAATCAGAACTGCTTTACCACTCACAGTCAGGAAAGTCTCAATTGTTACTCAGAGTCCTCAGCTTGGAGATGTACTGCTGTGGGGAGGGAAGAAAATGCTGCTATAGGATGTGCATTGATGTGTATATCCTGAAACACCCACAAATTTCCACTCAGCACCAGTAAATCTTCAGTGACAGCTCGGTGTGCCAATGTGGGACATCTGGAAAAGAGCAAGGAGAACGATATGAAGTCTAAAAAAATTAGCTAGATGAAAGATTGAATCAGTTAGTGTTACTCAGCCTCAAGAAGAGAAGAACTGGGTAACGGGAAGAGGAAATAATCTGTTCTCTGTGCCTGTGCTGTATCAGACATACAGTAAACCTGAATTACAGCAAGGGAGACACAGCACAGATGTTGCAGAACTTCTTCAAAACCACAGAAGCCATGTCTAGGATGGAGTTAGCTGGCTGTCAGGTGTCAGTTTTTCCTGACTTGAACTGAAGGGTGGACTAAGTGAGTGCTCATGAGCAAGGCTTGTGGCACTGAGCAGGTGCCTCTGTCCCCATGCTGCTCTCACTGCATAGTCTAAAAAACCAGCCGGGACTCACAGATCACTCTGATGAAATCAAGCAAAAAAGAAGTAGAAAGAAAAACATATGCCTTAGAAAATCCTAGAAGTCACTGACTCTTATAGTATTTAACAGGCAACAGACCTAGATGTCAGACAAATTAGGCATACTATGGTTCTGTGATCCTTTTCCCAGAATGCATCAATAACCCATTAAGAACCACTTCAGAATAGTGGAAGGAAAGAAAAAAAGAAAAAAGGTATTTTTAAAAAGGAAACAACTTTCAAGTTACTTCTTTTACAGAACAGAGGTTGCGCATATGCCTCAGAATTTTTCCTATATCCATTCAGGGCTGAAACAAATGACCTACTTTTTAGGTGGGCACAAGTTTTTCTCCATGCTATCTGACCTCAATCCTCTATGACCTTTTGAACTTGTAGTTATGTGTCACATTTGGTGTGCTCCTTGACATTCTTTTTTTTCCATATTTAAAAAAGTGAGGGGGAAGTAATGCTAGCTAATGCCCTCGTTATAATGATCAAGAGACAGACAAACTTCATTAATAGATGGGCATCAGATTCATTTGCTGTCAGCATGCATGAGAGAAAAGATTTAATATTTCAAACCTTTAAGCTCTGCAAGAGAATGTGTCATTAAAACATGGTTCACTGATCATGGAGTGCTTGGAGCACTGTAGGAGGACTGTGGGTGTTTTAGACTATAGAGAATTGTCTGATATTATTAGTTTAAGCAGGCCAACACTTACTGTGACTTGAACTGTTAACGCTTCCTTTTCTCTTTGTTTCCCTGTCCTGTTCTTCCTCCAGCATCGTTAGTGGCAAAACAGGAGACCAGAAGCTATAACCTGCTCCCTGTCTTTGGGCATTAATCAGTTTAGGGTAACAAATTTAGAAATTTATCTGAAAATAAAGGAGCAAGCAAGAGCTATTGACTTTAATTCCTTACCTAGCTGCTGCTTTTGAGCTAACACCCAGCTTGGCTGTTGCTCGTTAAACAGCAGTGCAAAAAGCCACACCAGATGATAAAAAAGAAATCTTATTATGTGGACAGGTCTTCAGCAAGTGGTCTAGTGATTTAGTTGGAGTGTTGTGCCTTGATGTGGCTAAAAGGAAAATAATGAAGCCAAGCAGGGGGTCAAGAGCAACGCGAAACAGTGATTAAAGTTGTTTATATCTCTTTGTTGGCATGGATACAATCAAATAAGCTCATTAGACATTTTGAATTGCAGAAACATAGCCCAGAAAGCAGCCTGAAATAATATCTGCTATTGCCCTTGTGCAGAGTTTCCCTCTGGGCTGTGCCAGCTAGCTTTAGCCTTCTGATGGGTGATATGTTCTTTCAAAGGAATAAATGAAGTGAATGCAGATACGTTCAAAGATTTTTAAAGAATTCAGAGTGGATATGAATCTGATGTTAAATAAAACATATGCCAGATGTTAAGATATTAGAGGAAAAATACTGACGATTACCTTTAGGAAAAGTTAGTTGTTTTAAATGGGGCCTTTTCAAGGTAACCTGATGAAATGAGATCTTCCCCAAGCTCACTTGTATATGCTGAACTACTTCCACCCCACTGGCAACTTTGCCCTTAAGGGGGGCTAAATTAAACAAAACTCACTGCTAATGTAGTCATTGTCAAAGGTTTGCAAAGTCTAACCCAGGACTGCTGAAATACAGAGGGAGGAGAAAGTGGTGTTCCTGTGCTTCTTAGCTGAGCTTTGAAAGCAGAAGGCTTTTGAACTATATCATCTAATTGCACTGTAAATTTTGTGCCCCTCTTAATTATGCTTCCTCCTCTGTCCTTTGTGTGCTCTGTGTGTAGGACTGAATCTAATTTGTGACTGGTTTTGGAGAGCTGATGAGACTTTTGCCAGCAGTCATGTAAATGAATAACTTCAAGGTTAAGCTATTGATTGCAAGGACCATAAAGCTCAAACAGTGTGTTCATTTATACTGAGCCTCTCTAAGCACTAGACTGGGGATTTTGCTGTGTGTTTCCTTTAACAGTAGATGAAGGACAACACGAATACCAGAGATGGTTGCAAACTGTACAGTCAGACATCGTGGTGAAAGATGGTTTTTGTTTGAAGAAGAGCAAGGGGATGTAAGGATGGAATCCAGGTATGCTGGATTCTAATGCATGTGGCTATATTCATGTCTGAGGAAAACCAAGATACCTGTTGAGTTTTCCACAGTGAAGTCTGGGACTCTCTGCAAGTTGTTCAGACATCTGTAAGTGTCCACAGCACTTTGGGAAGGGGAACCTTTAGCTCACTGCTTTTTGACAGTGAGCAGGTTTACCTGCTCTACTTCCTACCCATACCTCTGCTCCATACAGCACTTGTACAAGGCTGATGGATTCACACTTTGCCTCCAAATGTGTGGGCCATTTTCTGGTAACCAGTGAGGCCCAGCCAGCAGGTGCTGTGGTCAGGAAGGTGTTCACCTGCTGGGACCTGGTGCTCAGAGCAGCCTGTTCCTGAAACAGTCTCCAGGCTCATTCCAGTCTCGTGACTGGACCTACTGCATGTTCAGGAGAGTGGATAGCATAGAGATATAGAAAATTGGAATGTGCTTTCCCAGGAGTGGGGTGAGGAGCTAGGGGAGCTGTGGAGGGCCCAGAGCAGCTCCCTCTTTTCCTCTCTTCTGTGAGATATGAACCTCTTTAGCAGCAGCAGTGTGGTATAATTCTGACTCTGTCTGAGAAGCTGGATGTGGAAAAAAAGCAGTGCAGTAACTCACCCACTTGTAACTCCAACCTGTGACTAGCTGGAGTTGTAAACGTAGGTCTTTGCTAGGCACAAAACACGTTCATTGAATAAGGAATGAAAAAGCCCCGTCTTGGTACAAGACTTCCAAACAAGGAATATGGGAGAAGAGTGAAATATCTAGGTTTGGCTGCCTCTGTAGATGGGTCTTCTGCAGAATTGTGGAATAGGTACTTTGTCCCGATGAAGCCAAGGATGTCTCACTTTGGTTGAGTTGAATCTGTGCTCCAGACAAGGATTGGGGAAGATGTTGTAGCGGTCATTCTCCTAAAATGCACCAGTGACCCACTCTCATGTCTTGCAGAAGCTTTCTGATGGCAGAAGCAGGGACAGACAGCCCAATTGAAAAAAATGTACAGTTTGGATAGAGATATGGGCTGGGAAGGCCTTGGAAACCAAATCTAAGCCTATGAGTGTGCCAGTTAATTCAGAATCTTTTTTCAGAACTTGTTTCCCCACCGTAGCTCATCTTGGATTTTCCTATACTTGACAGTGTGGCTAATGTGGTCACAGATTTTATATGCCAGTGCAAGGGGAAGTATTTAATGCCTCAGCAGCCGAGTAGGGATCTGCTGGTGGTGAGCAGGGCGGTGGTGTCATGGATGCGATGTGGAAGTGCGCTGAGCACAAACAAGGTAGCTGTGTTGGACACTGCAGAAGTAAAAGGGACCAGAAATGGGGAAATAGGAGGATTGTGGGACACTCAGGGTAAACAGCATATGGAAACTGCTGTACCAAGACAGCTTTGCTTTGATATGTACTCCTTGTATAATTACCATGTTAATTAGCTGACAGGACAGTGTTGTGGTGGAGAAGTGAAATGAAAATGTCATTGGTATCACTGGGAGAGCAACTGAGGAAGGGACAGGGCGGCCAGGGAGGATGGAGATGCTGCATGTGGCCCCAGCAGAGTGCCTGGAAAAGACCATACCCAAAAGCGACAGCCCAGAGACATGGAATTGTCTCTGAGCAGAAGTGCCAGCAGTGGGGACTCAGACTCTGCCCTGCTCATTGATGGCTGGGCTGGGGTGTAAGAGTCTGCCATAAACCAGAGTCCACCCAGTCTCTTCGTGAGCATACCTAGGAAATCCTTCATCCAGAAATCAGGGCTGTATGAGGGATGAGCGGGAAGAATCATGGCAATGAAACACACTATCCAGATCGGAGTTCCCTAGAGAAAGTGAAACCTTCTGCCACAGCAAAGGGACTGTTACCCACCCTGAGTGGCATCAGCAACAGTCAGGCAGCACTGCTGCAGCAGCAGACTGGCCCCATGGTCCCTCAGGGATGATGCATCTCTTTCTTCATCAGCATCACAAGCTTTCCAGGCTCAGGTCAGAGGCAAGAAAATGGTCAACCTGCTTACAGAAAGTTTTCAGCCAGCCTTGCTACCCCCCGGAGCAAAGAGGTGCCCTGGAGCATTCCCTGCCCTGGAACTGAGGGCTGGGCTGACTTGGCAGTGCCACTGCATTGCACAAGTCCCATCCCTGCACTTACCACCCTTTACCTTTGTGCACCCGCATCAGAACATATCCTACCTACTTTGTTCTCCCCTCCAGCTGGGAATAAGTATCCCCCACTTTTCTGACTATTTCTTTGTACCCATAGTTATTATTAGAAGTATATCTGATTCTTGCCAGAAATAAAAGTAATTACAAGCTTCAGGCTGGCACCTTTCTGTCTACCTCCTGCAAATATTTAAATCAGGATTTTGTTACTGACTGCTTTTGGTAATTAGTTGTTCAGTAGTATTTTTCCACTGCCCACACATAGCTGTAGATTGTGAAGACCAGACCAGACCTCCAAGCCTACCTCCCCTCCCCTCCCCTCCCCTCCCCTCCCCTCCCCTCCCCTCCCCTCCCCTCCCCTCCCCTCCCCTCCCTTCCCCTCCCCTTGTACTTTTAAACTTTCTTTGAGAACAAGTTTTATATGACTTTTTCATAAAATAGAATCACAGAGTCATTTAGGTTGGAAAAGACCTTTAAGATCATTCAGTCCAACCATTAACCCAGCACTGTCAAATCCACCCATAAACCATGTCCCTAAGCACCACACCTGACAGCCTCTAGCTGAAAAAGCTTTTTGGCCAGGGATTAATGGATAAACAATCAGTGGAAGAGATTTTTATATATGCATGTCTAAAATAGGTTTCCAGCTGTCTGCTTTACTTTCTGATCTGAAGCAGTCCATGTTCCTCAGGCCAGCACTGATACAACAAAAGGATGGATGGCAGCCTGACTGCTACCTGTGGTGCTGTCTCCCCCAAAATTGAGAAGCATTTCTGAAGGCTCTCCTTCGACTCTGCTCCACCATTCTCTGATCTTGAGGAAAAGGCACCCTTTGTATTTTTTACAAAGGTTTGGCTTTGACCATGTAATCATGGATTGATTTTTGATCTTGCTTCTGGGTGACACAGACCTTCTTCTCATGTGCTGATTCTTTGCTGTTGAAAGCTTCATGGGGGCATAATTACGCTGTGCAAGGCCCACAGTGGGTTCTAGCTCTCCCTGACACTGGTTATGGTCTTTCAGAAACCTGTGCTGCAGAATTTGCTTTCTAGATTACAGAGAGTGAAGGAGATGTGGATGTTGCCCATGCTCCCTTGTCCAGCATGGACACTAGACTGGGGACCTGGGCTCCTTGCCTTATATTTACCTACAGCAAAGCTGCACCTTGTGTGATAAACATGCAAACTGCAACTTTATTCCTGCTTGGTGATCCAAAATGCCAGACACGGCAGCCATAGAAAAGTGGAGCACTGAACATGACCTTGCCACAAGCATTAGTCTCATCCCACATACCTGAACATGACATGATTAATGACAGCTCCACTTCCTAATCACTGTATTTCTTAGCTTGCTGACTCTTACACTGGAATACAGAGATTTTACAAGTGTTAGACTTTATATCTCTCATCCCCCACGTCAGAGGAAAAAGCATTAAAAAAAATCATCCTACAGATCTCCAAGAAGATGTGAATAACATAGCTTGGCAGCAAAGCACTTCATGAAATGAAAGCTCTGAGAAATCTTGCCAACTCCTGAGTTATTTCTAACTTGGTTTCCATCACAGTGTGGAAAGGGCTTTGGCAAGGCAGCTCTCAACAGGAGCTGAATTCAACAGGCAGAGGCTGCCAGGCAGTGACAGTGGGTCACTCAGCACCCTCAGAGCAGAGCTCAAGTGTGGTACATGGAGCCAGCCCAATGCCAACTGTGGAGAGATGAATGGGCTGTAGGTGCAGTGCAAGAAAGGGCAGGTGGGACAGAACAACTGGACAAAGTTAACTAGATTTCCAGTCTTCCCAGGTGCCTGCTGGTCTCTTCCATGTTTTTACGCAACTGCTCTTGGTCTCACTTTCCAGGAAGCCACCAACAGCCGGCATAATAGTGTATATAAAGTTTTGAAGTACTCGTAGGAAGGAATGGGGAAGAGAAAAGTTTGGAAATCCTTAGAGTTCTAGTAGAGTTGTCATGGATGGTATATTTATGCAAACACTTTTATATTTGCTTAAGAAAATCTGTTTTTCCTCTGAATGGCCACAAAAGGAATTATTAATGGTAAAAGTCCAAGGAAGCTGTGTAACTTCCAAATGCTTTCCTAATGATCTCTAATGGGCAGTGTGCACTTTCCAGACTCTAGTTAACCTCACCAGGATAGGAAATGCAATAAAATTATAATTTTAAGTCCTGTAGTTCATTAAGATATAAAAGCTTTTGTTTTAATTTTGGCGTTTCAGGGTGCAATTGAGACTACAAAATGAAACTTTTCAAAGCACAGAAGCTGGAAAAGCTGCTGGGGAAACAAATACACTGTTTATATCATCTAATAGTACCATTTTTCCACACTGTATAAATTTATTTTTCCTTCTGATGTCCTTGCTCTGAAACTCACAGGTCTTATATTTGTCTCCTTGTACAGTATGTGAGCTGTAATTAACAACACAGATGTATTTGAATCATTATTTAAAATATTCTGCTTTTTGTGAAAGGAGCCTGAAAACAGCATCTGTCATCTGGGCATATTGATCTTGTTTTACTGTGTCTCACATTAAGGCTCTGTTATCTTTGATAAATTTTGCAGCTCTCACATGCATGTGTCTGTTCACTCTGCTGAGCCTGGGAAGCTGACAGAGCTTTGCTTCTACAGTGTGGTTAACTTTTCACTTCAGTTTGGAACCTCATCTGATCCTGTCCTGTGCTGCCTAAACCTGCTCAGGGACACTGGGTTCTTCCATGACCCAGGGTCCTGCTGGCATCCTGTGGTGCTTGTCTTCCTTGTTACTGCTCAAAGCACATTGACCATCTGGACAACTCAATTAAAGAGCAAGCTTGAAAAAGCTACTAAATGCACACAGGAACACTCCATCCCCATTTGTAAAATGCTGTGCTGGCACTTGTGTGGCCAGGGAACAGCAACAGGCTTGTCCTGCTGCTCCAGCCTGTGAGCACTAGTCCCTGGGGAGTGAGGAGACATGACACTGGCAGCCCTGGGACACGATCTGCTGTGAAGCAATTTCTTCTCTGCAGCAGAACAAGTGACCGATGTGTACACTGACCAGTCTTGAATTTCAGCTATCAACTGACTTCACTGAACTGCTTGCAAAGGATACAGCGGCCAAGAATTACTCATGGAAATAATTCCACAATCATCTTTGAATAAGCAATAACTATAGGAACACTGTAAGCTGTTCAAACAACTCAGAAAAAGGGCCTTATGACATGCTATCAACTCAGTTCCAAACATACATAAAGAATGGGACAGCCTCATGCTGCTCTTTTCTGAAGTGCTCTTTCTCTCCCATCTAACTACTGCTGTCCTCTTAACCAAACCATATGTTTGTGTGTGCAGCACTAATGCCCCTGAGTTTGAAGTCACCAACTTGCACAGCAGGGCCAAACTAAATGCAGGAGCATTTCCTGGGGATGGCAGCTGAGCTCACAATCTCGTGCTGTGCTCTGCATGGCTGCAGTACTTAGCAGAAGCACTGAATGACCTTGCCAACACCAAGACACCTTAGCTGTCTTCAGAAATAGTAGCCACTACTCTGGATGGTGGGGCAGATGCCAGCTGAGATTGAGCAAAGAAAACTTCATGTCTGCACCTGTAAGGCTGTCTATTGTTTTGCCCTTTGCTGTCTTTCAGCCCCATTTCATTTCCTGAAATCCCGCACCACCATTACCATGTTTTCTCCTTGTATCCTTTTTATGCATGATTCTCTATGATCATGCTCACCCTGGTAATCTCTCAGACATTGCCTGGCAAAACCACAAAGTATCTCCTTGTCACCTGCTTCAAATCCTCCCTCCTCACGGACATTGTAGGGGAAGCCTCATACTGGTAGGCTGGTAAGGACACCTTCCTCTTAGAGCTAAGCAAGTCTGCCTGATCTAGCTGTTGCATTTCACCACATTCCCCTAAACATCACAGAGCTGCCCCTATGTGGGGAGAGGGCTGTGTAATCCCAAAAGCTCTGCTAGTTTCTTGGGAAGCCCTCTAGGGAAATACCCCAGTGGTCTTCTGTGATGGTGTGTTTATCTTGGTGTGCAGCTCAGGACATGTTTAGACTAGGTTAAAAATTGTTTTAACTTGTATGGGGGAAATCCCTATTTGGGCCAGCTTTTGGGGAACGCTAACCCTGAAGTTACCTCACACCAGGAATAAAACAGTTAGAGGCTGAGTGAAAACTGAAGTATTCTTGTTAAGTATGTCTAAATCCATTTGCCAGGCCTGTACACCATCAGATGCTGTAGTATCCTGAGATTTAGTTTCGAGTGCCCCCTTTCCCCTCTTAAATGTCATATAATCTATACAAGACAAGAGGTACTATTATGAGGGTGGTTTGACCTGCAGCATTAAAACACAGATCTTAGCTGAGGAATTTCTGTATGAAGCCTACAACCTCTGGCTGAACTGGAATGTGTCTTTCAGAAAGGAATCCAGGCTTTTGCTTTAAGACCCCCCAGCCCACACAGTCCACATCCGCTGTAGGTACGTCGTTGAAATACTCAGCTGTACACTTTCTGGTTTATGTGTTTAAAAACAAAAGCCACGAAATATATTTTTGGCCAGATTCCTGTGGGGGACTTCAGTACCCAAAGTGCCAGTTATATTCTTAAGACCTGCATGTGCTGGTGTTTCCAGAGTAGCGATCCATTGCTTCCTAAAATTGTCAGTGTTTACAGTTTTTACTTGTAGAGAAGGTCCATACAGATGTGCCCTCTTATCATAAGCAACAGGCTGTTCAGACTTATGTCCAAACTCTGGTAGTTCTGTGTACCATGTGTTTACCTGCCTGTCCTGTCTCTGGAGTTGATTGTAACATGCATGATCATACAACGTAGAGACCCTCCTTCTTCCTTCCTGATGGCTGGTAACTTTTTAATGTCCCCATTGGGAGTGTGGCAGACCAGGCTGAAGCTCCTCTCCTGCCTCACTTGGAGTAGAAGTTTGAGTTATGATCTCTTAGATATGCCCTAACCACAGGATTTTCAGATGCTCCCATAACTCTTTCTGGTTGAGCATTCATGGGCCAGAAGGTGTTAGGAATTCCCCTAATATTCAGCTACTTCATACAAAGTACAGCTGGTTAACTGGGGGAGAATGAGTTGCATATTGCAGAACACTACATCACCTCAGTGAACCTAATCCTACTTTCAACCTGAATTTGAACCAAATTCCAGCTACTGCCTTTCATCATATTTCTGATGTCCAGATTAAAGAACAATTAACTGCTTTCTTTTAACCTCATGTAAGTAGCTGGTCTGCAGTTCTCTGGTTGCTTTAATCTGACAAGCACAAGTCAGAGCTCCCTGTTCTTCAGACCTGATGGCTGTTCTGCGGTGCCTCGGCACCGGTGTAGTGGGTTTTGCAGTGAACTGATCTGCATCATGAATGTTGTGAACATCAGCAAAAGATTGTGACTCAGCCAGACTGGTTCTCTGCTCACTCATAATACAGTGTAAAATGGCAGAGGTGAGGGGAAGACCCAGAGGAGCAGGGAGGAGAGGGGAGTGAAGGTCTGGTCTGCCCCTTTGAGTGGCAGTCAAGATCCCTCTTGATGGCTGATGGCAGATTTGTCTTCCTCACAGAACCTTTTATTTATTTCTTTTCTGCTCTCCCACCTGTATCTATCAATACCACAGACCTTTGGAAGATATTTCTGAAAAGGCCGTATCTGAGGGTATGGTGGTTTGGGGATGGGTAGAAAGAGAGTTCTGCTGTGAAATTCAAATTTGTTGAAACCTTACATTTTCTAGAGTTGTTCCCATCTTCCCAAAACCTTTTCAGTGGGAACATTGATAATCTCTAATAATGTCCCTGTGGGACAGGGAAGAATATCCTGCCTGTCTGTAGTTAAGATGGCCCATGTCACATGATTCACATCCATGAAGGAGAAGAATATCTCCTTCAGGAGTTTGTGCAGGCTATAGAAAAGAGAAGTATTTGTTGCTTTTATAGAGTTATGCTGCAGCACTACTCTGAAGGGCTCTAGGTAAACTTTTAGTGAACCTGTGGCATAAGTCCTCCTTCCCTGCAGTCCAAATCCATGGTGCAAATCTGCAGAGACAAGAGGAAGTGGTTAAAAGTTTCAGGGGATTGATCTCGTATCTGCTCCAAACAAAAGGCATGCTCACACTGTTGCCCCTGGTTAAGAGCCTTCCAGTTATGGCTTGTGTGACAGCCTGGTGAGTTGATGCAATGTGCCATCTGCTAGGAAACCAACTCAGCAGAAGGATGGAATAGTTTTCTGCTAGTATAGTAAGCTGAACTGGTCCTGCTGTGATCTAATCAGTGCTGCAGAGGGTAGAGGGGGAACAGGAGTAGATGAGGGAGGAGGAGTGGTTGCAGGAGGGGGCTCAGATGAGCTGACTCTGGGGTTAGCCAGACATGGAGATTGTGTATCTGACAAAGCCCGTGGAGTGGCCTTGATTCTTGGTTTTGCAAAGGGATGGCATATTCTAGAATAACTTACTGGCTGCAAGAGACAAACACAGCCCCTGTCTGGGCTTTGTTTTCCAATTTATCACTGAAGCTCTGTTGGAAATGACAGACACACAATTGTACTTGGATCACAAAGAGGAAATTCTTGAGTAACATAACCAACTGGTGCTCATGAAGGTGCTTTGTAAACTTACATCATGTAAGAAGTTGAGAAGGTGCAGCCCAGTAACTTCAGTAGGAATTAGTTTTCTTTTGGAATATTCTGGGAAAGGATAATTCTGATTTATGACCAGTTGGTTATACTTCCTCTTTTAGAATAATCACTTTGGGTGTCTGCACATAGTTCAGATTCCAACATTAAGCAATGAATACTTTGGTAATTTTTTAATTCCACCCTAGTGAGGTGGACTTTTCTGTTAGTCACCTCTTACTCACAAATCAATTCCTCTTCTTGATAAAATCATCAAACCAGCTACATCTAGTGCCAGCTATATCTGAACTTTATTAGGTCACCCAAAGCAGTGAATAATAAAGTTAGAGAGATGGGTTTAGCTGGGACCACATGCTAGTTTAAATCCAGAGTAAGACTCTGCAAGTCTTTGCAGTGGAACTATAAATCCCTGGACATAGCATGGAAGTGCTAATGGGCCCTCAGATTCAGTGCCACTACCAGGCAATAATATCCATAATAGCAACTAACAAAGATACAACCAACGGAGCTCTTCAGGGTTCAGCAACTGCTCCCAGGCTTGGAGCAGAGCTCATTTATTTTCTTCTCTTCATTCCACTAGAGCAGCTCCAAGCCCTGACAGCACATGGGGATAATTGAAGCAAGAGTGCTCAACCCTGACTGCCCAATCTTCTCATAAAACAATCCCAGGATTGTTCTGGGGACCGTTGGCACAACAAACCTTGCACTGCAAATTTTGCTCCATAATTAGCAAGCAGTTGCTGTCATGCCTGTCAGATGGGTTTATGTGATGATGTGAATAGAACAACAATTGACTGTCTTCCCTTGCAACCAAGGAGAAGAAACTGCTTTGAGTAAAGCTGACAATTATGTAAAAGGAACTAAATGAATTTGGCTTATGGTTCACACTTACCCCTCACAGATGGAAGGCAGGACCTCTGAGGCCTGTTTCTGAGTCCTTGCCCCTTTGTACCTGACTAGTCACTGGCTAAGTGCCTAATGAGGCTCAGAGGAAACAAAACCAGTACTGAGGGTTTTTTATTGTCTTTCTTTTCTTTATAGAGCAGGGAATTACCATGTGGTTCGCATCCAAGTTCAAAATCTGATCTTATCACCCAAAGCTGATGACAGACACAACTGTGCTTTCACAAAAACAGAAAGACTAGTGATACCATGAGTTGGACAACAAAGATAGGTAGAAAACTGAAGAAGCTTTGAAAATTTTAGATACTCCATTTATACATGTGCCTTCTCAAGCTATCTATACACAAGGCAGTCATCTTAGGTTTTTCCCACCCACCCACTGATTGTAGTGGTGGAAGCAGTAATGTTGAGGGGAGTCCAGGTATCTGCCTACATCTTACCACTAATCATTCTTAATCTCATCTAGGACAAGTCTCATGAGGAATATAGAAACTCTGATTCTCCGTGGGCAGTAACAGCTGGAGCTGTTGCTGGAATTTATAGAAAGGCAGGCTTGGAGAATAAGAAATCCTAGATATTAATACATATTGATTCTGGTCTTGTTGCAGTAGGAGAGCACTTAAGATCAGGGATGAACAAAGTGGGCTACTCTTTGCATTCAAAGTGGGAATTTTTCTTTTGTTCCGAAATGTGCAGGATATTTCTCAGGAACTGGTATCCCAGTATAGTATGACACATGGGAGTATGGTCTGTGTTGAACAGCAGGCAGAAAGATGTTTTAGTGTGCTCATGACACACAGAATTGCCTGCGGACCGAAAAACTCCTATCAACCAAGTAGCTCCTCTGAGCACCCCAGACTCACCAGGGGTAGGTAAAACACTGCTGCCCAGGGACCTCAGTGAAACCTGATGTGCTGGAAGCAGACTGAAGTGATTCAACTGGAAAGGCAGACTTTGGGATGTGTAAAAGGAATAAGCTGGGGATGTGGGGTGAAGCACGGAGATGCAAGAGCTGCCTTTCCTTTGCTGCCACCCAATTCTACACTTTTGAATAGCCCTGGCTGGACAGGATGCTTAAATGAGTCATCAGACTGCTTCACTGGTCTTCTCTCTCTGGTGCAAGAGAGGTGTAGAGAAAATTCAGGCACCTGCATGTGGCATCCCAGCTCTTGCTGCCCTTTGGCTCTCCACTCCAACACTCCTCATGGTAAATGCTTCCCTTTCTCAGGATCTTCCTAACTCCTGAGTTGCCTGCTGCTCTATCTCGTTACAGCTTTATCCTTCTCTGTTGGGAAGCCTTGTCTAATATATCATTTAAAAGTCACTCAATTTGCCACCAGATAGTGAATTTCTAGATGAGGATAGCACTGAAACCTGCCAGTGCTAATCTTACTAATCTTGTGAATCTTTTTCCTCCTTTTGCATTCATTGGAAAGGTGGTATGAAGAGAGATCCCACCTGTGTCTAATGGACTGGTAAGGGTTGCAAACATAATCCACCAAATAAAGACCTCACATACCTATGGACATGTAATCTTGTCCTCTTCTTATACACCTTCCTTCTTATGTGTCTCTGTGGACTTATGCTCTAAAACTGACTAAAACTGAACACATGTCCGAACACATCAAATCTGTAAGAAAAGTCTTTGAAACTCCTGTTTACAAAAACCCAGTAAAATCTAGGCACAAATATGCATGCAAAATCCCAGTGCTTTCAGTGCACAATTCAGTTCTCTCCTTTTCAGCTGTATCTGTCTCTTTCAAAATGACACAACCTTTTTCTAACTGTAAAATTAGCTCATTTATAAGTTGCAGTTTTCAAAACTGGCTGTAGATCTTGTAGCTGAAACTGTGCCAAATGCTGAAGGGTTTGGCTTTTTTAAACTGTAAGTGTTTGAAAAAGAGAGAGAAGAGAGGATTGTACTTGAGAAATATTTTCATGTAGTGCAAAAAAACAGCTGGCAGACTTGGGCAACTCTGTTCGGTGACTTCATAGAAGCTTTTACCAGAAACTTTCATAAAAGGAAAACCCAAGAGGACCTGGGGAAGGAGGGGGAGCTACAAATGCTGTTTGTCTCTCCTGATAGTGATAGCTAATACATATCAGCTCCCCTGAGGTACCAATACAGTGAAGACAAGACACATTAGTTTTACCATGGAGTAAATTCAGCTGAGAGGTTTATGGCTGACCCATCAAATTTATGTCATGATAAAATGAAAGTGCTTTTATTTTCCCTGTTTGCTTTAACTTTGTTAACAAGTTTTAGTTATCCCAAGACCGAAAAAAAAAAAAGCAGCTTTAGCACTAAAGTCAAGCCAGAGGGTCCCACTAAAATCGCTGGAGAATAGACTGTGACACCGTCTTTACCTTCTTTTCCAAATGCATTATTTATATGAATGTTGTAGCAATTATGTGATTATATGGAAGTTAATGCACAACAATAAACCAAAGGACGATCAAAGAAATGCTAATGGCTGGGAATGTTTTTTGTTTAAATTGTGGATACACATTTCTTTTTATTTTTTCCTTGAGGGCTACAAGAACAGAAAATTTGCAAACCTAATAGAAGAGTCTTCAAATGTCAAATCTTTGCGTACAGAAAATGAAATCCATGTTCCTGTTTCTGTTTCTCTCACACCTCCTTTGAAATATGAACAGCTTCAGAAAATGGACTCATTTGTTTCACCTTTTTCTTTTGGCCTGAATAGTTATGTGAAGCATAACAAGAGTGACTACATGGCTCTGGGGTAAGGGCCAAGGGTCCAAGGACCAGGTGGGTTTCTCCTTAATCCTGCCACAGAGGGTGACGGGCTTGAGGAGAGTTTAGCAGATCATGGAGGTCAGATGATGTTGGAAACAGGGATTTGGCTTATACAGCCATGGGACTGAGAATTGAGGACTGCTAGGAGGAGCTGAGATGCACCTGACCAAGCAGGGCACAACATTTTTACCAATAGGCTGACCAACCTGAGGAGACATTCAAACAGTGAATGACAGAAAAGGGAGATGGCAACTCACAAAGAAGTGCCAGGCCACAATGGCAAGGAAAGGGCACAGGGTGGACTGGAGAGGGAAGACCTCGAAGCAAACAAACAAGACAGAGATGAGTTCACCACTGACATAGACACACAGGTAAGGAAGAAGAGTCTGGGAGAGGTGGTTTATTTGCAAGACTCATCTCCTTCAACCTCAAGAACAGCCAAGCTTGTGAATGTTAACAGCCTGGAGAAACGGCCTTATGGGAACCTGGGTCAGGGCAATCCTGAACATGGATACAGGTAGGGCAATGAGTGGATTGAAAGCAGGCTTGTGGAGAAGAATTTGGGCATGTTGGTGGATAAAACACTGAGTAAGACCCACAAATGTGTCTTGCAGACCAGAAAGCCAACCATATCCAGCTGCATCAAAAGAAGTGTGACCAGTAGGTCACGAGAGGTGAATCTCCCTCTCCACTCTGCTCTGGTGAAACCCCACCTGGAGTACTGCTACTCTTTTACTGTAGGGGTGGTTAAAGGAAGAATGGAATTTGATGTAGCACAGATTTACGAGATGCTTTTAGCTATGTTCTGCAGCATAGCTGTACAAAATCTTTCTGTTGATGCTCAATAGAATGTAATTTTCAGAAGTTTTAATTCAGTCTAAGCTAGGACTTCCAACAGTGCAAGCTGTCACTAGCAGAGTTACATTCTTAATAATCATGAATGCTTATTTGATCTGCTGAAAATTAATAAAAATTAAGCAGTATTCTCACAATAAAAGATTTTTTTTAAACTTCAGGATTGAATATATGTTTTACCAAGGGAAAGTATGAATTATTAATTCAAAAGTTTCAAAACTTTAAAATTTCCTTCAAAGTGCTTGATAGTCTGAAAAACACCATGAAGAATTAAATGGTTATTGTGCAAGACTGTCTTCTCAAAAAGAAGCAATACTCATGGAGTGCTAAAGGAAGCAATGGCACAATGGTAAATCACTGCCCAAATGGAAAGAGTCCAATCATGTATCTCTAACTCTTAAAAGCAGGTGCAAAGACCTTCATTTTACTTGCTTAAGTTAGTCAGTGATGCTATGGCCTATTCAGTTACCAGATGAGATTTATAAATATCTTTTGAAATTTTAGACTATGTTTATTTAAAATAAAATTTTCAGGTTGGGCAGATATAACTTTAATCATTCTATTGGCATATTATTTACAGTTATGCTATACAGTCGGCTGAATTCTGAAACCTGTCAAATTGAATTGGGTTTGCCTTGGTGTATATTAGTTAGAAAGTCTTCCTTTTCTTCCCTCCTAGTTCCCCCTCAAATATATTTGCTGCTCTTTTCCCACAGTAGTACATGAAGGATTTACAATTCTCTGCCTGGTAGTCTCATTAGGAACACTAAGAAGAAATTCTTTGCTTCAAGAGAATTAAAGTAAAATGATAGGCAGGGAAAGGGCTGTGTCATGGAGGATTCTTTTATTCCCAGGCATTGCAGGAGTTCTTTGGTGCTATGGGGAACCTGGTTTCAGTTCTGCCTTAGCAAGTGCGGCCTCAACCTGCTCAGCTTCCTCAAGAATCACAGGAGGCAGCTCTAGTACAAAGCTTTCCCTGAATCCTTTCCAGTCTCTCTGCCTGCAAAGGTAGTGTTTTGAAAGTGGTGGTGAAGGTGTGAAATCTGAACCCATGGATTTTCCGATTAGTGGCCACAAAAGTTATGGCATGAATAAGCTGATCGAGAAAACTTCTCCTACTGGTAGAAATATTCTTCATTTAAAAGAACATGAATAACATAGTTTGTGACCAGGTCTTTGCTGCGTGTTTCCTCTAGTATGAGAAACACAGTACAGAAAGCTGTGAAGTCCTTCACTAGCATAAATCCTGTGTGGTGGTCCTTTAGCTGAAGGACTAGGCTTTGGAGCATCCAGGAAACACAGGTTTGTATCCCAAACCTTCTCTCTTTTGTTGGTGCCAGCTGGATAACGTGTCGCACTGCAGTGCTGAGCACAGGCATGGTGGGAGACAAAGTAAGAGCTTTTTGAAAGTAAGTGGGAGTCTGACTGCCTTGAAATCAGTGACAAGGGTCTTGGTCTGCAAATGCACTGCTGCTTGTGCAGAGGCAGGGATGGCAGTTTTGGCTCTCAGAGCACGGATACGTTTCCAGCCCCTTCCCGTGGAGCGCAGTTGTCTCTGCCAGGCCAGGGATCCTCAGAATACTCTCATCTTTGCATGGCCTCGATCTGTTCTTTCCTCCCAGTAGACACAAACTATGGGCTGTAAAGCAGTCTTCGTGGTTTCTTTGGACTTTTCAAACTGAGACAGTCCAGGTTCATAGGGGAAATCCAATTTAGAACAGGGTTTTTCAGTGGTGACTCAGAGCTGAGTTATTTCTAAACAGTGAAAACATTATGCTCTGCAACTCATAGAAGATAAGTAACTAAAATGTTATGCATACTGGAATGTGCTGTGTCTGGCACTGAAAAAATCACAAAATTTGCATCTGAAATGGTATCAGTGAATGTTAGAGGCTGAAATTCTGCTCCTATTTTGAACTGTACGAGTCCAGAGAGGTTTTTCTGGCTGTAAGACATAATTTTTTGATTAAGAGTTTATTTAATTTCTGGTTTATATCCTACTACTGTTAACTCTTTGGGGCCCACTCTGCTCTTTCCTGAAGTTAATTAGGATTTTCACATTGAGTTCAGGGGAAGCAGGACTTGACCTTTATTGCATGTCAATTGGAAATGGAAGCCAAACTTGTGTTCTGGATATTATTATTCTATTTGCCATTGAAGTCTATGCCTGAGTTATATGAATACTAAAAACCTGGCAGGAATATACTCTAATAGATTATTTTTTGACTCCGACAGAAATTCAGTGAATATTATTACAATTCAAGCACTACCGTTTTTTGACTCTCTCTTCAAACTGGTGTTGGATTCTCTCTGGGTTTCAGTATGAGTTTCTTTTGGAGACCTTTAACAGTGGGGCAAAATAGTGTCAGTTCTGCAAACCAACACTAAACTTCCGGCAACTTGGAAATGTGCCAGAGAGGAGGCAATGCTGCTACCCAGTGAGCGGGGGATGCATGATCTTCTGTGCAAGTAGATAATGCTCAGCCTGGTAGAAAGAACTCTTCTAAAGCTATGCATCCACATACTGGCTTTACTCCTCCTCACCAGTACAGATAATAGCTTAAACATCCCTGTTGCTGGAGCCCCAGTCTTACAGACAATCTGAAATCAGAAGCTGCTGCTCAGTTGCACAAACACAGGCGAGGAGGGTGGAAGGGATCCAAGAAAATTCTAAAATCTATGAAATTAAATAAATTTTGTTATTTTGGTAACAGGAAATATGCAGATGTAGGCAAAATAACAAACAAGTCTACACTAATTTCTTTTTCTTGGATCCCTCACTGAGTTTGAACACTTTTACTGAGGACAAAGGAATCCATGTTTTCATTTCCTCTCCCCCAGATTGAAGATCCTCCTTCAGGTGAATCCAGGTTATTTCTTCTTCACTAAATTACAATATCTATAATGTAAGATGTCTCAGAATGTGATACAATGATGCTGAAAGGCCAGTGGGAACAAACATGCATGATTTAACAAGGAGAGGAATGATTCCTTTATCCTCTTCGTTTCTACCATGACCTTCCACTTCCTCCCTGCATCCTCAGTGCTGGTTCCCCAGTTGTGTCAGCACTCATCACCTGTGACAGACACCTTGGCTCAAGCTCCAAACCAACCTGAAGGGACTTGAACCCATTTCAGACACCGTCTGTGAAAATGCTCAGAAACATTTCCTCGGTAGGTCTTTCTTATAGACACCTGGTTTAGACTAAATAGACAAGACAGTATTTGACTCTAGAGAATGGCATTTCAGATATTTGGATGTCAAGGGAGGGAAACACAGCCTGCAAAGCCTCCTTCAGGGTAAGGTTATCTCCTTTGCTGTATATGAAGGGCACAATTTGAGAAGCAGAAACTGGGATGCTCAGGGATACATGCCCAGAAATTTTTATTTATGCACACAGAGCACTTTGCTCTCTGATACCTCTGATGTGCAGAGAGAGAGCTTTGAAAGTCTACATTTTGGACTTTGCCAGCTAAAGTAGTACTTAGGCAACAGCTAGGTATTCAGCTCACTTTGTGGATAGAGTTCATCAGGAACTAAACTTGGATTAGCGGAGTTTGGAGTTGAGGTTACCAGAGGTCTGTATTCTATATTTGAACTGAAATACTTTCTAACTTTGCCACCAAACATAAACCCCCAAATCTATGTTGGGCTTGAAACACTTCATATGTAATGTGAGACCACAGGAGATTTACTTTTCCTTTTGGAATGTTTGAGGCAAATCATCTGAGTCTTTAGGATTTAAAATGCAGAGAAAAACAGGCACATATTGGACTTCTAAAAATACACCATAAAAGAGGAAAGTCAGTAGGTTCAGGACAAACTCAGTGACCCTGTTCAAAAGACAAGAAGATTCTGACAGCCTGTCTGCCAGTAGCACCACACTAGATAATATGCAGACAGTGTGTATTAATTACCTTAGAACTTACCCTCTTCTTCTAGGGCCTGCTTTACAGACAATGATTATTCCTGACCAGGAGCAGCTTCCCTTTGCAGGGAACATGTTTGTTTTCAGTTTATGAGCACTTTGCTATTTTTCTTTTGGCAGGTCTCCCACTCTTGCCTCACCACATTGTTCATACCTGTCAGCTTCTCTTTGTACCTGGTCAATTTGGTCATCTTGACCAGATGTCATCTCTGTTTGAATGGTGGCAGGTACCCAGGGAGTGCTCCTTTGCAAACACAGAAAAATAGTGAATCCACAGCTGACACAATAGCCCTACATGGACATTTTTTGAGAGTTTGGAGTTGGTTGCCCTCTCCCAAAACTGGTATGTTCAGTCCTGTCTGCAGGAAAGTCACAAAATCATAGTGCACACCTTAGGGCAGCCAGTGGAAAGGGCACTGCTGACTGCAAATCGAGGAAGAACATGGTGGGGAAGTATTTGGGATCTGGGGACTGGCATGTAAACCCCAGGCAGCCTACAAACAGGAGCACCAATAAATACGCACTGCCATCCAAATGCAGAGGGTAGTGCGCACTGAAATGCGTGTGTATTTTGGAAAGAGCAGAGAGATTTTCTTTTTCTGCTTGGCCAATCTTTAAAATGTTAATTTCCCAGTGATATCAAATCCCATAATTATCAGTCACCCGGATAATCCTGATAATTTTCCTTCCTGAGTTATTTCCCATTTTTTTTCCTCTCACCTCATTATGATCCCCTTCAAGAAATGGGCCCTAGAGAAACCAGAAAGTTCAGTGTGTTTCATATCAGACATGTTTATTGTAGCAGAACAACTACCACAGAATCACATTAGTATTATAATGTGTTTTTATGCTGATTCAAAGTACCAGATGAAAATGTAATGCAATGATAGCACTCCTATTTGACACAGATAATGAAGGGCAAGACTGTTCTCCACAGGCCCTCCTTTTAGCCTCAGCTCACACCAACCAGCTCAGTAGCAATATGGCTCCTCCTCTCACCTTCTCATTGCCTTTTGGAGTTTGAACCATCTTCGTGTGACAAAGATCTGCACTGGACTCACACCACCAAGGGCAAGAGGACAGCTGCGAAGTGTGGTGAGGGCAATTAATTGCTGGCTGAATGCTGCCACCTAACAATAAAGTGCTCTGCTCCCTGGTCAAAGACTGTACTAAGTGGGAAGTGTTTCCAAAGTGTTCTCCTGTTCAGAAGCAAACCTCAGAAGAAAAGGAGAACTACTGTGCCAAAAGGAAGGAGGGAATTAGCATTTTATCAGTGGCTGGGTTAATTTTCTCTGACTCCTTAATCTATTTTCAAGCAGTTGGTATAAACTATCCCTATACAGCTACTGGAGAAAGACTGGCACATCCAGAGGGCTCAGTATCTCATCCCTGTTAAAGACTTCTCTTAGGATGGGAAGACACACTAAGAAAAACCATTCTAGATGGAGGTCTGCTCCCTTTCCTCCTCTGGCTCCTCAGTTTGCCATAGAATCAAAACCTCCAGGAAGCTGCTGCCAAAATCTACCCACTGTGTGACCACAAACATGCAGGCATCACTGTGCTCATATTAATCATTACCCTTATTACAGTCATGGCATTTGCACTGAGCAAATCAGTGCATGGCATGGAGGCTGAGTCCAAAACACTTTCCTTGGTGACAAAGACCATTTTAGAATAGCTCTGGCTGTCCTTTCCCACTGATCATTCACTGAAATGGAACCAGTGTGAATTGAAATAACATATTTGTCTATTAAAATACACAGTTTTAATCTGCTCTTTCATTTTAGGATATTAGGGCCCACATTCTGTCTCATATGTAGGCTCCCAAGGTAGAAAGGGCAGGCCTTGGATTTGCATGATTGGATTCACATGATCCTTGAGTAAAAGACAGAACAAGCTTTAGGAACCAAGAGCTGAATGATAAGAGTCTCTCTTCTGTAATCTGGGTGGCAAAACACTGACTCAAAGTGGCAAAATCACAGCACTGGGCAGTTTTATAAAGAGATTTAATCCAAGTCAGCCATGGAAGCTCTATTTTCACTTGATCTGGGCACTGCACAAGTGGTCAAATTACCTCTTGAAATCCCTTCCAGTTCTTTTTTTCCAAGGAGCATCTGCAAAGTAATGCAGCACTATCCAGTCAGAAAAATAGAAAGCCTGTTTATGATTGCTATGCAACTGAGATACTGAGATCCTTAGGCAGGATAAGCAGCTGATTTCACATTAAGTTGGAGGTCTTCTAGTCCATTAAAGGCTGACACATCTATACAAGGCATTTGTGGTGTTCTTCTGGGAGGCTCTGCAGATGAGGAAATATCCACGTACATAATTTAGGCTGGTACAGCATAAACTGAACATGGAACAGTGCATGCAAGTGGAGCTCTCAGATGCATGTGGTGTACATAGATGAAGTAAACCTTCAGCTGAGAAGATGCATAACAGAGGACGACAGCAAACTCCAAAGGTACCTGCCTACAAAAAGAGCTGACTCCATGTATACGCATATAAAGAGAGGCAGTTTGGATTATTTTTCCGGGTTTTGGTCAGTTAAGGACCTCATCCTCTTTTTTAAGTGTTTGATCATGTTTAGCTCCCCATCTACCCAGGAGCTGCATGGGTAGGTAGGGAGCTGCAACTGTGTGGTAAATCCAGTGCTGAGCTTTACAGCTGAGAAAGGTTTAATCCCTAGGAAGGCTTAATTCTTTAATCCATAAAGAAAGGAGGATTAAAACCAGACTGGAGCAGCTGTGGTTCTGGGCTCTCCTCAGGAGTGCATTTGCATGGTGTCTTCCCAAGATGCTGAAGGCGGCTGGGAGGCACAACAGCCAGAGACAGGATGGCCAAATCTGGGGCAGGCTCTGGATTTAGCCAAAGTTTGTGAATATTTTGACTCCTTGCTCTGTTAGTAGTTTTTAAATGTTTGCACAAAAGGCTGGCTCGCCTGCTTGCGCAAACCTTTTTGAATAGTTAATCTTTAGTGAGTAAATCATGGTTTGGGAGCAGAAATAGTGACTAGCAAGTAAGCAGTGACACAGAGCTCTCCTGAGCTGTGCCAGAAGATGAGCTGAAACACGCATGTTCTCCTGTGGCCACGGTGGATATGGGCAGATCATCTCCCACCGCCTGGACTGTGACACAGCTCCTCCTGGGCGTGTTCAGGCACAGCAACGCTTTCCTGTAAGGGTGGATAACTGTTGCAACCCTAATTATAGATAGCAAATGCATTAGGAAAGATAAAGTCTCCTGGTGAGTGACTCATGAACAGGGAAAAGGACACAGCTTGTCAAAGGCATCCACAGCCAGTGGCTAACTCTATTCTTTCCTCTGGTTCAGAGAGGCTGACTTTTGCAGCTCCCAAGCTACACTTGGACTCAGCAGAGATTCAAGTGCAGAAGCTCAGCTCAAGGGATAATGTCAGAAAATTGTAACCTGGGAAAAGATCAACATTGTCAGGCATTGTGGTGTTGGTCTATGTTTGTCCCTCCTCATGGATTTGTTTACACTGGAACGGAAAGGTAAAATAATACTCAGTTTTGTAAACAGATCATCAGTAAAATACCCTTTGTTAACATTAATAAATAGCTTGCTTAAGAAAAACCCCCAAGTCCCTGTGGTAGGTATTAGCCTTTGGTTTCCAGTTACTCAACCTCTTTACAAGTCTTAGAGATCTCATAAACTTTGAATGTTGTAGTAAAAATATTTATAGGGTAAGTCAAAGAAAAACATAAAATTGCATTCAAGTTTTGACAGGAGTAAAACTACTTATCCTGCTTATTTTTTATTATAGAAAACTGGATGCTGTGACCTCACTAAAAAATGATAGCTATTTAAGCAGAAAAGTTGGAAAGGATTTTTTGCAAGTTAGTATTTCCTTTCTGAAGTATTAATATTTACCTTGGGAAACTCTTAAATGCTTAATTGGAAAAGAGAGACAAGAAGTGCTCATGGTGTCACAGGCTGTTCATGGAGTCACAACAAAACTCTGCATATTTCTATATGATACTGCAGTCAGAAGCTACACTGGCCTGCATTTTCACTGGTCTAGGATTTGGGCTTGGTAAAGGCTAAATTCACCATAAGCACCTGAGCTCTACCTCAAGTGTTTCGATTTGACTGTCAGATCCTAGAGATTTGTAGATAAACCATTTTCAACAAGTCCTGTAGATGCCTAAATCCTCCACTACACCTCCATTTCCACTGGCACCTCACCCTGCTCCAGGCATCACCAGGCTGCAGGGAGCTGAAGATAAGCCTTTTCCTACCCACCACTGATGTACCTTGCTTGCGGTATTTAAGCCAGCTGGGAGGCTCAGAGCATACTTGGTGCCTCAGACTTTGCATGGAAGACAGCACAGAGCATGCTTTCCAGGAGGTGAGAGACCTGCTTTTAAATTCTCACATGGCTTCAGGTCCTCTCAGATCCCCGGGAAGTGCTTGAGACAATCCAAGATGTGTTTTCCTCCATCTCTTTGTTGAGTTTGTTCTGTGTTGTACTGTGGTGATTTAACTCCAGTTAAATCCCCTCACAGCCCCTCACAGCCACTCACAGCCACTTGCTCCCTTTGCTTCACTCAACTGATAAAGCAAAAGCCACGTGCAAGCAAAGCAAAACAAGGAATTCATTCTGGTGAATCAGGTATTCAGTCATCTCTAGAAATGTAGGGATCCATCATTCAATGATGACTTGGGAAAACAAACACCATTCTTCCGAACATCTCCTCTCTTCCTTCTTCCCTCTGCTTTATTTGCTGAGCATGATGTCGTGTGGTACAGGATGTTTCTTTGGTCAGTGGGGGTCAGCTGTCCTGGCTGGGTCCCCTCCTAATTCCCTGTGCATCCTCAGCCTCCTCACTGTGGGGATGGACTGAAGAGCAGAAAATGACTTGACACTGTGTAAATCCCGCTTAGCAACAACAAAAATATTGCTGTATCATCGACACTGTTTTCAGCACAAATCCAAACCACAACCCCATACCAGCTATTGTGAAGAAAATTAACTCTATGCCAGGCAAAACCAGCACATATAATAATAGTTTGATATTTTGGGGGACTGTGAGAAAGATACACTTATTAACCTCTAGGTTGTAAAGATGCTTTCAAAGTATAGAAAAGCTGCTGTTAAGTCAGTCTCAGGCTGAGAGAAATAAAGGATGCTAGGTTGCTTCTCTAGTAGCTAAACTCTTTAGGACACCTAACAGTATACATCCTAAATCTTTAATATGGCTTAAAAATTCAGGCCTAAACCCCAAAAAAGAGATGCAAAGTTTGGTTTGGACAGAGAAGAGAAGAGAAGAGAAGAGAAGAGAAGAGAAGAGAAGAGAAGAGAAGAGAAGAGAAGAGAAGAGAAGAGAAGAGAAAAGAGAAGAGAAAAAAAATCCGCAAATACTTTGCTTAAAATGCCTGTGTTAATGATGAGGTTTTCCATTCTGTAAAAATCTGTGCAGTTGAACAGCTGCTTGATGGGGACAGGGGCAGCCTAATCACCGCTCCTGAAAAGTGTCACAAAGCACACCTAGTAAAAGCTTAAGTAGTAAATTACCAAGTGACCTAACCTGCCATTTAGGCACTAAAACAAGTGGCTCTTTTGGGTTTTTTTGAAGATCTGAAATGGAAAATCTGATCATCACATCCCAGACCACTTGGGCTGGTTGCACCTCTGATCATGTAGCTTTCTCCTGGGAGACCAGCTGAGCAGCTGCTGGAAAAACCTGTTTACAAACATTCTTGACAAGAAAGTCCTTTTTATCAATTTCCTGATGAAGATTGATTCTTCTCCCTCAGCAGCAGGGTTTCAGTGATGGCTCCTGGTGGACAGACACCTCTTCCCCAGGCTAGGAGCTGAGGGCCAGGCACTCGCTGCAGCAGGAATCTCCCAGGATATCCTCTCCTGTAAAAGCTGTTTCATTCCTGATGCATCCGAAGTTTTGGACTGAAAATGATATGATAGAAAGTGAAGTTTTCTTTGGGGCAAACACTAGAAGACCCTTCTTTTCCACCTAGACAATGCATCCCCGTGAAGGCAGCTTCCCTGCAGGGCACTCAGCTGAGGGGTCTGCTCAGCCCCGCTGGAATGGGACAAGGTGGCAGCTCATACTGCTGTACTTAATACCCACAGCTCTGACACTGTTAACACACACCTGAAGCTTTTTATTGCTATTATAAAATGGGAGTTTAGTTATCTTACTCTCACACCATATTTAGACCGATAATAGCCAAAAGTTTCAAGACTAAAAGCCAAAACCTTAAAAAAAAGGTGCTATAGTAAAAAGTCCTTGACTCTGGAGACCTCTTTTCCATTAGGATGTGACCAATGTCTGACTATCCTTTCTCTTCCTTTGTCTTTTGTACATGAGACATTATGGTTTCTCTTAGGCATTGTTATTCTGGGTAACAATACAGGAATAATTTCATAAGAACTCTCACTTCTTGCAGCATCAGCTACAAGTTACAACATAAAACCACCAAACCCTTGAAGATTATGTGAGAGCTATAGTTTGATGAGCCATTAAATCAGGTAACCATTATTTGGGCTATTTCAATTACAAAAAAAAGTTTTAATGCTGTCTTTTTACTGCACTGCTTGCTTTGCATGATCCTGTTTTTAATCAGCTCCCTTGGTAAGAGCCATGGATAAATACCACCTTCGCATGTGCGCACAAGTTCTGAACTTTGAACCAACGCGGTATATTAATACATATTAATCTGTTTACTTACTTAGCCTGTGTCTGGTCACAGACAGTAAATCCACAAATCCAGGCACTGCCGATTGTGTGGCAGGCATGTAAGCACACAGCACACAGAGAAAAATCTAGAAATTTGTCAGCTCATGGAAAGGGGGACCTTCATTTGTAAAATGGGATGGTGCATGTGCTGATGTGCGGTCAGAGGCACGCTGCTGTTTACCACGCGCTGGTAGCTTGTGTGATTTTGCACACATTGCAGAGCAGGATGCTCTGTGAATTCAGGGATGTGACCCCGAATTCACTGGTTTGCTGGGTGTTACCAATGAGCACAGCTTCAGTGAGTGCATCCGAGTCTCATGTGAGATACCAAAACAGGTATCACAGGGGGTTTGTGTGATTCCTCCACCTCTTTTCCCTGATAGAACCTGGAAGGTGCTGGGTAAGACTCATGTACTTTACGTGTGTGCAGAATTGCTTTCTTTGATAACACAGATGTTAATTAGGTACAAAGACATTGTGCAACCTCATAAGGGAGGTGTGTGGTACTGCCTTGCTTTGGGAGTGTTAGTGATGACTTGGTGTTGTAATAACTGTGTGCCTTCTTTGAGGTCTCAAGAGTAACCCACCTCCTGGGATGTTGCACTTTTAGTTTGAACTATATAATAAAATCATCTGACTTCTTTGGAAAGAGAAAAAAAATCTTTGCTGTATTTTATGACACCTTGTGAGGGGGGTAAAAGGCTGAGAGGCAGAATCCAGGCACAGGGTCTCCTTGTTACAATCTCTCCCTCATGGTTGTTTTTTGATATTAAAGCTCACTGGCACACAGATCTGGGACAGAGCATTCTGGGGTAAAGCTGTGCCTTCATTTTACTTGAAAAGTGCTGTTAGCTGGGGGCTTGGGGGATGTGGCTCTCCCTCCCTCCCTGAGCTCTGCTTTCTGTAAGTGCCTCTGGAGCTTGCTCCGTGCAGTGTACCGGGGGTCCAGTAACACTTTAGTGAAGACAGATGTTAATGCTGAGTGAGCAGAAGCTAACAGACTTGCAGAACAACCTTGGCAGCTTGCCCCATTTTTCAGATTTCAATGTACCTACAAAAACTTAGAAAAAACCCAGAAGAAAGCCCTCTCTGCATTTTGGCCTAGAGCAAACTCTGCTGTAAGTAGTTCATCAAGACACACTCTCTTAGCTCCTTAAACACACAGCTAGATCAAAATAAAGTATGAAGAGCATAAAGTAACTCACAGACACCATTTATTAACACTGAAGCCTGCTGCAGGAAGAAAGTGACCTAGTAAATAGCCTGCCTGAGTAGTAAAATACTTGCTGTAAGGAGTTATAAGAACTTTTGTGAGCTGTAATTCCCTAAGGAAAAAAAAAGAGAGGTTTTTACAATCTTTCATCTCTGCTTGAAAGCAGAAATAAAAAGCCTTTCCCTAAACTACTAGGTGCTTGTGAGCAGCCTGGTAATAATGTCATCTTCTGTCTGGTCTTAAAGGGAGAGGAGAGATATGGAAAGAAAACAAACCCACAAACAGTGCTGGTCAGCTTTATGAGTGCTGCAACTTCAAAGACTGGAAGAAACGCTCCCCAGACTGGCTGTTTTGAGGATCAAGAGTTCAGGGGCTTTAAAGGACCTTTATTAGAGAAAATTCAGCATGAGAAAATAACAGTCCCTGATAGTACTGCAAATAGATGTCTTTCACTTGCAGTCCAGCAAATAGGAAACTTACTCTGGCTCCGAGGAAAAGCCAACAGTATAAGCCTATTCATTTTTTGCTTGTATATGTCATATTTTAACAAAGCATATTTTATATGAGGCTGCAGCATGGTGATATGTGTGAATACCATCCTCTTTTTACTGGCAACTAAACTGAGACAGAGGAGAAGTGCAGCCAAAATTTTCAGAAGCAATCTTAGGTTTGGAGATCCTTCCACCTAGGTTGTTGAGTGTGAGATACACAGACATGTCTATCAGGGTGCTCCAAGACAGTGTGATGGAAAATTTGGAGGGTACTGCACCGTCTTGACTGGATGCTCTATATCTGGTATGGGGAAAAAAATTTCATAACCCAATTGGTCTCCTCATTAAATATAGATTCAGTATTTTACAGACAAGCAGGGCTGTGGTAGTTTAGTCCTTTTGGTTTTCTTTTTATTCTTGCAAAGTGTAATGCATTAGTTTTATGTAGCACATACAGTACTTTTGGCAGTGTAAAAAACAGTGCAGATGTGGAAGTTCCATAGACACTCTTGATATCTTCATCCACAATGAGCAGGAAAACCAAGGCAGAAAATTTATCCTGAACTATGTCCAGTTCAGGGGAAGTTATCTTATCCTTGCTTATCCTCTCTCTGTACCCCTCTTCTTTTCCCCTGTGGCAATTCCTGATCTGAATTTAGCTGCACAGCCTCTAAGAAAATTTACAGCAAATGTTCTAGCAATCAGAAACATGATCAACCTCAAAGGATTGAGGACAGTAAAGGGAATGCATATCAAAAGAAATGATAGAATAATCTCTCCATTTGCCACACAAACAACAGTGAAATATGCTAAAAAGAAATGCATCAGATGGTGTGCTAGATACCAGCACTGTGCTTGCAAATAATGAGTTAACCAGTAAAATGACTGAAATAAGTGTGCCTTTTTTTTTTTTTTTTTTTTTTTTAAATTTTTTTTACTTCTGCAGACAACTGAGTCTCTAACAAGAACCACGTCTGTAATAAAAGTTATGATGTCTCTAGCAGGAACTGGTAGTGCAAATCAAACATACCATTAGCTTGTCAGGCTCAGCCAAGTGAAATAACAAGCAGCTGGGTAGTGCTGTACTCTGAAATGGAAAACTGTTGCCCCTTAACAGAAGATTTCCTCAGAGAAAATTAGGCATGAGGGGCAGCGACAGACCTGGTTATGAGCACGGTGTCACGGGGAGGTCAGTGGAAGGACCTTACTTAAACCATCATTCTGGTTCAGGAAATGCTGCCTGACTCCTGAAGTTAGCAGAGCAAACTCTCCTTAACACCTCGATGAGTAAATCAGGGTAGTGGAGAAGTGCCTGGCACCAGGGAAAATGGAGAAGAAAGGTGCAACCTTTCACCTTCTGTGATTCCCCATCTGCCTGTCTACGCTTGGCCACAAAACCCAAGTGCTTTCAGTTCTGAGGAGATGGAGGGGAGGATGGAGAGTGCATGGGTAAGGGGGGAAAGTGGGTCTCTCCTTGTTTCTAAGGGTGTGGAAGAATAAACCTGGAAAGCGAAATGTTTCCCTATGCAGGCAGGGAATTGGATGCGGACTGCGCCGGGCTAGACGAGTTTTTGTACTTTGGGCTTTTGGCTAAACCCAAGCTGCTTGTGTTGTCACATGCTCTTTTACAATCTTTTGGCTGATGAAGCCTGGGTGGCAGAGTGGAAAATTGTTTGGGAGGTTTGTGTAGCCGTGTGTGTGTTCTGCAGCCCCAAAGCCAGACATTGTTTATTGAGTCCTGCAAGGGATCCTGGTAATCGCAGCTGATTTGCAAAAGCATATCTGTTGTCCATGTGTATCAATTAGATTGCACTAGTTTTGTACAAATCACAGACTTGATATTGATCCTGCAGCTTGCAGATGGCAGAGCACATTTTTATGCTTGTCTCGAGGGAGGTTCTGCTACTAAGCCATGGTGCTCCATTTGCAAAATTTTCTGCTGCCCCTGCAAAGCTGCACCCAGCTTTCAAATGCAGGTATATGTCTAGCAGCTCCCTCACCTTGAATTCCAGCCCATGAAATGTCCACAGACATTTCCTCATCACAGCCACCCACTCGGCCCACCAAGGTCCCCTGCTTCTTGCCTGGGTTGCAAAAGCACCAGGTCCATTTTTGGGCCAGCAGTCCATACAGCAGAAGGTTGGTTGCAATTCCCAGAAGCCAGCTCTTGGAAGAGGGAAATGTAAAGGAAAGAAATGTTTTTCTTATGGCTCTGAGTGCTGATGATTATCATCCTTTTCTTGATGCTGGAATATGCCTGAGTCAGAATAAAAAATGAAGAAAACAGCATTTCGACTAAAAGGCTTTATTTTCAGAGAGCAATTCAAAACTATTTTCATGTTCCCATGGTACATGTAGACACTGCTATCACCAGGGACATATCTAACCCAAAATGAAGGGAGTGTAAGAGCATCTCTCTTGAAGAGGATCTGCCAGGCCATTTCTGGGTTCACTGAGTGACTTCGAGGTATTAGAGTTTTTGGTCTCCTGGGGGCAATACAGGCCTTGCAGGCTCAGCCTGAACTGAAGCTGCCCAGGGCAATTTTCAAGCTCCAAGGTTTTCAGAGTGAAATCTGTAGTGTAAAAGACACAAGAAGATTTCACCCCAGCTCTAAATAAGTAGAGCTGGCTAGAAAAATGCTTTAAGTATGTTGCAAAAGAAAGTCTCTAAATGCTTTTCTTTGCAATTCTTTCAACTTTTCATTGACTCGAAAATACAGATGTGCTATTTTTTTTCATTTAGCAACAAAAGAGGAAAACTCCCTCTTCCCTTCATCCTTCCCTGCCTGGGGAAAAAAGGAAAAAAGGGAGGGAGGAAGAAAAGAGGGTTGATGAGATGATAATGACTTGAAAAGCTTTTTCTTGAAAAGTTAAAACATTGCAGAAAGGAATTTTCCACATTTCTTGTTGCTTTTGAAAGAGCCTTTTTAAGAAAAGTGCTTTAAGCTCCAAGTATTGGCTAACTTTATAAACAAAGTTCTTTCCCTGTTTTATTAAGGGGAGTAAACAAGGGACAAGTGATGGCTGAAGCAACAATTTTCAAGATGGTTGACACACAGGAACTTTTATCTTTTCAACTATAAACTTTGATTGGTTTTCATCCCCCCTGCCTCACTTCCTCCTTTCCTCTTTCTCAAAATTATTGCCTTTCAGTTTGTTTTAATGGTGTTTATGTAACGTCATAAATATTCTTGTTTAGAACTGTAATTATTCCCTGCGATTAATTCTGTTCCCTCTGAGAGGTTGTGCAAGTTTTCACTGGAGGGTATGTCTTTTATGTTCATGTGTTTCTTCATGTAAAATGCAAGATGTCCGTTACTGAAGCTGTGCCTGGGAAGGCAGGGTTAATGCTTTTCCTTTTTCCCGTGGCAACGTTTGGAAGCATTTTTGTGGAGTGTTTAGTGTCATTCCTATTCAGGTTGGGATTAAGGTAATTGACAGGGCGCTGAGCCAGGGGTCCTTTAGCTGTCCAATCTCAGCTGCATGGGGTGGAAGCATGCCATGGCCAAAGTCACTTCCTTTCTCTTTATTTTATATCCCATTAGTCTGCCTGTGTTTTCGATTTCAGAGGAATTCCTGTAAATACATGGACTGTAGCTGCTAATTGTGGGTAAAACATCAAATATGTGGAGGTGGTGGGAGTTTTCCCAAAGTAAGGGCTGTGTGTACTCTCTGAAATGTATTTGCAGTAGGTGGAGATAATGATCAGCTTTTTTGTGACAACTGTTCTACGTTATGTGAGGGTAAACAGTCGAAAACAGACCCTAAATAAGAGGCTGTGTCCCATCCAGCCCTGCGGAAGCGGCTGACAGTGCACAGAGGCCAGACGTAAGTACACGGTGCCCAGCATGTTTACCTTTGGTGTTGTGCCTTACATAATGAGTTAAAAGAGGACTTTTATGCCCTGGAACAAAGGAAAAAAAAACTTGGAGGAACTGAGCAAAAGTTGCATTTTAAAGAATGTGTGGAATATATACTTAAAGTATACAACTTGTCTTCTTCATTGTATTTTTATATGCTATCATTTTTTCCCCAATGTCTTAGCAGCTTGAAAGCCTAATCTTCTGGAAAAGTTTTGCCGTCATCCTCCTAGACAGTTTCACAAGCAATCATGTTAATGCCCAGATGAATTGACTGTGATTATTGAGCATAAAATGAAAGAAGTCATGTACAATTGTGGAAACATGTAGAATTTAATTTTTGTTCATTTGTACAAGCCCTATAAGTAGCTTCTAGCACTGCCTGGGGAAGGGTTTGTAGTGGGGATCAACCTGGTGTTTAACACCCAGAGGAGGAAGAGGCTGAAAGCATAGGGCCCTGCTCTGGGCATCTCCTCAGAGGAAAACCACTGGATGCCATGTGCATCCTGTGATCAAAGAGTTGGTCAGATGCATCTCAGGGGAGAGGACAACCTGGCACCTGCAGAAGAGAACATTGGACACAGCTGTCACCAAGCCAGACCATGGTTTTGCCACATTCATTCAGTTACATCTGTATCTAAAAAAGACACAGAGAAAGACAAATTTTTCTAGAAATTGCAGTTTAAATAAGACAGTCTACAAAAACAGGCAGGAAACCGCTGGGAGCCCTCAGTGGAAAATCCCAGAAGAGGCAGGCGTCCCCTCACGTTCCCTTTCCAGGCCCCTGTCACAAAGTCAGGGATCTCATTAGGTCATGTTTACTGAAGGCACTTGTTTTCTGTCTTCTGATTTTGCCAGCAACAGGACATGGGGAGGACAAAGCCTGTCCTAAGTGACCACCGATGGAGCCAGCCCTATTCATGGATTAGGGCTGCCATGGAAACTCAGTTTGCAGAGCTCACCACTGCAAACACGGAATGAATGGCCAGGTCAGCACCCGAGATTAAAGGGGAGGGAAAGAGGCAGTTGAGCAACTGTTTGCTGAACTCATTTCAGGAGCTTTCCTGGAAGAGTCCAATATTCCAAAAAATGGATTGTAGAGTTTTCAGTTAAAAGCAGAGTGAGGATTCCCCTTATTTGAGAAAAGGTTGTGTCTTCTGGATGCATTCAATGAAGAACAGCAGCAGAGCTGAGCTAAGTATTGATTTAACTTCAGAACAACCTTAAAAAGATCTTAAAGAGGTTTAATGATCAGCTGTATCCTGAAAATGAATCCCAGAGGCCTTATCGTTTGATGTAATGATTTACACAAATCAGCCACCAGACTAGGAGTTCTACTTGGGGTTGTGATTTTGATCATTGTGAGACAAAACTCATAGCTGGGTTTTGACTATGCAGATCTATTGGTTAGCTAATCCTAGATGTGTTAAAGATATGATTGAATGTTTCACCACCTGAAAAATAAAACTTTTCTTGCAAGATCAAACAATGAAGTTAGCAGCAAAGTATATTTTGAAAAGCAGCTCTGGGGTTTTTTTATATATATCTGAAACTATATATTTTTTCATTGGAAGTCCCATATCTGGGGAATACCCTGTGATTTGAGAGACCTTCTGCATCCTACTCTTTCATGGTCTTCCTTATTACGTAGAACAAATTCCACTATTTCAGGACTTTAGAGAAACATGGATGTATTCTCCATAGCCTGGCAGTATCTACCCCAAGGGCTGCTTGTATGTTTTGAAATACTCAGCTGGAGGCTGGGCACCTGGGAGCTCTGCACTGAAACCCAGTGTAGATGCATAGAACATACCTTAAGAGCCAGGAGTGTGATTCATCACCTCAAACTTTAGACCTGGAGGGAGCAGAGATAGCTAATGTGCTTTTATTAATTTCTTGCTTAAACCATTGTTCTCAGACGCAGCTGTGAATGACACGCTCAGCCAGGTTAGAAGGAAAAGCTATTCTGTGAAAGCCTGGGAGAGCCACAGTGCTCTGGTAGTGAACCAACCTACTCAATACCAATGTCCTGAGTGCTCTCACTTGGCTGTGGTTTTCAGCCAATTACGCACCCATTTTGGAGAACTTCTGTTTAAAACTTATGTCCTTAACAGGGAAACACAGTATTAAACTCAAAATTGAACCCATGGATCCTTTTCCAGACAGTAAAACATTTTCTCTATTGGTGGAAGAGGCTGTGGTTTGACATTCTTAGTTCTTCATAAATCCAAGTTAACCAGTTCTTTTTATCAGAGTTATTCTTATTTTCAATGAGGCAGTTGCTTTATAGTGCATTCAAGTATCTTGCCAAGGTTAAACTGGTTGGTCATTCTGAAAGTTTCCCATTTCTGCATAATGCACCATGTCAACATTTCTCTGGTGCTCTGGGACCTCACAAACCCTCATGAGTTTCTAATGGTTCAGCAGTTGTTCTGCTTAAGATGAAAACTGATTTTCCCAAATCCTCCCTTGTGTTGGTCTAATGTGGAGAAGTTTGAAGGTTTAAAACTCCACTGAATGAAAAACTGAAATACGGAAGAAGTTCTGGAAATGAAGCAAAGTCAACCTTCACAGTTTTTATCAGAAGGAAGCCCTGCATCTGCGGGTACAAAACAGAAGAGGAGCAGGTTATGTGAAGCTGGGCTTTAGCAGTGAACACAAGAAAACATCCAAAACTCATGCAATGCCTTTTATCTGTGTGTAGCAGCACACTGCAGAAATGTGAAATAAAAGAGGGGAAACTGCAAAATTTGATCTCATAATTTTGATGTTAGAACCATATATGCAAAAGTAGATTTGTAGGTTCTGTATGGGCACTCTCACCTCTGCAGAGGTGCCATGGGATCTTGCCTCACAGGGGCACATGCAAACCTCAGCCCCCTTGTTACTCTGATCCCCCTGAGAGAAGGGAGGAAAATGTTTGTTTTCTTTTGTTCATATCCAAAGGGATCTGAACAAAATTTTTCACTCAGCCTGTGGTCCAATATGTAAAAGTTCACGTGCATGTGCATCTGGCTCACTCTAGCTGGGATGCCTCAAAGCTGCCTCTTCTGCTTATAGAAATGTAAAAGTTTCTTGCTAAGTACTCTAAAAAGGTCCCTTAGATCCTCATTTACATATGTTTTTTATTATCGATATTTTTGCTTTTCATGGTTTATCCTCCCCTCCCAAAACTTGCCACTATCCCCCTTCTTAACCTGCCTGACTAAAAGCTGACCTTTTCTGATTAATTGTTCCAACTCCTCTTCAAGTCACCAGTCAGAAGAGTAGCTGTGCCTATTTGGTTAAAGGGAGACATTTAATACCAAATTTTGTCTTTCCTGTGTTTAAAAGTATTTTTTCCTCTGCCCTCAGCAAAGATGAAAAGATGACCCTACAGAGCAAGAGTCTCTATTAGATCAGCCATTGGAGAGGAGGCAGGCTGGGTTTTTCATTTGAGTTTATTTTGTTTTGTGCTTAAATATATTTTGTTAACCCATGTTGGAAAAAAAAAAAGGGAGGGAGAAGTTGCTAAAAGAAGGGCAATTGTGTCCTCCCACTGGAGTTCAGCCTACAAGCTACCCTTTCTTAGGAGCTGATTTGATTTCCCTTGGATTTTGCTTCTGCAGGCAGGGTGTTTTATCTGCCTTTTAGCCTTTGACCCAGAGGCGTGACCTTTTCATTTTTATCTCTTTTGGAGTAAGCCTGGGCCCTGTCAAAGTTCCTTGAGAGACTAATGGTAAGTGCAGAGCAAGAAGGGTCATTTCTGACCGTAAAGAGGACTGCTGCAGTGGGTGATGGTGAGGTGCCTCCAGGCTGCTCTCCAGGACAGGTACCTGTGCTCCTGCAGCCCAGGCAGCCCTCTCTGACACCAAGCAGCAATGACAGCTCCAGAGCAAGCAACTGAAGGGTAATCCCCACTAAACCTACCTTTGCCTCCCACCCTAGCAATACAGCAGCAATAAATAAAAGCATAATCACTTTCAGGAGTGATGCTTGCTCAATTCCCTCTGTTTAAGGCAGTCAGATTTAGTCTAGATATAAAACCATTCCTGGAAATAATATTCAGCTGTTACTATTAGCCTTCATGTCTTTAACTCTCCCTTCTCTCCATAAAGAAGTCTTTTCTGTGTCCTTGAATGCAAAATGCATTGAGCTTTAAAAATATACGTTCATTTCTTTTATTTAAAGGACCCACAAAACCTAAGTTCTGGGATGCCTTAGAGCAGCAACAACATCGACAGCACCCTCTCTCACACTGCCTGAAGAGGATAGGGAAAATCAGCACAAGAAAGATGTATTTGTGACACAGAGCTGCTTGGGAGGTCTCCTGCCAGGAACCTTCCTGATGCTGCAGCAGGAAGCAAAGCTGCCGAAGTGACGTGATTGAGTTTCCCCTTTGGGGAGCTGGTATGTGTTTCAGAGCCTCGGCAGGGACTGCTGCAATGGGTACTGTTCATCCTGCTCGGGACTGGGGGACGGCAGCGGTGCAGGAGCCGTGGAGCTCACTCTGCCTCAGGGTACTTCACGATGCATCTGTATGTGTGGAACACACACTCCTTCAGGCTGTGCCATTTCCTGACCTCAACGGAGAAGAGAGAAAGGAAAAGTCGAATAACAGTTACACGCTGTGGGATTCCTCCTTCTGTTTTGGAAAAGAAAGTGCAGGAAGGAGTCAGAGAGCCAGGGAAAATGAGTGAGGTGATTTTTTTTTTTTTTTTTTTTTTTTTTTTTTTTTTTTTTTTTTTTTTTTTTAATGCTGTCCCGGTGTGGTTCCAATGGGTGTGTGTTTAGATCACGGCTAGTTTTGAAAAAAAAGGGGTGCAGAAAATTCCTTTAAAAGAGAAGATCCTGAATCAAGGGAAGTCTGTCCAACACACATTATGAGGAATGAAGTCTGGAGATCCCCAGCGTGGGGAAATGTGGGGAGGTGATGTATTCTGTTAGGGAAAGGGAGAGTTTTCAAATACTTGTTTTTCATTTAAAAAATGCCCACATAAATTTTCTGTGGAAAGGAAGGATTTTCACAGAATTTGCTCACAAAGAATAGAGCTGCTCTCTATAAAAATCTTTCCAGTTTTAAATGTAAACATTTCCGTCTTGTCATCCTAGAGGTGAGGAGTGTAATGATCAGGTAGCCTCTGGAGGGGGGATGTGGATCAGGAGTGCCATCATTACAGACATGCCTGGATATAGCTGCAAACTGGGGCATAGCATGTGTTCACTATCCTGAAAGAAACACAGGATAACAAAGACTAGAGAGTCCTCCAGCTCACTTGTGCCCAAAAGCCACTTTGTGCGCGTGCAGTGGCTCAAGTGGACCAGAGCCCACCAGAGTAGAACCAGTCACTCATTATTAACACAGCCCAACAAAACCAAGATGCTTTGTTATACACAATGCTTTTGCTTTTTTCTTTTTTTCCTACAACACAAAATGCTCCTAAGCACAAAGATGGCTTTTACACCCTAATGCACATGGATCATTTCTTCATTATATTTCCAGTGTGTGCACTTTGGTGGACTTTATCCATCTGCAAGAACTATGCTCTTCTCCCAGCTGAGCCCACTGTGTGCCAGAGGCTGGTGTTCATCCCAGATTCCAGAATGTGTCACACCAGTGGAACATGAATTATGTCTCGTGTTTGGGCATTGCAAAGTTTCAGATTTCCAGCTCATCACTTTGATTGTCACAGCGCTCCTATTTACCTTGTTTTTATTAAAAATAAAAATGTTAAGGCAAGAAAAAGAAAAATTCACCCAGAAATTAACTATGAATGTCCAACTCTCAGTTGTACAGAAAACCCACTTTCCAATTATTTCTTAAAATAATTTTTTCAAGATTTTTTTACCCCATGGAAGATTTTAAAAAAACAACTTATTGAAACTTGTGGGCAGAGGTTTCATTTGGTTCACACTAATGATCTCCTTGAGGCTAATGTCTGAACTTAGCTTTAAGAAAACACTGCATTTGTCATAAGGAGTTTGCCTTGCATGAAAAGTAAATAACCTTGCAATAGTTAGGATTTGTTTTGGTAACTCATTGTAAATCAGTGTAAAGAAAAATACCGAACAATGAAAACTATATTTTGCCACTGTGGTTGATATCGAAGTTTTCAAATGTCTGATGATGATTTTATCAGCTCTTCCCTGGAAGGAAAAAAGCTTCTCCCATGTAAGCTGCTCTCCAGAACTGGATCCAGCTGCACTATTCAATCTCTCCTTCTAGGTCTTGTATCTTTCTCCCTTGGAAGTTTCAGCCACCGCGAGATCACAATAACTTCTGACAAAGTTTGTATTGTCACTTCTTCAGGGTAGGACTTGAGGCTGGGTGCCTATTGCTGTTCTCTAGATGAGTGTATGTATCCTTATGATGAAGTGATCCCCAAGACCACAAACCCACAATGCTTCCTTCTTCGCCACCAAGGACTTTATTAAAAGCAACTGACTCCTTTAAACAAAAATGTCCCATGTACCAGACAGAAGTGGAGAAGCGTCCAGTTTGGCTCTGGAAAAGCCTGGGTACAACTCCCAGCTCTGCCACATAGCTTTTCTGCAAATAATTGTACTTCTTTACACCCTACTCATAAAATGGAGACGTAAAAATTGTCAGTCACAAAAATGGTGTCAAGTCTTGCCTCAAAACTTGCCATGTCACCAAACTGCGATTTGTTTACCGTCTGAACTTGAGCCTGTGGGATGTGAAAATTTGAGCTATTCTCAATCATTTTTTTTCTGAAACCACTTAGTTAAAAAGATCTTGGGCAACAGGCTTTTGGCAAAATGGGATCACATGATGAAATTCCCAAAGCTGGCTCATGGGACATCTCTGCCGATCTTCAGGCTTTAGACCTGACATGTACCTGACAATGGTGTTAGCTGGAGTTTTGAGTTCAGAGTCATTTTTATATGGAGCAAGCCAGAAACTAGACCTTGTTAGGGATGCATAAAAATGCTTGCTGGGATATTGTACTTCATTTGGGCATAAACCTGTTACCTGTTGGCAAAAGGCTTTAGATGATGCCCACTGCCTCCTTGCCAAAGGACTTTATTTACAGCAGTGCACTGGGGAACGCTGAATTTTTTAAAGCACAAAGGCTCCTCAGATCTGTACTTGTTCTGGCTTTGTCAGAGACAAGTATTCCAACATCAAATGCATTTTTGCAATCCCCATTGCAGACACTTAATTGCAGGATGATTCAGGGCTCTCTAAGCAGCCAAATTTCCCTATACAGTCAAAAAGGAGCAGCCTGTCCAAGGGTGTTTCAAAGCACAGCTATTGGCTGCCCAGTGCTAGACAGTATGACTGTCTCCTCACAAAATAATTCAGCCTCTCACACGAAAACCGTGATTCAGGCTGAAAAATAGCAGGAGTTCTTAAAAACAGAAAAGGTAATTCTGTTCGCTTTTCTTAGAACACTCATGTCAGGGCTTCAGGCTGCTCCTCTCAGAGCAATGAGAAATGGAAATGATGGCAACTCATTTTCAATGTGATTGAACTGCATGTGGGCACTCGGTTTCTGTATTTGAGCCTCCGCAGTAAAAAACCCTAATATATTACAATAGAAAAGTTCAGAAAACAGCTGATGGAGAGGTCTTCTTGCTTTCCTGCAGACTGTTCATCTGGCAGCTTGGCAGCCTGTAGTCAGGTCTGGCTGGGAAGCCCTGAGGCTATGGCATCAATGGATGAGAACCTCTGGTTGGCAGTCCGTCAGAGTGCAACGAGCAGGGACCGTGGGCTTGGTTCTCCTGGGGACATGTTCCCAAATTTGACATGAAACAGGACTTTTTCCATGGAGTGCAGGAGAACTTTATTCTTTTCCATTTCCAAAAGGATCCCACAGGGCTGGATCTTGCAGGGCTCTGAACACAGATAAGGCGTGATCCAAGTACCCGATGCACACAGAGAACAGGGTCAGCTTTGGTCTTAGCTTATTGTAATTACAGATTTTCAGCTTCAGTGAGTGCACCACTGCCTTGTTCTTCCCCAAGACAGCTTTCTGTTCAGTTATGCCAAACACTGCTTGGGGATTAAAGGTTGATTTTCCAATCCTGTTCTTGGAAATTTGGTGCCACAGCTTTGATAATGCTAGTTTGCAATGTTGCCTCTTTTACACCATATTTTATATATTGTCTTCTCTTGATGATATTCAGTCTGGTGATTAGCACTTATGGACTGTATTTCTTGGAATATACAGGGATTTCAGGCAAACAAAGTGAAAAGAAAATAAGAGAAAACAAAAATTGGTTCTCGAAGTAGTCATTCTGTTGTCAGAGTGTAAAAGGCAGCAGAAGGCACATGGAAATTTTCATTAGCCTTTGGAGCGACATGAAGTTTTGGTTTATAAGGACCTATCATTATTTCAGGTTACATAAGATGAAAGACTTTGAGGATGTGATCATCTAGTCCCTCCCCATTCCATAAGCTGTCTTCATTTCTGGTGTGAGTAGATCTATAACCTGTAATTCCCATAAAAACTCCATACATTATTTTTCATTCTAGCAATGCCACTGATGAAACTAAAACCAGTCTGTTTCCTAGGATAGAGTGCAATAAATGCTTTACATAACATCCTCCCTGTAACATAGCCTGAGGAAAACTTGACAATGAGAAGTGGAGTAGACAGGAAAAATTTGGGGTAACATAACATTCATATGGGCAGTGGGAGGAAGTTTTGTACATTATAGGAAGGCTATATATAGGCTGAGTCAAGACAATGGTGGTAGAAGTGGGAAATGTGCAACGAGAAATAGGTTTTTTTTCTGATAAGCAGAGAAATGGAGAATAGATTTTGGGATCCAGGTTCAAAAAGGTGAAAACTGAAGAAGCAAAAGAAGTAGTGAGACAGCAGATCAGGGAAAAGACATGAGGCAGAAGGACTGAAAAAAATGTCAGTGTCTGGGGGTTCAGAAAAATAAAGATTTTGAAAATTAAGGATGGCTTTGGCACTGGAGGGAAAACCACTGAACAGGAGAAAAATGTTCTGTTTCCAGCACTCAGACAGCACACCAATCTCTCTTTTCTTTGCGATACAGGATGATGAGAGTGTCTGAACCTGTCTGCATCAGGCAACTCTCTGAACACATTAATACAATGGATTTGATCTGGTTCATTTTAGATGAAGAAAGTTTAGGAAGCTGAAGATCATAAAAGTACAGGATTGCAGAATTATTTAGGTTGGAGAAGACCTCCAAGATAATTGAGTCCCTTTGATCACCACCATGTCAACTAGAGCAGAGCATTAAGTACCACATCCAGTAATTTTTTGAACACCTTCTGGGATGGTGACTCCATCACCTCCCTGGGCAGTCCATTCCAATGCTTAACAACCCTTTCCATGGGAAATTCTTCCTGATGTCCAACCTGAACCTCCCCTGCCACAGCTTGAGGCCATATCCTCTTGTCCTGTTGCTGGCTGCTTGGGGGAAGAGGCCAACCCCCACCTGGCTACACCCTCCTTTCAGGGAATTGTAGAAAGCAAAAAGGTCTTCCCTGAGCCTCCTTTTATTGAGGCTAAACACCCACAGCTCCCTCAGATGTTTCTCACTGGACTTATTCTCTAGACCCTTCACCAGCTCTGTTGACTTCTGTGCACACGCTCCAGAGCCTTTCTTGCAGCAAAGGGCCCGGAACTGGACACAGGACTCAAGGTGCAGCCTCACCAGTGCCGAGTACAGGACGACAATCAGTTCCCAAGTCCTGCTGGCCAAGCTATTTTTGATACAAGCCAAAATGTTACTGGACTTCTTGGCTACCTGGGCACATGCTGGATCATGTTCAGCTGCTGTAAAACAGTTCCCTCAGTTCCTTTTCTGATGGGCCACTTTCCAGCCAGTCTGCCCCCAGCCTGTAGAGCTGCAGGGGTTGTTGTGACCCAGGTGCAGGACCCGAGACTTGGCCTTACTGAACCTCACACCATCGGCCTTGGCCCATCGATCCAGCCCATCCAGGTCTAATGATGAAATGAAACAGCTGGCATTCACTGGATGCATGTGGCTGGACAGTCCTTGTCTTAAACCCAGATCTTCTCTCACCATAGGAGCTTCTGACATTTGCCTTAAAGATCACTGAGCAGTGCTCTCAGAGGAAAACCCAAGCTTTTCTCAAACACACTTGGTTTTATGCACTGAACACAAGGCTCAGCAGGCACGGTTGCTGACAACGTGATGTAAGACAAAAGATGGCTATGAAAAGCTGTGGCATCTGGGACCCTGCTTCTAAAGTGCAGGCATCCTCCCAAGCCTGGCCTTATGGAGAAAAAGGCAATCTGAACATTTTTTCCCCCAGCAGACCCTCTGCAGCAAACAGTCATGAGCCCATGACAATTTTAATATAATTTTGATTTTGATCTGCCTCTAATTCCTTTTAATCCTTAAAAGTAAGCTTTGTTCTAATTGTGTATGTGTGATGCAGGTACTGTAGAGCTGCTCTCTTTTAGAGGACACAACACGGGGCCTGTACGTGATAAAGTATGAAAACATCCTGCTGCCTACTCTGTCAAGAGGTTGTTTCTCTGTGAAAATTCTTTCTCTTAATCTTTGATTTACGATTGTCTGAGAAAATATTCTAATGAGCATTGAAACACTGAACAGGACTCTTCCTTGGGGAGAGATACTGCCACCCTGATGCTGCAGTCCCTTTTCTGTGCCCTTCTCACAGCCTAACTGCTTGATGTCAGAAAATCCTGGATGAAAGGGGGAGCCTAGTTCTCAGGAGAAGAACAAAACCTGACTCATTAAGTGCTCTTAATCTCACAGTAAAGTTAATTTATATTTTCTTTTTGTCTCAGCTGCTGAGAGTATTCAAGTGACCTCTGCCTCTAAACATTGGACATTACCATTTTCATTCTAGCATCCCCATGTCAAAGACACAATTGAGCTTTCAAGGGAAATCTGAGAAACAGAAGCAAAATAGATAACAGAGGCTTCTGAAATGGTGGTGGTGACAGCCCCGCTGGCTTCAGTGCATTTGAGTCCTCCCTACTGAGAATTTTTCTCACCTTCACAAAAAGGACCAGTATCTATTACAGCCACATGTGTCGACTCCACAGATGCACCCTGTTGATTTGGTGAACTTTGTGTACCTGATCTGCTGGTGTTCAGAAACCCAGACACAGACAAGGTGTTCTTATTATTCAAGCCTCCCCTGCTCAGGTGCTCTGTGTTGCTGCTGTAACTCAAGCCCAAAAGATTTAGTGCTGAAGACCCCATCTACCACCAGCTATAATGCTGGTCATTGTAAGCTTCTCCGTGGTGGCAGTGGGGCTGCCCACAGAGGCAAGCTCTGTCTGCTGGCTGGGCCCACTTTAAAATAAAATCACAGTAGGGCTGGAGAATACAGCAAATATTTTGAAGGATGCTGAGGTTTTGAAGGACTGAGGCTAATCATGCTTTCTGGCTGAAGGTACAGCTTCTTCTGCTACAAACCATTGAAATGATAAATTCAGTAATCAGGCTTTCATATTACTTGAATCTTGCAACATCAATGTATTTGCAAACAATCTGAAGAAATGGGCTATGGCTGAGATGACAACGTTCACTGATGGGATCATCTTAAGAAAGCAAATTTGACCCAGTGAGGCACAGAGGAATCTCACAGTCCTGAGTGACTGGGTGACAAAGTGATAAGTTGAGCTATGTAACCCTAACAGGTAAAAAGACATGCTCAGGAGGCTGGGCTGTGTAAATAACAGTGTAAGTACCTAGTACAGTGCAGCCAGCAGATTGAAGGAAGTGAGGCTAATTAGACCATACCTTGAACACTCACTCCAGTTTTGGGCTCCCAGTATAGGAAAGACTTGGTTACTGTGAGTCCAGTGAAGGGCCACCAGGATGGTGGCAGCTGAAATGCCTGTCCTTCAAAGAGAGTCTGGAAATCAGGGTCTATCTAGTCTGGAGAAGAGATGGCTTTGGAAGCCTTCCAAAGTATATCCTGGCTTTGAGCAGGCTGTTAGGTTGGATGACCTCCAAAAATCCAGCCTGAGCTATCCTGCTATTCTATAATCTTTAGGAAAGTTAGTTGCAGTTATTAGTTTTATTTAAACATCAGCTTCATGTATGGGAGCAATCACAGTAAGTATACAGAACATTAGAAATTAATAGCAAGGGAACAAAGGAAAAACAGTGATTTTCAACATAAATAAGAGGTGTGCCTGTATCATTAACAGCATGTGCAAACCTGTTCTCCCACTGAACAAAAAGGATAGAACTAGAAAATGTGGGTGTAAAGGAAAGAAGGGTAATTAAAAGTTTGAAAATGAGAGTAATTAATCTAGAGCTATTCTTTCTGGAAATAAGGTAATAGGGGAGTTGTAATAAATAAAGTCATGATTATCATGAGAACATGAAAGAAACCAGGTGGCAAGCTCAAAACAGACAAAGTGAACAATATCTGTGTTGTAGATAGAATGCCTCAAGAAAGCAGCGGGCTTGTGATTGGGTAGGAGGAAAGGCTGGATTCTGTGGACATGATGTCAAGATTTTCATGCAAGTTTTTCAGAAAATGAAGAAAAAATTAACAAAGAAAATGAAGAAAATCTAAATAAGAATACATGACAGCAATACTGCTATTCAAATGAATCTAGACAAGGCACATACTTATCAGTTTACAAGTTTATTAAAGAATGGCTTCACCTTCACTTAGTGTCAGTCAGCACAGCTTCCTGGAAACAACAGGTTAAAATTCTACTATATGAAAATCAGAGCCTTTGCTACAGAACTCAGGACTAATTTATTAGTGTATATAGCATACGCCTATTTATATGTTTATAGGGATGCGCCTTCTAAAGGGTGTTTTTCATTTACCTGGTATTTACCTGGTTGTGCTTGTGTGGGGCGGACAGGGCAGGTGGCAAGTGGGGTGCTGGCCTGTGGCCACGTTTGCAGACAGGGGTGCTGCAGCCCCTCCTGCAGCCCTTGGGGCAGACCCCACTGCTACCTTCTTATGAGTGGAACTGCGTGTCATGGCTGCCTGATGGAGCTCACGTGCCATGGCTGGAAAAGCCAGTGCTGCACATGGAGCTGCCTGCATCACACGTTTGCCCACAGCATGAGCAAAGACATTCCCAGTCCCAGCAAATGTAAGCCTAAGTCCTAGGATTGCTACTGTTTTCCTGCACTTGATTCACTTGCGCAGGGTTTTATTTTTCTGTCCCCTCCAAATGAATTTTTAAGTCCAATGGAAATTCTGCAGGTTTTTTTCCCTGAAGTTCTCCTCTTCATGCAATTTAAAATTTCTTCTGTGTGAGTTTACTAGCAAATTTTGTCTCTGCATTTTGGAGCAAGCAGGTCAGACCCAAAACTGAAATTTAAGTAATATATTTTTTCACCCCCTGAAATCCAGATCACTTCTTCATGCAGTTCACCCAGTGTACAGTTCACATAATGATTACATTTTGATTGAAGTCTCATTAAAAATCTTTGATGGTAACAGACATAAGAACACCCATAAAAGAAATAAAACCGATCTACGAGGGTTTTGTGAAAACCTTTGATTTCTAATCTAGTTGGTTGCTCTTGTATGCCTAATAGTCCCAGTTTCATCCCAGACTAGGTTTAGATGGGCTTATAAAATAAGAATATTTTATTACTCACACATTCCCATTTCTACACACTGGACTGAATTCAGACCCCTTTGGTGCCAAGCCCAAAACAAATTGAAAAAAAAAAACCCAAACACCTCAGTTTGAAGGTAGATTCTGCTTCTTAACTCAGCACTGGGAAGCTTACATTAAAGAAAAAAAAAAAATTGCCATTATAGCTAGACCTTTTAATTTTATTCCACATCTTTAAATTTTCTCTTCCAGCTTTGAATAGGTTCAGTCTCAGATAGAGCTGATCTCCTCATTATTGATGGAAACTTTGGAGCTTTATCCCCTGACAGAGAGCTGAAGGAGGAGAGTCTGTAAACTTTTCCATGTAGCACAGGAATATGGGGAGAGAAGAATTCAGAAAGGAGACTCAGGGCCTTTCTTACGAACTTGAAATCCTGGCAAGCAGTTCCTTGAAGTTGTAACTGAAAATCAATCTGATATATAATTAAATTCTGGTCATCACATATGCACCAACCAGTCTCTTCAGCTCTTAGGCACGGCAGCGGAGGAGCGGGGCTATCGATCCGGGAGGGCTCCTGCCCCATCAGCAGCACTCAGCGGCTCCGCGGGGCTGCCCCGACGCGCGGCTGGCGGGCGGTGCCGCGCAGCCCCAGACTGCAGGACAAACAGCCGACTCCAGCCGAGGTGTCCAATACTCCCTAATCATTTAAGTGCATTGCACAGCGAGCCCGGGCTAGTCCCACAGTCTCCGTGCTGCCATCAGTCTTTCCAATAAATGAGCTTTGAGCAGGCTCCAGAGAGAAAAGGAAAGGAGGCTGATCAATTCTTTCCAATATTAGGTTTTCATTTTAACTTCTCCCCCACAATGGCTACTTGGGTTGGGTGCTCTGTAATTATATTCATCAAGGTCTGTCGACATAAATCGACAGCCCTGGTTTAAGGCCATAGCTCTAGTTTGTTTACTAACTCAGAGAGAGAGACAACTAGCATTGATTATTTCTTTTAAGAAGAGGATCTAGAATGGTTTTTTCAAAATTATTTAGTGTTTCTAAAGTTAAGCTATGCAATTTATACATGACTCTTGCTGATCTCCCTTTACTCCTGACAAAGAGAAAAATTATCTTGTCTGCTACTCTAGACACTTTTGATATTAGCATTAATATTAACTGACTTGTATTCCTCTTCAGTGCTACATTATTAATTTGTCTACGTATTTACAATGCGCTCATCACTGTATGCTTTGAACCCTACCGAAGTGTGCGTGTTCACACACTGCCAACACAGAAATCCTTGCTAATGTAGGAGTAAAATAACATCAGTAAACATCACTCTTGTACAGAACAGGAACAAACTATCTAAATGGAAAACTAACCATGTCTGGTAAAACTAATGGGATTCTTCAAAAATGTCAATGAATAGCTGAGCAGGGGAACTGATTGACATTATTTACTTGACTTTCCAAAAGAGCCAGTGATAGACTCCCTTAAAAAGCCTCTAAGAAGGTAGGCATGAGGAAGGGGGGAAGAAACAGCCCAAATCAAAAAGCAGCAAGAGCTGGGCTGAGAGCAAACCTGTGAGTCCTGGCTGGTAGATGGGGGTTGCAGGCACTTGCCTGTTAAGACACCTCCCAGTCCTAATTACAGGGCTGGTTTTCATACTTATAATTTTAACTGTTCCTGCAGAAATTTTCCATGCTGGTGCCTGCCCCAGACTGGCTTGTTGTCTCTAAAAGAATTGTCCCTTCAAAACCAATCCAGCTCCCATAGCAAGAGAGTTGTGGAAAAAAATGTATTTCTTTGCTTCTTGAAAGGACAAGCAAACAAACTCCAGTAACTTTTTGTCTGAGACTCCAGTGCCCCCGTGCTGTGTCTCGATTGTGTGGGAGGAGCAGCAGTGCTGCAGTGGAACCTTGCCCCCCTGGACTTCTGCATCCTCCTTATGCCTGTACCCTGCCTCTGTCCTCACTGCTTATACTGTCCCACCATCCAGCATCCCAGCAGTGCTGCCTGGTGTGGGGAAGCCCATAAAAACAGGAATGTGATTAAGTGCAGTGAGGTTGCTATTCAGACAGCTGTGATTCAGTGGAGGGACAAACTTGTCCTGGTGTTGAGCATGACTCTGAAAGCAGGACAGGCCATGGGGCCCAGGCAAGCAGCTGAGTGTGGAGAGAAGATCTTGTATGTGTCCCTGGGGACAATGAAAGGATTCAGGAAAGGACAGCAACGACATACAGCAATTGTTTTATATGGGTGTTCTTCTGCTGTGGGTAGAGCTGCTAAAATGTGTCCTTGGACAGCAGCCAAGCTGAACTCTTGCAGGACATTGCTCTCGTGTGAGTTGTTGTGTTAATCCTCTGCCTTAGGAGGAGAGGCATGAGCTTCCCTCTACTCCAGCATTTTTGCTGTTGTTCCCATAGTAATTTCCTTCCCCTGCTTTCTTTTCCTGAGTTTCCCTGCTCATCTTAGAGGCAGTTCTGTGGGGTTTTTTAGGGATGGGTTAAACCCTGCCTTTAAAGGGACTAGTTAGGGACAGGTTAAGCTGAGTAGGTAAGAGGGAAAATGTCAGAAAAACAGAGATGGGGAAAGGAGAGCGATTTGGGAGATGCTGTGACTGCATGTCGGGCAGACTGATGCTGTGATGGGGCCCTGAGAAGCAGGGCTGTGGTCAGCAGATGCTCAAGGAGACAGCTGGGGAAAAGGCAGCCTGGAGCAGAAAGGGTCAAGCCCTGGCTGAAGTGGGCTATGGCACATTTCCCTCAAGAAACCAAGATTGCTCAGTTTCATCATTTGTCTGACATCCTCATGCAAAGCGCTGCATGCTCAGTGACTTTCCCCTGCTCTGTTAGGGCTAATGTCTTGCTACCCATGCTTTGGTTTCTCAGGCTGCTGGAATCCATGTACCACACACAGCTGTCACGGGGGACTGCACCAGTGTCACGAGGATGCAGCCCAACTGTTCTATTTATTGCTTTTTCCAGAAGGTCCCTTCTGAAAAAATCAGTGTTAAGAAACAAAGTGCAAAAATGTTACTTGCAGTACTAAATTAAATGTTTATGATGCATAATTATGTTCTTTTGCAATGCTTTTTCAGGACATTGAATATTTCACTAGTTTGTGCTGAAGTCAGTGAATAGTTCCTGCAAGAATAAAGCTAAAAGGAAAGTTGGCACTATTTCCTTTTGCCAGTTAAATATGAACTTGAAGCACTGCATTTTCCTATACTTCCCTACTTAAAATAATAAGCTTGCACAGGAAGCTTTGATTGGAGTGAACAAAATTATCTTCTGGTGAGGAATAGACCCATTTTCCAGCTGATAAGGTAGGACTCAGAGTCCAGCGAGGGACTACCTGCTGAATTTGGGGCACCTACCTGGGATGCCAGGACTTTGATCTTTTAGCATTTGACATCAGAGTGTATTCCATATGTGCAAAGCACAGTTTACATTGGCTTTGGTCATGACTGAGAGCTTGGGAACTTCAGCAAATCAGATCCTAAATTGCATCAGGCCTGGAAGAGGGACAATTCCAATTTCCTCTTCAATGTGTGTGATAGCTCTGAGAACCTCAGGCTTTCTCTGATCATGGTCCCTGTATTGGGGCATCAGTCCTTTAAAAAAAATAATACTCATATTTCTAAACAAAACCCAAGGATGCTGAGGGCTGAATCCCATGAAGTGTGTTTTGCTGCACAGTGAGGATTCCCCATGGGCAGCTGAAATGCCATTCCTTTTCCTTCTCATTAAGACGATGAATAGCACTTGGGTTTGTGTAGGCTGCCTGAAAGGAAATGTGCAGAGAACTAAGGATTTTTATCTTGACCCTTCCCAGAAAATTCAAGTCTTCAGTCACAAATTAGAAATGAGCCCAGGGGCTATGGAAATACCAAGCAAAAAGGGCTGTAAAATTGTTTTCCTTTAAAAGGAATGGAAGACTGTAAGCAAACCCTCTTGAGCATCCTGTAGAACTTTCTTATGTGCTCAATAGAAACAGGTCTTTCCCCTGTTATATTCTCAAGTGAGATTTTGTGTAACTTCTTTGACTTGGTTGCAACTGCTGTTTAACATGTTTGGAGAGGAGTCATGCAGGGGCAGCGCGACTTTTTGGCCTCCTATATGAACATAGAATCATAGAATTTTTGTGTTGGATGGGACCTTTAAAGGTTATTTAGTCCAGCCCCTGAGCATTTTGAGTAGAATCTTTTGGATTAAGTGATCAGACTAGAAACTCCCCACTAGAAAGAGCCAATTCTTTGTCCTCTGCTTGCTGTGCTCCATTTCGGTACAGGGCCCACTCTTCCATTTTTGCAGTCATGTCCATAGCCGTGTCATTCTCCCATGCTGCAGTCCAGGAAAACACTGCACCAGCAGCTCCTTAGAGCGTACTTCACTGCCACCAGTCTCTGGCCAGGTATCTTTTCCCCCTTGTAATGCTTTTTTTCATTGCTAGCTGTTCCTCTTTCTACAGAGTATCATCTTCTCTTGACAGAAACCAGATATTTCTGAAATTTGCTATCAAGTCTTGGCTCTCCTTAAAAAGCTTAAGCAATAAAATCATAGAACCTGGTGCTTTTCCTTTTCTAGTGAATGGGCACAGAATATAAATTACCTCTCTCTCAAGTTCCTCTACCTGGCTCAGTCAGTTTTGGTTCTGATGAAGTCTAAACCTCTGGATTTGAATAGGGATTTATATGGGAGTTGTTCCAGGTTTAAGTGTAGCTGCTTGTGCCCTCCCCCAACACCATTTCTGTTTTCTTCAACTTCACTTGAGTCATTTGTTTGCCAGTCACTTTCTCTCTCCACTCCTGGAAAGCCATTAGAATTGATTTCTGTAAGTATTTTAAATACTTCTGCTGGTCCCTGTAGGGCTATCTCGGAGTCTGCATAGATTGCTGTCAGTTGGGATGGTACTGGAAGATGCTGCATTCATACCAAGGGAGAAATCCCTCTTCCCATATCCTTCTGTTTCACATTTTTTCCCCAGGCTTCTAAGCAGAAAATTTTCCTGATCCTTTGAAATAAATAGTCAGTGGAAATAAATATGAAATCTGGGCTCCATGGAAATCAATAGCAAAAAGCCTGCTTGACTTCTAAGGGCCGACCTAGAAGCTTAATGGCACTAGTTTAATGCTGCACATAGGATAAAATCCACTTGTGAACCATGTACTGTTCCTGAGGAGCTGAGGGCTATAGCGTGACATTGTTACTATCTGGTTTAGTTGAAACAGAACCTCATTTTTCTCATGGCTTGGAAAATTGTGGACGTTGTCATCCTTTTCCTATAAGTAAGCTAATCTTTTTATTGATATAGTGCACACCAAGCACCACAGTGATTTGCGATGTGGGAAAGGCTTTTGTTGCAATTTCAGCATGGCCCTGAAAGCAGCTTCAGTGACAGAAATGGAAAAACCAGTTACACACGCCGGCTCATTATTCTGAGAGTTCCTCCAAATTATATGAAGGAGTATAAGCCCTACAATACAAAGAGATTGTGGAAAATCTGTAGGCAGCATGTGAATCACCTTTGTCATGCTTCTTTATGGCACACACGGCACCACACTCTTTATTTAAGCCAGCGCCCTGCAGATCAAATCCATTTGGAAGAAAAGTGATTGGTTCTGTGGAGCTGCTGGACATGAAAAAAATAGGTGTGTGAGACATGCCTGCAGTTGTCTTTGAAAATGTCAAGGCAAAACAGGGGCATTAGAAAGACTCCAGAATCTGGATGTGAGGATTTAGCTTTTGTCCTAACTGGACTTGGAAAGGTATTTCTGTAGTTTCAAGTTAACCAGTTCAAAGCCTTATTGCTTTGGGCCACATTTGCACAATGGAATTAAAAACACATATTTGAGGAAAAATGAAATCAAGCAGTTAATTACTAAGTTTCAGGATTTTTTTTTTTTCCAAAAGAGGAAGAAAAAGATAATATGAAATAAGATCTGGGTGGTAAAGCTATTCATTGAAACATTTTTGACATTCAGTCAAATGTCTTAAGTAATCTAACAAACTGGTGGGATTTGAAATTGCTTTTGTTCTTGTTAAGGCATTGTTCATCCCTGCCTGCATAGTCCTGCCTGCCCCACTTCTCTCTCCATAACAGCCCTGGACTGTGAATGGTAGAGGAGTGCAGGAGAAGCCATGGAAAGGCCCATATGGCTTTCCTGCTGAAACATGCCTGCACTCCACCCAGGCAGAAGTATGTCTCAGCCAACTTACTAGCCGAGTTAGAATAAGCAGGTGGCAATGTCCATCCTTAGGTGCATTTCACTGTTTTTGCAGCCCGAAAAGTGAAATAGTTGCTGTAATGCTATTTACTGCCTTACATTAGCAGCCAAAAGAAACCAGCATCTCAGTATGGCCATACTGGGAAATCCATCTTGGAGCTGCCCTGAGTTTATTGTCACTTTGTTTCTTGCCCAGACTACTGGGATATTAGGCTGGGCTTTGTAATAACTCCATCTTTGGGCCATGGTCATGGGATTTGCCAGCAAACAAATTCTGTCCTTGGTGAGCAGTCACACCATGTGCATGGAGGTTTCAGCAGAACCTCCCACCCTGCAAAGGATATTTCTTCGAAGGCTGCTTCCTATCATGACTTCTGCTGCACCAGGCTGAGGATGGTCTCCCTTACTACTGCCTTTCCTGCCATTAGTGAGGGGACCATGTGAAGGTCTCCAAAATCAGAATGTGTTGTGTTAATCTTGGGAAACTGCAGACTTTTCAAGTTAGAGTTTTGAATTCACTTTGTTTCTGCCACTATGGCACCTAAAAATCTTGAAGGATTTTATCCAAAAGTCACACTTGACAGTTCTTTGTACATAATCTATCTATGGCCCATATGCATTTTTCATTCTAAAACCACCATATTTTTGAAAAAGATTTGCAGGAATGGCAATATCAGAATAAAATATTAAGTATGTATGCTATGGCAATGAATACTTTATATAATCAATTATAGCCTAACACAATTCAGACAATTTATATGATTTTCATATAGTGCTGTGGGTGCCACAGGTACTGTCTGACTATCTGCCAGAGACTCATTATAACATGGTGAGTAGCAACTGTGCAAGTTATATTGCAAAATGGAGGAAAAAAAAAGTTAAGTTCTGGCAAAGCATATTTCTTAATTTCCTAAACTTTATGCTTATGAGTATTTGTTATGTACTCCAAAATCATTATGAATTTGAGCTTCACAGCATCATGGAAACATTTTGAAAAACTTGTTGAATCAGGACTCAGCTGTAATTCTTACAATATGATGGTGGATAAATCCAAATTGTTATTTAACATCGTTTTCCCTTTTAAAGGAACTGTCTTCTTAAAACTGTGATCTGATTCTTGATGAAATTTCTTCTCTATGTTGTTCTACATCCCAAAGTACAAACAGAATAGTTTCTCCTGCTCTGAGCATGGAGAGGTACTTTCCCCAGCCAGCTTTGGACCCTGACAGCACACACGTTCACTCCAACAGCTTTATGTGGACAGGCAATGAACCGTTATTATTGTTGCAGGCTAGCAAACAGTGTAATAATACGTATTACCTGAAATCTCCATTAAAGTCTCATTTTTTAAACAAGTGTGTGGGATAAAAGAAGTGATCCTGCTTTCCACATGTGGCACTTTGACCTGCCCAGTCCACAGCATTTGCTCTGTGTGCATCCCCTGATGGGCAGCTTTGCAGGTGTAGTAGTTGTGTGACCACATTTTCCCTGTTCTTTTTGCTTTCCTGTGTGTAGTCCTATGAGACATCCTTTAAAATCTTTAAACTAGGTTTTCAGTGGGAAAACCCTGCAATTCAGCCACACATGCATGCAAGTGCTGCTGCTTGTATTTTTTCTTGAGTCCTGATGTCTACTCTTCCACTTAAAACTGACCCAAACATTTAATCTGTGATCACAGAATGCACCTGATGCAATCACAGCATCGGTAAAGGGATGTGTGGAAACTATTTAAAGTATTTAAGCATATGTTCATGACATTTAGCAGCTGGAAACAACAAAAATCTCATGTGATCTGTGTATACTTTGCAGAACATATCCCCAGTTGGCAAAATGCCATTTCACTACTTGCCTTGCCCCACTCCCCAGCTCTTATCCCTTCCCCTGTTCAGTGGACCAACAGGTAAGGATTCGCAGCTTTGAAGGCTTTCTGCCTCTATGAAGGGTCTTTTTAAGACCAGGCAGATTGCAACAGGAAGACACAGAAATTAACATAATTTTCTCTACCTTTCTGAAGCTAATCATAGGGGTTTTTTTGGTGTCTTTAAATCACTGAATTTCATCAACAGCAAATGATAAGGGATGTCTTGTTTCCATTAGCGTTAATATCACAACTTTGCCTGATTATTCTTAGTACATAACTTAGTGGAAACAATGCATCTTTTGTAATAAAGCTTCTACCAGAAACCTTGGATGTTTTACAAGAAGGAAACATTGGCTAAGACTACAACATAAAAATGTGGTATATGATTCCCATATAGATGTATAGTATTAATACATGCTGCCATGCCAAAAACTTGCTGGTATACCACATCCAGAATGGGATGGATGAGGGAAATGTATTTTTCTGCTGCCTTTCCATGCCTTTTTTTTTGCAAGTGAGGGAGGTAGTACAATATTCTCATGTAATAATATGCTTAAAATCACTTACGTTCAAATGAAGCAAAGCACTCCAAAGCATTCACTGCCTGCAAAAGTATGCCCTTATGGTTTCAATTAAAAGGAAGTTATTTGCTTTGTGAAACTTGGCCTGGATGTTTAATTCTTCCTCATTGTCTGAATACAGCTCTAAAAAGCTTCTGTATTTGAAGCTGCTAATCAGGGTTCAATTGGCAACAGTCATATGTCATGTCATATTATATCACACAAATATTGATTATTCACTCTGGTCTGCAATGATGAAGGTTTCATATCATCTTCTTTCTGGCCTTTCTAATACACAGTTTAGGCACTCCACTGCCCACGAGTATTTTCATGTTTTCAGATGATATTTTCTGGTAGTTCCTGATGAAGTGGCAGTTTAATTTTTCAAATCATGGCATTGATTACATTAGTTTTGTGCCACGCATGGGCTATTGATTCTTTCCTCAAGAAATGAATATAAAAGCAAGCAGCAATGGCCAACTAGTCATTAATTGCAAACTTTCCTATACTCCTTAACTGTCTGGAACAGTAAGTACTTTCAAAACAGAATATGAAAAGAAACTACATCCAACCCAAAATGCAGAGTGCACATACATCACTCTGTGCCCACATCCCTGGTGTGTGGCAGTGGTTTGTGCGGTTGCGTTCACACAGAGCAGACTCAAGGTACTTTACCTGCCGGGCCCAGAGGCAAACCTTCTGTTTGCTCACTGGCTTTCTTCTCAAGGCCTCAGTCTACCATTCCTTCATCTTCTATTATTTTTCTGTGAGTTGGCAGCAGCTGTGATGATCCAGGGCACTGCATCAGCCATGTGTGGGAACTGGGTATTTCCTGTATCATCCCCAAACCTGGAAGGCACCACCACTCTTGAGAGCTGGAGCTTCATGCTGGAGTGAGCACTTGTCCCTTCCATGGCTCAGAGTGAGTTACTGCCTCTGCTTTCAGGAGAGGTTCACCTCACAGAGAGTACAGCAGCCTCCTCCTGCCTTACACCATGTTCCTACTGAGAGTGGAAATGTCTTCTTGACTTTTTCACATGGCAGTACTTTCTGCAATGACACATAAAGAAATGAATTGTTGCTTATTTAGGTATGGCAATATGCAGTTGTGAGTATCAGCTAAGCAGCTGAGTAGAAAAGGGAGGGTTTTGTTTGAAGTGCTGGGCAGGGACAGATGTGTATCTTGTCAGCTTCTCACTTTACCTTGTGATATTTCATTGCTAATTGGTATTGTGACAATGAGGGAACTGCTTCCAAAGGAGTCTATTACTTAGTCCAAAATGGCTAATAAAAATGTCCTATGAATTGAAATGTAGTTCAGTTTGAAAGGAAATTAATATCTCCCTGGAGACTAGTAAATGGTTTGGGAAAAAGTGTTCCACTGTTCTCTTCTTTGTTGCAACAATCTATGCCAGAAAATATCTTGATTACATCTGGTTGACTTTAAAGACGTACTGGTTCAAATAAATTGATGCGAGAATAAATGAAGAACAAGTTCTTGTGAATGCTGCTAAATTAAAATCAATGAACTGTAGGCACTGAAGACAAACAAGACTTCATCTACTCAACATTTCCTTGGGCATTCTGCTGGCCAATTTTACAGCCATCGGCAAACGAACAACTTTCTTTTCCTACAGGCTAGTTGTTATTCCTTTGTGTTGTTGTCACCCATAATATTTTGCTAGCTTCTGTTTTATTTCTTTTTAATCCACTATCATATTTGGTCATATCACTCTAAGAAGTCTTTCCAAGAGCCATCAGACCATCAAGAACATCTGGTTTATCTCTGTATTTTCCCTAGGTTTGGTGTCTTCAGCATGATAGTTTATGAGTGTTTTTCCACCTTCATTAGTCAGACCACTTTATGAAGATGGTTAAACAATATTATCTCCACTTACTGGCTGGAAACAGTGATGCACAGAGAGAATAAGTGGCTTCCCAAGGCAAGTCAGGAACAGTGAATTCAGTAATGAGTCACTGCTGAGGTACCCAAATGGTCTGATCTGCCATGGCATGGCTCCTACATCCATGGGAGAAGTGAAGCCCCAGACTCACGCAGCACTGCTTTGTTCATTTGGGTCTGCTAGACACTGGTGTTAGGGGTGAAGAAAATACTTGCTGTCAGACTAATAATAATAATAATAATAATAATAATAATAATTATGTTTGTTAAAGTGTTCCCCAAAGATATTTATTGAATATTATCAACGAAGCTTTTGATGTGAGAACTAAAGGCAGTTCAGCTGCAGTTCAGCAGAGAGTCTCCAGCTGGGTTTGGCTGAGATAGCCTCATCCCAGCTGCCATCCAGCTGTATCACTGTGTTGCCAAGACTTGGGGCATTGGACCAGCTCAGCTATTTCTAAGTTACATTGATGTCATAACTGTAGATGAGCAAGCCCGACATCCAAACTCCTAGGATATGTGAAAACAAACAATATTTGCAATGGGTGAGTTGTGATGTGTTCTGAGAGATACAGAGTGTGCATAGACTTCATCCTTTATTCCTAACTATAAGGGAATCCCCAAAAAGATGAGATATGGGTTGGTTTTATACTTCTCCAAAAGCTAACGAAATCTACATTTTCCTTCCCCTCAACCTGGATTCATGATTTCATAGCTTGACAGTAGCCTTTAAATAAGGTTAATCTCTGGCCTATGAATTTTCTTGTTCTTCCTCTCCAGCAGAAGATCTGCTCTCTACCTGCCCTGTTGTAATCTTTCTTGAAGCACCTACAGCTTGCCGTGGTCAGAGACCTGAAACTGGAGTCCGATGGACATTTGGCCTGTCCTGGCAATAAAATAAAATTGAACTTTTTTGTAAACTTTCATGCTCATGCACATAGAAAGACAGAACAGAGAATAAGTCTTATGGTAGACTTTTGGTAGACTATGTCATGTATTATTGTCCCAAATTTGTTAAAATCAATAAGTCCCATTTGCAGTGAATAGCCTGGATTTGTTTCATTTGTTTAGGCTATGATGAAGAAATGGAAGCCCAGCATCCTTTGATGTGAATTTCATTCCTAGAATTAAAATTTCCTGTTTGTCTCTGTTGCTGGTGCTTTTGATCTCTTGAATTGTTAAAAGCTGTCTCATTTTAGGGTGACACAGTTTAACTGAAATACTTAACTGTCACTCTTCAAAATCTTAATATCAAGAATTCTCTAAACCATTGTGGGTGCCCTGTCAAGCCTCCCTCTGCACAGACCGCAGCCAGTAAAATGAGGACAGGGATTCTTCTTACAAAGGGTTTTAGACAGAGAAATATCTGGTTTCTTATGAACACGAAAAGCATGTTCAGTATTTGTTGACAAAACACCAAAGATACAAGCTTGTTTTTGAAGGGTATTGCTGCTGCTTGTGTAAGAAAACGCCACAGTTCTGTGTTTAGTGGAAATATGCCAGTGTGCTTGGACTGGCCTGAGCGTCCAGCGTGCCTGCTGCTGGGTTTCTAATGACAGTCCTCTTCCACAATTGCTGCAGCAGCACTGCTCTGCGTGTATGAATAAATAATAAAAGTTATGACTCCAGTATGGAGATTTTATATGACAGTGTACAAAAGATTTAAAGTTCATTCTGGCTACTGTCACACAGAACCAGCTTTCTGGCTCCCTCCTCTAGGCCCAAGGCTTTGGTTTGTAGAAGGCATCCATTTTATCACCAGTGATTTGTGAGCCTGTGTAAGCACCCATGACATACAGCAGAGCCCTCAGAGTGAAAAAGCTTTTTGTTTTCTTCTCCTCATCTTCACTGAGCATCTGTTTGGCTGCTGCTTGATAAGATGAAATCAAACTAATGAAATTTAATGCCTTGGATGCAGGAGCAAAATACACAATTATGAAGCAACTTATAAAAATTACATAATGTTATATGCAATTCCAGTTTAATATATGTGAAATTATTTCTGCAAGAGTCAAATGGTGTATTTCAAGATTATATTTTAATGCAATACAAGGTCTTTGCCCTGAGTCAGTCTAACTGGTAAAATCCCCGATGGGCTCCACTCTGTCTGTTGCTTATTCTCACAAGACTATCATGAGGGCCATTCAGAGAGATGTCTTTTCTCTTTCAAACTAATGCATCATGAATAAGCAGTGGAATCTTACTATCACATCCCTGAAATTCAGCTGGTATCATCCTTCTGTTTCCTTTTCATCAGTACTCTGACTAGGCAGCAGTTTTAAAAGAAGACCTATGGAGGAAACAGATACACTAATTTTGCATTCTGTTGCTTGTTTATCCTGTATGTAAAGAAGGTCTGGTTTTTTTGTTTGATGGTTTTGGTGGGTTTTTTTAATACCTTTTCAAATCTGCCTGCATGGTTTTATTGGACAATTTGTTGATGTGACAGAGGAGAAGCTTTTACTGGCACCCTTCTGACATTCCTTTTAAGGCCATTAGATAGATATCATCTACAGTGGGATTAGGCTCTGCTTGAGGGCCTGGAAGAGCTGAGGTTCTTTTGGGGAACTTGAATTTGAAAACAAAAATATCACAAAAGCCAAAGCATGAATCCAACTTCCCTTTTCCATGAGCACCTGGAGAGGTGAATATAAAATCATAAGCCCCCAGTATTATAAAACCTTCTGAAATAACAGGTGGAAAACAGATAGCTCACAGCATTTGAGCATGGCCTCCCCAGCCCACAGAGGGGGAAATGGCAAGAGAGGAGGATGGATGAGCAGAAGGGCTGTATCAGGACAGGGCACAGCCTGCAGTCCTTGGGGATCTCACACTGCAGTTGCACACACGACTTCTCTGAGATCAAAGCTGTTTAAAAATCGCTGCTCTGAACTGGCTCCCTTCCTGCCTACACTGCTTTGTCCATCAAGCCATTACTCTGCTTGTAGAGGTTTTTCATTTCAACCAGACATGAAACCCATGCATTAGAGGCAAAAATAACCTCCACAAGTCCACAACCTTTTTTGAAAAGTTTCTTAAATTTGCATTATGGCACAGTTTAACAAACAGTTGCACTGGTGTAAGTAAAAAGATGCTGAAATATAGCACATGGACAGAAATAAAAGTCTGGGGGCAAGAGCTCCTTAACCTTAAGCAAGCAAGACTTGCTGTTAAGGAAAATGCTCTCCCAACTGCAGCCGGTGTTTGTGCTCTGCCAACCAGGCAGCTGTGGGAAATGCTTTTGCAATGGATGCCTCCTTTATTCTTTAAAATGTTGCTGTTCCCAGTCCCTTCTGTAATAACAACAAAAAATTCAGTGTGGGCATCGTTTGTAAAACCCATGCAAACTGTGGTTCAAAAGGTTCTGGAAAACAATTATTTTCATCAGTCCTCTAAGCAACTCCTTTGCTTCCAGGGGCTTGGTAGGAGAGCTCCAAAATGGAGGAAGGACCTCCAGTGGGACTATACCACCTTACACTGAAATGTTTTCAATTTCTATGGTAGCTTGAAGTGATCTCAGATGTGTGAGATTCCCTTCCCTTTCAGCATGATGCAAACTCACGGGTAAGTAAGAGCCCTTCCCATGCTGTGATTGTAGCAGGGTCTTGGCCAAGGCTTTCCAAAACTTTGCTGCAGCCCTGTGCTGACTCCTTCTCCCACAAGGAACATGACCAGTGGTAGAAACACAGTCTTGCTCACCTTCCCTTATATCTGTGGCATGGGAGGAAGAGAAGCAGGGAAGGAGGTCAGTCAGGCAATGTCCCTGCTAGCAGCCCTGTTCTTTTGGTTAGTGGGTGCTTGGACAGATGATTAAGCGTCTGCACATTTTCACTGAAAGGGAGCCGTTTCAGGTTTCCCATTCTAGCTTGGCCTTTGCTGACTCTAGGACATGAAAAAAAAGTCCCCATAACACTGGTGATTCCAACAGCTGCAAGAGTCTTTGCATTTGAGATAATACTTTGCTCACTAGGTTTAAAAATCTGCTTTTCTAAACTAATCTTTCCTCAAGCTACAAGATCTTGGGCACATGGACCTTGTCTGCTTTTGCATTTGTAAATCTCTCAATATATGGGGAGCTGATGCTCTGCCACAAACGTAATGGATGCAATAGTGAAAAAGAAACCCCAAGGCTTGTCATCCTGATAGGACTAAATTGCAGCTCTGGGAACTGCCTCAGTATAGGCTGTAAAATGTTAGTCAGCCACTTGAGTATGAAGTACTTCCTCTCCCACCCATTAATATCTCTCAGCAGCTTCCTGAGAATAAGATTATAAACTATATATACAGAGAAATTCCATGTGTGTGCTGCTCCAGGATAACCCTAATCCTTCTTGAAGAATTTAGAGTATTTTTCCTCCTCATTTCTCTCCTGTTATGTTCCTATCCTGACAAGGGCGCAGCAGTTCTTGTGTGACATGATTTAAAAAAATCAGATGTTTTAAAAATCTAGAGACTGCAAACAAAAAGCTAATCAGAAATGTTCAATCCTCACATAATATTACTCTAAAAGGGCTATTTAGGGGCCTTATTGTGCTTTTGCATAACCTTCTAATTTTAGTCTATTTTATAATGTTTAATAACAAGTTCCTAGATTTGAATTGCCTGTCTGGGACTAACAATAGTATTTCTGTAGCATTTTACCCTTAAGCTATGATACAATCTCGGAATTAAGACCAGGTTAATGCAGCTTTTAAGACTGGAGTGTCTTCCAAACTATCCACATTGGCTGCAGGAGGGGCTCCAAACTGTGATATCCCATTTTTCCAATGGAAATCACTTGTGGGGAAAGCCCACACAGTTAGTATCTGCTGGGCAGTTTGAACAACTATTCTGCCGTAGCCTATAAAGTTGATCACAGATATTTTGTAGCATATAATAATAAAAAAAAAGGAGTAGAGAGAAAACTGGTAGCTGTGATTCAGTTTTAGTCTTACTGCTGACATGGGAGAAATTAGTTTGGGATTCTGGCTGTTTGGAATGGTGAAAGCAGTCTACAAAGATAAATCAAAAGGAATTTGAGGGACTGTGAGTGCAATGGAACAAAACAAAACAATTCTCTTCTTTCCCCATCTCCCTCTCTGCCCCCTTTGAGCCTGCTGTAAGCTGCCCCTAGCAATTATTTTTTAAAAAGGATAGTCATACTTAGTAGGATGGTCTTCTTCAAAACTAATGCCAGTGCATTGGTAATAGCAGCAAGGAAACAGACCAAACACTAAAAAAAATCTGTTCTTTGTTTTCTGTGGGAAGAAATTAAGATCTGATGGTAGGGATTTTTCTTAAGCAGCAGCAAGTAAATTGTTTCAAAGCCATGTATGTTCCAGCTCTGCATATAGTCTGTGATAGACTAAATCATCTGCATTGGAAGCAATGGGAATTGAATTACAGTCTTCAAGGATTTTGGTGGTGTATGGTTTGAAATGATGAATAAGAGCCACTACTTCATTGTAATAAAGAACCTGATACCTTTCCCTGGTCTTAAAACCAAGAGTCAAACACGGTTAGAAGGGAAAAAGGGGTTTTACCTTTGCATTTATTTTAAGGATCCTTAGGTGCACCACATCCAGGTCGAATGCACCTCAATGCCCACCACAAGGCATACCCCCAAAAGATCTGGTATCACATTATAGGTCTTACTAATTAGCATATCTATCAAAGATTCCCCAATGAGAGGCTCGAGTGAGCCCCCCTCCACAAGGAACCTTCCCCTGGATGGTTCTATCTTAGTTTACAGAATGTGTTCTGGAGAGGACCTTGGGGTCTGGGGCACACTGATCCCTAACTACGAAGATTCTAAAATGTTTAGTCTCCTAGCCTGACAAACAAGTCCAAGAATGTAGGGAAAAAGCCCTAAGAATACAGAAGTTGTAAAAAAGGTATAACAGGGGTCTAAAAGAAAAGGCAAAAAATCTTCATGGCATCAGAGCAAATATGTAATTGTGGGATGATGACTAGAGGTGACTCAGTTCTGCAGGACTCCGAGTTCTTGGAGTCCTGCAAGTCACTTAAATTCATGCTGAACATACAGTGAGGGTTGCCCTTCATCCCAAGGCCTGCAGGCTCTGGTCACCTATAAGCACTGGTGTAAAGAACCATGATTCCCAGTAGCCTAGGAGGAGGCGAAGGTCCGCTTGGCTGGCAGGAAGATGGATGAGCTCGTGGTGGGGTGCATGCTGGGGCTCCCAGCAGAGGTAGCTGAATGGGCTCTAAAGCTGCTACCGCCTTCCCAGCAGGACAGACTATTCCTGCTTTCAAGAGTTTAGAAGTAGGTTTTTATAGGAATTTGAACTTTACCCTTTTCCTCCAGAGGAAGTAAGCACTTTTAGCATTCTCTAAGAAAAACAGGGAATGAGCACAACTATTTGAAAAATCAGATTTCTTGGGATTTCCCTGCAGCTTCCTTCTGCAGTGAGGGGCTGAAGTGATACAGGAGGGAAGGGTTCCCACAGCCAATTCCCAGTGTTCAAGATGCATTGCTGTGATACACTCCTGTAGGGTTCATTCCTTAACAAGACACGCTTTAGTAGATGTATTACGTACCTGCTCTGACACGTTCCTGCAGAAAATATTCTAGTCACCAGCAACTGGCCCCATGTGAATTAAAAGACTTATTTATTAGGAAATCAGATGAAAGGTAGCTTTATGCAAGCCAGCTAGAGTTGTGAAAGGAAGCCACATTCTAGATGAAAGGGAACACTTAGTCCAAAGTAAAATATGTACTGTGTTTGGTCACATCCCTGGCATGACAAAGGATGGCTTCCTACCCACAAATGATGATATTGTCTTCAGATAATTGCTCCCTTATCAGATAAATCACTGAATTTCTCATTAAAAAATGAGTATATTCTTCTTGAGGACGCCGTGGTGCCAGTCCATGACGTGTGGGTGGGGACAGAGCCCTGCCACGACGCCAGCGAACCCGGCCAGCTCTGCTGGGATGACGGGCTTAGTGTTTCCAACAGTTTCCTTTTGTTTGCTTTCACCGCCATTTCAGACAGCACTGAAAAAGTCCACTAACCCCAGTATCTCCTCCTTGTTCCTGCTGTGACACTGGGAGCTGCATGTTCTGGTGCTGCCAGCTCTCCCCCTGTACCACGAAAAGAAACCATGGCGTTGTTGGAAGCTGCTTAAGTTTGTTTGGATAAACATCTGTGTCTCCATGTTGCACTTTTGTATGTTTTCACAAGTCAAAAAGGGGGGATCTGAAGCTCTTACAGAGTCCAGCAGCCATGTCTGAAAAGTACTTCTGGATATTTGGGAAAGCTCTGCTGTTGAACCTCATAGATGTGCATGTATGACGGACACCTATAACACACTGTGGCCCACATGGTATCACTCAATCTGCAATGTCAGAACTTCAGGGAGTACCCCACAAGGATGAGAGCTGGGAGCTCAGGGTCGTTTGTACTACCTACCAGCAAACAAAACCCTTCTACACCCAGAGGCAAGGCTGCAAGCGTATTTCTGCTGTGTACGGCTCATTTCCAAAACAAAATTAAAGGTCAGATGAGAATTCTGTACTTTGAAACTTCCCCTAAGTGGATGCTGGCACTGGTGACACTGAGTGGTGAGGAGGTGGCTTGTAAGGGAGGGTGTGCTGAGCACAGCCAGGTACTCCAGACCAATGGTTCACCTGTGTGCCCAAAGTAGGATTTCAGTGAAAAGGTGCAGAAGTATATACATAAGGGTCAAAATTTCCCAGCACTTAATGGGAAAGTGATTTTATAAAGACCTGGTTGGTCAAGCTGGTGCTGCATTTGTGTCTCTAACATGCCCTCATTCAGATGGTCTCTATGGCTCAGAATGGCTTTTATCACTTCAGAGGAGAGTAATACTTTCACAGAAGAACATTTTTGCAAGCAGTAGTGAGTAGTACTAATGAATTTGTAACTTCTTGGATTTTGCTTAGGTTTTAGATAATTAGCAAACACACAGGCAAAATTAATCCACTCGCTGACTAATAGTCAATTCACTCAGTTGCAGGATGTATGATCAGTAATTTTATTTTTAAATAAATGACTAAATAAATGTAGATTGCTGTTTTTTATTTTTTCAAGATTCCGCAAGAAAGAGTCGGAGAACTACTGCTGATAGTTGGCTGTTTCCCCAGAGAGATTTCAACACATCTTGTGTCCTCTTCTTCATGCCAAGTGCCAAGTGTACAAGCATCTTATCAGATTAATTCTGGTGGGAGGCTTTACAATTATTGTTATGATCTTTTACTCTAAACACTGATGGGGAATTTAGAAAAACATATTATGTGATGAAGCTCACATGCAAGAATTTGATCACAGAGAAAATATAATGAAGAACTTACTTGTATTAGACTAATGTCACTGATTAAAATTGAATTTTTCCTGATTCACACCAGCTTGAACTGAATTAAGTCAATAATGCTCATCTCCATTCAAGGAAATACTGTGAAAACATGCTTAATCAGTACAACTAATGGAGAGAAGGTAATTTCTTTCTTATTGGTTCAAACTTTGTCTATCATGAATGGTATGGTAATTCCTCTTTGTGCTGCAAATGAGCTGTCAGCCTTTCTAGCCCCTGCAGCAACTTTCAACACTGATTATATTTGAGATCAGCTGCTTATTTGGACTTGTAACACTTAGAACTTGTATGAGAACTGCCATGAACTACCAGGATCAAATGCCCTTAATGATCATAAAAGAACTGGTAATTCAAGTCTTGTTTTTCAAATAAAATTTTTATCCTACCAGTAGGTTTCAGAGATGACTGTAGCCAGAGCACATTATCTCAGTTTGAATTTCTCAATTAAACAACAAAAGAAGTCTTTGACAAATTGACATTGACAAATACTGTAAATCTTTGGATATCGGCTTTGCACCCTTAAGGAACAGCTTACTGCAATTGTCCAAGTCTGTAAGTAGAGGAGAGGATGTTGTCCACATAAATTAAAAAACCCCATACTTTGCAACCCTTAAATCAAAAGAAGAAGTCTCCATATTTTTTGGAGCAGCAGCTAAAACATCTTCAGGCATAATTTATGCTGTTGACAGCCGTTGCATATATAACACCAGAAGTCTGGTTTTAATTCTTGTAATATTGCTGGGGAGGTGGGTGGCTTAGTTAATAAACTTGATCTTTCACCTTTGGAATCAGATTGAGTTCCTTTGTTGCAACATGTCTGTCTTTAATTTGAACGCTTGTTTACTTACAGAGGCTACCTGCTGACCTGCAAGAATCAGAAATTGATGTCTAACACACATCACCAAGGCCACAGGCAGATGTGCAGTGAGAGGTGCACAGAGATGGTCATCTGCCCTGGGCAGAACATCAGAGGGGCATCCTCTGGTGGCCAAGAGGCATGGGTAAAGGGGAGGAAACCATGGCTTCATCAGGTTAATGCAGTAAGGAGACATTCCTGAAGTGTTTAAGGCTGGAGATACATATCCTGTCCCATGTCCCCCGTGCTGCCGTGGTTGGTCTGCTCAGGGTGCTGCCAGAACCCACCTGCTCCAAAGGGAGCAGTGAGGCTGGGATGTCAGCGGGATGGCTGCTCCTCCAAAGATTGTTCAGGGCCATCAGGGGCACCACTGAAGACACTTCCAGGCAAAACAATTCAGCAGCTACTGAGCATGACTATTGCGAGACAGAGGCCATCAAAAGCAGGTATTTTTTAAAGTGACAGACTCCCATGTGCTAGCTCAAGACCCAGCCTCAACCCTACTATAAACAGGAAACAAAGCTTTTCAGTAACAGAGAATATTCCACCTTGGCACCCACACACACCACATGGTCACTTCCCAGCTATCATGTCCCTGAGGCATTCAGGTTCCTTCATGCCTTAGATTCCTTGGCTCTCTCTTGGATAGCCATCATGAAACACCCAGAAAACCGTCCCTAAAATAAAGGACAGCATCAGATTTTGACTCCTCTTAAGACACTTCAGTGTTCTTAACATTGTTGCTTCCTGTACATAAAAAGAGGCTCCCAGAGGAGAGCCACTAAGTCCAGAGGAGAGCCACTAAGCTGATCACAGGGCTGGGGCACCTCTCTGATGAAGACAGGCTGTTAGCATTGAGGCTGTTCAGCCTGGGGAAGACAAGGCTCTGGGGAGACCTTATAGCAGGCTTGCTGTGCATAAAGGTGGCCTATAAAAAAAGCTGGAGATGGACGTAACACAAGGGCCTGTAGTGACAGGACAAGGGGGAATGGCCTTAAGCTAAAGGAGGGTAGGTTTAGACCAGATATTGTCAAGAAATTCTTTGCTGTAAGGGTGGTGAAGCACTGGAACAGGTTGCCCAGAGAGGTTGTGAATTCCCCATTCCCTGAGTAGTTCAAGATGAGGCTGGATGGGACTGTAAGTAACCTGGGCAAGTGGAAGCTTCCCTGGCCATGGCAGGGGGTTTGGAGCTACATGATCTTTAAGGTCCCTTCCAACCCAAACCATTCACTTTGTCAGAGGCTGAGAAAGGCATAGATCTCCCCAAGCAGCAGAATTATTTTAATTTATAGGCCCTGGAAAGTATTACAATAATTATGACTTGAAATGCAGTGTTTTCTGGATCACTAGGTTAATATCTGGAAGTGCTATACAGGGACATAGCCTACCAACAAGTGCCTGCTTACTGAACTTTCTGTGCTCTGCCTGATACAGCAAGAAAAGCCTGTCTGTCTGCTTTAGATTTTGAAACCCTAGACCTAACCCTAACCTCAACCTGAAACGTACCTGGGTAGCAATTCAAACAGGAAGACATCCTCTGCTCGATGTGCTATATTCCTCTTACATCCCATCTCCTCGGCTGGCCACTGCAGGATGATGCAGTAATGATGTCCTAAAATTCCTTCAGCTCTGGACTCCTAAACAGGTTCATTCTCAAATGTACTTAGGGTGCCAGTTGTGGAAACACTTACAGCTTTTTACCGGCTAGGCTTGTAGTTCAATGCCTTAGAAAGCCTCGGGCAGCCTAGAGAGGTAGCACGGGCAATCCAGCATTTCAGTGGCTCTAAAAGCTGCAAATATTAGCTGCAAAACTGATACCACTAGCAGAAGCAAGGAGGGAGAAATACAGCTTTCAGCTTGCCTAATTCCTGCGATTAGAAGCTTTCAAACAGAAACAGAAACACACAGATGTTGGCAGGAGTGCAAAGCCAAAGAGGGAGGGCCCCCTCTTCGGCCCTTCTTTTATTCGGAGAAGGGGAAAGGGGAGGTACTGGGGGCGTACCCGGGGTGACCGGCCAATCAGACATTGCTAAAGAGTTTGAGTTACATTTGGTTTTGCCCCCGCTTGGAACTGAAGGGGTTCAGAGCACATGGCAGAGGCAAGTGTCTTGGGGAGGAGGAAGGGAAGCTTGGAACAGGCAGCAACAGCCAACCACTTCTGTGAATAGTGCAAGTGCCCCACTAAAGGCAGCTCTGTGCCTGCCTTTCTGGGCTCTGCAGGTTGTGACAAGAATAACCTGTCTGGCTGCTTTTGCTTCTCTGACTTAACTGATTTCAGGAATGGGATGGCCCCATGGGCCACATATCACTTTAGGGGTAAATTTCTCATGGTAGACATTTATGCACTTAAAGGCATTTTTATTGAGACATGCTGTAAAGCCTGGGCAATAAACCATGGGGGCTGAAGGCTGTTGTGTCCTGCTATATAATTGCATTTCACAACACATTTCAGGTTAGAGGTAGAGAAAATGAAGCAGCCAAACAAGTTATGCTACCTGTATCCTGCACAGACCAGAAAGAGAGGGGGAGGATTCATACTAAAGGGAATTGGGGCTTCTAATGTAGTTTATGGTCCCCTGGGAAGTTATGATGTTAGGGATTAAATTACAGTTAGGGATATGGGGATTTAAAGCATCTAGGCAGTGTTTTTATGCAGGGCACAGAGAGTAAGAGAGGCATCTGTTTATGGGGTTCAGGCTGGAGCTATCTTGGAGTGTATTTACTAATGTCAGGGTGATGGGAGAGTACCTAAAGCAACTAGAGAGCGTCTCCTTGCTGCATCCTGCAGCTCCTAAAAAAGCAGGAGGGGACAAAAGTTACAGATACTCAGGTAAGGCAGATCCTGTCTGCATAACTGCCTTGGATGCTGGGTGCAGATCCCAATGCATTTAGAGATATTTTTCTTAAGTTGCTTTGCAGCAACAGGATTTTGGGAAAGAAGAGTTCTTCTTTGGAGGGTTGAAGTCGTTACATCATTGTGCATGACCCAGTGTTTTTTATATTCCAAGAAAGGGCTCCCTCAGGATTAAGCAGACAGGCTAAGTTAATGTCAGGTTTAAGGTTTGAGTTGGACAAGCAAAAGAAACTCTTCTTGGTGCTTTCTGCAGAGCTGGGAGGGTTTTATGGAGAGGAGTTAAATTTGATGGTCAAGATCCCTTTATTGTGACTTCAGGTAGGTATGGCCTTTTGGAAATTTCTGATCTTATGCATGGGGATTGGTTTTGAGACCAAATGCCTTCCCTGTGGGATGTTGAGTGCCCAGGCAGAGGTTGAAAACCTGGTGGTGAACAGAAGGCTATCTGTCCCTCATGCCTCTCTATATATGGAGATTCCTTGTACATCCATTTGGGACTTGTGGTTGGGAGTAGGGGTGAAGAAACAGCCAAACATGATTTTCTTGCTGTGCAAGAGCTCAGAAGGATGAGGTGAGAAAAAGAATTTGGCAGCCCTGAGCCCTTCTGTGATGATTGCGGAGAAGGTGCTTCTCCCCATCTACCTGCTTTTGGGGTCCAGGTCTTGATGTGCTGCCTTGCATGCTACAGGCAGCAAGGGTGGAGGCAGCTGATAGAACAGTTGAGAAGCTTAGTTTCAGTCTGAAATAACTCCTGCTGAAATGCATTTCATGCTGGTTTTGGGTGGGGATTTGGGGTAAAGCTGGAGGGAGCAGAGTGGTTTCACAGAACCAGATGCAACCAGAAAGTTCATTATTCTTCAATACTACACAACACAGAACATTTTGATGAGAACAAGAGCTCTTGTCCTTTTATTGTTATTTACTGTATGGGATAAACAGCTTTTTAGTTATCTAGATCCTCTCCCCATCTTTCTAGAATAAACAAGGCACAGCAAGACCAGGCATTCTTCCTGCTGTAGTTTCTTAAAATGCAACCCTGACACACACACCCCATCCTCACCTCAGTTTAAGGCATTTTTTAATGAAAATCACAAGATACTGTGAGAAGTCTCCAGTAAGCCCAGTTGTACTTGAAGTCATAAACAATCTCCTGGCCTCACATTTACCACTCATCTCTATGATGCTTCTCCACCTGCAGGATGCAACAAAAAATAATGCATCTGGCAATTTCGTCTCTGTAACACTAACCCTAACCTGAAGGATACCCACATAGGAATTCAGAAACTAGGAGTTAATCTTGGCCCTTCAACTCTACTATTAGTTGCTTCCCCCTTAGTGTCTGCAGGACACATACTAATACTTTTAGCTACCTAAACTCCCTGCCCACAAAGGGTTCCCTCATTCTGATGAGGGTAATTTTTGAGGCTATTAGTTTCTCTAACCCTAACTCTAACCTTACAATAAGATTTTCTCATGGGATAAAGTTCTACCTTAGGATCTAACTTTATGTGACTTTAAAATTTAATTTCTCAACTCCTTTTTTAAAAAGTCACCAACTTCCTAGACACAGATCTATGTAGTAAAAATATACTACTTGACTGCTTTAGGTTACAAATGTAACTCTAAATCATAATCTTAGCATGAAATGTAGAAGAATAGTAGTTCATACTCTAGGACACCATGGAAGGCAGACCCTCTTCCTTTCTTATCCCTGAAGAAAGTCACAGTAAGATAATATTAGCTCTAGCCCTGTCCATGGCCTTATTTACCCTGTTAATAATTCAGATGGTCAGATGTAGCATAAGGCCTTCACCTCATAAATTTGCAGTATTGTGGGCCTTGGAAGACAACACAAAAATAGAGTCTTCAAGTACACTATATTGTAGCACCTGGAACCCACAACATGATACGCAGCCAGGTCATTGCTTCCTTTAACTCACGAGACAAACCCTGGGAACCCCCCTAACATGAGTCCTATCCCTAACTTTTCAGACTTTTCATGGTGCTGCAAAAATAAACTGTCTCTTTGCTGTAGGTTTTCTAATCATAAACCAACCCTCACCGCCCCTGGAGTTGCTGTAAAGATGCACTAAAACCTGTCCTGCTCTGTGTTGCTAAGCCCCGCAGGGTGCAGCAAGACTAACTTGGCAACACGGACAGCCCTGTAATACCAATCCTTGTCATACTGGGCCCTGTGTGGTACTGTTAGAGCAGCATGTGTAGATCCCCTGGCTTTACAAATGCTAAAATTATCATCAAGCTATTTGACAAGGCTTCTGGGTCAGAAACCCCATGTTGTACTGATGCCATGAAGATTTTTTGCCTTTTCTTTTAGACCCCTGTTATACCTTTTACAACTTCTGTATTCCTAGTGCTTTTTGCCTACATTCTTGGACTTGTTTGTCAAGCTAAGAGACTAAACATTTTAGAAGCTTCGTAGTTAGGGATCAGTGTGCCCCAGACCCCAAGGTCCTCTCCAGAACACATTCTGTAAACTAAGATAGAACCATCCAGGGGAAGGTTCCTTGTGGAGGGGGGCTCATTCGAGCCTCTCATTGGGGAATCTTTGATAGTTATGCTAATTAGTAAAACCTATAATGTTATACCCAATGTTGGGGGGGAAGGAAGAGAGACACAGAGACACAGGAAAAGACTCGGTGGGGTGCATCTCGATGCATATGACCTGGACGTGTACACCTAAGGATCCTTAAAAATAAATACCAAGGTAAAATCCCTTTTCCCCTTCTAACTGTGTATGCCTCTTGATTTTAAGACCAGGAAAAGGCATCGGTACAGCAGTGGGTAGCACCACACTTCTCCACACTGATCAGGGCTTTGAAAGATGCAGTAAATGTGGCTCATCTAGATATGTTTTCTTCTAGAATGAAACCTGATCCTATCTCTAAGCCATAAAGAAAGGAAGTGCCTTGTGCAACAAAATGCAGTATAAGAGGCCTACAGACCCTCTGCTTCAGTTTTTCTCCCAACCTTTCCATCTTCCTCAAGGCTTAACAAATACAGATTTTTCTTCAAGATACTTTTTATTATTCAGCCCTAATGCAAACTTGTAGGGTTTCCAGGGACTTGCTGTTACAGAAAAACGAAACAAGCCTGAGAAGTACTTACAGTACTTAGTATATTAGTTGCTTTCTAGACTCTGCAGAATGCAGCAATAGTTAATGTATAGAGTTCTACATTCCTAAACACTGATCCTAATTGTAATTTTAAAATTATCCAGGTGCTGATCTTTATTGTCAAAGGTAATCCAGTATCTGCATAGTATCTTCAGCACCACCAGTAGCAGTCTTGACCTGTACTTCATTGCTTCAATACACTCAATTTAAGTATCTGGAGGCATCCAGGGGCACTCTCACACCATCAGCCCTACTAATCCTTTCTGGCTTCTGCACGAGGAAGCAGGAAGTGCCTATCCATGTCTTCAGGATCTGGATTACATCCCTCAGTACTAATCTCAAACATTAGGTACACGTATGGGGCCAGACTTTAAATCTCAATACAAGGACTTGCAATGTTGAAGTGAGTTCTCACTGCACTTTTCTAAACTCTTCAGGGTGTCATAAGAATGACATCTGTATTGTTAGATTCTAGAAGCCTAATCTCAATGTTACCACGCTTCCTTAATTCTGGAAAGAACCCCAACACCTGCTTTGATGTTTCCTGAATCTCTATGACCTGCCATGGAGCTGTGCCACTTCACACAGTCCAGCAGATGTTTCCTGGTATTTCATTCCACTGATGACTCATGCCAGAAAATTATGTTGGGAAGTTCTGTTGGGCAGAATGCATTTGGGAGCAAAACTGAGAGAGAAGAGTTGCAGTGCTCGAATGTGTCCCCTTCTCTGTGCCCCACATGTACCTCCTCCACTGTAATTCAGTGCTAACAAAATGGTAAGGAGACAGACATCACTGCTTTGTTATTCCCGGTACCTCCAGGAGTGGGAAACTGTTTACATTACTTTTTTGATTGCCAGGTCCTGTTATGCTGGCATTTTCTTATGCTGGCCTGTTTCTTTGCCTCTCTGTTGGTTGGCCATGGATTTCATCACAGTAGGGAAGCAAATGGGCCAAGTTCAAGCAAAGAGAATTCCTTATCTCCTACAGACTGTCTCTGCTGGGGTGTGCAGTTTTCAATGGTCTCTACTGTAGCAGGCAGGATTTCTCCTTATTGGTATCATCTGGGTTCAATTACATCTACATTCTTCATCTGGAGAATTCAAGTGCAAACCTCCAGCTACTTTTGGCTGGAGTTACCATGGACATGGCTGGAGAGTTAATCTATAGACATCTGTGACTGCAATTCCACTGCTGTTGCTGAAGTAGGAATTTTCTGAACTTTATTCAGCATTTAAGGAGATGGGTAGATTGAGATTTAAGTTACATTAGTTGTAGGTACTGTTCAGTGTGGATATTTTGCACACAGCATCTGTTGTACTGAGGTCGCTATTTTGTGACAAAGCCAAACCTTCCAGCACCAGTGTCTTAAAATAACATGAAACCAAAGTGTAAACCAGTTAAAGAGCAGAAACAGCATGTGATGATGTAGGTCTACATAACAGGGCTCCAAGAGCTCTCCAGGCCTGGACTCTCGCCTATCTGAAGGCATCCTTTCAGAAGACCAGATCACTTCTCACGTGTCCTGTATCCTATCCCATAATCTGGATTAAGGAAGCATTTAAAGGGATGGCTCTATCTCACAGCCTGGAGGATGCAATTGGCACCTGATGCTGATATCCAGATGTCATTACAGACGGATGTGCGCCTCAATCTTCACATTTTAAACGGGTGCCCTTGCTTCTAGACTTTAAAACTGGGAATGAACTGTCCTTAATTAAATGGATGTTTAGAAAATTTGACTACTGTGCTGGGAGTAGTCTCTTAGCTCTCAGACATTAGAGCTCCAATGGCTTCAGAAAGTCAAATGGCCAAACAGTGGTGCCCACAAAGCTAGAGAGTGGCTTAGCAGTGCCTCAGGTAGATGGGGTCAAGTAGCAAGGCAGATAAAAGACCAAGCACTTCTGCAACTGTGTGTCTTTATGAGCCTTGAAAAAGTCACCTTCCTCTGTCTTTAGAAATGATCTCACAAATACTACCCTGACTTAATGAGAAATTCATAACAATCTATGGTTTATAAAAATGGTTCTTCAGCATTTCCTCTTGCCTCTACCTACTCCAGAACTGTACTCTGGGGATTGACATCTTCTGGTTCTTATCAAATTGAGACCAAGCATGATGTGCATAATTCTTACAAGGGAATGGCAAGTACCACTTCTCTGCTGTTCCTATGAGAAAAGGCTGAGAACTAGGATTGTTCAGCCCAGGGAAGAAAAGACTTCAGGGTGATCTGATTGTGGCCTTCCAGTACCTGAAAGGAGCCTACAAGAAAGATGGAGAGACACTTTTTAGAAGAGCATGTAAGGACAGGACATGGGGAAATGGCTTCAAACTGAGAGATAGTAGGTTTAGATTAGATATAAGGAAGAAATTCTTCCCTGTGAGGGTGGTGAGACACTGGAACAGTCTCCCCCCCGCCATGTAGCCCTGGCAGAGGGGCCCTGAGGGCACAGACACGGGGTTTCCCTGCCCCTGCTCAGCCTCGTTCCCATGGGTTGGTTTGTGTTCCCTGCGCGGGCAGAAGGACCCTCGGTCCGTGCCTGGAACAGTTCCTGGGCAGAGCCCCGGCCATGCGGCTGGGGAAATAAACATCTCTGAAACATCTACCAAGAATCGGTCCATGTATACTTCTTTTCCACGGGACTCCTGGTTTGATATATGCGTGTTACAGTAATCCCCGCTGTAACAAACTGCTGGTGAATGCGGGCAGACACCGATCCCTGAGGAAAATTCTTGAGTAAAAAAAAACACTCTAGACCTCTGTCTTCTCATCTTGGTTTGGATATTCTCTCTGGACTATGGAAGAATCATGGGAAATGGGGCTCTCTGAGCCACAGAAACAAATGTATCTAGAAGTAAAAGGAATCCTTGAACAACAAAACAAGAAGATATTGGAACCGGGAGATCTAGAACATTTTTTTAACTGGCTTTTCAAAAGGTTCTCCTATATTTCTCAAGACTTACTTTTTGATATCGAACCTCCTGGATCTTGTCAGGGGTGTTTCTGGGACGAGATCTGGGATAAGGTAAGGGATCAAAGAGAAGCTTTCCGTGCATTCCCAGTTTGTTACAGCGGGGATTACTGTAACACACGTATATCAAACCAGGAGTCCCGTGGAAAAGAAGTATACATGGACAGATTCTTGCTAGATGTTTCAGAGATGTTTATTTCCCCAGCCCCATGGCCGGGGCTCTGCCCAGGAACTGCTCAATCACGGGACCCGAGGGTCCTTCTGCCCGCGCAGGGAACACAAACCAACCCATGAGAACGAGGCTGAGCAGGGGCAGGGAAACCCCGTGCCTGTGCCCTCAGGGCCCCTCTGCCAGGGCTCCATGGCAGGGGGAGGGACCCCAACAGTTGCCCACAGAAGCTGTGGCTGCCACATCCTTGAAAGTGTTCGAGGCCACATTGGATGGGACCCTGAGAAACCTGGTCTAGTGGAAGGTGTCTCTGCCCACGGCAGGGGGCTTGGAACCGGATGATCTTTAAGGTCTCTTCCAACCTAAACCACTCTACAATTATATGATTCTATGATAGAGAGATTTTTTCACTGATTTGTGTTGCTTCTTCCCTTCACTTTTTTTCCCCCAAAGACTATTGCACCTATAAAAATTCCAGTACTTTTGTTTTGAACTGGTCTAGTAGAAATCCATTAAACAGTGCATGACAAATACATGAGGCAATTCATGGCAAAACTTTCTGTAACATCCAGTAGTTATCAGCACCATAAAGTAAAAAGTGTCATCTTTAACAAAGTAACAGTTCAAGTGGATGTGGTAGGCTGGTAAAAAATGCATGGTGTACTGAGTTAATTTAGCCAGCACTGAAAAAAAAAGATTTTCTGCCCTTCTGTATGGAAAAACTCCTGGAAACTAAATTGAGCGGTGAGATGGACCTTTGGGTGGAACTTTCTCTCCTATAAGAATCAGTGCTCCAAAAGGCTGTGCTCAGGACTAACCAAGTCCCAAAGGACTACAGAGACCTGGTCTCTGAGACATGAATTGAGATCACTGAGGGCTGCAGGCTTGTCTAGACCCTGAGAAGGCTTGCTGGTGCAATATGTACAACCTCCAGGCAATGGGAAGTGTTATATCACATCCGTTAGCTATCAGAGGTGGTTTGTCCATTGAGGCATTAAAAGCAGCTACCTAAGGATTTCAAGCACATATCACACAGAAATATAATTTGTTCCAAATTTCGGCTATGACTGTATAAAACCTTAATTTATCCAGCTGAGCCTGAGGTCAGTGTGATCTATGAAAGCAGGTCTGTGGTCAGAGGGAGGACTACACCCGTGACTGGTGCTGATCCTCTGCTTGTCTCCATCTGCTGTTCCTCTTCCCATAACCTGTCGACATAGCTGGGTTTGGGGATGTGGCTGGGAACAGTGGTGCTATAGCTTAAATTCAAGTCTGTGTGCAAGCATTAATCTGTCTCATGCTCTGATTTTTTGAACCCAAGTTCATGCTCATTTTGGAGTCTTTAGAAGAGACCAGAGTGTGAGCTGGGCAGCGAAGCTGAACAGCTTGATTGATTTTCCTGTTGGCCTGTGGCAAAGTACAGCCCTCTTTCAGTGCAGACAGGATAGATCCTTTGTGTATCTGTTGTGTAGATCTGCAGTTATGGAAGATTTTCCAGAGGCAAGGATGATTTTGGTTCATGACAGTAACTCTGGTGAATGCGGTGCAGTGTCTTGGGATGAGTGCTAAAGTTTCTTGCCAGCCTCCAAAAACGAAGTGAGGCCATTTCCATTCCTAATTAGCTCTACAGAAATTGAATTAGCTTGAGTTTCCGTGGAGAGCAGGGCAGGCTCTGGAAGTGATTCTGCTTGTGGCCCAGATGCTAACCAACATCTGTGCTGTCTGGGCCTTGCCTGGGCTGAAGCCAGATACCATGTCAGTAAATACGTATTTATTGCTTTACATACATATCCCTGTACAGAGCACAGCCCACATATGCACACACATTTATCTTTGTACTTTACACATGTGAATTTCCTATTTTCTGAGGAGGACATTTTAACTGGAAATAATGTCTGGAAGCAGATGGGTTGAGAGCCTTTGATGAGCAAATGGTTATTGTTAGTTTCAGCAACAAGAGCAGTCATCAGTTAGGGAGAGTGCCGCTACAATTGAATGATGATGGGTTTTAGTATTTCTGTGCATAGAAAAAGGCTGGGTTGACTGAGCTTTAAAAACCAGTATTCTGCAAATGTTTTATCTGTATAGTCAAGTTTCTTTTCTTGGTCTAGCTTGGAAAAAAGTCAGATGCGTGCAAGACTTCAAGTGTCTCTGAAGCATTTGTTAGACCTTAATTTGATTACAGACTTTATAAAAAGTTTTTTAGAGCCAGTTTTGTTTCTTTAGGAGTCTTTTAGTTTATTCTCTTCAGATTTAGAGGCTAACATTACATTCTGAAAGGGACACAGCCTTGTAACAGGTGGAAAACTAATTTTTTTGGAGACACAATAGGCAGCACAATTCAATTTGGTATATAAGAAATCGTTTAGCTGAGAAACAAAGTCGAAATCATTTAGCTGAGAAACAAAGTCAAAATCATTGGGTAAATAATTGGGTTTGTAGAAGTGGGATTCCACTGCACTGGATGAAAAGACACCAGGACCACTTCATAAGGACCAGCTCCTCAGGGAAAGAGATACCAAATGGGCTTTGCATGTGAAGTCCAGATTTTCTTTTCGTGAAAGCATAATCTTCCTTTTCTGTTTTTTTTTTTCTTAAACCTGACTTCTACATACGATTTCATTACTGCTCCATTCACTCAAAGTCCTATTTAGAGAAGTGGGTCCCTAATGTACCCTGTGACATTTTCGATACATTTCTAGAGATCCATCTTCAATTATGTGTCCTGGCTCTCCTCTAAATTAATCCTAAAGAAATAGATAATTGGGTTAGTCTAGTGATTTGCCATTTACAGATCCACACTGGCCCACAAGATTTCTGTGGTAAATTACGACAGGTATCCTCAGAGGATTCCTAAGTACAATTTCTAATACATAATTTTAGTCCAACAATAAAAATGTCTTTGAAAATAATCTCCTGATTTTGTTTGGTAGTGATTGTGAAATAGAAAGGAAAACTCATGATTTAGAGATTTTTTTTATACTTTGTCCTTTTTATAACTGTAAGAGGATTAAAAAAATTATCTGGACATTGAGGTAAGGTGTTTTTGCAATCGTTATCTTCATAAAAGAAAGTGCGTGTTCATTTTGGTTATATTAACATTTTGGACACTTGTACCGTTCAAGTCCATGCATTCTTTGATGCAGGACTGACATGATGGGAGGTGCTGTGAGGTGTTATTTCTGATGTGAAACTGTCCAAGAATGAAATGTTTTTCCGAGTTCTATGACCATATCTCACCTCTTGCCATGTGTTCACAGTGGTCAGTTCTGTGCCTTTTGGGATGGCAAAGCAAGCAGGGATGAGCCAATCTTCCAGCTTTGTGAGGAATATTTCTCTCACAGAACTGTCTCATAATCTTTTTTGTTTGAAAAGTTCATTGAAAGTAGCATATTCCTTTGAATGCCTACAGCAGCTATACACAGGAGATGGGGAGGAAAGGGTGAAAGAGAAGAGTGCATATATATGGTGCTTGCCTCTGCATATTCACCTACTCTTCAAATTAGACTTAATTGCTGTCTCTTAGTCCCCATCCATGGGCTCTGGGGGGCTGTGGCAACACAGCCCAGCGTGGCTCTCGCCATCAGACCATTCCTTGGGTGGCAGGATGGAGCTGGGTGTCAGATTTTGGTGACTGTCCTTGACACTCTGTCACAAATCCAGGCAGCCAGACAGATTTTCAGTCTTTACCTCCAGAATTTGTGCTACCTTGGAGGTACAAACATACTGTAAATCATGCAGATAGGCCAGTGGAGATTTTTTTCCATGCTGAACAGAGAAGAGAGCTCATCCACAATTCAGCTGAGCTGCAGTGAGCTTTCTTTGTCTGTCAGACCTGCCCAGCAGGCTGGACTCATCTCTGTGGTAGGGCAATGGCTCCAAAAGGTTTAACCACCTTTGTTCCCACTCTCTGAACATATTTTGGCTGTTGCTGGGGATGTAGCTGCCTCAGATAAAAAGATCACAAGTTTGCATTGTTCTTAACTAGCAGCATTTCTCTGTAATTCTCTAATTCAAAGCAGCTTTGCTCACTTTTGTGCTCTCTATACAAGCCACGATGATGATAGGATTTCCGAAATCAAAGCTGAGCGCTGAACTGAATTAAGAGAGAAAAAGCCGCACTGCCTGGTTTGGGAGAGCAGAGAATAATTGTGGAGGATACTCCCAGCCAGTTTGGCAGTGCTGGTAAGGGAATGGTTTTCTTCTATCAAACTTGTTTTATTTTTATTGCAAAACAAACATTTTCTGGGCATTGCATGGCAATTACTCACTCTGCCCCTCCAGGGATGAGGTCGCACCAACCGCACATCACAGAGGAAGGCAAAACTTTCCCATTTAGATTAAAACTTACATCAAACAAAGTGAACATCAATGGAGCTTGGTGTTTGTTCCTCTTAAGACTGGCTCACGCTATTTCTCTGAACACTATGTCTGCATTAACACATTGGGCTTTGGACTTTGATTTGATGGATAAACTGCTCTTCAACTTTTTGCCACAGTATGGCAATAAGGCTTATTCCATATTCCTTTAGCTTCTTCTTTCCAGGAGAACTTGTTCACTGGGGCAGGCCAATCCATTCAATAACTTCAGGTATGGTATTACAAAAAGTTAATTAAATGGGTTAGTAAATTTCTTGAAAAATGACTGATTATTAGCTAAGGTCACTCACCATGTCAGAGCATAACAAAAAGAGTAGTTACATAAGCTATTTGAGAAATAATGTGAAATTGAGCCCAAAGGAGCAGTTATCTTTCAGACTGATCTAAATTTAAACTGCCCAGCCCTGCACACAGACAGAGTGATTGTAAAGTCAGAAATACGTGATTTTGCAGCTCCTTAAGGTTATCCTCCCAAAATATCTTCAACTAATACTGACAATAATCAAGTGATACCAAAACATTTGGTAAAAAATTAAGTTTTCCATGAAGTTACAGCTGCCCAGTTAACAATTGTCTCTTGCTTCACAGGGTGAAAGAAAAGTACTTTAAATGCCACCTCAGGGTGACTGGTTTGCTAATGCTGCTTAAGTAATGGTTACCATTTCACTTTTATTGTGCTCTTGTTAATTAAGTCCCACAATTAAAGAAAACAGAAATTCAATAAGAGGAAATAGAGTTCTTAAGTTATTAAATGCTATACATCTGTGAAATCTGGCTGAGAAATAAAGCTTTAGTACTTGATTTAGTGTTTAATAGTTTTTTATTAAGCTTTAGAAACTGAAAAAAACTTCTTTGACCTACATAGCAAGGATAAACCTATTTTAAATGTTGAAGATAAATAAAGAAGGAGAAATACTGTCTGTATGTTCAACTTAAAATGACTAAGATTAGCTCAGCTGGTTAGAGTATAGTGCCAGGAACACCAAGGTCATGGTTTTGATCCCTGTATGGGCCATTCACTTAAGAGTTGGACTCCATGATCCTTGTGGGTCCCTTCCAGCTCAGAATATTTTGTGATGTGTGCAAATCTTGGCCGTGGACCATATCCGACTCACAGCTACCTGTTGCATTAGCCATTGGTGGTGTCTTTGGTCATCCATGAAGAGCCACTGCTGGGGCTTGGTTACAGCTTCTTTTCAGGTTTCCTGCTCCACTGCAGGTGTCTATGAAATCTAAAACTGGAAAGCAGGAATCTATTAAACACTTAAACAGAAAATTATAGAGGATCTCAACTGTCTAATTAAGCAACAATTTTACTTTGTTGGTCAGACAGGTGTGTTGACCTATTTATTATCCAGGCTGCCAAATCTATAGCTCTGCAGGTTCCCAGGAGTGGGGTGTCACAGCACTGAGATGCTATTTGAGTGTATGGCAGTGACCCCACACACTCGTACTTTGGCTGTTTTGTCCTACCACTCTTTTATTTTATTTTCCTGAAGGTTGCATAGAATAAACATTTTGTCTCAGACACATCCGAACGGTGTCCCAGTGGAATGGTCTTCTTTTGCCTGTATGAATGAACTATATTAAAAAATTCTGCTTGGATAGCACATACTGAAAAGCCATGAAACTATCTTCTAGAAAGTTTTCCCAGCTTTCTCCATGGCTAAAGGCACCCTTTTACTCATACATTCTTCAAATTCAAAAATTTACTTCCTTTGTATATTAGTGAACTTTTTAGCTAAAAATATTTCTGATTTGGACAGTAAGGACATGTACTAGTTGCATTCTGTATTGTCTGGCTACATCTCTCTCACAAAAGCTGAACTCTGCATCAGCTTACCTTTCTTGCATTCCACTTCTTTTTGACTATTAGAGATGACTGCCAAGCAGAAGAGTACTGAGCTTGGTTTTTGCTCCCGTATGATATATAAAAATGTTCTCTTTGCATTAGAAGTTCAGACTTAATCTGTCCTTAATCTACAGGTTGCTGTAGGAATGAAAAATTTAACTCAGCAGTACTGGGAAACAGGAAATTATTCTTATCCCACTGGGTTTGCAAATACAAATACAATGCTTGGTGTGTAGAACAACTGTTCATTAAAATCCAGAACCATGGAAGTTACACCACATACTGTTTTCTGTTTCATGTGTTGTTATTTGGTTCAGCTATGTTCACAAGTCTTTAGGTTATAATTTTTTAACCGTAACAGTAAGTGAACTGTGAAAATGTGTATATGATGTTTCCATGGCTAGTCCAAATTTAGTTGTAAGGTTTTAGCACCTATTTTACTGGCATTGTAGCTACTTGATATAAACAGATAGAAACTGATGCAAAAATGCAGTATTGGGTACATCAGGCTAAGCTGTGCTAATAAATATTTAAACACAAAAGTGACAAAGATTTTACTATTTCCACAGAGGTACAAACATATCTTGCAAAGTTAAGTGTTAACCTATCTTTCTTAGGTCTGTGGTAGTTCACAAGATTAGAATATTACATTCACAACATTAAAATAAGTAAAAATATCAATTAAAAAAAAAGAAGTGATTTTTTTAGCCTGTATGGAATACATACGTTATGTTGACTTTGAGTAACAGTTTTCCAAGCTTACATGAAATCACATCTAGTTCCAACTCCCCTGTCATGGGCAGGGATACCTCCCACTAGACCAGGTTCCTCAAAGCCCCATCCAGCCTGATCCAGCCTGGCCTCTTCCTTATCAGCAGTTACTGCTTTCTAAATAGGGAAAAAAGCAAAGAAGTCCTCAGTGTACCTATGCTGTCCGTGAGCAGCAGTAAATGCTCTCGCCACTGCTAGGTTTCTTTGCCCTGCAAAGCTGCTTCATCCCTTATGTGTCCTCTCTGAGCCCCTGTGAGTCTCCTTTGTCACTGCCTTGTCACCGCCTGTATCACTTCGGTGTCTGTTCTGCTGCCCCACCATTGCTTTCCGCTGCATTACTAAAAATACTGGCATAGCAGAGATTGTAAGAGAGCCAGATTTTTAATCTTGGGCGTGTCCATTTATTTCTGTATAAATATTTGGGTTAAAATTTAGTGTAGTACCAAACCAAACACTTTGGGGAAATTCAAATAAACTGCATCAGTCAACATGGTTACCTTTATCAACAAGAAATGTCATCTTCTCCAAAACAGAAATGGTTTGTTTGACAAGATCTGTGCTCCTTGAAACCCTACACGCCTGTGCTGGTTCTGTATTACTCTCATAATATTTTTTTTTTCAGAGACAATATGTTCCATTATTTTGCTTGGGTAGAGAAGCAATGTAGCAGTTCCTCGGTAGATCCTCTCCATCTTTTTCAGTCTTGGAAAAATAAGAACATATCAAAGCCAGGGGAAATGCCAATCTGTTTACTCCTAAAGTATTAATTTCAGCAATTCCCCAGCCTTTAGGACCCTCTGGGGTAAGTGCTTTGGTCCTTTTGATTTAAGAAGATTCAATTTTAGTAGATTCTGGCTTGAATTCTCCCTCATGAAAGACGATTAGCTTTTCAGTGCATATATGTCCTATGAGTTGATTCAGTTCTCCCACTCTGTTCTGAAGGCAAAAGCATCTATTAAATATCCTCAGTCCTTTTGTTTGAGTTCCTTTTCTTCCTAACACATTTTATATACCCTGTTATTAATGCCACTGATGACTGAATTTTCATTAATTTCTTTACCTTTTGTCTATTTTATCAGTTGGCTCCAATTTCAATTTGTATCTCACAACTTGCTATTAACTTTCCTTTTATATTCAAACACCATTGTTTCACTTCTGTTGTTCTGGTCAGTTCTCCTAACTGGGGTGTTTTTGTGGCTAGAATAACTGTTTTTCCCCCTTCCCTCTCTGGATAGTCAGGCTGGGTGCATCCAGTAGTGTGTCCTTGAGCAATTTCCAGCTTTTGCTAGTATTTCCCACTTCAAATGATGTACATTGCAATGGCAGTGAATCAGGAACTGACAGACAGAATTAAAACCAGTGTTCAGCCCTCAAATTTGTAGGAGAAGTAATGGAATAAACAATGTCAGAATAATTTAATACTGAGAGAAGTAATTGAATTAAAGCACTCTTGTGTACATAATGTCAAAATGCATAAAAGAAAGTAAGAAACCCATATGTGGAAAGGAAACTCAGATTTTCAACAAAATCATTTTCAGAACATGCAATTTTCCTACAAAATTCCCTGTTTTGTAAATGCAGACAATTACTCACTTTCTTGCATAAGACACAGCTGACGGCTTGGTGCTCACCCTCAGATTGAGCTAAAACTCAATGCTCAGTCTGTACTGCTGCATCTGGGGTTTAGTGCCCAAAGATCTTGGAAGAACCCTCTTTTAGGATGTGGTGTTACCCACCATTGGGAACTGTCTTCCCAATGAAATTCACTCTATTTTATGTTGTTTTATTCTACTTTCCATAGCTAGCCCAGTTTAGGTGCCTTCAGTTGGCTGGGAGGAGTGCCATCTGCAGGGAATGCTACAATGGAAGGTGGCACAGGGCCACTGGGGCTGGGGACTGCCAAGCCACACGGTGCCTGAGCACAGCAACAAGCTCATGGCCAGACTAGGGGAAACCTGGGGCTAAAGGTCAGGGAACTTGTTCTGAGTCCTCCAGATTCTCAAGGAAATGCCTTGGAATGCATAAAAGTGAGGCTAAAGCGTGGCAGGAGGCTTTGGCACAGCTGAACTAAGGCTTAGGCATGTCACTGATGCCATTGATGTTGGACCAGGGACTCAGAGATATGTAGGGCCTGTGCTGTTGCCCCTTTAGTCCCTGGGGCAGCCTTTTTGTATTGGGCTGTGTTATGGCTGGTACCACGAAAAATACAGGAAGCTGAATAATTTCATGATTATTTGTACACAGCAGCTGCTCTCATCTCAGTATTCAGGATCCAAATTCCAGCCTGAGAAGGGGCCAGAGGGATATTGTCCAATTCCTCAAGGATGTCCCTCCACACCTCCCAACATATCGGTCACCTGAGGTGAGTATTACAGCCATGCATAGAAGGTTTATCTGGGAATGTCACCTTTTCCTCATGGTCACCCCCAACACAGCAGAGCCTTTGTAGGCTGGGGTATGGGAAGCTGCCCCAAAAGCATGCCCACTGCCTTCCCACCAATTTACACACTCTTTTTATACTTTCCTGTGAAAGTCCAGTTATTTTTCTTCATCTGTGCTCCCTTTGGTTCGAAGTGGGGAAATACCTTTGTAAAGGCAAAAGTCACGTATTGCTGAAAAGAGACCAAATAGGAGGCATGGAGATCAGAATGACTAGAAATGGGTGTTTACCTAGGTTGTTAGAGAGCAGGGGATACCTATGGTTTAATGCTTCTGCATGCTGTGAAGCAGTTTGGGTGGAAGAGACGCTACTGTGGGGTAAACACAGAGCAGAAATTATGGCTTAGATCTGGTAACACTATGCTCAAAATGGGACAGAAATATCCCAGGTTCTTGGAAGCAAACCAGAATGCTATCTTTGCAAAACCTTTGAAAATGCCAATGTTTGTGAGGAGTGTTCATGGTTAAAATCCTATTAAGAATAAAATGCTTTATTTCCTCTTGGAATTTATAATTTAGGGGATATCTCAGACTTTTTTTCCTACTGCTGCATTCTATTACTACTACTGAGATTAAACTGGCTTAATTTATTTTAACATAGACTATTATCTGTTTGTATCATTACATCAATCTTTCTATAAATACTTATTGATATTTGATAGCTTTCCAGAGTAATGCTTTCCTTTCTATAATATTATGCATCTGATGAGGTAAAGATTTTAATTCTTAAAGAAGAACATGTTAATGTATTTAATGATTTTATCTTTTTTCCTTACTATTTTATTTTTATGGTGAATTTAGCCTCATAATTTAAATATTTTACTACGCACAAAAGAAATGTCACAATCATTAGTGTAATGCTCATGATCCATATCTTATTTTCTGGTAAAGTGTGGGACAAAAAGCCATAACAAAGTGGGTTATTTAATCAATGTTCAAAATGTATGGATGGGAAAGGTGAGCACATGCTTTCAGGACCCTGAGAATTTTCTCTATATCTTGTGAAGAAGTTCCAGGAAATCCCTGCTCTCTGTTTTTAGGGAAGTTTTGAGGCATACCAAACCTGAAATGCCTACTGTAGATTGTCAAAGGCAGCACCAATTTCACTAATGGCAGACACTTTGTTTTCAGGTTTTCCTAATACTTTAAGAACCAGAGACTACATTAAATACTATGCACAACTTGTGGCTGCAAGCCAAAAGGAAGCCCACATGACATTTAGTGCCCTTGTCTGCAAGCTGATAAAAGAGTCTGGATTCTCTAAACTCTTTAAGTGCTCAGTGTCAAGCTGGAATTCAGTAACTACAGCCTGAACAACTTACGTTATTTAAAAATGCACACTTAGCTCTAAGAGGTTTCCAAGCACTCTAATGCTGGGGTATTTGAACAGAGTAATAGGGTGCTTTTAAAAAAGCTTTTTATTTTGCAACTTTATGTTCTTCATCTTGTTCAAATATTATTTACTTTAGAATTCATCTGATAGACTCAAACTTAAACATGCTACTCAGTATAATGGGGCAGGGTTCTGACAAGCCTCAGGAAACTAAAAATGTTTGAAGTATTTAGACTTTGCTATATCACAAAGTAAATTTTGCACAGTTTGAGTATGTGCTCTGAGATCACATAAAAATGCTAGACAGAATTATTCCTACCCAGTCATTTGAACTACCCAGATCTGCCAGTTTGTAACATGCAAATGAACCTGTGTGTTTGCTCCTTCCAGGAGCTCCAGAGTTGTATAAAATAGTGCTGAAATCCTGTGCAGAATAATCCAAAATGTCACTGCAGCAGGCTCTTAGTCCACCCCAGATAGGAACTAAATTGCCTGGTCTTTGTCTTGCCTGTACACAAACAAGTACAGTTCCTAACTCACTGCAGGCACAGCTATTTCTTGCTGGAAAGGATATCATGCTTGTTTAGCTCCTTTCCTCTCCATCTGTCACTGGAACCATGGCAGAGTAGGGGATCACAGCCTCTTGGTAGGACTTTGCAGAGTCCTGCACTGCATCCTTAATTCTTTTAGTTAATGAGCATTTAAGTGAAACAGACTGTGTCTGTGTGGACTGAGCATCTTCCATAATCTTCCAATGAATTAATGGAAAACTGAATTTCTGAAAAAAGAAATTATTTTTGTGTCTGACTCTGCAGCAAGAGGAGAATTTACAGCTAAAAATTAAAAATTAAAAATAAGGTACCCTCTGAGATGGAAAAGAATTTAATTCTCAGTGGAATTCCTGAATTCCTAAACCCTACAGCTCTAGGGAGCTGTAATGGATATGCTTTTTAGCTCTGCAGAGAATTGTCTGTCAACAAATTTAAGTTATCTCCTTCTCCTGTCCCACACCAGTGAGACCTAGAGCAGAGGGGGAATTCCTCTCACTTAACATTAGCATCTCTAGGAATCCTGAAAAATGGAAGGTGATTACAAATTACTTTGCTTCCACTGTAGTAGCATCCAGTGCAGTGTCTGAGAGACAAACTCCATACATTGAAATGTGTCAAATGGTGCTAGAGAGAGTACAGAAAGGTTCATCCATCCGGACTGAACCTTTCCACTGCCCTGAGATGCAGATGCTGGCAGCTGGGGCCAGCAGTTAGCCAGGTGGATCCACCTGGGAGTTATCTTATGCTTCAACCAGCTGGTGTTGTACAGCTGAGGAGCATGACCAGTGAAAATCCTGTGAGCAAGAGTGTAGATACAAAAAATGTGAGAGGATTCTGGAAGTTCTTTAAAAGAAGCTGCTCAGACAGACAAAATAAATATAGCTAGGGAAGTCAGGCAGGAGAGAAGATAAATTTGTTTTAAAGCTCATTCTGGTTCAGTGGTGAATGAGGAACAAGTTAAAACAAATAGCAAGTACCCTCTCCCTCCACCCAAGTGCCAATGAAAAGAGATTGCAGGTTGTATAGTAGAAAACACCCAAGATGGAAGATGAAAACATCACTGGTGTGACAAGCTGGCAGCAACGTGAAGCAAAGGACATTGAAAAGAAAAGCTTTTTACCTGTATCAGGAACAAGAGAAATGGAAGCAATGATACAGCATCACTATTTGAAAGAGACATAATAATGATATAAAATAAAATATTCAATAAACCCCACTATTTTCCATTTATGAAAGAGCAAGATAATGGGCTACTACCACATGAGGATGATAAATAACAGCAATCTGTTAAAGACTAAGTGGGCTGTTGGACAAGAGCTATTAGAAATAAGTATTTTGAATAGGTGCAGATTAAATCTCTCATTTGGTGATGTTTATTTACTATAAATCTTGAAAAGCCATGTTAATTTCAAAAGTGCCAAAGAAAGTTAAACTGATCATATATTAAAAGATATTTCAGTGGGTTGGACAGCTGTTAATCTGAATTCCATATCATGGAAAAGCTGATGCTGAGCTCAATTACAAAAAATTTTCCAGAGTTTGTTTTAATAGGATAAAATTTGAATTTTCCATGCAGAAGAAAAAAATATGAAACAAAAGGAAGGCCTATTATCTAAAAACAGTATCTATGAAAATTATTTAGGGTTTTTGTGGCTGAAAACAGCTCAGTATAAAAGAGCTGTAGAGCAAGAACACCTAACATGACCTGAGTATAAGAGAAGCAGATTCTGGCTGGTTACTCAGAAGAAAGACAGGGATGGCATTGTCATTTTGTTGAGTTACATTCATAGGATATTCAAGGGCTCTTCCTAAGCAAAGAAAGGCATTGAAAGAGGAGAGAGAGAGAAAAAAACTTTTATTTGTGAAGTTGATCATGTTTTAGACAAGGCAGATAGGGTGTTCCTTTGCCTTGATATCCCCTGAACATCAGATTTGAAACAGAGACAGTAAATGTTAATGCTGAGAGCAAAGTGGGGACAACCTGTTCCTGTTTCACTAGCCAGGGTGGTTCCATGACCCACCTGTGCAGGAGCACAACTGGTTCTGCAGAGTGAAGGGTGGGATACTGGAGTTGGACAGGTGATGATGTGGTTATCTCAAGGGAAAAAGAGACAGTAGAAGGCAGAGAGAGGTTAGAAGGGGTAATCAGATTGGACAAATTAACCAGCTAAATCCAAGATTTGTTACATCCTGAAGGGTTCCACCAGTTTAAAATAGTTTATATCTTTTTGTTGAGACCCAGGATCAAAAGGCTACAACAGCTGTTGCCTGAAAAGTGCTCCCCTCCTGGTAAGAGCTCTGTCCGCTGCCCATGTGAGTTCACCCCAGTGCACCGTGGGTGTTCCCTTTTCCCTGTGTGGTTTCTGCCAGGTCAGGCATGGGGTGAAGCATACAGCTTTCAGGGAGGAATGGCTGTAGGATGCAGGATGCTGATGGTGTGGCCTTGGAGGGCCTTTATGTGGGGTTAGGATTCATGTTGTTGCTCAGACAGAGTCAAGCCACTTCACACATCTGACAGGAGCTTTGAAACTTTGAAGTCTGCAGTCTCCATTTCAGATTTGGTGTAGAGCTTGAATGACCCCAGCCTTTTCCAACTTGATCAACTGCTCAAATAAAACATGATTTCTCCCCACACACATTGCCTTACTTGTTTCTAGCTCTTTAAAGGTTATGTTGTGTGAGGATGTGCATCACACAGAAATTGTATACAGAAATTTGATTAAAGACACCAGGATTTTTCTCCTTTTGTAAATTCCATTTTTTTGAGATTTGTTTGAGGTTTGGGTTTTTGTTTTTAATTTTTTTTTTATTATTTTTTATTGCAAGCAATAAAGTAACTCAATTTTTGGAGAATTTTGTCCAGGTCTCCTGAAAAAATGTGCAGACCTGAAACAAATGTCTGGATTGAGTTGAGACCTTGGAATGAAACTGCAAACCACAATAATTTCTTGTGGTTTCTAGTAGCACTGGTATTAATATCACCTAGAAAGTGTATACCATACCTCTGAGTTGCTAAGGCAGGCCTGCAGCAATACTTCAGACTGCAGTCAGACTACCAGCTGCTCAGTAAACTCTGCTCAAAGCACAGTTTGAAGTGGGGTGTCCCAGAAGTTGCCACCAATGACTCAGCCCTAGAGAGATGGGTAAATGCTTCTTTAACACCACTGTACACTGTGTAGTAGGTAGACAGTTTCAAAAGTAAGAGAAAACAATCTAGAGAATGGAAATCCCAGCATCTTTAGCTATCTGCTCTAAGAGTTTCCTGTCAGTGTAATTTTGGGGCTTTTGGTGCTGTAACTTCAGAAATGCTGCTTCCCACGTCATTTACTTTCTTGGTCCTAGGCTTACAATGAGGGCCTCATATTGGAAAATATTTCTTTTTTTTCTGTTTGGACTAGAATGGCACTAGCTAAATCTACAAGTCTGATCCAATTACTGTTACATTTATTACATCACTACATAGAAAAAAAAAGGGAAAGATTTTGATTAAACAACAAAAAAAATTACATTGCTATCAAAAATCCAGGAGAAAATTTTGCATAAATAAATTAAAACAATAAAAGAGAGAGAAAGTAGTTGCATAATGTCTTGTGTTCATATGGTATGGCAAGTTCAAGTTGTCTCCAGAGGGATGATTCCAAAACCAAGTTTGTGACATGCACTTAGGGAGCTCAATGAAAGCCAAATTGCCCTGTGAAAAATGGGATCCCTAAAATTGCAGCTTCTGCAAATGAGGTAGAAGCCTACTGTGAATATTCAAGGACATGCATCTGTGTCACATTTGCCAAAATGGTTTTGTTGTTGTTTTGTGTTTTTTTTAGTTTTAATTCTAAGATTCAATTTCAGAACTGGTTCCAGTTGTAAAGGTGAGAAGCACACTGAGAAAACATCTTGCAGAGTAGTAAAAATGTATAAATTGCACCCTGGTGTGTGCTGGATGGACTGGGCCGGTACGGCCGTGCTATGGACACTGCAGCTTTCCTGACCCTGATGCCATGGAATGGCCTACACTCTGCTCTGGGAAGACCAGAAAAGCCAATCAATAGTAATACAACTCTGGCTCTCCTTCTTTCTCACTTAACAATGGCCTTTTGGTCTAAAAGACTAACAAAGCATGGGCTTAGAGCAGGAAGTCAGAACACCTGTCTCCATATCTGGCATTGTTCTGCTCCGATCCGGAACAGATGGCAGGTTTTTGCTTCACTATTCCTTCACCTGCAAAATAGAGGCAGCACCCCAGAGGCATGGGAGTTGGGAAATGTTAGTTATAATGCTGCAATGGTGCTGTTATTATTTAAGAAGTACATCTTCTTCTTCCATAGGGAATGAAATTCAAGACTGTTCAGACGTGCTTTTCTAATGCTGCAAATGGAGGAGAGACTCTTACCCCGATGGAAACTTGAGAAAATGCTTTGGCTGGTGCCTCCTGGGAGGGTGTTAACATCTGTCTGCAAAGCATGGGCAGTGTGTGACCTCTCACAAGATGGTCATCTAGTCAGGAACCCTGCTTGTTGGCTGCTGAGACTGATTCTCAGGTGTCTTACATCAGGTACAGCTTTTTACTCACCGTGTGAGTCCATGTCCTATGAGCATAGCAGTATGGGGTGACAGGCAAGGCAAATAAGGCAGCAGAGAATGAGAATGAGAAATGAGAGATTTTGGCTTGGCTTTATGGCTGTACCCCTGCAGTGGAGTTGCATTTTCAAAGCCACTATATAGTCAGAAGCACTCAGGAGTGTTTCCAAGTATGTAGTAGATGGAAACAAGGACTAAAACCTTTCCAGAAGCCAGAAGCCATTGATTTCAGTCAAAGGATTTCTTCCTAAAATGTACAGCCTGCTAGAGAAGATTTCCAGTAGTCATTAAAGGTGCCCTAGAGGTTACCAGAAGTGAAAGGTGAATTAAGACTAAGATGAAGTGTTGCATCAGGTGAGATAAAACACAGGTTCCCTCTGGTTGAAGCCATGATAAGCCTGTGTCCTAGGAAAGTAATTCTGCCTATATCTTGCAGGTGCTTGCTTCAACCAAATAAAAGCTTGGAGAGAGATTTCTTTAGTGTTCTGAAGACACTTAAAAGCAATAACATTTAGCTGATGTGAAGTGTTTGATGAAAGTTTCCAACGCATGCTCAACAAAAGTCTTTGAAGTAAGAATAGCAGGATTATATTATTCTGGAGGTGTATAATTTAGTGTAAATAGACATCTCATAGAAGCACAGGGACAGGAGGAGGATATGTATTTGGAAAGTGCATTTAATATAATATAATAATATATTACACTACACAAACAAATCTTCTCTTTAAGATGTGCTATAAAAATTGTTCTTTGATGCTTTCTGAAGCAAGAGATCTATTTTAACTCTCTGTATTTCTTGTTCTGCTAAACAGAGAGACGTCTAACTGCCTCACAGGGAAATCATTACTTCTGTCATTAATGAAACAGGATTTGTGATCCTTTCAAGTCCAGGAGGAGGTTGGTAGTTTTGATGACCTTTTTCGTTACTTACATAATGAATAAATTGGTTTAAAAATAGTTGAAGATCTCTTGTTGCTGTTTTACTTTGGATTTTGTCTTTTAGAGGACGACAATTAGCTACTGTGAATACAGAACACATCCAGCTGATGCATCACTGAAGCTGGGGAGCTTTTACAATTTCATTTGTTTATACACCCTTAATACCACCCTGTGCTCCTGCACAGATGAAGAAGGGAAACACTGCATCTGTGGGGGAAGCCTCACCTCAGACATCAGATTGCAGGTGCTTGGCATGTTGAAGTGCTGATCTTGTGAGGAGTAGGAAACAAGGGGAGAATTTCCCCTCCAGCTTCCTCATGCTGTGTCCGTGCTCCTCATGCCCCATCCTCTCTCTGGTATGGCCTCATGCACTCAACGCAGCATGGTTTGTCCAAAGGAAGCTGAGACAGAGCAAGACACAAAAAGTGAGGATTTATCTCCTCTTTCCATCAAGACTGCTTGAAAGAGGATGCTGTTTCACCAGTGGTCCTGCAGGAAACTTTCTCTGTAGCAGCTGCTGGTTTTAACAGTGCAAGTCAGTACATTGCTTTGATGAAATCTGCTTCTCTTTTAGTCTGTGTGAAAAAACTTAGCCCTGAGTAGGAGCCATCCTCTGGATATAGGCAAGCATGAATTAAGGTCTCTGCCTAATCACAGACTAGGAACCTCAGCAATTCTTCGGTATTTTTTTCAATTTATAATTGATAGTGCAGTTGTGGTGTGCTGCTTCTGAGGCAGTCCAACTTGGAAAAATACATTTCTCCATATTCCTTGCCTTTCCATCAACTGTGCCTTTAGAGGCTCTCTGTGAGGCTCCTGGGGCTCTGGGGCCCTGTGAGGTCTGAGGATGAACATGATGGCTGAGTCCACCAGGATTTTGGATCTGGGATCTATAGCCCTCCTTGGTAATGGAGATGCTCTGAAATTTGTGAGGTTGTGTTTGTGCCCGTGTATCCAAAGGGAATCAGCGGGGACAAGGATGCATGCAGCACATTTTTCATGGAGGACTAACTTGGTAAAACTTGTGAAAAAATGAAAATCACAGTTGTGTGATTTACCAGAAGCTTTCACGTAAGATGAGTCTCATGCTCAGACAGAGGAGTGAGGTAACACGCAGCTGGGTATGAGACATAGCAGATGTGTCCATAACGTGTCACTGAAATCAAACACAGTCCTCACCTGTGCATCTTTCACTTATGCCTCCCTGTCCATGTTTTACTTCACGGACTGAAACTAAAGTTTTAGTTTCCTTGTGCCTGGTACTTTATTTTCTTTTTTATTTTTTTAGGCTGGTTCGGTGTTCTCTATGGACTTTCTTTATGTTGTTATTTTTTCTGAGCCGTTCGGTCCTTAACACTCTTTCAGTCTCTTTCCATCTTTTTTTTCTCTCTTTCTATCTCCCTCTGCCTCCTCTTCACTTTTTCTCATCTGGCTACTTCCATCAGGATATTTTATAAAGTAAATATAAAATTAACTGCTTCAAAATCTTTTCCCTCAAAGATCTCTCTGCCCCCTATCATTGTGTTTGACTCACCCTATGAGACAGGTCACCTGTAAGTGTCCTTGTTCCCTGCAGTGAAGAGATGGATTTTGTCCCTTGTAACCCTGCTCAGATGTGAAAGCGTTCTCAGCACTTAATCCAGTCAATTTACTTCCCAACCAGTCAATCTCTCCGTGCTTCCTAGCTAAACCAGTTGAACTGTTTTGCTGGTTCTCAGTGCAGACCTTCAGTTTCACTGGGAACACATATGCCCTTCTGTCTCTCTTAATTGCTGCATTCATCTAGTCTTTGTTCCCTGTCCTTACGTAGGACTTTGTGAGCAGTAATTATCTCATACCATTGTTTTAAAATCCCTAGTCAGTTTGTGAGGTACAACTCCAGACATGCCATGTCTTAAACATCAGCTCTGCCCCAAGTATGTAGTGTAAGAGCCCAGCTGCTCTGTATGAGCTCTGTAGGCTGATTTCTCCATGCAGTCACTATCACCTCCTTTCCACCTTGTCCCAGTCCCCTTGGCCTTCTCAGAGCCCCGTAGGCTTTCAAGTGTTAACCCCATTTGTGGTTTCACTTCTCTCCATAAGACCCCAAGCACCCCCTAAGACCCCAGGGTTCAAAAGCAGCCTGGTCTCAGGGTGGGAGACAAGCAAGGCAGAGGCGTTGGGTTTTTTGTGAACTTACAGCAATTTTTCAAGTGACTTGTAATGGATTTCCTTCCAAGTATTTGTCCAGTCTCCCCTTGAGTTGGTTAAAACTACTTCTGTCCTTTGCATACTCCTTCAAGGAATTCCACAGCCCTGCAGCAGTGCAGTACTTTATAGAGTCACCTGTCCTAATCCCACAGCCTGCTTCTTGATAGAAAATGGTCAACTCCATTATCAAAATCTGGTGTGTGAAATCAGGACTGGTTTTCATGGTGTTTTTTTTTTCTTTATCATTAGCTACACTGAACTTCAACTGACATTTCATACAGTCACATGAGATGTGTCTGCAATTTGTCACAACCTGCCCTTATTACTTTAAACAATTTTGTATCCTGTGTGACCTTTGTCTCTCACTGCTCATGCCCTTTCCCATGTTATTTATGGGTATTTTGAACACAACAGACCTCAGTGCAGATCCCTGAAATTTCCACTGCTAACTTCCTTCTGTTGAGTTAAATGACCATTTTGCCTGTGCTCTGTTTCCTGCCTTTCAGCCATTTCTCTATGCCATGACTTCCCCCTTCCCCTAGTTTCTTAGTTTCCTTAGAAGTCTGTGGGGATAGACTTTCCTAGATAATAGGATGTATTCATGTATTCATCAATACATTTGGTACTTCTTTCAAGAACTTTGAGAGATTGGAAAGGCAGGATTTCCAGAAGCCATGTTGGCTCTTACCAAGTGGATCATATCTATCCAGATCATACCATTTAAAGGTGTCCACTAGTTTGATCTTTTATTGAAACTTTTATTACTTTGGCTGGTACAGCCCTGAGGCTTACTTGCCTCTAGGGCTCCAGATCCTCCTGATTCCTCTTTTAACCTTGGTGTCAGTTTTGCTTCCTGACATCCCAAGGTGGGCACTATCTCAGTAATTGAGTCCAGACATCCTTAGGTGGTCTTGAATCCCTTGCTGTTTGCTCCTGTAGTGTGGCAGGCCCCATCCTACCTATTTTTGCCACATACAATCCCACTGAATTTGAGACACACTCTGGCCAAGTCCTCTCCCAAGAAGGTTCCAGTGTGGAAATCTCCCAGTTTCTGCTACAAGAACCATGGACACCAAGAATTCACCTTGCTTCTCTACAGTGGTCTTGCCCTTCCTGAGCATTGCTTTCAGATCCCAAACTCAGCTGGTCTCAGAGTCAGACCTCTGCCAGACTTGATCCTGATGTGTTGAAGCAGTGCTTAGAATCAGCTTTGATTCCTTTTATGCCATTGCTCCTTAAAATATTTTATGGCCTAACTATATTTTTACAGTCAGCCCACTGAATTTGCCATCATCACTTGGATAGAGCTCCTTGAATGACAGTTTTGGAAATCAACCAACCTCTTTCACCTGGTGATTCAATCAAGCAAACACCTATCCTTTCTCAAGCCTCTCCTGCTGGATGCTGTGTATGTTACTCCACTTCAAGTGTGGTGTCTGCCGTCCAGCGCTCTCCACAGTGCAAGGAAGATTTGGCTGCCTTACCTTCTGTTTTCAGTTTCCCCATTTACACAGTTCCCCCTCTTTGCATTTTGCCACATCTGTGAAAGAGTTCTGGGTCTCTTTTGCTCAGGAAGGGATGATGGATCTAAGTGTGTGAGGGTGAAAAGACAAAGGGGTGTTTCCTTACTGAGATCTTGAACCAACATGGTACATCTCTCTATCCTGAGGACCGGGCAGGGTGTTGGTGGTAGCATCCCAAAACCTCACCCGTGTTTCACCTCCTCATGTGGCAAATAGTAGGGCACACAACAGTGACTGAATTCATTGGTGCAACCACTTTTCTAGTCATGCTACCCCTATGACTTCTCTCACCATTCTGCTGTCAGTGCTGCTGTCCCTGCAAGACAGGCAGAAATATAGACCCCATGTAAAATTATTTCATTTTATGCCTAGAAAATACAGGTTTAACTGTGCTTAAATATATGAGTGGTTTTCAAAAAAGTTTCTGAAAACAATGCAGCCAGTACTGGCATCCCAGATATTAACCTCTATCTATTTCAATTTAATTTATAGTCTAGTTTCTGGTCTATTTCTGTAGCTCTTCTTGCTGAAAGAGCAATCAAGATACACATTTGCCACCATTTTTCTCTTAGATCAGTAGTGTTCGTCAACATAAAAATATTTCAGTTCTGTTTCCTGGTCAGACATGCCTTGAAAATTATATACTTTCAACATAGCGCATAATTGTGTACATGAAACTACTGTTCATTTTGTTTTATGACATGTTTCTCATAGCCTGTGGTCTCCTGTCATCGTTACCCTCTCTCCTACTCCCTTACAACAGTTTTGAGAAAGAAATAACCTCAGAAGTTTGGAGGTGTAACATTTAACTGCCTGTGCCATTTCTAATGCAGTATCTGCTCATATTTCAGCCAGGATGATGTAACATCCATCACTTCGGCACAAATGGATGCATTTTCACAGACTTCTTGGTCAGAAGAGCATCTCAGCCAGCCTATCTGCCCCAGAGCACACAGGGTTCATCTGACACGACCGAGTCCTGCTGAGCTGAGGGTGTGGGGGACAGGACTGCACCACCTTTTGGAAATCAAAAACAAAAGGGCAGAAACGGAAGGAATGAGCATCAAACAATCACCTCCTCTTCCATCATCTCCTCCTGTTTTCACTGTAATCCCCAATACAAGCTGCCTCAAAATGCAGAGCCTTTCAGAAGATTATCTGTATCAATGCAGGCTTTGAAGTACAGGCTGCTGGCATCTCATTACAGACAGAGATCAAACCTCGGAGATTACCATGGTTCTGGGCCTGCTGGACTTCATTCACACATCACAGAAGTGCTAAGCTATCAAAGTGCAGGGCTCTGTCTGTGTGTTACTTTCTCGGCCATAAATCCAGCAGCACAAACCCGCTGCATTTTTTTTTTTTTTTTAACAAATGAGTCCTTTCGTCCCATAAGGTGTCTTTTTCTTCATGGGGCTGAATACAGTTTGGGAAATTGAAATAGTCCAAGCTGGAAGATAGATTGAAGTAATATCCTTGGGGTATTTGGGCCGGATGTTAACTGTATCTTTTTTTCCTTTGGTAAAGCAAACAGGAAGCCATTTGAACTGCAGACTTGCCCACTGAGGGCAAATCCCAGGGTACAAAGGGCAATCCCGGTGCCGGCCATTTTCTGCTCTTTTCTGGCACTCACGTCTGTGCAGAACCATGTCAGCTGGAGGAGCCAGAGCCTGCACATCCTGCTTTGAATTAGCTTAGAGACAGCACGTCCCCTCCAGCCCATTCCACTCCAGGCCACCAGTCCCTTGGGCAGCAGATGCTAAAGTACAGGACGTGAGTTTGCTTCCACCTCAAAATGTTCTGAAGATGGGAGATGACTACAAAGCCTTTCTAAATCCTGCACCACAGCTGCATTTAGGACAGGGTTGTGTTAATAAGTTGTACCAGAGCCTAAAGGCTCAGGTATGCCAGCTCTCCCCACCACTGCAGCAGCAGTTGGGAGCTCACAGAGGCCATTGACATTGTTTCTGGGCTAGAACTTGCAGATCATGCTTAGCCTTCTGCTGTCATTAACATGTAGCAAACTCAAAATGGTTGTGAAATGCAACACCAGGATTCAGAGGCAACTTCATTCATGAAATCTACTGGCATGCTTCTAAGCACTGTGAGAGATGGCTGCCTGTCTGGGTGGAATTTTTCTGGCTGGATCCACATGTGCACCTTGCTGAAGGACCAGTGACAAGGTTCTGAGAGGATCATGCTGGGAAGGTTGTTTGACTCTGAAGTTAGAGTCACCCACATGCCTGGCAGGCACATCAATATCATGTGCAAGGTGTTCCAACCCAAGTGAGAGCACAGGTGACCAGATTCTTTGAAGCTTAGCAGAAAAAAAAGGATGATCATCTACACCCTGCTATTCCAACATGATCCTGGATACACAGTCTTGAAGGTAACCAGGACCTGGTGGAGATATGTCAGTATCTCAGCAGGATGAGCTAACTCTGCCTTGCACCTTGGCAGTGTCTGGGTGGTCACCAGCCTCCAGTTTGCCTCCTGTGTGTGTGATCAAGGTCTGAAAAACACCCTGCAGACAGGCCTGCTTGGGTCCATTTTTCCCCAGGAACCCTTTCCTTTCATCATCTGAAATTGATTATTTTTTTAATTGTTCTTTTAAAACACTCATACGTGCAGCTTAAGAGAATTTTGATCAAAAAACCACAGATAGACCAAAAAATATGAAAAAAAAGAAAAATATGAAAAAATATGAAAAATTGAGGTGCTCCTGTTTCCATCTATCCTTAATACATGAAAAAAACAATAGTCACCAGTCATCTCCCTGCTTCCCAACATTTTAGTTCCAGTTACACCGTAATTGCTGGCATCACAACATTAGCTTCTGCTGTTGGAAACAGCCATTGAAAGGAGAAATGGGAAGCAAAAATACTGGAGATACCTTACTGTGGCAAAGGACCTAAAAATGAAGGAATGAGGGGGGAGGGAGGGAGGGAAGAAAAGCATGGGGACAAATGTTGTTTGTAGACGTTCAAGTATTACTTAAGAAAAAATTCTTTTAGCAATATGGAAGGTTCCTAAAAATATATTTTTATCCCTTCTACTGTTTGGATTTGTTAACAGCACAGAGTGACCTCTCTTTTGGCCAGAGGAGCCTTATCAACAGCCTTGGATGGTGCTCTGTCCACTGAAGACCACTTCTGTGCAAAACCTGAATGTGCTACATGCTATGTAGAAATGCCTGTGCTAGTTTTCAATTCAAGGACTCATTTCATACACCATAACAACAGCCTTGGCTTGGAATACACTCTCCAAAGGTGGGACACTAGTTTTTTTGTTCACTCCCATCTTTGCTCCATTGCAGAGAAGATCTGCTCAGATCTGAGCCCTACATCAGCCAGGTTCAGAACAGATATGCTTATTTGGATGGGAACCATCAAGTTTTAAAGTAGAGCTGACATTTTGAAGTGAAACAAGAGCAGGAAAACTTTCAAGGCATCAATACCCTGTGCTACTCAATTCCAGGAGAGAATAAAACAGGTGCGGCCAGATCCTTTAAGTTTGCAGCTCTCCCAACTCCAATGTTGCTCCCAGCAATGACAAATATATTCTTAAAGGTCCTAGCAAGAGAAAGCCAAGCCAAGAAGAATGTACTTTCAGTATACAATTAGCATAAATATACTTTGTGCTAAACTGCCCAGAATTAGAAACAAAGAGCTTGAGAAGGTTCTAATTGTTTCAAAGGGAATGCATGTCATGGAGAAGAAGACAAAGGGGAGCTATGTCCAAGAAGACTTGAGAGAGAGGCCAAACCAGCAATTTCCTGAATCCAAAACAATCCCAGAGGCTGTGTCTGAAGACCTGCCAGTGGACTCAACACTGGAATTTGCCAGGGACTTAGCCTAAACCCAGCCACCAACCTTGCCACTCATGGTGAATGATACATCTCAGTTGGCACAGTGAACCTGCCACGCTTACTGTGAGAATGGCCACAATTACTGAGTTTATTGCTGGAGTCCAGCAGATGAAAGAAGGGACAAGCACATCACTAGAAGTACCACATTTAAGATGAATCTTTGTAATTGCAAGATTTCTTAAGAACAAAAATGTTTGCTTGAAGCTTTTTTTCTCCTAGCTCATGGTCAGCATGGAGATTGTCAGTATGTGGCAATATAGCAAAGGCACAGGGAGACCTTCAAACTGAATTGATGAAGAATGACAGCTAACTCTAACCCTGCTCATTTCTGAGCCTGCCGTCCCATGGGATTGATAGCATTTACTTGGATCATCTCTCAGTGGCCAGCAAATGAGACTCAAAATACAAACTCCTCCATCTGCAAATCCCATCTGACCCTGCACTGAGAATGTCCGTGCTTTCTGGCTGCTGTCAGGCAGCACCATGATAACTGTGACCAGAGACACTATTGTAGCCAGCATAAAGCCTGTGCAGGCAGTGATGTGCAGGCAGGGCAGCAGGTGGGGAAAGCTCACACTGCCTTTGATCCCTTCTGCATGTGTCTGCTCCAATTTGATGCTGCACATACTGCACATTTGCCTCTGGCTCCACGGTGCTGGGTCAGGTCTATTGTCCTTAGGCTTTCAACATGCCCTGAGTATTTGCAGCCAGGATCCTGACAGCTTTCTGTGCCAGGGCCTTTTATGTGATGCTGCAGATGAGTCCTTTGTCCCCAGCTCAGACTTTCAGACTCCTCTCAATCTAAAGTTTCAAAATTGCCTCTCGGACCAGCTCACCACTCTTACTTCATGCCACCACTCCCCTCCCCCAAACAGTTTATTTGACTTGGAAAAGAGACAATAGTTTTCTTCTTAATTATGAAAGATGTGCCATACAGAATACGTCTCCTAAGACTGTGCAAAATTGCATTTAGAAACAATGAAGTTACAGTGCTGTGATCTGAGCCTCAGAAGCCATTTGTCTAATCTTCAAACTGGTTGGCAGTTTTCATCACTTCCCTTTGTCACTGAGACTTCCTTTATTTGTCTGTACCTCTTTCTTTCATATGAGATGCAATCTTTACTATGTAGACATGAACATAAATATTTAGACACAACTGGAGAAGCTTTCAGATATTTGCTCAGAAATAAATCTTTCTGTGAGTCCTTGGTTCAAGATGGAAGCAGGAAGTAATTGCCCATGAAATTCCCTTTGGGTTGGCAAGAAGAATAGTTACTTCATATCTGTCGAAGGATGGCTTTGGGTAAATGGGCTGCTAGAAGTAAAACTGATACTCAAAAGCAGCACTTTGATGAAATTTTTTGTGAGATTTTGTTTTCTTTCCTAACAGCTTGAGAGACTCTAAAAATGAGAAATATCAAAAAGATTGTGTTCATGTGTTAAGACTTTGTTCCAGTGACACACTAAATGCCAGAAGTACTGTGTAGATGTACCAGATCAGTAGCTGTAGTGGTTCTTGTTTCCCTTCCCTCTGTCTTGGGCCAAAATCCACTGAAGTGAAAGGAGAGCTACCAAAATCTCCTTGCAGGCTTTGGACAAGATGAATAAACAGCCACTGTGTCTCCAGCTCGGTCCTTGCTACACCTGCCCCAGTTACATGTCAGCTGAGGCAGAGACTGTCCACAGATATGCACAAGTTTGGCTGGGGAAAACATAAAGGAATCAAACCTTTTATGAGAGCTATGTGCAGTGGTGTTACTTGGCATTTTGAGAGTACAGACAGCTCAGCTCATGGTCAGCAATTGAAGTGTCAGGAATCTGACCTTGTTGCTGTGCTTTTAAACTTTCAGGCTCACCCCATTCTCAAGAGGGTCTCAGTCTCGTGTTTCAATGGCATAACTTGCTTGCTCAGCTTTCCTACTTTTCAATGGGTTTCCATTAGAGACATTTTTCCCTTTCAGGTTTTCTGTCTAGTAAGGAGTGAGCAACCTGAGATGCTTGGGGAACATCTGCTTTGATGCTCTTTGTCAGTCTCATTTCCAGGCATCAGATGCTCATGCTTCCAGAGTCACCTGGAAATCCTGAAAGTTTTCTTATGAAATAGCACTAAAAAATGTTGAATTAAAAATTGTACATAACGGAAAATTTGCACATACATATCTTCTTGTGGACATTTCCCATCTTCAAAGATTAACAGTTCTATCTAGGAAACAGAACTGCATTTCACAAAGTATTACAATTTCAGTTACAGTTTGCAGTGGTATATTTTCCTCCAGCAAAATAGGAGGAGTAGCTTCCATCCATGGCTGCAAGTTATTTAGTAACTAAAACTGCAATGCTTCACCCAAGTCTCTTTGTGTTTTGGTTCTCTGGGAGGGTTCTTCCTACCCATCCCCATGGCTGAGACTCACCTCTCTGCTTTGCAATGGCTAAGGGGCTCAGAAGCCTTCTGAGACCAGCAGGGTGAGCTCTGAAGTGCCCCTATCTGGAGATCAGAACAGCTTATGGCTTCAGCTTAGGAGGATGGGGAGAGGGGTGGGGTTTGTTTGGGTCTTTTAAACTGTTTTGTGCTATTTGGCGTAGAGGCACCATGAGGTCACCTCTTCCTGGATTCCTTGTCTGCATGCCAGCACCTGGTAGCTGAGGACACCAAAGGTGTCAACTCAGGAGGTAGCTGAGGACACCAAAGGAGGCAACTCAGCTTCAGGATGAACAAAATCAGAAACAGGAGAAGCAGATGCCAAACAGTAGCTGCATCTGGATTTTGGGTGATTGACTCCACATGTATTTTCCCATTACTACATAAAATCCTAAGAAAACATTTTAGTCTTCCTTTGCATCCCAGGATCTCTTCATGTCTCAAACCTGTCTTGAGCATGTTGAATGAAAAATCTGCTAGATCAGAACTGGTAAGAAGATATTGTAGTGCAGTGGATATATTACTTATTGAAACCTCCTCCCATGGGATAGCTGTATGAAAACATTCCACTAAACACATGCTCCACAAGCCAGGGAATATAAGGCAAAATGTGTAACTAGAGGCACAGTGTATCCAGATCCCAAGGATCTGGCTCTTGCTAGATTGAGCTTATTGAAATCGGGAGGTCTTTCCTAGCGTTGGCTGCTACCAGACAACAAATTGGATGTGAGGCTGTTCTCAACTTTTCATTCCTTTCTTTTTTAATGCTATTTTTTCCTTTGAGCAGATGTTTTTAATACAGCATCCTGAAATGCTTACAGCTGTCAGTGTCTAATGAGCCTCTAACATGCCATTTCATACTATCGGTTTATGTCATTAAACTTTACCACTTACGGAAAAAAATGTTATATTTGTATGGTTTGCAGGATTTCTGGAATAATCTAGTTCCTGTCTGTCAGCATTTATTGTCAATCTTTTTCTATATAAAGGTTTGCATGTTGGGAGAGAGACATACACAGACACATACATATTTTTTTTGTTAGAGCTCAGTAGGAGATGAGCCAACCAGAAGCTCTTCTGGCAGTTACTGCAGTGAAAGCATATCAATGACTTAACAAATGAATTATACAAGTTCTTGCACAGGAGTTCTTGGTCCTTGGATCAAAAAAGTGAGGAAAAGGCAATTTGATTCCTCAGAAGAATAAATCTGCTCATAAAGGTTGGATAAGATACATATGTGTGTGCATTTACCATAATTTTTTAAAAAATTACATGAAAATGTTTTAGTAAACAAAATGTGCCTTTAATTTCTTTTAATGATACTTCCGGATCTGTAAATAAAGACGATTATAAGAAATAATAAAAATGAAGGAAAAGCCAGATGTTTCAAAGAGCAGCATCTCTGATTTCAGTGCAGCTCCAAAGCAGTTCACTGTGCAAAGCACTTGGCCCTCAGCAAAAGCCACTGCTGTGTAGTTTGAAAGCACAACCATCACAATGAGACTCCTCAACTGGGTGCACTAAAAGCCTGGGACCAGAGCAGGCTTTGAACAAGTTTGAGAAATACGCCCCTAAATGCCAAGTGGCCCCTCTTCTGTTCTTAAGTGATCGTCTTTGCTGTGGGGTCTTGGCTGAGAAAGAGCTGTGCATGTTCCCAAATGCTCCATTATAATCCTGCTGCTGGTCTGCCCTGCAGCCCACTGGGGATGTGATGTGGCACCATGGGACACACATTGACAGACATGGCTACTTTAAGCCTTTGAAACGCCCTTCTGTTCTCTCCTCAGTGACAAGGTGGCATTGCACCCTACAGAGCACAGACAGTCTGTGAGTGCTCAGCCCTTCTTGGAGGAAAACTCATTGCTGACACCTCTTCCTAACCTTTTTTTTACTTCTTTGAGGACACTGCTGTGGCCTCCTTTGTCTCCCCAAGGCTGTACCAACCTCCCTGCCTCTTCTAAACCCCAGATGTCCCAAAGGCAAGGGGCCAGTGGTCTAATAATGTAATGTGACCAGTGTAGGACAGCTTTCAACCAGCCCAAATTATCTGGAGCTCAGCATTACTGCTGGCCTGGCTTGGTTGTGAAATATTGCCTAAGGTACTGAAAAATAGCAGATGGGGTTCTGCACAAAACTGTGAATCAGAGGAAATACTAAGCAGCATTCCAGCAGTGTGGGAGGATCTCTGACACTGGTGCCTGGGCAGAAGCAAACCTCCAGGAGCCATAGGCAGTTACCTGTGGCATCACCTGGCTGGGAAACAGCGCCCATGTGCCTAGAGTAAAAGCACCCAGGGAAGTCCTTACCACTGTGCTGCTCTAGAGGAGCAAGCTCAAGTCCTGGCCCTGGTGAAGGGGACAGAACAGCTTGCTGTGTTCCTGCCCATCACAAGTGCTATCCTACCCCCAGGCAGCTATTGGCCCCTTGACCACCAAAACCTGAGTTTGTTATTAGTTCTTGCAGCATCCTTGACATCACTGTGAGCTGTCTGACCCAAGCACAGAGGCTGACTGGCATGAAGAGGGGCTACTTCTATGTATCAGAGTGTCTAGTGGGGTGCTGTGCTGGTCTGTGACAAGAGCCATAGGTATCCCTGGCAAAGTACATTGCAAGCAAGAGTAGACACCTCAGCATGGGAGAAGAGCCAGGCAGACATTCAAGTCTCAGCTAAAATAATGTGTGATACAGCAGTGTACCACACCCCCATGGGAATTCCATGGTGATCTCTTCTCTGGAGTAACAATAAGTTGGGTTTGAGTAGGAATGATAAAGGCTTTATGGAAAGGGGCTCCTGTTGTGATGACAGCAGGAAAACATTGAATGATGGAGGGTACCAGGCACACAATGCCTGAGCCTCAGGTCGGGAAGACCAGCTCACGGGGTTCAAATATATTGGTAGAAGAGGGCATAGAGCACCACAGAAGTACTGGCACACAGCCACATGGGCACACCCTCTCACACTCACAGAGGCCTCATTGTGATGGAAAAACAGGGTAAAACTCCGGCACAATGGGTGCCTCCGAGCAGAGACATCTCCTCGGGATGTACACTGGAGCTCAAGCAGCAGGGAGGCTGCAGATTACTCCCCTCTTCTCCTGGGCTGGACAGGGAAAGAGCTGAAGGTGTGGGGCACTTTGGGTGCCCTGAGTTTTCCAGTGATGACACAGTGAGTCTGCTCAAGGCCCTTTCAGGGAACCATGTCTACTTGTGGAAGGGGTCATTTATTTTACAAGACAGACAGACCAAGCTGAGCAATGCAGTTGACCACACAACCTCTCCTTTGATGGTGAGGAGTTGCTCTCAGCCTGTACTGAGCAAAAAGTTTCAGTTTCTGCATCAGGCTTGGAAAAGGGCATGTGTGACCAAAGGGCTTGTCCATTTTTTCCAGCTCTGTTCCCTCTCTCCACAAACCTTGCCTTGACACAACAGCTCCCACAGTACTCATGCCATACATGGATGGTCACTAGGGATTTACAAGTGACAAGATGTTCTCCAATGGCCCTTGGAGTAGGTCAGAGCTGGGATTTGCTCTGTCAAAGAACAGTCCCTATTTGAAAGTCTGGGTTCCTATGGCTGAGAGAGTACTGGTAGTTCATGGAGGCAGCTAAATTGTGGGCGTGTTTATTGGAATTACAAATAGCTTTATACGGACGGGCTAGCCTGGTCACTGGGAATTTGTATGGGTAATTATGGGCTCATTATTATCTTCCCTGCAGGGAAGACACATGACCCAGTAGTCTGAGGAAAAAATTGGGCGCCAGGAACTCCTGGACTCTAATCCCAGCCTCGACACTCCCTTCTCTGGCCCCAGGCAAGTGACTTAACTTTGTGCCTTGGTTTCTCTGTCTGTGAAATAGGGATAATATCTCTGAGGAGTGTTGTGAGGATTAATTAGATAATGTTCACTTAATGCTTTGAAGATATGAAATGTGAAATCTTATTATGCAGCTTGGAATGCTTTCCAGGCTCTTTTGATTTCTGACCGCACGCTTTCATTAGATCACCTCCTTCCCCGCGGAGGTGGATTCGCTTGGGAGCCACCCCAGCTAATTTGGGAGTTGTTTTTTTCCAATAGCTTGGAGCAGTTCCCAAACACTCTGACTCACACCGGCTTGCTGGAGAAGCTGCCTCTGACACCTGACCCTGGCTGGGGAACGCCTCGCTCGGTGTGTGCTGGCTTTCCAAAGACAAGTCAGGGAGTGGCTGGAGACAGGATGAATCAGGTTTAACTGTCTCTAATGAAGCCGGGGATGGATTTTGCCCTCTGGCCTTCTCCAAAAGCATCTGCACTACTGGGATTCCTGGCTGACCAGGGATGTGAGGAGCAGCTCCCTTAATGCTGTCCTTCCAAAGTTGCAGATGCTTTCTAAGCATTTGATTAGACCCTACTTTTGTCTTGATACTTTGAGGCACGGATCTGTGACATAAGGGATTTTTTTTTCAAAGGAATGAAATTATCTCCTTAGTCATTCTCTTTATATACAATCAGCTTCCTGAGAGAGTGATTCCTTGGGAAAATGCAGTCTTCTGCAGTGCTAAGTCACTGTGCAGGACACAGTAAAGTTAATTTTTCCTGATTGAGAAATAGCCAAAGTAGGCCTTGTTCCTCAAGTCTACTTTTTTGAATAGTTCAGTGATCCTATGAGCCGTGTCAGTCAGCTCCTCCTGGGAACCTGCCCCTTCCAGCATGGTCCACGCTGCACACACACATTCAGCAGCGCTTCAGCTGGAGCAGCTGCGGTGACAAGGACACGAGGGAGTGCGATGGGTGCCGTGGCCAATCCAGCTGCTGGGAGGGTGGCCAGAGCTCTGGACACCTCGGGCCGAAACCAAACAGGGTTGGGAACGCCTTGCCTCACCCAGGAGCATCTCAGGCTCCAGCACAAGCATCTCCTCAGCCTTCCAGAGGAAAGGAGTCCCTGCGTGTAGCCGCCCCCGGCACAGGGGTTTTGCCACCCGCAGGATTTTGCCTGAAGGTGCTGAGGGTTTGATTTGGGCTACTCAGAAGCAGGAGCTCCCTCGAGTGGAGCGAACCCCCCACTGCAGCGCGGGGGCGCGGCCGGGGACCCCCGCCCCGCAGCGCTCGGGCGGCCGCGGCTCCGGCGGCTCGGACAGACAGAACGGTGATGGGAGGAGCAAAGAGCACGGAAATAATTGATGAGAAACTGTCACTTTCAGAGCCAGCTTTTGCTTCCTTTGAAATCGGGACCTTCCTCAGGGCAGACAAACTGCTCAGGAAACTACTCCCCATCACTGAAAAGTGTAGGACAATCAGGGAAACACAGAACTGCTCGATTTTAAAGTAGCCCCAGTTTACTTGCTCTCTCCTACCTTGAGAGGGAAATTCATGTCCAGAGGGAGGGCTTTTCTGTTCACTGTTGTCCCCCCAACATACTGAGAAGTTTTGTGGGGATGTAGGTCTCCAAAGAGTACTCGGACTGTAAAATTTGTTTGCAGGTGCCCTATCTCTAATGCCTGGGGAAAGATCAGTTCTTTGCCATACATCTCAAGTCTTTATGCTACACCAAGTGAGTGAAAGAAATCCAAATACAAGAGTGGAAAACGGAGCTTTCACTCTTCACTCTGTAGCTCATGAGTATGACAGTGTGGTGTTGGGGTGTTGGCAGTAGGAAGAGGGAAATAGTTTCTCCACTTACGGGATGCAGATCATTTAACATGTTATCAGTCACAAGCAACACAGGCTATACCTAGGAGTTATCAAACAACTAGAACAGATTGTGACATGGTGCCATGGTGTGGCACTCTGCTTGAGTGCTTTGTCATGCTCTGCATCAAACAGATGTAAGTTTTGTTCCTGAAAAATGGGGAAAGGGGAGGGAGAATGAACCAAATACCGTCTGGAATCATAGAATCATAGACTACCACGTTGCAAGGGACCTCAAGATTATCTGGAATAAACTTTCTGGCCAGCTGCTGATGAAAAAATTTGTGCTAGGCATCACTGCAGGATGATCAATGAACAGCAAAAGAGGAATCCAGGAGTACTTCCAGACTGTAAAAGCCCACGTTAAGGTGAACATGGACCCTCACCACAGGGGCTGTTATTTGACCCTGGGACTATGGCCAAGGCTCATGAGCTTTTCAGTACCTGTTGTTTGACACTGTTCCAGATCCTGATACCCTATTAGGCACATCCGTGCAGACCCATGCACAGCGTGCTGTAGTCAGCACCCAGGCAGAGGAACAGTATGTCTGTAGAGAGCAAACCTGTTTCTTCAGCTAAGCTTTGATTATATATGCTATCTGCTAAGTCATTGAAATCTCTTGGAATGAATATATGGAAGAATAATTGTAATTGAATCTAAGTAGTGCTCAAATTAATGTAAATATGACACATCAGCCTAATAACTAAAGTTGTCAGGTATGGGTTTTATTCAGAGCTTGAATTAGCTTCCTGCTTGAACTTGTTGATTTGCCTTAGAGCTTGCAAGGCTGAGCTCAAAAGACAAAGTGGCTGTGGGAATGCTGAAAACAACACAGTGAGGCAAAGGGCTCTTCTGCTCTGCTCTGGAGACCTTTTCTCATACTATCTGCAGCACTCCTCACTGGGGACTTTGCTTTATATGCAGCAGCCCCTTTTTTTCTTTTAGAGAGGCATTTCACAAAGTGTATGTGGCAGCTACAGCCCCCAAAGGTCGTCTTTCTCCCAGCCCTCTTCACCATAGGACCCTGGCAGAACTCCCATGTCTCAGCCTATCTGACTCTGGGGCCAGGAGCACGGCTGGAGCAGGCTGGCTCTGCCCAGGGCCACTTGGGCACCTCCCCAATGCTCCCAGCTCCAGCAAACAGTGTTGGTAGAGTTAATTCCCTTGGGAACCACTGTCTCACCAGTTAGGAGCCACTAGGCTGGGCTCATGTAACCACAAATTTCAGTTGGAATGACCCGTGGAAGCAGCCTGGTCAAACTTGCTCTGCTCTGCCTGGCCTCGGAACAGGGTGCCTGAAAAAGCACCCTTTAGGAAACAAAATGATGCATTCCTATGGGTATACCAGTTCAGCATCTGGCTCCAAGTGCTTTAATTTTCAAGGCATGGTTAGGAAAAAGAGGCTTAGGTTCAAGTTTCAAAGTTGAGAAAATACACTAACAGTAGTAAAATGGTTCCTTTGGAGAAAAAAAAAAGCACTAAATCAACTGGACCACACCTTCAACACATGAAAGTCCAATTAAAAAAAGAAAAAGAAAAGCCCTCCACCCCCCCTCCCCAGTAAAATTATTCTCATTTTTTCTGGGACATTTGTACTTGCTTTGTGTGTTTAAGTCAGGCATTTGGCTATGAACATAGATGGTGCATGTATTTGTGCACAGATACACCTCAAACATGCACAAATACACACATGAATGAGGTCCAGCCAAGCCCTTGCTCCTAATATTCCATGCAAAAGTTAATCAGGGATGTGAATAATTGGGAGGGAAGTTATAGCCCCTTCTGTGTAACATGAAGTCGTAAGCGAGTTCATGACTTGGCCATGTCTAGATGGCACACGATTCTGGTGGTTCGTGGTGACATTCACCAAAAGGTGGAAACTATCAATGACCAAGTTGCCAAAAATATCATTTTTCTGTGGGAAATTTGCAATTAGCAGCAGAGCAGGCACAGAGAAACAGATACATCACCTAATTCCCTGGAACTCGTGTGGGTAAGTCTCTCTACAGTGTCTCACCAGCATACTTCAGGATTCCTATTTTAAACATAACTTCTAGCTGGGTGAGCTCTAAGGAGGTTGGACACTGCTAGGGAGGCAGTAGCATATTTGGGACAAAATCCTGCTGTCAGACCAGCCTGGCACAGACAGATGCAGACAGAAACAAAATGGAAAGTTTTGCCTCTCGGCATGATGAAGAGATGTGTGTGCATGCTGTCACTGCAAGGAAAGCCACCTTGGACAAAGTATCTGCACTGTCTTGCTCTTTGGGGGTTGTGTGACTGAAACCCAGCTTCCTCGCAGCTGAGGATGAATCCTGAACAAATGATTAAACAAGACCTGACGATATGGGTCCTTCCCTACATGAAAACATTGCCCATGCGGCTACTCACATTGCTACAGGAGGTGGGATGAGGCTGCCATCCAGCCTAGGAGGGCTGGGGCATGGGGAACAGGGGCAAATTGTCCCAGGGCAGAAAGAGCAGGGTTGGCAGGGACAGACCATGAGGGCAATGAGACTGTCCTGGTGGCTTCAGGCTCATCTGTTTCCTGAGATGACATTATAAGGCTGGTATTTGGCAAGATGTTTGGTAGTATGTCCCCTGTAGCTCATGAAAAGGCTTTGTACGAGGGGACAGCGTAGGCTGCCTTGCAGAGAGGCTGTCTTCCCACAACACCAATTAAGTATAATCTCAGCGACTCAACTGTCTTTTTCTGGGTCTGGAGCTGTTTAGCCCACTCAGAAGCATTTTATGCCCTTGCTGTTGAGCCTGGTGGAGCTGAACATAGTCCTTGTTTTTTCTATCTCACACAGAGCTGAGATCACCAAGCTTACATTTAGCCACTCTTATATTTAGCATTTCCTCCTGCAACATCACCACCCCCTGCTCCTCCAGGATAGTGGCTGCCACCATCTAAACATATTTACAAATGGAAGGGGGAGCACATCTGAGCAAGAAAATAGACTAAGTAACATTCCCTTTTTCTCAATGCAGCTAAACAGAGTCAGCATTACTGTGCACTCCTTTCTTCTTCTGAGGAAAAGGATATAAAATATAAAGGCCCATCTTTACAAAAGTCAGCACCGGCTTTCCTTGGGGGTGTGTCCTTGGAGGTCTGTGCACTCAGGCAGAGCACTGTGGAGGCTGGAAGTAGAGATGTGCTCAGGGTCCCTGCCTTATGTTATTTTCTTGTTTATTTGCATGTTTTTGGTTTTGGTTTTGGTTTTTTTTGGTTTTTGTTTGGTTGGTTTTTAGGTTTTTTTCCTGGTAAACCTTTCTTTATAGTGCTAGCTGTGTGGGGGTGGAGTTGGAAATTGGCCCAGAAGTTTGTTGTTATGATGACTTGATATATATTTGCTGTTCACAGCACCCATGGTACACTACAGGTTTTCTACTCTTCAAGAAGGGGCAGACCCAGCCCAGAGGAATAACTCCAAGCTAAAGGAGAAGTGGACCAAAGAGAGAAATAAATGAAGATTAGCAATTAAAAAGACCCAGACCAACCCTATGTGCTGTTCTCAGCAGGTGGCACATTGATGCATGGGTGACCTGACCTGTAGGCTGTTCCCCCCAACACCAGCTGGTCAGCTGCAGGGGTGGTGTGCATCCCTGGGTGAAACAGGAGCTACCCATCCTCTGACCTCGAAGTCTGCATCCTCCCTGGCTGCAGCCCTTTGCCTGTCCAAGAGTGGGACAGGCAGCATGGCTGCAGAGCAGCAGGCACAGCCCTGTGTCATGCAAGGATGTGGCTTATCTGAGCTTGAGTGACAAGAGGCAGCATTAACTAGAGGTAAGTATTAATGGAGGCATGGGCTGTAGGCATGACAGTACAGCCTATTGCATCAGACCATAAAATAATCCCACTGGTGAGGAGCAGGGCTCTAAATCCTTGCAGTGGGTATTGTCAAAAACTTTCTAGGCTGGAGCCAGCCCCTCCTTGTTAGGGCTTGGGTTTGCTTTTGAGCTGGTGGTCTTTTGTTGTGGAGAAACATATATCTTCTGAAGACGAAGTGCAAAAATACAATCACACTTCTATTATGCCCATAACCCGCCTGTGTGATTTTATGCTTTCTTTATGCTGGTTGATAGATTGCTCTAATGATTGTGTTGACATGTATTTAATGGTATTCATTTGCAATTTCATTTAATAAAAGTCTTTTCTCACTTTGAACTGCAGCATTTTCTCAAATGTGGCCTATGGTGGTTTGCATTTGCTTTATTACTAATTAAAAGTAAACGCCTTTCTTGAGAACATTTCATTGCCATGCAGATGAAGCCAGCACCTTCAAATGGATTTTTTCCACATTTTATTTCTTTAAATGTGTTACCTCCTAAAGCCTGATGAAGTAAGAATTTGAATAACTATTTTCAAAAGGTAGAATTCACTGATAAAGTTCAGATTCTTATCATCTCAATTTAACTACTTTGGCTTATTTAAATAGGGGGGAAAAAAGCAACTTGCAATTCAACAAGAACGGCTTCTCCAGAGGTTTTCACTTATGTTAGCTTTGGACTGGGTTCAAACGCTGTGAGGATGCCTTTATCCTGTCAGCACTTCCACGCTCTGAGTTCTCATATTGACTTTTCAGCCCATACGAGCCTGCTGAAGCAGTCCTTGTTGCTGCAGTTGTGTCCAAATACACAGAGTCAGTTCTACAGAGTAAGTTCACCTGGGGATGCTCGGGATTACCTGCAAGCCTCAGCTGTCTGCCCTGTGCTTGGATTTTGATGCCAGATACTTAAGGAAAAATTCTGATGCCATGCTGTTTCAGAAAAAAGTCACCTCATTTGAATGCTTAGTCTTCAAAGGTCTCTGAAATTCTCTTTTCTAGATGAAAATTCCATGCCTTTATGTCTGCATGTGGGGTTCAACTACTTCTCTTTTCTTGCTCTTATCTTCCAGATGGAGGCTGTTCTTGTTGCCATCTTCCCTTCCCTTCCCTTCCCTTCCCTTCCCTTCCCTTCCCTTCCCTTCCCTTCCCTTCCCTTCCCTTCCCTTCCCTTCCCTTCCCTTCCCTTCCCTTCCCTTCCCTTCCCTTCCCTTCCCTTCCCTTCCCTTCCCTTCCCTTCCCTTCCCTTCCCTTCCCTTCCCTTCCCTTCCCTTCCCTTCCCTTCCCTTCCCTTCCCTTCCCTTCCCTTCCCTTCCCTTCCCTTCCCTTCCCTTCCCTTCCCTTCCCTTCCCTTCCCTTCCCTTCCCTTCCCTTCCCTTCCCTTCCCTTCCCTTCCCTTCCCTTCCCTTCCCTTCCCTTCCCTTCCCTTCCCTTCCCTTCCCTTCCCTTCCCTTCCCTTCCCTTCCCTTCCCTTCCCTTCCCTTCCCTTCCCTCTTTCTCTATATTGCCTCTTTTTATGGACTGCTACTCTCATCCTGATCTACCAAACTGACAACCTGTTCACATTCATGGGTCCCTGTAAAACCTTATTTCCCTACAGTGTCCACAGAAGGAGATGCTAAAAATTCATGCATCTAAATTAAAGCTTTAGGTGCTTCCTTCATTTGGATTTTCCATATGCCTGTGTGCTCCAGTTTCATCTTTGAACTATTTAGTCTCTTGAGCTATGTCCTACTTTTTGTGCTTTGGGAGAAGTTGAAAGGAATAACTTTTTATACCTTGGGAAAAGTGGAAAGGAATAAGTGATTAATAACTAACTTTTTAAAGCCATAACTGAACAGTATAGGTCCAATGATAAAAACCCTCTCTCATTTAACTCAGAAGTTCCTGACCAGGAAAGGTGAGGGATACAAGTGAAAGGATGTCTGGAGCTGAGATATAACAGTGACTCACCAGGACTTCCACTGCCAATAGCCAGCAAGCACCTCAGTGGGAGAGGGGAATGTTCTGAAACGGGGCCTTGCTGCTGGTGATGTCCAGTGGTTCTGTGTCTGAGGAGACACTCACAAACCCCCAGGATCCCTCTGTCCTTTCTGTACATTCTCCACTTATGAGCAATGGAGCCTGAAGGCTGATGGAGCCTGGGCATGGCTCCCCAGTTTGACACCAGTTTGCTCCAGGGCAAATGGGAGCAAGCAGCAGAACTGGGCTCCCCTCGGCTCATGTACACATCACTATGCAATCAATGACAAGCTCTTCTCATTTTATGTGCAAGCCATGGGAGCAAAATGCAGGGGGGAAAAAAAGGAAAGAAAATTTAAAAAGGAAAATAGAGAACTTCCAGCTTGTCTCAAGGAGGTGCCTTATCCTGACAAAAGCAGGTAGAGCCAGGCTGCTCTCCTAGGCTGGCATGAAGTACCTGTGCACAGCAGAGCCCAGCTGCAAACGCCAGCAAGAGAGGGTTTGCAGGAAGTTGTGGAGACAGCAGTGAGAAACTACACACACTGTGCCCAAAGCTAGCAGCAGTGATGCCATGATGATGTTTTGCCTTTTCTTTTATACCCCTTTTATACCTTGTAACTTCTGTATTCCTAGTGTTTTTTAGCCTACATTCTTGGACTTGTTTGTCAAGCTAGGAAACTAAACATTTTAGAAGCTTCGTAGCTAGGGATCAGTGTGCCCCAGACCCCAAGGTCCTCTCCAGAACACATTCTGTAAACTAAGATAGAACCATCCAGGGGAAGGTTCCTTGGGGAGGGGGGCTCACTCGAGCCTCTCATTGGGGAATCTTTGATAGATGTGCTAATTAGTAAGACCTATAATGTGATACCAGATCTTTTGTGTGGGGGGATTGCGGTGTGCATTAAGGCGCATTCAATCTGGACGTGGTGCACCTAAGGATCCTTAAAATAAATACAGAGGTAAGATCCCTTTTTGCCTTCTAACCGTGTTTGATTTTTGATTTTAAGACCAGGAAAAGGCACCACCAGCAGTGTTCCTGTCTGGCCCAGTTATAATAACTTTAGTAAAGGAAAGTTCAAAGGTGAAATCTCAACACCTAAAATTCATCTATCTGTAGCCATGTTTAAAGATGTCTGATTGATTAGCTGATACCTGGCTTTCTGAGCAACCACAACCCCCCAAGATTTAGCACTCTGTAACATGGAAAATCCCTGGTCTTAATTGAAAAATGGGACTGAAATCCTGGGAACAGTTAGCATGGTGGCTTGTAGCTTATTTTTCCTTCCTGAGCACAAGGGTTCCCTGTGAACAGGCATGCAGTGGTCACAGGCAGGGGAAACAGACAGTGTCTGCTCATCTGCCCACCAAGGACTGCTTTTCCAGGCATTTTTAGCTGCTGTCCACATAGCCTTTGTTGTCTCATTCCCAGGCAGCTTGGAGAGGGTGAGGTAAAGCAGCAAGATGGTTCTGCGTGGGAGAGGGGCAACCTCTCTGCTGCCTGGGTGTTTACAAACAGAAAGGCTGGTTTAGAAATCCAAAATAGCTATGGAAACTTTTATTTCAGCTTACACTTAAAAAATACCCAGCTCTCTGAAGCTCAGCCTTTATTCCCAGTGAAGTTTCTTGCACAATCATTAAAAATGTGGGCTGTTTGTACTCTTGAGCAACAAACCTGCTGTAATTACTTGTGCAAACTGAGTATATGTGAAGCTTGCTTCACTTGGGGGGGATCTGTAGCTCCACCCCAGCAGGGAGGACATGAGCTGCCAGCTGCAACCACTGAATGCTGGACAAGAGTCAGCAACATTGAATATTTTTTAATTGGCGAGCTCAACGTATTTCAACCAGCTTCAGGAGCATTGCAGAAAAACCTTGTGGAACAGATCCCAACCTGCTGTTGTGTTTCTGCAGCCTACATCAACATCTGATCCATCACTCAGGTTTTATGCTCAGAAAAATGGGGAACTAACTTGCTGCGTAGCACCAACCACTAATTTTAATGACAGCTAACTTAACATGGCATTAACAAAACTAATTATTTTATTTTCCAAAATCTACTGAGTTGGAATACGTTTTGAGGGAAATCTTCTATGGATATCTTACAGAGACTCACACTCAGCATTCTGGGAAACTTCTGCCCAGTTTCTAAGGATAATGCCATATGTACTGTTTCTCCCATTTCTCCCTGGATCCACAACAAACATGAATAAGATGCTTTCTTTGGAAACTGTCTGCAAAACGTCATCCTATCAGTCTGACCTGTGCTCTCTTTCTCTGGCCACGACCCACTAACTCACCCCCATTGCCCTGCCCTGAGTGATACACAAACATCTTTTTGTCTTTCCTTTTGGCAGTGATCTCTGTGCTCCATTTGCATACTCTCTTCCTTAGACTTTTTTATTCCTCACCTCTTGCACAGGTCTCCATCCCTTCAGAGCTCATTCTTTAGCATTCACAGACCACAGGCTGGAAGCAGAGATGGCTGTCCAATGCTCACCTTGTGGGTGGTTTCCCCTGGATATCCAGGACACCAGGGATTTTTAACAAGGTTTTCCAGAAGTAGACCCAGGACTTGAAGTTTCAGGATTACATCACCTTCTGTGTATTTTTCATTATCACAAATTTTTCCTTGTCTATTATTCTGTAATTATCCCTAACCTACTGAATTCCAAACATTCAAGCTTGAGAAAATACCTGTTAGGATTCAGTATGAAAGGATCATGGTAGCTTTATAACTACCCTGAATATTTATAGAATCTGGAATCTCAAGTGCCTCAGTGCTCAGGGCTTTGGCTTTTATTCTATTAATTAGTGGAGATTAACTGAGCTGAGTGAGGTGACTTGGATTTCCTCCTCCTTGTGTAACAAGGACTGTTGGATCCCAACAGGTCTTCTTTCTGTGAGTAGATGTGACTGGTCATCACACACAGAGGCTATTATTTTATAGATCTATATTGATTTTTTGTTGTTGTTGTTTTTTAACTTCACCTGGCAAGAAGTCTGGGAGATGATACTCTTTGCTGCAGCCAGCCATGACTTCTAGAGGTGTATCTGCATTTCCACAAAGGTGGTAAATAGTTTTTCTGTGGAGGTGACTGTCTTCTCTTCACACATTAGCTTATTTAAATATATTCCTTAGCACCTGTGTAGACAGCTCACCTTGGCAGAGCTCAGAGTAAGGTCCCAGAGCTAAGACTTTCTCATGCTGGCAAATCTGCAACCTCCTCCTTGGGTACAGGGACACATTCTCTGAGTTGTGGTTGCTGCAGAGGGTTACACTGTCCCTCTGTTCTGTTGTCACTAGGACTCAAAATGGGTAAAACAAAACCCAAGGATTTTTAGCTGTATTTACAAACCTTGAAAAACCTGGAGTTACAGAGCAACTTTTGTTGTGGCATTACTGTAAGGGCCCATAAGATCATGTTTCTTAGCAAGAATTTATTTTATTTCCTTTCAGACCCTGGCACCTGACCTAGCCAATGCATTTTAAGATGCACTGAGCAGGACAGACATTCCCATCTCAATTCCCACCAAGATTCCTGGGACTGGACAGGGCTTTGCTGGCAGGTAACAGAGACATCTTGACACCCAGAGACTATTTCTGTGCCTTCACTTTTCATTGCTGCTGCCTGGTACAACATCCTACTTTGAAAGAAAAATTCAGCCTGGTACCCCTTTGTCCTGATTTCTGCTCCCTGGGTTTCATTGTAGGAGGTCTGGAGGTGTCACAGCTTCAGAGGTGGCCACACAGCACTGAAAACCCATTGCAAAGACCAAGAAACATCTAGGTGTACATCCATGTTAAACAAGACATCTAAAATCTGTTTCAGAAAACAACTGCAGACTGTATAGTGCAATGCACATTATTTTCTTTTAAAGTTAGGTTAATAAAGAGTGAGAAAAGGAAAACAAAAAGCAAGCAAGCAAACAAACAAACAAAAAGTCAAAAAGCCTGGCTACACAGCAGCTTTTATGAAGTGGTTAGCTCAGTCCAGCCCTAAGTCATTGCTATTTCTTTTCTGTATGATCTTAAAACTGGAATTCTTCACAAGCTTTCCGTAATATGCTGCTAATGACTCCTGTAAAGTTCTTTGTCAAATGAATTAAAAAAGGATGCTGGTGCCTCATTGTTCCCATTTTCATGATTTTACAGGCACAGCCTCAGTCAGCAGTGAGGTCTTCTCTGGCTTTTATCATCCAAGATTACCCTGGTGCTGATGACTTAACAAGATCTGACAAGATCGCAGCACAGGGCAGTATACCTGCAGGTAAAACAAAGGTCGCTTTGGAGTAATTTTCTCACAGTCTGGAGCACATAAATATTCAACTCTTAGATGTCTTTCAGTGGCAAGGGGAGCCTGGTAGCCCAATAAATACAGTTGTGCTTGTTGGAGGTGCACCTGGATCTCCTCCATGGGCTGATGGTGGTCTGTAGAACATCACCAGCACAAGCTCTGTGTGCAAATGAGTTAGTGGCTGAGATAATTTAGCAACCAGCTGTCAGATGCAGGAGAAGCAAGCACAAAAGCAAGTCCTTCTTGTAACCCAAAAGGCAGTCAAAAGTTACCCCAGCCTATTTTAAACTGCAGGGTCCACTGTGACCCACTGTGAGGGGCAAGTTTCCCGTACTGCTGGGAAGAGTGTTGCCTGACTTGTCCCCGCCGGAGCTATCCAGGACTAATACACTGTGGTTGGATCATGCATATTCTGAGGAGGACTTGGTCCCCATTATGGAGTTCTGTATATGTACAGTCGGATTTTACACTGCTTATTCCCATTTACATTCCCTCAAAGAGTCCACAGCTCCATGTGCTCATCCTTGCGAGTGTCCTCTATAGCTAATGTCCAGTTTATTTCAGTCCCTTGGTAAGGCTCTGACATAGGTCAGATCTTCTTATGGTCATCTTTAGGTCAGATGTCTCTGCTTATATTGCAGGGGGATCGGACCAGATGACCTTCAAAGGTCCCTTCCAACCCAAACCATCCTATAATTGTATGATAGGATGAATTCTCATATAATTTTATCTCCCAGCTATTGTATCTGTGTTTGCACAATGAAAAATGCATTTAAATAACCATGGAAAAATGCAAAAATCACCCAGTTACACTCAGCCTAGGTGATGTAAGCCTCTTTTCCTTCCCTTGTTGGGAGCACTAGGAAGGCAGAGGTGTAGCACTCGTGTTACCAAGTTCTTTACAGACCACCCGATTACTACCCTTTCTACCCCCAGCATGCCTTGCCTCTCTTTTAAAGAACAAACCCTTTTGGGTCCATTTTGAGCTGGTTTGGGCCAGTGTGACATGGCCAAGCAAACAACACGTATTCTAGGAAACATAACATGTTTTCTTTCAGGAGTTTTTTCTGTGTCTTCCCATAAATCTTGGCTATGATTTTCTGAGCTCTTCCTTTCCACTGGAGACTTTGTCATGCACAGAGGCAGACTGTGATTTTTCAAGACCTATTTTCTTGAGACAAAATCTGAATGCAGATAAGCCACGTTCTCTAGTGCCCAGTCACAGGATGAACAACAGCATGATGACAACTGGGACCCATCTGAGACCCTGGGTGCATGTTTGGGCAGGGCTTCAGAAAGAAATGTTTGCATCATAGGCAGGGAACAGCCTTCAGCAGAAACTCTGGACCCAGTGGTGCTGGAGGGGGAAGCACAGCCTTCCTGAAATGTGAGTCAGCCACCAGGAGCATGACAACCAATCTAGCAGTGACCATAAGCATAGCAAGGATTACTTTACCCCTTTACTGGGCTCTGCAGAGCCATCAAGCCTGTTGGAGTGAGGCTGTGGGTGTGCTCTTGTGCAGCCAAGCTGCCTGCACCAATTCTGTGGTGGAGTCCTGGAAAAGAGACAAAAAAAAGCTGAACTGCATGTTGAGATGGTTGCTGCAGAATGCTTTACCTACGTCATCTTCCCTACCGCTTTCTGTAATGCAGAGAAATGATGCTTCCTCCTGTGACTGATTATATTGCTTTTTATTAGAACATCTCAGGCACTGGCTGCTTGGAGCACCCCATCCCAGGGCTTTAGGAGGTGTGCAAGCACTGTGAAGGTGGTCCCTGCCCCAAGCAGCCCATGCTATAAAACAGAATAATGGGTAGATAAAACAGCGAGATTGGGAGGCAGCAAGAGAAACCAGTGGGACAGGTTTGGGAGGCACGTCAGCCAGTAAAGGCAGCTCACCAGTGCAATTTTAGGGGAATTGTGCTGGTAGAGGCGTGATTTGAGAGAGGTTAGCTTTGGGCTGTTTCTAATGGGGGTTCCTCACTATCCAGGAGACAACAAGAATTTTCTGGCAGAAAATGTGCTTGGGCTTTGCTGTGTGGTGGGGGAGTTGGCAGCACTGACATCTGAGAGATGAGATGCTCTGAAGACCTTGGAAGCCAAGAAACGTAGATACCAGCAAATTCCCATGCAGTGCCCTGACTGATAGGTATTTTTCCACTCTGAGGATCCAGAGTGCCTGACTGTAGCAATCTGCAGAGCCATAATATTGACTGCAGTTTCCCCCTCCTCCTCTCCTTTAATTTTCCTTCCTTCCTTTGTGCAAATAAAGAAAATGCACTGGGAATTCTTTTGAAGACAGCATGGTTGGGGTTTGCACTGGAATTTCATAAGGAAGCTTATGAGACATTATAAGATGTCTTTAGAAAAAGGCTCTTTGAACCTTTTATCTTAATGTATTTACCTCTAGAATACACAGACTTTGCATTCAAGAAAAGCACTTTACAGGGAGAAAATTAAATACATAATGACTTGCAGGAGACCAGCAGACTCCAAGATCACTGTGTGTTAGCACTAGGGAAATTAAACCACTGACATACTCTTGACCTTGATTTTGGCATTTCTGTTCCATGACATAAAACAATTGAGTTAGTAGGAATATTTTATTATTGTCCCCTATAAATAAACTAGGAGCAGGATGCTGTAGATCAGTATCACTCATAATGGTGTAGTTGGTAGAAAATTCTGTTTCAGTATTTCACTTCAATTGTAAGAGCTCATATTGCCTTAGGTGAGTGTGATAAAAAAATCCCATAATAACAGGTTATTGTGCAATGGACTGTAAAACCATCAGACAAAGGTGTAAGCTTTTTTTTTTAAGTGAAAACCAACTGAATAAAGTGCCTGAAGTAATTTCTGTTATTTTTCTGACGTTCCTCTGGTTACTTTCTAGTACATGCTGAAGACATGCTGTAACTTCTATTAGCAAAGTACTGTTGACTTACATGAAATGAAGAAAATTGTTATGTACAATTGGATGAATCACCTTAGTTAGGAAGGCAGGAAACTTCAAATACAATGTATTCTTCTAACAACATACATTGAAAGGAAATATTGAACACCAAGCTGTGTGTTTCGTAGAGAGGTTGGCTACTGAGATGGCTGGTGGTGTTTTCCTTAGGTAATGTGACAGCACTATCATGGTCTTGGTTAAACATTTATTGAACTAATGAAGGTGTGTCTAGAAAAGGGGTGATTGCATTAGGTTGGTCTAGGGCACCTGTATCCAAGGTGGATCCAAGGCCACTGAAGTACAGCACACTTGGCAAAACCTGTTTCACCAAAGCCCAATCAAACTGCAGAGCAGATGTTGGCATTAGGCATTTTTGAGATCTTCTCTGCAGCTCTCAGATGAGGATGTTTCATACTTTTTACAACAGCGTTTAGGAGAGCAAATGGACAAGTGTGTACTCTGACAGCCAGATAATTGTATACAAAAGATTGTCTAAAATCTGTGGCTTCAGGGGCCTTCTTGATAGATGCAGGGTTACACATAAAATTAAATTACTTAAAAAGCATACTGCTGTGGAATTGTATAGCCCACCTTTTGATCACCTATGGATATTTCACCTGTACTTACCAGCAGTGGCACTAGTGCTATAGGATTTCTTTTGTCTTTTCATTATCATGCTATCCCTTTAGCCTAGAGCAAGATATGATGACTGAAGTTATGGGAAATAGTTGCCAAGGCAGGTCATGGATCAGGTCATCTCCTGTACTTTGTCTTTGTAAGGGAAAATGTGTCCAGAACTGCTAGGAAATAAAGGGAGTTCAACAAGGTTATCCCTCCAGGATACCTACCCAAAAAAAAAACCTTGTAGTCATGCAATATTGCCTGAAGTAAATGTAGAAATACAACGGAAAAGAAATCTACTGGTTTGCAGTTGCACAGAATAGTACAATAATAATACGAATTTGCCATGGAATTAATTATGGGTTAAAGTTCTGTGCTAATTTGTGCCTCATAAAATAATGAAAAGAGCACTGAGGCAACAGATCCATCTCTTCTGAGTCACTACTTCAGCTATTAGATGTCTTAATATTGTGAATCAGAAATTACATTGGGATTTAGGTCTTTAGCAAAACTGGTGTTCCAGTGTCTCTAGCTGCTATCCTGCCAGACTCACTCTTTTCTGTTGGAACACGTTTTGTGAGGTCTTGCTTTAACATCTGTGCAACCAGTTCCTATGCAAAATCTTGACTTATAAATAAAACATGTAATATATACATGTGTGTGTGCATGTGTAGACCCACATGTATCCATGTAGATTTTGCTGCTTTGTGAATTCCTAAATGTTTTTAGAGACAGACTACTTTGCTTTGGTGGCAAATGCTGCAGGCAGGCAACTCTATGATGAAAGAGAGGAGTGATTCCTATAGCTCTGTGTCGCAATGTGTGCAGGCACAGTTCCTGCCTGCTGAAGGGGTTGATTGCACAGAGGCTCCCCAAGTGGAAGCAAGGAGTCAGATGGTGTACCAACCGTGTCCTATCAACTGATCCCTGCCATAATCTAATCTTTTTCCTCCCTGCTGTTTATGATGCGTTTTATTTTGCTGTTAATGTTTCTCACCTGATGTTCAGGTTCACTTCTGCAGTAGCATCACAGCACCCAACCTCTGATCCTTGCCACATGTCCGTCAGCAGCTAAACCAGCTGTGCCAGATGGCTTAGAGCTAATGGAGAGATTGGTTCCTTTATGATTAGCCCCCATGGTGGATAATGGAGTCGATAGCTCTCAGTGTCAGCTGAGATGCAAAATTCTGCATTTAGCCTATCTCCCACTGGGTGCTTAGTTCTCTGCTCTGAATTGATTTTGTGTGATACATTCTTTCTTATCTGAATTTTTATAAATTATTTTCCAGTGCCAGATTTGCTTTGCTTTCAGTGGATATGCTTGCACTTTCCAGTGGCAAAATCCTCTTTGGGCAGACAGTGACTGTGAAAATCCCCGGTCTCTCCATCGAAAGAGACCGTGAGAGCAAACTTGCCTGTACAGCAAAGCGCTCCCATAAATAGCAGGCTCATTTGGTAAAGGGTGGTTTTGTTAGGCAGGGAAGGGAGAGACATTTCATGGCAATTTTGTATCACTAGATATTTAGGTTCAGAAATATCGTTATCCGCTTTGGGAATGCAAAACTTCCTGTTTTGACTTGCACTCTAAATATATATAATTTTTAAATTACAGGTTTACGTCAAGAGAACAATTTAGTCAAGTATTACTTTCTTTGGAGAATACATCCTTGTTGTTACTCATAAATTAGGGCATGCATTCAGGCATAAAGTATGTACGGATATATTAATCAAAACCCATGATCCACATTATGGGTTTTCTGCTGGAAATAGCTCTTTTGGACATGGGGCAATTGCTACAAAGCCGGCAAAATGAATGACAACGGGGATCTGATTGGAGGTGAGGGGACTTGTCAGGAAGGACAAGAGGACATGTTAGAGATTTTGGAGGACCCAGTTCATGCCTTGATGTAGCCTGTCTGCACTGCAGAGCTGAGGTGGCCCATGATCAGGGTGTGCTTTGCCTTCCATCTTCCTCTGCTTAGACAAACTGGTAATTCACAGAGTGCAGCAAAGTCAACCAAGGTTCAGCCTTGTTTAGCCACCCCAGTACCTGAAAACTAGAAATTTATCCTTCAGTACTGGGCTATCTCTGCGCTGAGTCTTGCTTTAAGCCCTGGGTTGCAAAGAACTGAGTAGAAAGATGCCCCACATTGTGGATGTCCTTGTTAAGGAAACTTCCCTGTCTGGAGACAACCAGCTGGAGCTGTAATTTTGTTATTTAGTTATTGCACCAAGATTACATTATTATTTTAAGGATCGAGACATCTTGAGGCTCTGCTATGGGAAATCTGGGGTGGAGCCAGTAGGGAAACCTGGTTTCACTGTGTGAGTGTTGTGTGTGTCGCTGTGAAGGGGCTTCAATCACACCTTAGGTGGTGTGAGTGTGACTGCCAGAGTGGCTCCTGGATGGTTGGAGAGGGAGGTTTCCTTGGCATTCCAACTAGATGTGTTGCAAATAATACCGTAAGAGGTTTACTCACCAGGGACAGTGCCTTGGGCATGTCTCCAAGCCTGCATTTCTTTCAAAGGATAGAAGTTTGCTACCTGATCTCTAGACAAGGACAGGGCAGTTCAGGGAAGAAAGGCTGCTGGAATTTTGTTCAAGGAGCAGCCTGCTGCAGTAAGAGTGGCAAATGTACAAGTGGACTAGGCTGTACTCCAGTTCACACCTATGAGAGTCACAGGAAGGATGCAGGTGGCCCAGACAGTTCGGATGGTGGTTTTTTTCAGAAGCTCAGCAGTCAGGAAGAGATCCAAAACTTTGTTACAGGATCCTCCTTAGTCAAAACTTCAGACATATTTGTTTCATGGTGAGTTTACCCCAACAGCTCTAATGTATAATCATGAGAAGATTGTTCTTCTAAAAACAATTTTTCACATGTGTTTTCTGGTGGCTGCTGCAATTCCTGAGGTTTATAGTGATCCATGAGCAACTTTGTCATAAAATGCAAGCACAGTGTTTGATTGTATTAAAAGAATGATCGTATGTAAAATAGCATAATTACATACTCTTCTGAATACTGAATAGGGCTTATCTGTATGCAATTCAAAATATCATGCTTGAAAAAATGTGTGCTTTTCTCTCATGCGAATTGCCATAATAAAAGCTGAACCTGTCCCAAGGAACATTTGTGGGCATCAGTATCACACCCAGAAGCAAAAAGCCACTGCTAAGACCTTGAATACAACCTTTGCCTTCCTCTGGAGCTGGGAATCAGAGCCAGGTTATGCCCCTTTGGAAGGCTAATTCTGCTAAGCTTTGAACTGCTTGGTGCACCTCCTCCCATGGAAGACATCCTGTAACTTACACAAATGACCTGCTTGTGTAGTTCTGCTGTAGCAGCCTTGTGGAAGGAAGATGGTTAATTTGTATATCCTGCTTCCACTTAGGGCATTTTATGAGATAGAAGTATGAGAAACAGCCATTGCCCCACCCGTCCAGAGCAGCATTTGGTGTAGCACAGGCAGTGATGTGTTTTGGTGTCACACTGGCTGATGTCACACACATAAGTTTTTGATGGAATCTGTGTGTTCCATGTGACAAGCTCAAACACTCACATCCACTGTGTACATGCCTAACTCTCAGCCTTTCCCTAATTTTAGGGTAATCTGCATTACTTTGTGTAGTACATCCTACACAAACCTGCCCCAAGGAATATTTGGTTCCCAGTACAGAGGATAATAACATCTGTTTATGACCACTGTGGTAAAGAGAAATTGCCATAAGAGTTTGGCAATGAGTTTTGAGTTTTCCCCATTAAGCTGATTCAGCAAAGCTAAAATGAAATGGCCTGTCAGAGCATGCCAAAGGGAGCCATTTACTGCTCAGAGAGCTCACAAAGTGTCTCTTTGTTTGTTTTCCCCAATATCTCAACCCCAAAACTTTCAGGAAAATGATAAACAACACCTCATTATGTTTATGTAAAAGAAATTGAAATTACTGCGCACAGCTATCAGTCACTGGCCAGGCTTCAGCCCAGAATGATTTTGGCTAAAGAAACCTTTGCAACAAATGTACCCACCCTCTTCCTCCACAGTGCTGTGAAATCTCTGAACCAGGGTCATGGTATCACTGGTAACACAGGATGTGCCGAGGCCCTGCTGAGCCCACCCATGTTGCAGCAGTCTTGTGTCTAGAAGATCCCCCAGCTTCCTCCACTTACTTAATCTTTCTCATATCATTATATATCCCCTTTGGAGCCAAGTTCCAAAAACAGTGCCCATCCTTTTCCTTTTCATATTGGTAATGTTCTTTTGTCCAGCACATATACACTTGCACGTATACACACACACAAACTGGTTCCAGCTGTTGTAAATTATAGCACAGAAAATGCTTTTTTCTTTAAAAAAAAAAAAAAAGTGAATGGAGGATCAGCACACGATCCAGATAGTGAGGGAGCAAATGTTTATCATTAGCGACTAGATCTTTCTCATGTTTTCCTGCATACTTGTGTTCCTTAGCTAGTTCCGTGCTCTTAATTGACTTGGTTTGGACTAGAACGCTTGCTGGTCATTTTTGAAGAGCCTTTACCTTCTGTGAGGCCAACTTAGTTGGTCTTTTTTTGTTTGAATTTTGCACCTTATGGATTCTCATCTTGTCTGGAAAGAATATTTATGTCCACATCTTTGGCCTGAACTTTGGGTTAGCTCAGTAACATTCATAGGAACAGCAATGCCTTTATTAAAGGCCATCACTGAAGCCTCTCACCAAGTCTCAAAAGGAAGGCATAAGTGTCACTAAAAGGTTGTCTGAGACTTTTCTGTCCTAATTATTTTTTCTTGGGACATATTCAGGTTTGTATTAAGATATTTCATATGTAGGACCAATGGTATTTCTTTTCTTATGATATGTTTTCTTTAAGTTACTCTAAAGGTCAAAGAAATGTCCTTTCTAGACTATCCCAAAAGATTACAATGGACAGAGAAAACAAATTCATTCTTATCTTGTTGGACTGTTCTGCTCCTGCATGATGGCAAGTTTTCTGATACCATTGATGTGTTTGAAATGTGTTATGGATTTCTGCAACTAATAATAAGCAGCCTAAGTGTTGAATAGCAGATGGGATAGAAGCAGACCTGGTACAGACCTACCAGAGAGGAAAACATGTCATGAACAAAATATGAAATCCATGCCTAATGACAGTTGTTTGCATTTCTCTCACTATTGGTCCCCAGCCTTCAAACCTGTATTTTGGTCATTGAAGTATCTCATCTGACAGGCTGGTTTGTGCTGCTGCTCAGGCAGTATAATGAACAGTAAAATAAAGCCACGTGCTAGGAATATATTAGAACTGTTGCCAAAATGTGCTGAGAAAAGTCTGCTAAAATTAACAAGTGTGTTGTTTTCCTTGAAAACATTATCTGTCCTGAAAATGAAGTTCAAGACAGTCATGTTTAAAACCATAGGCTGGGGCCAATTTCTAATCCTGTTTACATGGATGTAATTGACATCAGAAGTCGGCTTGCAGTGTGCTAATACTACACCTCAGTGCCATTAGTAGTAACTGCAATAGAACTAAGGGCAATTTTTGAATATGTTCTACTTTACGTCATATATCCATCACAATGTCACTTAGCAAATGAGACATTTCTTTTATCTGTCTGCAGAAAATGTATACATCAAATTAACCCCTAGCCAGAGAGAAGCTAACAGACCTCATAGCTGAATTTTAAAGTATTCCATTGGCTGCAGTTTTCCTTTGCAAGAAACATTGCTCTGTCTGTAAGTAATTTTTGCTTCAACCACAAAGAATACGTTGGTGCACAGAAAATTTCTTTCAGGAATGTCTTGTTAACCTAGCAATTTAGAAGTGCTCTGAGTGTGGGAACAGTAAATAACCTTGGTTTCTGCTTTTCTAACTCTGTTACAGAAAAGCTCCATGATCTTTTAACTCCTTGCTCTGTGCATAACTCTTTTTGTGGAGACAAGACTGAGGGCTTCTAATGTCTTCTGCCAGTGCCATATTTCAAGCCTGGTATCAAAGACCAGCCAAAGAATGCACTTAGGCAACACTTGCCAAAGACTCCCAGTCTGATAGTGCACAAACTGACAGGAGTTTTTTGATGATATTTCAAATAAATATTCTGTGACTTAACAAAAATACATAATCCCTGAGGCCAAAGACCATATAACCTGAGCAACCAGACTTTTGCAAATATCACCCAATTTTCTGTACATTTGTTATCCCTGCCAGCTCACTATTAGGCATCCAGCAGCATCTCCAGCAGCACTTCAAGGCAGTAAGTACAAGGTTCTATTGAGGCAAAAAATAATTTAGGTCTTTTCTAGCCTTAACAATTCTATGATTCTATGCTCTCCACATTTGCAAATATTTAAGTGCTCATGCATATTTATGTGTGTCAGGAAGGTTGAGATTGGATATTAGGAATAATTTCTTCACTGAAGGCACTATCAAGCACTGTCACAGGCTACCCAGGGAAATGGTGGAGTCACCATCCTTGGAGGTATTCAAAAGTTGTCTATTCATGGCACTTAGGGACACGGTTTAGTGGTGGACTGGGCAGGGCTGAGTTAATGGTTGGACTCAACAATCTCAAGGGTGTTTTCCAAAGTAAACTATTCCGTGATCCTATGTGTGCTCACTCACTGATGGGCTCAGCACAGAGCACCACTGCTGATTCACCAGCAGAGCTTCACCCCATTCCCGCTCACCGGTTTTCACGGTTTGTCTGAGCCAAATGCCAAACATATTTGGCTCTGTTTTGCTGTGAGGTCTGATGAGCTCACAGAAAGGAAAATCCCCTCAAGACATTGCAATAGAAATTAACCAAAAGACTTCCTCTTGGGGAAATGCCCTAGCAGGCATGAATCAAATGTCAACAACATGTAGATTACAAAAGTCCTTCCAATCTGGTGCCATATAAGGATCATAACCAGCAGGATGATCCCAATCTGGATCAAAATCAGCACAGGCAAGGAAAAGGGCTTTCTAGAGCTGAATGTGAATATACATGTTGGCAGATAAGAGTCTTCAGTCTTCACTTTGTATCCACACACTGTATGCTGGTAGTGGGTTCATTTAATTTCATTTGGGGTTTTTTAGTTCATTTCACACACAAAGTTTTCATGTAGAAACATCCATGCTTTCCCCTGTCTCTGTTCAGCCATGAGATGGTCATCCTTTTATCTGCCAGGAATCATCAACTTGACAAATCTTAACCTAGTGGTGATTGAACCTGTCAAGTCTTGTATTTGCACTGTGGCAGCACAGCATATCTGGGCATGAAGTCTTCAGGAAATTTTGGCTAGCAGCAAGTAGTGTGAGCTACTGTAAACTCAAGAACAAACATTATTTTCTCTCTGTGCTAGTTATCAGGTCATGTGTACGGTCCTGGGTGCAGGGACCTCAAGCCCCAACTGAGGACTCTGGTAAATGCCATTCCATTTGTACAGTTAACTTTCTATACATCTCTGTGTGCAGCAGAACTTCCTCAGGAGCAAGCTTTAGCAGAACAAACTCACAAAGTCTCTCACAGCCCAGCACCGGCCTCCTCACTCCTTTTTTGAAGGTGCGCTTCTATGACCTAACATGCATATTGAACCATAGGTAGTCAAAAGAAGCATGAACACACACACTCACAACTGCTTTTCCTCCTGAGGGGAAGGATCCAAGATGCTGACTAGCATTGATGCCTACTGATTTTTGCCTTTTTTTCTTTTACATATTCTCTGTATTTTTTGTACATATATTTGGAGCTCTGTAGGCTGTTACTGCATTCATAGCTAGTCTTCCCAGTGCTTTTCCCTGCTCTGATAGGCAGAAAGACAAAACATATTCCAAAGCTCCTATCCTATCTTGGTTCTCCTTAGAAACCAAGGCCAAAAAACAGCTCTTTGAGACACATTTTCATCAACAAGTTCAGTTTCCATCTGAAAGGGGAGGACTTAGAAGGAGCTTGGACTGTGAGGGAATTGCATCACCACTTGTGCTCCTAATTGGTGTTGTCAATTATGCTAATTTACTAAACTTATAAAAACTGTATTCACCCCGTGAGGGTGGGCTTTTGTGGACATTTTCCATATCTGCCCCTGGAGGCCTCCAAATAAAGACCAGCTTTTATATTACCTCCTATATCAATATTATCTCAAAAGTGTGTGATGTTTCATTTCTAGGTTGAAAAAGGCACCAGCATGTGGCAAAGTTGGTCTCATGGCACAGCACAGGCAAGCCCAGCACATAGGCACTGGTGTGGGGAGGGAGTACAGCAGCCATGAAAAACAGAAACCAGTAAAACAGAGCAGCCTTTCTCACACTCCTTGGTTTTTGATAGTGACTTGAGGAATGTCCTGTTCGTGACACAGAGTGAAAGCAACCTGTTGGTCTGTATATACAGCCAAGTGCCTCATGCAAGGCATGCCTGTTACCAATAGAGACCTCACTGTGTCCCTTGAGAATGGCCCAAGCCACAGTCCCACGTGGGCTAAATGGGAGGATCTGGGATGCAGCACCAGGCTCAGCAGCTGAGCAGCATGGGAAAGCTGCTGGGAAAGGCAGCACTAAAGGTAGGGGAAAACATGCCACAGAAAAGGGCTGGTGACACCAGTGGGGCATCCGGAGAATGGGTTTTGTGGGAAAATTTTTATGGGGAAATCCAACAAGTTTGAGAGACAGTATGGTGAACAGAGAAAACAGAACTCAGACAAAACTTGTGAGAGCAGAACGTAACCTTCTTATGTGCTTGCGGTCTGAGGGAAAGAGAAGGAATGACTGTGTGCAGTGGCTGCAGGAGGTGAGGTATATAGGCATTATGCAAGCACCACCACCACCATAAATAAGCCACAGCTTTAAAAAATCTATCTCCTGACCGCAGGAGGTAACGTGGGTGCTGTGTTTAAAAGCCTCACATGCTGATGTCCACAAACATCCATGAGGATGGAAGAGAATCTAGGGAAGATGGGAAGTCAGCTCTCCATACCCTGTGCAGAAATCTCCTGGATTAAAAGTCTGGAGTTTAGCAGGGTAAACATCCTCCTTTCTCCACCAGGGACAAATAGCACTGACTCTGCCTGCAGAAGGGAGGACCTCCAGTGCCCTCTAGTCCTGTTCGAGGCCCCAGCTCAGCACACTGCTGTGCTCGTGCCTGCCACTGGCTCCAGCCATAGGCATTGCCCGGCATTTCTCCCCCAGTGTTAATTAATGTAAGATGTGCATCACACAAACGGAGAGCATGTATCTACATATATCCTGGTCTGTTATTAAATACTTAGCAGCAATATCCAGCTCCTATGGCCCAAAAAGCCTCCAAATTCTCAACGATGCAAAAATGATTGGCTATTCCCCTCCTCTGGTCAAATGTCTCTCAGCAACATCTGCAAAAACGTTGTAACTTTGCAATGCAAAACAAGGTCATGATTTTCAAAGTGGCAGAAGTTTGGAGTTAAGGTGCTACTTCTATCTGTGTCCCACAGTGCTGAGCCTGCCTTTAAAGCAGCAATGTGCATTATGCAGTTAGCATCAGAAAATCACAGGATCTTTCCAGTATTTTGGACATCTGTTCATTTCGTTGGAGATCTATCCTAGAGTCCCCTATTTTGTTGCTTGTCGTCTTTTTCTTTGGAGATCCAGATCTCAGATTTAAAATCAAACGCTGTTTTTAATTAATTATTGAATGATGGCATTTGCATTCTCACAGAATGGACTGTTAGCCCATGCAATTCAATAAAGGTGGTCCTCTGCAGAAGTAGAAATCTTTCTGCTGCTGCAAGTTGCAAACACCTCACCTTTAATACTGCCATATTTCCCTGGATATAGTATGGTCTAAATCTAGGGGATTAATACTTTCTTCATGGCATCTGTGTCTTCCATTTCTGTTAAAAATTGCAGTATCTTCTTCTGCCACTTTTGGCAAAATAATTAAGTATCTAGAGAGATTTCTGGTGTGGAGGCACCAGCAAGCCACAACACTGAATTTGTTATGATCTGATTGGTAGGGATTTTATATTTAGTGTGTCTTTAGTTGTAGTGAAAAATACTGTGAAAAATACTGACATTAAATTATCCTCCATTTCTTACAGACTTCCTTCCTCTCTCCTTCTCCCCAATAGCATGGTGCAAGGCCTATCACTACAGTAATGGGACACTGAAGCAAAAAAGACATCTGTCATGGATTTGGCCAGATGGCATATTTCTGTTTTTAAATCCAATTGTGAATTGGGATAAAATTAAATTAATAATTTTGAACAGAAATGGAGATTAGAGAGAGAAGATCAGAAAAGTCAAATCTTTTTGTTCTGATGCTATTAAAATGAAACAGTATTCTTCTTTAAAAAACTCATTTTGAAAGCCAGCAAAGCTTTTTTTAAAAGGTCTTATCTCATGAAAAGTAAATAAAATGTTTCATATTGGATCGAATAAAATGCTTGTTTGAACAAAGCTGGGGGTTTTTTTGAGCATGTAGTTTTTGCAGCTATATCAACTATGCAATTATTTAAATCGAAGTAATCCTGCTCCGATCTATAAAACTATAGACCAAGACTAATTTCTTTAATACTCACCCACTTACTTTGGAATACTATCAAAGTATCTGGACTAGTACCCAAAAATGTGATCAACATCAGAGCGTAAAATGCAGTTTTATGCACTCTAGCTGAGGCAATGAAAAGGTAGTTATAATTAAATCCTTCCTTTGAGCAACATTTTCTTTTTATTGAATACTTTTTAAAAACAGGAAGATAGACAAGAAACAGGAAGTGGAAATCGTTATATCTCATGCATGACTGATTGTTAAACAAATGCATAATTCTGTTCATCGTTGTTCCTAGAACTGATGAAAGCCTTCCTTCATTGTTTCAAACAATCTCTACTCCATGGCCAAAATTCAAGTGATGTACCTTGTTACTGTCAACACAGTAGTAAAAGTGTGCTGGGATCCCCTGGAGTCCCCTGGGTAGCAGGTTGGTAGAACACACAGGCTGGTACTGGGCAGAAATGCCACGCAATTGGTGGCAGAATGACCCAAAGGGTGACCACAGGTGGAGATCAAGACAACTTGGAGTACAGGCTGAGGGATGTGCCAAGGTGCTGTCCCATTTCCTGCCACTGATTGCAGGTGACATCTCTTGGGCACCCGCTCCAGCAGGACAGCTTTGTGCTTCATTTCAGCGAGGCACACCTGGCCAAGCTGCCCCTGCTGCCTCTGAGGCACATGCAGGCTCTCGGTTCTTGCTCCCAGGACACGTTTCCATGTGGTTCTGGCTTCTGCAGCAGCTCCCAAAAGATCCTGGTTGGCTGAAATGCTGTGTTCCCCAGATCCTGTGTGTCATCTCATTGCGTGGTGCCCACCCTGTCTTTTTCATCCCACTCTTGGGAGGAGAAAAGGACAATTTTCAGAGCTGCAAGAGTCTATGGATAAACAAACAAATAGCATGGTTGTCTATGAAGGTTGACTTAGGAAGAACAAAGCAGTAATGATTGCAGAGAAAATCTACCAGTGATCCCTCAGCAGGGAGCACCCTGCCGTGCTCTTTGGCTTCTGCACCTGCTGGAACCTTTTGTTCAGCCTTTGCCCAATACAAGCACAGCACCATCGAATTCCTAAGTCCTGGTACAGTTTTTGAACCTATGCTCTCTGGTTTGATAGTTCAGAAATAGGCTGTCATGGTGCTGGACATGTGGCTGTCACAGAAAGCATTGCCAATCTGGCCCAACAGCCACTGAATTGTCCCTAAGGGTTCCAAATCTCATGGCAGACCATTTTGATGCTGAAATGTACTACTGTGGACAAGTAATATGAGTTCAAAACACATCTTGAGTCCCAAACACTGTGTTTGTGGTTTTATACCTGTTTGCAGTGATACTTCTTTTCAAACTGCTAAGGTTGCTGCAGCTTCTCCAGGACCACATACCTTATGAATATTAAGGTATTCTCTTGTGAAAGGAATTCAGCATATTTTCCCTTGACAGAGGGTCTTTCTCAAAAGCACTTCATGTCAAGCTAGTGCTGAAGGGACACGTTTGGATTGCATCTCTGATGTCATAGGCTGCATGACAACAATGATTATATATCTTGTAATAGGGAAATACCAAGAAACATTACACATATTGCATTCATCAAATCTGCCTGGTCAAAGTAGACCCCTTAATAGATATATTTAGTACATAAAACAACACTTAAAAACCATTTTCATTTTAGCTTTTGATTCTCCCTCAAACAGTCAGAAATACTCTGCATGTGCAACTGAAACCTGTGTTAAATTAGCCTTAGAGGGCTCATATTTTTTCACTTTGGATCACTAAATCAAGTCAAATTCTAGCCTCTGATGAAAAAATGTCTCCTTATTAAATGATAGTAAAACACTGAACAATTTGATCTTTCCATATAATTATGTCAAGCAACTTCATTTGCAGTAGAGACAAGCAGTAAATGCAACCTTTGAAACCACAACAGAAAGCCTCTCTAATTTCAGATGTTGCTAGCACACATCAAACTACACATACAGAATTACCAGCTCCTAGAATGATGAACACCATTTCTCTTCTGTGAAAAGTGACCTCCAGTCTAAGAATTTCATCTAGAAATAGAATGAGTTTGAATTACTAATCACATTTAGGCCTCAGCAATGTAACTGCCCAGCTAATCCTATTACTTCTTTCTTTAATATAAGTATATTGCTTTAGAAAAGTGTTAGAGACCAGCATGGTATACTGCCATGACAACCAGACAGAAGTTCCCTGCAGAAGTGCTGCAAACACACCCTGTCCCCTTTCCCTGTGGGAGCTCTTTAGAGGAGGAGAGCCTGGTACAGATTTTTTACATTTAGCACAATTTGGCAGGATGTGATAATCTGCTGGGTAGGCTGGCTCAAGTCCCTGCCTAAGGCACTCATCATTGTTGTCTGTTGTCAGCCTTTCACAGAAGAGGATGTCCTTTACTCTTGACAGAGTCTTTTGGCCTCAGAGGCTTGGATTCATCGATAGAAGCAGTGACTCAAGGGAATCTGAATCAGCCATGAGCAAGCCGATGTTCAGCTTAATCTCCTAATTCCCAGCTACTCCAATGACCTTTAAACAATTCCTCTCCTTTCCTAGAGTCCCTTGCCAGCTGTTGTCATGCTAGGTTTAAAATGGGTTATTGATTTTGGCCCTTAATCCTTCTCTGTAATCTGGCCCCTTAGTACCTCTTTGATAGGACAAAAATTCCTAAATATTGTTATTTTAAAAATTTTTCTTTGTCCTTTTTCTTAACAACACTTCTGAGAGTTCAGAAGGCCATTTCTCTTGTATCTTTTCTGTCAGTTACTGACATTCATCCTGGCTGATCTTTCTTGAATTTTTTACTTTCCCTTCTATGCCTCTCTTTTCTCCATGCTCTCCTCTGCCATTTACTGCGAGTGGCTCTTGGGAGAAACCTGGGTTTACCCTCCAGCTCACCAGGACATATCAAGGAGCACTTTCACATTCACCTTCCATGGGCTGGGTTTTATGCAGAAGAGTGCAGAGTACCCAGGTCAAGTGGGAGTCTGGCAAGCCCCAGCGGGTCCCTCTGGCAGCAGGATTGCTAGCCAGAACTCTGGCATGCTCTGCAGCATAAACCTGCTGCAGAGTTTATATACAGGCTAGTGCTTGACCCATCAGATGTGATGGTTGAAACTACAGGATTGGGTGGGGAAGATCCTGCTTTAAGTGTTTGTCTTTATTGCACCTTTCAGTAGATCAGTACTAAAAGCCTTTTCTCCTGCCCCTCCCACCCAGCAAAATGCACTGGGTCAAGTGTGGCTAGTCTCTGTGTCCCAGAGAGCTGATGGATCCCAGAGTTGAGTGCCCACAAGGCAATAGTGGAAGGAGCCCATATTCCCAGTCCCCAAATAATTTTGTCCAAAGCTGCATTGCTGGGCAGGGAAAGGAACTCTGGGGAGAGAAACTTCATCATGTCAGCTCTATCACATGCCATGTGTACCAAGGCATCAAGGGTTTAGATTTGCAGCACTTGCTCTGCTGGATTTGCACTTAGAGACCAGTTTGCTGCCTTAATTTTTTGCAGAGCCTAATTCTTCTTATACACTCCAGAAATCACCACAGCTACTCCCCTAAGAGCTGTATGGATCCCAGGTCTCAGGTCTTCTGCTAACCTGCAGTTTTGGTCCACAGCTGGTTGGATCACCAGTGGGTTCAGCAAAAGGGACAGAAGCAATTTCCTCCTGAGGCATAAAAAGCACCCCAACCTCTACCTCTAATTTTTGATTTTCCTCATTGTCTGGACCAGGTGCCACAGGACCTTGTTTTCTGAGTTAGTCTCCTTCAAAATCTCATGAGAAAACAGAGATGTGTGGGAGCTCAAGGAAGAAGAGGCTCTGAACTGGGAATCCAGACCAAAAGTGCAGGTAATACCTGGCTGGGTTGTGGAGGACCCAGGACTGAGTCACATGAGAGGACAGTCAGGGGATGGCTTCGGGTGGTGCTGGTGCAGTGAGTGCAAGAGAGAGCGGCAAAGTGGGCAGCAGCATTTTTGCAGACTCACGAGAGAGGAATGAGTGCCAAGAGACACAAGAGCAGGAACTTGTAGCAATCAGGCTGGGAGAGACTGTAACTTAAATCTAATGGCTGTAGGGTTGGGGGGAAAGGAACATTAATGTAATTTTTCTAAATCCCAGACTAAGAACCAGATTCCTTGAGAAAGCCTTTGGATTAACTGATAGCACCACAGAAAATATGCAGACATAGCTTACATTTTTCTCAGGCTTTAACTACCTTAATATCTCAGATAATGGAAGGATGTCAGAAAAATTTAAACACCCAGAAGCCTTTGGAGTTTGAAAAGCTCTCCCAAAACCTAATTAGACCTAGTTATTTAATCTGGACAATTATTTCACTGTGGGCTCTCATTTTTTTATTTTTTCTTTCACCTGCAGTGTTCCATACTGGAGTTAACACCGTCCTGTGAGAAGCACAGGATCCCCCCCACTGTGCACAACCACCAAGTCCAGCATCTTATCTTTTGTCAAGAGTTTTGGGGAAGGTATGTTCTTCTCCAGAACTGTAACATACTGGATCAGCAAGGCTAGGCTCAGCTACAGGCCGTGGCTGTCACATCCCAGGCCTGGCCTCTGTGACCTGAAGTTTTTCTACCCAATCAATCAGAATGACAAACATTTCAGAACTCAGCAGTTTAACAAGTCCCATAAAGACAGCTAACATCCCAGGAGATTTTACTCCCAAGTTCATCCCTAGTTCTTTCTGGGGAGAAATAGATCAGAAAACAACCAAAGCAATAGCCACCATTTTGTGACACAGGATGCTTTTTCAATTATATCAAAACACTTCAAGAAACCATTTTTAATTGAACATCAGAGAACTCCATACGAAATCATCTTTTCTACATTTTAATGCATAGGATATTCCAAAAAGGGTAGAGGGGTGTTCCTATTAGGAGCAAATAGGACCAAAAGATTATTAAATGAAAATTTTTCACAAAGTGAATTTCTTCCTTCTGAACACCTGGAGTCAGATTTCTTTCCAAAACCAATGAGATTCAAGAAAGCTCAGTGTATCTGTAGGATCATTCATGGAGGAGCCTACAGGGGGATGAGCGAGCTGTGGCCCCAGACTGAACTGCTGACATATAAAGGAGGCAGCTCCCTCTTTCTTCTGTCCTACAAGTCCTTATCCTGCCTGTGTGCCCTGGAGGAGGCCAGGGAGAGGATGCAAGAGGAGCAGATCTGCTGCTCCTGACAAGTCACAGTTTTGACTGCAAGGAAAAGTTAACAGGAAGGTCAGCAGAGTGATGGTTTTCAGGTATCCTTTGCCCTGTACAGCAGAGGGTACCTGAGGTTTCTTATCAGTGATTTCGAACACTAACTACACCTCCAGACTCCATCACTCACATTGCCTGTCTTGACAGCTGTCCCTCAAGGTGACCGCCTGATGCCCTCTAGGTTTTCCTGATCCTTGGAGCAGGGGTTGCATTTTTTAAATTATTGATACCCCTCATCATTTCCCCCCCTAGGGATTTCAGAGTCTCCTGGCCTGTGAGTTCAGCTGTCTCCACTCTTGTGTACTTAGACCATGCATGTCTTTGTCGTCCACTCCTGCAAATGTACTATCTGTACCATGCCTCTTTCCTAGGAAATGTGAGAGGCCCATAGAGATGCTTTCTGCAGTCAGCTGAACAGTCTGAGCACCCCACAGCCTCACTGCACTTTGGCGTTAGGCTCCTTTCCTCTCTCTCTGTCATTTCTGAGGCTACTGCTGTCCCTGCTTTTAGCGGCAATAATCAAATACTTCAGGTCTTATGTTCTGCAGCCCACACCAACACCACCACCAGCACCCAAGGCAGGGTCAGACTCTTCCCTCCCAGACATCACCATGGGGCTGCGTCCTGTGTCCAGTCTGGCTCAGGTTACCTCTCTGGAGCAGGACAGGTCAAGTTACATGATCCAAGTGCAGACCATCAGAGACAAGAGCTCTTCAACTGAGCTTGTCATCTTTAGCTCCATTTAGGAACAATGGGGAGGGAAAGATGCCCATATGGTATAATTCAACTAATCTCATTTATGCATCTGCTTTAGGATGGAATGAATTGTGCCCTAGATTCACTGACTCCAGGTACTCAGATTGTGGTGACCACTTCAGATAAAGATGTCTACAAGACTGCCAGAGGAACCACACCCTGTGAGACAAGTTGCTCTGGAAGTGTGTGGTTAACTCAGCAATCTCCTGAGACAGGTCTTTTTCTGGTTTACTGTATATGAGCTCAAGGCAGTTTGATAATAAACTGAAATACATTCTTAAATTAAATAAGAATATTCATGCAACACATGGCACCAGGTTGAACTGAACTAGTGCATATTCTTATGTAGATAAGGTATGTGATGATATGCTTGATCTGTTACTAGGAACAACTGATTAGACGGAAGTAACCTTTTTGCAATTAGCAAAATAAAGTGCTTAAGTAATCAAAGAGTTCTCTTTTCTAAGACTGTCACAGTATCTGTGCCAGTCTATCCAATGCTCATCATTAACCAAGAATTTCCTCATGTTGCTTTTCACCCCTTTACTTTTCACACCCTTTTACTTTTTTCTTGCTTGATCTAGAGCAGCTCAGCCCCCACATATTATTCACAGTTCAAAACTGGAGCTACGTCTGTTACCTCAGAAATGTTCCAGTCATCTCTGGGCTGACACTTCTCTAGCAAGAAGGGCAACAAGGAGCAGTCAGTCTGTCTATGAATGTCTATGTATACAGGGAGTATCTTACAGAAAAGTCAAGGACTGGAGGATTTTAGAAAATATTAAATCCTTTCTTTACAGGCCACACTGCTGTCACAGGAATGCAGTTACTGCAGGCAAATCAAATTAGTTCAAGGCTTATGGAAGAGTGTAGATTTGTTTTCTGAAACAAATCTATTATCCTCAAAGCTTGCAGAATCTCCTCTGCTGTGACAGCTCAGGTCAAATTCAAGTGACTTTGCTATAAAATGAGAATGATGCGCCAGAGGAAAAGTATAAAAAAGGTTGATCTGTGTGAACTCCCCGCTCAGAGTATTGAGTTCACAGAGCAGTGCTCAGTAGTGAAGGGATCTGAAAGGACCGTGTTCACAGAGTTACACGGATGCCTTTTCAAAGAGCAGGCTGACAACTTGCTAGAACATGAGAACTGTGCTGAAAGGTTGAATTCTGAAAGGCATCTCCACCACTTGAGCCAGGCAGGCTGAATCTGCTCTCCTCATGTCTGTCCCAGGAGCTGTTCTCACCATCCTCTGCAAGCACTGAACACAATCCCCTGTTTGAAGTTAGGCACTTTGATGCTTTCTGCTCCTCTGAAAACTCAAAAGCAACAGGGCTGTTTCAGGCCTTCATACCTGGAGGACAGCAGCAGCAAGGCACAGGACTGGCAGCAGCATTGGAAGCATGGAAGTCTGGACTGCACATTAGAATTTTTATAAAAACAAGCCTCTGGGGAATAATCTTATTATAGGTTACTATAGCCTCATTATCTCACTATATAAGTTTACTCCCTGAGTATTACTTCATTAGTTTCTTGTGTGCTGTGAACCTCTTGTTTCTCTCATGGTCTTTTGCCTTACACTCCAATTAGAAGCAGTTTTGGGCAGGCACCATCTTGTGAAGACAATTGTCTGGAGGAACCTGCTCTGCAGTGGGGTCTTGGAAGTGCTGCTGTACTACAGGCAGGGAACAGCCATCCTGCCCTTCCTGAGGAGTCCGGGGCTCTAGAGGTACCTGCCAGCTGTGAAGTGCTCTTTGCTGAGGCAGTTCACACACAGAAGTGGAGTGGGTTTCCACAAAAAATAGTCTCAATCACAGAGATACGGGGGATAATAAAAATGAAGATAAAAGGACATGGAAAAAAGACGTGTGAGAAAAAGCTTGAACCTGAGAAAGAGAAGGCGGACAGCAAAGAGACTGCCCAGGTCTCAGTGCTATGGGGGTGTGATCTGTGAGCTGCAAGACAACTCCAACATCAGTTTCCATGACTGTAAGGAGAGGGACAAGTAGGAACATAGAGCCTTTTTTTCTGAGGAGGATCTGGCCTACTTTTTTATCTGCAATGTAAAAAAGTGCCTATCTAACGGGTTAAAGAAGAAGGGAAGAAGGAACAGAACAAAAGGAGTGAAAGAAATAATGAGGAACTTAGTGGAGGACTGACTCAGGGTTAAGAGAAGGATAGCTTAACCTCCAAGGGTTAAGAGAAGGACAGCTTTCCACCCTATTAAAAATAAGCTGTCACCACCATCCCACTAACAGATTTTTTTCTTTGAAGACTATGATCTATAAAAGTGAGCGCAGCACAAGGACAGGTTTTCTTCCTCTACTTTTATCACTAAAGACCTTAAATAAACTAAGGCAAAGGGCATAGTCCATTACTCAGTCTATATGGTGGTCTCTGTGCAGGGAAAGGTCACACACTTGTACCCCAAACCAGACCTATAAAGATAGACAGTCCTTGAGAGCAAGCAATCTAGGAGACAGTCTTCCTGGAAAAGACAATTTTATGGTACCAAGAATGATCATAAATACACTTACTCAATGCAAGGCTAAATGTATCCTAATTTTCCCCAGGTTCTAGATAACAGGATTGGTCTTAATTAAAGGGAAAACTAGGCTGGGGCAAAGAGTATGGAGAGTTGATCTGCACCCAGCCTTCTAGGCAGAGTAAGACTTCCAGTTCTCCTGGGAACACAGCAAGGACCTGGCAGTGACGACAGCCCAGAATCAATGCAGGAGAATGGGCATTCACTTAATAAACATACTCCTCATGCAACACACTAGCCTTACCCAATGACATTTCAGGCAATATATACCCAATCTGGCACAGGCTAGAGCAGATACGTACAGGCAGAGGGATCCAACTGGGCTTCAAAGGTGTGGGAAACTTTTCCAAGCAGCCTCATAGTAGAGTTCATGGTGGGAGGAAGAGACATGCTAAAAAAATAATGGTGATCCTTTCCCTTATGGCTCCTTAGTGAGGGACATGTAGGCTGCAGTAGGCTGACAACTAGCCTGTCAAGAGGGAATGGACATCGCCAGTCCTTGAAGTGGACATTTCTTATGGTCACTGACCAAGCAAGAAGCTGCAAAAGACCCTCCAGTGTCACTGCTAGGTGGTACCAAAGAACAGGTTTCTGTTTGAAATCGTGTTCAAGTATAAAGCTATTGAAGAGGCCTTATGGCAGCAAAATCTAAATCTTTCATTAATGAAAGAACAGCAGATGAATAATCACAATAAAAGTGTCTGTTACCATGGGACAGGGAAATAGGAACACAATGGGCATTTGATGAGCAGCGATTAGTCTGGCTCCACAGACTATTTGGGAAATGGAGAAAAAGAATGGATTGTATTAAATGCCAAATTCAAAAGACACAATTGGGAAGCTTAGGTCAAAGAAATTAAAGATGGCTACACCAAAATGAGATGCTGTCTCTGTGGATCTATGGTTGAAGTGAAACTTTTGAGTACAAGTTATGTCTATGAGCCTATAATTACAGGGTGTCAGGCATCTCAGGGATGTGGAGGGGCTGAGCTCAGACTATGCATACCTCCCACATGGTGTTTTCTGACTTCGTGCAAGTCTTCAACCTTATTGTTTTCTTAATGTATTCCCCAAACCTTGCTGAGATATTCCCAGCTCAGAAATTGCTGTGACATTCCCTGCCCAAGGGGGACTCTGTAGCTGATGCAGAGCTAACTTGCCCCATGGTGAGTCTCACACAGCTGCATGGCTGGCTGGCTGCTCCACAAGTGGCTGGAGTCCTTCTGAGGTCTCCCTGCATGAAGTGGGACCTCCTGACCTAGTGACAGCCAAGGAAGAAGCAGAAGAGAAAGGAGATGCATGTGAGAGTGCCAAGTCACTGGACCACACATGCTGACACAACTGGGAAGATCTAAGAGAAAACAATAACTATGAAAAAGAGACAAACACTGAAGCAAATGCACCTCTTTGGAGTGGCAGTTTCTCATCAGCAGAGTGGGCAAACACTGGCTTTAGAGGAAAAGCCTTGACAATACAAGATCTTACTTCAGGGTGTACTCTTCTCCATTGTGGGGATAGGCAAGCTACAGGATAGGATCAGAAACAAATGGGAAGAGGCAGAACAAGTAATACCACCATTTGATAAAAACTGACTGTTAATTCTATATGGGAATGTAATTAAAGACAGCCAAACCATCATACCTGAAGTGCTGTGTAAAAATTACATTGAAAGGAACCCAGGAAGCTCATTTGCCTAAGAAAAGGGGCAGAGACACTTTATACTGCTTCAAAAGAGAAGGACACTGAAGATGTTAAAGCTTTTTCATGTATACCAAGGTAACAGTCAATTCAAGTAAAACTATCCACATAAGCAGCCCAGAGAAAATTGTCCTTTGTCTCTACAACAACAGATTTGTTCAAGCTGCTAAGGAATAACATCCCCACACTTTATATTACACTTCTCATGACCTTTGGCAAAGTTTGGTTGAAAAAGAAGATATGCAGAGCAAATCTTTCAGTAGATATGGTAGCAATATAGTGATGTATAACAGTGGGCCACACTTCACAGGGTATGACTGTGGCTTTTTTATTGGAGTACACCCAAATTATCACGTCTGTGGGAAACAGTCTAGCCAACAAAGCCATTACTAAATTACTATTGGTATTTATACAGCACTGATCAGTGCATGGACATACACCTATCTTGGGCTAGAAATTGGCAATATCTACTTGATAAGAAAAATAATTTTAGGTGAAACAAAGACAGGAAATTTTTTAGAATTTGCAATAAAAAAATCAAGAAAACATAAGACAAGGAGACTCAGTCTGAAACTTTTGATTTAACATCTAATGGAACCCTTCATTTCAAATTAATCCCTGAAAATGTTTGCACTTCTTTTTGAAGTTCTTGGGTGAAAAAAAGTTTCTGATTAAAAGAATAAACAAAGTTGTGTTTAAAACATCAAACCGAAAAGCTCTTCATCCTGTTTTCTCAAGGACATCAGAATGTCAGAGAGAAAACTTTCTCCAAGAACAAAAGTACTTTTTAATTAATTTACCTGACCTAAACTCATCAAACCATTCATCTTTCTGAGCCTCATCTTTAGAACAAATATCCTATATGTGAAGAAAAAACCTCCACTCTAGTTAACCCATTCTGTCATTTTGTCAGAACACTGACAAATAGGATTTGCTCTCTATAAAAAAAAACCTCATACCAGAGAAGCTGTAGATACATATGAAAGAAGAGATGAAACAACAAAGTTGTGAGAAGCCTTAGAGAGAAAGGCATCTGTGGAAGCAACAGCAGCCTGGGGGCCACCCAGGGTGTGAATCCCCCCATGCTGGGTGACCTGCAGACAAAACCTCTCTTGGTGCCAGGGAGCAGATGCACGTGGGCACAGCAGCAGCGGTGCTGCCTGCAGAGGTACCGGTGGAGACAGCTCTGTTGGGCTGGGGAAGCTGGGCCTCAGCGTTTGGCTTTTGTGATCCTCAAGAGCTGTGGCACTGCTGTGCAGGTCGCTGGGAGATGTCTGGTTATAAAAAAGAAGTCGATGTTGGCTGTGGGTTTTTATTTTTGTTGTGTTTGACCGGAAAGGTATGGGGCAAGCACTTTAGAGGGCTCTGGCTAAGCCAGGCTTCATCCAGTGACGCATGCTGAGAAAAGCTGGTCTCTGGAGCTTAGTGAATGACTTTTGCTGTTTCCTCATCTCCATGTGATGTACAGACCACTCACCCCTGTCCTGAACCCCTTAGGTTCTTCTTAAAGGTAAACAGATGGCAGCATGGCTGCTCCAGCACTAGTTCTGCAAGCCCAAGTGAAATGCTGGGATTCACAGGGACATGCAGAGTCCAGTCCTTCTGGGCTCAGGTGAATCTCTGCAGGCTCAAAACCTGGTATTTTATGTTACATATGGGTGCTATTTTCATCCTCCTCAGGAAGTCTTTATTCTCAGTGTGCTGGTTACAGACTCATTGAAAGTAGGGTGTGCAAGCTGATCTCTGAGCTCTCTGTGCCGGCAATGCTTAATCACATCCCACTCTAAAAGAAACCATCTGATGTCAAGATTTGGATGATAAGAATATGGGACACATTAGTCATGGAGGAGCTGACACACACAGAGCAATAACAATGAAATTATCTTGATATGGCTGCCCTTCTCAGGATGTGGACATGGAGAACTCTTAATACCTAAAAACCAGAGACTTAAATCCCTTTGTTTCTTCTAATAAATGTCCTGTCCTTAGCTACATGGGAGCACCACCCTATGCAGCAGATGCATACTATTAAAGCATAAAAAGTATAAGAAAGCTGCTGTAAAGGACTGTATAGATCATTGTCTCAACTCACAAGGTCCTGCCTTTCAAACCATTTTGGTTTCATTATTAGAGATAATTGTATGCTTTGTTGTTTGCAAGCAAACATTGCAAAACCTGTACTCTATGCTCTTGGAATACACATATGAAAAAGGTGATAATTTTTAATTAAATAAGTTCTTAGACAAGCAGTGAAAGTCTTAACCTGGCAAAGTGCTCAACAGCATGCCCAGAGTGAACTGTGTGGGTAGTTCCAGCAAAATGTGTTGGCAGGATGAACTAGAACCAGGTTAATCAGCCAGGCTCATTAGGAGCTGACGTAGGACCTGGAGCATGAGATGGGACTAAATGATGCAACCAGTTTGAAAAAATCCCCTTAAACTGAAAGAATACCTCTTCCCCCTCCTCCCACCCCACACCAAGAAAAAAACCCAAACAATCCAAAACCCTTATACAAGGCAAGTGTAACATGTACCCTTTTGCCTTCTGTCAGGACTGCCTTCCAAGTGCCAGCATGGCCTGAAAAAAGACAGGATTTCCTGAGAAATCTTAAGAGATATGAGATGATGTGCTCCCAATTTGGTAATGCCATTGGGGAGGACAGACTTTTTCTCTTTCAAAGAAACTTTATCAGCTTGGAACAACCACTTTCATTTTCATTTTTCCTGAAGAATCCAATGCATATTGCCCTCTCTTTTTTTCCTGGGTGATGGAAAAGGGACATTTCCCCAGACCTATGCATCAGTGCTGATAACACCACTTTGAAATTCACCAACAAGCTATTAGGGCCATAAAATTTACTCTTCTACATTCTAAGAATATTTTAAGATGCAAATACTTCAGATAGCTAAAGGTGTCAGGACCCAGAAACCAGCAGGAGTTCTGTAAAATTCAACATGTCCTGCATTTGTAAAAGTTACCTTAGAACCACAAGGGAAACCAATGCCATAAGAGACCTTGATGCAGGTATTCTTTGTACAAGGATCTCAGAGCAAACTGCTTATGTCTTACTTGTCAGGTACCTGTACTGCAGACTCTAGCATATGAACAGAATCTTGAATTAAATACTGACATTAAGAGTGCTTTAATTAATTTTCATAGGAAATTATTTTGAAAATCTGATCAATAATAATGTGAGCACTTTTCCCCCTTGCCCACTTTCTACCATGCTCAGTATCTATCAGTAAGCAAAAATTAAGTTAATAGTACACAGGGCAATCCCGAATTAGGCCTTAGATTCTTGAAGATCTCAGAAGCTTTTAGCTAGCACTGCAGTTTTCACTATTTATGGGGTTTTTTGTACATACCCAGATCCTGAATTTATGCAATTAATTGAGAATATGTATTTCCTCCATCCCTTGAAGTTATCAAAAGCTGGAAACCTTGCAGTTGAAACAGTATGAAAACAAAAGGCAAAAGTAAACAATATGAAAGTTAGCAATCTTAAAATATTCATGAGTTTTTGGTACACTTCCCAATTTCTGAATACTTGTTTGGGAATGCCTTCCCTGGTCCTTGACAGGACTTTCTAGGTCAGGGAAATCCAGCTATACTGTGCTAGCCACTATTCTTTGCTTGCAGAGTATGGATATGTTTTAGTTTAATCTCCAGAAGGAAGATGTGTGAAAGCTGGGTTTGCTTGGGCCCTGCACAGCGCAGGGTGATGATGAGTGATGACTGCACACCAGGACTCTGCTCCAGCTCAAAAGCCAGCTGATGCACAAGCTTTTACCTTTCCATATCACTCCTCCTGCAACTAAACATTTAGAAAGCCTTGAACTGGATTTTTTATGTGTTCTGAACTACCCCAGAACATTGGATTATGGACCTGTTCTGGTCACAAGTGTGTTTCTTACATCTTGCTACACATGCACACAGAACACAGATGCCTAAATAGCTTTATTCATAACAAAGGCATCCTATTTCAAAGCAAGTGAGGACCAGATGATTTTTTAAAATTCAATTCTCCTTTATGCATCTTTCTCGGGTGCTTATATGAATTAAATTCCTAATCTTCTGAGCTTTGCCCACCGTATGTTATTAGAGCAATTGGTTTTGCAGTGATATCTTTGATTTCATTACAAAAGACCGTGGTCAGAACTGTTCTTTTAGGACTTTAAGTGACTGTGATGGGCTGTTGCTTCCTTGTTACCTCCTTAACACTAATCCTTCAAAACCTGTGGCTAGGAGAGACAGCCCATTCTCCTGCAAACTCCTTTTGCCATTTGGCAATTTGGGGAAGAAGAGCAAGTCATTCATGCTATGGAAATGAAATGAAAAGTGAGATGGAGAAGCAGAATAAGATGCTGCTCAGGGAGATGCCACACCAGCAGAGCCACTGACCACCCCAGGATCCACCCTTGCCACCGCCCATCCCACACCTCAAACTTGGCCATGCAGGGCAGTGGCACACTGGGAGCGTGGCCAGACCGATGCTGGGAGCAGGCTCCTGCCCTGGGCTGGGGACAGGCACCTTCAGTCACAAACAGCTTTGCGTGACCAGAACTAACAAGGTTTCAGTGAACAAAGTTTTGGAGAAACTGCAATGCTTCACTTTGTTCCACAGAGTTTATAGTTCCTCACCTCTGGCCCCTTTTAATGCTATAATTGCTCTCTTAAATTTCTCTTTATTTAATGTCACCCAGTCTGTCTTCTTTTGTTACCATTTATTTAACTAAAACAGGCAGAGGCTGATATTGAAGGCAGGAACAGAGCCAGCATGTTAAAACCTGCTTTTAATTTAAGGTTCTGGGGCTAGTTTCCTAGCCATTACCACATTTCAGAGAAAATGAATTTTCTTTCTCTCTGTCAAACGATGGCTGATCTAGATCTAATTAGGGTCAGTTTCACCTAAAGATGAGTCATTTATATTCTGAATATATGGCTTCCAAATTATTGTTTTGGTTTAACATCAGACATGAATAAACCCATGCATATCTTTTTTAGATGGCACTGAAGATAAAAATCAATGGCTTTTCCTCCACAAATACCTTTCCCAGCAAAAAGATGGCAGCTGGATGAAGAAAAAAAGATACAGCTCAGGATAAGGACAAATAAGATTAAGTGTAATTGCAGAATACAGTTTTCTAAACTGCAGAAAAAGTGGCCTATTTAAGACTTACTGAAAAAAATAGCTCTGAATGTTCAAATACTTGAAGATAATTTTTTTGACAAAAATCCCTGGTCATGCAGGGCCATACTACTTTTCTTTAAGCATAATATGGGTACAGAAACAAAACAGATTGCAATGGAAGCAACTGGAAGAAAAGAAATCATACAAGACAGCAATTCTGTAGCAGTATTGGCAAATACTAAACAGTGAGGAGAAAAACTCTCATTTTTAAACAAGTCAAAATCCCATCCCTTTTTCAAATAGGAGGTTTTGTGTCATCAGTATGCCTTGCAGCAAAATGAAAAGAACACAATTTTATAATATGGCTTCTTGTAGCCTTACTTTGTCAGGAAAACCTTGGAAACATGAATTTCTGTTATCACTCTCATTTATACTCTGTGCCTCTCTTTGGCATCCATTACCTGCTACTTCCTCTCTTCTACTTTTTCATTGGATGACCAAGAATCAGCACTGGAGACACACATCTCTGTCCAGGATAACACCAGGGCATTCAGCTGCGACTAATGGAGATGCCTGGGACATAAGCACTTCAGTGCTGGGAAATAACAAGATCACTGAAATACACCGTGGAAATTAAATCTCATGCTGCTTCTTAAAAGATCCTATAATAAGTAACATAACCTTGTTATTTTATGTTTTGAATAACTTGGGTCAGCAAAGGAACTATGATTTTGTCAGTGTTTGCTTCCTCAGAGGAGGTGTTATCTGTAAGTTCACAACTAAAGGCTCATCAGAAGTGCAGATGGCACCGACCCTCTGCTGTTCAGTGGGATTAAGCAAAGCAGACCTCTGCTATCAGCAAGGTCTGATTTAGGGCAGCCCATAAATCAGTCAAACACCAGGACTATCTGGCAACATTGGGATCCTGAAGACTTTGCAGATCCCTTTCGCACTGTGTTCCTACTGCAGAACAGCAGCACTGGTGTCTTTTCACGAGCCTGACAGGTTAAGAGCATCTTTTGTACATGAGCTCTTAGAGAGATGGATTTTTCTTTTCATCTTAAAAAAAAAGCTAAAAAGACTTGTAATCATTGCCACCTGTTTTGGTGGAGATTTAAAGGAGCAGAATGAATCACAAAACTCAGAGATGCAATGGTTTGTTGCTTTACAAAGAAATAGGGATAGTTCAGGGTTATATTTCTTACATAATTTTTAATCATTACACTTTCCCTGGGGTCTGATGCTTTTTGTTCATTTAAGAACCCAGCAATATCAGTACTTTTGTATTTAGATTTTTTCTGCGATTTCATAAAGCCCTGAGTTCCATCACTCACCACATAGTCCCTGCCCAGCAAAGCATCAGCAATGTGCAGAACTTGTGCTGAAGACACAGCAGTGAAACTGTGGGGTGTGTCTACATGCAGCTCAGGACCAGGGTCCTGCAGGAGGAAACCCAGCAGGTCAGAATTATTTATCCCAAGAACACTTTCAGCTCCTTTTTTGAACCTTTACTAAACTGTAGTAGCAAACCAAGGGTAACAGCTGTGTGGATCGAAATTGAAAATGTTCATTGCCTTATCTGAAAGCTGAAGATGTGTGTTTCCACCTTCTACAGACACATGGCACTGGGAGGCAAGAGCCCATGTAGGTGTCAAGGTGGCTCAGAGAGCAGCAGCAGTGTGGTGTCCAGTGCAGAGGAAGGCATGCACAGTAGTCTAATTGAAGCCTTCTGACAGTGAATGGCTGTGGAAATTCAGTTATAGTTTTCTGCAGGATGGTTATCTTACTTTAATCAGCTGGAAGCAATCACTGTCTAAACCAGTCTCTGTTAACTTTGCATGCAGTTTCCGTTCACAACAACCAAACTCCTGCTTGGAGCCTCACCAATTTGAGCCAACCATACTTCAGTAACAATAATTTCAACATTATGCCACAACTTACCCAAGAACAAAAAACTCCTCCCATGCCAAACTCGTCCTTGGTTCACCACTAAACTCCGTGAAGTTATTCTGGCCATGGTCTTGACATAGAAGTGGTTTAAGTTTCCAGGCTGGTCAAATTTACTGCTATGTCTGATATTCAGTTTCACATATATTGAGTACTTGTCCCTTTGATCTTGTGAGCTGTTTATTTTATATCTGCCTTGTTATTGTGGTTCTTATTTACAAGCTGCAGCCTGGCATTGCACGCACACACACCCAGGCATACACAGATGCACAGACCAGATCATTGCTGGACTTGATCAGCTTCTACTTCTAAGAACTTTTCCATCTTCTTTCACAAGTGTTGTCTACTTCAAACAAGCACCACAGTTTACAGAAACACTGTTAAGAAACGAAAGATTAAGCTCAAATACTGCATTTTCAGCTAAGGCATGCCTGGAAATACAGTCAGCTTTCAGGCAGCATTTTCAGTGTGTGCAAATATCTTGTCAACACCACCTATACGGCATGTTGAGAAACTTTGTGAAACAGAAAAGGCAAAAACCTCTTTTAGAGAAAACAAGCAAAAGAAAATAAAAGAAAAAACCCCAAAAGCCTAAGAATAAAACATTAGCAAGATGCGAGAACTCAAACCATTTAAAAAAATCTTATAAACACATAAAAAAGAAAATTTCTAGGGGCAACAGCCCTTTAAGTGGTGGCTTCATAATAACTAACAATGACAAAAGTTTGTAATTAGACAGTGCCTTTCATCTGAGAGATTCATCAGCTCTTAGCCATTACTGACTATTAATTTGACACCACTTCTTCTCACAAGTGCACAGCTGCTGTGTTTGAAGGAGAGGAGGTAGGGAAGTGTTCGCCTAGGAGCAGCACATGTCTGAACTGCAGTTGTTCAGACTTTTAAGGAAAGCTTACCTAAGTGTCTGCCCCTAAGCTGAACTAAAACATCTGCAATCCAAAACTGTTCTTGCTTACTCATTCATGTTGTTAAAAATGCCCATACTTTCAGGCACCTTCTAACTCCCACTCACTTGCCTCAAACCAGAGTGATAACACAGGCGTGGAAAGGGCTGTTACGGCTGTGAGTTTAATTGTAATTCAAATATACTTGAATATTTGAACAGCTTTTGATCTAGAGCTAAATACAAGCAAATTGCTTTACCTGACTTAAGTGCATTTCAGACACGTAGCTGCAGAAAAGGATAGGAAAACGCCTTCTCTTGAAAAGATATTAGTGGCTAATGTGCATGACAAGATCCCAGCAAACCTCACGTGCATGGAGGTACAGCCAGTTAAGCCATTGCTCAGGCATTTCCTGCATGCCCTGTCTTTACAAGACTCTTCAAAGATTCCTCGCAGGCATGTCTCTCACATTCTGGGCTTTACCAAAAGCTTTTGGTAATGCTCTCTGGGCACGGAAGCCATTAGCGTGAGAGGCAGTGAAGTCCTGTGACTCACTTTGGGGAGCCAGAGCCTCTCAGCGCACATCCTTGGGCTGCCACTGATTCACCCGATGTTAAGCAAATGCCTTTGCCTTCCCGTTTGGGATAATGAATACTCTTGTCAGACAGCTGTCAGCCAAGTTAACTCAGGGCTTTAAAGACAAATCATGCTAAATAGGCATTGATTTATAGACAGCTCCTCATCAGCTGGGGAAATACAGGGCTGGGATTCCCGGTACTGTAAAACTCCTGAAGCATGATGCACAGATACCTGAGCAACTTGACAAAGACTCAGCTTTGGTCCAGGTTGGCTCCTGCAGAAACCCTTCACTCCTGTGCACCTGGTTGTTGCAGGGTAAATTCACTGGGAGCCAAGCCCAGGCTGCCTCCACAGGCAGGCACTGTTCCCTACCAGAGCAGTAGGATTTCCGGCACCCCGGAGCGTGAAACATTCAGCACGATGGTTCCAGGTTCTACCTCCACCTTTCTCCCAACCCCCAGGGTTCATGCCAGCAGCTCTGGCTTGATTGACTTGAGCTGATTTTGCATTCAGATATCTTCGCATCGTCATCTCCAGAACCTGCAAAATGCCAGCAGTGATACCAAACAGGTCAGGCAGGTAACCATCTCCCATCCACCAGCTTTTACTGGTGCTGCTCCAGGCCACACTGAAGTGATGCAGTTTCCAGACTGTAAGTGTGGGGTCCGAGAGGTGCTTGCTTTGCTTTTGTTTTATACTTTATCTATTGGGCTGGGCTGTGAGTGAGAAACAGTGCTGTGTATGGAGCACTAAGATGAAGAGTCAAGGGAAGAACGTAGGGGCAAACTAAACACACACTACCTATCTCTTCTTGACACATCTATCAAATGCAGGGGCACAGGAAGGGACAAAGAAGCTTGTCAGAATATGTGTGGCTGCTCTAACAGTGTCCAGACCAAGCAAACATGCCTTGCTGAGGTGCTAAATGGGGCAATGAGGGTTATACATATGCATCACTTCACAGTACCAAGGAGATGAGTGCATACCTCTAGCCTGTGGCCTCCTTCAAACCTTTCCTTTTGTTGCTGTGTGTCTGTCCCCCTCCCAAATAACCACTCAAAAGTGTCTTGTGCTTGAGGAGCTGTGGGGCAGTTTGCTAATGTATGACATAATACACAGAATTGCCTTGCTGCTCCCTTATCTGAGACAAGTTCTATTTTTTTCCAAGCTGATGGTCAGGCTGACCTATTTATGCAAAGGTGTTTCCACAGCTCATTCCCATGTCAGAAACATGGATTAGTCTTATAATGTTAAAGTGTTTACTCAACATCATGGGCCAAACTTGGCCCTCAACATATGGCCTTCACTGCTCTGTTGAAGAGCTGTGGGGAAAGGGTCACACATATTGTTAAACCCAGGGTCTTAGAGCCCCAAGCTTGACAGGCTGTGTATGTGTGTGCATGTGTCTGACTTCACACAGGCTCTGTGCTGAAAGAACTAAGAAGCCTCAGTTTACTGTTACAGCCACCAGAAGCTATAATGACCTAACACATTGTGTGCTTTGCAGCTCTGTGTGCCCCTAATTTAGAACTTGTGTTGTCTAAAAAAAAAAAAAAAAAAGCCTAATCCCAGTTCAGGAGACAGAGACAGGCACTGTTGGCAAAGGCTGCCAAAAATAGAGAGGAGTCCACTGATGCCATGTGATGACAGATGTCTGCAAACTCACCATATACCATTGTGGATCTGTGCCCAGTAGAGGCAAAGGCAAGATCCTGAACAATAATTCCCAGCCTATAGGAAAAACTTGGTGCCTTTTCAAATTAATAAAAAAAATCACTAGGAAGCTTGATAAATCACAAAAATGCTGAACAAATGGATACAATAAATTCTGCATTTCTCTGTAGGAATTGAGTGCTTATCTCAGGGCTGCATTGGAAGAGCCACTATCCACTACAGTTAGTGTAGTAAGGTCCCTCACAAGCTGTAGTGGAAGGAATTCTCATCTCTCCCAAGAAAATCCTAATAATCATGCTCCAGAGCAACTTGTTGTAGGGTTCTTCCATTCTACTCCTAAAGGTGGGCACAACACAGCCAAGAACCCAGGAGTCAGTGGACAAAATACAACAAGCAAGAGGCCTGGTTCTGTCAGAGCATTGAGATACCTGGGCTCAGGCTTCCCTGTTCCTGATGCTGTTTGTGTGATGAGATGAAAAGCCAAGAGACCTGGAGATAAAGTTCAGCAGTCCAGTGAGTTCAACCACCTGATCTACTTGCTTCTTGCTTCAGGCACCTCAACACCATCACTGAGGATCTCTCTTGCATTCCTTGCTAGTTGTGGCTTCTTACTGACTTTCCATTAAATCAGCTCAGTGTGTTTTCATACACTTCTGCCCCAAGATGCCAGTGATCTTTCCCATGCATTTACTCATCTTGGGGTCTGAGAAGAAGCAATAAAATTACTCAAGTCAATTTAGGACTGTGGGATCTTGACGTCCCAAGGGGTTTTCCTGCTGCTAGCTGAGCCCCCAACTTCATTAGTAAGGTATGATGATGATTCAGGTAAACCCAAGTGTTCTGCTGACTTGTTATACCAGCTCGTGTTTCTACACTGTGCCTTTCCAAGTTGCCTGACTGGACAGGTACCAGTTCACACCAGCTTCCTTTGAAGCTTTAATTTGCAGCTTGGATGCACAACTACACCCAGGACCACAACTGGATTTACAAGGCCTGGGAAAAGACTGTAGAAATGGATGTACTTTGCTTTCCTCCCACACTACCCTGCAGAGCTCACAGCTACAGTTTAGCACTGGCGAGTGTGAATGTGGTCTGTCTGAACAGCCTGAGTGATGAAAGCTCTGGGTGGGAATCTGCATGTCCGGCTGGGTTGGAGTGTGCTAAGAACAAGAACAGGGATCTTAAATGCTGACTTTATCTAGAGGCATATACATTCAGATCTCTAATCCTTTTTTTCCAGCCTCTTCTGCCAAACATAGGAAACTTTTACCTTAGACCCCCTGGCTTGCCATGCCTCCACAGGTTGTATTCACCAATAGAAGGGAGGAAGAAACAGGAAACAAAATCTGCATATTTTTGTGGCCAGCTGCAGCCAGAACAAGATGTCTTCATTCTGACTTCTCTGCTGCTCAGATGTGCTGCTGGATGTCTCTGGTTCATGACTGGCAAACAGGCACTTTTCCCATGACAAGCTGTACTTTCCTGTAACATGGCCACATCTCTGCTGTACAAATCTGCTTAGGATTTTACAGATCTTTTACAGACTGATCAGTCTCATGTGACCTGAAGGTGGGCATGGGACAACCCTTTAATGTTTTTTCACTAAGTTTTTATTGAAAAAATCCATTATCATTTCAATGAATCTAATGCAACATTCAGGACATTTTGAGTCTATCTTTGACATCTTCAGCATTTTTGCTGTTAACATCTGTGGTGATGTTTTCCAATGATGCCATAATGAGGAGGCAAACTGTAACTCTTATAATCCCCACTGCTGCATCTTTCTTCTTCTCTAGTGTGGAGTAGCATTACTGAAACTCAGCTAAATGGTCACATACAGCTGATGCTCCCATAAAGAATCTTACCTAATCTAAAGTCAAGAGTATATGGAGGACAGTCTCAGACTCCTAGTCAGAAGCTGATTTGGATGAAATGTTGAAAGCCAATATCTAGAAACCCCTAAAATCAATTCCAAAATCCCACTGGCTCAAATAAATGAATTTGTGATTAAAGACCTGTTTCAGTCATCTGACAGCAGCTCTTTCATTGATTCCAGTAAGGTTTGCCTCAGACCCCTTTCTTACCTGTTTCTGTGTCTCAACATGCAACATGTGAAGGCCTTCAGAGTCTGAACATGGTCTTGTATCTGGATACAATAAAATCTGCAGTAAGAGCTTTGTGGTGTCTCTTGTGTAATGCTCAGCTTTAAACAATACATTGGGGGAAGACTTTTTATCTCTATTTTGTAGGAAGCAGGGATTAAAGTGGGTTGCAAGATTTCTCTTAAACAAAGAGCTTGAGGGGGTGGGACTAATAAAGCTGAGCATGATAAGTGTGGGTCCATGACTAAAGAGAAACCTACATTTCAGGTATAGTATGCAGATAAGGCTCCTTGGCAGGGCTGCAAGATAGTGTTTTTCTTCTTCTGGAAATGAAATGTATCATTAACAACAGTTCTAAAAGAGGAGGAGGAGAAGGAGGAGAAGGTGGAGGAGGAGAGAGGAACCACCAGAGAGCAACAGCTTTTAGCCAGATGATGTATTTCCCATGTAGTACAGGAGCTGTTATATTCTGGCACCCTCTCCTAGTATTGGCCAGGAATGCTTTGGTAAAGCTGGGAAGGCAGATTTCCACATCTCATTGCAAGACACATGAAACAACCCCCCAGGCAGATTTCCACTGGCAAACAAGCAGGATGCAGCATAGAAATAAGTAAATAAATCACTATTAAATCATGCTGGGAAGAATATCATGGCTTGGCATGCAGACATCTCTATCTGGAGGAGCCAATGCTTGTCAAGGGAAAACACAAGAAATTCCCTACTTAACCTGCTTTCAGGGGCTACTTATTGCAGTGGCAAGGTCCAACAAGGATGAAACAAACTAAGTAACATTTCTAAAAGCTTGAACAAACCATCTCACCCCATTGAAGAGCACTGCACCTGGGCCCCAGTTCCAGAAAAACTTCCAGTGTTTTGGATCTGTCAGCAGCAGACTTCAGAAGCCCAAGATCCAGGCTTGAAATCTCTTCCTCTAAGATGGGAATAGTTTGATCCATTTTCTGGGGCTGGCTGTCTTTATCTAAAACAAAGAAATATCTATTGTATGCTGAGATGTGCACCCTGCTGTGATCTCAGCCCCATGCTGAGGCACATAATATGGAAATGCTTCTTCCAGTGGGATGATCTTTAAGTAGCACCCTGCCTACTTGTGCAGGATGATAAAGCTGGGAACACTCCATGGTGCTAATCCTGCAAAATCCTTTCTAAAAGCCAGTTTTGGTGTTCATAAACAATTTAATGAATTTGACTTTTCAGAGACATTGTGTTTCCTTAGTAGACTCCTTTCTCGACTTGTTAAATTTTGGTGCTGTGTCATAAGAAAGAAAGAAAAAATATCAACAAGGTGACAGCAAAGGCTTGGGGAGATTTTAGTCATGTGTGTAAATACTTGATTGGGTTAGTAAAGAAGTTTGAGACAGCCTTTTCTCAGCAATGCCCAGTGACAAGACAAAAGGATATGGGCATAAATTAAAATACAAGTAATTCCACTTAAACATAAGAGAAAACTTATTTTGCTCTGGAAGGGGTCAAACGCTGGAGCAGGCTGTCCAGGGAAGTTGCAGTATCTCCATCCTTGGAGACGTGCAAACCCCAACTGGACACAGCCCCAGACAACTTGCTCTAGCTGACCATGATGCCAGCAGGTGGTTGGATTGGATGATCTCCAGAGGTGCCTTCCAACCCCAGCTGTTCTGCAGTTCCAGGATTTTCTGATGTGTGAGATGCTGACCTCTCCAGCCCCTCTGGGATGCTGGATGTACTGTGCAGCCCAGCCAGCAGCCCACAGGTTTGTCTTCTCATGTAAAGTGTGTCTGACCCAGTGAGGCCCTTGGGAGAAACCAGGAATGGCTTCTAAGGGGACCAAGCCCTGGTTCTTTTTCCTTGGCAGAGGAGCACAAGCCCCCAGAAAGCTGTCCCGCTGTGTCAGGTACTGGCAGTGATCCCGAGCCTTGCCCCCGAGGCAGTCTGAGCACTGTTTTTAAGATGAGAGGGGCAGGGCAGAGCTCACCCCGCCTGCCCAGGCACAGCCGTGCCTTGCCCCGCAGCCCTCTCCCCAGCAGGGCAGCTGGGATGGGGCAGCTGAGGCAGATGGAGGCAGATGCTGCCTAGGATCCATCCAGTAGAAACACCATCCAGGAGTGCCATCTGCTGGGTCCTGGCTATGCAGCCATGGGAGCTCCTGGAGTTGCCCTCGCACAGGTATTGGGAGGCAATGGAGGGCTTCAGCTCCCAGCAGGCTTTCTTCTCTCTTCCCAGGCTGGCTGGGCATGCCTCTGCCAAGGGCCATGAGGGAGCCTGTGCCAAAGAAGAGCTGGCTGGTTTTATACAAACTGATAAGTCACTGAAATGAGAAATAACAAGAGTTAGTCCCAGGAAAGCATGCTTTTTAATTCATTATTCCATCATGCTACTCCATGGAACCAAGAAAATCACCCCAGGGGCTTTCAGCTCCTCTCAGCTGAGTGGTTAGGATGACAGAGTGGGAGCACTCTGCAGTGTTAATCCTGTGAAATCCAGTTTTTATCTTCATAAACAATTTAAATACCTGTAGCATTTTCAGAGCTATTGCATTTCTACAGCAGGATCCATACTAGGCCCAGGAACACACTAGGTCCCTTCTGATGTAACACCCTAGGGAGTATCAGATTCCCCATCTCTCCTCCTAATCACTGCCCCCCAGGCCAGGCACTGTCCCTGGTGGATCTTGGTGAGGGAAGAGTGGATCATGAGTGCCACAGCCTGGGGAAGAAATCCTGTATGGTTGCTGCCCAGAGGCATGGAAAGCTCACAAGTTAAATCTCTGGCAATTATCAGTGTTCTGTATTTTTTACCAACTTGTGCACCATCTAAACTGGTGACTCATCCCCTTCTGGTTTTAAAATCACAATATCTAAGCAGGAAGTTGGAATCCAGGGATGGTATTCAGGACAAGTCTCTGATCTGCAGTACTTGGTTTGTCAGCACTACCTTGGCCATGTGGTTTAAGAGCCAAGAGCTGTTTTACTGAGAAACATGGCCGTGTTGGTCCATTTAGTCCCAAATTCTGTGGCTCACTCCATGGACAGGCTGTGACTTTATTGCCTGCAGTTCTTTGACAGAAAGTCCAGGTCTTAGACTGCCATCTTGGAGATATTTTCGTGGGGAAAAAAAGAAGAAATGTAGAAAGCGTTTGTGCTGACAAAGAGGGAATAGTCACAGGTAGAGTTATCACAGAATCATAGAATGGTTTGTGTTACAAGGGACCTCCAAAGATCATCTAGTCTGGCATCCAGATAAATTACTGCTGGAGACACAATGTGCATCTTCCCACTCGTGAGCCTCCAGTCAGCTGTGGGTAGCCAGATGTAGAGACCTGACCAAAGCTCTGCAGCCTGCTGCCAGCCCTTTGCCACCAGCACTGTCACATCCCCAGCAAAGGGGATGAGGACCCCCTTTTTTACCAGCTCAGCCTCATGGGGAGCCACTCTCAGCCTGTCCCAAGAGCTTGGGACAATATGAGCAGTGGAAAGGGACTGCTAAATCTTTCTGAGGGCAAGAAACAAGTTTTTTTTGTGGTCTTTTGGAAAAGGGGTACATAAGATATGCTGTGCTGCTCTACATATAATTGCCCCCCATCCCTGAGAAAGTGGTGTTCACACAAAAAAAAAACCTGACTGAGTGTAAAGAAGAATATTTCCAAAACAATGAATAATAGACCCCCTTTGGAAATTATATTTAATTAAAATGTTTCAACAAGGTGTTAAAGCAATGTGGCTTTGGCCAGATGTGCATCAGCAGCAGATAAGAGGTATCTCGATTCCATATTGTATGGAATATTCTTCCATACAATACTGAGATATTTCTGTTTAGTGAATGTTTTGAGTACCAAACTACTGGGCACACTTTCTTATCACTTGTGCCACCAAGATTTTTATTCTATTGATACATCTCATTTTAAACAAAAGCAGTCCGTTCTTACTCACTGCTTTTATTATTTTACAGGAATTAGAGTTGTGAAATTGCAGTTTCAGTTTTTAATGAAATTAAATATTCTGTTCTCAAATGAATAGTTTGAACTGGTTTATGCTGGTGTAATCTAGACTGAATCCTGTGTTTATAGAAGCTCAGTGACATGTAGGCTTGCATCAGACATTGAAACAGGATCTTTCTCCAGTTCTTGGTTTCAGTATCCCGCCTTCAAGTCAATTAGTGGTGGGTGGGCACTGGAGTGAAATACGCACCAAAAAGACACTGATATGGCAAAGTTAAGGGTCTAGTTAAGCTTATGCCTGCTTTTCTGAGGGCAGAAAATGTGTAGCAAGGTGTTTCACCAAACAGGACCCCAAATAAACTCTTCAAGGGATGAGGTAAAGCACAGACAAATGAGGGTTGGTGAGAGGGAATTCTATGCTTCTTTTCTGTAGGGTTTATGGGGGCACAGATTACATAAGATCCAAAAGTTCCCTGGGTGGGGGAAGGTGATCAGCTGTCACAGAGGGCTGGTGTCACCAGCCCTGAGCTGAGCTGCATGACGACAAAGCCTGGCTCTCACTCGCTGTTGGAGCCTGGCTCTGTACAAACTGGGGTGCTGTACAAACTGGGGTGCAGAGCAGTGAAAACAAGGGGTAATGCCAGATAGTGCTAAGCATAGTTAAACATTTTCACTCCTCCTATGTTCTCATTTGAAAGTGTGGTTTTTACAAGGGTCATTTTCCCTTCCCAGAAAGTGCCCTAATTGGAGGGACTCCCCCCACCAGCAAAAAAAACCCAGAATGACCCATAGAATAAAACTCTTGACCTTGAATGGACATGTTCTTTGCTGAATAGGATATTAATGAATTTTGGTTTCCATTTTCCATCCTGCTCTGAATAATGCCCATATTTCTGGCATTGCCAGACGTTTTTCTCACCTGCCCTCTTTGAGGGCACAAAAAAGACTTGAGGGCAGGAAATCTCTGGAGCCAGAGTTTTGAGGGGAGCACAAATGTTATGGGAAGACACAGCAGGCTTGTATAAAAGTGCTTCAGCTTAACATCTCTGGACTTTTCCACTGTATCACAGAACACCAGTTGATTAGTAGAGATGATACAGAAATAACTTCTGAACTCCTGGCACCCATTTCTGGCCATGGTACAGTGGGAAAAATGTTAATGACAAAATGGGAACATATAAGCATGGAAATATTACAGCCATTTTCTACAATGTGTCCTAAAGAAGTACTCCTTGCTGAAAAATGTTTTTAAAAGGTTAAAATTGATTTGAAGCTGAGTTGACATCCCCAACAGAATAGTAAAATGTGCTGTCAGAATTACAAATAAAAAGTGTTACTTTATAGAGTAGTGGATTTGTTTGCTGGCTTTGTGTATTCTGCTTTACACAGTCCCTTTAGTGATATTTCCTGATAGTCATGCAACTTCCTGGCAACATTTTTTGTGGTTGTTTTTCTTCTTTTAAATAAATCAACAGTCAGGCTACTGTCCCTGTCCTGTTGAACAAAGCTGAATGCTCAGAGTTTGTCTCTGGGCTGTTTACATGAATGACTTCAGAGGAAATGTTCTCACATTGGCATTGATGAAACCACAAAGGTTCATTGAGATCAGACTGAAAAGTGGACACTGTGAAGCCTCCTCCAGCTGTCCCCCTGGCACCATTAGGAAGAGTACTTCTGAACTGCTGGTGAAGTTCTAGGAGGTGGATTCAAGGGAAGGCTGGATTTATCTAATCTGACTCCATATGCTTTGTCAATACAGTTCCTTAAAAGTCCCCCTGAGAATGTCCAACAACTGAAATCTCTAAACCAGGCTGCCCACAGCAGATGATATGTGTGCACTTTGGCTGCATGAAGCCTGCCACCCAATGAAGGTGACTGGGAAGGAGTGGGAGGATTGGTGGAACAGGCTGAAGCACAGGCTACGCACAGACTTCAAACACAAAGCTAAGCAAAGCAAGCACTGGGCTCAGCACAAAGTGTTTCCAAGTTGCTCTGACTTTACCTTGTATGTAATGAAGCTCTTGTTGCTACACATCTCCAGATGTTTAACTTTATTCTGCAGGTTGCCTCTTTGGAAAAGCTAATCCCTGTTGAGTTATATGCAGTATGCAATGTGCAGAGGTGCACAAGGTATAAATCAGGGATGAATTAACCCCTTTCCCCTTTTCCTTATGAAAATACTAAGTCTAGCCCTCTTCCCCCCATTCAGACTCTATTCAAATGAATAACAACCATGACTGGAAATGAGACTGCTGTAGGTAATAACAATACCTGAGCTACCTCAGCATTGCATTTGAGGAAGCAGCAGCATTTACTTTGTGGCTCTGAGGGCAGCCAGGGTCCTGCTGTTCCCACACCATCACAACTTTGCACCTCTTGAATCATATCTTAGGTGCAGCTGCCTCTCCTGAGGCCATGGAGATACCCTCACCTTCTTTGAAAATTATTTATGTCTTCTGTGGAGCAGTGTACTGAGTAATAGAAGAAGTTCACGTGCAGCTAATGGAAGCATTTTACAGCCAAGTCAGCTGTTGTGGGCACAGGGACGAGGTAACTTGCATCTTTTTTGCCTTTCTGTTTGATGTTTTTGTCACAGTGCTCTTCTGGTTCTCCAAGTGCTCGGACTGTTTGACACAGGCCCAGGGGAGAGAAATGAAGTCTCTGGAAGCAGATTCTGCAAAAATTGCATGTATGCAGGGCAGCCAGAAAGCCAGTGCCACCAAGATCCTTGGAGCATCCCCTGCAGAGAAGGATCAGCTGCAGGTGCGTGACTATGGCAAAAGAAAAAGCCTTGCCCCTGAGCCCAGAGGTCCCTAATCCTCAGGTGCTGCTGTGTCTCAATATATCTAGAAACACTACTGACACTATTTTAACTTTGCAAAGCCCATCACCATGCCAGAATCTGGCGGGAGGTTAACATCATGTCCCTCACTTGCCTCTGGGATCCGTGAGGAACTCCCAGACATTGGTCCAATGCATGTGATTTGAGAGTGTACAGACTTGAGGTTCAAAGGTTTCCTTTGAACTGCCAGCCATTACATTAAAGGATGACAGGATAAAACAAGCACACAGCCAGAGACAGGGATTTTCATTCAGTCTCAGATACTGTGGCACAGCACACCAAGGTGAGCTCATCAGACGTACTCATCTTGGCAAAATACTGTTTCCTAGTAAAGCAGATATTTTTCTTAAAGTACATGACCTACTCAGATTTTCCTTTGAAGAAGGAAATTTGGGAACTAGGAGTCAGGCTGGCCCAGTGCCTGCACAAATGGCAGGGCTCCTGCCATACTCTGCAGGTGGCTCTGGGCTAACGGAGGTTTTCCAAAGCCAAGGCTCTCCTCAGCTTACATTAAGCCTCCCACAGTATCTCCCTATACTTCAGTTGAAAATCCTGTTCTTGAGAAGAACTTATTGATTTGGCAGGGGATTAGAAGATGAGGCAGCATACCTATGTCCTGACTCACCCACATGGCAGGAATCTTGCATTTCCTGTGAGACTTGCTATCGAAGTCAATGCAGTTGACATTTTAGCTGAAGACTCCTCAAGAGCTTTTAATGTCTTTTTGACATTCTGATGTAATACTGCCCTTCAGACAAGCACAATTTTCAGCATCTACAGCTTGTAAATCACTGGTGTGAGAATTATTAGTTAGGAGACTTTCTAGAGAACCAAATGTCCAGGAAGATGCCTGCTGTATTTTTATTTGCATGCAACCATGAACAATTTTATCTTCTACATAACTGAAATACCCCAGATGTTTCACTTTGGCAGCAGGGCACATATGGAAGAGACATTTAATGTCAGTACAGATTTAATGCTATGTTCAGATTTCAGATTTGAACTTCTGCTGCCTTATATTTCAGTGATATTTTCTCTCAGGCAAACTAGAGGCCATGTCTACCATCTGGAAAACCCTAAGTGTCTGCCAAGTGTAACATGGATGAGAAAATAATTGGTTGCCAAGAGAAATTGGGAAGTAACATCAGCAAATCCAGCAAGTTTCTTGAGAGACTTGTTCCCTCGCTGACAAACTCTGTAGCACACTGAACAGCGGCTGGAGTGGAAATGTGGAAGCTCCAGCACCTATACTGGTGCACTTGGAGAGGGACAATGTGGGTTGCAGCCACAAGCTAATCATCTTGGCTAGTGATGTTCAGCCTTTTATTTTGATTTTCCTGTACCAGCTAAGCAAAAATAAAGTAAATAAGCTGGCAGACATTTCTTATAAAGACAGAAATTGCAGGTTTTTCAGGCATCAGAACAGAGAGCTCTGTTGTATTTTCTTACAAGATTGTTATTTTTCCAGATTAAATAGTGCATGAGACTTTCAATGTCGAAGTGCTTGTGAAACAAGTTTGTGCTTTGTGTTTTGTTTCATAAAAGTTACGAAGGAGAAGAGTCGTGTTAGTCCTTCCTCTCTCTCTACTTCGGAAAGAAATTCCAGGGTTGGTTGTTGTATTTCCTGGGGAGAGGAGTGTTGCAGGGGAGAGATCAGTGAAAACCGCAGCAATCTTGGAAAGTCTTTTTGTGTATCTGGTGTCTGTACATGGAGCGAACCAGACTTTCCCAATTAGGACCGTGACATGGGTGAAATAAGCAGTTCTTCTTTCTCACAGATAGCTGTAGCCCCAGTTCATTAATCAGCCATCACTCAGGCAGGCTCCAGCAAGGAATGCTGATAGCATCGCGGCCGGAGCGCGGAGGCTGCGGCAGGGAGCGCGACGCTGACAGCGCCCTGTGCCGCAGCTCCCACCGCAGGGGCTACCGGCATCAAACCCTGCCACGGCTCAGCACTTTTCCATATCCTAAAGGTGAACTACAGGCGATCTCAGATCTGGCTCTGAACTTTTAAACAAAGGGACCTTTAATGTCTCAACAGGACAGAGCCAGGAGCCCCTCCAACCTATATGAAAGGCTGTCATAATTAAAACCAAACAGAAACCGTCTGAATTCCTTATTAAGGACACTTACTCGAACAATTTTAACCCCTGAGTAACCTAGAAAGCTTTTAATGTTTACAGATGTTGATAGGAGGGTATGCACAAAGGCTTTCCTGGTTAGTGCCACGTTCAGAGCTGTTGTAAAAGGAAAGGTGGGATGCTGTGGCTGTGGCTGACCCCAAAATGCTACTTGTTTTAATGCTTTTCTTTGTTCATCTTTTCCAGTGCCATTCTTTGTCACCAAAGTAGAGGGGGAAAAAGAAAACGAAAAAAAAAAATCCAAACAAGCAACAAATTGGAAATATGTTTCCTTATTTGCAAATTAGCTTTCTGGGATTTTTTCACTCATCAGGATTGCACAAATTCCCAAAATATTTATCTTCATTTTCTATTAGGGGAAAAAAATTGTAGGAGGAGATCCTGCCACTTCTCATGTGGTATTAACAGATTTGATACAGTTAATTCACGTGGTATTCATGGATAAACATAGATAAACATTCAGTCTACAAAATTACTAAATTTCCTTATAAATAGGAACAAATTTATATCAAATATTATTTTCTCTGTTGCCAATCCACAAATACATTCAAATACCCTTCTATGATAATAGCATTTCCAGTATTCTCTTGAATGTGAAATTTAGGTGTCAGGAACAGTCACAGTAAAGCACATTCAGTAATTTTCTTAGGCATGAAGGCAGTTAAAGAAATTACAAACTTCTTTCAAGAAAAACTTGATCCATTAATCAATTGAGAATATGAGGGTGTCATTAGTTCAAGAGAATTCATATTGTAAGTCTTTTTTTTCTCTGCATTTTCAGTATGAGGGAACAGTGTGAATTGAAAATAAAGATAATGTGTGCATTTGTGTGTGTGTGTGTGTATACATGCCTGCATAAGTCTCTCTGTGTGTATATGCAAATATTCCTAACTTCTTATATCAAGATTTTTAGTTGCATAACTTCAATTGAAGAAAGTTATAAAATTATAGTAATTGAAGAAAATTATAAAATAATAATAACAACATCAATAATAAAGAACAAAAAGAAGAAAAAGAATAATAATAAAGTAATATCAGTTTGCCAGGTAAAACAGACTGTGTATGAACTTCCTTTCAGAAGTTATATCTGAAAATCCCCTTCAAATATAAACCAAAGTGCTGCCTTTAACCTCTACATCAAAATTGCTTGAGTTCAGACAAGCCCCAACAATCCTTCCACAATAAAGCACTGTTCTTAATAGATAAGGACATGGATGAAACAGATTGTTGTGACTAGAAAAAATCCTGACACTGCAAAAGAAATGCCAAGGCATTTGCAGAAAATAAAATTCAAGGCAAAGTCAAAGTATGGCTGTCAACATAGATAATTTCCCAGTAACAACGTTCAGTGCCATTGCCATTATATGCTGCTGAAGCCAATGTCATCCCCAAAATATTTATAGTGCGTGAAGGAGACTTGTTGTAGGCCAAAAAAAAAATCACTTTCAGGCAAGAGGTGCAATTATGCCTTTTGCAAGCCTTTTGCACTGCCTGTGCTGGTGCCTGCAAATGCCTCAAGGGTTTGGTGCTGGCTGGCCCAGTGCAGAGTGGCCAAGCAGGAGCCTCTGGTCTAAATAAAAGGGTGCAGCAGCTGATGCCAGCCCCTGGTCCCTGTGCTCTGCTCCAGGTGGCATTGAAATGCACTTCCAAAAACATGAACTCATCATTGCCTAGTGGCACATACCTGCCTGACAGAGCCCTACATATCCCCTGGGAAAGGACAAATGGCATCTGCACCTTGGCACAGGCTGCACGGGGCCATCCGGGCTCCCATGGGGATGCAAACCCCCAGCCCAGACAGGGCTGCTCTCCTGCAAACACAGAACCCACCAGCTGCCTGTGCCTTTGGCTCAGTTAGAACCTTCTTCAAAGCCTGAGCTGATGCTTCAGGAGGTCTCATCAGATGCAGGCATGAGTCTGGCTGACTTCAAAGACCCACTGGAAATGTAATGACAGTACCTATTTTTAGGCTGCCATCAGGTGTGCTGTGATGCCACCCAGCCAGCTTCAGTGTAAGTGAGACCTGTTACTGTCTGTTTCCAGGCATGATGACATGTTTAGAGATGCTGATATCATGAGATTGAAATGATGGAAAAGGGAGAGAAAAGCAGTTTTATCTGTAGGAAGATACAGATTGAAATAAGCTTTCTCTTCCCAGGAGTGGCAGATGGCTTATTACCCTCAAGGTTTTCCTCAGAGAACCTCACCAGTGTCCTCAGGAGCAATTCAGCTGACTCATCCCTCAGCTGGAAACAGGATGGTGGTGAGGTACACTGAAATCTGAGTCCTCAGAAAAGTTGCATAGCTGAGATGTTTTCACCAAGCTGACATGGCCCTAGAAGCAATGGACAGCCTATCCCTACCCCTTCTATCCAGCTGGCCATGTCCAATGGGAAATCTTTGTGCCTGATTGCGGTACTAGTCCTTGTCAAAGGGACGCATCTATTCCTTGGTTAGACAGACACTAAGGCTCCCATTGGTACCCCAAGGACCAGCTCTGCTCCACAGTGTCTGCCCTCCACCATTGCTGGACATGGTGGGAAAAATATTCCCATAGTGTGTGGAAGACTGCTTAAAGTGGCCACAGGGATACTTTTCATCGTAAAACAGAAGTTAAAGGAAGAGCTTAGAGTTCATAAATAGTCTAATTAACCTAAATCCTTTATTTTGCTTTAGTTGTAAGAAGCTCTGGATTCTCAGCTACTTTTTCTTGCCAAACGAAATCTTTCTTGCTGCTTCATTACTGACCCAGCAAAGTTAAGTGGTGTCATTTTATTGAAAAAACATGGTCAAGTATGTTACAAACTGAGAAGCAGTAATGTAATTTGCTACTGCTCTGCTTCAAGCGCTAAGAGAGAACACAAACAAGTCTAGCTGAAAAATGAAGGCTGCCAAAAGCTATGTTTCTGTTCTGTATTGACTGGATTTTGGAGATGAAAGAGAGAGAACATTGTATTTTGAAACCAAAAAGGCTTATAAATGCAAATCAAAATCTGCCTACTGTGAAGCATTTAGTTAGTACTCTCCTGAATCTGTTGTTGTGCTGGCTCTGTCATGGGGCTGATCTTTTAATTTTGTTTATATTTTCCTAATGCAAATTGTGACTCCTACCCTGGGAACATGACAAAGTCTTTCTTCACAAATGCAAAGAAGACAGGAAACTCACGGTTCCCACAAAGCAGCTTTGACTCTGACTAGATGTGATAATTTTGTTAGCAAGATCCTAGACATCAGAGCATGGATCAGTGAGCCAGACTAATAAGCTACAGGGGCTCCTGTCCACCCATGGAAAGTGTCTCATCTGAGCAGGGTCCAGTCTGTGCTTTGTCATCCTGGGCCAAGCTGTGCAGCTTTTCCTTGCTTGGTGCAAGTTTCACAGAAACAGATACAGGATCTTCGCCTTTGTTCCAACTCCGAGAGCTCCAGAATAGGGCTCCTGGCCATTTGTCTCCAGCCAATACCAAGAGATGCATCATCGTGGGCAAGTGGCTGCTCAGCCCCCTTAATCCCTGCTGTGCCTGTGGGCAGTGCAGACACCCTGTGCCAGCCCATGGGACACCAGCAGCAGGATGCCAGCAGCACCACCCTCTGCAGAGCAAACCACCAGCATATTCACCCAGCTTCTTGGGAGGGTTTGGCATCCAGTGGACTTTTGTGCTCTCCTGTGCCCTGACCTGTGTTCATCTGCTCTGTGTAGCAATGGTGGCAGCCACCACAGTCGGAAAAAGCCTTCAGCCATTCCAAAGAGCACATTTCCTTGTGATGCTACCACAGTCCCTTTGCTGGTATCCTTAAGAGCTGTGCCCCTGTTTTAAAGAAGGCCTACAGACCCTAGAGTTGTATCATTACCTGCCCTCGCTGTGCTGACTTCCAGCCCTTAATCACTCATTATTGCTGACAGATGGTGCTACAAAGCAGCAAGCTGAGAAGGAAACACACTCAGATAATATGCATTGTAATGAAGGAATTGCTGGGATTTATAGTTAGCATGTTGGGAGCTGAGCCCTTCTAAACCAAGGAAAGAAAAACAGATCCAAGGCAAAGTAGTCAAGGCTGGATACTGCCAATGATTCAGCTTTTCCTCTAGCATGTGATGGTGTGTTTTCATAAAAATGTCCAGAATTACCTTCTCCATGGCCACCTTCTTAAATGCATTTGAGAGAGAAGCCCATGCATTCACAGGTAAGAACTTTACCAGTGGGTCAAACAAAAACAGGAGCCTGGAAATTGCCCTCCATCTAGAGTCAGGTTGGGCCAAAATGTAAGTAAAATCTGAATTAGAAGTCAATGGGCCTGATGCCATGAAGATTTTTGCCTTTTCTTTTATACCCCTGTTATACCTTTTTTACATCTTCTGTATTCCTAGTGCTTTTTGCCTACATTCTTGCGTTTGTTTGTCAAGCTAAGAGACTAAACATTTTAGAATCTTCATAGTTAGGGATCAGTGTGCCCCAGACCCCAAGGTCCTCTCCAGAACACATTCTGTAAACTAAGATAGAACCATCCAGGGGAAGGTTCCTTGGGGAGGGGGACTCACTAGAGCCTCTCATTGGGGAATCTTTGATAGATATGCTAATTAGTAAGACCTATAATGTAATACCTGATCTTTTGGGGGTGTGCCTTGCAGTGTGCATTGAGGTACATTCGACCTGGATGTGTTCACCTAAGGATCCTTAAAATAAATGCAAAGGTAAAATCCTTTTTTCCCTTCTAACCGTGTTTGACTCTTGTTTTTAAGACCAGGAAAAGGCATCAGGCCCATTAGTTGATTTTGTCAGTCAGAGGAACTCAGCTCTAAGTGCTTGCCTTTGCTTCATGCCTCAGTTTCACTATGGATGGAAATGTGTAAATTGCTCCAGCAACATGCAAAACCATGGAAGTATTTTTTTTTAAATCTGATCATTAGACAAATGAAATAGAAAGCTTAATGGAATGAGACTTAATTACTTATGCCTATCATACATGGGAGAATTTAAATGAAAAAGTAAATTGCTGAAATGAACAATAAAGCAGCCCTTTGTTCAGGATTAGAAATAGGCAACTGGGACCTAATTATACAATGCAATTTCTGAGTAAGTGAATCCTGCAGGAATAAATGTTGTGCAAAAATAAATCTGCTACATAGAAAGTAATATATGAGTTAGAACATAAAGGATTTGGACTTCTAGCAAAAAAGGTATTTAGAGACTAATACCGATGTTGGCTGTCATTCAAAGCCTACCCATTGAAAAGAAAATAATAGATTAATAACATGAAGCATTACTGAGCAGATGATGCCAGTAGGACCGGGAACAAGGAAATATCACAGGTCTCATCTCCTGCATGAAGGCTCTGATGCCCTTTATGAGGTGCCAGAGTTCAGATTCCACATGAGGCTGGGGTCTAAAATGCCCTCCTTACCCCTTCTGTGTTGGGAACTGAGGTGAGACAGAGCCAGGCTGCGTGATGGAGGAGCAGCTGGTACCTCCAGCTCAGTACCTGGCTTCAGGGAGCTGAGGCTGGAGCTGCCCAGACCAGGCTGTGCTTCCCAGCACTCATTCTGAGTCCAGTACAGTGCACAGCAGCTCCTGCCCAGCTGGAACTTCCTTCTTCCTCCCTGGAAACTAAAGCCTGGGAATGGTAGACACTGGGTGGGGCTCACATCTTAGGGAGCACTGAGCCTCTGACATGCTTTCTGCGTGGGGCAAATGCGTGGAGGATGCCCTAGTTGCCTTTCATGGGTTTAAATCTAGTCTCATAGTATTTCCATGCCTGCAGAAAGAGAAAGAAAGAAAGAGGGATATCTTTTGTCAGTTCGTTCCCAGGCTCTTAAGTCATGGGGTTAGGGCTGCGGTACAAGGCAGCCGACATTTCTGCAGCAGCAAAGATGAAAGTCAGACAAAATAATCCAAAGAAGTGCTTAACTGTGACTATTAAGTCCCAAAGGATTTATCAGAGTTTACTTTCCTCTGACTTCTAGCAGAGACTTCAACTGAAGTCCATTAAGCAAATTAAAAAGCAGAAGGAAAATAAACACAGATTAATGGAGATAGGAATTTTATGAAGAAAAGGAAACAGCCAGACCTTGTGACAAAGCTCCTGGCCTGCTATTCAGGTTTTAAGACCCCCAGACCTTATAAATGGAGGAGATTATTCTCTTCACGTTGCCCTGCTGGTAGTCGTAAAAGAGAGTTAATAGAATTTTTTTTCCCCCACTGAGAAGTCCTGTAGAAACTCAAGTAATAATATAATCCATAATGTTTCAGTTCAGTGCGTGACATGCAGCTATTTGTTCCTTTGTTTCCAGGCAGGGAATCAGGCTGTAAATCTTGTAGTGACACAGATACTGTACTGGCTCTGTGGCATTTTATCTCCTGCTGAAACCAAAGCCCATCTGAGCAGCTCCCCACACAATTAGGGATTTGCATGTCTGAATAACTAGGCAGGATTTCTGTATTTATTACTTCGACATAATGATTAATATTTAATCCACAGGAGATATTACCAATATGTTTGAAACCTCATTTTGCTTGTTAAAAAACACATTGAAAACAAGATGAGCAAATAATACCATCATGGAGCCTTGTTATTATCTTTAGATATTTTACGTTAAAGCAAATGGTCCCATAATGAGGACGTTCCTTTTGCTGCTCCTCTTCTAAGTGATTTTCTAATTTTCATCAAGTTTGTTAGTGTTCATGGCCAAAAACAAAGAGATAGCAGAATGGTAAAACAAGAGTAAATAAACTTCCACCATGCTGTGTGGACAGGCCCTGTTTTGGCTGTGTGGTGGCACCAGCCCTTGGGGAAAGAGTGGCTTTCATTGCCTCAGCTGGAGACGTGACACATCAGGAGCAAGCACTGACTACTCTGGGATGTACAGAAAACCTCTTCAGGGTCTCATCATAAACTTGAGGAAAATGGGCATGTTCATACTTCTTTTTACTGCTTTGACCTTCTTGCTAATTGTCTTTGCAACATCCAACCCAGTACCAATGTGTAATTAGTCTCTTGCCTCTGCTCATCAATTGATCTGTATGATAATTCTTGGTTTGATGCTTATTTACAGGCAACTCCCTGTGGAAATTAAAAACATTTTGAACACAAATTTACATGAGTTTTGTTCATGGGAGGCATTGGAAACTCATATTATTCTAAGTGAGAAAGTGATATTTCTCTCTGTAAATATCCTATAATATCAATGTAAAATATAAAATATAGCCCTATTTTCACTCTGTTGAGGTGCAGATTTGAAGCCTTCTCTCAGACAAACCTCCTGGACTTGTACGGTGTGACTCACTGTGTGTGCAGGTGATTGTGTAAAAGGCAAAGGGTGCATGCACACCAGGGCTAAGGGTTAGTGAGTTTAGGTGTGGCTTCCCAACAGCAGTGGGTTCAGTGCACATCATGGCTTCTGCTCAAAGGCTGACCAGCACCAGGGGAAGAGGCTGAGATGTCTGAGCAGCTAAAGCACGTAGCCCTTCCCTTCGTGGGTCCCATTTGTCAGCTTTCCAGTTCCCATGGAACCCCTGACCTCTCACTACTGATATCAGAAAGCTGCCAAATGGCAGTGCCTGAAGCTCTGTGTTTTCCACGTCTGCACTGATAAAACCTGTTTGTGGCCCAGGCTGTCCAGCACAGCCCCTGTGTACGTGCGTGCCTCTGTGCGCACCCCGACAGACAGCGGGAGCATCCCGGGGTCACCAGAGCCAGCCGTGCCACTCCCTGCTGGGGAGCTGCCCTGTCTGACTCTGCTTACTGCCTTCTAACACCCACTTTACCTTTTGCACTGGGGATCCCAGTGCGTGGGGACCAGCAGCCCTGCAGGAACAGTGTCCCCTACTACTGCTGCTGCTGGCCAAAGGAGTCCAGTCGATGTGAGCCGCCTCACGTGCTCCAGGAAGAGAAGCTGGAAGGTACAGGGGCTACAGCCTCACCAACTTTGGGGTTCAGTCCCATCTGCCCACACCCTCTCCTTACATGCCATCCATATCCCCATGGATGGCAGCTGTGGCACACTCTGAGTGCCTTCTGCTCCTGTCCAGGGCTCTGCACGGCCTTTTAAGAGAGCATTGTCAAGAGGACAGCTCAGAGCACTGTGGCAGACGGCAGTGCCGACTGCGGCATCTTCCGGCTCAGCAGCCACTTGTGGTGTACTGGCGACCACAGCCCTTCAGATAACTGCTGCAGGATGGCTTGCAGGGGTACCACAGCACCTCTCCCCCACTTGCAGGGGTACCACAGCCCTGCTCCCCCAGCAGCAGAGGCAGCAACCCGAGCCCTTCCACTCTGCCTTACTTCACCTCCTGGCTGCGGGGGACATCCAGGGTCCAACCTGGGCAGCTCAGTGTCTGTGCCCATGAGAAGGTGGGGGTGATGGATGGCTGGGTCCACTTCCTCTTTCAGTCTGTGCAGGGTGTGGGTAGCCCCACTGACTCCTGAAGCTGGAGAGTGAGACATCATGGCCATTGCCAGAGACATTTCTCCCAGGCACCACCACTGCCCACGAATGTTCTCCAGGATTTCACCGTGAACCTCTAGGCCAGCTCCTTTCCCTTGTCCCATATCCATCCTTTCCTCTCCTGGGATACTAGTGAAACCAGGGCTTTCTGGGTGTTTGGACTGTTGGTGGAAGATAACCAGTCCTGATTTGGGTGGCTTGTGACGTGGGGCTGGATGAGATAAATGCATCCTGCTGGTTATGGATTTAGTAGTTGGGAAAGTGATCAGTCAAGGCTATACTACTACCAGGCAGATCCCACTATTGGCTTGGGGTCTGCCATCAGTGTGGATCTCCCAGGCAGGCCTGAGAAGGGTTTCATTGTGTCTGACCAGCAGACATCCTGCTAGAAGAGAAAACTGGGGGGGACCTGGTGATGGACCTCCCATTTGTGTTCAGACCAAACCCTCCTTTTCAGAGACAGAAAATCTCTTCAATTATGCCTTTTTTTTTTTTTTTTTCCCACAGCAGAGCATGCAGGAGGGGATTGAAAGCAGAGGTGGCTCTGCCTCCCATTTTCTTCCCTCCTTCCATCTCTCTCTCATGTCTGATTACAGAGGCAAGCACACCAGTATTTGCAGAAAAACATTCATCTGTGGTTGTTGCTGGCCATGTAGAAGCAGATGAGGGTGCCTGCCTGGCAGCATTCAAGCATGTGAAGCTGAAAGCAGCCTGGCAGTGGGGAGAATGAGCAGCATCCAGCCCCACGACAATGCCTGGGGCTGCTCGGGTGAACTCTGCTCCAGGCTGGTGTCATGCTCTCGAGTGAGGTCATGGGCTGTGCCTCTCTCCATGCAGATCTACTGTTGGGTAACATATCTGAAGACATTATCTGTGTCAAAAAAATTGTGAGAAACCCACAAGGACTGAATGCTTGGTGAGGGGCTTTGGGGACAGTTCCTTTGGCAGGGCTCATGTGTGCTTCTGAATGGGCATGGCTACCCTTTGCCAGACTGTCACACAAAGGCAGCACAGCCTCTCTGGAGAGGAGGAGCCCACAACTGCAAGGCTTTGCAAATGGGTGGGAATGAGCAGACAAACTTCCACTGCTTCAGTCTTTGCAAAACACCTCACAGGAGAGACTAGGGAAGAAGACAGAGAGAAAAAGTATCTCAGAAAAGTATCTCAGGTGAAAAAGAAATGTCCAGTAAACAGCATATCAACTAGTAGTCTAGCCCTTGACGATTTCTCTCCGTCTTAGGCTTTCAAAGTCCTTCAGAGAGCTCCTTCCCAAACTTTTTGCAGTCTCTTATCTTATCTGGAAGCACCTTTCGTAGAAGCAATTCTTTCCAGAACATCTGAGACCATTAATCAATGAAATACCCTGATGAATCTACATATCAGGACTTGTTTGGTTGAGACCTGAACCATCCCTGGGGCTCTGGGTGGCTGTAAGCTAGGAAGACTGTGAAGGCACAGCAACCAACAGGCTGAGAAAATGGAAGTGGGGGGAGAAGACAATTCCAATGATCATATAAAAAACATGTAGTTGTCTGAAGTCCTGAGGCATTTTGTGCAAGAACAGTGGCATTATCTACTGAAACCTGAACACGTCCCAAGTTGAGGGATAAGATTCTGCCTTCAGATTCCCCCTCCCCACCATTGCAGCTGGACTTATCACCGGGTTTGCATCCTGTGGCAGGGCTGCTGCAGCCTGGCTCACTGTAAGAGCAGCCTTGTTGCTGCACCAAGGTAAGTCATTTGTCAGCACACATGGCCAGCGGGCTCAGGGCCCCCGTGGCGAGCTCTGCATGGTTCTCTGCCCACTCAGCACACTGTTCAGCTGTGCTGTCCCAGCAGAACAGGGACCTGGCAGTGGCAGGACCTGCCATTTCATTGTTCCTGGCCAGAACTTAGAGAGAGCTCAGGCGGCATCAAGTGACACGACTGCTGTCACTGATGTTCAGGAAGTGTTGCAGGGTCTGCAAGTCCTTCTCCAGGAGTAGTGACAGAAGTTGGGAGTTCCCTCCCAGCATTGGGAGTGGGTCCCTATTAAAAACAGCCTGCTTGTAATGGGTATGAATTATATCAGTCCAGTACCTGAATAGTCTCTCCTTGCTGCTTCTGTCCTCGGGGAAGGCTGGACAGTGCACTGCAAGGGAGACCTGTCTGAGCAGGTGAAAGGACTGACCTGTGAGGGAGTCCCAGCTCTGCTGTGCTGATAGGGGCTGCCTCTCCTCTGCTGCACAGGGAGAGCTTCCCCTCGCTGCACAGAGCTTCTCAGTTTCTGTTTGCAAACCCAATGCATTCCACGAGGTCTAAAATAACTTTAACAATATAGTTTGGGTTTTTTAAATGAACTTGATTTTCCATTTTCACATATGATTTAGGGTTCAGCTTCAAAAGATTTTCCCCAGGGTCTCTCTTGTGCGTGTTGGAATGGGGCACGGGGGTGAGGGTCAGGAGCTGGGCAGATAACAATGCCCTTGGACACAGCTGATTTATCTTGAATTTTCAAAGACACTGAAAAAAGGAAGACCTCAAAACCAGATTAAAATCTGCAAGCTTTCCAATGCCTCTTATTTATGTATTTGTAATAAAAACACAACAAAACACAGCCCAGAATCTTGCCAGGTAAAACTTTTATCTGCTCAGTAGCGTAAGCTGTCCCTGTGGAAGTTTAAAGTGCTGCACAAACACAAAATTTTTCTCCTCCATGGAAAGGCCACAGTGCCATGGAAGAAGATGTCTGGTGTGGAAATGTTTGCAACTCACAGCTGGGAGGATTCAAGGCAGGGACAGAGAGAGTTAAAGAGAGAAAGGCTGGTGGAAGTGGCTGTCACCACAGATGAGCATTAGCTCTGTCTGTTGTTTTCTTTGAATGCTTGGGAAAGTACAAATTACAAAGGAGTATTTTTTGATTATGCTGTGGTGGCTGTTCTTGTGTTTAAAAGGAGAAAAGAGAAAAAAATCAGAGCAACGTATTTGTTGTCAGTAGGTGGAGTCTGAATTAAAGTCTTATCTTCTAACACTGCTGACCTTTGAAATCCAAGACTAGGTGTAGGGATGTATGCCAAGAACAGACATTTTAAATCTCTACCAAAAACCTTTCCTTCAAAATTAAAATGCCAGTTCCTAACAGAAAATATACTTTAATCTTTGGAAGATTCTTTTTGTACCTGTTCTAAGGAAAGTCTGGGGCAATTTCTATACAAGACCAGGAACTAAGTCCAAAATTTTGATCTGTGACTTAGTTGCAGGTTTTGTGTGCATTCTGGAGATGGTGGACATCTCAGTTGAATGGTAGCTGGAGTCCTGCAGCAGGTATGGAAACACAGGGGAACTGTGTTCACTTCTAGATGTGATTAGCCACGTCCCATAAAAGCTCTGGTAACTTCCTCAGCAAAATATGTAGTTGACTCATAGCAGAGCTCTGAGTACATGGGGCAGCTGCCTTGTGTAAGGTGTGACAGAGAGCCTGTCTCTTCCCTTTCACTTAAGGCAAAGATCTAAGTGTCCAGTTTAACTTTCATTTGGAAACAGAGTAAGTAACTTCCTTTCAACCACATCCATCTGAAATCACAAGGAATGCATAAAGTACATTTCCTTTGTTTACTTGATGAAAGCAGTTTTTCCATTTGTTTCTACAAGGCAGTGTTTGCAGAGGAAATTTGATAATCCTTATGAAAAAGCACTATATCCCAACCTGCAGCCCCTCTGGTGACACGAGGACTGCAGGTGATCTGTCACGCTGTCACGTGTGAGCACTGTAAGGGCTTGAGGACCTTGCCAGCACACATAGACAGCAGGGATCATGAGATCATCTACAGGCACATTTCAGAGGAACAAGAAACCTCATACCAAGATACAAATTAAATAGAAGGCCTGATCCTGTTTCCCCATGAATTTAAAGGAAGTGTTACCACTGAATTTAACAGCAAACAGGACTGACCTTGTAGTGTATGTCATCAAACAGCTCTGGACTGCTTGACAAAACTTCAACACTTCCATTATATGCCCAGTCTTTCAAACTGGACATAAACATACACTTGGCAGAAATCTCACGCTACAAGTAAATGAGGAGATTTGTTCTTAACATTTTTTCCAGTCACAAAGAAAAGAGAGAGAGAAAGGATTCTTCTGGGATGTTTTTAAGTTACTGCTGCTTGCAATAACATTGATCATCTTTACACTACCCTCCCTTAAAAAATGAATTCATTCATTCTCAGAGAAAAAAAAAAAAAGCTAAATAAATAAATTAATTGATTCTGCAATCACTATTTTCAGCTGCTGCAAGGGGTATAAGTGATACCAGGAGATTAGCCATCATGAGGAAACTGCTGCTAGAACAGGAATGGTCCTCTGGTTGATGTGTGTCTTGTGGTCCATGAGAGCTTGGGAGCCATCAGGCCATGGCTCACACCACTGGGAGCAGGGTTGTTGGTGTCCAGAGCTGCCAGCTGATCTTGGGGGTAGGAGCAAGGTAGCTGGAGCTGCTGGAATTGCTGGAATCAGTGTTATGTACCATCCCAAAACCCAGCTGTGTGTCCAGCCAGCCATCCCTACAGTGAAGCTGTAATTTTCTGAGAAGCTATTTGAGACCAAATTACCTGTGTATCTGCTACAGGGATTTAAAAGCGTTGGTATGACATCCATGAGGTGAGAGAGGAGAGCTGATCCTCTGTTCCATGATCTCCAGCCCCACACTCCCAATTCCAGTGAACAAAGCTGGGATGCCAGATCCATCTGCACAGTGGATGCAGGAGATACCTGGAGCACCAATACATCCCTGCCAAAGGTACCACTGCAGTTTCTCAGTTTATTTTGCCACTTGCAAAATGCCACTACCTCTTCCCAACCTGAGTATGTAGCCAGATTTTTGGATCCTGAAAATTAAATTTATTAGAAGAAGAAACTGAAAATTAATTTCGTTATTTCCTCAGTGCAATCCCCTTTCTTTACAGTCTTAGAGTGCATTGGGCACAGGATGGCTCATGCTACCAGGGACAATTGTTTTCTCCCAATGCAACATGAGACTTCTTATGGTGCCCTCCCAAACTGTTCCTTGTGTCAAAGTCACTTTGTGTGGTCTAGCATGCGAGCTGCCAGCCCATCCCTTCTCTGCATCTGCTTCTGGGCTCCCTGCATCCCTCTTTAACACACCCAGACACACACCCACCATCACTGGTCCGCTGCATGTGCAGGCCAGGGTCAGGTACTTGCCATCAGCTGTGTAGCAGCTCCTCTCCAGGCTGTGCTCCCTGCCTGCTGGAGCTCTGCTCTTACAACTACTGATCCTGGAGCTTACATAAAGAAACACAATTGTTTTTACACAGATCCTGAGGGAGAGACTGGCAGCTTTATTGTAATTTGATCTAAACCAGGATAAAGCAGTAAATATTGTTGTGTTTTCATAAGGATGAAAAAGGATGAGTAAAGCAGAAGATGCTGAGGAAAGAAACACCTCTATAATTCACAAGGAGGGAAAATATTGAAAAAGCACAAAGTTTTGCAGTTTGACCACCTTCACTGAAAAAAAAGTATTGTTACAGATACTGGGGAATCTGTTTAATGCTTTCAAAGAGTTTGATCTCCAAACCATCACCAATATTCATGGCCTGTGCTCCTGTATCAGTAATGTTAAACCAGGGAACCTGGTCCCATGCACTCAGCTGTGTGTGGAGCCAGTCTAGCACAAACACAGTATTTCTGTTCAGCACTACTGTCTCCGAGATATCTCTCCAGGACTGGCAGCTCAGCCTGGTGGCCCGATCAAAAAGATCAAGAGATGATGTGATTACAAAGCATAAATACCATCATGTGCAGAAGTTCTAGGCATGGCAGAGCTCTTTAATGCAGGGGAGAAAAGCATAACAAGAACCAAAACCTGAGGCTTAACTCCAGGCAAATTCAACCAAGAAATCAGTTACAAACTTCCAATCAGTGACAGGAGATTAACAACCAGAATAAACAAGCAGAAGAAATTGTGGCTTTTCCAGCTCCTGACATCTTTCAACAGAGTCCAGATGCTTTTCTGGGTCTGCAATGGTGGAAGCCAACTCCTGGGGCTCTGCCAAAGTGGGTATGGGTGAAACCCTGCAGTCAGGGGTCAGCAGTGGCAACTTGCTTCCCCTCAGTCTGGACCAGGATCAGATTTTAACCTGTCCTGGGTTGGCTTTGCAACACTCACCATGCCTTTCTGGATGAGACAGCTTGCCATCACCAGCTCTGCTCTACAGCTTATTGTCCCATTCCCAGTACCCATTGCATATCCTGTCTCCATGAAGTAGGGCTGAGTGCCTTTCCATGGGCACAGGCCTGTCACTTTGCCTCTTGCTGCTCTCCATGATCCCTGAATGCACCCTCCACAGGGAAAGGGAGAGATAGTTCTGCTGATGCTGACAGGGTCCCATGGACTCCTAAGAGGAAGGCAGGGGTGGGAGACAGAGGGGAATGCCATCCTGGACACCTAACAGCTGGAATGACAGAGGTCTCAAGGGCCCCATGGTTCAGTATTTTTATCTAACTTGCATGGCAGTGAGAAGTATCCTGCATGTTTTAGATCTCAAACGTTTTAATTGTATTTCCAGGGTTATTAGATAATGGGTGAGTGTGGGTTTACTACGAAAGCCTTGACATTGAACCTGGCCCTCTTTTCCTGAGTATCAGAGCCTTGCTGAAAACGTAGACCTTTTAATAGTAAGGGCTGTGCCACCATATGGCTCTCAAAAGGTAATTGAAAGTCACATTTGGCCTTCAGTGAGGAAAATATGATCTAATGGACTCTTCTTGGCCTGGTGTCTATGAATCCTTTCACAGTTTCCCAGGACACTAAGTGTGTTTACTCATGGCACTCCTGCAGCAGCAATGGGGCAGGGGCTGCAGTTCCTGCAAGGAGCATCACCCCTGTCCTGCAGCCACCCCTCCCTCCTGCCCCAGGGGCTGATCCTCACTTGGCTGGACCATGTCCTGGCTGCCTCCAGCTGAGACCCCCCCTGGGCTAGTGCAACTGGGGTTGCTGCAAACCGTATCAGGAAAATTACTTCGGATTTGTGCCAGATTCAGTTCACCCTCAAGGCCACAGGACACTTTTTATCCTGAACTCCTTCTTTCCACATACTGTTCTTTTTTAAACTGTTCTGGGCTGATGTCATCCATGCTGGTCTCAGCTAGAGGAGTAATCTTTGTGGAAAGTTTGAACAAAATCTCCTCAGCATTTTTCAAATGGGAGCGTGGTAAAATAGACTTCTATAATTGTTAAAAGTTTAATCATTTCTTTTGGCAATGGTACAGCAAAATAGATTATGTTAAAAATTAGCAATAACGCAACGTTTTGGGGTGGTCGTACTGTGCTCGGTTGAAGGAATTTAAAAAATGACCACATGAGATCGATCATGTCCTGGAATCTGCTCTAACCTTTAAGACAAAGAAATTCAATTCATAAGCAGCATTGCTGTATAGTTTTACCGGATTTCACGTAAGACAGGAGCCCTGTGATGGCTGTTTGGATCATTTTCATGAGGGAGTTTGTAAATGGAATAACAATCAAACACACTTCTATAAGAATGTCCAAACCACAAAAAATATTCAAAATTCCAAGCATCAACCTCATCGTCTGAATTGCTTAATGTTAGGCTACAAGCAAATCCATGTGGACAATAGTAAACAGAATTTAAGGGTGAGCTTGTCAGAAAACCTGGATGATTTTTTTCTCTCATCTGTACAGTCTATGCTGGTACCACGTGCTAACCAGATCCCTCTGTAAACCCACTGACCTAGCAGTGCACACTGGTACTAGTTAAGTAACGGTCCCATGGAAGACTCAACTAGCCTCATTCACGTAATTTACAGACAATTTTGTTCCTTAAAACTGCAAAATACAGTGTGGACAAAGGAGAAAAGATCAGAATGTTTGTGCCATAATTGAAGTCCACAGTTAAAATAACAAAGCAAAGGGCAAAACGTGATGTGGTTGCAGCACACGTCCTAGCAGCAGTGGACATGGCACTTTCAGTTTTATGGTTGAATCCATAACAGCCAATTGTTTGTTGGGAGCACTATTATATAGGGCTTAAAATGTTCTGGTAATGCCTTCATGTCAGCATTTTCTGGCTATTAGAAATTTCATTGGGCTGCTCTAAGTTGGCAATATTTTTCATTTAAGTTCCACTACTATGAGTTTTGCTTGTATTTTACTAAAGAGCAGTATAACACAGACCCTCAGGGAAAATTCCATCCCCTTATTAAAAAATTGTGGCTATTTTATTTCCCTTATCTCTGCCATCCATTTCCTTTTGTTTCTCAATGCATTGCTGCAAATCACTAAGACATTTCCTTGTCTGTTTTACTTTGGACCCTTTTAATGAAAGCTCCTACATAATCAAAGTCACAGGATTCATTTGATGAAGTGAACTGGTTTTGCTGAAGGGTCAGAGTTGGAGATTTAGCATTTCATAAAAGCAAAAGATCTAAAGGCAGGAGAAACGGACAACAGTTTTTACAAGATATCAGATAAACATGCAGTAACAGAGAATGAAATTCAGCTCTTAGAAAGCAGAACAGCTCAGTGTGATCCGTTTTAACTACAACCAGGTGATTGGAGCCAGCCTCCCTGCAGAAAAGTGAACCTCGCTTCCTTTGCCTCATTAGCCTGTTTTCTGTGGCCTGATGTCATGGCCGGGAGGTACTTCATACTCACCAATGCAGGGCTGACAAGGAGTGGTGTAACATAAGAGAGAGAAAAACATGAGAGCAAAAACATTCCCCTGTTCCCTTGCTTGTAGATACTACATGAGCTGCTGCTCAGCAGGCAGCAATACCTCAGACTCTGACCCTGAGAAACAGTCATTGACTGTGTGCTTTCCTCAGGATCACAAAGCTTGAATAGCCAAAGTTTCTCAAGAAATAGAAAGTTCTGGTAAATATCTGTGTAAAATATATTTTTCTGACACTGCAAATTATTTCAATATTGTCAAAACAAAAGACTGCATTCGGTTTGTCCCTTTTAGTGTTGATGTCGCTGTTAGGACCTACCACTGAGGTTTCTCATGTCCTCAGCTCTCAGCTGAGGGTCAGGCTCCTCACCAGGGTGCACATCAGCATGTGAGCCAAAACCAAACAGCTCCCAGAAAGCTCCCCCTTGGAGGGGCTGCAAGAGCATTGGAAGAGATCTTCAAGGAGGTGGCTTCATCCACCTCAGCATCAAGCAGGCTCAAGGCACACATCCCAGTACAGGTTCAACATATTGAAAAGTCTTGTTCCTGAGAAGAGTGAAATTAAATGGTTTATGTTATTTTCCTCCCAAATTCAAAGTGCTCACCAGAACCACCTTTTTGGCCCTAAGATCTAGGCTGCTGTAAAGGGGCACAGTGCCTGCCCCTCAAGAAGAGGTAGCTCAGGGAGAAGGAGACAAGCAGTGGGGCCATTTGTATCAGTCTTACACTTTTTCACGTTAATTACAGTGTACTTTAAGGCAGAGTTAAACATTCAGAGTGGGATTCAGCTCACCTTAAGTAGGTAAGTTTTGTCTGTCAGCCATAGGATACACAGAGCTCCTTGGAGTCAATTTAATGCATAAACACAGGCACCAAGAGACAGTGGAGACCAGGAGGTTTCTGGATGTGGCTTCCCAGTGTGCTATCCAGCTGCAGGTCTGTTTGTGTGTTCTCCACAGGTCCCGCCCTAGATCATCTCTGATGGCACCAGCTGGTCATATTCAGGCAACTGACCCAAACGCTCTTGGCCACACTGGCTGGTTCTCCATTGCCTGTAACAAGAGTTTAGATATCTAGCATTCAGACATCTATGTTTAACTGCCTGCATGTGGGTGGCTAAATCCTACTCTGAACTCTAGGGTCACTCTATTAGGAAAAATACTGTCAGTAGCACAAATTTGCAAGAAGAACACTTGCAAATTCAAGAGTGACTGTCCTTACCCCCAGGCAAAGAGCTGCTTCTGGATGTTGCTCAGTTTTTATCCCCTAAATGACCTTTTTGATTCTGCTGAGGGTTTTTTCCTACAGGTTATAGACAAGAGGGTTTTAGTAAGGGTTTGAAACTCATGGTGCTCTGACTGGCTTAATCAGTTCCCTTTTCAGCATGCCATGTCCTTCAAATCAAGCATGCAGGGTTGTGAGAGACATACATCTGGCATGAAATTAATCGAACCTCAGGCCAAGTTCTCCAGAAGTAGGTAGTTCCCTCCAAACATACCTTTGAGTCTTCATCATTCTTGCCATTATTTCTGCAGTTCGGACTTCTCAAAATTTGCCATGACTAATTTAGACTAAGTGCATAAGTCAAGAAATCACAATTTTCTCCTCCATGACAGATGTAAAGCAGTGAATATGTTGTTAACATCTCATTACATGCAACAGTGTCATAATGTGGGAAAAAAACACAACAGGGATGCCTGAAGCAAGATTTTAATCACTGAGATCTGAGGTCCTGGTCTCAACTACTGCCTCAAATTGAAACATTTAGGATGAAATTCGGTGCCTTAATACCAGCAACTCTGACATTACTATGCTGTATGGGTTTGTAATTCTCCTTGTTTCTTTAATGTACTTAAATCCTGTTGAGGTAATGGGAGGGGCACGGTTGGGAACTTTAGAGCTGTTTTAATTCAATTGTAACTTTGGCAAACTTTTACATTTTAGCAGATCCTCCAGTAACCTGCTCCAAAATTCCATAGGAGACTGCTAAACTTTGTAGGGCCTGCCTTAGATGAAAATGTACTCAGGCAGGTAGTTAATGGAATGGTTTGTTCTTGTTTGGAATCACACACACTTTGGCACATACTGAAGCTCTTCCCTGATAAAGCTACGATACTGTGAATTGTGCAAACCCTGGACAACTAGGAAGAAATCTGAGCACACTGAGACACAGTATAACCTCAACTGCTGCGTGCTTGTTTCAGCTCCATTGGGGGGAAAGAACTTGGGACCAGGGATGTTAGATGGAACCAAGGCTGTCTGTATTCTGTGTGTTAGTGCAAGAATGAGCCCAGCTCCACACAGCAAACTGCTCTGGCTGCTGGAACGTTTGTCTTCCTTCTTTTATTTTATCTGTGTTCTCTTGAGACTTTATGTGAGGCAGAAGATGTGGATGTCTGGGGCAGCTCAGGTGAAGAAAATCCCTAAACCAGGTAAAATCCCACAGGGTGAAACACAATCCTCTCCTGCTCTAAGCTACTCTGTATCCTTAGACTGTCCCGCTTTCTCCCAGGAGGAAGAGCTACTGTAGTCCTCGGGACTGAGGCCAGCACTCTCAAGTTGTTCCAGCAGTCAGGGAGAAAGAGAAAATCTGAGCCACTGCCTAAGCACAATAAAACACAGCACCAAGGGAACAGGAACAGATTTGCTGCAATATAACCCCTTTGGTGGGAATGGCTGGGGATGCTGCCTCCATGGTAGCAGGGGTCTTCATAGCTGCAGGGTTGGACTTCTGCTGTTTCTCAGGGAAACTTCTCTGGATGTCTGTTGCTGGTCCTGAAGGGTGGCCAGGTGGCCAGCCCCTGTCTGGAAAGCAAGGACTGCCACCCCATCCAGCAACCTCCTGGGTCCTTTGTGGTTGAGCAGAAGAGAAATATTTACTGCTCCTTGTCACAAAGGATTCAGGCAGGGGATGACATGGAGAATATATGGACCCTCTATGCTTCTCTCTGGCTACTGTTTGGGCAGGGAACCTATGGATGGGGTATGAGTGCTGTTCAAGGAGTGACTTTCAGACACAAGGCTCTCTGATTGCAGAAGGAGCTGCCTTTCCCTTGCAGCCTTGCACGGCCAGGGGTTCTAGGCACTTGGCTTACATAGGAGCCAAAGTCTGGGAAGGGATATGGAGGTGTGTGTCCCAGGGTACCAAGCCTTGTCCTGCGAGAGAGCTCTGCAGCTGGGGGGGTACCAACACAGCTATGACAGCTGCTTCCCTCATCTCACCACACACCATTCACCGGGCTACAAAAGCCCAGAAATGGTTAAAATGCAGAAGCATTTCTCACCAGTATACCACATTTTTGAGAACAAGAGACAGGCAAGTAACAGGCAGATCTTCAGCACTTTCCCCATTTACCTTTCCTTCACCCATACACAAGATTTGTTTTGAAGGGGGAAATCACAGAAATCTCTCTCTGCCACAGAAAGAGCATGTATGAAATAAAGTCTAAATTCACAGAGTAATCAGAATTACTTTTCAGAACAGTCTCTTGTTACTGGCTAAAACAAACAGCGTAGTTACCAGCAGGGGAACTGCCAGCTCCCAGAGGGCAGATCATGAAAAATTAAATAGTTGCTTGGGGGGAGAGGGGGAGGAGGAGAAGGAAAAAGGCTTTCTACAAAAGTCTGCCTCGGATGGAAGTTAAAAGGAGTGAAGCGAGAGAAGGTGGATTACCCTCCAAATTCAGCAGTTAATGCCAGGAGGAGAAGGGGAAAAAGATGTGCAGTGCTGTCCATGGGCGCATCGATGGCGGCCATGGGGCGGGGGCTGTCCCTGTCCCAGCCAGCCTGCACTTTTGAACCGAGAGACTGAGTCAGGCCCTGCGGACCCACGGGAAGATGGAAACAGGATGACTGGACCTTTGATGTTGCCAGGGTGTAATAGCGAGAGGAGACGAGAGAGCCTGCGCTCACAGTAACCCACTGTCTCTCATCAGCAGCAGCACATTAATTTGCCAAATGAGGATCATGAGGGAGAAGCAACGGAGTGGCTTGTCAGGAAAAAAGCAACCGGGAGGGGGCCCGGGGAGAGGAGGGGGCCGGGGGGGGGAGGGGGGGGATTGAGGGGGATGTGAGGGGGGGGGTTGAAGGGGAGTTCGGAGAAAATTGCTGAAAATTACAGTATTCAGCTTTTGGTGACAGTATATCAAAGCCCAGCTTCTGCCTTTATGATATTCAAATCCCTGCCGCTTCCCCAGAAAAACAGCATCGGCACAATAGAAACATTATGTGCTGGGTGGGGAGGGGGAGCGCCACTGAAACGGGACTCGCTTCGGGTTGGGAGGCTGAGCAGAACTCGGAGGGCCTGATGACTCCACGGCACGGATGAACAAAGTGTCCGTCTGCAGCGACAATGTCCTGAGGAGGCACTTTGAATTCATCTCCTGTTACACGGTTTGAAGCACACACACGCTCTCTCACACACACACAGACACACACACACACTCTCACACGCTCCCCCCTTCCCTCCCAAGGAAAACAGCCCAGTCACTGCACAGGGCAGGAGTACTGGAGATGCAGCAGCGTTAACTGGCGCCTCAGTAAGGGGATTAAGCTCCTACCAGAGATTTATGCCTTCTCCTTGTTAAAAAACTTTGGTCTCCCTCATGGGATTGGCACCTTCTTCACTGACTGTACCAAGTGCACCTCCAAAATTATCATCTTCCTCAGCCAGTGGCTCCCAGGGGCCAGAAGGGAACAAGAAAGAACACGGATGCCTGGAGATCGGTCAGGGACGGTGGAGGTGGGGTATGTGGCAGAGATCCCCACCATGCCAGAAGGAGGGGAGCTGTAGGAGAAGAACGGGGAAACTTCAGAGTGTGCCTGGGAGAGTGCAGAGCCCCGATGAAGGTCTTGTGCCCCCGAAGGGAGCTGGCACGGCAGCCCCCGAGCAGGTTTCACATACACCCACTGTTCACCGGCTGACACTGACTGGGCACCGGCTGACAGGAGGAAGCAGTGTCAGAACTCCTCGCTGGAATCAAGTCACAGCCGAGTCCCACTGAAACCCTGAGCCAAGTGGCTGGCCAGAGGTGTGCCTCCGAGCAGCAGAGCCGAGGGGCCGAGGGGAAGGCAGTTCCTCCTGGCGCAGGTTTGACATCAGGCTGGAGCTGCCTGCGCTGCCCACACGTAATTCTACCCGCAGGGATGGAACAAGTTAGCAAATGTAGCTGGTAAATAAGTTATCCTTAAGGAACCATGCAAACCTCAGCACAGCTCTGCAGGACCCTGTGAGGGAGGCAGCTATCTCCTCCTCTCCGGATGGCTGGAAGAGGTTGGAGTGCTCTCACGGCTGTTCTCAGGAGAGCTTAGACACACTGAGGAAATCTCTGCCGGGAGCATGGCTCGCTCGGCATTTGCTGCCAAGTCCCAGGCCAGGGCTCAGCCCATGAAACCATCTATTACCTTTAAGGCAACATTTGCCAAGTAACGACATCAAAGGCCTTTGTGTTCATGAACCTAAACTGGCTCTTCATGAGAAGAACAACGGCATTTGAGCCTTGTGCAGACAGACTTACTTTGCTGCCTCCCTCCTGCCCCTGTGCTCCCAGGCTGGTAACACCTTTCTTTCCCAGCATATGTATGGAGCAGCCGGGATGTTAAAGAATTAGGCTGGAAGCCAAAAGCACTGCCCGCTCTGTGTGCAAATCCTGCAGTGGCCTCCTGGAGGAAATGAAAGTTTCTTTCATTAGGAAAGACACTGAGGTTACACCAGAGGTACATTTGGCCCCAGGATCAAAGGCCAGGCATGTATTTTAACACTTCATTGTGTTTTCCAGGTACAGCTACAAGTCACAGAGGCAGAGAAAGGTGTGCCTTGTCCCCTCTGAGATTCATGGCAGGTTAACCCCTCCTGTCACTTGAAGGGGGACAAGCACACCCAAGTGCTCCTGACACCAAAGTCATGAGGAAGCTCGACACCAAAAGCCCTGCTCAAAGCATAACTTCACAAAGCAGGCACAGCATAAATTCCTCAGTCCTTCGGCCAAATGAATCCAAAGGGGGATAAAATGATAGAGAGGACTCCCAATGGGAAGGGCAGTGCCCAACTCCTGGCTTGAGGAACCATTAAGGAATACAAAAGTATCCTTCCCCCACACTGCATTTCATCATCCCTGTATATTCAAGGGAAGCTGTATTTCTATGAATGTTTGCTTTGAAAAAATAATCTTTTTTTTTTGCCTCTGGATTGTCTGTGAAAACAGCAGAAGGCAGCCAATCTGGCTTCATTTCCATTCACTTGAAGGGATGGCAAGTCCTCTTCAAGACTACTAAGAAGGTATTTCCAGGAGATGTTTGTGAGAGCCCAGCTGATGGTCCATGGCTGGTATACTGCCCTGTGAGGCTTACAGCCCAGGGAGGCTTCAGCTCGGGGGCCTTACTTGGAATATGTTTTGGAAACAGCACGTCTCGAGCTGGAGATGCTCATTCAGGAGCAATAAGCTATCTGGAGCATATCTAGAAGTCTTACTGGAGAAAGATTTGTGTCCAACAGCACTGCTTTTTCTCTTCAAATCAATAAAACACATCAAGAAGAGCAAATCTGATGCTCATGAGGAAAGGTCTGCAGAAGGGTGTTTCTTCTGCACTGGTTCAGGCCAGCAGTCCATCTCCTGTGGTGAGATCTCTTCCCTGCTCTCCTGAAGACCCTGATGCTCACAGAGTGCCCAGGGAGCAGGGTGAGCACAGAACCAGCAAGGACGGATGGACAGAGCCTCTGAACACTCCCCGGACATCCAGCAGTCCATAGCGAAGGTGCTTCTGAGCATGATACAGTTTTTTTCACTGCCATGGCTAGAGTTTTGTTCTCCTTATTTGCCTTTTGGAACCCTTGCAATTTTAGCACCCAGAAATTCTTTTGGCAAGGAGTTTCACAGTTTCACTACACTTCATTGTTTTTATGAGATGAGACTGGTACACAAATTATAGCATGCCCTAATATTATCACCAGGACAAAGCCAAAGTCTATTTTGCCTTTCCTAGAAGGTCCACTAAGGCTAGGATTCAAATATCTAACAAAATTTGCATTTAAAATTTGGCTTCCATATGGCAGGACTTCAGTTTTTTAATTGTTATTGGGATTTTATAGATTGAATTTACAAGGAGAGAGCAGAAGGTGAAAGAGGTGTTAAATTATGCAACAACGGGGCGTGTACAATGGATTTGTGACAGCATTTGCCTTTGCACTTTTCACATGCCCAGAGGCTAGAGCAGTAAGGATTGGCCTGCATATCTGAACATCCTGCATGCAGCTAGAAAAGAGAAGGAAAGCATTTTTCAAGCATTAATTCCTCAATTTTTTTCTGTGCAGAGGGAGGAGAGCCAATCTTCCACACAGCTGTCATGTCCAAGTGCATGTAAGAGCACACTGAGCACATTGGCTGGAATTGTTCTAGAAGCTCTAAGCATTGTTCTGTGGTTTCTTCTCTTTCCAAGCATCTTTGTTTCCCTGATTTCTGGCCAGGAACACAACCTGGAGTGCCCAAGGGCTGTGGCAAAGTCAGCTGTCATGACATTTCCAACCTAACCAGAAGTGCAGGAAATATCCCAAGAAAGCTTGTTTTTATAGGCTCCCAGAAGGTTTGCATATGTCAGATATGCTTATCCAGACCAAACCCAGCCTTCCTGAAATTCACCCCTCACTAACATTAATGCTTTTTCCATGTCAATTTGAGTAGTGTGAGATTTTTGGCAATCAGGGACTAGTAAAGATTTGTTTACTGCTGTTTTGGAATGGATGTTGGTTTGTTTATCACAATTCATGCCAAAGGAATATTTCATAACAAGTAATATATTTCAGCCTATTCATTCTTTTCATGATTTTCACTTACTGTAGGGTTTTTGTTTCCAAAGTTTGTGTTGTTCAGCAGTGGCAAAATACATAAAGTAAAAGGAGGTGAGGAAAAAAAAGAGGTTATTTTGTAAGATGCTCTCCCTTTCTTGATAATTTCAAAGATAAAAATCTCAAACTGGTGCACAGTGGTTCAAAAACAAGGGAGGGCTGTTAAACTGTCACATTTTCAAGTCTCAAAGTTTTACAGAAATGGAGACTTAATCTAAAACCTTTATGGATTCTATCACATATCCTTGTTTTTTGGCTCATCTGCCTGCAGTGAATATTTTTAATCATGTTTCCAGTGCAAATATGCATGGCAAGAAGGCTGAAATGAGTTTTCCATTACCACTTAGATCTCATCAGGCTTAAATTTTGCTTCTGCAAACTTTGATTGTTCAAAACTGCACCAAAAATACCTTTAAAGGGTTTTCAATGCCTGACATTAATTTCCTTAAATATGTAAATATTAACCAAATATTTTTGCAGGGTTGTCTGTTTTGAGGCAGTAGGAGGTTGAATAAGTACTAAGCCCCCAGGTAAGATTCCTTGTCTAATGCAAAATAAAGCCACATGGGCCCACAGTTAATACAGAAGGCATAATTTTTCAAAAAAAGAGAAGTTTGTTATGTATTCCTTTTTATGTGAAGATTTCTAAAGTCAGCAAAGTTGCTAAAACACCCAGAATTGGAAGATTTGCTGAGAGCTGCAGAACTCATCTCAGAAATGCAGCTCTCTGGGCCCCATTGTCATTATCTGATTTAGAATGCAAGATATAGCCTGCATTGGAAGATACAATCTACATTTCCCAGTGTGTTAATAACTTGACCCCCTCCAAAGGTCCTGCTGTGTGTATTGAAGTTGTCTATTAATTCCCTTGTGGACTGCTGGTTTCGGTATTTAATCTCCAAGAAGAATTTAAGAAGGTCAAAGTCCCCTTCTTTGAGGAATGCCATACAAGTAATAAAGCAAAGTACATTTGCCCCTCAAAGAGCTAGAACTCTGGGAGCTGTGTTGACAAGAGACCTTTGGTCTATTTATACTGCTGTTAGGAAGAAGGGGAAGGGCAGGGAGATAGTTACTGTAGTTTAATATGTATGGGAAGATGGTTAATGCACATGGAGTTTCAGCCCCGCTCTGACATTTGATTTATGTTATATATAGTCAAGGGGTCAAGACCTCTTTTCACCACTGCAATCCTATGGACCTCCTTGGTCTGTGCATGGTGGCTGGAATCTAGATGATGCTGGATTTATTGGAGCAAAGAAGTTTAGGATGTAATAGAAACTCAGCAAAATTCCCATCTGCTCACAGAGTTTCTGTGTGGGTAGGACATCAGCACAAAGCATCACTAAGCCCAAAGACCAAACAGAAAAAATCCCTAAGAGGTGTACTTGACAGCACAGGCTCAAGCCTAAATCCCAGCTTCAAGCAGACCTTCCTCTGTCTGCAGAAGACTTCCAAGACAGCATTAGGGCCTCCCCACTGCTGAGACAAAAAAACCCAAAACCCACACCAAAACATTCAACGACTAGAATTTAGCAAGTGTTAATACAGAGGCTCCTTGGTTGGAGACTCACTGGGTACTTCATGCCATTGTTTCAAAACAGCCATGGAGATATAGCCAAAATTTCCAAGGGTCATTTCAAAGCATGAATCTGTTGCAGTGACTGTGGGGACATCTGAGGTTGCTGCAGGGCTCTTGGGCTCATACAGTGCCCATAAACAACTCATGCCTCACAGAGTAGGGCCAAAAAGGTTGCTGATACTACATGGTATTACCCCAGATCTCTGATTAGGTTGCTGGGATTTCTAGCTCAGCTTTCCAAGAAAAATAGAGTAAGTGTGATAGCACTGTTCATTTGTGTGGTTGTCGATCCATCTGTCCCTTCAAGCCTGATGCTCAACTCCTATTAGGTTTTGGCCGTGAAGACACTTCAAGGCATCATGTTCCTGCAAGCTGATTTAAATGCATGAGGTACAGAAAGCCTAGAAATACCTCCACAAAATAAAAGCTGCTACATAACCTCAACCTATTCAACTCCAGGAAATGCACAAGGAAAGGACACCAAAATTGAGACTTTGGTTGGTTCAGTGGCTTGTGAAGCTGCTTCCCATGAATGCTGTAGGCCAGGGAGAGCAGTAGTGAGCAGCATTGTGAAAGCCTGCACATCCTCCTAAAAAGGTGTAATGAAATTTACCCATTAATTGGTGAAGAAAACACCTTTTCAGCCCGGCTTTCACAGGGAGATGAAAGTTAAGGCTGCCAATACGAATTCTTCACAATCCAACCCCAGTGTGTGGTCAGGAGCTGATGGCGCGGGCTGTGCTCCCTGGGGCTGCAGGACAATGTCTCCCTGCACCTTGGCAGAGGCACCATCCTCCCCCTCCTGTGCCCTCAGCCATGCTGGGCACTGTCTCTGCATGGCACCTTCGCAGCCCAGGTGTGGGCAGATAATGGCTCGGACTTCCCTTTTACTGCTGCTCTTATTTTATCTGCACCGAGATACCATCAGTGACAAGGCAAGTGTGGGGAGATTTCTTTGACAGTCGCTCAGACATCTGATTACAAACGGCCTGGGCTTATCCAACACCTCCCCTGGCTGATAACTTCAAAGGACTGGCTCTCCCTTCTCTTGCTTCAGCTGCCCAAATAGCTCCCTTTCCAGGGCTCTGATTTTGGCCAGGCTTTTCATAAAATGCATCAGTGTCATTGTGTTCACAGGGCTGGATCTGAGGAGGAATCTGGGCTTCTGGCCTGACAAGCCTAAACTTGGATGGGTAAATCTGCTGAAAATTGAGGTTTTATGAACTTTTCAAATTATTTTTGTGTGTTCACAGAGTTCAAAAATTTGATTAAGGTCATGAACCTTTCCTCTCCTCCTCCTGTCATTTGAAACTAGGGTTTTTTCCAAGAGTGATTAGTTCCATTAAAAGAGTATTTTCTGAACTAAATGGGAGTTCTGTGCTACTGCGTGTCCAGACAGGAGATATGATGAATCACGAGATGGAAGAAAACTTTGGAAGAAAAAGCCCATCACCATGATTAGAAAATGTGCATGAAATCCTGGCCCAGTGAAGTTCACAGCAAAATATTATTGCCTTCTGTAAGACCAGGTTTCCATCAGCTGCTTTTTTGTTTCGTTGGAGTTTTTCTTCTCTCCTCCTTCTCTTGGGATCTGTGTTTGTTTTTCTTCAGCCCACTCAAAGGCTTTTTTCCCCCTCCTTATTTTTGAATAGCTTTCATATTTCTTTTATCCACAACTGTTTCTTAGACTGATTCCCTTTGATAGAACTCAGGCTCCCGAAGCATCTTAGTTGAACTCTAAGCAGGCTGAGAAAAAGACAAAATAAATTTGCCTCTGGAAGCTTCATTCTTTCCACAATTAGCTGTGGCTTTCACCACCATGCCAGCAAAAAATTAGATGCCTTACATGTATTTTGAAAGGAGCTTGGTTTGCAGGGTAAGTTTCCCACTGCCAGAACAAGCCAGGGTAGCTACAAAGCACAGTGCACACGGCTGGCAGGAGGCAGTGTCAGGGATGCTTTTTTCCCATTATGCTGGCTTTGCATGGCAGTGTGAAGTGATGACCACTGAAACCACCCAGAGCCAGTGTGGTCCCAAAAGCTGGCACCACTGGCACTGTCCCCAACACCTAAAATTCTGTCAGTGTCAGAGTCGTGACACTCATGTAAAACAAGTGTGGGATTTCAGCCTCCTCCCCATGATTCAGGAGCTGAATCTCTTATTTTCTGCCTCTTATTCTCTCTAGAAGAGAGATGCATTTAAATCTATCTCTGTAGACCTGAGAGCCCTGGTGACAGTGTGTAACTGCACTGCCAAGGCACACAAAGGCACAACCCATGTCCTTGATAGTTTAACAACTTAGTTTAGCTGTTAATGTCTTAGTTTAAGATCTTAAAATTAACTTTGCCATGCTACCAGTTAGGTTTCCTACTGCCCACAGAGTGCATTTAGTGTTTAAGACCTCAGTTACACCTTCTGAGATGAAGATCAGCCTTCAAAAGAGTTCACTGTAAAAAAAAAAAAATTGCAAAAAGAGTGATTTTGCACATCAACTTTGTTTCCAAAAATTTATTTTATGTGAATGGCTGCTGCCCGTAATTCCTTGTGAGTATTCAAACTTTGGAAAGACAGTTTTTTTAGCTGATAGCCTGAGAAGTTGCTGGGGTGATAGTCAAAGAGCCTGAAATCCTCTGTGCATCAAGCATTAAGAAAACAATCCCAGCACTTCTCCAAATCAAAAGGGCACCTCTAAATGTGTTCACCCCTTCACGTCCCCCCGAAGCTGGGGGTGCCTCCAGGTCCTGCATGCTGGCTTCTGCAGTAGAGAGGGATGCTCTGAGCAGCACACCCCACCAACCACGCTTGTCAGGTGATGGATGCGGTGTGCCCCAAGCTCCTCTCTGCTTGGGCCTGTTTCAAGTACCTGGGTTATCAGGGTGCTGCCATTATAAATGTAAACTGCAAATGGAACATCAAACAACAGCCCTGTCCTGCACAGCGTCACTGCCACGGTTTGGACAAGGAGGAGCTGCCTGATCATTTCCAGCTCTCAAACTGCTGGGGAAGGGCTGGGGAGTGACCAGGATAAAGAGCAGCATTCACAACAGCCTCAAACCCCTTCTGCTGGAGGGCTAAGGTCATGCTTTACTCCTACACCCAGCTTTGTTATATTAAGTATAATTCTCTTTACTTTATGAAAACAGGTTAAGAAGAAGAACTGAAGATATTTGGATTCATGTACAAGAACAGGGGAATTAAGAGGCCCTGTCAATTAAGATGATCCGTTTAAGGCTCTGCCCTTTCACCCCTGGAGCTTGGCTTTAATTCCTGCTCAGACTGATGTGACTAAACCCCTTCTAATCTGACAGCTGATACAGGTCAGAAGTTAAATGTGTCCAGGCAGCAAAAGACACCATTCTCATGGTCTCTGTCCACAGGAGTCACCCTGACATGGCAGCCCCAGGCACCCCTCACAGCAGTGAGAGGGGCTCTCTGCCTTTTTTGTCACCTTGTGGTGCTGACTCTCCAAATTGGGATTCTTGCAAATCTTATCCTTCATGGTTTTGTCCCCCCTGCTATTCATAATGCTCTGATCCCATGAGTGCACTGCAGGGCAAGTAACACCTTGTTCCTCCCCACCACAGGGCTTACCTGAGCCCCCAGGGTGATGTTTGGGTATTTTCCACACATGGCTGTGTGTTGTGGCAGGCACCATTTGTAAGCTGTGACCCTGCTCCAACTGCAGCACATGTGGATGGAAAGGAATCAGGCTGTGCCATGCAGGCAGGCTTGGGGATCCTCCCACCCAGCCCTGCGGTCAGAGGTGTAGCTGCCACAGCTCCTGTTACAGAGAAGGTGAGTAGGTTGCTTCAGAGGTTGTCCACCCACCTCATTTAGACACCTCTGTTGGAAGGGGTTGTGTGTGTAAGTGTCTGTCTCACATGCTGATGGTGAATGGGACTGACATGGGTTTGCCTCAGTCCCCTTAACCAGCTGTTGACTGGCCCTGGGGCCAGTGAGATGGATCTGCTTCTTGTTACAGAGGCTTGCAAAACCTAAACCAAACCAAGCATGTTGTTATCTAGAAGTGAATGTCATGTCCTAAGGAGGATACTGGAGATGGTTTATGAGCTGTGAGATCTTCTAGCTTGCACAGTAAACCACCATCAAAATCCATGCCTCAGCAGTATTGAGATTAGTGATAGCCAGGGCTGAGGGCTGAGCAGACTAACTTGAATAAAGTTCTTATTTCTTAGCAGTATGAACAAAGGAATTGTGACTCTCTGAGGCTATGTTTCACCCTGCAAACAATCCCTCTGGGCTAGTCTTGGGACCTTGCTGGGATCTGTTTTCTCTCTAACATCTTGCATTTGCTCTGGTTCAGAAGAGGACTTTGAAACCCAGCAAGACTGAGCAAGTAGATCTTTCAGACCAAGCATCATTAATAAAATTCACAATGCTTATGCTGAAAAAGCAGAAGAGCCTTGTTCCATCTCAGGTAATTAAAAAGTATTTCTGTGCCAGAGCCATGCAATGGTTTCTTTCTGCTTCTTCCGTGGTTGAGCATAGCAGCAGTAGGGGTGGGGAGAGTGGGGAGCTATAGGGACACAAGCAGGGAGCAGCAGAAGCCCAGGCCCCATGTCCCTCAGAAGTCCTCTTCTACTGCTCAGTTCTTACTTTTTTGCTTGTGACTGCTTTTCCCTTTCTTCCTCCTCTTTTCTGCTTCCTGGGTTCTCACAGCCTTTGCAGGTAACAGCCAGACATTTGTTCCTTCACCTCCACAGCCATGGAACTGCTGTGTGCCCTCAACAAGCCCACCACACAAGCTCCTTTTGCTGCAGTTGCAGGGGCCAAAGCCCTGCTTGTACCCCTATCTGATGGGATTAATTTCAGCAATGCATCAATTTGATTTTCCTGAGCATCATCTACAGGAGCTGGATGACCCTGCATGCGTGGCCTGGCTCAGGGACAGTGCAGGGTTTGCATTCCCCCCACCTTGCTCCGCAAATGCCGCAGCCCCAGAGAGGTCTCCAAGTACACCCTCGGGAACCCCTGGGGTACAAAACTCAGCACATGTAGGAGGGTCTGACCACAAAAAGAAAGCTTGGATCAGTGCTTCAATGTTTAAAGAACAAGGAATATAGGAAGGGAGATGCCATTTCTCAGCCACCCAGATGTGGAGAGTGAAGTCGCTGTAGTCAGGGTGGGTTTGCCTTACTCTACCTCCATGCTCAGCAGCTCCTCTAGCACATGGTCTAGATTAAGCCCCATTCTCTTTTAAGCCATTAAATCATCATGAGTTCTCCAGTCCCCCAGTGGGCTCATCTTGGAAAATCTTGCAATAGCTCCAATTTCTGCCAAATCATTCAGATTTTAGCTTTCAACTTGTCTTTCACCCCAGGGGCTTGGCTTCCCCATTGGTAGAAGGATAAAGGTCTTACACAAAGGCCTCGGGAGAGATGTGCGTGGGCTCGCTGATGCTGATCTGAAGCAAAGATGGAGTTTGTGAGGGGGTGTGCTTATGTAAAACTCAGAGCTCCGGTTCACCTCAGGGGCCACCCACAGATTCCAAAATTAATTATTTGCTCATATATTTTCCCCACAATAAGATTCATTTGTGGGGAGGGGAACACAGACTTTGGGGATGGTGAGCTTTGCCGTTCAGACAGATGTTTAGTTTGTACTTAAATCTTGTCCAAACCCACTTTTGAATGGTTTCACAGAGGTGAGCTGATGATCTGGGCATGACCTGATCTCTTAGCTCATCTGTGCTGTATGGAGAAAGTGGTCTTCTCAGGAGTGTCATATGAATTCCTAACCCTGCCATCAGTTTTATATTCCTAGATTAAGGAAGTCTTGGTCACTTTTTAGTCTTCCCGCAGACCAAGCGCCAGGATGGCAGTGTGGCTGTGACCAGCTCGCTAAGGTACGTGTGATGAATGTAGTGGCTATCAGCCACCTTGGCAAGCAGCCCATGGGAGCCAATTAGCACTGGGCTTGGTTTATGTATGTTCACACCACAGGGTGACAATTTTTTCACAGTAGAGAAGCTCAGGGAGCTAAGACATGCAAGTGGAAGCTTTAACAGCACATGCACAAGCATCCCTGCCTTGTCCAGGGGAAGCACTGGGATATGCACCATGGCTGGAATCTCTGGGCCCAGGTAGCTGTCCTAGGGGTACTCCTGTTATGCTGTTTCTCACGGTGATCCATCAGTCTTGCACATTCCCTGCAAGGCTTATTTTAATGTCACAAAAGTGTTCTTAAATTCATTAGCAGATGTCCCATATTTTTCAAACAGATCCTTTAAGACTAACTTCATTGTCCAGCAAGCTGTGGGTGCAGCCTTTGAAGTCCATGTTAAACAAACAGCTGCTGATCGAGACAGAAGTGAATCAGAAATTAATAAAACCTTCCCTGGACTAAATGGTGAAATGCTGCATAGTATGTCATCTAATAAATACACCTGTTGAATGAAGGAATAAGCAAAGAGAAGAAGGGAAACGTTGCCTGAGAGCTCCCCAGGCTGGCTGCCAGTTGCTATTTGAGCAGCACATGTACCTGCAAGAGCTGTGTTTGTGCAGCAGACAAGGGAAAGGAAGGATGTGTGTGAGAGAGGCTCCCTCCACTCGAGTGCAATCTGCACTAGCCTAGGTCTTGCTCCAAGAGCCCAGTCCCTTAAATGCACCCAAACAGTCTGAGCACAGGCAGCCCCTGTGACTTTGCAGCCCCAGTTCCCCGGAGGCTGGCCAGAGATTAAGACAGTAGATAAAAACATTGCATTTTTTAAGTCTCGGCCAAGAAGATGAAAACAAAGGCCTAACATTCTGCATGCAAGGGTGAGCTGACTTTTTTCAAACTCCTGCTGTCACCAGGCCTTTGCTGTGTCTGTGGAGAGGAAGGCAGTGGATGAGGAGCTCTGCCACCTCAGTTTCATGGTGTTGAATACCTCCATAGCAAACAGCATCCTCCCAAGTTACAGAGCAGCATTGCAGCCTGATGTCACAGAGACAAGAATGCATAGAGCATGTTGTTGAAAGAGGGGAAAAATACTCTTGAATACTTTGAATCCCTGACAGTGTTGTTTAGGACACATTGTCAGGGTCTGTGAAAAGTTCAGTATTGAAGTGCCTCTCTAGAGAAACTTGCCATCACATACATGTCTCATCTGGTCCTTTATCCTCATGTTAGATCACTTCTTCCCAACCCTTCTGCCACTGCAATGTCCCTAAATCTGAGTCCCTTACACAGCACATGCCAAGGAGAGAGCGTCCAGAGCTGGCTGTTTATAAAATGTGGCATAAAGAAGATTAAACTGTACTCCTTACCCCTGCACATTTCCCTGTAAAAGAAGATTCCTAAAGTGCTTTGAGATATGTGGATGAAAATATCTGTTAATAATAATAATTTATTACTGCAAAGCTATTGCTAAAGGTCTGTCAGCTTTTCCTTTGTGATGATATACATAGGAGCTTCCCACAATGTTACAGAACATCTCCCCAGGGTGATTCTTGGCAAACCATGTCCCAGTTCTGAGCCATTTAATTTTTTATTGGTTTTCTGAAAGCTTTATTAATCAGTTTTAACCTTAAAAGTGAAGAAACAGAACCAAAACAATAATACCTGGATTGTAAGTGTACATCCTGGTGATTTACAATGAAGTGGCTGTCTGGATTAGACTAACTATTGTTCTAGCTACACTCCACATCACCACTGAATGGGACAGAAAAAATAAATAAAAGGATAGAAGAGATATTTTCTTTTCTATGAGGGCATGGAAAATCATGGTAGCTTAGCACCCCTTCTCAGCTACAACTTTTCCCCTGGAGCAAGTATGAATCATGCAGACAGGAGCACAAATAAATCTTCTTGCAGACAAACTTGTGTCTGGAAGGTTTTCATTTAGTTTGCCTTTGCCAGCCAGTCAGAGTGTGAAAATACAGTAGCTGTTCAGTGAGGTGAGGAATGATCACTTTTTAACTACAAGAAATTAATTTGTAAAAATGGTTTTAAAGAAAGAAATAGGGCTTGCTCTTTCTGGCAATACAACGTGCTCTGCACAGGCAGTGTGATGGAGATGCTTCCTGTGTGCTGCTCTTCAGTGCTCCCTGTGTCCTGTGGCATCAGTGTACTCAGTCCATTATTCATATGTTCTTTTCCTGAGCAACTTGGCTTGGATGGGCAGTTTCTGCAGGGATGGCGTGAGGACGAGGACTCTCAAATGCCTGTGACCCATCAGTGACCACAGCAGCTCATTGCTGCACTTTGCCTGTCCAGTAGGGAAGCACATCAGACTAATCCAGCCACTCAGGCCACCTTCCAGCAGCTTTGGCATGACTTTGGGGCAACACTAGGTAGGAGATGGAAGATACTACTAGAAGCAATTAAGTAGGATTAAACAGGGACACAACAGGAATGGGAGAATTGTTTCTGTTTCTTTTACCAGCACTGGAGTGGAATCTGATTGTAATTGTGTCTTATTTACTGACCTGACAAGAACAGAGATGAATGTCCAGATAAAATAAAGCAAATTTTATAATCAGTTTCTGATTAAAAATATCGGGAGTGGGGGGTGTGGATGGAGAAGCAGGGCCTGTGTGCAGCACTGCATGTAACTGCCTGATGAGTGCCTGGACTTGCTCTGCAGAGCATCCGACCTTGGCTCAGTGGCAGTGCCCTCATCCTCAGCCATGTAGGTACAGAGCAGCTGAGAATGGGTCATCTTGTGCCACCTCAACAGCTCACACAGACTGGTAAAGACCATGATCATGCCTCCCTAACTTGGTCCTTAAATTTGTTATCCACACCGGGTGTGCCCCTGCCGTGTTGGAACTAGATGATCTTTAAGGTCCCTTCCAACCCAAACCATTCTGTGATTCTGTGATCCTAAGATTCTGTGACTTTGCAAAACCATCCCAATACTTACTTAATTTCTGGGAACGCTCACCAGAACCATATGACTGGTCCCTTTCTGAAATTACATTTTCTCTGCAGTATGTTCAAACAACCGGGCCTTGGTGGTGGAGAAAAGTCAGGAGACTTTCATGAGGGAGTTTTTCAAAAAGCAACGTAAAAATGGAATCTCCTTGTTAACCAGGAGAAGCAGAGGGAGCATCAGTCAGACTGTGAGGTACAGGCAAACAAATAACCCTCAGTGGTATTTTCTTCTATATGAAGAAAATCCAAGATAAGGGCAATAAAGTATGCAATACAATAACAAATGCATAGCATTACTGAAGTCTCAGTGCAGAATTTTAATAGAACAAATCATTCTGCATTCATGTTCAAAAATAAATCAGTTATTGTAGCACACTATGACACTATTTTATGGGATGTTTGCCCAGATTTCATATCTGAAAGCAGAAAATTATTTAAACCAGTGTAGGGTTCAAAATGCTGCAAAATTCTTGAGAAAATTCTGGAAAGCCAGAGGTCAAAATTATACTAAAATAGAAAGTGGTTGCCTCTTCAGCAACCATCATTCAAGATGGTATTAGTACAGAGATGAAGGAAACTATAATTTCATTGTAATGTATCGTAGAACACAATATTTCTCTGTAATTAGCATTCATGATACTCTTACAAGATAAACTGCTCTTGGACTGTAATGTTGGAGGTGTGAAAGGAAAGACCTAATTACTTCTGTTTAAAATCAGTAATTATTTAAGTTGTTGGTATGCTTGGAATAACCCAACAGAAAATGGAGTAAATATGTCAACAACAGCAAAGCTAATGAGTACAGGAGTCAGCAAAAGCAGAGAAGCCAAATGAGAGGGAAAATTAAAAATTCAGTATTTGGGAAAAGTGACCAAGAAGGTGACATGGTCAACATCAAGGCTCTGGGCTGACAATGTCTGCTGAAACCAGGAGTTTAAAATTGCTCTGCCAATAATCTGCAGCTTCAGCAGTGATGGTGCCAGAAGGAAAACCTCTGGCACAATGGGTACAGCACTGTATTTCTGTAAAGGATGGAAATAACCCAAACAAACTGAGACCAGTTCTAGATATAAAATTAAAATTAAATTTAAAGAAATACACTCATTCTACTAGACTCTGGGCAGCTGGGATGCTACAGTGACCACTGGAGCACTCTGATTTCTACCAGAACATGGACCAAAAATCCTGGTATTTCAACTGAAGGAAGGGTGCGTTTAAAGGCATTGGACTTACACCAAAGCTGCTAAAATGGCAATAAAAATTCAACAGTATGAACAAACTGAGCATGTACAGTGCTTGATTAAGAACATCACCTTGAAGCATCAAACATCTCTTCTCATTTTCCTAAATCCTCTCTAGGAAAGAAGAAAAAGCAGGAAAAACCAGCTGAGAAAAACAGGGGGACACACACACTGTCTTACATATATATCCAGACTACATTCTTCAGCAAAAAGGCAAAATTTCTTCTAATCAAACCAAGTATGTAATTGGAAATGCCTCAGTCAGAAATTGAAAATAATAATATTTTATACATATGTCAAATCAAAGCTGGTCACATTTTGCTATGAAATATCCGAAGATAATCCGAACTCCTAAAGACTCATGAAATCTCACAAAAAAAGAAGAGTGATCTGGACTTAGAAACACTCCAGAAAAGATTAAGCTAAGTCTTGGTTCATTTAGCAGATGAGCCACATTTCAGTTAGAAAAAACCCCATGTTAAACAACTGAGAATGTCATAAAAATGTTATGCTTCAGCTGTATTAACTGGCAGAAATTGTACTTCTATTTCCAGTAAGCTGTGTGAGTGCTGAAAGGATATTTTCAGGACTCAATTTATCCCTTTACCACAGAGGTTCAATATTACAGAGCAAATATCAGAAAATGTTACTTCTGGTACTTCTCAAATAAATTTCAGAAGAAGCATGTTTGTTTGACATTACAGCATTAGCATATATTCTGCAAAATTACCATGTAAGAATGAGTGATCAAAAAGAGATTAAAATTTAAATATCAACTTTTTATTTATACCTCTATTAGGATTAAAACCAACCTGATAGTACAAACAAATCCTAAGTTTTTATTTTATTTTTCATACCAAAGAAAAAGAAGTCAGAGGGAAGGCAGAACGAAAGAAAACCTTGCTTGACTTCTGGGGAGGATATATGTCCTCCCCAGAGTTCCCAAATCTGGCAGTCCTGCACAGAGAGACTATAGACCCTTGCTGCAGCTGTGATTATGATCCTCCACACTGGGAGGTTCATGCAGACCAGAAAGGCTGAAGTTCAAAATACATCTTTGCATGGAGGAACCCACTCACAAGCAAGCAAAGCAGCTAGAAAGGCCCTCTCTCACACTCCATCTGGAAAAATAAGCTCTACAGTTCATTTCAGTAATTATTTTAGTACTCAACACAATTACATTACTAGAAAGCATCCAGAGAAGGAATGATAAACTAATAAGGATATCCTTTAGCTGGGACCACTTCAAGTAATTAATTCCTCGTCTGCATTTGACCAGTGTTACAGTGTTACAGTGCATAGAATGAAACTTGAAAGAGTATTTGTATCAAAGCACACAGGTCCCTTAGCATGCAGACCCCACTAAGCTCATTTCCTATCCAAGTGCAGTGTTCAGTATAATTCCTCCCCTACAGAGGTTATGGGCTGCAGCAATATTCCCTCCTTTAACGAGGGGGAACACTGCTGTGCTGGGAATATTTCCATGGCCAAATTAAATTCTGGAAGTACTTACTCCCAGCCCAGAGCTCAGTTCTGCGACCTTTCCTTACCTCTCTTTATGGCCTGACCTCACCACAGCAGAGTTGAGCCCATGGCTGAGAACAAAGCACGGGGCTCAGTGCTGCCCTCAGAGATGTTTAGGCAAATCTACCTTCTTGAGCAGGCTGCTCAGGTATGAAGGTGCAGTTGGCCTTCATTGTCTACCAGAGTAGACAGAAAAATATGTATATTAAGAGAGTCTTTTACCTTAGTGTGTCTATTCTTCTTTTCTTTTTTTAACCTTGTGTCTTTTGAAACCCTCAAGAAAGTCTTTTCAGAGTAAGATTAAAAAAAAAATTAAATTAAAGGGAGAAGACAGAAAACCTCAGACATTTTTCTTCAGATTGCACAAGTTTGACTATCCCTTCATGCTCATAATACAATACTAAAAACTGATGATAAAAGAAAGTAAGGCTTTCTTAGCTGAGAGAAAGAAGGCGAGTATATTTGGGAGAAGTAAGGGCTTCTATAAACAGACTAACTGATGAGCACTTTGTTTGAGAGCTTTCAACACAGTACACAAATTAAATATTTCCAGAAATTCTGTTAGGCCTGTGTAACAGAGAAGTATTGTGGGCTCTTAAAATGACCTTTCAAATTTAAAAAAACACAAAGGTCTGTATACGCCATGGAAAATGTGCCTTGATAAAAATAAGGTACTTTGTTGACTGTGGTTGAAAACCGACTATTGAAAGAATCTCACATGGACACAAAATGAAGCCTTGTTTTACTTATTTTTTTAAATTTTACTTCTCTAGCTAGGTCATGGGTTTACAGACATCTCATGTGGAAAACAGAAACTTGTACCTCATCACACGGGCAAACGGATGCAGTGCAGCTCTCTGGCACACTCTGGCCCGCTCTGTCACAGATCTCACCGATGCATCTGCAGAGGAATGAGCATTCCCATCCAAAGACTTCATTTGAGAGTTACAGGGTTGTTGGACCCACCTCATGGAGACTCTGTAGAGGAGATGCAGCCCACTCCACCTTCAGTTCTTGCAGCCCTTGGGGAGCCCAGTCCACCAGCCTACCTTGTTCAAACTCTGGCATTCATCCCAGATATGCTAAAGAAATGATCAGATTTTTTCAGTGTCCCAGCTTCTCTTGGTAGAGGCAGAGGCAGATTTCTGTATGCACAATATCCCCACTTCAGGGGGCAGGCCTGTCCCTTCACCAGTTGACAGGAGAATAACTCAGGAGTCACACAGATAAAGAGGGAGGACACCTTGTGTGGTACCCCCAGTGCTGATCTGTCCCCATGCTTTGAGACCCTTTGTTAAAGGTGTTGCCTTTAGTCCTTGGCCTGGGAAGTTGTAGTGGTTTAGTTGTAAATGTTTAGCTTTCTTCACACAATTTAGGGATGCTTCCTAATGGTTTCTGTGCTCAGTCTTATGCTTTGTAAAATGCACTACATTTCAACTCATATTTCTTTCCTTGTCTACAGCAGCCTTTCCCCTCCTCCTCTATGGCCCCAGTGTGCTGACACCACTTTGAGGAAAGAACTGTAAGCACAGCCCTGTCACCTTGTTCTGCTGTAACCTCATAATCCTGGCTCTGACTTACTGTCACACTCAGGTAATGTCTTCCCCCAAAGCATGGGAGAAGCCCCCTTGGTCCCTAGTGCCTTGCAGTGCAGGGCATTGCACAAGGAAACACAGTGAGTGCTTCATGAGTAGTTTGCCTGGCCTTGTCTCCATGTCACCATTTTTGAATGACCTCTTTCATAAAACATATTGATGTCTGCCCATGAAAAACATTGCAGGTAAGGAAGGAAGAATCACTGTCAACTTACCTGCAGTTCTGGGAGGAGCAAGGAGCTATCTGAAGTGGGTTTATGTTCCTGTGGTCTCCAAGGTTTCCCTCTGTGGCAGTAACAATGCCTATTTAACAAGATCAACCATCCAACTCATGGTTTTATTATTACATTACAGACCTTGAAGTACTCAAAATAAAAACTGATTAGATAAAAACTACTTTTTATCACATCACCATGGCAATTCCACTTTCTCCACCTAGTTATTTATGATGATGATGGCCTCTGCAATAATCCTTGAAATGATACAAAGATACAACGGAGTCAAAACAAATTACAGAAAATGAGTGTCTTAACTGGCAGCAAGTTCATCATCCTCTGCCCCAGAACACCATCTAGGCCCCAAGAAGAAAAAAAGTATGGCCTCGAGAACTAGCACATAGGCAGAATTCAAACTCATTCATAAATGCAATCCACAAAATCCCCAGACACTTGCTGGGTTACCCTAAAATCCATAGATACATCAGGATATTTTTGCTTTAAAGTTCTCCAGATACCCAGAGTCCACCCTAAACCATCAATACTGGGACCCAAAAAGTCCCCAGAATCTCATCCCAGAGGTGTTGCAAAGCAATGTTACTCCAGGTAGTCTCTGCTCCATGAGCAGCTATTACATGCACACCTTTCTTTGCGCAGTTGTCGCTGGGTGACATCACCAGAGCTCCAGATCACACTGAATGGCAAGGTCTCCCAACCCAGTTCTCTTCTCTCTGTGATTCTCAGCCCCTAGTCAAGAGCAGCAGCCAGCCAGACTTGGATCCTGACCTGCCTGACAAAACACAAGCGTGCTGGAGGGCAGCCTCCTCCTCTTACAACTCAGTGAGGAGCAGAACTGTTACCCTTGTTTCAGATGAACTCCAATGATGAATATCTCTCTATCTCTCCCCTTTTTAATGACTATAAATCTTGGCATCACAGCTTTACCCAGGGATGCAGGTGGTAGGAGAGATCCACCCAGGCAGCCATCCCTGTGACCAAGACAGGGCTGTGTGTGCAAAAAGAGAGCAGGTAGAACAAAGCCTGGAATTTTAGCACAAGCAATGTTATTTGGCACTGTAAACGTGACAACTGCTAGATCCCATCCAAAATATATGTGGCAGGTTCAATGCCCTGAAATATCTTCCACACGCTGTGCTCCACTATGTTCACAGAACTTTCCCCAAAGCCCAAATTTCTGCATGTTTGTACGGATGTAGTCGGTTCCGGGCAGGGTTGCTCTTGGGACACATGCCCGCATAGGCAGGCAAACGAGGATCTTCGCAATCAAAGAAGAGCATTCACAGTTCCTTCGCCTTTATTTTACTGTTTATAAATACCCAGTTAGGAATTAGGGGGAAACCACTGTGTGGTTTAAGTAGCCAGTCTGCTGCCACAAAAGATGAATAGTGAATAGCTGAAGTGAATGATTCCCAGAAAACTCATAGTCTGAAAATGGCTTGCCTGTGTTATTCAGCAAATGCTTATGAATAATGAACAAGAAGTAAGGACATGACCAGAGGATAGATTAAACTGATTGGTTTTTTTTCAATTTCAAACACTTATCATCCAGTATAGATACAAAAATATGTATGTATATTGGGGAGAATTTACACACCTCACACTCTTGTGCAAGCATGCACAAGCCAGAGCACTGACAGCAGTGTATCATCTATCAGATGGTCATGAGCAAGGCTGATGGAAGTGCAGGAAATTACTGTCCATGGGTGCTGGAGTGCAACACCCCTACGTCAACTACATTTTACTTTCTTGTTTCATCTGTCCCATATGCTACAAGCAGGTTATGAGCATAACCAGCACTCATATTGGAAATTTGATGGCTATGTGTCAGCAAGGCACATGGGTGTGAAAATGGGGCAAAACCTGACAAACTTCTTCACAGTCTTCCTTGTGATTCTGATGATACCAGAATGATATCAGGTGAGAGCCGAGACAGAGTCATTTTATGAGTACTGCCACTGAAATTTCCTGGCCAGAGACAGTCAGAGATGTTATCTATAAGGAATTCTCTCTCTCATCTTACAGATACTCTCCTGCTGCAGTGATTTATCAGCCCTCAAAGGTAATCTGGCAGGGATGGTCACCTGCATAACATATGACAACAAATTGTCATAACAATTTCTTCAGAGGTACCATGCATATTACAAGACCCCTGTTTGCAACACCCTTTGTGACAGCCCTTGGTTAGAAGCCATCATAGGGTCAACCACAAATAATGCAAAAATATTTTTTTTTCCTATTAAGACATGCTTACTAGGTCACTAAACTCTGACAAACTCTGGCATAACTGAGTGAAAACTAGCTTTTTTTCAACTGCCAACCAGAAAGAAGAATTTGGGCCTGATTTTTTTTTTTCATTTTTAAATATAGATTGGTTTCAAAATGAAAATATATCAATATGCTTTCTAGACCTTCCCACCACTTTCCATCAAAATAGCTTATCAAATTTGACCTAAATTGATTCAATTACTCTAAAACTGCTGTGAATTTACATACTAACTAAAAATATTTTCTGCTCAGCTCCATCTGAAGCATGTATAACACTTGTAAGAACTGGTGGAGGAAACTGTGACTAGGATACAGAAATATTTGAACACCCAATACAAATAAAGTGTAAATGTAATGGACTCACAGAAATGTCTTGGCATGTTTCCACCTGGAGCCAGCAAGATGATTAACTGGCCACATGCACTAATTATTTGAGGTTGATGTTTGCATCATTACTGTGTAAATTGGGTGCTGTTCTGCTCACAAAAAAAATCCCAAACCAACCCACTGAACTGAAGCCTGGAGACTGGATCTTCTGTTCCTGATGAAACTAGAGATAAGGTACAACAACAAGAGCCTCTGGGATTTCCAAGCAGAGGTTTGGGCAAGCCCAAACTATCCAGCAGCTCAGCCAGGGAAAGCCCTTGCTGTGCTGGTTCCAACAGCACCCAGATAGTTTCTCCAGAGCAGCAGTCACTTGCACATAGACTCTCACCATTTCTGTCCCCCTGGAAATGCCTCTGACAATCTTCTCACCAAATTCTGCTCCAAGACTGAGTGGCTAATAAGTCTGTTAAGGCAAGTTAAGCTTCAAGACCTCCTATACCTGGCATTGTGACACAACCTAACCTTTGGTTAGAGCCCCATGCCATGAGGAGTGCTGCTAAGCAAAAAAAGACATAGCTTTTCCCCTGCATACTCCTTTCCATGTATGTCTTCAGACAGAATTTGAATTTGAATCCCTCCCTCGGATGATAAAACACCACGTTTGTTCGTCGTCCATACTTGGAGTGGTCTGAGCAGGATCAGGGCTGAGGTTTCACTGAAAGGTCCTTGTTGGCCTGGTTCTCCTTTATATACTGAGCAAAAATGGTGTTAAAGCTTAGTTGAAAGTCTGTTTGTATTCAGCACAACCTATAAACTCACTTTCAGCTACAGGAGCACTCAGAGGCTTTAGGTACTCTTGGTGCTCAGTGCATCTTCTCATACATTCCTGTCAGCTGTGTCTGAGCCTTATCTGTTCCCTGTTTACGATTTGTGCATTTTAAAATAAGGGGAGAAACAACCACCAAGAAGATTCTGACACATTTTTGGAGTGTGACAGTGTGTTTATTGTTATAAACAATAGAAAATTAATATTTTCTTTTATTGTTTTAGTTTGGTTTGGGAGGTTTGGAAGATTGGGGCAGGGGGGAGGGAGTCTGTTTCTCACATCTATTTAGAGCTGGCTTTCCTGTGTTTTTCAGGCAGCAAAATTGGATCAGTAGCTTTGCCAAATAATTTTTTCTTAAAAAATGTTGACTTTCTTTCAGAGTCTGTCAAGTTCCCATGAAGGGCTGAGATCTTCTGGTGGTCCTCAGCAGCCCTGTGCCTACAAGGAGATTCACGTATCAGTGCATCACTTTGCGAAGCGATGCCTGTAAGGAATGTGTGGAAGAAAAGCACAGAGATCAAATGCAGACTTTCATAGCTGTTTGTTTAAACCTGCAACGTGGGTGAAGTGTTCTGCTGAGCTGGCCTTGGGGCCTGGCTGCCCACGAGATGGTGCTAGAAAGCCGCGGATGCCCCCGGAGCGCCGCTCTGCGCTCTGGTGTGAGCAGGACCCATGGGGGAAGGCACCCAGCCGGTTGAGGACGTCAGTGTACTGCTCTCTCTCATATTTTAATAAAACCTCTTCAGTTTCATTTTCACTTGAAAAATTTGATCCTTGTGAAGTCATGCACTTAATACAAAACAATCGTCACATGTAGTTAAAACACAGGGCACTGCTTTCTCATGGGTACACGAGGACATCCCTCATGAGCTCCCATTTCTAAACGTTACTTACTTAATTCCAGCTTTCTTTCTTAAAAATTTCTTTCCCTTGCACTGTTTTCAATTGGTTGCAGAAATTAATCTCTCTTGCTAGTGGACATAACAAGCTGGATTCACATCTAGACTATAAACCAGAATTACTCTTTCTAATGAAAGAGAGCTTCCCTGATACCACATGATTGACAGTGAGATCAATTTTTGTCCCTCTCTGTTTCACAGTCACGGGAAAATGACAGACATGGGGTATAAGACAAGCTGTAAGTGAGGAATCTGGTCCCTAAAGCTGCAATCTTGCATAGCCTGGAAAAGCTTTCTGGGTAGAAAGCAGGGCCACAGGTCAGACCAATTTCTGTAGCAGTCACACAAAGGCCAGCTGAGGTCAGGTCATCTGTAATAAGCACATATTTCCACGCTGGAGCACTGGGTCCTGACACAACTCTGTTCCAAACACATGGCCAATATTTGCTATTACAGATCATTTATTAAAGCTTGGCCAATCATAATAGGAAATTCTACGCATGTGAAGATCTCTATATTTTGCCAAAAGTAGTTCATGCATGAAAAATATTACATAAACTTTCTGAACATATATCAAAATAAATATTACAAACTACAGGAAATATGCTAAAATCACTCCCATTAAAGTTTCAGGGTTTGTTTAGGATTACTCTGATGGTTATAAAAGTGTCTCCTCTCATATCCTTCAGTTGAAGGAACAGCTTTGCCTTGGTCATTTTCTCCCCTTAAAAACATGCCAGATTATTCTTAAATCCAGCAGAACTCCTAAAGGCGCAGCACAAAGTCTAGACACCTGCACTTGTCCAGACCAAGTACACTGCTGAGCTGGTTCCCCCCAGATCAGGAAAACCTTCTGAGCCAATTTTCCAGTGCTGATTGATGCTGCTCCTGCATAACTATGCATAACAGAGCCTTCCAGCCACCATCTGCAGCAGTCACCATGTGTCTGCAAGTCGTGCCAGCCCTTTAAAGGCAGGTGTCAACACTCTTCCCTGAGCATGACAACAGCAGGGCTTGAACTTCCACTGTATGTGGCAAAGAGGGATGAAGTCACATATTTGCTTCACTTGATGTCTGTCAAGCTGCCCTTGCTGTGTTTCTCACTATACTCGTTTCACAGCACGATAGTGGCTGCGGTATCATGACATGCTTACAGGGTTTATGGTCCTCTAATCTGTTTTTTGTGCTGCAGCATGGACACAGCAGGGCTTCACCTCACAAACTAAGACACCTACATTCAGCTGTGAACTGAATTGCACCCACAGAGCCTGACAGAATGTTCTTTGACTTCAAGGGGTTTGGGATTTTGCACCAAGACTAATGAAAATGCCCTGATGTCCACCAGTAGAAACATCATCAACTACAAATAGTCATAGTTCATTCAAAGTCAACAAAAAGGTGTTTGGAAATGCTCTGAGTCCTAAGTCTACTCTGACAAGAAAATTTGCTCAGCTCCGTCAATCTTTCACAAGAAGTGATATAATGAGAGCTAAAAGATGGGAAAGGAAAATGATGGCAGAGGTAAAAAAGAAAAGAGCAATGGGAAACACTGGAACTGTGTTTCAATGAAACTCAATGAAATAGAAAAGTTACATGTTTAAGAATTTTGTTGAAATGAACAGAAGGGTTTTTGTAACACATTATCTCTGGCACTTAATGCCTCATTATATCATTGAAGCCAAGCTTATATAAGGTTTCCAAGAGGGCTTAGGTACAAGCCCATATGAAGACATAGCACAAGATCCATATGAAGACATAGATCATTAGAATAGGGAGGGGGGGAATCTGTTTTTTTTCTTAATAAATTCTCATGTGATTTAAATTATTCCATAACTGTGTGTTGTTGGACTTCTTGTACTTCCCATAAATAACTCATTATTTGGCATGGAAACACTTTCCTGTTGCCCCCATTGCCATTTTCTTGGAGAGAAAGAGAGCAGGAAAGTAAGGAGTGAAGAAGCCTACCTCCAAGTGATGCAGAACTGGTCAAGCTGGCTTTGTGGAGTCCATCCCAGTGAGATCCTATGGAAAATAACCTTGGGGAACCCCAGCTCAACACAGGCAAAAGCTCAGCTAGAACTGGCTACTGCTGTCAAAGATAATGAAAATGTTTTTATAAATATATTAACACCAAAAGGAGTGGCAAGGAAAATCTCTATCCTGTATTGGAGTGATGGGGAACATTGCCACCAAGGCTGAGGAAAAGGCTGAGGTACCTAATGCTCCCTTTCCCTCAGTCTTTAACAGAAAGACTGTTTATCCTCAGGGCAACAAGCCCCCTGAGCTGGGAGACAGAGACAGGGAGCAGAATAGATCCCCTGCAATCCAGGAGGAAGCAGTTAGTGACCTGCTGAGCCACTTAGACACTCACAAGTCTATGAAGCTGGATGGGATTCCCCCCGAGGGGGCTGAAGGGGCTGGTCAGAGAGCAGAAGAGCTTGCCAAGCCACTGTCCATCATTTATCTTCAGTCCTGGTTAACTGTAGAGGTTCCAAACAACTGGAGGTTATCCAGTCTGATGTTCATGTACCAGAAGGGTTGGAAGGAGGATCTGGGGAACTATAGGTCTGTCAGTCTGACTTCAGTGCCGGGGAAGGTTATGGAAAAGGTTATCTCATGGCACATAGAGGACAACCAGGGTTTAGGAAAGGCAGATCCTGCTTGACTGACCTGACCTCCTTTTGTGATCAGGTGACCTGGTCATAAAAGTGCTACTGGATGGGGGAAAGGCTGTGGATGTGTCTACCCGGATTTCAGTAAAGCTTTGGATACTGTGTCCCACAGCATTCTCCAAGAGAAGCTGGTAGACTGTGGCTTGGACAGTGCACTCTTTGTTGGATTAAAAACTGTAAGGATGGCCAGGCCCAGGGAGTATTGGTCAATGGTGCCACAGCCAGTTGGCAGCTGGTTTCCCAGGGCTTGGTATTTGGGCCAGTCTTGTTTAATCCGTGACCTGGACAAGGTGATTGAGTGCACCCTCAGTCAGTTTGTGGATGATACTTAGTTGGGTGGGAGTGTTGATCTGCTGGAGGCCAGTAAGGTTCTGCGTGGGATCTGGACAGGCTGGATGGATGGGCCGAGGGCAGTGGTATGAGGTTCAACAAGGCCAAATGCCAGACCCTACACTTGGGTCACAACAACCTCTGCAGTGCTACAGGCTGAGGGAAGAGCGGCTGAAAAGTGGCCCAGTGGAAAAAGACCCGGGGGTGCTGTTTGGCAGATGGCTGGACATGAGCTGCCAGTGAGTCCAGGCCAAATGGCATCCTGGTGTGTTTTAGAAATACAGCACTGTCAGCAGGACTAGGGAAGTGATTGTGTGCTTGGCACTGGTGAGGTACCTCAAGTGCTTGACAGCTACGTTGCTGTAAAGGCCAGTTCTGGGCCTCTCAGTTCAGGTAGGACACTGAGGCGCTGGACCATGTCCAGAGAAGGACAACAGAGCTGGTGAAAGGTCTAGAGAGCAAGTCATATCAGGAGTCGCTGAGGAGTGGTCATATGAGGAGCTGGGGGTGTTTAGCCTGGAGAAAAGGAGGTTCAGGGGTGATTGTTTCACTTTCTACTACTTTCCGTAAGGACGTTATGGCCAGGTGGGGGTCAGCCTCTTCTCCCAGGAATCCAGTGGCAGGATGAGAGGACATACTCTTAAGATAGGTCAGGGTAGGTTTAGATTGGACATTAGGAGGAATTTTTTCACTGAAAGGGTTGTTAAGCATTGGAACAGGCTGCCCATGGAGGCAGTGTAGTTACCCTCACCAGAGGTGTTCAAAAAACAACTGGCTGTAGCACTCAGTGCTATTTGACAAGGTGGTTGTTACAGCAGGGATACTGTAACACGCATATATCAAACCAGGAGGCCCATGGAAAAGAAATATATACGGACCGATTCTTGCTAGCTGTTTCAGAGATGTTTATTTCCCCAGCCGCATGGCCGGGGCTCTGCCGGGAACTGTTCCAGTCACGGACCGAGGGTCCTTCTGCCCGCGCAGGGAACACAAACCAACCCATGGGAACGAGGCTGAGCAGGGGCAGGGAAACCCCGTGCCTGTGCCCTCAGGGCCCCTCTGCCAGGGCTCCATGGCAGGGGAGGGACCCCGACAGGTGGTGATCAATCAAAGGTTGGACCCAAAGATATTGGAGACTTTTTCCAACATCAGTGATTCTACGATCCCATTGTCTGCAATCTTTCATGGGTGGGAGGTTACCACAGAAAATTCTAATGTGCACAAAGGACCCAGCATAGAAAGTTTAAATAACTCATCTAAGGTCATATATCAAACTGAGGAGAAACCCCTGGGCCACAAGTGTGTACTTTTGCAAGTGCTGCCTGTCTCCCGACATGGAAACACAGCTAAAAAAACCGAGAGCAGGGCCATGTGGGGCTTTTTCTCCATGCATGCAGCCAGATATGCCTCTTACCCCTCTCAGCCCGCTTCAGACATCACGTTAAACACCCTTCCCAGGCCGTGTGTCCACACGTGGAACAGAACCATCCGGGGCCAAAAGAACCACCCCCTGTCCCTGCGGCTCGCCCACAGCATCCTCACCCCTAGCCCTCCCTTCTGCAGGGCCATCACCTTTGCCGGGGATGCGCCGCCACCTGCGCTGTGCTGAAACACACACACCCCCGCCGAGCCCGGGAGCCAGCGGGGAAAGGAAAGGCTCTCCTGCCCTAAAAACCACCGCTTGGAAAAGGGCCGGGCAAAGGGAGGGCGACGGCGGCCAGGGGAGAACCGAGCGATGCTCAGAAATCCCTGAGCAGAACGCGAAGGGGAGGACGATCCCTGGTGTGGGGACAGCATGGTGACACTCACCAAATGCAGAGGAAGCACAGAGCTGGGCATGGAGAAATCGGCCTGGCCAGGGCTGAGGTGCTGCAAAACCAGGAGCCAGGCCTGCCTCCCTCCAGTGCCTGGCACCAGCTTAGGGATCACCAAGTTTCCTAATGCAGGCAGGGGGATAATGGGGTGATTTTCCAGCCTTTGACAGCTTGAGCCACATAAACCTCACAGCAGTGGTCGTATCTCACAGCCATCCGGACTAGATGATTTTTCAATAAAAGCACAATTTTCATAAATATTTGCTGACTCCAAGAGTTAGGGAGTGTAAAAAACCCAAGCTATTGCAGAATTTGGGGTAATTTGCAAGTTTTAGTGTTGCAAGAACATAAATAGAGAAGTGCTGTCATTTAAAGAGGAAGGAAAGCTGTATAAAGTGTTTTAGAGGACGGTTTAAATGTCTTTAAATATAACAACCAATTTCCCTGTCTGAAAATTTTCACTTTAGAGTTACACCAGATAGAAAGTTTTTGCAGGTACGTATTAGTTTATCAGACACTAAGGTTTCATTTAGCTCCCAAATAAATTAATTCTTGTTAGAGATTTGTAAGCTTTCTAAGACTTTTTTTTTTTTTTAATGGAAGCATTTTCAGTGTTTAGTCTTGTAAGTGCTTGTATATAGAAGTGACACACAAGCATCCTTGCAAAACCAGTTCCCAAACTCAGATTCCCTGGCTGGTGAGCTCACCTATGCAGAAAATGTCTATATGGTATTCCCACAAGATCCATGAAAACCACCAGAGTCTTCCAGCCTCCCAATGCCAGCTCTTTCCCACTTCAATCCCAAACAAAAATCTTAATGGTAAATGTATTATTTTCACTTAGTCTTAAATAGAAGTAACAATTTGTGCTCAAACTATTATAAAACCTGACCACTTTCCCCCAAATCCCAGGAAATAACAGTATAAAAGATTCATCAAGGTGAAGTTTGTGAAAACTTACATTGATTTAAGACCTATTTATAAAATCAGGTGCTAATGACAGACTGAGAGGCCCCTAAACCAACACAGTTACAAACAATATTAATAGTGAAAAAAAAAATCAGAAATCTGCAAGTGACTGGGGACTCTTTTCAGTGGAAACCACTGCACATGAAAGCTTTGCTAAGATGCCAGTGGTAAGTGGTTTGTGTACAACTTTTATCAAGATACATGTTCCAGGCTCGTAGAGGACAGGACCAATAGTTTGTACTTCAAGGAAATGACGTTGTACACTGATGATTATTTTTATACATCTTCTTGTTGCTACTGAAACAGGAAAGCACTTATCTTTATGTAGTTTCCTCTATCTGTATCAACTAGTTGTAAACTCTGTTTGATTTTCCAGATCCTTTTCAGTCAAATGTTGTTTAAAAAGGACTGTAGTGTATAGAGAGCAGAGCAGCCAATTGGCAATTTTAAATTTGCAGGCTAAAGGAGCCTGTATTATAGTCAGGCAGGGAGGAACTTCCTGGCCAGTTTTTATAAACTAATAAAATTTTTGAGAGAAGGTAGCCGACCTTCTTCTTGCTGTATGATTTCTCTTCACCTGGAACAGGAACCCTTTGCCAACAAAAAAGCAAAGCTGTTTGCAGAAAACAGCTCTGCTCAGCCTTCCTGATCCTGTCTGCAGAGGAAGGAGGGAGGCAGCAGGATATGCTGCACATATATTTCAGTCCTTGCATTGTTGCCAAGGAAGTGATACGAGCTTTTGGAAAATCCATAGTTCTTCTTTAATATGTCAACAGCTTAGCACGGTTGTGCAGGCTGTATCTGGCTGTGCAAGCAAGGTGATGTTTATCTGGCTGGATAGTGATAACAACACCTGGGTAAGTCCTGATTCCTTCTGGAAATATCATCTTTCCATATGAGTGTAAGCACAGGTGTTGACTTAATTTATCCTTACTGGCATGCTTTTGTTACGGGACACCAATTCATTCAGGAAATTCAACCTGTAAGTGTGGAATGCCTTCATCTTTGCTCAAAACCCACCATACAGTACTTGTCCTTCATAACACATTTTGAGCTTGAGAACAAGTGCTCTTTTTAAAACCCTGTCCTCAACAAATGTTGGAGAAGTCTTTGAAAACTCGGAAGTCCAAAATGATGCAACATTTTTTCTCTTATTCTCTGCCTGGGAAGGGCCACTTGGCTTCAGCAGGGTTTTAAGGTGGGTTTCGGGAAGTGTCCCTGGGTGCTGCCCTCCCTCCCAGCACCCACACATGGAGTGGGTGGCCCACAGGGAATGCAAAGGACCCGCTACAGGGCAGGTGCAGGCTGGGGACTGTGTGGGCAACTAATGAGAGAGGTCAGAATAACTTCCTATGATTTTTTTTTTGTACCTTCAGTCCTCTCCTAGGGCATATGCGCTAAAAAGCCATTATATCACAGCACAAGAAGGTACTGCCACCCTGCGAGATGCCAGCACATTTCAGGCCTTCTGCAAGCAGAAGGAATAATTAGATTGTTTTTCATTGCCACATGAGGAAGAGCCAGGGCCAGCTCAGTGGTCTTACCAACAAGAATTGGATCAATACTCAAGAAGGACACAAAAAATGATTTTTTCCTGATCACAGAGTCTTCAGAAACATCTGGAATTGGCAAGGGAAGCGTATTTTCTCATACTTTGAGGTTATTTGCCAAATGTTGAAGGCGAGAATCTGTACAATATTTGGTTTGTAGGTTTTTTTCCTGTGTCTTTCAGGATGAACACACCACATCCAAGCTTTTGATCTCTTTGGGCCATAATCAACATTTGTGTTTTGAGAGATTTCAGTGGTAAATGGGTTGGGGTTTGGGGGTTGAAGCTATCTTCTTGCATTCCTTCTGCACTGCTGGCTTGGAATGCACTGGAAAACCTCTGCATCTACTGGGCATTTTTTTGGCCATGAACACATCTCCTAAATACTATTTTGAAGTGATGACACAAGCTAAGAATAATCTCAAAGACCTTGTTCTATAGTTTTGACCAGGATTAAAGTATAAATAAATTAAACCAGTCACTGGGAACAGTGAATGAACATTTTTTACAATTCTGTATCACTTTGTAGCTCTCCGTATTTTCAAAGGCAACTTCCTTCCATTTATTTATTTTTGTGCCAGCTTTGTGGCTTTGTCCCTTCCACTCCACCCTGAGTGATCTCACTAGAAACTCCAGGTATGTCTCAACATAAAGTTTACGAATCCTCCCAAGCTTACAAGAAACCTTCTCACTGCCCTACTTCCCCAATTACTTTCCATTTGGTTATAAAATGTGGTTCTGTCAGTGTTCTTTCCAGTGTTAACCCCAGGCACCAGAAACATGCTGTGGCCAGCCTGATCTCAGCCTAAAAGAGCAAATATCTCCTTCCTCCTGTGCTGTGCAGAGAGAACCAACTGGGACTGAGTCATGCCTGGTGAAACTCTGGGTGATGTTATTATAGTGGAAAAGTCATTTGGAGGAAAGTGAGACCAAGAACTCAAGGGAGAACTAGAAATGTTGCATATCAGCAGAGATGCAGGGAGTAGAAAGTGTCAGTTGGATTTGCACAGCAGTGAAATCAGCATCAGGGCTGTGCCTGGAAACCTCTCAGTGCCACCCAGCCACCAGCACCAGTGAGAGCTCAGAGATGCGCTCAGGTACCCCATGGGGCAGTAGAGAAGGAAGAGACTGGAATGGAAGAAGAGAGGATTCAAAAGAAAGTGGAATTGGGCTCTAAAATGGGATGGAAAGCAAGCCACAGCTGTCAGAGTGTCTGTTCACAGTACACTGAGACTGCAGGGCTGGGATTGGAAGCTCAGCAGCAGTGCAGCAGAAAGCTCTCCAGTTGCCCATCCTTGCCTGTTCACTCTCACAGTCATTCAGTTTTATTGTGATGTCATTTTAAAATCAGATCTAGTCCCAGGCAGGAGGGAGACACTCTCTGCGTGGGGATGGGAACAGGAGCCAGGAGCAGGGCCAGGAACTCCTTGCTCAAGCTTTGTAGCAGGGACGTGCTCACAGGACTCCACCTGTGTGAACTGCACCAGGCGAGGTAGCATGGAAGGATATAATAATTATGCTTTTATTTAAGTTTTTGTGTATTTATGTTTTCATCTTGTGAATCGAGATCCTCCTGCTCCTACTGCACAAATATCTTGGGTCATCTCTTAAGATTTTTCTGTTTAATAAAGTTCAGTTGTAGTGGATTAAATTTACATTACTGGCAAGTTGAGAAGTGTTTGCCGTTTTCTAATGAACAGTTTAAAGAGTTTATCTTTGCATAGAGGATATTTATGTGCTTTGTGGTTCATCTTTTCTTTGAGTCACATTAATTCTTGCATCGGACGTTTGTTCTATATTTTGTGGCAGTAATGCACATAAAATGCTTGTAACACCAAATTGCCAAGATATTTATATTCCTAATTTAATCCATGAAACACAAGGGAGATCATGCTGCGCTGGAGTTTAAACAAAGCACTCGGTACCCCTTAGCAGGACACTGGTTCGTGTCCCTGGGCTGCCACAGCCACAGGTCAGCCGATGGCCGCCAGCAGAGCAGGGCGTGACAAGGTGGCAACCACAGATACCCACAGGCAGCACGTAACCTGCGTGTCCTCCCCTTCACCTATGCCGGCTCAGACACACTTTGGACCCACAGCATTCCCAGGGGAAAGCAGGGAGCTGGCGCAAGGGGAGCCAGCCCGCCCGCGCCGCTTCCAGCCGCGCTTCCGTCTCCCCATGTGAAATCCCGGGCTCCGGGGGCGGCACTTTGTGCTCCCCGCCGTGCCACTCCCGAACATGTGGCTCTCGCAGGGACATCACTAGATGGCGATAGAAGTTTTAAAACCGAGTCGAAGTCCCCTGAGGGTTTGCCAAGGCTGCGGTTCAGGCTGTAGCCGAAGCCTAAAGAGGCAGGACCTGCAGCTTGGGAGGCTGAGGGGTCTCTTTAGCTCCGGCCACCGCCCCCTTCCCTCACAGAGAGCCCAAACGCCACGTTCTGCTATACTTCTGTTCCAAGGCAAGAATCCAGCACGCCGGGCTGGAGGTACAGAGGTAGCTGGAGGGCGTCTCGTGTGCCAGCGAGGCAAAGCAAGCAGTCACGTCCCGTTACACCTGCTGCTGCTCCTGAACGTGGCTGAGTAACCTCAGCTTGGTCAGCGGGCCAGAATAATAACGCTGAGGTGCCCAGAATGCCATTTGCCACATCATTCGGGAATATCAGTCTTTAGACTCAGTCCTAGGCTGCAGCATGCTGCCTTCTCACCAGTCAGCCATCCCCACAGCCCTGGCCTGCACTCAGGCTTAGGGTTATTTTAATTCCATGCAAAAAGGGGGGGGGGGGGGGGGAATGAAAAAAAGAGAGAGAGAGAAAGAAAAAAAAAGAGAAAAAAAATGGTCAAAAGAGGAGAAACCAAGAAAAATTAAATTTAACTTTGCATAAAATAAAAGTCATCTTCAAGGAAGTCTCTTGCCATCCTGGGTGTTAGTCTAGCTTCTGAGGGAGTTGTGGGAAGTATATCTCCTTATTATATGCTGTAAACATGATTAACTTGCTTTTCTGTATAAAAGAACCCTGTGATTCATTGCTGTCAGACAGCCTGCAGAGAGTTTCAGTTCCAATTGAATTTATAAAAAATGGTTTGAGCAAATTGTTGGTGTTTTCTGGCCCATGAGGCAAAGCTGTAAAGTCACAAAAGGGTTAATTATTGAAAAGACTTTGGAATATTACTGAAGTTATTATATTACCGCTCCTTGCTGTGCTCTGCTAGGGGAGCAGAGGTGGCATCTGTAAGTGATGACAGGTCACCACCTCACAGCAAGGACAACAGGACCTGTTGAGGCACTGAAACTTGACTCCTGCTCCTCCAGTCCCCATAGTACATCAGCTTCAACATGATATTCACAGACTTGCAGGGATATATTTTGACAGCCTTTCTATGTGCCCTTGTACCACATTTCCCTAAGGAAACTCAGGAAATAACAGACTACCCTAAGAGCAGATTGTCTCTTCCTGGGAGTCAATGTCAAATGTAGGGACAGGCAGGGTCTGGTGGCCTCTCTGCAGCATGAAAAGGAGTCTTTTCCATTCCAGGGTGAAAACAAGGACAAAAGCAATTTCCCAGGGGCTTCAAATTCTAGCAGCACCCTCTAAGTGCCCTGTCTGTTTTATACACCCCACATCATGCAGGAGGGTCTGGATGAAACTGGACCCAGTGAGCTAGATAGAAAGAACCGATCGTGGTCTAGATGACAGTCTTTTGGTTTCTAAGGGCAAAGTCTCAGTCAGAGAGTCTATCTGCATAGACTTCAAAGTTTTTATCTTCTCAATGGCTGTATGAGCAGGAAAGTGCAGATGCACCAAGGCATCAGGAGCAGGAGTGACCCACCAGCATCCCGAGACCCTGCTGCAGAGGAGGGAGTTGCACCAGCTGTTGAACCACCCTTTCAGCCATGGCTGGGTCATTTTCAGGAGAATGAGTCTTTCAGTGGCACTGAGAATAGAGAATATTAATCACTCCTGCAAAAGTGGCTCAACCACTGCAAGGCCCGGTGGGCAGGACACTTCCCTGCAGGACTTAGGGGTAACACTTTGGTGAGCATCTGCTGTGCTGGGGCAGACAGCCTGACATGTGCCCTTATTACCAGGTTGGTATCAGCATGGCTTTTTTTATCAGGATGGTGCTCACAGCTGACAGCACGATTAGTTGCTTTGTTTTTCCCCAGAAGTGGAAACCCAAACCACATACTCCCCCACCCTCAGTCACTGTTCATAAGCCAGGTGGGTTTTTTTTAGAAAACATGCTGTTGGACTGTTTGAGAGAATTTTATGGGTTTTTCTGGTGCTGTTTCTCACCTCTTGTGGTAATCCAGGTGTGTTAGTACCCACCAAGCATCTAACTGTGACATGGTTAAGTGCTGGAAATCCTGGAACATCACAGATGCCATTAAAAGCACATTTCTATGTTTCTAAGGTGGTTTATGAAAAGAGAATGAAACCATGTTGTGTCCTTCCTGACCTGCTCCTCAAACTGGTAGTGGGAGCTAAAAGGCAAGAGCAACCCGAGAGGGGAGCAAGAAGAGGCACAGCCCAATGGTGCCAGGGCTGCATGCAGTGGAGGAGCCCCTGGTGGGGAGCATTGAGGAGGCAGAGGACAAAACCCTCAGGGTGCATCTGGTGGGGCTGCAAGGGCAGAAGGTTACCTCGAAAGGCAGGGGCTGGTACACCAAAAACTCACCCACTGTCTGGGATGGGTTCCTGCCAGGGCCAAGGATGCTGCTGGGTGCTTCCCATGGTTCTAGAGGGTTGTATGAGGGAAGGTTGGAATTGCACCACCTGCTTTCCATACCAGTGGAAACTGCTCAAAAACCCCTGCTCACCCTGGCAGGACTCAGGCTGACCTAGTAAGCAGTGTTCTGTCAGAACCAGGGGCTTGGGATCAAGTGCCCCCTGCCTGGTGCCAAGGCAAGATCCTGGGAATTCCTCCCTGAAGGACATGCGTACCTGGGAAAAAGGGAAAAGGAAACTCCCTCAAGATCCAAAGCTGCATTTTTGCCATTCACAGTCAATGTCAGTGATTCAGATAATCCCTGCATCTGGGTGGGCACTCCCCAGACAGACGGGAGGCAAATAACCTGGCTCTCACCCCATACACTGGCAGAAACAACTGCAGTGACACCAGCCTCCTCCCTTAGGCTCCACCAAAAGCTCAGGCCAATCCGGGAAGGTTTAGCTTTTTTTTCCACTGGTAGTTCAAAGGAGTGAACGTAATTCTCCTTCTCCCGTCACTACCGTTTTCGTGTGTGCTGGAGCTTCTGGTTTCCAGTTACCACTGAAAGCAGAAGTGAAAACAGAAAGAAAAGCTTCTCTCAGGGTATTTTAGGTTCAAGCAGAGTCAGGAGGTTTTAGAAACAAAACAGGGGCACTATGAGATAATTTGGTTTGTGCTTAGCTAAAGGCAAATCAAACTTTGACACTTGCCTACCCTGTGAACCAGCCACAAATTCTCCTCCCTCTTGAATACCTGCTCAGTATCAGCATCCACAGATTAGTCCCAGTTTTGCCTAGCAGAAGGTGTTTATGAATAATAATATTCTGCTGTCCAGTCGGAATTCCCATCCGAAGGTCTCAAAAGAACGGCAAAATTAAAATTTTGCCAAAGTTAGAGCTGAGTAACAACAAAGTAACTCTTTTGTACAGGTTTGGTGTTAGCCACCCAGAGATGCAGTGGCAGAGATTAGAACAATGCTGGAGTGCCTTAGCTAGAGGCACAGCTGTGCTTCAGTAGCTCACCCAGCTCTCCTCCCAGTTGTCCTCCTACTACGGACCAAGGATGCATGGGGGGATCAAGTCTTGAGACAGCCTCTGATAACTTCAGTCACTCAAATATCATGAGAAGTGTTGGAATAGATCCAACAGAAAGGCTCTGATTTTTATGTTGCTCTAAATCAGCCCTGTGTACAATGCTGCCATGTAGTGAAGATGGCCTGGACCCTGAAACCAAAGATGGACAAAGAGGTTTCAGGAAAAAAACAAAAGAACAACAGGTCAGGATGGAGAGGTGAGATCCAGATCCATTTATCTGCCTGTACACTTTTTATGAGGGAGGATCACAAGCTTCTGTGCAGAGCAAATGTGCTTGCCAAGAGGAATGACACCAAGTGAAGATCTGAAAGTGCAAAGTGAAGATCTGAAAGTGCAAAGATCATCTGAGAGTAGTGAAAGCCTGCAGGTTTTCTTTGTTAGACCAAATGACTGTTCATACTGGAGTAGGTCAGCAGCAGGCTCACGGCAAAGAAGTTAAGGTGATGTCCAGTGGAGTTTTCTGGCCACAGAAAGGAGAGTGAAGCCCTCTGACTGCAAAGTGAAAACAAAGAGATATTTCAAGACTTCACGCAGTAATGACATTTTGGCAATGTGACAACCTAAAATACAGGCACAACATGAAATCTGTGTAGCTGAAAGACTAAACTTTAGGGGCTGGATCTGTCCTGGCTGATCCTAGTTGATACTTCAAGTTCAAAAAAAACCTCTTGAAGCTTAGATCTGGAGAGGGAATTATTCTTGCAGCCTCTGACATGTCATCAGAGGGACTTCCCATTCAGCTCCAAGTTTCAATTGCTGAAAATCTTTGTTTGCTGTGCCTACTCTCACTAGACAGGAAGAGAATAGTAAGATAGAATAGGATATACAAGAAGTCTAGTGGGCAAGAGAATGTGCATCAAGGAGAAAGGAAGTAGTCATGCTGATAAGGACAGCTACTAAGGAAATGTAACAGTAAATGAGAGAATTGTGCCTGTTTCCATTAAGAAATATGGTGATGAAAGAAAGAAGGAAAGAAGGAAAGAGAGAAAGACAAAGAGACAAAGAGAGAAGAAGAGAAAGAGAGGAAGGAGAAAAAGAAAAAGAAAAAGAAAAAGAAAAAGAAAAAGAAAAAGAAAAAGAAAAAGAAAAAGAAAAAGAAAAAGAAAAAGAAAAAGAAAAAGAAAAAGAAAAAGAAAAAGAAAAAGAAAAAGAAAAAGGATCATGCATAAATGCAGCCATAAATAAATAATAAAGGTAATAAAATGGAGGAGTATCTTGATTTTCCAGTGAAAAACATGAAATCAGCTAGTACAGAGATAGCAGCAGAAATCTCAGTTGAAGTTGTAGGGTCAATATTGAGCAGGGAAGAGAATAGTACAGGGGAGGGGATGGACAGATTTCCTCACTTTGGGAATGGGAAAGAAAGTAATTTTGATGTGTGCAAAATTCAATTTGTTGAACTGGTCATAAAGAAGTTCTAGCATGGCAGTGTTAGGAATCTGTTATACATTTCTTAAGGTAAAATTTGTGATAGCATTCTCCTGAGAAGGGACAATTTTGGAGGCCAGGAGGTTTTTTTTTCCCTTGTGAACTGGATGTGCTGAGGTGCAGGGCCAGTGTGTGACATCCACCCCTGCTGCAGAACCAGACATGTCCCTGCCGCATTTCCCCCCTTCTTCCAGGGGGACGCTGTTGCATGCCCAAGAGCTGTCTCTGGTTTAATGACAGGTGCTCACAGATCAGGTAGGAGAGAAAAAACACAGAGCCCTTGATAGCCAGAGCAGCAGAAAATGGGCCGTGGGCTGGCAGGGCAATTCCCTATCCAGGTGTTAAGTGTTGACAAGCTTACAGGCTATACACTATTCAAACCTCCAGCAGGAACAAGATGCAGAAGATGTTTGGAGAAACACTTCTTGAGAGAAATAAGAAGGTATGGAAAGGCTCCAACCCCAATAGAATGAGTTGGTAGCAGAGGGAGGGTTTCAGGTGTAAGTGGGAACCTACAGGGGCAAGGAAAGGCTCTGAGCAGACGAGTTCATGCCTTGGGCACCTCAGTGCAAGGGGAAAGTGAGAGTGGTCATGAGGCATGTAAAATCAGTCAAAGGATATTAAAACAAACAGCAAAGTATGGGTTAAATGAAGTGGAGAAAGAACTCCCTGGTGGGAACTCTTCCTCTTTTGTGCAAGGGCTGCTGTGTGATGCAGCAGTGCTGGGGGTGTTGCACAAACCCAGCACTACTGCACAGACATTTTCCCTGACAGTATTTTTTACTACATCCTCTTAGTTTCTCTGTAGTTCTAGATTTCCTCCAGTTTCTAGGGAAGTCTGGGCATAAAGAAAAAATAGACAGCCTTTAGACATGATCAAGGGTTGGCATCAGCTGATCGGGTGCTGGACATCGGTTCCTATGTCCTTTTTAGGATCTGGCTGCAGACACCTTCCTCATTTGAGCTCTCAGGAAATCCCCAAGCTAGAAGGGCTGAAAATAAAACTAGCCTAGATTTACAGGAGTATGGAAAGGCACTTGAAAATATAACAGGAAAAAAACCCTTTTCTCTGCATTCAGCTAAGTACGAAAGTGGGTTTTAGAGCAAACTTTCCTCACTGCCACCTCATTTCTGCATTCATCTCACTCATAAGAAAACATCAGCCTGAGACAGACTTTTCCAAGAAAATTGTAAGAAGGTGCAAAATGGAAGCAGCCCCTTGCTGAGGGGTCACCTCCCTTTCTCCCTTCATGTGGGCTCACATTGTCCAAGAAAGGTGGGTGGGCAGGGTGAGCAAGTCACAGGGGAGGTGGGCAGGGGAATGCTAACACTTTGGAGCCCATGAGTGCTCACTCCATCTGCTGAAAGTACACTAAAACCATTGGGGCATCAAGCAACAGCCTGGGAGAGAAGGCAAAGCCTGGGTCTCGTTGCTCCATAAAGGAGAAGGATGAGAGCAGAAAGGATTAGGGACTCAAAAAACATGGAGACATGAGACAGATGAAGCCATAGACAGGGGTGTGACTTCTGGAGTGGCCAGCACAATGCTGGGAGCATGGAATGGACCTGAGACCATAGCCAGCTCCGGTGTCCTTCCAACATAGCACTTTGCACTGCCATCAGCAGAGGCATGAGAGGACCCTCTGCTGCTCCTGCCCCAGCGCAGGGGTGCTCACAGTGCCCACACTGCCCAGCCCGGCTCAGTGCAGGTCCTCCTGCATTTCTGTGTGCAGCAGAAATCCGCGTAGCTCGTGTCCATGAGGCCAGTTTTTACAGCTGGGATCCCTCAGCAGTGGCATTTGGGTCTTCTTGTATTTCTGAAGTACTTCATCCACTGCTCTCTAGTCCTTCTGCACTGGGGGCAGGGCAGGGCAGAGGAGCTGAAGGAGTTTCTGCGAGGAGTCCTTTAGCTTGTCTTATGCAACAGGTTAGACAAAATGATAATTATTCCTTTCATATTTTAGGGTTCTCAACCATTTATTGTCTCTATCTCACACATCTGCTCTGTTAATTTTGCCCCACACTAGAGGTTTCTCCTCTGTCCAAGCTGGTCTGCAGCAAGGCCTGATCCCCAGGGCATCTCCACCAGCCCTCAGGGACTCCCCAAAACCTTGCTGTGGAAGGCACCTCAGAGGCTGGGGAACCACTTTGGAGGGAGGCACAAGACAGGAAATATGCCATTGCTGAAATGCCCAGCCCAAACTGGGGGGAGCTACATTCCCCCTGCAGTCCTGAGGGCCACAGCTTTCCTTTCAGTGAGGGAGACCATTTACCAAGCAGGACAAGCACAGAAGATCTCCTGCTGCTGGCAGCAGGCCTGTACAGTCAGTGGCGTGACACAGGGAGTCAGCAACACACCAGGAGTGAGCCCGTGGGAGCTGTGGAGGTTGTGAATAATCCTGCGTGCACTACCCGGGGATGGAAAGCTGTGGGAAGCTCATCACTAGCAGCAACACATCTCTTTAAGTACATGTGGCTGCCTGTTGACCCAGCAGATGTGAAAGAGGTGGGCTCTGTGTGGGCTTTCTGAGGTGCATGCCCAGGACTATGCCGCCAGCTGCTGGGGAGGAGATAATTGTAAGGATACTGCTGTAAATGAGTGGCTCAGGGCTCAAGTGGCTGTGACGGGGCAGCTCAGCTGCCATGGCTGGGCTGGGGCAGGAGCAGGCTCACTGAAAGCAGGCAGCTTGCCTGTTTTGCTGCCTAGATAGCTCCATACAGACTAGTGGGATATGGGCAGATGCAAGGCAAGGGGCATGAAAGAATCACCCTAGCAAAGGTGTAAATGTCTTAGGGTACTTGAGGGCAGGGTAACACAAAGTGCACTGTTCCTTTTCTTAGAGAAGAGGAGGGATTTAAAGTGAGAAACACCAGCCTGCTCATCATGGCACAGAGAGTTGCTAGTTAGTGTCCTGAAAAGTGTGCAGTGCTAGTTAAAGGCCAGTAAACGTCTTATTTGAAATTATATGTGGATGTTATGTAAATGCACCAGGCATATAAACAGACTACATCCTGTGTCTCTGGACAGCTTCTGCATCCCCATTTCCTTTTGGTGCGTGCATCACCCAATGGCTTTGACTCACACATTGGCACTGGAACAGCTTTGGATGTACTGTCTCGTGTCCTGAGAGGAAATGAGGTGGAGACATTGACATTGCTTGGAAAGTGGAAATAATCCTTAATCATTGGACTCTGTATTACAGCAATGTGCTGGGAGCCACACTCAGCAACAGCTGGTGGGTAGCACACGACCTGATCCCATAACCACTGGCTTCCCAAAATACATGACATCCAAGCCAGCCCAGCACTGCCAGGGCACTGACTTAGGGCAAGCACAGGGCACAGGTCACCTCTGCTCTTCAGCACATTTTGGTACACAGTATCTATGCCAAGTCTTGTACCTCTACCAAAGGCTTGTATCCTTCCTGGCTTTCTGCCTGCCTTCTCTCCCAGTAAACCTTCCCTGGCAGGGGCTGGCAGAAGAGAGGGGAGTGGCTTTCATGTCACAGAGCTATGATGTGGATCATACCACTCAGAAAGGCCCTGAGGTCCTGGTTGCCCCTCTCTCAGTGACTGCAAGGGAGAGGGGACAGAAGGTGACAGAGGCAGGCAGGAGGAAAGCATGGGGGGACATTGCCCCACAGCATGTTAGAAGTTGCCTGAATGGGGGAAACAAGTCTCCTCCTGTAGCTTCATCCAGGCACAAGGAATAACCTGGGAGAATTGCAGGGAGAGGGAATGAAAAACACTGTGTCTTGAGAAGGTGAAATTTATAAAATCCATTCCTGAGATCTTGTGAGATTGGGTAGGAGGCTGGGGTAATCAAGCACAGAAGAGGAAGGATCCCAATGCTCTGGGACATCAGACAGAGGCAAGGGTCCAGGCAAATGCTGAAGGGAGACAAGGTTTGCCTTTTTGCGTCTGTATTTTTGTGTATCAGTCTCTACTCTCTCTCCACAACATGGGTCAGTGGGCAACGGTCTGCAGGGTGGCCCAGCTTTCTCCTGCTTCCCCTCAAAGTTGGGTGCCCATGGATCAGGAAGTATCTCTAGTCCAACCCCTGCTCCACATGGAGCAGACTGCAAGGTCACACTCAGTTATTTGGGCTATCCCATTCAAGCTTTGAAAATATATCCCCATGTCTGTAAAAATAAAATTTTCCAAACTTAAAGTGACCTTATAAATTAAACTTGAAATTGTGTCTGCAATCTTATGCACCGAGTTGTTTGTTTGTATTTTCAAGCCGCGGGTCTGAAACTGTTATGTCACTGTCAGTGCATGACTTCAGCTGAATAATCCCTCAAGGGACCTGGGAGAGGAGCACCCGGCCAGGAATGTTGCAGACACGAGTCATCCTCAGCAGACCCATATTTAATAGCTGAACATGTTTCCCTGGTGTCTAACTCTGCCTCATTTCTTAATCTTTCAGGGACAGAGGTGATCATGCTGGAACAACATTTACTAATACAACACCAACAGTATCATTTCAGAGAAGATGATCTATCTTCATGGCTTCTCGTACTAATTACGTCTATGAGAAGCTTGACTCTGACATGATGACTTTTCTTATAGCAGCCCTATCCAGTTCACTAAAACACTTCTTAAATATAAATAAGAGCCTTTCCCATCAAAAAGGCACTATGAAGTCCTGTAACCAGCAGTATTGCAAAATCTAGAATAGTATCAACTGACATGCAAAGGCTGGGCATGCAAAACATTAGAGTCTAAGGAAAGGCAGAATACCAGCATACAACAGCTGGAGTTAGCTAAAGTTTGCAAGGACCTAAAGTTTGGAAGGAGCACTGTATTTCCTTGTATAAATACAGAATTTTCCTCCTTTCCCCATGCAGCTGAGTGATGGAAGGTCTCTATTGCTGCCCATCTCCAGCAGCCTTCCTACCATGCTGGTTTGGTTTACCATGTGTCCTAACAAGTGGTCTGGAGGCAAAAAAAAGTGGCTCTTGCCTGAGACCTGCCTATGGAGGGGTTTTCTGGGTGGCCCCTCCTGTCCTTTGGTATGCCAGAACAAGGGGTGTGCAGGGACAGGCACGTGCACTAACTCTGACTTCAGGTGTCTGAATGTGCAAATTCGCTTTGGAAGTCATTCCCCTTCACCATGGAACAGGGAATGCTTCAGCCCCATTTACAAACTTCATGGGGTGCAGGAAGAAATACCACACCTCTCTTCGAGATATGTGCACTCAGAGACTCACCTTGAGACCTCCTCCTTCCAGGTAATTTCTGACTTCTTATCAAATCTGCACTTACCCACACATAGTACAGAGAAGGCCAAGAGAAGATGCTGCAGTTAATACCGGAGTCTTGCTGCAAGGCTGGGAAGTACAGCCTAGCTGGGGTACTATTTGCATAAAACAGTGCAGAAAGGGAGACAGAACTTCCCAAACATTTTTAACATTATTTGGCTTATTTCTCTTCCTGGAAATGTTGCTCTTTCGGCAAAATGAATTATCGATAGGTTGTAGCCAAAGATGTTTTCATATTTCTAAGAAAGAGCCAACTTAACGTCACAGGGTACTTGTTGCTTGCTTTAAAATATCTTTTCTTATGCAGAAAACGGTCTGATTTTCCCTGAAGACAACTCAGTGCGTACTTGGAAATGCCATGGTGTTTGGCCAGCTCTGCCTGAGACAGTGAAATCTGGTCTCCTGTTCTTTCAAAACCACCTACACTCAAACCCACAAGGATGCAGTATACGTGTCCCTCCTCAGAGGGTCTGCAGGGTGGGCAGGGAGCCAGTTAGCCCAGTCATCACATGGGGTTTTTAGACCACTTTTCAAACACGTCCCTTAGTGGAAGCCTTTGCTGGCTTATTGCCATTTCTGTATGCCAGAAAGTACAGCTGTGGTCCTCACAGTACCCAGCCCCAGTGTCCCAGTGCTCCCAGGGGTCCAGATTGTCTTTGGGTCACCAGTATGTGGGGGATGGGAGCACAGTGTCACTGGGCTGCTGTCATCCCTGGGGCACAGCCATGCTTCTGGCTCTGCTCAGGACAGCAGTTGGAACCAGACACCTCCAGGCACCATGGCAGGAGCTCAGTGGGAGAAGGAGGCAGGGGTCCCTAAACACCTCCACCTGTGCCACTACTGGCAGATGCCATCTGAGGGGCTGGGGACCCAGTGCAGAGGGTGTACTGGATCCATGTGCCAGCCTCCCACTAAGTCCCTCTGCACCTGTATCAGAGGGCCACCACGCTGGCTGGCACTGCAGGATATGCAGTGCAGACAGTGGCTCCTGAGGACCAGACAGAGCTGCAGAGGGAGAGCAAGCACTGTGAGATGGGAGGGAAGCTGCATGGGTGGTGGGGACACCAGGTCAGGCTTGGAAACTACTGTCATTACACACAAAAATAAGGAGAAACAGTTCAGATTTCGGAGGGGATCTTTGTACCACTGGTGAATAAAGGCTACTGAAGGAGCATCTGCAGAGATGGTGGGTTACAGACACAGGCTCTGCTCAGGGTCAGCTCTGCCATGAGCTTACCTGCACCAGGACCACATGCAGCAGCTCCCGTTCACTTGCAATTTGAACAAGCAGTTGACAAAGGGAAAACTTTGACCTACACTGGAAATTCACACGAGTTTTGCAGACTTCCTCTTTGGGCAAACTGTGTTTTTCTTTCCTTTTTTTTTCTTTTTTTTTTTTTTTTTTGGAGGGGGAATGTGTTCTTGTTTCAGCTGGAATAGAATTATTTTTCTCCTTAGTAGCTGGTACAGTGCTGTGTTTTGGATTTAGAACAAAACTTGTGTTGATAACACACTGATGTTTTGGTTGTTGTTAAGTAGTGCTTAGACTAAGACAAGGACTTTCCAGTGTCTCATGCTCTGCCAGTGAGGAGGAGCACAAAAATCTGGGAGGGAGCACAGCCAGGAGACCTGCCCCTGACTGGGCCAAAGCATGTTCCCCACCACAGAAAATCATGCTTAATATATAAACTGGGGGGAGCTGGTCAGAGGGAGTCAATTGCTGCTCAGGGATGGGCTGGGCATTGGTCAGTGTGTGGTCAGCAATTGAATTGTACATCACTCATTTTTTATTCAGCTTTATTTTTTCTTCTTTTAAATTACAATATCTATTACTATTATTATCATTATCACATTTAACTTTGTTTCAATTATTAAACTGTTCTTGTCTCAACCCACAAGTTTTGTTTTCTTTTCCTTTTTTTTTCCTGAGTCCCTTGTGTTCTTTCTTTCCCTCCAGGGATGGGGAGGGGGTGAGCAAGCAGCTGCACAGTACTTGGGTGCCAGCTGTGGTTAAATCGTAACAGAAGGGGGAGAAAAGTTGACCTTGGCTTACTGTAAGTGAGCGTTAGAGAACAGGGCAACCCTTTGCTTGGCCAGCAGCCTTGATAAGCCCCCAGGCTCATCACTGGCTGTGGCACTTCATCTCTGGAGGTTCGATGGACACCTTCCTGCCACCCTGTCCTCTTGGGCTACACATACACCTCGTGGAGTCCCTCCCTGCCTTCACTCATTTCCATCTCTCGCCCTTCTTCGGCTGCATGATTTCAGCATGTGACTTGCTATCAGCACCAGGAAGGATTTAAACTTTGCAAACATCACTAATTATTTGACTTTTACATATTGACAAAGCTATGCTGTGTCATTGCTTGCAAGTGTGGCAGGGTCTCTCTGTGCATGGGCACCATGGTAGCATCCCTCCTCTGACAATGGCTCCTGCAGGAACAGGGTTCACACTCAAGACCAGATTTAAGGGTGAGCATGAGGCTGTCATTGCATGTAGCTTTGATGAGGATCAGATACAGCCATTTTCTCTTGCACACCTCACTCTGCGAGCATCCTCCTTCTGGCAGCCTTTCTCTGGACAAACCCACCTGCCCCTGGACATGTTCAGGCCGCCCCTGTGGCCATGCTACCTCCCTGCTCAGGTGCCACGTGCTGCTGCCTCGCCAGGAGGTGTGGGTGCAGGTGAGCAAAGCTGTCGCAGCAGCTCGCCTCCTTCCTGGTGAGTCACCATGCCCCAGTATCTGTCAGCATGGCTGTGTCTGGTGACCAGCCTGAAGCAGCAGGAGTGCACCCATGGGATTATAATGAGCCACTCCCAAAGTCTAGCTGGATTTTTCTTGGGCGTTGCTGAGTTTGGTCAGCACACAATTTATAAAGGACTTGTTTTCACCTTGCCTGGATTGTTAGCTTTGGATGGTAAGTTTTAGAAATGGACTTTGCTGGGCCTTTCCTATGAGGAAAGGAAGGCTGCTTGGGCTCCAAACAGTGCTTTGGTGGTCTTATGACAGGAATTTACAAAGTCCCTGGACATGGGATGCAAAGAAAAGGAAGCAAAGAAAGCCTTCATCCATGATGTCTGAGCCTGCCTCAGAAGGAGCTAGCACAGCCCCAAGGGAAGCTGAACCCAGCCATGAAAATATTCCCGTGCACAGCACCAGCCATATCCCTACATCCCAGTCCTTCCCAGACAACCAACTTGGCCTTCCCAGCTGTGGCAGGATCACACCTCCAGTGACTCTTCCCCAGCTGCTTCTTTGCTTCTGCCCATTAGCCAGAGCAACACACTGTTTTCCTCAAGGTCCCAACAAACAGACTAATGCTTGGCCAAGGGCCTCCTTCCCCATTCCTGTCAGCTCTGCACACAGGGAGGGCTGGCAAACTGCTCTGTACTTCTACTGCAGCTTCTCTCAAGCTTCCAAACATCAGGAAGCCCTGCTGAGGAGCATGGTGGTGATCTCAGTCCCAGGGGCACAGGCTGATCTAAGAAACCTCCTAAACCCAGGAGAATAAAAGGCACATTTGGCTCCCTAATTTCATCAGTGTTGTGATTTACTCTCAGCAGGCAACCAATCCCTGTGCAGCCACTTGCTCATTCCCCTCTGGTGGGATGAGGGAGAGGACTGAAATGGTACAAGTGAGAAAACTCATGGTATGAGATAAACACAGTCTAAAGGGTGAAACAAATTGCTTTGCACACAAGCAAAGCAAAACAAGGAATTAATGTACCACTTTCCATGGTGGTGGGCTGAAAGGTGTTTAGCCATCTCCAGGAGAGCAGGGCTCCATCATGCATAACAATGACTTGGGAAGGCAAACCCCATCACTCAGAATGTTCCACCTTCCTCCCATAGCTTTATACACTAAGCATGACATCATATGGCCTGGAATATCCCTTGGGTCAGGAGGGGCCCGCTTCTGTGTGTCCCCTCCCAGCTCCTGATGCACCCCCAGCTTCCTCCCTGGCAAGATGCAGAAAAGGCCTTAACAGGGTGTAAGCCCCACTCAGCAGTAACAGAAACATCCCTTGTTACCAACACTGTTCTCAGCACAAAGCTGAAACACAGCCCTGCACTGGCTACTGTGGAGAAAATTAGCTCTACCCCAGCCAAAACCAGCACAATCAGTTATTTTGAGCAGTGGGTTTCCCCATGCACTTGTTTTCCTTTGCAGTTTGGCATGAGTCTCAGTATTTCCTCAAGAGAAAATGAAACTACACCCCAGAAATCAACACAGAGGCAAATAATTTGCAAAATCCCATGGCTCAGTGCTGACCAGCCAAACCCTGGGGCTGGTTCTCGTCAGGTTTTCCCCACCATCCATTTTCATTCCCTCCCCCTCACCTCCAGCCTCAGTTGCTCTGAGTACACAGGTGCTCAGGCAACCAGATTAGAGGAGTAGTCTTCCCCCTCCCAGGATATTTCTAACCCAGTTCATTTCCCTGACCTCATTCCCCAGGTGCTGGTGTAAAACAGGTGGACCTACACAATGCAGCAGGGATCACTACTGTGGGATATGCTTGAGTGAAGTGGTATGTTTGGGATATTGCTCCAGAGAGAAATTCCTGCTATGCTGCAGCCTAAGGGTCACCTGAGAAATAGTCCTCAGCTATTAGAAAGCTGACAGAGCTGGAAGCAATGATTGGTGTTCAGCATCCCTGAGCAGCTGCTTGTTGATTGTGTACCAGTCCTCTGAAGCAATATTTATCCTGAAGCCCTCATACTGTTTAGACATGTGGATGTGTCTATAAAGAGCTATTGGTTCACTCAGCCAAACCTTATCACTTATGTCTGCCAATACATAACACTGTAATTATTTGGGATAACCTGGTCACTTAGTACTTTCTTAGTAAGAAGATATATAACAGCCATAACTAAACCCAAATATTACATAGTGAGCCTATATTAAATAGTGTCTCCATATGCAGACTTCCATGCTAAAACATTTAACTGGGTGGGGGAAAGGAGAATGGTATTGCAGAAAAAAATAAAAGAAGAAAAGACAGTGTAACATTTTTAAAGCAAAGGTAAAAGACCCCTAACAGCCTCCAATTTTGACACGGATCTCATTGTTGAAGTATACAAGCACTCGATAAGCATTTGCATAACCCTTAGCCATTGTCTTGTGAGAATAAACACTTTCATTTTATAGAAGGGAAACTGGGGGAGAGATTATAAACCCACCTCCAGTTACCTGAAAAGCTGCTTCCAACTAATTCTATTAATCTCCTTAAAGATCAAAAGCTATCAGCAAAAGATCATAAAATTGAACACAGGTCTCTGAAACCAAAGGTGACCATCCAAACCATTTGGTCATGTTTTCTTTAAGTCAGCCACACTCAAAGTCTGATCCCTGAATATCTTGATCAGTCAGCATAAATACTAAGAGGGCTCCCTCACACAGCTCTCCTCCAAGCAACTAATCATCTAGAGATTTTGCACAAAGCACTAGAGCAGTGGGTTATTCCAACAGGATTCTTTGCAGCAATTAACATCAGGACTGAAGTGCTCCATGTTGTACACAACTGCTGTGCAAGACGCAGGCAGTCCATAAGGAATGTTGGGGTGTGAGAAGGAGAGTTGCCAGAAATACTTACCATCTATTACCAGAGTCCAAAATCCATCAACAATCACCTTCACCCAACATCCCAATAAATGGAATGGTGCCTGTAGTGTACCTGGGCTATGGTGGGGGTGTTGGCCCAAATGCAGCTGCAGCCCCATGCTGTTTTTGAAGATGAAGGAAGAACGACCACGTCTCAAGGCACTGAGCTGGATTTATTCATTTGACCATATCAGTATCAAACTAGAAATCATCTGTTTAAGATCATGTGTTAGAGAAGAGCAGCATTAAATAACAGACATGAAAAAGAGACTGTGCTTCAGAAAAGATTCCGAGTACAACATACACAGTATGCCATTTAACACAAATGCTTATAAAGAGTCATTCTAAGCATCAGAGAGTTTTATAAAAGTTTACGTTCTCATCCAATGGGATGTACAGAACTATGCAGTTTACATAGTTTTACTATCATCCAAAACATCATGTTTCAAATGCATGAGGGACAGCAAGAACAATATAATTCCATTTCCATAGGAACATAAACACTGCTTGTCACTAATGACACGCTTTCCAAACCATAGCACTCACACCAATTATACATGTGTACAATTTTAAAGTATTAAAAAGCAAGAATTTGGAGCCTGCGCACTATTACCAATAGGGAATAACATTTGATCTACCCTTGAAAACTATCCTACCTTGCAGTAGTTGTAACATCAGAAGGAGTTGGAGTCACTGTCATTCTTTGTCAGGGCCAACTTGCTGTGCTAATCCCAAAGCTAACTGATACCACCAGTGAAGGGCTCCCTAGACCCACAGAGAAGGGGGACAGCCTCCTGCTTAGCTCCCACTGCCCAGGGAAGATGCAATCTAAAACACATCTGTAAACAAGAGATAATCTGACTCCAAAGACAGCTGATAGAAATTAGCTCAGAGGCCCTGATTTTCTTTAAGAATGACTAGAGACTGACCAAGTCTTAAAGACAGAACAAGACTGAACCAGTCTTTGGTTAAATCAAGGACTTTTTTTTTTGGGGGGGAGTGGCAGGGTGGGGGGTTGGCAGGAAGGTTTTCTCTAAGGACAGCTCAGAGAGACTTGAATCTTACAATCCACATGCTCAATTATATTATACTTTTTCCTGACATTACTTGCAAGCATATATTACAAGTTTTATAAAAGTGCAAGGCCCAGCTCAGGAAGATATCCTGGATTAAGACATTCCCAGCAGTGTTCTTTTAAACATCATCTTGTTGTCAAGCAACAGACACACAAGCATCACTGCTTGGGATCAGCTTATCAGAGCCCCTAAGGGTTTAGCTTAATCATCTGTGCAATTTAAACACTATTCACATTTGACAGCCTATAATGGCAACAGTTTTATGTACAAATTGGAAAATCAAGTCTTAAAATCAAGTTTTAAGAGGTAGAGGTCCATTTCTGACCCATCAACATAAAATGCTACTGAGTCAGTCATATTCTAAGGCTGGTGGTCCCCTAACAATATTGAAGTAACCAGCTAGAGCTCCAAGGTCTATGTAGAGTGATCTTTGTCTCTTTAGCAGGTCTGACTCTTCCATGCTCCCATTACACAAGGAGGAATCTAGTAAGAAAATAGAGAAACCATGTCATTAGTGCACAAATAGGGTATATCTTTAAAAATATTTATCCCAATTAAATAAACCACTTGTCTGGGAAGAGTCTTTCAATGCCTTTTGTCAGAACCCTCCTAATGTATTTGGTAAGTAGAAGAAAAGCATTTTGAAGCCCGTTGGCAGGTTGTTGGCACCAAATCTTGCTTGGGCTTAAAAGGGCTATTTCCTACCTGGTTCTGTACTATCCTTCATTAAGCACTTACTAATGCACAAGGGCAAGTGCATTCTATCCCACAGTCATTTTTGGTTTTAAAACAAAGGGCTTGTACTGCTGACACTCAACAACATTAGTTACGGTTTTGTGTGTGTTCTTCCTTAAAAAGGCAAAAAGTGTTGGATTTGCTGGTGGTTGTTGGACTTTGTTTACAAATCAAGAGTATAAAACATCTCTGGTACCATGGCAAATTGAGGCCATTTGGGACAACAATTTACACTTCATGAAGTGCCCTGAATGACTGCCATGGCTTTTCCAAGAGCCAGTCTTTCCGGAGCCCCGCAGACATCAGGCTAAATTCCTCCCCATTGAAGTCAATGGGCGTTTTACAGATCACTTAATGGCCTCTGAGTCTGATCTCATCTGAGTGGGATTTTCACCGGTCGCTTTCCAGATGTGTTTTGAGTTTCGCTGGTTCCTTACCACTCCTTCAAATCAAGATTTGACACAAAGTGAAGTCTACTAAGTACAAGGCAACCTGATACCATTACCTGTAATGTTTTCTGGCAGCTGCAGATCCTTCCTCGCAAGCAGTCTTTTCCTTTCAAACAACGCCGAGTCCAGACTCTGGCACCGCGGCTGCTCTTCTGGGGGTGGGTGTAAGGCTTCATGTTTCAGTAAGTCTGCTGCAGACAGCCTGTGATTAGGATTCCTTTCCAGAGCTGCTTCTAGCAATTCTCTCATGGAAGTGCTGCAGTCCTCAGCAATATCCTCTAAGGGGGGAGCTTGCTTGTGTATCTGTTGGAAAGAAAAAAGACCATGGAAACAGTTATTCCAAAAACAATGGAAGAGGAAGTCACAGATAACCACACGAATGGTCTGGGAATCCCCCAATTAGGATTCATCACCTCCCTAAGTAGGGGTGATCAACTAGAACAGAACAGGCAAGTACACAAAATCCACTTCTTAAAAATCAGATTTCGTAACAAATTTTAAAACTCAAAGAAACTTCAGTAAAATCCAGTGTAATGCAAATTCACCAGATTTCTGTACCACACTGGAGGAACCAGAGAATCAAATCTGCCAGGCTCCAGTTTTTATCTGCAACTTCTAAGGAAAATAGACAACTAGAAGACAGATGGGTCTCACACTGATCTAACCCTGTCCTTCCAGTAAACTCCAGGTTTGTAAACTGAAACGCAAATCACAGAGACAACTCCAGCTCAGTCTCTGTTTTTCCCTAAATGATCAAAACCCACTTCTTCCCTCCCTCCCTCCCCTGAAGCAAAAAGGATGATATCACCTCTGACAAATATTTTGATCGTTTTTATATGACTGGAGCTTTCCCAACAAGAGTACAGGAAACCCTTCAACTGATACTGAGCTGGCTTTCCTAAGGACACTTACAATATAGAGGTAGGATGGATATGCAGAACGAGGGTATCTGTTCACCCAGGGCGGGATGCCTGTTTGCATATGAATGATAGTAGCTCCCATGCTGTAGATGTCTGCTTTTGTTGTGTGGCCTCTGCAAAGGATAACTTCAGGGCTCATGTAAATCTGTGACAAATAGTTTTAAAAAAAAAAAAAAGATTACTCAACAGCAGAAAACAACAACCAAAGATGACTTAGTGACATTTTGTGATCCTGGAAACCCCCTTCTGAAGAGATGCATCCCACTAGTACCTGCATCATAAAGACCAAGCACCATTTGGGAAATAAGATTTTTCTGTTCTGCATATGAGTACAACCAAAGAGACAGAACCTGGACAAACTCATATTCCAGATTTGCCCTCCTCAGACAGGCCACAGCTCAGGGGCTATGGGCCTTAGCTGAGCTGTGAGAGGCTGAGGTTCAAGCCATGGCTCTGCCTCATTCAGATGAGTAGCAGAAACCTCATCCCTCTACAGCAAAAGGAGGTGCCTGAATTGCCAGTTTGTTTTGTGGGGCAGTGCTGGGACTGCTCCATTCTGCTTGAACAGTGGCTGTGCATGAACTAAAGACAGGGGGTGACCTGCACTGACAGCCACCCAGATGGGGGTAGGAATCCACTCCTCAGATCCCTGTTACATAGAATACTACACAACCGCTCTGAGCAGAACTGAGAGAGAGACACCTTCCTGTCTTCCTTGCTCTTCTTACCTCCTCCCTCTTATCCAGTAACCTGCATTTTGGAGCATTATCCTGATAAACGGGATGATGAGGAACATGCCAGGTCTAGGCAATGGATAAATTAAAAGTTAGGTGCCCTTTCCACCAGGTTACCCCCAGAGCAGCTATGAAGACAAGAATCCCTCTTCTAACCTTTTTTCAAACCAGGAATTCTAATCTTTCTTGATGGAAACCAAAATAGGTTCCATCCAAACATTTCACTGAAACATTTGAATTTGCCAAGAGTCTGAATAAGGATCTTGGAAGCTCCTGCCAGCTACAGGCAACTCAGAGTGCAGCTGGAGGAGAACCAGACAGACAGGATGCAGGAGGCACACCCTGCACAGCTCTGCCGCCGCCACTGGCCCAGAGAGCAGGTTACAACACCACATGGGCACAGCCCACAGCACACCAGGTCAGCAAGCTACCATATTTGCTTCTGGTTTCTACTTTTCCCTCACCCAATTTCCCTCTAAAGGATTCAAAAAAACTTTAATTAGTTCAAGTCATCTTGACACAAAGAATCACATTAAAAGCCATTAACTGACATGAGGGCAGGAAGTTAAGTCATCACCACATGGTTTGACTTATTACCACAGATTGAGAACGGCTGTTGGGCTCACACAAATTCCAAGGAGTATTTCCCAGTAAATTACATTCCATATCTGCAAACAGAACTTGAAATTGGAAGTGTTTGCAAAGGCTCAGCAGGTGTCTGCAGCTGCTGCTGACTCCTATCCATTGCTTTCCTCAGGGCTAAGGAAGAATCAGTGCATCTGCACCCTCCACCTTTGAGTCTCATAAAGTGCAAAGAACATAATTTCTAATTTTGTAAAAAGAAGTCTTTGGAAAATGCAGTGCAACTTGAGTGAAATCTACATAAGCAAAAAGCAGCTGCCTTCAAAAAAGAATGCTGGCACAAGATCCTGTCTTGCAGTTAAGGTGAGAAAATGGTCAAGATGTACCTTGACTGCACAGGGACAAAAATCAAAAATGCTCTGATTCCAGACTGGTCCAAGAGTCTGTTGTCACCAAAGCAGACAAGCCATGGATACCTTCCCATTCTCATTCCTTCTGACTGGTGGGCTGGCACTTGCCTGCCAGTCAGACCAGTGTAACAGCCCAGCTAAAAACCAGTCCTTTCTTCATGCTGAGCTAGTTTTAGTTTAGCATTCCTGAAAATGAATCATACCTTCCACACTCAATAAACTTTAACAGAAAACTTTTACCCTCAAATGGTTGTAACTGAAGCTTACATATTTTAACCAAGTGACAGAAGCATAACAGAAAGCATAGCAACTGCCTAGAAAAAGTATTTCCTGCAGAGCAGTTTCATAACAACCACAGTTTAATGTTCTGCATGACTTGTACACAAAAGGAGGAACACCAGGTTTTTCACACTACACCAGCTGAACAAAATTTAACTATCTTTCAATCACGTTGTTTTTATAAACACAAAGAAGATTTACTACATTCAGACTTTCTGTGCTATAGAAGCAAATAAAATTCCTAACTCCCAGAGGAAAACATGCATAGGACAAAGGTTACTCCACCTGTCACTTCCCTCAAGGACACGAGTCCCTGCCAATACCAGATGTAAGAGAAACCAGCCAGCTCACAGGCACGACGCTGTGTGGCAGTGACAGAGCCCTAACCAGGGGCTGAACAATTGCATGCAGAAACAGCAGGACAACTGCACCACTTTTTAAGGCTGCATAACCCAGGATGCAAAACTCAAGAGGACTTTGGAGACTTAAGATCTTACTTTGGGGGGAAAAAAAAAAAATTAAGAAAGCCAGACTACAGAGGGCATTTGTGGGTGACAGGATTAGGCACCGTGGAGAAGAAGATGAAGACTGTGGGAGGAACTGAAGGGAGAAAAACCTATAGGAGCATCAGGAACATTAGTGTGTAAGTCTTTCACTGGTATCTGAAAATCTCCTTTCTCAGTGCTCTCTCTCCAACCTCACTTCTGGCTGCGATGCTGCAGCACGATTGCTGCTCCTGAGAGAGCAAACACCAAACATGGCCATATTTCAGGGTGGGGGGGATTATCAGCTTTCTGAGGACAGGACTACAGGTATTAAACTCTGTGGAATCATTTTCCTCCTATTAAATGAAGAACTAAGTATTTTTCACTCAGCAAAGTGAAAACACGGAAGTGTTTTCACTTTTCACTTGTTCTTACCAACATGAACTTGGCCTATCCTCCAAGACCCAGAAGTGGATCCTCACCAGTCTGCTCCACAATGATGGAAATTTCCTGTTTACATACATCTCCATCCTTGGGAAATACCCTACCAACTCATACCCACCACTGTTCTTATTCTCATTAACAGCACACAAAACCCCCTTGAACAAACAAAAAACCCCAAACCAATGTAAAAACCCCGCAAAGCTCATACATGAAATGCCAGAAAGCATGCTGCTTCCAGTTCAGCAAGCATTTTAACTCCCCTGACTACAGACATTGAAAACAAATATTCAAGTGTTTTCTCGATTGTCTTGAAAAAAATAAACAAACAAGCCTGACCTTCTGTGAAATCTTTGTTTATCCTACTCTTCTAAAAAGTGAAATGTTTTTTGTCCATTACACAAGTATCTCCTCTTTACACATGTGGCAGACTACTAAAAGGGTAAGTGCCAACATTTCAAATAAAGCATTTCCTGTAAACAATCTCCTCAAGCAACAGAGAGCACAAATGCCACATCTGCAGCAGCTATCCAAGCTAATTGTTGCTGCTTGGTTGTTTGCTAAATCTTCAGCCCTGGAAGCACCTCGGCAGGAATGCAGCCCAAGTGGTGTGCAGGATCTAAAGTCACTGAGAACATTTAAAAGGACCCCACCTCCATCACAGTAATGTCTCAGCAATTTTAACAGATAATCATCAACCGTGCCATGCACAACCTCTGAAGGACCAAAGGGTTACATGTAGCTGGGGAACAAAGCTTAGAAGTGCTAAGGGATGAAACCCAGACATCTATAATTTCTGTGGTTTTGGAGGAGGAGTCAAAGTATGGTGTTGAGCAGGTCACCCCAGTCCATAGCAAGTATCTCAGAAGAAATATTTGCTAGAGCAAAGAACAAATTCCTGTTTGAAATGTCTCTGACCAGCAGCTGATACATTGCAAACAACCCTCCTCAGAGTACTGTTTGACTTCAGTGAATAATTGCTAACAAACGGGACTGCAGAGAAAGTGACATGGCTTTCAAAGCATTCCATTCAGCAAGTTGAAAATAAAAATATAATTGAGACAGTATTAATGTTTGTAACTTTTTTATAGGTTTTATAGTAACTATTTTAGCCAGGCTTCTAGCCCTCCAGCTTCAAATTTGAGCCTAAGCACCACAACCATAGGACTAATGCAATATAAGGGCTTTCGTCCCTTCAGCTTCTTACCTCTGTTCCTCTAAGGTCTTTGGGATAGTAAATGTCTTCAGTCATTTGAACACTCAGGCCAAAATCCACCAAAACAGCCTTAGTTGACATAAAGACAATGTTGCTTGCTAAAAGAAAAGCAAAAGTGACAACATTTAAATTTCTGGCATGCCTGGGATTTATTTTACAACACTCCTGTTTCATTCAGATGCTAGCCTGAAAAGGGAGAGATTAGCACAACCACTCTCTACAGCCAATATCCTTCTAGCCAAAATAGCTCTGGTAATGCTTTGGTTCAATTTTAAATCATATCTTAAAAATCAAACTGGACTGGTTTATGTCAAAGAATCAATTTTTGGTCATTTTCTTAGCTTAAAAAAAAAAAAAAAAAAGAGAGAGAGAGAGGGAAAAAGGCTAAGGGTAGATGAGGAAAGTAGAAGACTGGCAGGCACTTCAGCACAGTGCTCTGAAGATGTTTAATGGTCTCCAAGGTGCAGATCATGCTGTGCAGCTCTGGCTATAAACAGCACAACTGTTGCTTACCAAGAGGTTTTTCTAGAGTACAGTTTAAGTGAAGACAGAAACAGAAGAGTAACCAGGGCCCCTCCACAGCAGCCACACAGGTCTCCTGCACTGGTCAGTGAGGACAGCACAACAGGACAGACAAGGGCTGCAAAAGTAATAGAAGACTGAGCATTTCAAACTCCCTCTGAACTGCAGCAGAATCTAGGAGCTTAATTTACTTTCCTTCATAAATCTCTGCCTAAGGCACAACTTTGTACTCAGAGGCTTCACTTCTGATCAAATATTTATGAATGTAGTGCTTGGTGTGAGCCTTGAGAAATTCTTGTTTGCTGTTTCAGAAGATGTGGTAAAATTAAGTCTCCAAGTTACACAACAGAAACACATTTTCTCTTACAGGAAATTGTGGGCCATTTTCCATCTTGACAGTGCCTACCATGATCATCCAGTGGGAGGGCAGACTTGATTTCAGCAGTACTGATTCCTGAAGCAATGCTTCACACAGCTGCTTCCTTACCAGTACTATATACTACGTAAATCTGTAATTTTAGTGATAACTTTGAAGATATGAATTTTAAACACCCCGTAATGGATGGTGCAAGGGGCCACACTTGCCACAGTGCAGCAGGATCTGCTGCCTGCCTGGGACTGTACTCAGCCCCAGCTGCAGCTGGTTTTAGACTGAAGCTCCCCCCACCAAACAGCCTCATGGTTTAACTGCTCTCCAACCAAGGGTTAAAATGAGTGGCAGCACTGAACACCTCCCAAGAACCAGAATGTCCTCCTCCCCTTTTCATCTCAATAAAATCCTCATCTCCTTCAGCAGGACAGACTTAGTTGCAGCTCAACAGAAGCAGACAGAGTGAGGAAGATATCAGAGGTGTTGGGAAACAGCCTTTTCTATCGATTCCACCTGGGGAGAGAAAACACACACTGCTCCCTGCATGGAGGCTGCCTTTCCAGGCAGTGGGCATGGCTCTATCTCGGGCCTGGACTACCCAGCTCACTCCTGGTGCCAAACAGGCAGGAGTGTGGTCAGGGCTCACCCCAGGCACCTCTGGGCAACCACATCTGTTCCAGGCAACGTCTGCCTCATCACCTGCCCTGCATCCACCAACACAGGAAAAGGCTGGAAAAACACTCATATCCACCACATTCACAACGGGCTGGTTCTCCTAGTCACTATCTAGATGTAGTAGGCTTTGGGCTGATTTGGTTTTTAGATCGTTTAATTAACGTCATTGTTACTGCCAATTAAAATAAACCCATAGGAAAGACTACAAGTGAAAAAAACAATTAAGGGAAAAAATAAGCAGCTTTGTAGTCATCAGAATCTCAAAAGCTTACATCTAAAGTACTGACCCATACTAAATTAAAAAAAACCCAAAAATACAAAAATGCAAAACTGAGATAAAAATTTAGCAATTCCTAATAATCATCTTCTGTGAACTATTGTAATGCTTCAGTCTGAATATTTCTATTTTAAACCCTCAAGTTTAGCTAAATAAACTCACAGAAATGCATCTATCTGTGGGCCAAGGTGGTACTGGGAGAAACAACATTTAACACTGATTTAAATGCAACACATTAAAATTGAATTTTGAAGTAATTTAATACTAGCATATTTAATTTAAACTTAAAATCAGTATATTTGTTTATACATGTTAATATCCAGAGTTTTTTGAAAGCAAATATGTATTAAAATTTTCTGTAACTGTTGAAAGTAAAAAAGCCAACACAAATTACGTGTTTACTTCCAAAGCGTCTCAAACTGAGGAACAGCTGTGTAGAAATGTAAAACTTAAAAGGTGCACGTTGAAGGTGAGCATGGAAACATTCAGGATGAATTTATATTGAAAGCAGGAAACTTCTGGCTGAACACAGACTGATAATTTCACTCTTTAGGTTTTGTTTAAATTGAGTTGCTCATGAATGGCATAGGATCTATGACTTTCTAATTATCCTCTTTGCTGGGGTGAATTAATAAATAGTGTAAGTAACTATTATCTCCAGAACCTGACCTTGCCATTTGTTAAGCATTATGCATCGCTCCCACTCAGATATGTAAGGCTACATGCCCCAGCTCAGTCCCAGGCACTCCACCAGGGCCCCAGCCCAGCCTGGACCAGAAAGTACCCCAAGGAACCACACAAACATACGTTTGATATCATGGTGGATAATCCTCTTGGAGTGGAGAAAGTCAAGTCCTTTCAGAATATGCTTTGTCACCCAAATTATTTCAAACTCTCTCATAGGACCACAACTCTCCAGCTTTTCCATGACAGATCCTCCCTCTCCAGCTTCCATAAAGAGATGGATCGTCTCATCCCACAAAATAGCACCATATAATTCAGCAATGTTTTCGTGACGGAAACATGCCTGTATTTCAACATCTGATGGTTTGAACTGATCCACTGGCACCTATGACATTGAAACAAAATCAAAGAAAAGCAGCTCAATAAACAAGTTATCCATATGGACACTAATTATCCTATAGATTAACATAAAAGAAGAAAGTAAAGCACTCGCATACACTTGTTAAAATACTGAGCTTTACTTTGCTCCGGCAACTTTTCTTCCTTGGCAGTTGAGAGACATCCTGTTAAAAGTTGAGAGATATTTTGGAATCATGCCCAAATAAAAAGTGCAATCTTCCAGAAAAAGCAATGTAGCAAGAGTTATTCCCGTCAAAATCCAGTGATTACGCAAAAGCTTTATGCAAACTTCCTGGTGAAGGAGATAAAATTCCCACTGCTTTTTCCATTAGCTTTGTGCACTCATCTGCACTACCAGGACTACACACCCACCTGACAGGTGGATCAGTGCTTGCAGTGCTCAGGACCATTACTGACCTCAATTCAGTCCTTATCAGCACTGGTTTATAGCTTACAAGAAATGAAACCTGCTTTGAAGGGAGCGCCAGCAGCACCGTATTTCTTTAAAAAGTACTGACGACAGATTGCAGAGACAATAAAAACAGTGTTTGCTTACACACAGGAAAGCTACTACTGCTCTTTTTAGTTTTCTTCCCTTGGACTCGTGCCTGTGAACCAAATAAGAGGCTGGTATTTTTATTTCAGTGAGAAATACTGTTTGCATTTTCAGAAACAGTAGATACTTTAAATTCTGCAGTGGGTTATGCAGAAGCAGCTAACTAAATCTGTCCCCATGAGGACACAAGGCTGGCTGCAAGGGAAGGACATACAGCTTCCCAACTCTTTTGCATACAGAATTAATACAGGTACTTATTCATAAGCTGGGGGATCTAGAGCAATGTCCCAGCTGAGCCTTTACTGGCCCTGAATATTTACTGCTCACTCTGAATAGTATGTTAAAAGGCATAGCTGAAAGAAAATGTTGGCTTGCATAAAAGTAGGGCAGTGCTCAGCAGTTCTCTTGAGACATCTCACAACTCTGTCAGTGCCCAAAACACATTAAGAGTTGCACATACTGAGTTCTCAGGGACTTTAATGGTACTGGAGTAAAGAAAACTAAAGTCTGAGCACCTCAGTTAAAGGACAAGAGTGTAAAACCGTCTGCAGCTGCAGGATTTTGCTACCACTTTCAACAGGGATGTGGTCTCCCACTGATATTTTACCACAGTGATAACAGCAGAACAAGTAGAAAATCCACTCTGCACCACAGCCCATGTGCCAGTTACACACACTTCCAGATACTTTCAAGATGCTGAGATATTTGCAGCTTCACAGCCAAAAAATTTAAACAAGTGAACAGAAGTGTGCATTTTTCCCACCTTGTTTAGGCAAACAAAACCAAGATGATCATCAGCCAACAGCAGAATTTGATGCAGACATATTTGAAAATATACTGTAAGGAGTATGTCATACAATATTTGCTCAGAGATAAAACTACTGAACTAACATACCAGTTTGCATGCCATGCGTTTCTTGGTTTCTCTGTCTTGGGCTAAGTACACTTTCCCAAAAGCTCCCCGAGGAATAAAATCAGAACCAATGTTCCTGTAAGTCAACTTCCATGGAAACAGGAGCACATCTGAGTCAATTTGATAGCGCCCATTCTTGGGTGTGATCTGTGGAGTTAAATAAATAATAAAAAAATCACAGTGAAGTTAAAACTACTTCAAATGTAATTAACTTTATACATATAGTGGAATAAAAATATATCACTTATGTGTATGATGCACATGATCTGCTTAGCAGTCTTTATTTAGAAACATCAAATGGGAACAGCATGTGAGGTGTGGCATTCATTCACAGCCCAGGCATCCACGTTTCTCTCCAGTGACTAATTTATGAAGTGTAAGTTGCAATTAATTGTCTTGAAACAACAACAACAGCAGCTGGGTTAATGAAATTACCCACGTCTTGTTATTAGATTCACCTGCACATGTTTGTCCTTCCTGTAATCTGTTAACTTGTTATGCCACATACCTGTTACTCAGGTTATCTATGAGCAAGAGTTTCAGCATTTCCTAATATCACATGTACTGCTAGGGGTTTGATTTTCCATCTTGTATTGGAGTTTCTGCTGCTTAGTAAAAGGTCAAAGAAGTCTGCCATGATTCTACCAGCCACTTTCCTCTAGTTTTACACCATAGTTTAAAAAAGAAGAGTGCGAATAACATTGTCTGCTCTAGGTGGGCAATGTTGGGAGCTTTGGTTCTTCTGTATCACCAACTAGGCAAGGAGGGGATTCAGGGCACCTAAGTCAGTATCATGTCCTAAATCTTCCTCTGAAACAGCTCCCTCCCTCTGCACGTGACAGAGAGAGACAAAACGCCTAACTACAGCCATGTGAGTACTGCTTGATCTCTGATGTTGCTTCTTCAGTCTCTCAGCTACAAAATTAATAGTATTTCCCATGAATATGCTTCTAATTATTTCAGCCAATATTTGGAATATCATTAATCTCCTTACTGCTACTTTATCAAGATTCTTGAAGAGATGTAAAATCACATCAAGGATTTTTATTATTTCATGCCTGTCAGAGGACCTCAAATACTCAGCTCTTCAGCTATGCTTTTTAAGATAACAGCATATCAGGAAGATTATTTGGTTTAGATTTCTATTTAAGATGTAACATATAATCTTTCATTTTTAATCTACCCTCATGTTTTTCAATCAGGAAAGTACCTTCTTGACTGCTAAAATTGTCATTTGTGATTTGTACCTACATGAAATAAATTAATTCTTCCAAGTTCCTAAATCTGGGGAGGAGAAATTCTTAACCTTTGACCAAGGGGGCATGAGGGACTGTCCTTTAATAAAAAGTATTCTGCTTAGGATAGAGAGAACAAGCCTTCCCTCTACTGATTAGAGCCAGGGTAAAGCAATCCGTACATGTCTAAAAATCTGTACCTCTTGCTTGCTTACTGCATTCCAAAGGGTTGAGACTAATCCACATGTGTTACACCTTATCCTGGAAAGGAAGAGAGGCTGAGAAGAGTTGATTTACAGAGCAAGAGAGCAATGACCACCATACTATTCATGTTTTCAGGAGGCTTTTAGGACTAGTTCCTAGCTTGACCCTGTGAACGTTTGTCTGTGGCAACAATGGATCTTTCAGTTCAGTTTCAACTGAAAGAAATCCAGCTTGTTCAGTTCAAGACCGTTTCCGATGCAAGCCACAATGCAGTCAGTGAGGGTCACCAGGCAATCAGAAACACTCCTGATCCTAACCAAAATGCTGTAGATATTTACAGAGCAGATGCCCCTGCTGAAACGTGTGCACAGGTAATGCCTCCAACCCTCAGTTGCATAATGGGATCACGTGCACCTAATAGGACTTGGTTCATACCAGTTGTATGCATCTATAGAAACAATATGCAAGCAAAACAACCACGAGTATGTAGAACAGTGTCTACCCTAAGTATAGGAAACATTCAATATTACTAAGTGTCATTTTAACGTTACAGAGTTGAAAAGTGATTGTTTTGCAATACTGTGAATTGCAAAACACTCCCTCCAAATCAGAATAAAGCAATACCCTAGGGTATTTCACACCTGAGTAACCAGTAAGCCTCAAGCAACCAATGTTCACATACAAAATACATTACAGACAAGGTATTTAAGATGATAGATGCAGAGCATCTTTAAAAAATACAGCAGCAGCACCAACATACATGAATAGAATTCCATTGCAACACTGTTTCCAGAGCAACTGATCTCAAACAGAAGTCAAATGACACTAATATCCAGAGATGCTTGTAGAACACAAACAATTTTAGGGAAAAAAATGAACATCTCAAAACAAGACATCTATACTTGAATTTAGCAGTGTGAGATATTACATAATATTGTAACTCTTAAAATCACACTTTATAGTATGTGCTTTTTCTCCTTACATTACTACTATTGACATTTTGTGCATATAGAGCGAATTTAAGAACTATATCTTTAGATCCCAGTTCTTTATTTTTGGGAACATTTTACTGCATGAACACAAGGCACTGGAAGACTTTTACTGTCTCCCAGACCTGTACACCACCAGAATTCATAGAATCATAGATAGGCTTTGGTTGGAAGGGATCTTAAGGATCATCTAGGTGCGATTCCCCTACTATGGGAAGGGATGTCACCCCCAGGTCAGGCTGCTCAGGGCCCCACCCAACCTGGCCTTGAACACTTCCAGGGATGGGGCATCCACAATTTCTCTGTGTAGTCTGTTCCAGTGCCTTACTACCCTCAGAGTAAAGAAACCTCTACTGCTTTAGTTTAAAATTGTTCCTCGCTGTTCTATCACTACACGCCCTTCTAAAAAGTCACTCTCTTTTTTATACAAGTTGTGGATTTTGTAAGCCCCATTTAAGTACTGAAAGGACAAAATGAGATGTTGATTTTGCTTTTCGACTGCTTGTCTCAAGTTTGTATTCAATACTGGGAAATGTTTTCTAATCTCCAGAGATACCAGGAGATAACAGAATGGATCCTTCTGAACAACAGACCTTCCTCCATAGCAGCCTGAGGCTGCAGGGGCTAGACTTGATAGGCTCAGAGCCTTCCAGCCCCAGGAATGCACAGGAAACCACAGCCTGTTACTCCTGGAACTGATCTTTATTTAGAATCATTAAAAACTTCTAATTCCTAAGGTCTATGAAATGCCAAGTAAAAGGAAAACCAACGTACCATATTTAAGAGGATTCCAGATTCCTGTTGTCTGCATCCTTTAAATTGTTTTGCAGTATTAGACACCTGATTTGCAAAAGCAAGCAGGTCTTCCACAGTCCCGTATTTGACGGAGGACATAAAAGAGACCTCCCTTTCACAAAACAGTAATGATTCTGCACTTTCATCATTTTGATTTGCCTCTTCACACATTGTAATTAAGCTGTCTTCATAGACTGCAATGTCTTCACCTGGATAATGGTTTTCCATGATGGCTATCACCTCAGACATATTTAGATCAGCTAGCAACAAGTCAATCTCTTCTTTGCTATCACTACCCGTGCTCATATACTCCATCACTGTCCACTTTGCAAAATCACTCCTGGAAAAAAAAGAAGCAAACTTGAAAACACTTTTCACCTAAATTTGTTTTAGCAAAGTAAGAATGAAAAGGAGTTATCAGAGTGATCAATAGCTCATCATTACACAGTTGGATTTAAAATTAATAACTTGAATTATGAAGAAAATCATAATTAGTATCCTGGGTGAAGACCAAATGGAGAAATATTTGCTAGTGAAATTTATTTAGAAGTTATTAGTTAACCTGCCCTGTCATTCATTCTTGGAATTTATTACGATAAAGCATTTCCTTAGAGGAACAGGTACAGTAAGAATACACCACTGTGACAGATATGCAAAAATGAAGGAGCACCCTCAATACAAACAAAGGAATTCATTGTTTGGAAAAGAATGACAGAGATATTAACATTCTCAATTAGTTTATGTCTAAGTTTTTATTGACAATTTATATGGTGTATCCAGAAAGAAAGAAAGGTCACAAAGCAAGGTCATTCCTTGTAATAGTAATAGGAATCTGTTTCATTGAACAAAGCACAATTGTCACCACGTGAGATACAAAATCCCTATTTTTTTTGCAAATAACTAGTCAGAACTAGACCTGAACTGAAATTTTCACCCGGACTTTCAGAAGAAAGTAAGAAACTGAGCTATCATAAAGTCAATGAGCTTTTGAAGTGGTTTCCAGCAGTTTGTTCTGCCCCACTAATCCTAACAATAACTTTTCAGGTTATTACAACTATTTTGCTGGAATGGATTTACAGCAAGCTGGGTTCAACTTCCCAGAAAGTCCCTTTCTATTCCAGAGAGTTACATATTCAAGTTAAAAACGTATGCACGGTCAGTTGTTAAAATACTGACACAAATAGTTTCCAACACATAAATGTCTAGAGCACTTACCTTGTATTTAACCTGATTACATCACTCAAAACCATTTAAAAACGTCTCAATAGAATCCCTGAAGTCATCACGTTTTTCTGAACCCGTATTTACCACTGATGATAATTCTGCAGTGTTCTGTGGCAATCTATTAAAAAAGGCAAAACAAATAAAGCCATTGCATACCAGCTCAAGCAGAAGGACTGGTTTGTACTCAGATAGGTCACTTGCTTCACGGAAAGAAGAGCTAGTAATCACAAGGCTGAGATAACAGGGGATTTTTCTGCAGAAAAAGATGACAACTCAATAAAGAATCAAGCTACTGTATCATCCAGATTTCCAAGTAGTAGTGAAAAATAGTTTTTCCATGGTTAGGTCCCGAGTTTTATTCTCTCTGTCTCATGCTTGCTTAAGCAAAGAGTAGGACCTCCTTTCGTTTAGCAGAACTGACTAGAGCATGCCCTCTTTAGAGAGCTCTCATTTCCCTTTTTCATAATCCACTACACCATCTATTTTTGGGCAAAAAATAACAACCAAGCAAAAATACACTTAAAAAATTAAAAAGAAAAAAGAAAAGCAGCAAACAAAACCTTATCTCAAGGACAAGCAGCAGACTCGGTTCCCTGAGGCCATAGAGCAATGCGTTTACCCAGGTAGTTTCTAGTTATGATCACTATCTTTCTTACCCTCACCACAAGGACGTAGAAGTTCTGTGGCACATATTTCTCATGGGTTAGAGTATTTACGTCAGTTCTAATGTGAAGAAAACCAAGTAAAATGACGTGTCTGAGTTGGCAAAGAAGTCAGACCATGTGCTGAAAATTCAAAAGGCAGGACAGGACAGCAGATGCAGCATCAGAAAAGGCAAACAGAGTGCCTGTTCCTTTTCAAATTCAGACCCAAATCCTGTGACGGTGGCAGAGCAGTACTGTGCCCCCTGTTCCCCCAAGACAGGCACAGTGACTTTCACCAGCACTCTACACCAGTTCACCCAGCCCTAGTCAACCCACACCCCCAGCATGAGGGCAGCCAGGTTGGAAACTTTGTGGTCACTAGCACTACTCGATCGGGGAGGCTGCAGGCTTTGTATCCTGGGTGCTCAGAGGTCACAAAAAGCAAAAGATGCTGTGGGTGTTTTCTAGCCCCTATCACCCCAACTTCCTGCTCCATGACCAAGCTATAGGCTGTTAACAAAGCCTGAACGTGGTTACTTTTTAATATAAATGAGATTTCTATTTTTCCCCAGAGCAGGACTTCTATTTGTTGCTTTTTTTTGGTGCTGAATTAGTGGGGTTCCTAAGAAATGAAACAGTGCTGTCATAAAAGGAACTGAGAGACCTCATGTGTAAAGTCAGGTAAAGTTACAAACTAGTCCTGAGGGACTTTCTGAAGAAAAAAACATGAGCCTCTAGATACTCTGGTCTTTTGTGGATAAAGACAAATACGTACCACAATTAAACTGATTTACTCTCTGACAGCATTTTCATGCACAAAGCATCTGTACAGAGTAGACCAAATGTAGATTTCTGGAGGTGTCAGCTCTGCTCTGTTCCTCAAAATATTCCCAAACTAGAGCACAATACTAATAATACTCTTGGCAGTTTCACTACTACCCAAAAAGCTCTGAATAACACGAAGAAGTGACTATAACCTGCATATTCTCAGTTCTGTGCTTTTAGTGCTTGAGAAAAGCTGCAAACCCTTCACCATTACAACTCCCTGAAAGGAAGAGGTAGTGAGGTGAGAGTTGGTCTCTTATCTCAAATAACAAGTGATCAGACAAGGGGAAATGGCCTCAAGTCGTGCCAGGAGAGGTTTACATTGGATATTAGGAAAATTTCTTCACTGAAAGAGTTGCCAAGCACTGGGAACAGGCTGCCCAGGGAAGCCATCCCAGGGGGGATTTAAAAGACATACATGTAGATGTGACACTTAGGGACATGGTTAAGTGGTGGGCTTGGTAGTGCTGGGTTGGATTTGATAATTTTACAGGTCTTTTCCAACCGAAATGATTTTATGATTTTATTTTTCCCTGTATCTAGCAAATTCTAAGCACTAAATGTTTACACAATAAAAGCAGTGTCTAGACTACAAAAATTGATTTTTTAAACTATGCGGCAATTTAGTATTATATTTCCCCTACAAGCAAAAAAAAAGAGTCCATTTTCCAATGTGGAATTCACTCTTCCTATTTATCCCTAAAATCCTGTACTAGTATCAGTGGTGGGCACTCATGTAGTATTCTAAATCATCCTATATAGGTTCATCAAGAAATTACATCAGTAAGTATGCTTTACTTAGATTCTCAGGTAAAAAAAACTGGGTTTACTTGCAGTGGAAAAATAAAACTGCATGCAAGCACTTGAGACAGTTGCTAAAGCACAAGACTCCTTCTCTAGTTTTGCCAATATTTCAACATCATCACATGAGTAATTTGCAAGCCAAAGGTTTATTTCTCTATTCTCTGCGTAGCTTTTCAACCCCTTTTGCCTAAGAAGCGTGCTGCCAGAGACCATCCTTATATCCATCATATTAAGTAAGAGTAACCGGATACCCGACGTCTGAGCCCCTTGGGACTTTTTGCGTGTCAAGGATCAACGATGGAAAAAACGGAACACAATCGACAATAAAAATACAATTAAAAGCCCCAAAACACACGTACAAAAAACCCCAACACTTCCCCTCAAAAGAAAAGCTAGCCACAAACTGCACGGACTGGCTCAACACAATCATACACCACAATAAAGATCTCTTGTACTGTTTTTAGAGAATAATTTTCTGGTCTGACAAGTGACCGCCTACTAGAAATGAAAAAAAAGTGTCCCTATTTACTTTTTAAGAAACCTTATCGACAGACCTTGAAAAACACAATCTCTCAGAAAAAAACTTCTACTGTTAAGGAAAAAAAATATCAACAATTTCAATTTCCACACCACTTCACATATCACCTGGAATAAGAAAATCCGCGAGCCTCCCAGCGCTGGCAGCAGCAGAGCCCAGCCCCAGCCCCCTCCTGCCCTGCAGCCCCGGGGACAGCGCAGGTGCCGCAGCCCCGGCAGCTCCCGACGCCGCTCGGGGAGCCGAGGGCAGCCGGGGACCTGCCCGCGACAGCGCTGCGGCCCCACACGGGGACCCGGGCCGCCTCCGCCCGGCAGCGCAGCACCGTGCCGCTCCGCTCCATCCCGCCAGGGCTCTGCCGGCGCTCCCCCTCCCCTGCCAGCCCCGGCCCCGGCCCCGGCCCCGGCCCCGCTCACCCGCGGGGCGCCGGGAGAGCCCGCGCCGCCCGTCCGTCCGCCCGCAGCCGGCGCGGCTCCGCCAGGTCCCGCGGGAAACTCCCGGGGGCGGGGAAGGGCGCAGGTAGCACCGCCCGCCCTGGCCGAGGGCGGGGGATCGGGGTGGCCCCGGCTCCGGTTTCTATTTCGCTTTCCCGGCAGGAGCAAGCGCTGCCCTGTCCCAGGCCGGCTTCAAGCCTCCTGTCCCAGCAGTGGCATCGCCTGGTGTCAGTGGCTTGTCCCCGGTGGTGGCATCGGTGAACCCGTCTGCTACCACCTCATGTTTCCGTGCGCACCTAGAGGGCGTCCACCAGCGTCGTATGAGTTTAAACATTATCTGAATCAAACTTCAGCTGACACTCGGGTGGAATTTAGGACAACAATGTGAAGAATTTGTTAGTGGCAGTAGTATTAAAATACTCTGGGACACAGTAGCGTGAGTTGGGTAATTGCTAAAATTGGGCAGGACTACTTTTTATTTTTTATCCATAAGGAAGTAATTCTTGCAAAACTGTGCTGTCCAATAGCTCCTCTTCAGTCAGTTCATTTTTAAGGAGACAAGTAGCACCTTTAGTAAAAACAGCTGCCACAGCACTAGGAGCTGATAAACTGAATCTGTCTCAAGGTGTCAAGAGACACAAGATGGATTTTTGATTCATTATCTGCAGTGTAAAGATTATTTGCTTACTGAAGTCAATGGCAAAACCATCATTATAAAGTTTCAGGACAAACATTCACCTTAGGCTTCAGCGTTTATTAGTAGTTCATACAACTCCTTTTCTGTTTATGTTATCCAGATACCCTGACTTCCTTGTTTAAAAGTTTTATGTTTGCTACCTCTCCTAGGGCATTCAAAATGGTCCAAAGTATGTCACAAATGACATTCTGAAATGTACAAGGGTTTAGACACCACAGGATTCTCCTTTCCTTAGCATCATAACTATGTATTTGGAAATCTGCTAGCAGGGTTAACCTTTGCTCATACATGGTTTCTTTTCCAGACTATACAGATGTTAAATACATTGGCAAGCCTCCATAAGGAAATAGGTGTATTCTTTGTTGAGTTTGACCTTATTCAATTGCACCACCCAGTGCATTTGCTAAAAAAAAGTCTGTGAAAAAAAAAGGCAAGAATGCTGAAGATTATTATAGAAAGAAAAAAGAGAGGAAGGACTGAAGAATAAATTAGGCTATAGGAGAGGCCAGGCCGAGGAGAGGGCAGAATTGGCAGCACCTTGCAAGTGGGCGGTTAAAGAGGCTGAGTAACACATCCTTAATGTGCAGCAGCTCTCACGCTAGGATACTTTGGGTATCCTCTTTCAGGAACTTGCTTGCGCTATTAGTTTTCCCAAACCCACAATTAATTTTAATGAAACCCTTTTCTATTTTTAGACCAACTTCAAAGAGGGAAAGAGGAGGAGTTCCTCTCTCCACATCAATGAATTTAGGCAGGACAAGTCTTAGGATTCCAGAGGAAACTCGCTATGGAGAGATGGAGGAAACACAAGTTTCTGCTCCATGGCATGCCTAAGTAGGATACAAACTGAAATGCTCTATTTTAAAAGCAATCTACTCTCTGTCTTAATGATCATCCTACAATACAAAACCAAAATAATTAGGTCATAGCAATTACTTACAGACCCTGACTTACTGGGACACTGCCAAGAGTATATACAGCACTGCACTGAAGACCTACTAACACACAAGTACCCTAACATACACTACAGATGTGCCCACAAGTTTTACATAAATGACTGGTTTTAAGTACTAAAGAAAATGACATTTTCTTCAGTACATGCCTGGGGAACCATGCTGCAGACCAATGACTACTTGCTGGGTGCCCTGCAGCTCTCTGCCCCAACCACCTCATTTCTGATCTCACGTGCTGCCTTCACTGCAGTAACTCTGCCATCACAGCCTTGGCCCAGGACCAGACAAAGAGAATCACAAAATCAGTTATGTTGGAAAGGACCTCTGAGATCATCAAGTCCCACCTATCACCAAACACTACCATGTCAACTCCAGGGATGGTGACTCCACCTGGGCAGTCCGTTCCAATGTCCAATCTCCTCTTCTGTGAAGAAATTCTTCCTAATGTCCAATCTAAAACTACCCTGGCCCATTTTAAGACTATGTCCTCTTGTCCTGTCACTGGTTGCCTGAGAGAAGAGGCCAACCCCCACCGGGCTACAACCTCCTTTTCTTCAAGCTAAACAACCACAGCTCCCTCACCCATTCCTCATATGGCTCATTTTCCAGACCCCTTCTCAGCTCTGTTGCCCTTCTCTGGACTCACTCCAGCACCTCAATGACGTTCCTGAATTGAGGGGCCCAGAACTGGACAGTGCACTCAAGGTGTGGCCTCACCAGTCCCAAATACACTTCCCTAGTCCTGCTGGATAACATCGCTGATATAGGCCAAAGGTTTTACTTCCCTGAGTAGTCAGTCTGCCAAAACCTGCATTACACCCCCACCACCTTGGCCATCCCACCCTTCAGGTTTACCCCCATCCCCACCCTCACCCTCCTGCCCTTGGCTGGCAGGGCTCATGCAAGGGTTGACGGCCAGCCCTGGCCTGGGCTGCTGGGTGCTTCCTCACACAGGGCAGGCAGCTCTCACACCTCAGGCCTCAGGGAAGCTCACAGAATCACAGAATAAGCTGAGTTGAAAGGAACCAACAAGGATCATTGAAGTCCAGCTCCTGGCCCTGTACAGGACAGCCCCAAGAAACACACCGTGAGCCTGAAAGGGTTGTCAAAAAGTTTTTTGAACTCTCAGGCTTGGTGCTGTGACCACTTCCCTGGGGAGCCTGTTCCAGTGCCCAGCCACCCTCTGGGTGAAGAATCTTTTTTTAATATCCAGCCTAAACCTGCCCTGGCACAACAACAGGCCGTTCCCTCAGGTTCTGTCACTGGTCACCGCAGAGAAGATACCAGGGTCTGTCCCTCCTCTTCTCACGAGGAAGCTGTTGACTTCTATGAGGTCTCTCCTCTGTCTCCTCCAGGCTGAACAGACCAAGTGACCTCAGCCACTCCTCATTTGGCTTCCCCTCAACGCCCTTCATCGTCTTCGTTGCTCTCCTTTGGAGGTTCTCTAACAGGTTTATAGGCTTCTTACATTGTGGCACCCAAAACTGCACGCAGGCTTCAAGGAGAGGCCGCCCCAGTGCAGAGCAGAGTGGGACAATCCCCTCACTTGCCCGGCGGGCGATGCTGTGCCTGATGCCCCCCAGGACACAGCTGGCCCTCCTGCCAGCCAGGGCACACTGCTGACAGCTGTTTGTTCCCTCTGCCCGGAGCAGGCAGCTGCCCGCACCCTGGGCTGGCTGGTAGGTTTGCTCCCTCCTGCCGGAGCACTCAGACGCCCCGGGCATCCCCAGCCCTTCACCGCCGCGCCGGCGCCCCAAGGCAAAGCACACGGAGCCGGCTGAGCCCCGCCGGCCGCCGTGGAACGCGACGCCTGCGCACAGACGGCGCGGCCCTGCCGGCCATGGCGCTCCGCGCGGGAGGGCCGGCGCTGCTGCTGCTGCGGGGCCGCCTGCGCCTCCCCGGCCCCGCCGCCCGCGGGCACGCCCGGCTCGGCCGCTCCGGCGCCGCCGCCGCGCAGCCGGCTACCGAGGAGCCGGGGGAAGGTAGGGACGGGTCGCCGGGCCGCGCTGCATTCACCGCGAGCCTCGGTGCCGCACAGTGGGCTGTGCCGGCGACGTGGGGAGGGAGCGGCCGCCTGTCCCGCTCGGCCCCACTGGAGGCGCCGGGGCAATGCTCGCGTCCTGGGCGTGAGGAGCCCCGCAGGGCCCGGGCAGCTCGGCCGGGCAGTGGGCTCGGCTTGTGCCTTCCCGGGCTGCAGCCCAGGAGGTCAGAGTCCGCTGTCAGTGCGCGGGACTCGGTTTGTTAAATGTAGGTACCAGCTAGAGGTAAATCAAGTGACGGGGCTTGTCCCGAGAGACGCCCTCAAAAAGGCACAGGAAACGTGAGACTGCCGCTGTGTCTTTACTACAAACCGAGAAGTAGTGAGGGGTGTCCATTGCTGCTGTGCATCAGTGCCATGCTCAGACTGTGCAGAGGACAGCAGAGCCAGAAGTTGTCAGATCACATCATGTCTGTAGTGACTAAGCATGTACAGGTAGTAAATCAGGCAAAAATTACAGCCGTTCTGGCCCAAAGCAGATACTTCCTGCTCATATCACCCATCCATGGGACTTGTCTTTTCTGCATCTTGGTTACTTCATCCTTCTCTGTTGCTATGGAAACTGTTATCTTTATCATCTTCATAAAGTGTTTCCTTAGTTTTTCTGATGAAAAATGCTGTATAAAACTGAGCTGTTGAAAGAGATACTGTGCTTATTATTTACAAGCCTCTGTGACACCTCAGTTAACTTGTAAAATAAAGGAGTTTTAAAAAACAACTACTATCAAGTAATACTAACAATTATGTAATGATACTTACAGGGTTTTTTGAGGCCACAATATGCCATGCGTTCTTCAAAACCAAAACCACAGAAACATAGAATAAAGACCTCTCTATTGAATCTTCCTGTGGCAGATAGTAGCTGCTGGGAAGTGCTCCCCAGCTTCCCAATTCGAATGACAAAAGGGAGGTATTAACAGTTAACAGCTTCAGGCTCTGCTGATGTGATGTGGTCAGTGGATTAGTTTGAAAGGTATGCAGGGCAGTGATCATGATTTCAGATTTGGGAGATGGCCCATTTGCTTGTATGCAGTGAAGAAAAAAAGTTTCATGTTTCTGGATCTTCACCATGTCTTGATTCCATGTGAATTCTGGAGGCTGTCAGCAGGAATACAGATTGCCAGTAGTGTGATGAGATATGACTGGTCTGTGGGTTTATTGTACTGGAGTAGATGAAAGTGTATTATTAAGTGAAAATTTTGAGTAGGAGTTTACTGTAAAGGAAAGTGCTGAGTTGTAAAAATAGCAAGTGTTGAATTGTTCTGAAGTGCTGGTTTTGTGGTGGTGAAGAGAGATTATCATTTCAGTGAAGCTTGCCAAAGGTCTAGATCTGCCTCACAGCCTAGCTGGCATTTCCAGACTCTTGTGTGCTGTTCTTTGATGGTGAACAGCAAATTAAAGAACAAAGATTCCTTGTGTTATGAAGCTTCCTGTGCATCAAGGGAAGTCAGTATTGTTTTCTTCCTACCTTTCCTACTCCTTGTTATTACAAATGTATGCATTTATGAGAGAAGTACACTTATATTTCTTTCTTTCATTCAATTTTCATTGTCTTTCATTTGTTTTTCATTCTTTTCATTTTTGCTGTCATGATCTTGGAGAGCCAGGACAAACCTTTGTTCAGTTGGGACAAAGATCCAGAGGAAGTGTACTAAAACCAGCTATATATCTTTCTGTTTATGTAGAAAAGCTTTGATGCTTGTTTCTTCTCACAGATGCTGAAGTCAGTACCAGAAAGAAGACATTTGCTGAAGTGCAAACAGAACGGCTGGATCAAGCTGAACGGACTGTTTTAATTAAGTGCCCATCAAAACTTAATGAAAAAAAATTATTGCAGTACTTATCCAGTCATGGAAATGTTAAGAGTCATTTCTTTTTTGAAAATCGTGTAAGTAATTAACAATGTAAACTAAAATCTAGACTTAGATAAAAAGAAATACTAGAATGAAAATTTGGTTAAGGCTTCATGCATAAGTTAAGCAAATATATACAATTCTATACAATTAGTGTATTGGATCAGTTTTTATCTGTGGTAATGTTCACAAGTTGTTGAGCAGTTGATTTTTATTTGTAAATCAGCTAAGCAACACCTCTGAGGAATAGCCAGCAACCTGTTTTGCACTAAATCTTTGAAATTTTACATAGCACCATTCGTTTTTCTAACAGATAGCTCCTTTTTTATGTGTTTCTTGAGTATTTAAATTGTGAAGATTAATATATTTCAGAACTTCTACGTTTAGTGCTTACTGCTAAGAATAGTACATCTTAAATACTTTTAACCTATATGCGTTACATGCATTTATCTAACCCTGTATTTCCATTCTTAATGTCTTAGGGCATCAGTGCTTTAATAGAGTTTTCAGAAAAGAGCAGTATAGCCTCGTTACAGGATGCTGTTGGAATCCCAGATGTTTCAGAGCATCATGTTGTCCCATTTAAATCAAGACTTTTTACTTTCACATTGAAAAACCCAGTGAGTCAACGCATGGAAGAGACACCACTTCACCTCTCTCCTCAGTGTCACATTCCAGTGAAAGACCTTATTCAAAAGCTTTGTCTTGCAGACAGTGTAAGTAGAGGTTTGTAGATGTATCTTAATTAAAAATGAACCATGTTCATTTCAGATTTGCAAGGGGTCATGTGAAACTTATAAAGGAATTTATTATTATATTAAAAAGTAATGTATTAGAATTTTGTGGGAATGGTTCTCCTATATTGAAATATATAAATGAAATTATTAATTTTAATTGTGAAAATAATTTCTCTGTATGAAAGAAACTTTTTGAAATTTATAAAATAACCTAATTGCATTGATATTAAATAGATGAAAATATATGTTAATAGATAGAACATGGGTCATTGTATTTTTACAGTGCTTATTTTCTGAACTAGATAAGCAGTCAGATGTACGTTCTACTGAATGAGTATCAGCTTACAGAAGAAAACATCAAGCTCCGATTTCTGGCCTGTTCTTTGGTTCGGGATTTTGCACGTGCATATTTCCCAGACAGCAGAGTAAAGCCATTTGGCTCTTCAGTCAACACATTTGGCAAACTGGGATCTGATGTGGACATGTTTTTGGACTTCCATGATACAGGAAAGCATGCTACAAAAATGGTAAGATTGTGCTGTGCATCTTCAGTTTGTTGGATTTCTTCAACAGAGCAGTTCATTTGCTGTTTCACACAATGAGTTTGATTTTATTTAGATTTTACATGGGTTCATACTATAGTGTGTGAACAAATTTATTTGAATGTTTGGATTTGAAGACTTTCAAAAGCTAAATGTGACACGGAAGAGATCTTTTTTACAATAGGAAGAAAATGATTTGGTGTTTAAGTAAATTTTGTACTATTAGGGTGAATTTCACTATGAAGAAAACCCTCATCCTCCACAATTGTTTCAGCAGAGTCAGACCTTCCAATTCTACTGTTGTGTTTTCTTCTCTGTAGCTTCTGTGCTTCAGCCATGCTCTGTTGAAGCTTGACTTTGTTTTTTAGGCTCCTCCATGTCCTAAAGCAAAGTAAGTTTGTGCATGTGTGCACATCTGCGTTTTGGGAGGGTTGTCAGGTTCTTTTCCTTACCTTGAAGAGATGACTTTATGCTCCGGGAAAGTTACTGGATTATGTACTGGGGTGTATCTGTATGTATACACACACATTGAGTGTGTGGAGGTGTGAAAGCTCAGGGTGTGGGATAGTTAATGGTGAATACTTACAGGTGCCACACAGTCCAGAGAAAATTTCTGTGTTAACAGCACCTGATTTTCATTGTGAGGGGAACTAGTTGGCTTACTTCTTGAAAGGAGCTTGAGTGTGAGCTTTTATATGTGAACTGTAGATGTTTTGGGGACCAGGGCCCAGGAGCAAACAGGAGCTGAGCCAAATCAATAATGCAGATGCTTTCAGTTGTCAGCCTTTACATAAGGTACCTCATAGTTATTCAAATGCCTCATTGATAATACAACAGTAAGCATCAAGACAAGCAGAGATTACTAAGCATGCATAGAGTCTTGAATTTGTTGACCAAAGCACAGAATTTACACCAGTACCTTGAGAAGCCCAGGGTTGCAAGATCTCCAGTAAGCAATACGCAGTCAGCAGTGTTGCCTTTTTCAGTGCACATACTAAGTTTCATCTGAATCCTATCTTTACCCATAGTGTGATTTGGAAACTTGCACTATGTATCTGAGTTCACATGTTTAGTTTAGTTACTTAGTATTTGAGCACCTTCAAATTGTAATGGTTATTTAGAGTATGTTCTGTCTTGGGCCTTGTGCATGTAGGCATAGAGAATAGGAAAAGACTAGACCAGGCATTTTTGGAAGGATCTTAGGTCTTGCTGCTGGTTTTTGACTGTGAATGGTGTAAGTATCCTATAAGATTGGAGAATGAAGTAGGAGAGAGAGATAATGAGAATCAGGATAAGAAAAAGGGTGAATTGGGTCAGAAACGCCCAGTGGAGAAGTTGGGATTCTTCACAGATTCTGAATGAATAATCAAGTAAGTGATTCTCATGTTGTGAAAACTTCTCCTATTATTTGTGTGGTGACAGACAGTTTGGGAAAAATGAGCTCTGTTTTCCTTAAAAGACAATGGGCAAGCTTTTGAAGATGGAAAATTCTCTCAGCTTTTCTATACGATTTGTATATTGCCATGTAAGTTATTTTAAAGAAATAATCCTTCAAATATATAGTTTTTAGTATTACTGCGGTGATAAAACACAATGAAAGCAGATATGTCAGCTGAAGAGAAGGATCATCATGTGTATGAAGTGTTAAAATCTAGGAGCACTTCACATTTAAACAGTAAAGTTTCCTCTTAAATTTTGAAGGAATACCTTTCAAGTATAAAATGTCTATTTTCAAATCATGTTTGTTAACTAGTTGTTTTCTTTAATATATATCCTTTGTGGAGATAGAAGTTCTGTTGTGAAATGTAGAGTATTTGATGATGAATGTGTTTGCTAGCAGCTGTGATTACCTGTGGATGGTTGAGAGACTTATTACTATGAGGGAGACAAAGGGGAGGTAGCCTTAGTTACAAGGTGGTTTAGCAACAGTGGAGAAGGTATCTTCTGATTTCTTCACTTGTGTAGCCTTTCAGAAGGTGCCAACAATGGAGGAGGATCAGGCATTTCAGCACCTATTTACATGAAATTACTATTCTTGAGCCTTATGGCAAACTGATTACTAATTGTAAATTTTAAAAAGAGGCAGAAGTGGGAACATTCTTTACCAAGAATGGTTTGTCAGTACAGTGCTAGACCACAGATAGGGCATTTTTAACCCATGGCAGTTTGGGAGATTAGTGAGTGACTCAAAACAGGGCTCTGTGATATTTTTAGAGTAGCAGTTTTTGTTAAAACCAAGAAGTTATGCTTCTTGGTTACAGTATCAGTTTACCCAAAAGTAATAGTTTACCTGTACTTGCTGTTTTGGGTGACATGGCAAGAACAGAAGAACCACAGGGTTTGGGCAAGTGTATCAGTACTTCATACCCCCTAGATAGGACCAAAGCTGTATATGAAGGTTCTATTAATTACTAAGAATATCTACTTTATCACTATAAAAAAGTCTTCATTCACTTTTTGAAAGATAGTTAGGTACTGTCTGGAAAGGCTCATTGTGGTTTTTGTCACAAATATAAATATCAACACCAGCCCACCACAGGTCAGCTGAGTCCCCATCTTTATCTTTCCTGTTAACTACCTCGATGTTGATAGTCACAGGCTCCTTTCACTTAGAGCCAGCCCTATTGCAGCATGCAGCTACACAGCCAGATGGGATTAGGGACCGCTGTCCTGGCATGTTCCACCACGTGGTGCTGACTGGAGAGCCATTGGCAGGAGGGCAGCAGGAACAGTCACCTCGGTGATTGCCAGGGAGACTCAGAAGTTCAGCACCTGAAGTGACTTTATGGGAAATGTTGCAAGGTCCATAAGTTTGGAATTGTTTCACCTGTCCATGAGATCACTAATTTGTGGACAACAAAAGTAATGTACTCTGTGTCTCAGTTACTAGTTAGGTCACTGTGATTTTGTTTATGTAGTATGCATTCACACATGACATGTTCCAAGGGGGAGGATAAGTCAGTGTCAAGTATTGGATTAGCAAGCAAAATTAGCTGATGTCTTAAAAACACAGACTATAAAGAAAACAGAGATTTCACAGGTATGTTACTGAGGTAAAAACTACAAATATAACAAATCAAAATAGGAAGACCTACAGAGAAGTTGATTTGTGATGTTAGAATATATCTTCACAATGTTTTTGTCTTTCAGGGAAACTATATATGACATGAATTGATTATTTTAAAGTCTTACAGAAAATCTTAATTTTGAAGGATTAAGTAATTTGCATGCTAATTTTTTTTTACTTTTTTAAATGAAAAAGACATTTTTCTTTACACTGGTACTTGATTTACTAATAATGCATTGTTTTTTGAGGATTTGAAATGGAATTACTAATAGTTTGAAATTAGTGGTAGTTTGTTTGTATTGTCCCTCTGTAATTGTATGCTCCTCTTTTGCAGTCAGAGCATTTATGCTCTCCTGGTAATTCCAGAATTACTTTTTTAGCCAGTAGTGATATGTAGTACTATTGTACTTCTGTTTGAACATGTAGCTTTTATAGTAAGTTGATCACTGTTAACCTGGAAAAATTGAATCACCAAAAAAGAATCTGAAAGAGAGAGCAATATGTTTTTACGAATTTTAAGTTCGGTGGACTGCTTTGAATAATTCTTGTCTTTCGGTTCTAGTTGTACAAACTCCTTTGCAAGTTGCTGTGGTATTTCAGAAGTATTTTTAGATGTCTCTTTTGCTTGAGAGCTAACAGCTTGCTTTTGAAATTCTGTGTTAGAAAAAAGGTCCCTTTGAAATGGAGTATCAGATGAAAAGATTACCATCAGAAAGATTAGCAACTCAGAGGATTCTTTCTGTCATTGGTGACTGCCTTGATAATTTTGGTCCTGGGTGTGTGAATGTACAGAAGATACTCAATGCCCGCTGCCCTCTGGTGAAATTTTCCCATCAGCCGACAGGATTCCAGTGTGATCTGTCAGTGAGTAACAGGTGAGACCTGGTTTTAAAAAGTTTGCAGAGAATTCTATCTACTTAAAATGTTCTGAAAACCGGTAATACCGTTTAGTCTTTTCCTTTCCATGTTCTTAACAAATGTGAATGTTGGCTCTGAAAGTAAAAAGGCTATTTTTTTGACTTCTAGGGCTTAGAGTTTGATGTCCTTAAGTTATCTTTCTTCAGCATCAGAAATAGTTGCTAGCTGAAGCTGAAGACTCAAAAACCAGTCTATGGAATAAGGTTGGATTATATAACTGGAAAGAGGGCAGGCAGTGTTCATTAGTCATTACTTCCCTTTGGCATATGCACAGCCTTTCTTGATTGCTTTTCAGATTAAGCAGTTCCAGAATGTTAATTTTTAGTGCTTTGGCTTCTAGTTATTTTGGTGTCCTTTCCTTTTTCTTAAGGGCCGGCATACACCTGTTTGCTGGGAAGATCCCTTGGATGCCCAGTGAATTCCCGGCGTCGGGAAGGGGCGGGAGCCTGCGGTGCTCCCGCCATGCGGGGCCGCTCGCAGCAGTGGCCGCTAGGGGGCGCCGGCTGCCCAGAATTGCCCCTCAGGGCTCCTCGGTGACCGCCGAGCACGGAAGCGGCTGTGCTGTCCCTTGTGCTGGTGCTATCGCGTGTTTTAGTTAGAAATACCCCCCTCACTCCGGTAAACAACCCTGGCATAAGTGTATGCAGCCGAAAATGAGTTACTCACCCTTTTCATTGTTGTTTGGGAATATAAACATATGTGTGATTATTCTTCAGGATACCAGTGACAGGAGCCAAGGGAATGGGCTGAAGTTGTGTCATGGGAGGTTTAGGTTGGATATTAGGAAAAGGTTCATCACCCACAGGGTGGTCGAGCCCTGTAACAAGCTCTCCAGGGAAGCAATCACAGCACCAGCCTGACAGAGTTCAAGAAGCTTTTGGATGATGCTCTCAGGCACAGGGTGTGACTCTTGGGGCTGCCCTGGCAGGAATTGGACTTTCATGATCCTTGTGGGCCCCTTCCAATTCAGAATATTTTGTATTCTGTGATACCAGTTTCAGTGCAGTTTTGTGATTTGTCTACATTAGATACGATCAGATGGGATATACTACGTTTTCTGAATTACCCAAAGTTCTGTTTCAGAATATGCAGGAGTTGTTAAGGCAGTATTGAACAAGTTTCTTGCAATGAAATTACTTCTCTATATGCAGCCACAGTGAAAGTCAGCATGTAGTTCTGTACAATGTTCCTTGTAATTCACTGCTGATGGTTTGGCTGGTAGGGACTGCATTTCTTGTCTTGTTATCATTTTTACTAGAAACAAACCTCTCTGGACACCATAAAGCACCTCACAGCTGATATTTTAGAAGCCCAGATGTTACAAAATTTTGACCTAGTAAATGTCTCCAAAAGGCTATGCTGAATTTTTAGAACAATTTTTAGCACTTCAGGCTAAAATTGAACCAAAGTTTTACTCTCATACTGTATTTTCATTTTTTTTTTCTGCTTTTTCTTGTCCTCCCATTTGTACAATATATGAATGGTTGTATAACAGTGTGATGAAGGAGATCAAAAACTGATCCATCTGAAAACCTTTATCCTTCGAGATTAGTTGTTTTTTTGGCTTGACTAAGCAGTAATCATTTGAAAATTACCAAACTGACTTGTTTTGCAGATTTCATTGTGTCTCTGCACTTAGGTTATTTTTCAGTGCAGCATTTTATTACTTTTTATATAAAAGCTGTCAAAGAAGTTCTATCTATATTTTGTTTTATACTAGGATAGAGATATTATCTAATGTACCTCAAAGGCAATTGTGGCTAAATTATGTTTTTTTGCCTCGGTTCTGCATAGTTTGACTCCACAGTACTTGATGGTGTTTTTTTATTTTGAGTTTTTTTTCCTCCCACTGTGATGTGGAACAAGGAAACAGGAAATAGTGCAAATGCAGTATTATTATTTACCCAGAACTGTATCTTTCTTGCTATGGAAAACTACCAGGTATTTAATCCTGGACAACTCCAAGCATTCCAACACAAACCATTCTACTATTCTATGATTCTCTTCTATTTTTTAAAATGTGTCAAAGTTAATTTTTTTTTTTTTATGGAGGTCCTCTTCTCTTATAATAAGCAATGAACACTGCATCTGATACTTCATAATTCTCTCATCATTTACATGTCTTCTCATTTCTTCTTCAGCATTGCAATAAGAAGTTCAGAACTCTTGTATATCTATGGCTGTCTTGATTCCCGTGTACGAGCATTAGTGTTCACTGTACGATGTTGGGCCCGTGTTCATGGACTTACAAACAGTGCTCCTGGTACCTGGATTACAAACTTCTCCCTGACCATGATGGTCATGTTTTTTCTGCAAAAGAGATCTCCACCTATCATTCCAACACTAGACCAACTTAAAGAACTGGCAGGTAAGCACAGCCGTTTCTGTGTTTATTGCAGTTTATTGTTTATTGCACATTTGTTTTCTCTAAAGTGGTAAATAAATGCAAGCAATTTCTTTATGCTCTCAAATACTAATGATTATTATGTGTGCGTTAAGTTCGAGGGAATACACAAGTTTTAGATGTATTTTTTAGTGAAAATAATGCATCTTTAAAGGCAAAATAAATCCCTTTTCAATACAATACTAATTCAATTTAAAGGGGTTAGACTTATTCTGTGCCTTAGATAATTAAAAGTAATTGACTTGTTCAATGCTCCTGTGCTGAATTTTTTTGTTTGTTTGTTTTTTAGAAGACCTGCAGGGTCTTGAACGTTTCTGGAGTTAAGGATTTTGTGCAGACTGATAGGATGTGTATTGTTTTATAGATACCAAATGCTTAAAAGAAAGGCTGTATTTTCTTCTCCCAGTTTATAATATCCTTGAGACTGTTCAGGCCATTTGCAAATAATTCTTATATCTTCACAAACAAGCTGTTCTGGCAGTTTCATACACAGCATTCTGGGTGTGTTATCTTCAGAGAATCGTATGAAAGCATAGAGAATGACATCTCAAGTTCTTGATTCTTCACTCATGTCTTCTGCTTATTGACATGCTTCCTTGGAAGCTTTGAGTGCTTTCAGTGGAGAAAGAGGCCTGTGTTCCGTTGCTTTAAAATAATTTTCAACATTTCCATTAGAATCCTGTAGAAATTTTTATACAAAAAACACGTTCTGATATTTTACAAGAGTATTCCTAATCATCTGAAGTTTTTCAGAAAAAGACAGTGAACACTCTGAGTCTCATTTTTTGGAAACCTTCATGTAGAAGAGTTGTGCTGTTTAGTGTATAATACAGCCCTCTATACAGAGGTACCCTGTTTGTTACTTATTAGAAGTATTTTCAGAGATACAAAGATCTTACTCATATTCCTGTAGGATTATGACCATTTATCCTATTCCTGTAGGATTTTGAAAATGTGCCATTTGGTCATGATGCTTTTCCTTTGTCCATCTATAGACTTTTTTCTTTTAAATCTTTTACCACTTAAATTGAATCTTAACCTGAAAGTTCACTTACATTTGATTTATGTAATATGGGTAGCATTGATTCAGTTTGTTATCTGAATTTTATTAAGTACAATGGCATTTTACTGTTTATTACTTCAAAATATGCCCACAATTTTTCTTTCAGATGAAAAAGACAAGCATATAATTGGAGGATATGATTGCTCATTTGTTAGTGATTTAAGGAAGATTAAACCTACAAAAAATACAGAGACGCTTGGTAGGTAGATCTTTCATGAGTTTTCTTTTTTTTTATGAGGGTACTGAAAATAAACTTTTCCTTAATGTTACTGATGGCTTTTGTTTTTCTTTCCCTTAGATGTATTGTTGGGTGAGTTTTTTGAATATTTTGGAAACTTTGATTTCAGGAAGAATTCCATAAATCTTCGAAAGGTAAATGGATTTTAATTGCTCATCATTATCAGTTGAATCTCTCTGTCTGCCATTTGACAAACTACATATGCTAAGCACCAATTTCTGTCACACTGAGTCCTTTCTGTGAAGGAGTGTTTTCCTCTCAGAGCCCAATAACTTACAATACCATTAAGAACATTTACAGTGTCATTACTTGGATATGGTGGAAAGCAGAAAGTGATGCAAAGCCAGTGTAATTTTACTGGAAAGCCCTGTAATAAAAGTGGCAGTTTTAAAAAATCAAAGCTATTTTGCTTCTGTGTGATGAAAGCTCTTAAAATGTTATGATGTCTGTCATAGCAAAAGTCTGCGACAAACCCTGTGTGCTGACAGGCTTTGCATTTAAAGTTGGGAGTCCAGACCCAACTGGAGCCTACATTAAAAGTTACAGCTGAGTTCTGGGTATGCTTTTGGCACTGCGGTTTCCTACTGCAGGTTGTATCAGCCTACAGTAACTGTACTGCAGCTCAGTAAGTATGCCATAGCAAGATAATGCTGTGCTATCACTTTGCTTTGCTTTATATGTTTAAGTCATCCTGTTGATCTGTGTGTGCATGCCAGTACAATAGAAATACATGAAAATGTAACTACCATAACTCACACCTGTTCCTGCTGGACTGCTTCCAGAATAGGGATTTCAGTGCCCTGTTGCTGTGTGGGCACTCAGTTGTGTTCTGTTTGCTCTTTGGGCATTATGGATCGCTGGCATAAGAGCTCTTTTTGTAGGTTGATCCTAGAAACTGATTTATTTAGGTGGAGAACTTCTGTTTGCTATTAAACCTCAAAAAGGCAAGCAAAAACACATTTGGAGCCTGAGCTAGTCAGGGGAGGTATCTGTGCTGCTGCTGTTTTTCTGACAGTCCTCTTGGCCCTGGGGCAGGAGTATGTAACGTGTACATAGACACTTCCTGGACCAGCAATCGCTGGTGGATTCCTGCTAGAGCTTGTGATGGAAAGGCCTGAAGAGGTTCTGCTATAGAGAACAGGTCAGCTAAGAAACACTGATCAGCACTGAGATGGAAGTGCATTTAAATAGCAAACTACACAGTTGTCAGCTATTTGTGTTGTACTATACCAGGTGCCTAACAGTGGACTATGACCTGAATAGCTCTGTGCTTAAAAGACAGACCAAACTGGGAGGAATTTCAGCCAAGGCAGCAATCTTTTTCAGTTACACCAGCACTGTGAGCTCTCTGAGCACTGTGGGAGGAATAGTTTGAACAGTTTAAGGGCTTGCAATATTTTATCAAACTGGACTGTGCAGGTTGATATGACACACTGATGCGGCATACACAAGTGGAGATTAGGAGTAGGAGGTTGCAGTGAGTGAGGTCTGAGGTTTGTTGGAAAGCAAATGGGAGAATGGCCAAAAAGGTTAAACTGTAGTTGTGTGTTCTTTACCTTGAAGGAAATCTAAGTTGAATGTGGCAAAGAAAACCACCACTGAGAGGATTCAGAGAACACGAATCATACAGTCAGGTTGACAGGAAAATTAACTTGATTAATAATGACTGGGTGTTTTGCAAAATGCTCTCTAGTAGGTCAAAACACTTTTAATGCTAATGTAATAACTCAAGTGATTTGTTATTTGCTCTGCCTATAATGCACATATGCAACTTCGGCTTTTTCTTTATACTCTCTGCAGGGAAAGGAAGTAAATAAGCCCGAGTCCTCTCCTCTTTATATCTGGAATCCCTTTGAACAAGACCTTAATATCAGCAAGAATGTTAATCAGCCACAGCTGGAGAAATTTATAGCTATGGCCAGAGAAAGTGCCTGGATTTTACAGAAGGAAGATAAAACTCAGCAAATGATCAATAAAGAACCTTGGGGACTGGCAGCACTACTGATACCATTTGGAAAAAGTAATTCCAGCAGGATGAAGAATAGGATGAAAGGAATAGGAAGTGAAACAATCAAAAGCCTCTTGGACTCTTTAAAGTTAAATAATGCAAACAGTCAACAAAAAGCAGTGGGAAAATGACTTTAAGCACAGAAACGCAGTAGCTAATATTCTGTTTTAGGAATTGAATGTAACACACAGTCCAAAGAACATTGCTTTTAATGTTTCTATTATGGGGAATGGAGAATCAAGCAATCTCTGTTTTTCATAGTGATGGTTTTTGTACAGGTCTGCTTTCTTTCTGTACATTTTTCTCCTCCTTACTCCTCACTTTTCCATCTGTTTTATGAATGAAGAGTATTCAAATAAGTTTTACAGATGCATTTTGGAAGTAGCCTTCAGTTGGGCACTCTTCTGTAAAAAAGGCTGACAGGAGCAGTATGAGAAAAAGCCTTTGGGAATTCTCTTGGCTAGCATACAAATGATATGCTAATGAAAAGCTGAAGAAACAACCACCCTTCCATGAAACCACAGTCTGAAAGAAGATAAATGTGTTGGAACCATTGTTTCCAATCCGGCCATGTTTTGGCAGCCAGTAAAACCGAAGTGCATGTATCTATTTTTTGCAATTGTTTTCCATTCGTGTAGATAGTGCCAAGACAAAATAAAGAGAATGGAATTGGATAGTAAGGTGTGCAGTTTCTTAAAGCATTGCACCACCACAGCTCTCCAAGGATAGTGCCACTGTTTTGTGTTGGAAAAGTGGGTTTGCTCTTGTGTCTACCACCTGATTTCAAATGTCTTTAGTCAACTCTCCTTTGTTTTCTCTACCCAGGACTGATCCCCACCCACACTTGTTTCTTATTTTGCCTTCAACTTCACTTTAAACCTGTATTTCAGGTTCAGGCAGGGGTTCTTTTATGCCCTTCTTGCTTCATCACTCTCCCCAAAGCTGCTGCCTACTACGTGACATCAAAGCATTCCTGCAGAGGGATCTGTCCAATGCAGAGATCCAGAGAATCACGTATCATGCTGGAGTCGTGTTCCCAGTCTTGCCTTGGTTTTCAGATATTCAGCAGAACAGTGACTGTCCCCTTCCAGATCAGTTGGGCCAGCAGAGTCAATGCTTTTCAGTGACTTAAAACACTGAGTGCTCTTTCCATCTGCCACAAAAAAAGTCTTTTCAGAGGAAGGGGGAGAGGGGAGGGAAGGAAGGAAATTGGAAATGGCAGGCAAATATCGAACTCTACATTTGTGAGTATTTCACTTGTCCAGTTTGAGAGCCACTCATGCATCAAGACTAAATGGTAGCACTGTTAGCAGCTCCACAGAGTGTTTTCTTTATTCACAGAAATTCTGTAAATGAAATTACTCTATTCAGAGATAATCATATAAATGCAACATCAATCTTTGTGGTTACTTTACTGTTTTATTTTCAGTACTTTTAGATTCTGTAATGTTGCAGTATACGATCTCGTGTAGACATTTTTCTAATGGCTTGATCTGAACAATTTATAAGTGTGTTTTCTCTTTTCTCTGATACATTATTTATTGGAAATACTGTGGGCAATAATGCATACTTCCAAGTACTTGTAAAAACTGGGCAAGGAAAAGTATTTTCTTGTTGTTGGCAAACTAAAGGATTAGACCTTCAGGTCAATTCCATAATAGTTTATTCAGAGTTTTAAATAATACTTACATGTGTCTGTTTCTGATTCATAAATGTTTTCTTAAATGACTCACATGGTCATTATCTTGGTTGCTGAAATTAATTCTCATATTAACTTCTTCAAGATTGAGCCTTGAATTTGAAACTTAATTTTCTACCTTAATCCTGATTAGAACTTCTTTTTGGAGGCTGGTATGAAGTTTATTGTAACTTGCTATTGGTGCAAACGCAAACACTTTGATGGCGAGCTTGACACAGATGCTATAAGGAGCCTGCTGCTACCAAAATCTTTACAGGACCTAGAGGTACATTTTCAGCTGTTTACCCAGGAATAGACTACATGGCTTTTTGAAGATTAGGGCAGTACTCAAGTACTTTTGAATTTTTTTTTTTTTTTTTTAGATTAAGTGAATGGGTAGTAGTGTAATGATAAGAGTGTGGGTCACCAAAGACAGAAGCGTGCAGCAGAACTGTGGCAGCGTGTACCTACTTGCGTTATATTCAGAGTGATTCACTGACATAGGAAAGATTTTATATGAATTTTGACACATAGATACAGGACACTTGTAGACAAGTAACAATGAATTTTGTGTTTTGGTTATATCGTTGAGCCATGCTGAAGCACAAGCTTCATTTGTAAATGGTTATAGATGTTCAAGCTGCTTAGTATTCCTTAAAAGGCAGGGCAGAACATGGTCACTGTACATGCAGCACCTTTCAGCATCATTTTTCTGTTTAGACTGCCTGTCCCTTTTAGGAATAGTTCTGAACCCTTGTCATGGCTGCAGGCCAGTTTCTGAAAAGAGGAGAAAGAAGCCAAAAGCAGTGTTGTAGCAGTGGAATGCACAGGTTATTTTTTCAGATACCTACAAGTTGAGGGAGCTGGTGACCAGGGAGCCAAGCCCAGAGGCTTCAAGGATCAGCTCTCATTGATGTAAATAAGCCCAGCAGGCAGCTTTCCTAGAGGAGGCTGTAGCTGGAGGTGGAGGGCTGACCATGAGCTTCCCTAAAGTATGAGCTATGTCTAGAGAAGAGCTGAGTGAAGCTGAAGCCACCTGTGGGAAGAGAACCAAGACTTGAGGGGTTGTATTTATCAAATCAAGACAGATGGTATGATTATAATTTCCTGAGGGCAGCAGTCTTATATTGAAGATATTTAGAAACCATCATTATGGTTCTGTCACTGAAAACAAGAGCTGGATATATGTCAAGAAGGACTATGAACATGATCTAGATTTGAGAGCTCATTTATATGCTCCAGAAATATGTAAACAATATCTCTGCAAGAGCGAGGCAGTAGGTTTTAGTTACTTCTCAAACTTGGTGCTGATCTGCTGTATTGGATGGTGGGGCTGTTAGGAAGGTCACAGGTAAGGAACACCAGTGAATTAAACAGTTTCGCCCCTTTGCTCCTTTCCCTTGCTGGGAATACTTTTTAGTGCAAGTCTCACATTTCCTGGCTCTTAAATGGTTAGGGAAACTGAAAACATTCGGAAGTTCCTTGTCCTGAGAAAATGTGCTTTGGGGTATTAACTTCAAAGTTAACATTTTTTGCCAGGGATTTTTATTTTTATTTCCCTAGATGTCTGATGCTCACAGGTGTTGCAGGAATACGTTCTGCTGCAACTGCCACTGTCCCATCATTCCTCTGTAACTTCCTGGGAATCTGCAGCCTTGGCCTACAGCTGACTCCTGGGTGAGCATCCTAGTGCCATGCTTTTCAAGGCACAGTCACAAAAAAGACTTCTTGCCTGATAGCTGATGCTCTATTCCTCTGCCTTGGTTTCAAAATTACAGTTCCTGTTTTGGATTCTATTCTTTAGAATTGGAATCACAGTATATTTGAGGTTGTGAGAGAACTCTGAACCTAGTCCAGTTGCCTTCTTAAGTGGTATCAGCTGTGAGATTAGACCAGGACTTTTTATCTAGTCAGGCCTTGAAAATCTCCAAGGATGGAGATTGCATCTTTTTCTGGAACAGCCTGTTCTAGTGCTTGACTGTCCCCATTGCTGTGGTGGGCTGGGCTGAAATACGCTGCCCCATCCTTGTCACTCTTACTGGCTTCTTTTCTGATCCTGACACGTGCTCTCAATCAGACTGCTGTCCACAACAAGTGTTCAAGCTGTTCCTTCACATAGAAAGCCCCGAGTCTTCCCTTCTTTCCCTGTCTTTCCAGAGGAACTCATATCCATCCATCACAGTGCTCCCATCACATGCAAACCCTCCTACCATACCTGTTATTCCAACAGCATTGCAGTAACAGCACAAGGAGTTCTAGTTCCTCCTGCTTGTTCACAGCTGCCACACATTTTTATTTGTGCATTTTAGGTGGGTATATGTTCATAAAGTTTTATTATTCTTGAGGTCCCTTTTGTTCCTGTCACCCTGTATCTTTTTCTCTCAATCCATGTCCACAAGCTGCCTGGCATAACTGGGGGTTATGGTTGTCCTCCTTACTGTTCTAGCTGATTGCTTTGATATGGCCACTATGCATATCCAGCTTACAAAGTCCTCGTGATATTCAAACCCTAACTAAAAATAAATTTCTGAAGGGCTCTGCAGGAAAATAAGAGGATGTGAGTACCAGACTGGTTTATTGTACTGGCAGAAAAGCCCCAGAAAACACAACACCATGCAGAGATAGTGATGCAGGTGCAGAATCACCATAGGGCACAGTGCTGTGTGTCTGGGACCTTGTTGCTTCCACAAGTGCAGTCATGTGGTACAGGATGCTGCTGCCCAGCAGAACTTGTCCCACTTGGATCTGACACATTTGTGATGCTGTGTCATTTCTGGGTCTAGAGCTGTCAGGCTCTCAGCCACAACCTGGCTGTGCTCTGTGCTTGTGCTGAGTCTCTGCTCGTTGAGGAATTGTGTTCTTAGAACAGCAAGTCTTCCCTCATAGAAACAAATTTGCAAGTTCAATGTCTTTATACTCCCCAGAGTACAGGCTATGTTTTTGCTTAACAAAACTTTGTAATTTTGGAAAAAGAAAAGGTAGACAAAGAAGCTCTAGTTAAATAATTTTGCAAACAAACTAGTTAAAAGGTCCATGCCACGTTCATCTGAAGCAAGTCTAAGATTTCCAGCCTGGGCTGCTTTGGAGATACGATGAATCAACAATTAGAAAGTTTTTCAAAGTGAAATCATCCTGTTCACTGGAAAGCTCACTTCCAAATGCTTCACCTTGCTTATCACAAAATTACCACCAAGGTTCTCTTCTAGTACAAAATTCTTCTAAACATTATAGGTAATTTGGGGTCAGTTTGTTTAAAACAAGGGTTAGGATTTATATGAGGCTAACCTGTGCCTGGAGATAAAATCTCCTTCTCCATAAATCCTCTTAGTTGAAAGTCTTGATCCACTGCTTTTGCAGACCTGTTTCTTATACTTTCTTTAAGCAGGGGTTTGGTTTGCTTTCTTTTGCAGGACCTCCCTGCTTCTTTTCACTCTCCCCATCATCTTTTCATCGTATCTTTCTGATCTGATCTGTAAAAAAATAGTCTTTGACTTCCCCTAGTATTTTGTGAAGCAGTATTAAATACATCTACATTCAAGAAACAGGTAGTTTTCAAAAAGTCGTCCTCACATTTCAATGCAATTTTTTTTACTGCTTCATTTCTTGTGTGGACTGAATCTCCATACTGCATTTCTCATGGCTCGTAGAGGGATCAATTAGCTGGATTTGATGGGTCTCACCTTTATTGAACATCTGTTTTTGCGAAGTCTCTTCAGTAAAGAGACTTGTTTAACACAGTCTGTTGTATTAGAAAGCAGTTCCCTGCAAATTTTTGTGAGGTGCTCTACCCTTCAGGATTATTTCTGTTTTCCCTTGTTATGGGGAAAACCATGTTCAATTTGTTTCACAGAATTACTTCAGAGATAGGTTTTTGTTCCCATGCTGAGCTCTCTTGTGCATACAGATTTGTAGTCAATGTAAACAGTGCAGCCCTGTGCAGGAATTTTGCATGGAACAACTCCCAGAATATGTCTTGTAGGTATTATGCTTGCAGCCCAACAGGGGAGGTAAAAGCCCCACAAATTACTAAGGCATTTGTGGTGCTGACTCCACAAGATGGAACAATTTCCATAATTCTGTATTGCTTTTTCTCATGTTGGACAGAGGAAAGACCTTGCTGTCCTGCAGAGAAAAGGTAAACATGCTAGAAGTTGGATTGTTGGGGTGAAGAGCTGTAGTACTTATGAATATTTCTATCTTAAGTCTGGTTTTCTAAAGCCCTTCTCTAGGAGCTATTTCTAGAGATTTTCAGGATGAGAGAAAGACCTGGGCGAATACATAGAGGCTTCGTATTTCAGGTAATCAGATAAATGGTACTTACTTTTAGACTAATTATCAAAAGTAATTACATAAGGGAAAATAACATGTGTAACAATCCAGCAATAACAAGCATCACTGTCTTGTCTCTTTGAACCAGTTTTCCTGCCTTAATTTTCTGTAGTCCAGTGGTGCACTACTTTTATAGAGGGATGAGATTTCAGAGACCATACTGAATGGAAACTACAGTATCCAATACATGGGAGGGGAGTACTTAGCCATTGCAGCAGATAAAAAGAAGCATTACCAATTCCATCACAAAATGAGATTCAGAGATTTTTTTTACTCCAAAAATAAAACATACAGAAATTTTCTGTGAATCTTTAGGTGATTCCTAGTTCTTCCTTTTGAAAATTATCTTTGGACACCAATCAAAAGAGGGTTTGCTGTAATTGCTTGATATCTGAGCTTGCAAAGTAAGGTCTTATTTGAAATGACCATAATCTGTTTTGTTGGGACATTAAAGACCTTAGTGATTACAGTTCTGCTTTACACCCCATGTTTAAGAGGGTTTGGATTGCAGTTGGCTTATGAATTTGGAATATTATCATTTTCAGTTATTCTAAGAATGCAAATGCTTACAGTTAGCAACAGACTTTCACACTTCTGCCACTGAGGCTGTTAGGACTTTATTCCTCCTTTTTACTATAGACAATATTTTCAATCTTTGAACTGTGTTGCAGCAATTAATTTTATATTTCTTCTATGAGATAAATAATAAAGTAAAACATGTCCTCTGTATTTGTTCACTAAGTTACTGTTCCATTGTGCTGTTGAAGTCTTTGATAAGATAAAGAATAACATATCTGGTGCTTTCCTTCCTCAGATGCAGGCAGAGATTACTGAAATGAGGATGCATTTCAAAGAGCAGTGGTTTGGAATGGTTGGTCTCTAAATGCCCCAGTCTACAGAGCTCACCAAAGAAGTAAGAAAACAAACCCCTGAAAAAGCCAATTTCATTGTCAGCCCACTTCAGCTCACCCAACAGGCATTTTTAACTTTGGGGATTTTCCAAACAGAACAAAGGTCAAACCAAATGCTGTCAAGTCATGGTTGGAGATGGAGTGCTTCTTGCCTTCCAAAATCACTTTATGATTAATACTTTGTTTAAGTAAATGCTGGTCTGTGAAGAGTATGTCTCTGTCACTTACAAAACATGGTTTCTAATGAAGAGAGCAGAAATAACATTTTGGATGTCTGACAAACTCCGTGCGATATCTCTTAATAGGAAGAGAATAATTTTTTTCTAGCTAGATATCTGAAGTTCCTGAACCCTGCCCTGGCAAAAAACTTGCTTTTTATCCTTATAAATTATAATGGGGGAATACAGGCATCTCTGATTGTCTTGATTTAATTTTATCCCACATGTATAGGGTTACAAGTATGTGGCAGTTAGGCATAAATGATAAGATTTTATGCTCCAAATGCTGGTAAGAGAGAAGCTTCAGAACACATAGGTTAATACAGGCTTGATTCAAAGACACCTAGTCCAAATCTCCTACACTATTTTAGATCCTACCCACCATTGCAGCAGAAGACCATAAATATTAATGACTGCCAGCTGCTCGCTCCTGGTAGGGATGACTTCCCCTGGAGTTAATCTTTCTAAGTCAGTGGGGCCTTTAATTGCCAAGCTGACCTAGGGACTTCTGAAGCCTGAGAATGAATACAAAGAATGGTTTGCTATCTTCATGCCCCATTCCTAGCAAGACTTTTTTCCACCTGACTCCAGTAACAGCAGGACATATCCCTAAATTTCTTCTCAAATGCAGAAATAGTGAGCAATGATGCTGTAGCATGGCCATTTCTATTCCTCAAGATTTGTGCAATTTATGGGTTTGGGTTTGTGCGTGCAGATTTTTATCTGGCATCTTTATTCTGTTTTTCAAAAAAGATTGATGAAAATTTTTTGTTTGTTTTTGTTGTCCCTGGAGTTTAATAAGCTAGAGCTTTCAGAGCTGTGCTTTACTTGTTCCCATGTTTTTCCTGGCAAAGAACAAAATTCAAAGCTGAACCTTTTTCTGCTGGATGTTTTTCTTTTCTGTGATAAACACAAAGTATACAGTTGGTGTCATGAGAGCAGTAGGTGCAGGATTCAGCTGACACTTCCCAGCAGAAAAGTCTCCATCTTGCCAGGCCTTTGAGGAGACATGACAATGATTCATTTTGGTGATAACACAGCAGGAACACAAGTCCAATTGTTTGCTATGTAGGTCAGAATGGGATATGTTGGCATCTCTGTTTGCAGACTTTACAAAGATGTCTGGGAATGGGAAGCATGACAGCAAAAAAACTATTCTGATATAACTTAAATTGTTCCACTGGATGGAAGTAGGCTATGAACAGTTTGCTGTCAAATACTTGCTGTCTAGCTGGCAGAGCTGGACATTGTCTATATATGAGGAGGTTTAATTTTTCACATTAAACAGCTCATTTACTCCTTACCCAATCTCTGCAATTAAAGTCTGTCTCTGTGCCAAGGAGAAGGCCCTTAGAAATACTCAGTCTTGCTGTTCCAGTATGAGTTCCTTATAGTAGCTGGTGTACAAGTACATGATGTACTTAAAAATCAGAGGAAGTTGACAGTTAACTTGGTTAGCTCAGGACTTTTCTTGCAGCCTTGTGCATTTTAATGTCTGTGCTTCAGAAGCTTGTACAGCAGTCAGTTTGGGTTTTGCTTGCTCAGTCAAAAGTGGCTTTGGGAATGTAATTTTTTGTAACACATTAAAACATTTTGCTGCACACCCCATTGCACATCATGCATGAAAATTATAATGTCTTTTTATGGGAGTCTACCAGCTCTCCCCTGATGTCTTTTCCTTCCAGGAATCCCTCTGGTAATTGAACATGAAGAACAGAGCTTTTCTCTCTTTCCCTACGTGAGTGGTCCTGTGGTGGACCCTGGGACTGCTTTTGTTTGGTATGTTTGGATGGTGTCACGCATTCTTTGGACCAAGTGTGTCCCCTGGCTTGTGTCTGTGCAAACACCTCATGTTCTCACTTCCAGCTTTGTCCTCTGATCCTCTGTGTCCATCATCTACATAAACAGCAGTATTACTGCTAATTCTGCTCTATAGCAAGGAGAAGCTGAGGCACCTTCCAATTTTGGGGAGAATGACTCTTTCCCAAATGATGCATCTCCTTTAAATTAACTGTCAGCTTCTTCTCATACCAGTGGGAGAAATGTGCAATACCTTACGGCATTGCTCAAATATATGTTGTGACAAACATTACAGCTAAAACCATCCTTTTTTTAGGTTCCACACCACACACATTCAAGGAAAAATATTCTCTCTTTGTCACATGTCTTGAGAGCTGAATAGATTTTTGAAGCAGTTGGAGGCAGTGTTCCAAGATCAGACATCAGACCATGTACCTTTTTTCTTTCTTCTTGAAAGGAAATAAATCCTGATGGCTGGACATAATGTCTGTGATCATACTTTGTCTTGGCACGTTTATTAGCTCAGTGTGGACTTTTATGAGCCTGTTCTCCTCCTCCTATCAGTCCTAAGAATTTATAGCAATTACTTTCTCTGGGGTTCTGTTGATTATCTTATGAAAATCTGTCCCATACAGGAAAGATACCCAGTCAGGTAATAATAAGTTTGAAATAAATTCATGTACAACAATTTGAAGTTGCAACACAGTTCAGAAGGGAAGTGGGTGGTAACTGATGTTTTTATTTCAGCCTCATCAAAAGAATTTGATTGAATCTGGTTTTTTTATTGCTGGCGAGGCTTATTTTAAAACAAAAAAACAACCCATAAAACAACCCAAAAGGGAAGTTCTGTCTATCTGCCCAAAGGTGAGATTTCTCTTCTAGGATTTCTCTTCTCTTCTTGTCCACAAACACTCAACAGTGTTTGTGGAAGTACCTGTAGCTTAATGCCTTTCAACAGCAGTCCCTAGCTAATGTTCTTGATTGTTCTTGATTGTGGAGAAAGACATAAAGAATAATTATGGGAGGGGATCTTTATTTCTGCTACTGCACTCTTATGTGAAATGCATGCCAACACAGAGCAGAGCACTGCATTCTGATACAGAGAAGCATCTGTATGTAAATGAACTTGAGGTTTCAAAGGGCTCCAGTGTTGAGTTCCAAATCTTTTTAGCAACTTTGAAAATTCACTAAAAAAATCAATTACAGAGTAGTTTATGCTGGGAAGAGGAAACGGAGCATGTCCTCTGCTGAAGCATCACGCTGTGATGAATGGCTAGTAGGTCTGGCAAGCCAGTTGTCTGTTCCAGTTTGGTCTTTGTTTCTGTAAATGAGCCAGTGTATATCTGGAAGAACGGGAAGTTGTCTGGAAACTTGATCCAACTGATCCAACAAATAGCTCAGTTGTTACTGTGCTAAAAGCATAGGATGATGATTTCAAATGTTTAAAGATGATATTTTTAATTAAATGAGTTATTATAACCTTCTTTAACACTGCAATTACTGTTTGTTGCTGAAATAAGTAGAAGAAAAGGAGTATAGGTCATATACTACATTCTAATCTTTCCATTTAAATATCTCTAAAACCAGAAGTAGCACAATAAGATGAAAAAAAATCTTCGCTGAATCTTTATCACACACACTTTGACTACCAGGCTTAAAGATTGTATTTAGATTTGGATGGTGTAATAATTGGTGTTATATTAGGCTATTTTTATATGTATTTATTTAATGCACTAATCTAAATAAAGCTACTTTTAAGAAGTGCTAGGTTTGGTCTGATTACTATAAAAATTAAGAGAAATGGTATCCCCCTTGGTTTTCTCCTTTGGCGCTAAGGGTGCAACTGAGAAGATGCTCAAAATCCCCACATTGTTCAAAGCTGGATTTCTCAGTTGCTCATCAGAGTTTTCTTGTTCCTCCCTAACAGTTCTGAGGCATTTTATACACATTTACAGAAAATATTTTTTTTTGCATAGTTAATCAGTGGAGGTAGAGTAGGGGAATTTTCCCATAATCAGTAAAAAATAAAAATATTAAATTCTGCTGTAGTCTAACCCCATGCAATTCTAGCACTACCAGAGAGTAACTGTGGCTATACCACCTCATCCTCGAGTGAAACTTGTCATCAGTAAAATTCGTATGTTCTCTGGTGGCTCAGCACAGGCTAAGACAAGAAAACATTGGAAACCTTCGATTTCCCCATGCCTCTGGAGAGAAACTTGTGCTGCATCTTCATGAGTGACTTCTGGCTGTAGCTGCTCGAAGGCAGCAGCTTTGCACACCCTTTCAGCTGAGGTTTGCACACTCTTTAGCTGAGTCTCATGCACCTTTTAGCTTGACCTTGGCACGCTTTCAGCTGCGGCTGCCACCGAGGGAGCTGCTCTCCCCTTGTCCCTGTTCCTGCACAGCCGTGCAGTGATGGTCCCTGGAAGAGGGGCTGTAAAAGTGTCCCGGACACAGCCCACGTTCCCTGCTCCTCCGTCTCCTTAATGAACACCGGAAGCTACAAACTTGGTTTTCTTCTGCTTTTTTGAGCTCGTGCAGCCTACTGGCTGTAAATATCAGCCCAGTTTCTAATAACTTATGTTCTCTTTATGTTTTAATCAGAAAAAGACTGACGTGGGCTTTATTCCTAAGGCAACCACCTCCACCACGGCTGTACCATGCCTTGTGCCCACACAGCCTCCCGTGACGCAGAGAGCTGCTCGCAGCGCTGGGCTCAGCAGCTGCACTCCTTGGGAAATCCCCCTGTGTAAAGGAGTCCTTCTTGTGCAATAGGACGGGCCTTGCAGCTTTCGCTTCTCGAGCTGTAGAAGCGGTAACCTGGAAAGCTCTGTCCTCATCCAACATGATTTTGGAGCTGGGAGTAATCATGCTTCGATGCTTGAACAAGCTCCAGCTCTGACTGGGGAAGTTTTAGGGTACATTTGTGTCTCACAGGGACCTTCTCAGCATCCTCCCCCACTGCCCCTCCTCGGGGATTCCCTGGGAAGCTGCATTCCCCAGATCATCTGAAGTCCCTAGGGATGGGAGTGATGACTGCTCTGCTTTCTGTTTGCAGAGAAAATCACCCTCAACCTTCCAAAAAGGGAGAGAAGAAACCCCAATTGCTGTGACACTCCTGGGTTTTGCTCCAGTTCTGAAACTTTGGGCAAAGTGCTCTATTTCTTCCTGGAAATGGAAATTCCAGCTGAGGGAAGTTAGTAAATCTGTTAACATTGAAAGGGCCCAATTCCCTCCTTTGCCTATTTTATCTGCAAAGTCCATGGGAGTGTTTCTGTGCTACTCAACCCTGTCAGAGATACAATGCACAGCACATTTTCTCTTGATGTAACACTGGAGGGAGAAGTCCTTTTCTACACGGACAGCATGAAAACTGTGTTAATTCTGTTTTCTCCCTTTTAAGGCATTTACATAGCTTGAAGAAATTTCGCTTGTTTTACAACCAGAGAGCAAAGGCACGCAGGCAAATGGCTGCTGTCAGCACATGAGTGGCTCTGTACTGCACCAAGCCTGAGAGCAAGCATTGCTGATGGACTTCGGGTGAGAACCAGTTTGCTACAAGCACCTGGATTACAAAACACGTGGCAGTGAGTAAACTTTCTCATCACCCACTTCAATTCAAAACAGGAAAGCTTTTTATGTCATGGAGAATTGTTGTTTCTTGAATGGGAACATCCACAAGAGAAACACTCTCTACCCTTCAGAGAGACGTTTTTTTGATATTTGATACTTGGGACAGTTTGTGAGACTCTGGTGTGTAAATATGAAGCTTAATATTTGTAAGCAATTAGCTTCACATTGGGAAAACACAGGCCTTTTATCCATCACCCATCTGAAACACCAGTGCTACAAGCTGGAGCCCCATTTTCCCCTGTGTGGAGATCTCTGGGGTCCTCAGTGGTTTGCTCTCTCCCTGTGCTGTAGCTGCTCTGCCTCATGTGCATGTACAGGTGCTGTGCCCTTGCAAGCAGCTGCTGCATCTGTACCCTGCATGGTGTGTGCCCGAGTGAACGCCCACTCCAGCAAGTCGGCTGCCCCCATCACCCTTTGTCACCCAGCCTCAGCTGGCAGTGCCACTGCAAGCCCCCACCACTCCTGCATACTCACCACTCATTTTCTGGGAGGCTGGCAGGGAGGTAGGGATACACCAGACGGTGGGGTGCATCCACGGCTTCCTCTGCAGCTGGGGATACAGCATCCCACTGTGAGCCCTCTGCAGTTCCCCTTGGAACTCCGGTGCCCAGCCGTAGCCCAGGGCAGGTACTGCCTTGTGACCTCTTATGCTTCTCTGCCTTTTGATTCACACTTTTTGTCATGTTAAAATCGCACAATTCAGGGGCTGGGCTGTGCCATTCCCCCTCTTCTGGCCTGCTCACACCTACCTCTGAAACTTACTTTCCTCTCTCCCTTGTGCTGGGAAAAGCCCTGGGTAGGCTCTTTATTAAGACAAATAATTCCTGCCTTCTGTATACTTTCTCTCTCACCTGTCAGCTTAGTCAATGCTGGACAGCTGCACCACTTACACCTTTCTGGTGCTAAGTCCACATTCTGGATAAACGTTATTTCTCTTCAACAGCAGGGAAAAGGGCAGATCCTGACAGTCAGAAGGCAGCAAAACACCCTCTCCTGTTTTGATTTTGAGTTTAACCCCAGCATTAATAGAAAAAAACTTTTATCTGCATGGAGTCTAAGCATAACGAGTGCTTGGTGATGGCAAATACTCTGTTGGAAAGCTCTCCATCTCATAGTGTGTAGGGGCAATGTGGACATGGCCTTGCAGTAGCTTGTAATGCACAGAGAGAGAGAGTTTGGGTGGTCTGCTTCCAGGAGTAGCAACTCAGTGGGTGGGGTGGTGCTGTAGATCATAATTTTGGATGACTTCAGTGCAGTACAGAAGACTAAACTTCACACTGCTGTTCCTTGTCAAAAAACATTTACTGCTTAGCTGAACCACAGCTGAGCCTCCTCGTGGCTGCTCTGTGGAGTTCCACATGGCATCATAGGGTGCAGGTTGTGCTGCTCTCGGGGTACATGGCCCTGCACCAGCAGAGGTGCAAGGGGCTGACAAAGCTGAGCACTTCTCCCTGGCAGGCATGTGCTCCCAGCCAGACAATGACTGTGCTGATGAGCTCTACTCGAGGATGTTTAGAAATGTTCCACCACAAGTGCTTGGAAAACTATGAAAAGCAAAGAAGATCTCTGGCTGTGCCAGCAAAAACATCTCCTAAAAAGAGAAGATAAATTACTTTTTCTACATGGTAGGCTCGCTTTCCAGAAAGACAAACGCCACCAATAGTGGTGGGAGGGATAAAGGAGGCAGTTTGTATAAGGAGGTGACTTTTTTCAGTATGAAATTATGCATCTGTTCTGCCTGCCACAGACCTTGCGGCATCAGCCCTCCCTCCCTTGGCTCAGCTTCTTTCTCTCAGCATGAGGCTGCAAGCTGCTGTGCTAAAAATACATATTTTTAACATGAAATAGCTGCTTCTGCAGGAGCACACAACAAAGACTCCACAGCACTCCTTGCAGCCTCTGAACCTGCTTGGACTTCTCTCCTGAGGCTGGAGCATGAGGCTATTGATCAGAAAGGGCTTTGCTGACATCCCAGGTGAACTAGGAAACCTTTCCCATCCCTCCATGGATTTCTCTAAAACTGAATTTGAAAGAGTCCTCCCAGAGGGTTTGTTCACAGTCCTGTAAGCGTGAACCAGAATAATATTACCATTTATTCTGGGACATTTTCCTACAAATTTCTCATTATTCCAGGGTAATTCTTTCAAGACCTGTTGGGTACATGTAGTAGCTGCAGTGTTTAATCCCTGTGAAGAGCTGTAGACTTTTCTGTTTGGGCTGAGAGCTGACAAAGTCTGGTATATCAGATGCTTCTTACCAACAAATAACTCTTATTCACTAAAAAAGTCATTTGATCAATCATTGAATGAAGAGATAAAAATAGTAACAAATTGAAGCCAGGTAACATTGAAATCACAAACTGATAAGGCTGGATAAGACCAGTGGGGACCTCTGGAGATCATCTCATCCAACCTCCTGCTCAAAGCAGGTCAGCTAAAACAGACTGCCCAGGGCCATGTCCTGTTGTTGAATGTCTGCAATTTTTTCCATTTACGTCTCAGGGCAGCCTGCTGCAGTGCTTGACCACACTCATAGTAGAGCATGTTTTCCTTGTGTTTAAAGGGAATTTCTTGTGTTTCAGCTTCTGCTCATTGCCTCTTGTCCTGTCACTGGGCACCACTAAAAAGAACTTTACTCCATCTCCTGTAAACCCTTTTGTCAGGTATTTATACCTAAGGGTGAGATCCTTCCTCCCTGAGTCTTCTCCAGGCTGAGCAGTCTCAGCTCCCTCAATTTGCCCCTCTATAAGAGATGGGTCCAGTCCTGTAACCAGCTTCCGGATCCTTCACTGGACTCTCTCCAGTATGTCCGTGTCCCTCTTGTAGTGAGGAATCCCGAACTGGACACAGCACTCCAGGTGCAAGAAGGGACCTGCTGCAAAGCTTTGTCTCATGCAGCCCATGACACCATCGGTCTTCTTTGCCAAAGTTTCCCAGATCTTATTATACGCTCTCCTGAAAGAGGAGGAGTATTTTCTTTCTTCCAGTCTTCAGGTATCTCTCCTAATTGCCAAGATTACAGAGTGACCTTGCAGCAACATTGGCCAGCCCCTCAGCACTCATGGGTACATCCTGTGAAGTCTCATAGGCCTGCATCTGTCCAGTTTGTTTAAATGCTCCCTAACATGACCACTGAAAGTAAGTCTTTCTTGCTCTGACCTCAGGGTAGTTATAGCATCATATAGTAAGGATGCAATTTTCTCTTAATTCTCTGCAGTGCTCACAGGACGATGAGATTTTTTCCCTGTTCAGTTCTACAGTATTCTCCAGAAAAAAAAATTACCTCAACAGCAGGTTTTCATGTAATTATAACCTCTGTATCTACCTTCCTTCCCTCCCTTTTCCTCCCACTCACCTCCAGCACCCTGTTTCTAAATCCTCCTCCTCCCTCAGTACCTATGAGAGAACACAGGCAGTGCAGCATGTCCATGGACTCACACTGACTGCTCTGAGGGGCACAAGAGTTGCATGCTTAAACCCTTGTGGGTGTATGCTTGAAAATTTCAGCTCCATTTTGCAGATGAGGTGAGCTCTGGTGAAGATTTTCCATTGACCTCATCCTGTCCCCAGCACTGACATCATCAAATCCCCAGCAAGGGGTATTGTTGCTGCATCTTCACAGTGAAAAGGTGAAAAGACTCTGTTTAAACATACAAATTTAACTTGCTACCCAGGGTGTGCTTTAGAATACTGCAGAATTTTCCTGAAAGATTAATGATGTTAAAATGTGCTAATGGCAGGCAAGAGCACCACCGTACGTGCCAGCACAGGGGTGGTGCAGGCTGTGGAGCTGCTCCCTGGGGACCTTCTCCTGGCTGCCCCATGCATGGGATAGCACAGCACGGCATGGCAGCCCACCTGCCACTGTGAGCCTGGCCTGAGTTGACTGTGCTCTTGACAAGCCTTGGACAGGCTTGGGGAAGAGTTCCTGGTGGTTGCTGTCAAGCGTGCTGGTCCTCACCCTTCCAGAGAGTAGGCGTACTCTGAAATGACAGGTTTTTTTCCAAAGTGCTTGTTTGTCTTTTATGTTTGCCTCCTCAAGCAGAAGAACACTCTCTGCATTAATTCACCACTGCAGCCTTTTCAGAAATATTGGCCTGGCCTTTGCCTGCCCATCTGCAGAGCCCCTCAGCGGGCTTGTGGAACGGATGAGCCCCGCTCCATTTCTTTCTGTATGTGCCCACGTCACCCCAGCAACCTGCCTCGGCCCCAGCCTGCTCCCCATCTTCCTGCCTGGTCTGGATGCCAAAACCTTCTTCTTTTCCCCACACTGACACTTTTTTCCTTCCTAGCTCTTTCAGTGACACTGGATCCTTCTGTAGTTTCAGCCATGGTGTGACAGTTGGATTTTGGACATTGCTAGCCGAGAAGATCTTCTATCCAACAAAATATTACCCATGCTGCAGGACAAAAAAAAAGGAGAAAACATTTAGCAACTTACGATCCCATCCTGGGAAATCTGTTGACAGTGAGTGTGGAGAGCCAGGCTTCATCTCCAGATTGTTTCTGCACATCCAGATTGTGTTTGCAAGCCCAGAGCAGGCTGCATTTGCCATAAACCAGATGTCTAAAGCCAAGTACACAGTGGGCACACTGAACCCCTGAACAGACAGAACTGATGGTCTCTGACTGCAAGCCTATGCCCCTGCCAGTTTGGGATTCTTCTGAAAATATTTCAATTCCACGTTCTAGAGCATGCAGTTTTAACTTGAAGGGAGGGAAATCCTACCCATAGGTTTGGTTAGAAAATGAGATGCATCCCATAAAGCACTTTCTTTTTCTGCATGTAACAAAAAATTAATTACCTGGTATCCTTCTCTATTAATCTGCATATGACCAGTGAGTGGTTTCTACAGAACCCAGTGTGTTAATCCCACTGCCAAGGTACACCCTGAAAAACACCTGTTAAATGAGTCACCAGAAACTGTTGTGGAGGATACTGATGGGGTAGAAACCAAATTAACTATGCAACTGCTTGCTACTGGAGGAGCCTCACCATGATGAGCCAGGCTCCTCTGTGGCACTGCTTCCAGAGGAAAAAACTGGATCCATGCAGCCTCTGTTTTGCCTCTGACATGACAAAGGAGAAGCACTGAAGCAATCACTTGTGCTCTGAGGTTGATCACATCTGACTTTCTGCAACCACACTCAATGGATAGAGATGATTAGACTAAATTCTGGTGCTCTTTGTGTCTCTCTGGTGCTGGATGCTGATGAGCAGTGACAGTTGCACAACTGCTGTCCTTTTCCATGGTGGATATTGGAGATGGAAGGGTAGAGACATGATGGTACATGCTGCTTCTTGCAACCCTGTTCTGGGAGGCTTTTTCCCCTGAAGATACTCACTGCCATACGGGAGAAATAAGAACTGCATTGGAAGATGCCTGGACCAGCAGAATATTTATGTGGATCTATAGACATATATATCAGTATATTTATCTGTATTTCTCCAAGTAGATGTGAAGATCAGTCATTTGCCTTGGGGAGGGAAGGTCAGAGTGGACACTTTACCTAACTGCACCAGGAACCAGGTCATAATGCATTTACTCCATGAAAAAATCTCTCTTCAGATCTGTGTCACACTTTAAATGCCACCAGAGACAAACTGCCCCCTGGTAATCCACATCCCCCTGGTTCTGCCCTCCCTGATCTTCTCCCTGTGCAATCCCTTCACTTACCTAATGATACAGCACAAACCATTATCGCACCCATAACCATACACCATTTTTCTGGAGCTCAGTGGGAAACCATCACCATTCAGAAATGAAATAAAAACATAGCAGCCTGCAAAGAGCTGCAAAATCAGAGTCCATGTGTGTTTGAGCAGTTTGTGAAGGATGCTGTGGACAGGCTGTGTGCCTGTGCAGGCTTCTGCTACCAGAGAGGTGCCTGGAGACCAGCATGTGCTGCTGCAAGGTGAGCAGAGGCACCCAAGCAGTGCTGTCAGCACACTGCTGTCCAGGCTGAGGTAACCCACCGCAGGGGATGTCAGTGCTGGCAGCACAAAGGCAGCATCCCCACCTCTCTGAGTTCTGTTTACAGAGCCTCAGTCTCAGCTGGCAGCAGCCACCTTGACATGGCCAGCGGGAAGGTGGTTGTATTCCAGGCTTCAGAAAAATAGATGGCATTTTCCTGTCTTTGAAGCCAAGAGCTGTGTAGGCACTGTGTTTGCAGGAGATGCTCCCTCTTTAGGGAAGAGATCTTGTGGAGCAATAGCCTCTCATCTAGCATCAGTGTCACATGGGACACTAAGCACCAGAAGGACAGTGGGACACCAAAGTGAAGGACAGTACGTTTTGCTTTGAAGTTTCAGTAGCTGGTTACAGAGAGAAAATAGTTTTAATATAAATTCCAGCCTGTTCAGATTTGTCAGTAGAAAGTGTCTAGTGGAGTTTTACCTGTTTTACATATTTAAGAACAGATGTGAAGCTGAAGTCCTGTAATTCCTGTGCATTTCTCAGCTATTCTCTGCCATGAGACATTTCATATGTTTTATACCCCAATGCACTTCCCCTCCCATTGCTATAGTCCTGAGGTATTTAGATCATATCTTCGTAACGTCACTTTACTGGAAAAAGAAAATATATTACTGCCTCTCACACACAAAGTAATTATCCCAAAGGCTGTTCTGGGGTCTCTCTCGGTCTTCGTCATGCATGAGGCGGAAGCTTGATGCTGAATTTTTTGTTCCAGCAGAGACCATGGTCATTCCCACTGTCCTCTTCAGTTGAGTCAATGCAACTCTTTTCGAGGGCTGTAGCATAAACTAAATCAGCGACGTGTTTTGGGTTAAGACGCAACAATCAAAAGGGGGAAAGCTGCATCTGTTTAATATATGTTCAAGCAGATCAAATAGTTTGCTTTTATTACCCACTTTCAGAAGTGTAACTGTCTGCTGGCATGTGAGGTGAGACGCTGGGCTAGCTGTGCCCGCAGCTGTGCAGCCACAGGGTACAAAGGTTCCATGCTGGACGCCACTGGGACCCCCAGGCAGGTCTTGGAACAGGGTCTGGTTCTGCTGGTGTGGTAATGAGCTTATGATCGTGTCCCAGGACATGCCAGGACCTACCTGCCAGCTAGCAAGGGATGAGTTGGAAGTCACCAACTCCAGAAAATCCACCAGTAACACAGCATTGGGAAATGTCATCCCCAGTGTGGCAAATACAGAATAAAGCCATGAAAATAAATGGCCCAAAGGAGCAGGGGCATTAGGAGGCATTTTTGCTCCTTCCAATGTGCTCCATTTACAGACCAGGACCCTGTGCTATATCCTCCATTCAGCTCCTTTTTTGTGTATCACCAAGGGGTTCTTGCCTGGCCATGCCGTCAGCCACTGCCACAGCAGTGCCTTTATATTGCCTCTTTCTTCCCCCGATCTAAGATTCTCTTTAAGCATTGCCAGCTACATGATCCCACTTTCATGAAAAAAGCAACAAAAAGAAGTATTTTCCAGCAGCCAGGAAGTTGGCATATTTCTAGCTATAACAAAGAAAGTGGCCATAGCCTGTTTTGTACAGATGACTTCCTTTAGTTAGGCCAAAAAACGTGACTATTTCAAAGCTGATTTATGTTTCTAACTGAAGTCCAGAATCTTAATCTCTCTTACTGTTTCCCCAGTTTGAACTGTGCTTGGCTGAGCAAGGAATTAGGGTTAGAGATGGAAGTCAGAAGGAAGAAAGATCAATTGTTCCTATTGCAAAAGTAAACAGCAGTAATTGCTTAACTGTTTCTGTATTTTCTAATCAAGTGGATTTTTCAGACCACTGCAAAGAGCCCTTGGTGTGTGCAAGCAGCACACACTGAAATCAAATCAATCAATCAATCCACATCCTCCTCCCCCCTTGAGGTGCTTGCTTTTCTTGTTATTGGTCCAGGGCAAGGACAAGCTCCCCCAGTGCTCCAGGCCTCTGCAGAGGACAGAACAGCAAAAAGCCCACTTCTCAGTGGATCAAAATGGTGGTATCCAGACCCAAACTGGGACAGATCTAGAGAAATGTCTGGAAATCTTACTGGGTCACCTTCTGAGTGCAGCAGGGCAATGATCAGCCTTGAAAGCCGAGTCCTGCCTTCACAGCTGCCACCACCATCAAGGGACCACAGCACAGGGCTCTGACCCCTGACAGCCCTTGGACACTGCAGGAGGAAAATATGCTCATGTGAAAACCAGCCCTTTGGTGAACACATGAGCTCCTGATACCTTGTTTCCAATGGCTCTGTTTCATGTTTGCCCTAGGAAAGTGTGGTCTCCTATGCTATGAAATCCAGAACAGTGGGGCTTCACCCGAAGCAAAGAGAAAGAGGGATTTCCAAAAACTCACTTGATTTTCAGCACCAGCCATGCTCCCTATGCCCTGGTCCTGATGATAACCAGGCTCTGTGAGGATGTTTGGATGGAGGCAAATCACACAGCTTTGCACTACACATCAGAGCATGGTACTCTCACTGTCTGCAGCAGCTGAGTACCACGGAAAGCATCAACCATTTTGGATCAAGTTCTCATCCCAAATAAAGCCACAGTCGAAGTCCCTGGCTGCCCACATGTTTGCATGTCTTTGTGTCACCCCTAGGCTATGCAGGAGTTTCCCCTTCACTGGAATTTTTAACTCTCCCTCCTTGCCCTCCCGGAAGTGTGCTATTTATTTTAGCCCTAGCACGCATCCTTCGGAAACAAATCTTCAAGCACCCAAAGGCCAAACTGGGCTCTGCTTCAATCTGATTTTTAACAGACTGGCTGCCTTCAGCAGCAATGAGACCCTGCTACCCCTGCAAGCCCTTGGCTTCATCCCCTCATGAAGATGCTGAAGGGTGTAGTTTCCCACAAAGACAGGGATGTTTGATGCCCTGGGACTGAACTGGGCTGTCATGTTAATGAATTATACCCCTGTGTTTAAAATGGCCTTGTGGATAGTGAGATGGAGAAGGACGAGATAAGTTTCCAGAAGCTTGCTGTCCTCTATGTTGTGCAGATGACTTCCCCCCTTTTCCTATTTTTTTCCCAAGATTTCATGTTTTTTGACAAACAAATGTAACCAGGATGCTGAAGGGATTAACCAGGATTGAAAAGGCTTTCTTGATTTGGTAATTTGGACTGTTAATCTTTGGTCTGCATGAGTCACTGGAAAGCTGCTGTGTTCCTCTGTGGGATGTAAAGGGTGTCACATAAACCCAGGCTGCTACACTGCAGGTTAACTGTGAGCAGAGCAGAGACGAAGAAAGGAATTTAGCGTGGGCAAGAGGCACACCCTCTATTTTGGCAAGAAGCAGTTCACATTCTTACTCTGATTTACACTAGTTTATAGAGAAGGCTGAACTGAGTACTTGAAGCATGTGGTAGTGTTTAACTGTATAAAACTTGGAATCAGCTTCAAGTACTGCATATGGAGAGATCAAAGCTATTGAACTATATATTTTTTATAAGAAATATCTATGATGAAGAAGTAAATTCGTCTCAGTAATAGCCAACAGGGAGAACTCTCTGAAAACAAAGGCTGGTGCAGTGACATCCCTCTGTTTACTTGTTTTGCAGGGAGATTGATTATTAGAGCCCTCACTTTAACATAAACTCTGCAAAGGCTTGTGTACTTTGCATGAAGCCACTCGTTCTCCTGAGGCTGAGGCCAAGGCACGCGCAGTGATGGAGCTGGGCTCTCCGGGCTCACGGCGCCAGGGCAGCAGCTCTGCCACTGGAGGGGTGGGGGCTGCACCTTTCTTCTCAGTTACATGGGAAATACTTTCCTCCTGGTGCAGTCAGGCTGATATAACTGCCTCTGGCCATGTTTTTCCAAAAGGGAAAGAGGGAGAAAAAAACCTTTGCTTGGCTTTTTTTGGGCGCATCTAATTGCTGCCTAGTCCAGATCAAGAGGAACGAAGGATGAACTGCAATGCCTGTCCTAGAGAATCTCTGAAAGTCCAGGTTCCTTCTGTAACCCTTGGCACTGATGCTGACCTCCCAGCCCATCACCATGGAGGGTCCTTTGCCACTGAGTTTGGCAGCCATTTCCTCCACCATCCTCTTCTGAGACCTCCTCTCTCTCCCTCCCTGCTTGCTTTCCCTCACCTGGTGCAGTTCGTCTTTCATGTTCTGGTTATTTATCTGAAGCCTGCTCTCCAGGGCTGCCCCACGTGGCTATTTTAGTCATTTCCTGCAGCAAGTTCCTGCAATTGTTGGGTTGGCATTGTGTGAGTCACCCACCACACTTCCTCCCACGCTCCCTTTCAGATGGGAAAAGCCTCCTCTTGCTGGTTTTCCTTTGTTAACCAAGGCATCCTGAAGCAATTCCACCTTTAATAGCACAAAGGCCATGCTTGACTGCAGCAGCCAGGTGCTTTGCAGGACCAGAGCAGAGACACCATCAGAGCAGAGGACACCACTGAGCTGCCTGGCAAGTGGTGCAAGCAGGGGAAACCAGCTGGGCTGATCTGCCCCTTCCTTTTCTTCCTGCAGGTCCATGTGGTCACTCTGTCCCTGGGGCTTTGACTGGGAGTGAAGCCAGATTTCAACCAGAGAGAGACCCAGACCTGGGCTTTGCAGCTGCAAAGTGACCTTCCTCATGGCCTTTCCTGCCTGGAGGACACTTGCACATTGCACCCAGCATCCGCTTGCCCTAGCACCAGCAAAAACCCTGGACCAGACTGTCCACTTTAGTAGACAAGAGGCACAAAATCTCTGCTGCTGAAAGCCACAAGTCTCTGTAAGCAGAGCCCTTTTGGTGACAGGAATGCTGGGGCTGACTATCACCGCTCTGTGATGGAGGGCAGGGCTGGCAGGAGCCATCCCAGCATGCTGTGTGTGCAGGGCGCTGGGAGGTGCCCTGTGCGTCTGGGCACCACATGGCCCTGGGAAATCACAGCTCACACCTGGCCACATGTTGGCCTGACTTCCCAACCAATGAGATGCTAGCATGTGAGCACTGGAAGAATCTAAAATATATGCAGGGCAGGTATCTAAATACACGTGATGGGTGTGTGTTTAAAATCTGAAGGAAACAGCCCAGCAAGGTTTTTTTTACATTCCATCATGTTTCTTTTTGCTTGTTTGTTTTGTTTTAGGCTTTTTGTATGTTTTCATACGAAATAAAACTGCATTTTTTCACCCCTGAGTACCAGGCTGGTATGGCATTGACATTTCTGTCCCTGTAAGAGCAGCAATTATTGGCAAGTTTGATCCTAACAACTCCTTCTGTTTATTTGATGGAGATCTAATGTTTTTCCCGCTTGTGCTGTGCTGGACAGACTAATCCTCAGTGCTGCCCCTTACAGACCTGCCTTGCCTCCATTCAAAGAAGTCTAGTGCTATGTTTGTGGGAACATCACCTTTGGCCACAGGTCCTCCCTGGAAGTGCCCCAGGGCACACTCACTTCTCTGTCCTGCCTTGCACTGCATGTGGGTGAGGTACTTCCCTTTGGAGTAAGCCCATATGTGCCGAGCCATGGGTGGGTGCCGAGCCCCACAACAGCCAGGCAGGAGAAGGCACAGACAGCTCTCCAGAATGCTCTTCTGAAGCCGTCCCTGAAAGACCAGGGACCATACATTGGCTTTACACAGCTCCTCATTTATACAAGAGGAAATCTGGCATTTCTCCCCCATTAGTACCTGAGGATATTGGCTCAGCTGATGTTTTTTTGAGCTGCTTGTTAGGTCTGCTCTTCAGTGACACATTTCCCACTGGGAAGGTACTAAAATCACCACCCAGTTGCAGGGGATAATTATCATTTCTGCAGGAGCAATCCTGATGTTTCTCATTAGCACCAGTGCTGTGTGTGGAAACCTGTGGTTTGGAGGGAGCAGAGGGCAAACATGTCCCTCAAGACCACTGGGAGAGGAGGAAGGCTGAACTGCCACCACCAGAAGCATCTGCTGGTTCTGTGCATGGGTAGCATTGTCCTGGGACAGTCTGAGGCTTTTCTAACACATGGAGACATGTCCAGAAAGGGAAAGGAAAGGAAAGGAAAGGAAAGGAAAGGAAAGGAAAGGAAAGGAAAGGAAAGGAAAGGAAAGGAAAGGAAAGGAAAGGAAAGGAAAGGAAAGGAAAGGAAAGGAAAGGAAAGGAAAGGAAAGGAAAGGAAAGGAAAGGAAAGGAAAGGAAAGGAAAGGAAAGGAAAGGAAAGGAAAGGAAAGGAAAGGAAAGGAAAGGAAAGGAAAGGAAAGGAAAGGAAAGGAAAGGAAAGGAAAGGAAAGGAAAGGAAAGGGAAAGGAAAGGGAAGGGAAAGGAAAGGGAAGGGAAAAGAAAGGGAAGGGAAAGGGGAAGGGAAAGGAAAGGGAAAGGGGAAGGGAAAGGAAAGGAAAAGGAAAGGGAAAGGGAAAGGGAAAGGGAAAGGGAAAGGGAAAGGGAAAGGGAAGGGAAGGGAAGGGAAGGGAAGGGAAGGGAAGGACCGTAGAAGGAAAGCTTTTAAAAAGTGTCCTGTGAACAAAATACCATTACTTCTCTTCATGGCTTCACTCAAATACAGTGATCAGGTAGTGATGCAGGAGGAAGGTCGGGAGGGAATTTATGAGCCACAGGTTGGGCTTGGCCTATCCTTCAGCATCTCACAGCACAGGGCTGTGAAGGATGACTGGTTTATGCCTCAGGGATGGTGCATGGGTTCTTTTCAGTGCAAGTGCAAGGAGAAATATCTCCTAAATGCTGTGTCCTTGCCCCACAAGGAACAGAGAGATACCTTGTACATATCAAAAGGCAGAGAGCACATCCAAATTACTCTATTAATCTCTGGAGGTATCAATTCTCTCTCTACCACATAGATGCAAGGAAGCTGTTGGCTCCGAGCCTGGTGCAACAGTGCAGCAGCACAGGGGTAATACACCCAGACCTTTCCTTTCTTTGTCATTTCTCAGAGCATCTGGGATCTTATTTCCTAAAAAAAGAACCAAAATCTGAAAACTACCTAAAATTCATCAAAATCAGGAGATTGGGAGGGCTGAATGTGCTCCCTCACACCTGTTTGGGGTTGTTCTACAGCAGTGAGCTATCCTGCTTTCTGAATTTGCTCCTCTAAAGCCTGTTGGGACAGTCATTGTAGGCAGGCTGCTGTGGGGCCCCAGAAACACTCTACTGAATTTGGTGCCACATGGCTCCAGCAGATACCTGCTGAACTTCTCTCTGCACTCTTTCAGTTTGAACTGAGCTGTCGCAGTAGCAAGAGCATTAAGGAATCTACTTCCTTCTGAATTTAATAGGCTTGAAACTGTGAAACCCTGGAGTTTGAGGTGAAGAGGTTGGCAAGCTGTAAAATGTTTGGTTTACTCCCAGTCCTGCTTCCTGCGACACTTAAACCAGCAGAAACAGTGAAGGATTTTTTCCTTATGCCCACAACCTCAAACCCTTGTCTTTTTCTCCATGGCCATGGAGAACAGGATCCCTGGAAGAATTTTTTTCCCCAAAGATGAGTTTCTTTGGTTCAACCAACTGTTACTATGAGTTAAATATTGTCTATTAATATATAATAAATATAAAAATAAATATAAAACTATAAAAATATCCAAGAAGTCACATCCCAAACCCTTCTCCCCAGCACTCCAGCCAAGCCATCGCCCTCTTTCCAGGCTTACACTGGGAGGACGAGGAGGAGCAGCGCAGTGATCCTGCTCTATCTCTCCAAGGGATTGAACACCCAAGTGGCAGCAAGATGAGGAATGAGGCTGAGGTTACCACAAACCTCCCTCTCCCAGCAGCCAGCAGGCAGTGAAGGTCGTGTCCCATCTCTGGGACAGCGCTATTCCCAGCACGTCCTCATGTGCACTCTGCTTTCTAACCTGGGGCTCAACCCTGTTGCATCTTACTAGTCCATTTTTCAGTCTCCTTGCTGACCTTTTTGGTGTCCCATGGCCACCCACAGGCAGGGGCTCTGCTGGGAACTCTCATCCACCAGTGGTGTGTGGTGCTCTGGGCACCACATCACAGAGCCCACAAGAGGGTGATGAGCAGCAGCACCTCTGCTATGGCCAAGATGCCCCGGGGGGCATTTCCATCTTTCATACACCAGGATGCTTCCCCTTATTTGTTTACTTTTAAACAGTGTCTTGCTGTTTCTTAAGGGGGATGTAAAGGGGAAGGAGAGAATTGTGCCTGTTTCCATTAAGAAATATGGTGATGAAAGAAAGAAGGAAAGGAAGAAAGAAAAAGAGAATGAGAGAATGAGAGAAAGAGAGAAAGAGAGGAAGAGAGGAAGGACAAAAGAAAAAAAGAAAAAGAAAAAGAAATAGAAAAAAAGAAAAAGAAAGAGAAAGAGAAAGAAAAAGAGAAAGAGAAAGAAAAAAAGAAAAAGAAAAAGAAAAAGAAAGAAAAAGAAAAAAATATAAAAAGAAAGAAAAAAAGAAAAAAAGAAAAAAAAGAGCAACTATTAATTAAGTCTAGGATTTCACAAATACCTTCTCAGAGGCTTCTGGTGAAGATCAAGTGCAATATAATATTAAATATTTAGTATGTCCTCTCAAAAGGGATTTGATCTTTACATATGAAAAAGGGATGAGACTTAAAGATTAAACAGATCTTTTTAATATCCAGCTTCAGTTACTCAAAATAACAATGCAATCTGCAGTGACTGAATAATTTGCCTGTGGAGGATTAGGCAGAGTGATTAAACATTAGGGACAGAGTGCAGGTCTGGGGAAGCTGTGCCATATTGTGGGTGTCACTGAGGGAGACACAGAGAGACCTGGGAGGAGAAACGCTGTCAGCCAAAAGAGGTGGGGCAGGAAAAAATGACCATATGCATGAAGAAGGGTTGGGTAATATTCAGGTGTGGTGGCCTCATAGTTTCCCAGTTGGCCATCAAGAGAAGAACACATCCTACTACACTGCTGTGGTACCTCTCTGTATACAGGGAAGCTCAGGGGTCTTCCCAAAGGACTCTGCGGAGTCCCTCCTGGCCCAGACAGTGTATTTAGGCAGGAGATACCATGCCATAGGTATGTATATTTATATACACCAATGCATGCATATTAGAAGAGAGAATTTGTGAAATGCGTTTCTCAGGCAGACAAAAAAATACTTCAAGACAGAATCATAGAATGGTTTGGGTAGGAAGGGACCTTCAAAGGTCATCTAGTCCAAGCCCCCTGCAGTGAGCAGGGACATCTTCAAATTTATCATGTTGCTCAGAACCCTGTCCAGTCTGGTCTTGAATGTTTCCAGGGTTGGGGCATCTTCCACCCCTCTGGGCAACTTGTTACAGTGTTTCACCAACCTCCTAATATAAAATTTCTTCCTTCCAAAAAAACATTGTCCTTGTCCTATCACAACAGGCCCTGCTTAAATATGTGTACCCGTCTTTCTTAGATGACAGACCCCCTTCAAGTACTGAAAAGCCACAATAAGACCTTCTTGGAGCCTTTTCCAGCTGAGCAACCCCACTTCTCAAAGTCTTTGCACGTGGAAGAGGAGTTCCATCCCTATGTAAGAAGAAAGGGAAAATCACAACATCCACAGTTTGTTAAAATGAAGGGTTAAAAGAGAGAGATGTCCCTGCTGCCACAAACCCTTCTCTTTTTCTGCTTTTAAGCAAGAAAACCGTGAGATGAAGACAGGTCATGTCAGAGCCAGCACTTTGTTTCTCTACATGCCTCTAGGAGAGCTTAACTAATGTGATGTGGCAGCAGCACGAGGCACAGCATAGAGCCCTGCCGTGGTAGAGACCAGTCAAACATGGCCAGAGCTGTGGGGATGCCACACTTCTCTGCTGCCCTGGCCCAAGCCTCTTTTTCACTTCAGTCTTTCCTAAACAATGCATTTATAGTGTTTGGCCTGGGAAAACAGGCTTGTCTGACCTTCTGTGAAGTTGATTTCAGCCCTTTTTTCCAAGTACAGCTCTGTGCCATTTTTGTGTCTGAATGAGCAATAAGTACCTACATGGGAAAAAGGTGGGGGTGGCTTAGTCAAGAAAATAAGCCTTCCCCAGTCTTTCCACAACATTTTAGTTTCAATTGTGTCCCTTTTTTTGTTCTGTGGAGCAAAACCCTGAATGATTTCAGTCATTTCCCTTTCAAAATAATTGCTTTCCTGATGCAGCTCTGGACAGTCAAAGCAAAGAAGTGTTTTTCTTTCCAGCAGCCCCAGTGAAGGAGTGGCAGATACTGCAAATGGAGTCCTGGTGAGCTCAGCATTACTAACGCCCATCAGATCCAGTTCTCATCACTGTATTGCAGTAACTTGCAAATTTTAAAATGCACTAAAGCTGGTGAAACCTGTCTTCAGTTTACCATTTAGATTTGCCAAATACAGAACCAGAAGACACTCTTATACACATTTGCTCTGAATTCCCAGGCAGCTCAGGCCAGAGGTTCCCTGAATTAATTTGCCTTTGAACTGGAATATTTCTGTTTAAAAATGCATTGTAGGAAAATTTCTGGGGTTTGAAAATCCATCCCAGTCTATGCTAAACCTCTCCTATGTTTGATTAATATCATTCCTAAAACACCTTCCCTTTGATCTACAACCCCCATCCTCTGACATCCAGCTCTAGATTTTGCTGCACTTTGTGTTCCAGATTGATGAGCTCTGTTCATCACATTTTTATTCTCCTTAGCTTCACTTACAGTGGGGTTTGCCTTGCCTTCCTTTGGGTAGCTGCAGTGAGAATGTCTCGCAGAGCAAGTCATCTTGTATAAAGGGCAAGGCTCTTTGTACTCAGTTGAGGGAAACAGGTGCTTTGAGGATACATTTTTGTCACCTGTTTTAGACCTCTCCTTTAGAAGGAGAATTGCACTCCTAAAGTGCTTATTTTCTCTTCATTGGCTTCAAAGGGAGCCGGAAGGATAAGTTTAAATAATATCTGTGCTTAGTCAGATGAGAACCACCCAAGCAGGCAGTGATCACAGCCTTCTGAATTAATCTCTGACAAATTCCAAAACCACTCTGAGAGCCTCAAATGCTGTTTTACAAAGCACAGTTATCACTCCTTGCAGTTATGCCCATCATACTTCCTCAATGCTTCACAGCTTCCTAAACCCTTCCTGCAGTGGCTGCTACTATGATTCACAAGATCCCACACAACCCACTATCCCAGCAGCCCGAGCTGGGGAGTGAGCTCCCTACTCATGACAAGGGTGTGGCATTGTTGTCTTTTCAGGGTTTGTTTTTACTGTGTCTGTGGAGAGCTCCAGGGTCTGTTTAGCAGCTCCACGTTTGCTGACACCTCAATAAACATGACCTCTTCTGGGGATGGCATCTAAATGCTCATCCCCTGCAAGACAGCTCTGCTATGCTACCCCCACCTCCTCACCCAAAACACCGGGATACACTGAAGGCAGGAAATAAAAAGGGAGGTATTATTGAGTCAAGGCCAGAATGGAGTTTCCTCATCTCTCAGAGAGAATGGTTTCACTAAAGGGACAGCTTCTTAGTTTGGCTGGGTGAGACCTGAGCAGAGATGAGTATCTGGGAAAGATGGTTTCTGCAGGGAAACACCATCTTCCTGCTGGCACAGCAGGTCCACATCTGACCTCCTTCGTGTCCCATGGCAGAGGCAGAGGTGGCTCTGCAGCTGCAGTGACACCAGTGATGGCTCTGACCACTGCTCCTGCCCCTGGGGACAGGTGCTGGAGCTGCTGGGCAGTAGTGGTGTATCCATCCCTCCCTGCTTTCCCTGGACTGTTAGTTCCCCTCATCACTCTGTTCCAGGTGCTCTTTCTGGAGAGCCTTCTTCCCGGACACGTTTTGCACCATTTACGTGGACTTCCACCTCATCCAAAAATTCCTGTTCTCTCCTAGGCCCTTCTCCAGGACACTGTGAAGAAGAAGCGAGCAAACACACTGACTGAGACCAAAGCAAGAGGGTCTCATTTTCCTTCCCCCCATCAGCTCTTGGGACTATTTACTACTTCTGAAAATTCAGAGAAATCCTTGCTTGCTGTGGAGCTTTGTCTAGTTCTCTGCTGGGTCTCCAGACTGCTTCACATTCCCATGGCAGGTAAGGGAAGGAAGAGAAGTTATCTTCGTTCCCAACCAGGAGTGCCTGCCTAGACCTTAGTCCAGCCTCCAGGCAAACATCCATGCCTACTTGAAGGATTGGAATTGCCACCTCTGCAAATCAGCAGAGAAATGTGCAGAGCAGAAGGGAGAACAAAAAAAAGACCATGAATTCTCTGTAAGTGGATGGTTCACATACTTGGAATGAGCAGCTAGAGAGATTGCTGACACCCCATCTATCCAGGCACCTTCAGGCACTTCAGAGCAAACAGCACAGATCCAGCTGAGAGATATCTGCCTTTCCAGCCTGGAAAGCTAGCCCTATCCCTGCCAGTCCTGTCTCCTCTGGCCTTATTTCCCTACATCCTGCCTCCTCCAGCCTTGTCCGTTCTAGACCTGTCCCTCAGTCCTTAACCTCGCCCTTGAAAACCCATCTCTGATGTCTGCTGGGTTTTCCCATTTAAATGCATAAAATGTGGTGTAAAGACACACCTTGTCAGCTGGGCTCATTTTGGCTACCTGGGCTGGAGGTGAAGGGAGGCCTGGTGAGAGATGGAGGATGAACAGCTGGGAACCAAAGTGCTCCTTTCATGTGCATCGGGGGGGGTGACGATGAGTTGGCATCACCAGCTTCTGTTCTATTGACTACTAGGGTTTAACATCCACCTCTGGGGGAAAGGGGCTTGGCTGAGCCTGACCCAGCAGCAGAAGGCAGAGCTGAGAGCCCCTGCAGTACCAGGGACCTTGTGAGGGCTGGCACACCCAGCTCCAGGCTGCAGCGCTCCCATGGGACACAGCATACGCAACCCTACTTTCTTGTCTCCTGCCACTTGTGCTCATGTGGGCAAGGAGAAACTTCAACCTGTTTGTAAAAGTAGTAGTGGATTTTATGTATATTAATCTAAGACAACATCACTGGCACAGAACTGCTGGTTTTTTTCTTCCTGACCTGGCTTTGACAGAGATTCCTGTCTATTGACAGGAAAAGTTCCATTGAACTTTTTCCCCATTAGTTTTATTACCAATTCGTCCCATACTGACTTTCCATCACCTGTGTCTTAGCTTTTGCTTTTACACAGTTCTTCAATATCAGATAATTTCTTCAAGAGGTAAACAAAACAATCATAGTCTGCAATTATTTGTTGGTATTTTTTTCCATATGTTTTTCATCACTGATCCATGGGATAGTGGATTGTTTTGTTTTAAAAACATGTCTGTTGAGGTAAAGTTAAAAGGAAATCAAACAACCTACTGGAGAAAAGTCTTGAAAGCAATGAAGGTTCCCAACCAGTGATGCTTCTCTCCTTGCTAAGAAAATCTCCACCGATGAAGCAGTTGTTGAGCACAAGTCTGGGGAAAGGCATTCCCCCAGTCACCTCATAATATGGATCTGGTAGGTCTGAGTCTTTGGTCTTCCAGTTATTTCCTTGTGTGTGTAAATAACATTGATCCTGACATATACAGCAGTCCTTAAGAAGGATAATACCTGCTAAGTAAATTGCATTGTTATTCACAAGTCTGTTATGTGTGTCTCTCTCAAAGACAAACCTTTAGGCTTAATGTGTGTTTGTATAAAGACATCACACCTCCTCGAATAACTAGGGAGAATATTGAGAGTGAAGCTGTTACTACAAGAGATGCCATTTTAAAAGGTCCACCTTTGCTCCAGTGCCTGGTGCAGAGCATGAACATGTTCATTGCAGGCACCAAGACATGGAGACAGGGCAGGTGGTTTGGTGGGGGCTGTAAAGAGCGACACAGATAGAAAAGGGTGGGTGAAGTAAGAGCAAACCTCGAGTATTGGTATGTGCAGTGTTCCTTTGTGAGAAGTGTGGCTGCCTGTCCCTAAGGCACAGTCCACAGAGGTGAAGGACGCTCTTTGACATTTCCATTGAGCTGCATATATTGAGGGGCCTTTCAAATCCATCCCAGTTGTCAAAGGCATTTTCTTTTCAGATAACCCAAGCTAATACAATGCAGCAGCCTCAGGCTGAATCCCAGCTGAGAGCAGAGTCAGGTCAGTTATGTTACTTCAGTTTGTCATTGTCCTCATAAGTCCTTCATAAGCTTTTCTAAGGTAGCTTGTAGGTGACAATGCATGCTGATTTGTGAGGAAGGATTTTCATGCTAAATGGATGGTATAGAAATCCTATCAGCAGGGAGAGTGCAAGAGCACATCATTACTCTGTCCCTACAATCAGTGGGTTGGGTAGAGCTCATTTGATATAGGCCCTTCTTTAGAGGCTGTTCCCTACACATTAGTTTTTTTCTTCCTCTGTCCAAAGTGACCAACAGTGGCACATTCCTTGGAGATCCCCTGCCTGATGTGACCAGCTTGAGGTGGTGGCTCCCAGCTCACAGGCAGCGGGTCCATGAGCCCTGTGGCCACAGGGAGAGCAGGATTTCTGCAGCATCACATGCATGCAGCACATGGCAAAGACAGTCAGTACCTTTGGTATAAAGCACTTAATGATCTGGGCTGCTCTCTAATTAGTTGTCTATTTATTAATAACAATAATTAATACTGGACTCATTTATTATTTTTATTAGTAGAACAGAAAGCACAATACATAAATGTTAATTATGTTCATTTTACATATGATAAAAGTGAAGCTGAGATGGGTGGAATACCTTCTTCAATGTCACACTTCAGTTTACTCTCAGATCTGGAAACAAAATCTGTTTTCCAAGTATTGGACCAACCTGGAGCTGCCAGGTCCTTTGATGGGGTTTTCTGGGTGCTTATGACTGCTTCAATGGCTTTCCCATTGCAGCACTTCCAGAAACTGAAGGAAACCACTTCTGGGCCAGGGTTAACACACCTCACTTGAAAGTCACAGTAAAAATCAGCTACTTGATAAGGATTTTTTCCAGGTGAGCTGGTGGACTGTTGCATGGCAATGAACAGAGCAAATGCTGTTCTCTGGATGATTTGCAGGCCCTCCAAGGACATGTTTCCTATTCTGAGATTAAATTCACTTCTTCTCCTTTATCCATGTATGCCCTATGCCACTACCCAAACACAAACCAAAACATAAGTTTTTTTCTTTCATGATCCCTTCTGCTTTGGTAGCCTTGATACCCCCCAGTCCAGCCATGCACTTTATTTCAAGATCCACTTTGTTTTTGCAGCCCCTTCCCTCTTTCCCTGGCTCTTTTGTTTGAATTTGCTGTGTAGCCTCAGGTGTGTGTTCTGCAACACCTCTCCAGTTAGCGTTTATGTTCATCCCGAGGCCATGAGCAGAGGAGGCCTTTATGGAACTGCTCTTCTCTGTCCACTTGTACAACCCGAGACTCTTGTCAAAGGTTGTCTGACACCTTGTGCACCATCTCTGTAGCACTCAACATCATTGTCCCTGGCCATGGGCATCACGGGCTTTGTTGAGTTTGTGTAACAATGGCAAGACCACTGGGAAGCCCGTTATCCTGGAGGCAATAAAAGATAATTAACTGTAAGGGTATATTTGTGTATTTTTTCAAACTGAGATTTCCTGTATTTCGCAATTTGATTAGCTGAATTGTTTTATAGAGTAAAAAAAGCCCCAACTTTACACTTCAGTGAAATAATATTTCCATCCTTTTTATCAAGGAGTGAGCTCCCACTTACCTGTTTGCCAGAACCAAAATTTTTACAAAATCTCTTTCAGACAAGGCTGTAATCCTGAAATACAACAAGTTTAAGCAATCATTTTGTAGCTGGATATTCCTTGATTCCCCTTGTACATCTAACTAGAAAGGAGAGCTGAAGAACAGCTGGAAGAAAGTGGAGTAATTTCTGTATTAGCCATTAGCAGGCCAGAGATTTTTCCTAAGGAAACTTGCCCATTTAAACAGAAAGCTGAGAGCACACAGAGTTTTTTCCTACATCTTCCTCTGAGAGTGAAATGTAGGCATTAGTGCTAAATCGTTTTCAATTTTTGTAATGGCTTAACATAAATAGCTTTTCCTACTCCAAGTCAGTACACCTGACAGCTGTTAAATACTGCTCTTGCCGAAACAGGCCCTTGTCACCTCAGTCCTTATCCCGGTAAAACTCCCAGTTCCCAGCTGAATCATGAGTCCCATGCTGCAGGGGAGCCATTGCACGGCTCTCTGCAGTTCCTGCGTATGGGCAGGCAGAGAAGCCTCTGCAGGATGACACATGTGTGAGGAAAGCGGGGGAAGGTGTGGGGTTGGCAGCACATTTTGCATGACTGAGCATCTGACCCACCTTTGACCCCTCCAGCCTTTGGCACCATCTGGTGTCCCCCCAAACGAGGACATGCACCAGGGGGAGATGGTTCTTGGTCCCACGGGATTGGCTTTCTGACACTGAGATCAGGTGCCTTCCACCTCTCACTGGCACAGGTTAACCATGGTGACAGCTGAAGCGACCTCCTCACACCCAGGCAAGGGGCACAAATGAGCAACCAGGGCACCACCATCAGCTGCTGCTGCTGCTCTCTCTTGTTGCTACTAAGAAGGACTTAGATGCCAGCAGAGCTGTGTCACCTCTGGAGAGAGGAGCACTAAGGGCAGCTGCAGTCCACTGCTACCCTTCAGCTATTGAGTAACAATGCAAAAGCCCACATTATTTTTAGGGGAGTGTCTGTCATCTCACAGACATAGTCTCCTCAGAGTGGGAAGGAGTCCTGTAAGGCACACTAGAAAGATCCTTTCAGTATGTTCTGCATTTCTGGGGTTGCTGCAGCCCCTTCCAGGCGTCATGGAGGAGCAGGTGACCCTGCCTCTGTGGCACCAGACCTCCTTCCAAAACCACCTTTCCAGGGGGTGAGATTACCATCCTGGCTGGATGGAGCTGTTCTATCTCCAAAAGCCCTACATACAGCATGCGTGTAATTTGCCCATTACACAAACAGCAAAAAGAAAATGTTGCTTGCTTTCCGCACCATTTTTCCCTGGTGTCCTTTCTTTGTTATTTTGTTCTTTTCCCTCACAGTAGTAATTTAAACAATTTCTCATCTCACATTGAAGTGAAGTCATTTTAAGACGGCTTCCTCCTGTTTAAATTAGAAGGAGAAAGAAAGGGGAAAGAAAATCTTTCTTGCTTTGCTGCCAGTCCTCCAATATGAACAAGTAGAAACTATGTTTGTTGGAGATAAGTACCTGCACCATTCTGGCAGGAGTACCTTGCCTATAAAGGTACTGTCCCACTGCAAATCTAAGATACAGAATTGTAAGGCACTCACATGGATGTAACTGCCAGGCCAAAAATATCTAGCTGCTGTTCTTTCACCAAAGTTGTGATGATGGTTATAAGCTTTCAAACACAGTATTTTCATTATATTGATATATTCCAATACTATGTTGAAATATGTGGGTAGTTAAAAAAGCTGACCTTGGTAAGAGGAATTATATTTTTCCAAACTATTAATGTTATTCTGAAAGATCAATAAATAAAATATTGAAGAAAACACTTTTCTTTATCAACGTAGGACAATAACCATCAAAACCAACAGCCACCCTGCAGCACAGCTGCAGCAGCAGACACCAGCCAAGACACACTCCCCAAGGGGCCGGGGACCCACAGGAGGGGATGTCCCAGCAGAGCCCAACACATTTTTGTTCATCAACTACAGATGTGACCAGTGGGACCACTTGTTTTTTTGGCCCTCTTCCTCTGGCTGATCAGCCTGGCCACATCTGCTTCTAAACTGGCTAAACTTCTTGGGTACAATTTCTGGGCCTTTTTAAAAAATATCACTGCTAATTGACTTCTCTAGGAGATGGGACAGTGGAAGAATTTACATGGATAATGTTCCAAGTACACAGAAGAGAGTAACAACAGCTTTACTGCTCATGCTGGGGAGTTCAGCTGAACCAGGGGTACAGGCACAGCTCTCACCTTGACCTTGAACCAGGCATTTGCTCTGCTCTCATCAGCTTCTCACCTGCTGAATGTTGAGGACATGTCTGGAAAGTGCTCGAAAGTTGAGTTAAGGAACACCACTAATGAATGCAGGGTGAAAAAGGACATCTCACTTCCCAGTTCTGGCTCTCAGGACATTTCCCCAGCCTTTTGTTCCTCCAGGCAGCTCTGTGAGCAGTGGGAGGTGCTTGGGGCCATGCCATGGCTGGATTTAAGCTGCTTCTCCAGGAAGAGGCACTGTGAAAGTGCTGCATCCCAGTGCGTGAGAGCAGCTGTCTCCATCTACAGCTTCAAGCACTACCACAGCAACTAATTAGTGTTGTTTATTAGTGCTGCATTCCCCTAGCTGAGCACACTGCAGATTGCAGCTGCTGTGGCCCTCCCTACCACCCCAGGAAAAGCCCTGGAAGCAAATTGCCTTGCAGCATGCCCTGAAGGTCAGCTAATCCTGCCCCTGCAGGGCCAGACCCGATGGCTGAGCTTCAGACAAGGAAACCTCATGCAAAAAATCATCTGTTCAAGGAAATTATTAAGGGTTTTCATCTTCTCTGCAGTGAGATACTTCTTGCTCTCTGATGAGACCAGACTTGCTGGGGATGGTGAAGCTGTAGAAGCTGCAAGTGATGCAGTGAAGTCCCCTCTCCAGTGCGGCCTGAGTGGGAGCTGATGGTGTGAACCCTTCATGCACCGTCCTGAGCCCCTCTCTGCCTGCAGCACAGAGTCCCCAGCATGGCCAGCAGCTCACAGGGCAGCCTTGCCTTCACACCATGAGGCTGGGAGCCAAGCAGGCACCGCTCAACACAGATACCCAGCAGTGAGCCTGGTGAGAAGCACCCCATGCCACCAGTGCACCATGAGCACCATGCTGCTCCAGAGACGAACAGCACATTAATGGCAACGCCTGCCTACACTGCATCTACTGCCAGCTCTTCTCTACAGTGACCACCAGCTGAGCATGCAGAAGCAAATGCTTGGGAAAAATTAACGAGCAATTTGGTTTTGTCTGGCTGAAATGGGATAAAAGAGAATCCAGCATACATGCTTCTGGTGAGAGGATGGGACTTTGGCTTTGTCTAAGGCAGGACTGACCTTCAGGGGACACCTCCACAGGGTACTTGGGTGAGTGTAACCTCGCTGCCCCTCCTGGGTAACTTGTGCTTCCTCACACTCCCATGCCATGTCCACTGCCTTCACCAAGTGGGCTCCTGCCGAGTCCACAGCAGTGCTCTCACTGCACAGCATCCCTCCTGAGCCTCTCCCCTTGGCTCAGCCTGTGCGTGCCCCTCCCAGCACAGCTGGTCCTGCAGCAGGGTGCCAGTCTGGCCTGATGCTGACTTGTGATTGATATATGGTGTTGATTGTAGCTCACAGAAGAAGTGCACATGGCCTGTGGTTTAGAGAACTTCCTAACAGGCAGGCACAGGTCTCTCAAGTGAGAGAGCAGTTCACAAGGAAGGACAAGCGGAGGGGAGAGCTGAGAGAAATCATCCAACAGCTCTTTAATTTGCCTCCTGGATTTTGATCCCTTTAGATTCATATGTTTGAGCTTTTCTCCTCAAACAAGAGAGGTACTAATATTTTCCTTAAATAAACTTTCACATAAGGCATTTTCACATAATCAGATTATTCCAGGAGCTGGAGTATTAGAGAAAAGCCAGAGCCTGTTACACGAGGTGCGAACACAGAATCCCCTGAGCATCGGGGTGCTGTCAGTTGGATAGATGGGAGGCACATTTTTGCAGAGAGAGGATTATCCTTCATTTTTAAGATTCACATTTTGATCCAGTTAGCCTCCTGAACATTTCGCAGCCCCTCCCAAATTTTATCAGAGCCTCAAGGGACCAGAAGTGGGAGAGCAGTGCAGGAGGAGGACAACACACCATGACAGCACAAGACTGCAGCAGACGGGGAAAAGAAGCTGTGAAAAGAGCAGGGTCACTGAAAGGACAGTTCTTGGATCCTGGCTGTGGCAGGGATTCTCTCTAGTTTGATGCTAAATTCTGTGAACTTGGATTTGCCAGTGGTTTTGAGCAGGTATTGGTAAGACCACCAGCACCAGCCATATCACCTCCATTGTTCTGCTGTGAACTCCTGAGGTAGCAGAGTCAGATGAATCAGGCACAGGTCAAGAGTTGATCTTTGAGTCATCAATCTGACATTGACCCACAGTGTGCCTTAAAGCCAGCAATTTAAAACCTCCCAGGTTTCTGTTCCTTTAACTGTAAAATGGAGCAAACAAAGCATTTCAGTCAAAAAGCCTGAAACTCAAGTTTGGGTGACATATTGTAAAGCAATGTTATGATTAATCTCTTTTCTGTGGATGCTTAGGAAATGAAATGAAAAATAAGCTCTGATCTTCATTTTCCTAAGTTCAGAAATGATTTTATCTTCAGATTGATGCAGGCAACTCTATGTTTCTTTTCTTTAAGAGGCATGAAGGGACAGGAAAATGTAAGGAACTGTGATTGTCTAATTCATGCAAATTATTCACTGCCATTTTGCTCATCAGTTGAGTCTAAATGGGAGGAGAAGGAGCAGGTCTGATTTCAGGCAGCTTCCATGGGACTTGGAGTTACCGATGAGTTCACATCATCATCACAAGAGCTGATGTGGATTGGCTATGGTCACATTCATGGCACTGCCTGGGTTGGCTAAAAAACACACAGTTTTGCTGCCTTAATATTCCAAAGCTGGCTCTGGTTCATGGTGGAGGGTCCTCTTGGATTAAATCACTTGTGAAAGCTCTGCTGGCCTGCAGTGCGTAAACAGTGTGTCAGTGCAGCACATGATGGGAACTAGATCCGGTTGGATGTTTTCCAGCTGAATGTTTTCTTCCTTGGCCAAAATGGGAATGTTCTTCAGGAATGTGTCAATTTTGACAGATTGCAGCAGCCAGGGGAGTTGAAACCCTGTCATAGGGGTTCTTGCTGCAAAGCCCTTCCACACCAAAGGGCCCTAGAACTCCACAGCAGCTCACAGACCTGCAGGGCTGAAAACAGGAACTGGTTTTGCCTAAGGGTCCCTTCCCCCTTTTCCTCCAAGTAGCCTGCCTAGGAAAGTTGGACTTCTGCAGGCAAACCAGGCAGGCGTCTCTGCTTCCTCACAACAGACTTTTCCTAAGCTTTTTCAAATCTTATGAGTTTTCCCATAGTGGAAGTTTGTTTTTCTGCTCTGCCTCAAATACAAATATTTAAAAAAACCCTGTTTATTGGTCATTCTGGAATACCAGCACACACAGATGCATTGGAATAATCAATGGTTAACTGCTTTGCTTCTGAGAGGTCATAACAAATGCAACCATATCTTCTTCAAAGGAAGACAAACAAAATGGATAAGAAAAATTATAATGAAACCAAGGAGACATCTGAACAATAATGAAAAATGTTGTGTGGGCCTGAATTTTAGCAGCACACTACTTTGCCTTCCTCTCCTGGGACATCCTTGGGCTAGGGCTCACTCACATCTGGGCAGGGGAGACACCAAGCAGCAGTGGGGAACAGCAGCCTGGCTTTGTGCCCAGAGAGCTAGTGGTGCTCTGAGAAGCAGCACCACTGTGATATCTCGCTCATCTCTTCTTGTGGCTAAGGAGAGGGCATAGCAGTTTTTTTCACCCCATCTGCAAACAGGGATCAGGATGCTGGCTAGGGCTGCTGCTGACCCTGCTGTGAAAACGTCACATCTTCTGGAGCCTGGCCTAATTCATCTCATTTGAGCTGCCAAGTAGGTCTCAGAGGGTAAGAGCTTCAAACTGCTCCTGTCTTAAATTGATTTGAAGAGATTTGCTAAAAGCAAAAGGTTTTGTATCCAGGCTACTCCCTGTATACAGCTCAGAGCAGCCCGACAAGGCTCTTTTGTGGAGTACTGAACTGCACTGTGAAGGGTGATAAGGAATGAAACCCACACAGATTGTTACTTACAATTTAATAAACCCAGCTTCAAACTCAGGAGCATCCGTAAAAAGGGGTAACACACGAAACTAAGAAATTTACACCTTGGTTTTGCTCAGGTAAATGTTCCCACTTCTGTCTTCATAAACACTTCTGTGTGATGGGAAATTTCCCTGCATCACTGTCCCTGCCCAGGGGTCCTTCCTGACTGTGTCTGGAATAGTGATTTGGTACTGAAAGCTGGGATTGCAGTGGCAGCGAGGGGGCAAGCACAGGAGTGTGGCTTCATGCAGTGGGATGTCATGGAATATGGATGCAGTTGTTAATCTTTTTGGGATGCTTTATTTATACTGAACTGAGCAGTATGAATTATGAGCGCTCAGATTAAGACTTGTGGCCTTCTGTGAGTTTTCTGACTTGCTGCAGGCAGGTGAAAACAGAGCAGACCATGACACACGGCTGACCCTGATTCCATCAGCAGCTCTTCGTGATGAACTCCCTGGCAGATAGTGCCAGTACTTCCCCAGCACAGCCTCAGAGCAGGGTTTGGCCCAACAAGTGTCAAATGGCCTGACTTTAGAAGAACCTGCTGGCACCTACAACTTTTTACAATGCACTCAAGATTTCAAAAATACTGCCCTTCCAGGCCTGCAAGTTGTGTCTTTGAAGGGTGGAGCTGGCCAGCCTCTGCATTATTCTCCTTAATTTTACCTTGCTGTCTTGTAATTTTTGTTGGGAATGGTTACTATGAGCTTTTGGTGTTAGTGCAAATCTGAATCTGATTGTCAGAACCTTGCCAAAATTTTTCTCCATCACCTCTAAACACTTGTGCACTGCCAATCAATGCACATCCACAGTGTGAGGCTCGACTTTCTAGACTGCAAACAGGAAGGAACGACTTTTGGTCTCCTAGGGGCAGTGCATAATTTGAGTACAATGACCTTTACACCTTAGGCTGTAAGTTTCCACAGCTCAAAGGAGTAATTCCAGCACCTGAGAAATCCTATGCTAAACATGAGTTTTAGGAAAAAAATCAAGAATTGCTTTGGCGGTAAAACTGAGGAAAGTTCCGTTTGCTCTGACCTTAAGTGCAATTTCTCTCTACTTCCTGGGAGCTCCTGGTGTTTTGCTCCTTCTGACGCTTACCCAAGAGAAATCATGCCCCTCCTTACTCATCTTCATTATTAAAAACCCAAAGAGGATTTACACTGCCTTTTGCAAAAAAAAAAGTTCCTTCTAATCCTCCAAGTGTACACAGCAGAAATAGGTCCCAAACACTCAGGATCTTACAAGAGAAAACAGATTAAACTGCATCAAAAGGGAACCTAACATGATGTTTTATTTCCCTTTCCACTGTCCTTCCTCTGTGCAGTTTACTTTTTTAAGATCAATTCCTGTTGCCAACAGTGTGTATTTGTGTAACGGGGCAGGCAGATGTGCGCCAGAAGTTTGTGCTTTGCCATAAAAGGCAGGTTGGGACAACCTTACATGAGGGAGATCTCGCCACCTGCCTTCATGGTTGGAACAGAAAAGCCAGACAAAGGGCTCCAAGGAAAGATGGTTTATTTCAGTATGCAGATGGGAATGGAGACAGAGAGGTGTGGGGATAAAATTTCCTACAAACTTGGGGCTGCCAAGTGCGGGCAGGTTTTCAGGAGAGCTGAGCTTCCATTAGTAAGTAAAATAATGGGCTAATTTATCCAAAGAACTCTGGACAAGGGGAAATGAGATCTTCTGGGGATCTTGCCTCATATAGTTACTATAACGACTTGGCCTTAGTGCTGAGTGTATGAAAATCCATCAAAGGTGATTTGCCAAAAGTGGTGCAGGGAGTCTGCAATACATCTGGGGATCAAATTCTCATGTCTGAAACAAAGTACATTATTCAGGCCTCTTACTTGTTTGGAAAAAGCAAGATTTAGCTTTGACTTAGCTGTCTTGCTTTAGAACAAGAAAAAGAAGGAGCTCAAAGCAGATTTTGCAGATCCTTTGTGGCCTTTTGATGTTTCCTGGGGAGAGCTCTGGGACCAGGTTGGATGGGGCTCTGAGCAACCTGGTCTAGTGATAGGTGTCACTGCCCACAGCAAGGGGGTTGGGACTAGGTGATTTTTAAGTCCCCTTCCAACCCAAACCAATCCATGGTTCTATGATTCTCTCTAAGAGGAGATGTTGTCAGGGCTGATATGACTGTAATGAGGTAGAGACAGCCCCACATCACCCCACCCACCCTGGACAGTGCAAAGGGCTTCAGGGCTCGGTACAGTTTCAGACCTTCTATGCACATTTCATAATTTTTGAGCAAATTCCTTGGGGCTGCTAGGTGAGATGAAGGCTTGGAGAACACCTGTGAGCAGGTCAGTGAAGCATCTTACCTCAAGTCTTGTAATATCATGCAACTTTTCTTGTGGAAATCAAAGGCAAAGCTTGAGCACTGCTCTGCAAACAGTGCAAAGGGTAAGCATTGGGGTGGTGCCACACTTTCTGCCTTTTTATTCAGATATATCTCTGGCTCAGCATTTCCTTCAGACAGGCTTTCACACTGCATCCTGGACAGCCACTTGGCTAGTTGTGACAGAAGTAATTGCTGGTAAGTAGCTGAAGGCAAGGCACACAAACAGTGGATTTCTTAGGGATGCAGGCTGCAGTTCTGGGTACACTAAAAAGAGACTTTTTCCCCTCCCTGCCACATGACCACATCCTGCCTTGCTGAAATCATCAAGAGCTGTCACATGAAAATAGCCAAGGAGCCACTGAGGCCATAGGACAGGACTCCAATTCCTGTCAGATCTGCCCTTGCTTTTGTTAGCAGCAATTACTCCTTTTCCCAGAGCAGCAGCCATCAGGCCAGACCCGCTGCCTTCCAGGTGGGTGTTTTGCAATTTGCTTTCATGGCATAGAGTGAAAAACCAAGATGACCACCAGACATTGGTTGTGTGATGGCACCTTCCGCTAACATGTCTCATTTTGCAGTCAGTGGTACAGAGGTCCCTGGGCTCCTGCAATCAGGGGTGTGAGAGAAACAAGAAAACCACTGTTATTACCGAACAAGAACTGTCACGCCTTTGTCTGAATACCAATATTTTCTTAAGTTTAGGAAAGAGCTCTGCTGTTTTCCTCATTAGCCTCTGTTTTCTGGACCTCTGATACAAAACCCTATGTTCCTTTCCTCTCAGCCTATGTTTTCTCCATTTTCTCCACAATGTGCCCTGACACCTCCATCTGAACAAGGACCTCTGTTATTTTCTTCCATCTCATTGAATGCACCAGTTAAACCAGGGACTTCATCCTGACATTTTGCAGCTGGACCCCAGTGTGGGGTTCTCCATGGGCTTTAGGGGCACAGCTGCTTCACCATGGTCTGCACCACAGGCTGCAGGAGAATCTGCTCCAGTACCTGCAGCACCTTCTCCCCCTCCTTCTTCACTGCCCTTGGTGTCTGCAGAGTTGTTCCTCTCATATACTCTCTCACTCCTCACTCCTCTGCTGTTATTCCAGGCAGTTTTTCCCCTTCTTAAATAATGTTACCCCTTGTCCCTGATGGGTTTGCCCATGGTCAGTGGCAGGTCAGTCTGGGAGTCATTTAATCCTTTTCTCCTCTGCAGTGTCCTGCAGTTCCCTGTGACCCAGCACCACAGGGTGAGCAAAGCCTGCACCATTACAGGTAGTTTATGATATACTTCAGGGTTTGTCCAATACTCACATACTAACACTGGGAGATTCTTCTTGATGGGCTGGGTGCAACTTCCTCATGCTAGGGGTAAGACCTGCCGGGTTTGGAAAGGGGGAGCAATACCTACATAGGGTAAATGGCTGCCAGAGCCCCTCCAGTGCCAGCCAACAGGGCCTGGAACCCCCAAACAGAGCACCCACCTTTTTTCCCTGGGGTTTGTAGCAGAGGTGCACACACTTCATTTAAGAGGAAGCTCTTTGGTGGAATTGCTAGATTAATCTGCAATTAGCTGTAAATTTGTTCAATTTTAGCTTGTCACGTCATTTGGTGTTTTATGTTCACTGATGGTAATGACTGGTATAATTTTAGAAATAAACAGAACAGAAGCAAGCATTGCAATCTAGAAAGAAAATAATTCAGATGCATGAACTTAAATTCACTTTTCCCCCGTTTTTTATATTTTTTTTTAGTTTTGACAACTATCAAAGTTGTGTGTCTTATTGTGCTTGATATTGTGAGGGGCTGGTTCAGGGCATCATTTCATGGAGTACTTTGACTAAAGAAAACATTTGTTTTCTTTTACAACAGAAGTAAGTAGACATGTCAAAACTGTAGAGCAGAAGAGTGAAAATGTGGTCTGTTACCATTCCCAATGGACTCCTTTTCCCAAAAGCTCATGTTTTCTAGATCAAACATGAAGTTTTGTGTGAATCCTAATGGAAGATCTTTTAACAGTGTGGATTGGCAGTATCACTTCTAGAAGCAGTTCCTCAATTCAAAAGAAATGGAAACTTCTTGAAAACATGCAAAATAGATGAGCAGCTATTCAAGTTCCTTTAACATGTAATTTCCATAGACAATGTCTATTATGACTTCTTCATCCCATTATCTCAGGAGTGGCCATTGTAGGAGTTCTTGATGCTGCAAAATTTTATTTCATTTTACAGTTCATTGTGCTTTGCATTTCCTTTCGTTTGTTGCTCAATTCATAGAAATGCTGACTGAAATGCAAAATTGAATCCCTAAATAGTTCTAGCACGGTCTGTATTTTATTCTGCAGGCTTTAATGGGAGGCAGGTGAGCACCACAGCTTCCAGACCTCAGCCAGTGTGATTATAGTGCAGAAATATCCAGCACTGCACGAGGCTGCTGAAAGGGAATACTCTTCTCACAGGCCAGGAATGATTTGTTGCTGTTTGCACTTGGGAAACAGCCATTCCAGCTCAGAACCATAATGAAGAGAGAAAGGGAACTGCAGAATGCCTTTGTTTTGGAGGCAGCCTGTTCATGGTTTGTACTGCAGCAGGATACATCAGGCAGGGAGCAGGTCTGAGCCGCCTCAAGGCACAGGAGAAAAATAAAAAACTTCACCAACAGGCAGGTGTTTGCCTTCCAAATGCTGGATGCTGTGTCAGAGCCTAACTCTGGCAAAGGTTTCAGAATTAATTTCTTTTTTTTGCAAAATAATACGAACTTGAAGGAACTGGTGGTGAATTTGTGTTTAACTTGTTGGCTTGTCTAGGACAACAAAGGAAAGGAACACTAACCCCAGCCCTCTGTTAGTACTTTTGTCTGCATCCCAAAGAAACAGGAGTTATGTGGAATGCTGAAATGTCTTGCCTTGACATTTCAGAAATAAAACTTTACATTTCCTCTATGTTTGTTTTTAAAGTGCTGTTTCTTCGTAAATTGAGCACAGGCTGACCTAAGAGATAAGCTAGAAAAACCAAACCACGCAGTAGGATCAAAAGCTTTCACTTAATTCAAAATTATTTTTGCTTTCCTTCATCCTACTTTTTTGGTTTTAGTTTCTCTGGAAAAATGGACTCTTTTCAGGTCAACCTGCAGAGCAAAGTCTGCTGGCGTCTCTTCCTCCTGCTGTTTCCTATTGAACCAGCTAAGTAAAAATGAAAAATATATCCATCTGCAGCACAGAAACTTCCTTTGTACACACAAAATCCCCCATCCAGGTGCAACAGGGACCACAAGAGAAGTCCTTGCTGGCAGATTGCTGTGTTGGTGCAGCGGTCTGGTCCCTGGCATACCAGTATCTGCAAACAGAGACCTGGGCTCTTCCAGCTGGAGCTTCCTGTCTCTGCCCTGTGAGCATTTCTCATGCCTGCTTTCCTTGTGGGGTCCCATGCAAGGGTGAGGTAGAGCCTGTAGATGGAAAATATCAGTGGAGTTGATGTTATGACAATTACAGCCAGCTGGAAAGCCAGCTTGGGTGGAGTGAGCTGCTTGAGTGGTGGATGGAGAAGTTGGTTCATGATCAGAAGTTAGCTGATGGGAGGTTTGGGGACATTTTGTGTCTAGCTCAGGTACACATCTCTGCCTGTGGCACAGATGCTTGGGATCCGTCCTGATTTCAGCTGGGATAGAGTTAATTCTCTTCCTAATTGAGGGTACAGTGCGGTCTTTTGGATTTAGTACGAGAATAATGTTGATATCACACTGATGTTAGAGTAGTTGCTGAGCAGTGCTTGCACTAAGGGCTTTTCAGTTTCTCCTGCACGAGAAGCTGGGAGGAACCATAGCTGGGACAGCTGACCCAAACTAACCAAAGGGATGTTTCCTATCATAGGATGTCATGCTCAGTATATAAACTGCACAGAGTTGGCTGGCAGGGGTCAATCCCCAGCAGGTGGTAAGCAATTGTATTGTGTATTTTTCCTATTATTACTATTTTTTGAAAGAAAAATTTATTTCAATTATTAGACTGGCCTTACCCCAACACACAGATTTTGCCCTTTACTGATTCTTCTCCCCATCCCACTGGGGAGGCTGGGGCGAGGGAGTGAGTAGCTGCTTAGTATTTAATTGTTGGTTGGGGCTAAACCGCAACAGGTTACCAATTTTCCCCACGAAACCCCAAGCTCAGGGGAGCCAGGGTGAGCCATGCATCAGGGGAAGCTCAGAGAGCTCAGTCTAAGCTCTGGGAAGCAGGCTGGCATCTCTGGAGATGCCCCAGTCCACCTGGGGAAGCTGCAGGCTGAAGTGGGTGACAGGCTCTGAACCGCTGCAGGTTGTTAAAGACACCAGACCCGTACATCAGAGCGAGCTCTCTCGGCCGTGCCTGGGTGACCCACCAAGCTGAGTCCCCACGCTCCCGGCCAGCCCCCCACGAGCCGGGCGCTGGCTGTGATGCCCCTGCTCCTGCTGAGGGACAGGAGCCAGCCATGCTGCTGCTGGATGCTCTGCTGCCTTCCTCCTGCACAGCACGGGCCCCCATCCTCCAGGCCAGGCCGGGAGGGCTGCCCGCATTTTTCAGAAAGGATGATTACATCTGCAAAGCACCCGGCACTACTTTGGGATGAAGAGAGTTATGTAACTGTAAGATAATGTTATTTATAGAGCCAGGTTTTATCCAAAATGGAATTAAACTTGTGTTCCTGAAGCCTCTGCTGTCAAAGACAAATTGCAATTTGTCCAGTAGCCTCTAGTGCTCTGCATTCAAATTCTTTTTCTCAGTTCATCCCAAAGTTTAAGAATGTGTTTTATTTACAAATCATACACCTTAGAAAGTGAGGAAATCTCTTTTCCATCAGCTGTGAGGTGACCATGGAAGCCTGGGCAGTGGCCATAGAAGCCTGGACCATAGTTGTTCTTTGCAACTGCATCAGATGTGACATCAAAGTACCATAAACCAGGAAGGGAAGGCAGAGTTTGAGTTGGGTTAAACAACAAAATCATAAACAATTGTCCTAGGCACAATACTTTGCCTGCATTTAAGACTCTCTGTAATAATCCATGAGCTGCAGGGGGATATCCAGCTTACATCCCTGTTGGAGGTGGCACTAGTTCAGTGGGTTAATGTCTGTGCTCTCACAGAACTACAGACCCTGTGACCTTTTAAAATCATGCATTATTAACTTAGAGAGCTTTACTTGCTCTTTTGAAATATTAGATTTAAATCCCTCATATCTGTACCTTTTACAAGCCACAAAAATGCAAATTTCTGGGCTGCCTGCTGAAATCCATGCTAACAGGTGTTAGGAATACTGTTTTATGAGGTACAGCACCTTGCATAGGTTAGCTTGTAGAGTTCATCTGCTGCCCCTCACTTGTCATAGTATCTAGCATGAAATTCCACACATGCCTTTTATTTAGGAAAGAACACAAAAGTATGTTATCTTATTCCTCTGGAATTTTCCACAGTTATTTAGCATGTTAGTTTAAGCATAATTGGTTAGTGGGCTCTTGAAATCTATATCTTAGCTGTATTTATTTACATCAGGCTAAAAGTAGTTCATTTCAGTTGAGGTAAATGTGAAGCATTAGATTGCAAACGTACCTAATCCATCTCTCCTCCCCCATGACTAGAAATCCTGTGGTTAAAATAACACAGCCTCTATTCAGAGCACAAACTTAGAGCTGCGAGCAGGAGCAGGCTTGGGATTTAAGCAACTCTCAGCAGATGAGTCTGTTCCAGGGTTTTTCTCGGGTTTGTTTTTCATCCTACTTTTGATCCATGAGAGGAAGCCAGGCTCTCTCCTCTGGGCAAGCAAGGTAAAGATTTTCTGCATTCTGTATACGGTTGCATGTGCTTGTAAAGGAGCTTATAAACATGATTGCAAAACGGCTGTTGCAAATGCAATTGTAAAAATGTTGCTGTTATAGAGCAAGAAGTGTCTGGCAAATGGCTTCACAATCTTTAAATGTTAGTCTGGTCTTCTGGCTATTTCCACACGACAGTAAAATGATGAAATGATAAATCTTGCACAGAGAAGCAAGGAGCAGTGATTCTCCATCACACATGAGAGAAGCTGAGCATGTAGGAAATAGCAAACCCAGGTACTACTGTGATCTAGCCAGACTAAAGCAAAACTGGCATTTTGCTGTCAGGTATAGTCCCTCCTGGGTTTGTCCAGCTGCTCTAACCCCATTTGGGAGGCTGAGGCTGTGTTGGAGGATGGCACTGACTCTGTTTACAGAGTATATGCTAATGCTGCTCCAGCGTGACTCTCACAGTAACGGCGGAACCGTGCTTTCAGGAATGTTTGGATGCGTCGTGCCAGATAATTAACTGCCTTTATTTGCTCTTACTGCTTTCCAAGTCACAGGGCATGTAGAAAAGCATCATCTTTCCTTGAATCCTTATTTTATTTGAAATCCAGGAAACAAGCGTGATGTCTGTGCTAATGCCCATGGAACTGTACTCCCAGTGCCAGTCTGTTAACTCTCCCAGCCCCGTGCTGTTTTTCACAGGGGATCCCGAGTACCACATCAGTCCTCAGGCACCACGGTGTTCAAACACAGAGGGTGGCACTGCTGGGGAGTATGGAAACACCGTTACTCACATTTTTGCTTAATTTAAAAAATGCTGCCCCTCCCTGCCCTAAGGCATGGGGCAGTGTGGTTGCATTGTGGGGGCACTTACACCCCCCTCCATCGGGGTAACACGAACAAATGCTGCTCCAGGTGCTACCTTTCCAGTGCTGGAGAAAGCCTTGTTTCCCGCACAGAGATGCTCACTTTCCCCTTCCTCTGCTTTCCACTCCTTTTTCCCTTCCCTGAGCGAGACAGGATGGTTTCACATTGTCCTGTGTGCAGTCACTGTCCTGCCCTGGTCCCTGCTGTCCCACAGCCGTGTCACTCCCATGGCAGCATGCACTCCACTCCTGCTCGGCCAGAGGAAAGAGGAGGACCCTGCTTAGCACACCAGGTCCTCTTTCGACTGGAAAAGGTGCTCTCCTCCTTTGAGCCAACAGTGCTGCTTTGTCCTGGGAGAGAAATGCAGCTTTATCACTTGGGTGCCCAGCACAGGGAGGGACAAGCAGGGCTGTAAGGAACACAAACACGCGGCTCTTCCCGATTCTCCGAGCACACCGCGGCAGAGAGGCAGCTCGGAGAGAGAATATGTGCAAAACAAAGAAATGTGGTCAGGCAGGAACTATAAAATTCCAATATAGAAAGCGGAGCTGATGTCATTTTAACATCCTAAGCAGTGCCAAGAATTCTAAGCTCCGTATCAAGATTCAGTGCAAAACCCCCACAAACTCACAACTTGTTCTTGTGGAAAAATTAACTTTTATGGAAAATATGCATGGGAACATGCCAGAGGAGTGTGTTGCTTTATTTCTTTTATTAATTTCAAATACATTAGTTCAGAGAGCAATCCCATTTTAGCATCAGCTGCCTCTATCCAAGAAGCCGAGGCTCACACACACAGCTCACAAATATTGGAGGCGAGGGAGCTGTGTTTTTCTGTGTGATCAGTTGTTGGATGGAAAGAGCTGTTCGAGTAGGAAGGGGTGTGGGAAGGCTCAGTGGGATGACTGAGTTAAAGCTTTTTTCCTGGTGACATATCTGAATCGTGATCAGATGCACCTGAATGGAGCAGCATCATCAGCTATTATAACACAGAGTGCGTCAGAGGTGGGATCGCGTGCAGCTCCTGTGATAAAGGTTACTCATCTCTGTCCTGCTATAGGACCGCCTTCGGTGTTGCTTATAACTTTGTCAGACTTGAATAGTTTAGACCGAGTTCTTCCAACTTGATTGTCTGCCTTGGGCTAAGTTCTTTTCTGGAAAATTTCAGCCAAAACTGTCCAGCCAGTTTTGTTCATTCCAAGAATGAGCATAGGGAAAAAGGAATTGTTGTCCAACTGGAAAAAAAAGAAAGGAAGAAACAGGAGGGGGGAACCTGGTGATCCTTTCTTTGGATTGTTCTTATCCCTCTGTGCTTTGGAGTTGAGATCTGAAATTTGGCAGCTTTCTGTTGGGAATGTGATTTTTTTTTTTTTTTTTTTTAAACTTTGTAAATCTCCTCCAATTTGGCTTAGTGATAGCCTTTGAAGAAAAGAGAAAATAGCAACTTCTTAGGGACATGCTAAGGCTGAGCAGTCAAAATCTCCTGAGATTCCTTCCCAGATGAGTGAGCTCAGCCCAGAATCCCAGCAGCTCCCAGTGTTGACCCCAATGCTCCTGTGCAAACATCCAGTGCTACCAAGTTCCTGCAGATCCTTGTTCTTCCCCACAGCACAGCAGGAACCCCGTCCTCTCTCTGCAACCCAAGAGTCATCCCAGCTCGAGGAGCAGGATGAAGATGGGCTCTTCATGTAATGCTGCTCAGGGCAGAGTTGATGGCCAATGGAAAGGCAGGCAGGCAGGGAGCAACACTTTGATAGTTTCCTGTCACAGCCTGGTGGCAGACAGGGACCCAGGGGATGCTGGGCTAAGCAACGGTCTGGTACTCGGATGCTAAAGCCTGGGGGTTGCATGGGATTGGGATGGGGAGTACATGGTACAAGTGAGGAGCCAGGGGGCTTGGGAGCAGGTCAGGAAGGTGTGGGTGAAGGTGTGAACCATCAGGAGAGTCTGGGCATTCCAGAGCCTGACATGAAACCTCAGCTGCCCCCCTTGGTCCCTTTTTGGGAATGTGAGGGCTACCTCTCAGAACTGGCTTGAGTCCCACTCTCTCTGCAGGGTCATCTGTGCCAGGTCTTGCTGAGACTTTCCCCAGTCTGCAGCCAGTGGCTGTGGGGTGCCCCACTGTCTGCATGTGCAATAAGACCCTGCTCCTGATGTCTGCTGCTGGGATGGGAGTTGGCGGGAGCTCTGCCTCGAGCATGTCCAGTGTGTCTGATGCTGAGCACTCCTGCACAGCCTCATGTCTGTTGGTCACCTCCTGGGGACAGCTGGGATGAGTGACCAAGGCCCTGATAAACCAGTGTCTGGTGCAGTCAAGCTCTTGCTTACATGCCTGTCTCTGTTTCCATTTTATTCAAGTGGCTAAAGAACCACCACCCTTGACAGAGGTACTAGAGCTCAGGGACACTTGTGAAGAACCCAGGTGCACTAGGGAGGTGTGTCATTGTAATTCCAAGTTTTGGGAAAGTAAGTAATTTTTCTTGAGGAGAACTCAGGAAGAAAATAAAGCCTAGGACTATGCTGAAGTCTAAGGGAAAAACCCAAAATTCTCTATAACATCTCCAGTTAAAAAAGACCATCCAGTACCGTGGGATAAAGCTGAGACCTCTGGCAAAATACTGTGTGTGTTCATCTAATTAACAATTGTACCATAACACATAGCACAAAGGAGGCCTAATTCTGGCATCTCTTGCCTCATGGATTTTTCAGTTGTAACAGTATTCTTATAGCCTATTTTTGTACTCAATGCACATGCAGCATTGGAGACAGATGGTGAAATCTCAGTTCATTGTGCCACTTGACGTGATTTCCACATTGAAAGGTAGGGAGCTCCAGTCTGCTTGTTCCCACTCCCGCTGGAGTGGCAGGGAAAGGTGGCTTACTTCACTTCTTTTATGACTATAGACTATGGAGCAACCTGGACAGCCCCTCCCTCCACAGAGACAGGCAGTGAAGCTTCATCATCTTCACCAGCTCCTGGGAGCCCCATGCGCACACCAGGACTCAGCTCCCAGTTTCTGCAGTGAGACTGGAGAAACAGAGACCAGAAGGACAGGAGCTGTGAGAAGAGTGTGAGAAGATCAGAGCTGCCTACAGACAGCTACTGAGAGAGGAAGGAGTGCTAAGGAGCTGTGAGACAGTGTTGGCCAGTGCTGCAGGCAGTGCTTGATGAGCACTAACAGCTTCACCTTAGTCAAGGATGTCACAATGAGGAGCTTTAAGCAGGGATTTGCAGGAGAACTGAAACAGAAAAGGAAAAGGAGTGGTGGATACTTACGGGCTTCTGCCTCTATGGACATCACTAAAGTCTGATGCTGAGTGAGTACGGATGAGTGGAGTAGAGACTGGCAGTTCAAGGACCAGAGATGTTTAATGGGGATGTCCTTGTGGAAGCTGTCACAAAATAAATAAAGCCAGGAGGATGTTGCTGTTACAACTTTGATGAGATGATTACACGTAGGGAGCAGCATCATGAATGAAGCAGTCAGGTCTGTGCATAAGGTTTCTTGCACAGATCTAAAAGAGCTGCTGCCTTCTCATCTGCCACCCCAGCTGGTCCAGCCAGCTCCTTGCACTGCACACAGCCCAGGGAAAGAGTCAGGTCACTTCATGAGTGCTAACCCAAAACCTTCACTGCTTGATGAATTGTTTGACCTAATTGAGGCTCAGACTTCACTCAGAGAATTCCATGCTCTTCCTACAGTGTTGGTCTGAATTAAACCAGTATGTACAACATGACTAGTTCAACAATCACCACACTGTGCCTTGGGACTTTGCCTCTGCTGGAAACTAAAGTACATGCAATTAATTCTGTGGTTCCTCAATGAACAAAATGGGGCTTTTGTGTAATGCTATTACTCATTTGTTTCCAATTAGTCATGAATCATGAATTGTTTTGTCTCAGAAATTAATGCTCTTTTTTTCCAAATTATCAGTTTTTACCTACTTTGCAGACCCCCGTATTTCCATGGCTTGTGTGGGCCAGGTCTTCTGTCCTGATCCATGCTGGAATCTTGGGTTTCTGAATGTAATTGTACAGTAAGATTGAGGTCTCCAGATCCCATGGATTGAGAGAATCAAATTGATCCCAGACCTGAGAGAAGGTTGCTACTTTCCTACAACTGCACTTCAAACAGAAATATGTCTTCATGTTATTCTGCTGTCCAGTGATGTGGATTAGGGTGAAACATCAAAAAATTTTGCTTATGAATGGGTGTACAGATTTTGTCTCCTCTCAAGGCATAGGCCTAAGTACTCTTGTAGTGACCACCAGCATTCTCCTACATAAATCAGGTCCTGCTTAATACAGGGGATCTGCCACATCTTCAGATGCATCCATGAAACACGTGTCACTTGGGCTGCGTGACCTTTACAGAATCCTCCAATTCCAGGGACACTTTGGAAAAGTGACTTATTTTGTGCTCTATTGTCTTGCAACTCAGATGCAGAAGGGGAGTGAATACACGGTCATATCAGGAAAGAAATACTCATTTCTGATAAGGCAAAATGGCCTTACCTTTTTCAAAAGAAGAAGGCCAGCACAGGGTGAGGAAGATGAGCATTTCAGCCTTTTGCACTGGTAAATTTGGGAAACCCCTACCCAGACATAAGCTCAGGTTTCTGACAGTGAGACAAGTGTTGTATTCCCCAAGTCCTTTTTGTATCAATTAATTTATAACACCCTTGTGAATCCCATAATCCAAGTCTATATATGAGACTTATGACACACAAAGGTTCCTACCAACCTCAAACTCACTGAGCACTTTTAACTGCTTACGGCCTTTTAGTATGTTTTCAGTTTTATTTCGATGTCCTGCCCCTCAGCAGAGAACTTTTCTTGTTTTCTCTTCTTTTCTGCTACTACCAGATGGATGTTCATGCCCTTGGCACTGTCTTCCTGGAGGGCAGAACAGCAGCTCCTTGCATCCCACTGCAGAAGGTGGCTCCAGCTCTGTTGCCACTGTGCACAATAAACTCTCACCCAAGTCACCATCCCTGACCCTCAACAAATCAAGAAGGGTTGTAAAGCAAACCCACGTTGCCATGTGCAGCCTTCTGCCATCAATTGTGTGTCCATCAGAGACTGGCCAGCACATGGGATGGGTTGTGCACAACCAGCCATGCCCACCTTTTCCCCTTCTCCTCTGGCACAGGGTCCTGCTGCTGCATGTTGGGTAGCAGCCACCCGTGGACTTAAACCCTACACTGCCATCAGGCAAACTGTCAATGGCACTTGCAGAGTGGCTTTCTTGCACTGTGCATCCACTGGCTAGGACTGCCAGGGTTTGCACCCCTGCTGCACATTGGCACGTGGCAGGAATTGCCTTGTCAATAACTTACCTTGGGAAAACACAATCAAATAAAATTATGTTATCCACCTCCGACGCCTTTGCTCATAATGGATTGTTTTGGCCTCCTGCATATGTGTAATCAAATACTGCTGCTTTTCACATGCTACGCTTCACTGTGTTTAAATTGAGAGGGATCTCCCTTAAATATTTATTTAAACCATAACATCCCTTGAGCTCTTTATAAATTGCTGTACAAAATTGACTCCAAACACTATTTTAAAAATTTAATTAAACTGGTTTTCTGCCTGAGGACAGTGCTGTGGGCCAGCACCTCCTTCTGCCAGGGCTGAAGATCCTGTAGCTCTGAAAGCCAGCCCCTGCTCCACAGGACTTATGGACCCAGCCCTCAAATTGTTCCAGAGTCGTAGGGCAGAGTTTCAGAAGACATACTGTTTTTGCCCCAATAACTCAAAAATCCTGTAAGTTCCAGACATAGGCTCCTTCCCCGGATGCAGGAAAACTGCTCTGAGAGCTGTCTCTTCCTACTGGTACCCACACACCATAGCTGAGGCTGGAAATACAGTAATGCCAATCCTCTGCAGCTCACAACTTCTGGGGAGCAGGAGGAAGCTAAGGCTGCTGATATTTTTAAGTAGTATTTAAATCATGACTTCACAACCTGGCGTTCTGGGAATTTTCTGAGCAAAAGATCCTAAAAATACATAAAACACACAACATAATCTGAACTATTTGGCTGGAGTCTGCAAATCTAAGAAGGATTCCCCACCCCAAATAAAAATATTTTTGTATTGTATATAAAAGAGAGGATTTAAACTCTTCATTTAGCAGGCCATTTTTTTGTATATAATTTTAGTTAAAGGTGGAACTTACACAGAAATGTTGGTAGTATTAATGTTATCTGTTAAAAAGTTTACACTAGATCAGCAGTATATTAGTGGAGAGAGCTACAGCCCTTCTTCTACATTTCTAATTCCACATTCTTCCAGCATCCTGATGAATCAGTTATTGGCTAAATCTTCATAGCCAACATGGATTTGGGTGGAAATTGAATTACTCACCATCTAAAGTAAGTGCGAATAAGATAATTCATTATGCTGCTCCTTAGCTATAATTGAGGCTCATGTCTTAATTCAAGGCTCTGTGTGGGTTTAATCATAGAGCCGAACTGGGGAGAAATACCAAAGCTTCTCTGAATCATTTTTATTCCTGCCCCAGTTCTTTGTCATTAATTACATCAAGACATATCTCCAAGGAGACCAAGAGTGGTGCCATCAGCCTGCTGTCCCTTAGGTCCCCCCGAAACCTTCACTTGTTTTGCTAAGTGCAGTGTGTCTTTGGATGGTCCCTTGGGAGGGAGAGGCAGGCTGCATTTTGCTTGAGATCCTTTTTGTTCTGAGTGCAGATTTCAACAGAGCAAATGAAAAGGTACAGTCTTTTTTAGAGTGAACACTAGTGGTGAAGCTGGGAGATCAATCAGCCTTTTCTCAGCTAAAGATGATTGCAGAAAGAGTTTTGAACACCAGGAGGGCACTGAGCATTACTTTCCTCCCACAGTGAATGCAGTATGTGGAACGTGCCTCAGACATCCTTTTCTTTTTTCCAGGCTGAATGGGAAAGACTTCCTTGTACTTTTCTCTCCATTAGCCAAGGCCATGGTCAGCAACATGGATGAAGTATCAGTTCAATAATTTCAAATCAATACTTCATTACTTTTCTCTGTTCAGAGGAAGCACATTTTTCTCTGCATGGGTACATAGAGCCTTTATCCAGCTCTCATCCACCCAGACACCTTGTGTCAGTGTTAGGGTTAATTACCTCCTTTTAATTTCCTGCTATTATTTACTCAGAGCACCTGGAGTCAAGCTTTGACAGTGAATGTGTCTGAAATAGGATTTCCAGAATAAAGGGGTTTTTAAAAATTTTGCCTGTACCAATCAATCTGAACGTCTGCTTGGTAGTTAGAAAGGGATTTTTCTTCTTCTCCTTCCAAACTTTTGCCTTTCAGTGGTAGCTCTTGCATAGCCACTGGGCCTGGCAGTTCCACTTCAGGGGATCTTCTGAGAGTCATAACTTTATCCACAATCGGGCCAGAAAGTCAAATTACAGAAAATTTTAGGGAACTGCATGGTCCTGAAACTGTTGTTTCAGACATGTCCCAGATGATTAATTTCAGAAATGAAACATTTTGATGGTTCAGAACTGAAACAACTTGTTTCCAGTTTGAACTGAATGAAAGCCTCTGACTTCCTCTCAGTTTGACATTAGCCCATGCCCTCTCTTTTCTGCTTTGGCGTCTCATGAGGGCTTGTGCTTGCCTGTAGCCACGTCTCACCAGCTGGGCTGCACACACCCCTAACTCACAGCAATCACACTCCTGCATTGCTCCACTTTCACCAGTTTTCTCACGGTCATACACACCTGTAATGAAAGGTATTCACCCAGAAAAGGGACTTTGGCAATGTGACCCAAAGCACTGCAGCAGGAAGCTGGAAGCCCCTGGGAACCTGATGTAATGCCCTGAAAAATGCAAGACAGAGGAAGCCAGCCATGTAGCATGACCTGAAGCTGTGCCAAAAGAAGCAAGCCCAATTATTTCACTGTACTCTTGCAAGGACTGGATCTGCCTCCTGAACATGGTGATACTCACTTCCCAACTTTCACCCTCCTAGATTTGGAGAAGCAGCTTGAAGTGTGATGCTCTGCATCTGTTCTGGCTGTCCTACGTACAAAACCAGCTGTTTCCTTCTGCCCAGAGAGTGCTGGAGGGTTGTGGACAACCTAGGCATGGGGCAAAAGTAGAACTAGGCACTGTGACCACTGTACTAGGCACCCCTGCAAAGGTCTCAGATGTTTGCATGGCCAAGGTCTGCTCAAAGCGGCATTGGTTTAATTCAAACCCTGTTTGTGTGGCTTTGTGAGCACTGAAGCAGTGTGAGTCCAATGTTTAACTATTGTTATTTATTAGGTAGAATACTGCCCAGTCCTGGGCCTGAACTCTCCAAACTGAAGCCCAGTATATACAATCCGTCTTGCCTCTCTCCAAACAGCATCCAGCATCAATCACGGCACTATAAATTGTTTACACAAAACTGCAGACATCATAACTTATTTAATAACTCTCTTGTTGGTCAGACAAGTAAATATTTCGAAAGATTGTGAACATCATGGCAAGCTGGAACTGCCTAGACTAGCTCCAAGTGGATCCAAGTTAACAGGGGACCATATTTGCCTTGCCTTTGATGTCCCTGCTTGAAATGGGGCTGAGAAGAGATCTGAAAACAAGCCGCCCTAAGGGAAGCTTATGCAGTTTTAAAGATGCTCAACCTTCTGTAGAGATAACAGGAAGAAGTAAACTGTGGAAAGAGTTTGCAAAGAAACTATCTTTCTGAAGCTGTAAATTTGAACTTGTGGGCGTCAGACCCTCCCCCTCCTTCTCCATGTCCTCCTCTTTAAACCCAAACAAATGAAGTGGATGCCAGAAAGTCTCTGCTGCAGAAGGGGTTGAGGGTTCATTCCTTGGGCCATAGCTAGAGACTGCAGGGGTGGGTTTCTCTCACTGTTGGTGGAAGGGATGGTGGCAGCACCTTCACACAACCACCTCTTCTTGCAGGCAGCCATCCCCGGGAGCTTTGGCCATGAGAAGGGGAATGGTGTTGGCATTGACTCCCCCACTTCCATTGCCTGCCTGTGGTAAGTCTCCATGCTTATGAAAACAGACCCTGGCTATCTGTTTCAGAAACAATCAGAAACATGTTGTTTTATGAGATATTTGTTTCCAATCATTTCCAACAATTATTTGGGATCTTTTTCCTTTCAAGTTCACTGAGTTGTACCAGTTCACCTCCTTTCAAAGGGGCTATGTAGCACGCAGGAATGCGGAGTTGAAAGGACCTGAGTTTTTGCAACAGGAATTTGTTTTGGAAGCAAGCGAGTCAGAAGGAGAGGAAATGGGCAGCTCACCAAGGGCTTCGGCAGGATTATCCCACCCTTTCAGCAAGCTACAGCCAGGGCAGCTCATGAGCTGGGCCTGAGCCTGCTTCCAGTGGGGGTAGGGACAGACAAACTGCTCTTACCAGCAGTTTAATAGAGCATAGAATATTGTCATGGTGCTTGAAACCTCATCTGAAAAATCCCCTCAGGCACAGACCTCGCTAATGTGAATCATAGACTCATAGAATATCCTGAGTTGGAAGGGACCCCCAAAGATCATTGAACCCAACTGTGGCAGCCACTGCGATGCTGGAAACCTTCACCTGGCTGAAGGTGGCTATAGGCTGCTGCTGTTGGGTCACTGGGGTGCTGAGGAGGGCACTCCTCCACACAACCCCCTGCCAAAGGCCAGGCACAAAGTCCATTGTCAGATGAAAACACATGGACTTGAGGGTAACCTCGTGCTGAATCAGTGGCTCAACTGCATGTTTGGCATTTTCTTGTTTGGTACCTGACTGGCCCCTCCTGACCTGCGTTTTCTTTCATAAGATTTTAATTCTCAGTCTTTTGAGATACTTCAACACCTCTCATTGCTGGTGCATCTGGGCAGTTTTCTTAAAATATATGTTTCCTTGCACTGTGCGTATCATTTAATGTCAGAGGCATGTGTGAGGCTGTCCATGTTTGCAAAAAGGCAGGGGTTTCATCCCAGGACTAAATCAAATGCTGCCAAGACAGCACAGTGCAGACATAAATAACACATTGGTTGTAGAGACCAACTGTCAGTGGCTCTCAGTTCCTAAATATCCATTCCTGTTTGTGCACAACCATACTTATTGGCCCTTCTGCCTCAATATACTCAGTGTAAACTGATGATTGATAGAGAAAACAAGTTAAAAAAAAAAAAAAAGAGTAATTTCTTACACAAGTGGGTGCATGTGCAGAGGAGATGAGAAAAGCGTACAGAGATAACACTGACCTGGTGGCAAACAGCGTAGTGTGAAATGCTGTCAATACAGTCAATATGTTCATGTCCCACAGGTGCAGAGAGGTTTCACACAATGAAGTAAATGTTTCCTAATTCCTAGACACACATGATAGAAAAGAGCAGCATGCAGAAGGAAACACATTCTGGTAACCTGCCAGAAAGAAAGGTGTTATTTTTCAAAAGAGAGCTGGAGACACTCCAGCTCTGGATCCATATCCAGCTCTAGCCTCCAGCTGTGAATACTAACCTGCACCTAAGAGCCACCACTCTTGTGGGCTGTATGCCATACATACCTGTGTGACATTGCTTATGTGGTTGTCACTGAATGGGGTGTCCCAGTGTGCTGGATGAATCTGTGGACATTACAGGAGGAATATTCTCCCACCACCTGGAGCCCCAAAGCCCTGAGACTCCCACTGTGCAGGACCCCACAGCTCCCATAGCCCATTACAGCTGTGTCCCTTCCTCTGTACTGAGGCAATGGGTGATCCATCTTTTCCACCAAACACTGCCAGCCCTGGATAGGTGCTCGGCTGCTTCTGAGCAGGTGATGTGTTGGTACATACCCTGCTGCTCAAACTTTGTTGTAAGATGAAGGTGCTATGCAGCTGTCTCTGTGTGTGTTCCTATTGACCAGCACCTACAACAGGAAGTTTGCAGTGGGGGTGGATTTGCCCTTAACTAAGTGCATTTCTTTCCCTATCTTCATTGCAACATGTCACTGTTTTTTCAACCATTAGTGATTTTTCCCCCTCTCTCTTAACGTTGTCTGTGATTTCTGTGTCATGAGAAGGAGTATTGTCAGATCACATTCTCATGATGGGAGAGGCAGAAAATCCGTTCTGTATATCATGTGACCTTGGCTTCCAACACCACAAAGGATTTCTTCAAGCCCTGCTCATTATCTCGTTTTATACTTTAAAGAAAAGTGAAAATGCTGGTGACAAATGGCCTCGTTTATCACATTTAATTGACTGACTATTCTTTTAAGCCTCTGAAACACACTTTGGGCCAAAGCACTGGAAAAAGAACATGCCATTTACCCTGGTCTGCTGCCAGGTCACATTAAAAAATGTTCAGGAGGTGTTTTCTAGATCAGTACACGGAGCAGGAGTAAGTGTGTGCACTCTCACCACCGCACACTTCCCTCCTGGTTTCTAGCAACCACGACAGTGTCAGCCCTTTCACAGGCAAGCAGCAGAAATGAGCAGAAATGAGAATTTTGAGTGAAACTGTTGTGGGAAGGGTGAAGCTACAAAAAAGTTGTGTGTGAAAGGTGTCAGTACTTCCCTGCTGACAAAGGGAGTGACTAGAATGGGACTGTGGGGGGCTCCCTTCATCCCAGAAGGAACAACAGAACTAACCAACATTTTCAGTGACAGCTTAGGCAGTGTGAAAATTAGCAATGTGCTCGTTCCAGCTATGGCAGGTGTTTTGCTGACTGTAGGTTGCAGGAATGACAAACTGGAAATAGGGATTAAAAGCCCCAAAGATGCAGTTTGGGAGGGATGACTGCACAGCTTTCCCCAGTGTCCCTGAGTCAGGCTGGCACTGACTATGTGGGCTGCTGGTCAGCCCCAAGGACCTGCAGGTTGTGATGGGTCATGGGCTGCCTATAATGACCTATAATGTCATACTGTAGCAAACAAAACCCCAAACATCACCGTAAACTACACAGACAGAAATACAGCGTGTAAGACACCCCCCTTCCCTCAGTTCAGCTCCCCTTGATAGTGTGAGATTTCACCTAAAGATTTCTCTTATGGAAGGAGGTGGTATTCCTCAAGAAAGGTGTATATAGGTATGTGCAGGAAGGTAGGCTAAAGAAACTGGGTTTGATTGAAGAACAGAAATCTAAAGAGACAAAAAAAATTGCTTTCAAGCACATAAGGGGTTGAGCAAAAAGAAAATGAATAAACTTCTCTCTGTCCCTGCTGTAGACATCAGCCACATGCTAAAATTTCAGTGAGGGTGTGTACTGGCTCTGGCTGGGACAGAGTTAAGAGAGATTTAATACAGATTTAAGGAATGTTCCTAATAGTGAATGTAGTAAAATACTGAAATACTTTGTCTCAGGAGACTGTGGAGGTTCTGTTATTAAAGGTTTTTCAGAACAGATTATCCAGACATCTGTAAGGATTCACCTAGGCATGGGATGGAAGGATGGACTGGAGCCAACCTGAGCCCCTGGGGACGCTTTGCATGAAATTTTCATCACATTAATTTGAACACAAGACTCTTCTTATAAAGTACTGAAGACACCACCCTGGTTTTTCAAAAATCCCTCCAAAAAGGTTTCAGTCTTGACTTAGTCTGTCTCCAGTTTGGAGATGGAAATATTTTGACTCCTTTCCCCAACCCACCCTGAGACAAACCTGCTCAAAGGGGCCAATGAACCCCAGAGTCACAGAAATCTTCTCTCCCCTACTGTCGTCTGCTGGCCTGGGACTCCCAAGCTGGAAAGGGTGGGGAAAGGACCCTTGTTCCGAGTGGCAAGTGGTTCCAAGAGCCATTCCCACATTCCTGCTCCTTCCCATAGCATCACACACAGGATACCCCAAAACCCAGTGCCACCCCCACAGCTGTCACCCCTGGGGAGACCAGGTGCCTTCACAGCCCCAGACCACCCCCACTGACCACTGGGGGACTCAGCATTGCATCCTAAGTGAAAAAATGACACAAATCCTGCTGTCCTGATTAGCCACCCTTCTAATCCCCGTGATGTCAGCGGGGTTTTGCTGGGCTGGATTTGGCCCATTGCCAAAGAGTTCTGGGTTTTATTGTCCTTGCTCTGGCTGGTGGTGGCAGGAGAAGGCTGCAGGTGTGAGCCTGTAAGAGGAGCCTGACCTGGTGTTTTAGATACCCAGCAAAATTCATAGCCAAGTTTTGTTCATCTTTGTGGGAGAGGTGTTTCCTGAAGAATGCAGAAAAATCCCACCATGCAGTTCCTCTTTAACTACACAGCATGTACATATTTATATGTGTGTATGGGTTTGATTATATCTATGTGTATAAATATATATATATATATATATATAGTAATTATACTGTTCTCATGATTTTTACAAACACAGTTTCAGGGGCTAAGACAAGGTACATGTGTGGTGGGGGGAGGAAAGGAAGAGATGGAAGGAGAGGAAACTGCTGCTGCACACAGCAGCTCTCATCTAACCCCCATTTTTTACACTGATGGAATGCACCCAGTGACTGTTTCTACTATTTAAGGAAAAAGGTTCCTATACAAAATCCTGTGGTTTTGAAGTGATCCTTTTATAGGCATAAAAAGATTTTTTCCATATCCCTCTGTTCGATTTCTTTTCTTTTACTCAGACCTGGCTACTCAAATAGATATTTGCAGAATATCATGCACTGGAATCAGACACTTCATTCAAATTCTTTTGGAGGTCAAATATCCAACCAGTTTACTACATAAAGCCATGGGGATGCAAACTGAAGTCAGTTTAGCTGTAGGGCAGTGCAAGACAGAGTTGAATTTTGTCCGGCACCCATCCCAAGGGATTTTGTGCTGGCAATGACCCATCGCAGAATTGAATGTGCTGTATGTTCCACAGCGGGTTTGCCTCTCTCAGGGTTCTCAATGGTGGTGAATATTAATGGTGTTTGTAATCTCATGTTTTGGAGTAAGAATAACTATGTGTTAACCTTGAGTTAATAACACAGGGGTTTAGGGTGCTTATCTTAAACAGCAGTTGGACACAGGGCACAGCCTGCACCTGGAGCAGGGACCTGAACACTCATCTCTCCTGTCCCAGAAGTGAGAAATGTGGCATTCACATCTGTACAGGCCCAAAACGTGGTGCACATCCTGGACAGTGATGTGTGACGGGGCTACGGTGGGGGGTGTCTGGGCTGTGGCTGTGGCATCTCCTGGGGGAAGACTCGTGCAGGCAGCACACATCACGTGCAGGGTCTCAGGTGGGATACACACAGCCCAAGGGCAGATGCTGAGCTGCTTGGCCCAGCTAAAATCCTGGGATGTGAAGCAGCAAAGCAAACCCTAGTGATTTACAAGCAAGTCCTGAGACACCTGGGGGTTCCCTGTCTCCCTCTTCAGTCAACATTGTCCTTGGGGGCATCTGGGCACAAGAGCTAAGCTGGGGATCCAAAAGCAGCATTACACAGCTCAGTGCTTTGTAAGGACCAACACAATATTTAATTTAAGATTTTAATTTAATTTAAGATTTAATTAAATCTTTATAATAGGCCTATACAGCCATATACTGTGCTGGAGGCAGCTTTTCTGCACAAAACTACAAGCCAAGGGATTTACAGAACTCCAGTAGCCGCTCACTGCCAGATGTCTATTATCTCATCACATACATATGCTCCACAATGATGCTGGAGCTAATACTTTCCTCCACCACCACAGAGATGTGCCTGGTACCACCAGTTTGTGCTGACATAAATAACAACCTATCCAAGCATCTCCCCTACAAGTGCTGGGGGAAGGGGCAAGGACATATGTTCCAGATGGAAATACAGCCAGGGGTTGTGCCCTTGGTGGCTTTGAGTTATGTAATTTTATCTCAATGCAACATGAGAGGAAGCTATTCCTCCATACACTGCATTGTATTTGGCTGCCTGCTCACATACTTCTTTATGAATGTAGGAGGACTGGTTATAGGGATGATGACAAAACTGTACCAAAGCAGCTGAAACCCCAGTATATCATAAAAAAATTAACCTGCTATGTGGTTCCCCCTTCACAGATGAGGTATGTACACTCATCCCTGCTTTAAAGTTATGTAAATCTCTGACTTCAGAGGAATAAATTTTGATTTACTCCCACACTGAATGAGTGGGAAATGCTGGATTTTGGATCAGTGGAACAGGTCTCAACTCTACAGGCTTTCAATTTAAAATCATCTTTTAACTGTATATGAGGTCACTACAGAAAATTATGTGATCCACATATGTTTCCAGCTCATCTAGAAGGAACAAGTAAGGCCAGGCTGAAGATACTTTGACAGAATGGGGATGAAAAACTAAGCGGTGTCTGCCCACAGAGGGACAAACTCGTGGCACCCTCCCAAACTGTGGGTGGTCTATTGTGCATTGCTGTAGTCAATGAGAACATTACACTCATACATGCAAACCTAATTTGAAAAAACCAGTATTTAAACAAACAATGAATGTATTGTAACCTCATAATTCATACACACTGAACCTCGGCTCTCCGTACTCCAATACATAGTAGCTTTCTCAAAACCCTGCAATTTGATTTTAAAAAAGGAATGCTGTGGGCGTTGAGTTAGTGTAGAAGTACACAAGACCATTGATGATTCTGTTTTCATCTACACAGAGCATAAGGCAAGTAGGTGATTTATTTTTATTGGCACTGCTGGCAGATAAGCTTCCACTATTATAAAGTTGTCATAGGTTGGGTTGGCTCTGGCTGTCAGTCAGAGCACGCCCAGCAGAAAACCCAATTCAGTAATTACATCCTCCTCAAGGATGTGTTGCAGGGAAAGGCTGTGGCCCCTGCTTCTGCCATGGCACTCGGAAATAACCAAGAGTGCTCTGAGCCAACAAAGGACTTGGACTGTTGTTGATTTTTGTAAATGTTGCAGCACACCATGGGACATCACAACTATGCTACAACTGAATGAAAAATGTTCAAATTCCAAAAACAACTAAGCCCTGAGACTGAAAAATAGAAATCCATTACAAAGATGCTGAGATCTGGTGCCACCAACCCCTTTTACAGACTTCAGCAGAGTGAGGACAAGAAGAGCAAGGTGGGGCATCTTCACTTGGCCATTGCTCTCCCGGCTTCTACAAAATTAGCACTGTGGTCACCTGGACTCTGGAATTAAGAGGACAAACTTTTGATGGATATTTCCACTCTTGCCAAGTTGTAGCTAATTTATCCAGATCCTACCCTTTGCTTGAAGGAGACCTTGATTATCACACAAATGACATTTTTACCCCGTTCATCTGAGATCTCAAGAGGGAAAGGAATTTTTTTAAATTAAAGATTGCTAGAGAGGTCTAGCAAGTAAAAAGACCATGAATACAAACGGACGATCGGGGCTGAATATCAGATTACATTAACAGCCCTGCAGAATTTGCTCCATTTAATTTAGCTTTAAATTTCTGTGCTGTGGGTTTGTGTGTCTCCACAGTAGGACTCACACTTCTTGGACAATGGCAGGCCACTCTGTACTCACTTTTGCTGTGGAAACAAGGCAAATCTCCTGCAGCTTCAAGGCCAACAACAAAGACATCCTAAAGAATGGCAAATCACAGCTCCATATGCACATGCACATGCTTTGGGCAGGTCTGAAAGCATCTACAGTGGAGAGCAGAGCTACTCAGATTTTGTGATTAAAAATGTTCTTCCCAGAACTAGAATTTTGTCACTGTTTTTTTTAAAGTCACCTCTTGCTCGCAAATGTTGCTTTTGAACAAGCGTTTTGCAGTGTATTTTAAAAAGACAGCTGTAAATTAGGTCTACAGGTTTTTTTAAAAAAGTACCTTAAGAAACTTGAATTTCATTTGTCCATCTTTAGTACCAGGTACATAAAAATTAAAAAAATATCAGAGGGTGTTCTTTATATTTTAGGAGTTTCTTCACCTTGTTTGTCCATCTCTCTTGTACCTCCAAAGACTGGGCCACTCCTGCCCTTCCTGCCTTACTGAACCAGTTCACGAGAGTGGCCCCAGGACCTCACCACCAACACCACTCTGATGCACTCTGCATTTTGGAGAGGGGTGAACAGCCCCCAGTGCCTGCCGTGGAGAGGAGGAGCTGCACCCTGGGCCACCCACAGGCCCTTATGGGACATCCCAGGTCAGACCCTCAGCCATGTGCTGTGTCCAGTGCTGCTCCTGTGCTCTTTCTCCTCCTTGTTTCTCAGCCAGAGCTTTGCAAAGGTCTGAGTTTCCTCTAGCTGGCAGCTGGGCACGCTGCTTTCCTTGATGAAATCTGTTTGGAAACGGTAAAGATCTGAGGGCTCCCTCAGCTGGAAAATCAGATTTGGCTTACCTGAATGTCAGGTCAGCTGAGCTGGAGTTAATAAACAGCTGGGGATGAAGAGGGACAAACAGTGATGGAGTGGCGCGTGGGAGCCTGTCAGATTGGTTTCTTGCAGGGTCTGGCCCTTGGTGCTGCCTCAGCCACTGCCTTGGGCACCCCCTGCCCTGCCAGGAGCCAGCGCTTGCCTGGGCAAAGGGCAGCTGGTGCTGGGACAGAGCCAGCTCATCGCGTGTCCCAAACCCACAGGGACTTTGTGGCCTGGGAACACCTCCAGCTATAGCAGAGCAGCATACTGCCTTGTGCAGATGGACTGACAGCACAACCTCACAAGCCTCCTCTTGGTGGGAAATGCAGCTAAATAATCCAACTTCTTACTTGTCCCTGTCAGTCAGTGGGCCAGGCCCCAATGCTGCTGGGCTTCCAACTCTGGGGACAGGAAAATGGGCCATCCCAGGCTTAGCATACCTGCATCCCTAACTACATAGCCAAGGCCCTTTAAAAATGTAGAGTTGGAACAAAGTGGATTATGCAAGGAACCCTTCTTATACAGTAGCTCTGAATATGCTGAACAGCTTGAGGAGGGCATCCCTGCTCTGTATGTCCACCAGTGAACCCCACACATCCTCTTTTCCTGGGCATGTCCTGCCCAGTATGGAGTCTAAGCACCCCCATGCTGAGCTCAGAGTTTCTTTCCAGGGTGGGATAAAAAGGCAGACCCCCTGCCATGTGCCATGGGTTGGTTCTAGCACTGTTTGCACAGGCAGGGCTGTGCCCACACCGTCAGGAAGCTCTGCAGGGAGATATCTTGCTTTAGAAGAGAGGACAGGGACAGAGACAAAAAATGCAGAAAACTGCTGAAAATGTGACTCCTGGTTACCATGGCTGTAATCCTCCTCACAACGCTGCAGCTGAAAGAGAAAGAGAGGTGGCTCAAGGCAGCCAGGGGCTCTGCCATGGGGATTTCATCGTCTTCAGAGGACATATGGGGTGACAGCAGGTGTTGCAAGGGGTGTCTCCAGGTAGGCACTGGTTATGACAGTGCCCCTTCCCACAGATGTTTTGGGGCCCTGGCATGCCTGAATTTGGACCCCTTCTCCTTCCAAGGCATGAGTGTCCCTAGAGCAGGAACCACCCCACTGCATCCTCCACCCCTCCTTTTGGGCACCTCATCACAAAATGGACGCAGTGGGAAGGCACTGCTGGAGGTCCTCTTGGGATTCAGATCACCAGCCCTTACCCTGTTTGTTCATCTCCTTCTAGTCAAAAATGAGATTATTCCCTTCAGCTGCCAGAGGCTGAAAATAAAAATGAGTCAGATCTGATTTTGTATCACTGCAGTCAGACTTTCTGTGCTGTGCAGGGAAAACAAAGAAAGGTGAAATCCCTGTAGGGAAGGATTTGCAAAATTCTGCGGGAAATTGGTATTACAGATAATTGTTTCCTGCTGAGGGGATATAACAGAACTTTGCAGAAAAGCTGTCCTTTTCAGCAATATCCACTGCAGTGTACCCAGGCACACAAGTCTGTCTGTAGCATAAGTATGCTCCACTGCACATTTTCATCCTGCACCTGAAATTTAGTATTGGTTAGTTCCACTGCGATTTCCTTTAAAAGAGACATCACAGTGTAAATGATAAACCTGTTAAATTACAAATTAGGTGAAATGGTGGGTGCTTTGGCCTCTGGAGCATCAAGACTTTGATTCTTAATGGTAGCTGTTGAGACTTACCAGTTGAAAATGTGAAGAGAAAATTATTGACTATCAGAACAAAATCCCTGCTCCTAGGCAGGTTCATGCCACCAGAAGGCACTTTTTTTTCATGTTTGGCTGAGCATAAAAAACCACAATTATGAGTAGCTTCTTCTTTGTATCTAATGCCCAGTATTTAGAGAGCATGTCCTTTTTTCCTCCCTATTGAAGGCACCATGTTAAAATAAGTCAGCAGTAATAAAATAAACATGACAATTAAAGTAGTTCTAGTTTTACTATTGTATACAGTGATGGATATGCTTATATATATTAAAAAAAAAGTCCTTTTTTTTTTCTAAGCCAAGACACCATTGGTAGGCTACTCTGAGCTACAGTAGTGTTAACAGTGGATGGGAGAATGGGTCCTCAGACAAGCTTCTCTTTATTCTTCCACTGACCTTACCAAAGCAGAATGATGGCACTCACTGAATCAAATACTGCTGTCTGTTGAATGAAGCCCTCTTGCTCAGCTGTCTCTGACAGCTCTAAATTTGAAGCAGCAGAAACTTTGACCAGACAAAAGAAAACTTCTGCTTATAATTATCACAACAAGACCAAAACCAAGAGCACTGTGACTGTTTTATTAATAGTGTGTTTTACTGCTCCCAACCTTTGCAAAATCTGTTTATCTGGCTCTCCAAAAATATTACTACTTGGACCTATTTCATATGGATCATGAAGGATAAAGACATTCCTGAAAGCTCAGTTGCCAGCTCTGCTGTTCTGCCAGAAGCAGTAATTTGAGAAGTAATCATGGTCCCTTTGAAACATGGATCACAGCATGGCTGAAGGATGGGGCCCAGCCAGACACACATGCATGGACAGATCTACAGGAGATTTGTTCTCTGTCCCACAGTAGCTCTCATCTTCCCTCTTCTGCTGCTCTGCAGTTTTCCTGCTGAGGACGCATGTAGGCAGAGAAGACACCAAATCTCATCCTTGAAATAATTTCAGAAACACGCTTCCACATCGGGCTCTTCTCCTGATTGTGGGAAGAGGTGCCAACTGCAGAAGGCCGGAGCAGGAAGTGGCTCAGATCTCATGTTTTCCTTACACATCTCAGTAATATCTTTTTGAAGAACTAGAGCATTTTTGCAGAACTGAAGGGTGCTGATGGCATCTGGTTTAACACGATAAACTTGCTTGTCATCCCAAATTTACTGGCTAGCAGATCAGCTCGTCTGTTAGATAGGTATAGCGGCTCCCTGACATCATCAGGAGTGAATGTGTTACATCGATTAAGCCTTTTACAGCCCCGCTTGGATGTAAGTAAAGAGAAGTAACTGAAGGGCTTAATGAGGAAAACAGCTTGTGCATGTAGAGCCCTACCTGAGATTTGTATTTGAAAAGTGCAAGTGTCGGTCACACAGAGCCCTAACTGCTTTATCAGACAAGAGGAGAAACCTGGCAAAGCTTAATGGTCTCATGGCAAGACATGTGAATGTGGTCGAGAAATGTCTGTCAGAGATGTCTGTCAGTTGTCAAAGGATGCTGACATCCAAAATAACCAGTTCCCAGCACTGGGAACTGTGTACCTCAGTTTTTCATCTACTCAGAGCTTTCTTGGAAGTAAGCGGCTTTTTCAGAAGCAAGGTGAGTAAGCTGTAGTAGAAGAGCAACTGTGGTCTTCCTCACTCCCTGTAAGTCACTGCCATTTGATAACCAGGTTTCTGTAACTATTTTGAGCTGCATCTGGAGAAAAGAGGCACATGGACAGATACACTCTGCAATGTAATTGAGGAGTTGGTTATTGGAGGAATGTTATAGCTTGTTAGGAATGCCTTTAAGTTATTTTTGTGTAGATTTATATTGATGGGTGGCAGTATGAGTAGATTTGAGCCTGGCATCCCATGACCCATCCAGTTTCCACACAAGCAGCAGATGCCAGGCCTGACTCCACTATTGCCTATCAGGCCACCAGTAGCAAGAGCGGTGGAGGAGAGATCATCTGTTTTCTGTGAAGGGTATCTTCATCACCTCTACTGTGGAGCCCTGTTAGAGAGTGGGAGAGGAGAGTGTTACATGGGAGAAACATTCTCAAGCCAGGCTAGTGGCTGCCTCCTCCCTCATCAGCATAAAATCATATTTGTGCTGTTCTCTTCATGACCCTCTGGCTGCAAAGAACCCCACGGTGGCTGTATCAGGTGAAAAGACCAGCGCTGGCCACAGACAAGAGCAGCTGTGGTTGCTGAATTCAGAGTTCAGGCACATCCAGAGAGCATCTGAGTATCCACACAGCCACCTCATCTGCAGGGCTGGACAGCACAGGAACATCAGGCAGGCTCTGGTGGCCAAGCCCAGTCAAGACAACAGAACCTAGAGTCAACCTACTGCAGAAGTCCAGGTTTTTAAAGAGGTTCAGGGAAGGGGCGTACAAAAAGGTGAACCTAAGTCCTTAGGCAGCTGTGGATCACTGTCTTGGATTTAGGCACCTAAGTGCTTTTTTGGATTTCATCCAAAACACTTCACTGAGTGAGTGTTGCATTAACAACAGCCCAGTCAGAGGATAAGCAGCAACAGAAATGCTCCAAGCCGCTATTTTAATGCATCCTAGAATGTGAACAAATGATCACTGCAGAAACAGCTGTACTGGGTTATGGCGCCATTGCCCCAAGCTGTTTCCTTCACTTGTACAACGAAACACCCCTCAGCAGATCTTCCTTGCAAAACTTCCAGCAAATCCACCAGCCCACTGCAGGCCGGAAATGTATCCGGGCTAGAACCACTGACTTTGGTGTTGAAATGGGCATGCAGGTCCCACTGTCCATACATCTGACACTGTTAGAGGGGAAGGTGGATCCTGGTGGGTAGAGGAGGACAGCATTTTAAAGCAGTATTGTTATTTCTGTAGGGATTGTTTGCCTCTATTTTCAAATATGGAGCAGCCACTTGTAAGGATCTGACAACTTTTGCAACTCGCTCTTCAGCTTCCCTTCTGAAATATGTCAAGTACCTACATGGTTAGTGGTGCTGCCCATGACCCATAAGTTCATGTTAAATAGAAGGACAACAGATGCTCTCCTAGAAATGATGGGAATAAAAAGATAGGGCTGTGTGTGCCCTTTTTCACTTTAGGCAAGCATACTCTAACTTTGGAGGATACACATTCAGGTGAACGCTGCCTGCAGGGCACAACAAAAGACAGAGATGAAGTAAGAAGATTCAGTTCTATTTTAACTTTCCCCTTGGAGTGGATGTAGCTTGACTTCTCTGATGTAGGCTGCCTGGCTGCAAGTTGCACATAGAGGGAGGGTTTAATCTCCTTTCAAACAGCCATTCATTCGGAGGCTGGCTGGCTGCTTTTCTCCCAGAGCACTCTAAAATCTTGAGCAAAGGATCTCCTTCTAGGTTCAGGTCCTTGTCAGGTGAAGGCAGATCTTATGAGGTCTCACATCTAGACAGGGGAATGTGGGACCCCCAGAAGAGGGACTTGCCTGAGGGGGTGACTGGGTTTGGGCACAGTGGTGATGCAATTAAAGAGTGTGTGTGGTGTAAATGTCCCACAGCATCCTGGTCTTTAAACAGCCTGTCTCCTCTAAGGGATGCCTGCATGATGCTGCTGTATCACAGTGCTGCAATATGCCCAAATGTCAGGGGTGAAGCTTGATCCAGGGAAGGAAAGGATGTGATAAACAAGGCTTCAGTGGTGTCTGTTTCTCATCTGAAGTAGAGAAAATATGGTGAGGTAGAGGTGTAATTTCCACTGATGAGTCTGGAAGTCCTTTAGTGAATTGGGGGCTGCATAAATTGTGCAGGTGACCTCAGAACAAACCCACCTAGTAAAATGCACATGGATGCCTTTCGATTAATCTGAATGAGGCTCTGCCTAAAAATATCTTCTATTATTTTGGTGCTTGGTTCCATTTTCTCTCTGGTCCTGGAAAGAAGGAAGGAAGTAGAAAAATTCAGCTTGATAAGGAAAGTCTTCTGGTAGGAGAGCTTGAATTTCTCTGCCTTCCAAGCAAGATTTCTTTGTAATATCAGTATAAACGTCTACAATATAACTAATGGATTTCAATGACTTTCAGATCCTAATGCAGTCCCTACAGACCTGTAAACCTTCATGGTGCAGGCTGACATTCTGGTGTCGGTGCTGCAATCCTTTGCACAGTTGCTGTAACTTAAAAGTTGTCAAGCAAAACTGTGTTTCCGTAATGCTGCTCAGATAACTTCTTGGTACCAGTACTTTTCCAAAAAATATCTCCTCTCCTATCTCTTCAAAAAGCAATTCCAGTGGAGAGTAAATAAGAAGTGGGGATGACATCAATATCTGCAGAAGTGCCTGTAAAAGAGTAAGAGAGCAAATAAGAGTTAAATTCAAGACTAAAATATACATGCACAAGCCAAGTTCATTACTGTGGGGCTGAAACATATCCCCACTCACTCCACTAAACCTGTCTACAGGCAGGTAGAAAGGAAGGAAAGCAGCTCGGAAAGCTGACTCTGTGCAGCAGGGATGCTCTGCACAGCTGTATTTTTCTTTTTTTGGTTTTCTGCATGAAGCAGAGGTGGGTCTGTACCACCCCCACAGATAACAGCACACTCCCTGTGTGATTTGGTAGTGTAGTCAGGCATTTGGAAAGGATTTTTCTATGAAGAATGGATTTGAGTCATAAGCCTTTGACCCTGCGGCCCATCCGAGACGGCCGTGACAGGTCACTGCTCCCTGATAACGATTCCCCACGCCGGCGGTGAGCTGCTCCGGGGCGGGTGCACGGCCCTGGCCTCCCTCCCGAGCCCTGGGATCTGTGCAATCTCCAGTGTCAAGATGTGTTTGGATAGGGAAAGCTGCTACACTCTGTTATACATCAGATAGATAACAGGAGCATCCCCTCGCCTGAGGAGACAGATGCCTGGTGCTGGGTGTTGAGCGGCCAAGGCCTGTCCGTCTGTGGGCTTTCTGCCTGCTCTCTAAACCTGCATGACAGTCATATCTTCAAGGGGCTGTTTTTTGGAAGATAAACATAGCTTCTCTGGTTCAAAAATTACAAGTCATTCTCCTATTTTTTTTCTTTAACTGAGAAGGTCTGTAATTTCAGCTTTTTGGGTGAGGCTCTCTGTGGGAATGCACTGACATGAAGGGGTCTTGCAAACTCTTGTTGAACTTCTTGAGTGCTCCCATTACAAATAAGCCTTTCTTCACTCTTTGCCCTTGCTACTGCGCTCAAATTCTCTTATTAAAAAAACCCAAACAACCTACTGTAGATAGCTTTCTCCCCTTGATCTCATAAAACTAGCTCATGTAGATCCACTGGAGGGAGACACTATTTCAGAAAGGGCAGCCCTGTCTTTTGAAACTTAAGATTTGAAAACTTATGTTACCACAGCTAAAAGCTTAAATTGATGAGTTAAATAACTATTAATTCAGTCCTTATGGACGTAATAGAAACTACGACACAAAGCATTTATAAAAAGAGCCTTTTTATTGTGTATTGAAACACATAATTTCAAGGATGCTCTCCTCTCCCCAGGGGAACCTGCACTCCTCAGGGAAGGGCTGGCTGCAGAGGCTCCAGCGTGAGTGATACCAAAGTATGGCAAGTGCTGGGGGAAGGACAGTCACTCAAAGGTGTTTATCTCCAGGACTATCATGGCAATGGCAGGCCCACAGCCCATGGCCACTGATCTGGCTGCCCCTCCTGCTGTGTGCCCTTGCCAGCTGCACACAGGTGCCCAGCATCTTTGAGCCTCTTTATATGGCTGTGACCATAGGCAAAGGGGGTAACCTGCTCCAGGGCAGCTTTCCTTTATCTTCCCAATAATTACAGTCTGACCAAAGTTTTGAAGAGTATAACCTTTCCAGACTCTATTTCTTGATATTTACTGCTGTAGCTCTAGGTTCTTCTGCCATCAGCATATATTTTCCTTTTTTTTCCCAGGGCTTCAGTTGTCTCTTAATAGCAGTGATTTCACAGCCTAGACGTGTCAGTGTAAATAAGTAAGAATCCTTTTATCTGTACTGTATTTTCCATCTTCCAGGTTATTGTTTATACATATATGCTCAGTAAAAGGAGGAGACATTCCCAAAAGATGTCTCTGGTTTCTACATTACTTCACATACCTTTATCACTCTGGCCTTTGCGTTTCTCCTGCCCCAGATTCTCCACTATTTCAGTCTATTCTCCCAAATAAAGACCTGCTCAGCACCCATTAGGCATTTCAGAGTTAAATTATCTGTATTAGTAAGAATATGACTGCAGCTGTTTTGAAGATGAAGTTGATTCTCTTTTTTTCCCCCCAAGTAAATTTGAAATTCATTTAATGAAAAGGGCAAAGAATTTTAAGCTAATACCTGTGGGTAACCCCAGTTTGTTTTCAGTCTGTGACTCCAACAGATCAGTATCTGACTTTGACAAAGTAAATCTGGAGTCACAGTGGGGTGGTGCTGAGCTGTAGCCAGACATTTGATGGGAGGATAGGGTGGAACCCACTGCTTGACTACACCTAAACTGGACATCAAACATGGCCCAGGGGCTTCTGAGCGCTCACAAGTAAAGGTGACGTGGGCATTTCCACAGACATCATCAACACATTGTGCTAACTCATGAGATCTGACTGAATGCTGCTCATCTTTCAGCTTATTTGAAGGCTGTTTTCCTCATGCAATAGTCCACACAATGATGTTAGTGGGATCCACAGCTCCTACTAATTTCTTCTTATTACAGAAATCAAGCTAAAACCAGTGCTTGGAAAAAGACCTTTTCTAAGCTGCACACCTCTCACTTCCCAGTGCCTCTGAGACCCCCCTCCTTATCAAGTGGAGCTCACATCTCTTGCAGGAATGCCAATGTGGCAGTCACAGCTGAGCCTCCACGTGTAGCCTCATGGAGATGGATGGAGCTGCCATAACATCTGTATTATACCACTTTGTACCCCGGTACATAATGCATCAAATCTGTAGTACTTTACTAAGCAAATGCAGGAATTAGTCTTCTCTGCAGTAGTAACCATTCAAATAAACTAAGAAAAGTAGGATAGATCCAACACCAACATGCTTTGCTACTGCGTAACTTTTCTTCTTTCATCTTGCCCTACCTTTGGGGGATGATTCTTCCTCCCCTCGACACCTTGCTGAGAGGCCAGCTAGAGCTTCTAATCCTTCTCAAGAGCTTTTCAGCTGAATGACTGTACAAATATTTTGGTCAAGAAACACCCCTGAAAAACAAGGCTTAACTGTTCTGTTCCTCAGCTGGGTGACAGGGGTAATTACTGTGATAACTTCCCATCTCTCTCGGGTGTTATGATGAGAAACTCATTAGCTATTTTCTGAGTACCCTGAGCCAAGTCCTTGAATAAAAGAGCTGTAAGGATTGTTTTAACAATATTTAGCACTTCAAAAGTTTTGGAAGCACTACCTAATTTTCCCAAATGTAAACCAGCTAAATTCTGCAGGGTAATTTGTGTGCCACACCCCTCAGCCTTTTCATCAATCTTCACAGCGTTCAAGAACTCACATGATATGGGTGTACACTTTCTCTGTGTTCACTGGTCTTTTCTTTTTAGCTTTTCCCCCCATTTTTTCCTCCCTCCAGCACACTTTCATGAGTCAAACTTTGGGACTTTAAGGTATATCTGACAGAAATGATAGCAGAGTCCTTACACTTAAAGGAAAATACTCTCCATCAGTGCAGTATTTCTGCTCCCCAGCAGCCGCTGGCCCAACACCTTGCACAGACACCAACTGCTGTGAATTAAATCGTCTTTGCAGAATGGTCACCACCTGACATCGTGAACTATTTCCCTCTATTCATTACACATCCATCCCATCTGCTTTTTTGGGATGACTAGGAAGCAATAAAGCAGTTTGAGAAAAGAATCCCTGAATACTGAGTCAAAATACAGCTAAAGAAGCACCAGAGAACTGGCAAATGAAAACCTCCCTTCTCCATAGCAATGCTTAGTGTTTCCCTTGATGTAGCAATAAAATATCTGAAGCTTCTCTGTTCCAAGCTAAAAAGAGATGCCAACTGCATAAACAGGTGATTACTGTCAGGATGGGCAATGTGAATTTTTTCTTGCAAAAAGGTAATAGCTATTTTGTTTATGACTAGCAGCTGTTCTAAGTAAGTTTAATATATCATGGCTGTAACACGCCATATAGGATGGACAAGAGGAAAAAATAAGCAGGGGTTTAATAGCACATCTGTGGCTAGTTAGTTATGGTAAACTTCAGGTATGTGGTGATTTCAGCATATGTTCCTAAACATTTTCCTGGCAACTGGATCTAAGACAAAACCTGTTACAGTCTTTTGGGGAGTAATTAATGCACCTAGTTACTTCAAACTTCACCAAATTATGAAAAAAATCTGCTTGATTTCACTGTAAAAAGCACTGATGAATGATCATCTCCAGAAATGAGGCTCCAAGCCTGCAACAAGTTCTGTAGGAGTGGCAGGAAAGTTCTGGCCCTGAGCAGCGACACTGCTGATGGGACATAGAACATAAACACAGGACTCCCAATCAGGGAGCTTCTGAGGCCAGAGAGAATTATAAAGGCATAAAGCAGCCATAACTTGCATCAAGCAGAGCACAACTTCCCATTCACTTGTCATAGTGATGACACGCTGCAGTGCTGTTGCTGAGGAGTTGGCTGGTGTGCAGCATGTCTCTGTGTTTTTCCTTTCTTCTTCCCTGTAAAATAACTTGTCTGTATTTCCCCCATCTGGCCTGTCTTGCTCATGTTTGTGTGTTTCTGTTCTCCACAATTTCTGTCCATAATGGCCACTTGCAGGCCAGACTTGTAGGCGCTGCTCTTCATCTCCCGAGGAGCTGAGTCCTGGTGTTCCCTGCTTGCCCAGGCATGCAGACCTGCTCTACTGTGTCCCACAGGATCTGAATCTGCCTGCTGTGACACATGGGATGCTCTACTGCTTGCTGGGTTCATGCAGCCCCACCGTGCTCCTGTCCAGATACCCAACTTTGTGCACGCAACCACCATCAGCTTTTGATCCATGGTTTCTTTGCCCTTCTCCTTACAGGGGACAATAATGGTTCCCTCCTCTGTTACCCCATTGAGCCACCCTGCCCCATCACACTGGTTTTCACCCATCTCAAGAGTCCTTCATGGCAGGACAGTGGCTTTAGTGCTCTTTTCTCTTTTGCAAACTTCGTTTGTATGCTTCTCTCTCAGCCATATTTAGTTCTTTCAGCCGTTTCAATGATGAAGCTCTAAATTCAAGAATGTCTGACAACGGTCCCCTTCTCTGGAAAGAGCCAGGAGAGGGAGATCTCCTCAGGCAGCTGCAGGACTGTGGGCTTTGCAGGGGAGCAAGGCTTCATCAGTTGTGCACATTGACCATCAAAAGGCAGACCTGCTTTCCTGCCTCCTCTGCTTTCTTTCATCTTTGCCCTACTCCTGGCAGTCACAGTCTCACAGTAGCAACCTGAGGACACAACCCCGCTGATCTGGGCAAAGACAAAACAAGAAGCAACATCTGCCCAAAGAACTTGCTCTCTAACAGGCAGAGGGCAAGGTGCTGCAGGAGCAAAGGGAGTCCCTGAAAGCTGCACTAAGGATGAGAAGCTCAGCCCTCAGACTTCCCAACTCACAGACTAATGGCTTCATGTGTTACACCAACCCTCTGGGCAATCCCCCTTAGACATGAACTGGGGCTGCCAGCCATCAGTTGTTGTTAATTGTGAACACAGCCCAAGGCATCCCTCATATTGTCTCAAAAATCATGTCTGTTTTCTGGTTTCTGACTGTGGAGCTATGTTCAGCTCACGTTTTCAGGTTTTTTTCTGTAACAGGAGACCTAGGAGCATGGGCACAGTCTTATTTTTTTAGGAGCTTTTCCTCTGTTTTCTTTAAGGTCCTTTGACTTCACTCGGGGTAAATCTTCAGTGACTCCAGACAAATCTGCAGGAGTGCCTCCTTCCAAGGACTGCACCTCCCTTTGCAGCCCACAAAGTGTTCTCAGAAGAGATGTAGCAAAAATTAGCCCCAGGTGCAGAGAGGCAACTGAGATGTGCTGTCCTCTGTGCTTTTATCATGCTGTCTACAGGCTGTGACATCACGAAGACAAAAAGATGTCCCTTCCCTTTGACATTGTTCAGTAAATGGTCCAGTTTCAAATGGTCCAACGGAATGGTCCAGCCTGTTCCCCCTGCACACCTCTTCCCATCCCCTAAATCCAGGTCCAAAGCAGCTTTCCCAACAGAGAGCCATGAGCTCCAGGAACAAGGACCTGCTCTGTGTGGTGCACCATGACTACCTAACCAGAGCAAAAGCTTTTGTCTTGGGAAGAAGGGATATAAACAGGACTGTCTCCTACAACCAGGGAGAACAAACAGCTCAGAGCTGCAGCCATGCAGATGAGAAAATCGTTCTGGAAATTTTTTCTTACAACACAGAGGAGACAAGTATTTTAAACCCCCAGAACTCCCATTTTGCCTGTCATAATCAAGATATTTAAATAATAAACGGTAAGTTGTGGCAGCACAGCTTCCTTGATGGAAACCCTTGCTATTGTCACACCCACATGAAACTACTCTGTGACAAAACCTAAACCTGCTACTGATTGACTACTGTGTCAGCTACAAGGCTTTACCATGGGAAAATACAGGTGTTTCCCAAGCAGCAAAGCCACAAAGAACTTCGCATGCAATCTGCAGGGGCAGGGTGCAAGGGGTTTTGCTCAAGGTCCCCCTGTTGCCGGTGGCATTGTCCTTGGTAGCTGCATCATGTGTCAGCAGCTGCAGGCTCAGACCGTCACTGCTGGAAGACAAAAGGAGATGTCCGTAGAAAAGCAGGTCAATGACAATTACTCCCAGAGCCCTGTGAAACCGGGGCACCAGAAAACCTGTATGCAGTTTTGGGCTCTCCTGCGGACTTCTGCCGTGACCTCGGACTCATCATGTAACTTTACTGCCCTTGTTTTCTCACTATTAACTAGAGCAAATATTGAATGGGACTCAATTTATGAACATGTGTAAAAGCGCTTGGATAGCCTGGAATAAAACTCAATTAAGACAGGGCAAGCAGTTGATGGGCCCAACCAATTATTAAAGTAAATGATTCACAAACATACTTTTTTTGGAGAGTGTCATTAAACCAAAACAGATTTGCAAATTATTCACCTGTTTCTAGAAGCTGAATAAACCATGCGGAGGGGACGGGTGGGGAAGCAGGCAACTAACAATGCTTCAAGAACGCTTGAAGACCATGTTGAAAACAAACCCTCTGGGTGCATGGCCGGGTGCCAGCAAGAACAGCAAGCTTTGGAAAGGTCTGCTCTTGTCCCTCTCCATTCTTGATAGATTCCCTTCTGCAGATTTTCCTTATGCTGAGAAAGCTGATGTCGTTCACCTCAGCTGAGCCATGGGCTGTGCTCAGCTGTGACGAGAGAGAGGGCAGGAGCTGCCCGTCCAACTTTTCGGAGCAAAGCCGCTGCCTCCCGCGGAGCCACCGCGGGCGGGCCGGGGCGGGCCGGGGACGGGCGGGGCGCCGGCACCGAACCTCCCCGTCCCTCCCTCCCCGCCCATCCCATCCCCGCCCATCCCATCCCATCCCATCCCCGCCCCGCCCCGCCCCGCCCGTCGCGGGCTCGGCGCCTCCCGCAGCCGCGGCCGCTGAGCGCGGCGGCCCCGGCGCCACCCGCGGGACCTGCGCGGCCGCCCGGAGCGGTGAGTGCCGGCGGGGAGGGGAGGGCGCGGTGGGCAGCTGGAGGAGGCGGGGAGGGGAAGGACGGCGGCGCTCGGAGGTGTCCCGGAGCGGGCGGCGGTTCGCGGCAGCGGGGGGCGCATCCCTCGGGTTCCCATTCTTTGCACCTGCTCGTTCTTCTCTCCCCACCCTGAGCGCCGTCTCTGGCGGAGCGTTCTGCCGGCATCCCCCTGGAGCTCGCCCCGAGCCGAGGTCCCGGGGAAGTTGGTCGGTGCCGCTCGCTGGAGCCGCTCCCCTTCTTTCACCACCGGTCGCTGTGGTCCTCTGCGCCCGGGACCGGGGCTCCGGCTGCGGCTCGGTACCGGCTCCTACCGACCCGAGAGGATGTGGCACCAGGGTCTGAAACGCCAAGTGCCGCCCCTCTTGGTATTTATCTGTACTCCCATAGTTACACGGTAGTCAAATGGCTCTTTGGGTTTTTTTTACTCTCTGGTGGTTGTTTTAAACCATGTCCTGTTGCAAAGGAGACAAAAACCCAGCTGTTCTGTCAGAAGGAGATCTGTGCTGTTATGTCATTTCATAATTGCCTCAGAATTGCAAATCATGGCCTTAGTCTGCTACTGGATCTGTGCCAAATGACTCTTGCATCTATTAAGGATGGGTGGTTGTTTGGGGTTTTTTTTGTTTTGTTTTTTTGGTTTTTTGTTGTTGTTAAGAGTTGAGAATAATGGCTTTTTATTGGCATGGACTCTACATGTTAAGCTTCTCCAGCCCATGTCTTTAAGTGAACACACGATCTAACTATCTAACTGTTCTAAGTAGTCAGTCTGATTCACAGAGTCAAGACATTAAATCTTGGCTAGTGACAATGAGAATTGTGTCCTGCTGAAAAGTATTCAACTACACTTCTTTGCGTGAGCTGAAGCAGTTTCTCACTGTTACTTCAGAAGTTCCGATTCTGCCCAGAATGGCTGTTCCTTTTTGTGGGTAACAGACACATGGAAAATAGCAACCTTCCGGCTTCAAACTAAACAATATCAGATTAATGACAGAGAAGAGCTCTGCAGATCAGAGATGCAGCCACTTGCAGAGCCTTAATTTGTGCCAGCACTTGGTTTGTAATCACAGAGGCTAGACCTGCCCTACCCTACTATGCTGTGCGGTTCTACCACTCACCATGGTACCACTTGGAGGAAAAACTGTGGTCCTGCCAGCTATTCCCTTTTCCAAGGATGCTTAGGGCAGCAGGAGGAAGTTGAGGCAGACTGCTGCCTTGAGGTAGAGTAGCTGGGCATGGCTGTGCCCCTCAAGGCAGGGTCATCTCTAAGCTGTGCCACCAGGGCACATTAGAATACCAACTAAAAGACCAATTTAGTCTGTCATTTCAAAGGCTGGGCCCTTCTGCATCCTCCCTTCCTATGCTGATGTTCAGTATTTCTCCATGCTGGAACATGTATTTGCCAGCTTTTGGAAAAGACGGATCTTTCAGGGTCTGCCAGGCCGTGTGTATCAACTTGCATGTTACGGTACTATATTGTTCTTTAGATGCATAACTTCACTGGCCTCTTATGACCTAAAAAGCACACAGAAAATAAACAAGGGCATATTGTTCAGTGGGAAGGATGCAGAAAGTTCTTCTGTGTTAGCTGTTAGTTAGGGAAACATTACTTTTAAGTGTTTCTCCTGATTGTCAGAGGAGTGACATGGCACATGTGAGCTTGTTTTTTGCCAAGCAAGCTCTGTTTGGAAGGTGAGGCATTTCTGAACTTCTTGATCACCTTGGAACTCGTTACAAATGCCTAGCAAAGTCCTGCCCAAATCTTCTAATTAATTTGGCCAGAGGCCATCCTAATTAACCTTTAGGGAGTTCAGGGGTGGGAGAGCTTGGTATGAAACAATTGTTCTCTTGTAATTTGCTGTTCGTAATGTGTTGACCAAGCCATGAGCTGCATCTCTAAAATCCTCTGCTGAAGCCATTACAGCAGTTTATTTGTTTTTAAACAGATGTTGTTTTCTAATCCTCGAGTGGAAAGGGTTACCTTACTTTCTGCAACCTTGTTATTGTGCTTTGTTGCAAGGGCCAGTGGACTTGGGCTTGCTGGGGAAACTTACTCACCAGTTCCATCTGTGAAGGAAGGGGTTGGTCAGCCTTTCAGCAGTCCTGATGCGATTGTTAAGGTCTCTATGTGAACTGATGACATCTTTTCACATCTACCTAGAAATAACCCTCAGTTCTTCTGGTATTGGCAGTGCCTGCAGGGAAAAAAACGCCGCAGGAGCCTCTTTGCCCAAGTGTATTAGAGTTAGGATGTTAATGGAATTTGTCAGCCATAACTTGGACTGTCTCAAATGGTGAGGCAAGGGAAAAAATCTGAGATAGTCGAAAAAAGGAAAAAAAGTTAAAGGCTGGGTTCTGCTTTTTGAAAACGCTGATGGCACCGTGCAAGTCACTAAGAGCGTGATGAAGGGGGAAAAATGAACATCTGTTTCTGAAATTTCAGGATGGTCCATCTTCCTCCTTGTGATGATGACTGATCACCTTGTTGCTCCAGGGACTTATCTGTGCTCAGGAACTGGGTCACCCTTCACCAGCCTGGGCTTACCTTACTGGTGGGCAGCCCTACCCAGCACACACAGTGCCTCAGCAGCACAGCATTGCTTGTGTGTAGCCTTCTCAAACATCTGTCTAGTTTTTTCTATGCTAATGCATAAAAATGCTACTTTGGCATTTATTTTCTGGTGGAGCAAGGGGTTGGGGGGAAATCCTGCTGAAACTACGAGTCAGGGCACACAGATCCAAGAAAGAAAGATCAAAGGCATCTGTAATACAGGAAGAAGCAGAGGGTCAATCTGGAAGAGAGGGCATTTGATTATACGTGCAAGGGTAATAGAAAAGGGATAACACACAGGAGAGGACAGTGGTGTCCAAAAATGAGTAAACAAACAGATGTGTAAGACTATGCTGAGAATTTATTTACTCCAGAAGACACAATCCTTATCTCTTTGAAAGAAGAGAAGACCACACCAACCTTGGAATGCTTCTGCTCCCAGCTACATTTGTGAGCAGGAAAAAGTGTTTGTTTACAGATCACTCCTCCGTGAGTCCTGGCCTGATGGGCCAGCCCATCCTGCTGTGATTAGTAGGATGCTAATGTGTGTAATCCTTTTGATCACAGAGCCCAGGCTCTATAAGTCATGTCACTGTCACCTCAAAGAAGTTCAGCCATGTGATGGATCCCTTATTAAAAATTTATGCTTTGGAAGATTTAATACAGTTATTATTGGGATCCTTTATTCCATTTTTTTTCTTTTGTCTTGTACAGATGGGGAGCTTTTCTACTAAAAAAATACAAACAATAGTACTTATTCATGAAGTCCTAATGTGGGAGTAGCTTATTAGTACTTTGCCCATAGGTACTTTAGGTGGGATGATTAGCCCATAATGTCTTCATTTTAAGATGTGAGCAACAAATGTGATTCCCTGTGCTTTGTTCCATCAGAGTGGACTGCTCCATGCAAAACTATAAACAGCATGGAAACATTCATCTGGTCCTGAAAAGTATCTTTTTCTGCAGTTCCACTTTGGGAGGGAAAGAGTTGAAGTTGACTAATTATGCTTTGTGTAATAAATATACTATTTTGTTCTCCTGTTGTGACAGACAAAAGCTGTCATTTGAGGAAATACACCATATGCTGCCAATTGGTGTAAGGACTGGTTATATCTGGAGCACAGAGTATCAGTGAGTGCTCTTTAACAATTGCTCCTTCTCTGAAAAAAATCTGGACCAGTTTCATTGGACTAATGTGCTGGTCTATCATCAGTGAAAGCAAGCTGTTGACATTTTGAAAACCAGCTAATACAAACAGTGGTATCTGTGCATGCTTGGACGTATCCTCTCTCCTTGTTATGCATTTACTTCTGTTTGGATGCTTATGAGCCTCAGCGTATCAGGGCTGGATTGGTCCATGGCAAATTAAAAAATCAATCTTATTTCAGATACCAACTCCCATCCATGCAGAGTCAGACATGTTTTTCAGCAGTGTGAACCCAATACTCAAACACCCACATTACTTTAAAAAAAAAAAATCTCTCTCTCTACCATTTTTTCTTGATGAATGTAAGAAAGCAGAGTCTGAAACCTCCTAACAAACAGCAGCACCTGGAGAGCAAATAATGATCTCATTCAGATCTGCCCCAGGAGATGCTCTGCACTCTCCCTCTCTCATGCCATGGTGGGTTTGCAGATGCATCTGCAACGATGAGGTACAAGACAGGAATAACTACCTTCTGAGAGTTAAATGAACTCTTTAAGACTTGGTCCTCTCATCCTCCCCGCTTCCTGATTTTATTTGAGACACATTGTATCATTAATTTCTTCTCTGGCACAGTTCCTCCAGGATTTCAGTGAGGTCTTTTTGCTCAAAGAATGCAAAGAGGATGTGAGCTGTAATTTTCACTGTCTGTGAATCTCTGTGTTAGAGAAAAAAATGTGAACTCTCCTGCCCACAGGTAATGTGAGTTAAACACAAAAATTCACATATTTCTTTCTAATTTCTTTGAGGTGAATGGGAGGGACTGACCTGGGAAGACATGCAGAGCCAACATAAAGTTTGCTTATCTTCCAGCAATGACTTTGGCATGTCTTCCTGCCATGTAGTCTGCAGAGATGATTATGCATGTAGCACTAGCGGCTTTGAAGCCTTCAGTCCAGCATTGGCTGTAACGGGAGCTTTGTTGAAGCTTTGCCTGCTGCGTATCTGTGATCTGATAAGAGTCCTTTGGTCAGGACCCCATTCCGGTGCCTCTGCTCATCTCATCAGCTGCCTCTTCTCTGCTCAGGAGCCTTCAAACCACAGTGTGTGTTTGGCATCTCAGCCTCCCTATCCCTCCCATCCCTGGAGGAGAGGCAAAGTTTCTTTTTCTACCCCTGTGCCAGACCTGCTCCCCCTTAGCATTCTCCTTACTCTTCCCTGCAATGCAGAGATGTCAGGAAAGGAGGGTGCATGGAGAGTTGTAGCAGGAGGGGCTGGGGATAGAGGGAAAAGCCACCTTGAGGTGAGGTGACTATTTGTAACACTGAGAGACTTGTACGTAAGAGTTTTGATTTTCTTGGAAATGTGTGGGGCATGCCAACAAAACAGTAACTTTTGTGGGAGGAAGGTAGAGGAAGAACATCAAAAAGTTTAGTTTCCATCCCAAATCTCTTGTTTCTGAGGCAGGATTGCTTAATCTGCACCATTTCTGATAGATTTTCATTTAATCTGTTCTTGAAAACCTGTATTGGTTCACAACCTGCCAGCGTAAACAGTGGATAACTATCATTATGGTTAGACAGTTCCTCCTAATCATCTAAATCACCCTTGCTGCCTCCTAAGTCAGTCCCTTTGGTTTTCCACATCTGCAGCGAGTAGGATGAGATTATTGCTGCCTTTTAGCAGCCTGACATATTTTAAACTTGTTATCGTCTCTCATTCTCTCACCCTCATTCCCCCACACTTTTCTTCCAACTAAACAAGCCCACTTCTTGTACCCTCTTCTCTAGGGGTCACACTTGGTTAAATTTTTTTTCATTCCTGTGAACATCTTGATTGAGGTAAGGCCCAAACTGGATATAGGGCTGAGAGGAGAAAAGAGGATGATGTGTGATGCTCCTCTAGATATATTCCAAGATTATTCACCTGTGTGTACCAAGCCCTGCACTGCTCTTATCATGAAACCATAGAACTGTTAAGGTTGGAAAAGATCTCTAAGATCATTGAGTCAAATGATGTCTTTCCTCCTAGCCCCAGAGACTCTTTTGCTGTACCACTCTGTTTTCTACTTTTGCATTTCATCCTCCTTCTTCCACATGTATTTTTACTCCTGCCTGTATTGAATCTCAGTCATTCGTTTCAGACTAAGTCTCTGATTTATTAAGATTTTATTCTAATTTTAATCCCTGAAAATGTTCACAGCATTCCCTAGAGATTTGTAATTGTAATCTTCCTCCTAATTTACAAGTCATTAATGGAAATACCGAATAGAGCAAGACCCCAGGCACAGCCCTTATGTGTCTTTTCAGGTTGACATTGGACTTACAACTGTTCCTTGAGTACAGATTTGATGCATTTGTATGCCTGCCCACAGTAAATTATACCTCAATTGTATTCACCTGGTTTGCATATAAGGCTATCACATGCATTCATCAAAGCTTTCCTCATTCCAACGTGTGACTTCTACTGTTTTTTCCTCTCTAGTCACTATGCTCCCAGCTCCATCAAAGAAGAAAATTAAATAGATTAGGCTTAATTTGTTCTTGACAAGTCTGTATTTTCTGTTTCTCATGACTTTATCATGTGGGAGTGGATGCAGCTGCAGTGCAAGGCAGCGAGCGGGGAGATGGAAACTCTTCTTGGATCACACACTTGCTCCCTCCTGCTCCACAATAAATCAACACTTGTTATAAGTATTTACAAGTGGATTGAATACTAATTTTTCTTATTTGATATCAAAGCATGGCTGTTTGGTCTATGATACCCCAGATCTGTCTCCTTCCCCCTTTTGTTTGAAGTTAGATAATATGTTTACCCTTCACTCATCCTTTGAGAATTTCTAGGAGGTATTTACTCACTGCTTGGAGGCAGCCCTGACTAGTTTCCTACTCTTTCCTTACTCCTAGCCTATGCTTAATTAAGTCCCGCCAAGTTGAATACATCCAGCTTGCGTTAATATTCTCCAATCTCTTTCTCCTGTGTTCTAGAGTATCTTTGCATTACATATCTAACATTTGATCACAGTGAACATTATTGTTGAAGGCTCTTCAACCACATGAATTTTATCTTTCCCAATGGGGTGTGTGTCTGCAAGTCAGTGGATGTGGTGCTGGTTGTTTCCGTAGCAGAGGGCAGGGGCATGGCACTCTGCAGTGGCTGCATGCACATCAGCACTGCAGTCTGCTGGTTACACTCCCATCTGACTTTACTGTCCCCCAAAAAATGAAATTAGCAAGGTAAAAGCCTTGTTTAATGTGCGTTTGATAGGCTGTTTTATATGGACACATGCAAAGCCAGAGTGAGAAAACAGGAGCAATTAAAATGTCCAAAGACTTAGATGTTCTCCTGGGATGTAGCTTAGGGTTATATTTAGACAGAGCAAGTAGCACCATCTAGTATTAAAACAATCATAAGAACCTGTTTTCCATTGCTGTAGTCTGTCAGGCTTTTATCACTTGATCTGAGACTTTCAGGTTGTGTCTCTCTCTCAGGCTAAGTTTATTTTAATATTGTCAGCTAAACCAATTCAACCATTTCCAAGAAAAACTAGGGGGAAGGAGAGAAGGAATGTTGTTTTGCCCACATTAGAAAGGGGAAAGAAAATAAATCCTCCAGCTTTTTGATTGAGAACTGCGGTGCCATCATGTTCAGGAACAGGATCTATGGTGACAAGGCTTGGAGACATCTGTGCGTGTTCTTGGCAGACTTGTTTCTGTTTCGAGCTATTCCATTTCCTCACGACTTTTCTGCCCCATCCATCAGCATGCCCCAGCCTCTGGTGCTGAGCAGCCCACCTGTGACCCAGCCCTGTGCTCATGCCCTAACTGCTCCAAGGGATGTGCCAGCAGAGCATGCCTGTGTAGCACCGGCCCAGGGCTGTGCTGCTCAGTGGGATCATCCCTGTAATGACAGCTCCTGCTTCTTCCAGGTATAGGTGAGATGGGGTCTCAAATCTGGGAGCAGAGAGCAGGCATGGAGGTGCTTCTGCTGGAAGTGTAGACAGGACAGTAGGTGTTCATCAGGAGGGGAAGGAAGAAATTGGAGTGACAGATGCAAACTGAGAACTGGCCAGTAGAAGCTGTGAGGGGTACAGCAGGAAGGACGGGCTGACTGCCACAGTGGTGGGCTGTGTGGGAAGAGTGGCTGAACTGGTGGGACCAGGAGACAGGAGGGCAGGGAAGGGATGCTAGAGGAGAAGGGGAGGACGGCAAGAAGGATTGGTGAGTGCGGGATGGGGGAAATGAAGGCACTGGGGTACATGGTGGTGAGGAGTTAACAGGGGCAGGGGGGTATGGGGCTTCCTGGACAAAAATGTTGGTGTTGGATTAGATGGGCAGAGGAATGGAGGAAAGCACAGTACACAAATTACTGCAATTAGTTTTTTTGGCTCATCCCATGTCTTCATTGTGTGGACAGCTATTTGCCACGCTTAGGTTGATGTACAGAGACACCAGGTTCTTGCAGCAGTTGCTCTGAATGTACCTAGTTCATTTTAAAGCTAAGTCCTTCAGAAAATCAGGTTGTAAGCACTTCAGAATGGATGCCTAGAGTGGAGAGGGTTGTTTTCACTTTAGTCTGTCTGCATAAATACTTCTGTCTGGCACATGTCTGATATGGAATGGGAATAATGTCACCCAGACGTGAGTGAAGATAAGCTCGTTTAATGTGTGACCCATCTAGATAATACGCTTTGTAATTCAGATGCCTGTTAGTAACTGTGTCTTCAGAACAGTGTTTGAATCGCTGCTTCAGAGACAACCCAGGAAGAACTAGCATCACCTAGCCTGCACACCAATCAAGGCAGAAGTCCTGCAGAATTCAGTAGCCTCAAGTCACGTAATTAGAGACTGCAGCAAATTGTGTGTCCATGCAGGGTGCCTTGATTTTTGGCAATTCTTGATGTTGTATGCTTCATTTTGCAGTATGAATCATTTTCCTTCCATGTTTTCTTTTCTTGAAAGTTGTTACAAAATCTTTTACATTATTATTATAAATAGTTCTAAATAAATCAGGTATAAGTAGAGGTGGGCAGGGCAAATCACACCCAAGAAGGGCTTCAGGAGTTGTATTCAGCCAGTTAAAGAGTTGACACCTTCCCCTTTATTTCAAGTAGCAGAGGGCAGGAGAGCTATTACAGAGGGCAGCCAGGGCCAAATCCTCTATCACTTCTGGTCTCCCACCCAATATGTGCCTGCTGTGCTGGGACACTCTGTGGAACTTGGGCTAAAGGAAGGAGCCTGCCAAGGAGCTCCTGAGAGCACCATGAAGGGAGGATTCAATGCCATGCAAGTCATTTCAGAGCATGGAGGTAAGACTTGCTTCTGCCACTGCTGCAAGTGTTGGCATTCGTCATGACTGGTACTGGTCATCATACAGATGGTGGTGTATCCCCCCCCCCCCTCCGCCCCCAAATAACAAGGCTTGGGAACTCCTGCTAGGGAACTACAGACAAAAGCAGGTCATAAATAGAAAACTGTGTTTCCCCCACTGAGAATGAGTTCCAGAAGCAGCTCAGAGGAAACTAGCACCAAATTTCTTCATGGTGTTTATCAGGAGTGCTTCGGGCTTTTCTCAGGCCGGAGGTGAGATCTGTGCACATGGACGGAGCACCCCAAGGTGAGGTGCTCTGACGACGTTTCCATCTGGTGATCCCATTGTGTCCCGCTTGCTCAGGCTGTGGGTCTCCATTGTGTGTGTCTACATGGGGGCTGATGCTGATTTCCGCTGTTCACGCTTGTTTCTTTGCATCTGAGAGTGCTGTTGAGAAGTTTCCAGAGAAAAGCTTGGCCATCGTTTCCAATGTAATGCGGAGTTGTACTGGCGCTGGGGACAAGTCGGAAACGCTGGCAAGATAGCAGGCATCCTCAGGAAGCAAAGCCTATCAGAAAGCACTGATGTCATTGGCAAACAAAACAAATGAGGGCTGGAAAAACAAACTGTTTTGCAGCGTTGTTGATACTCCCTCGAATTAGAAGCTCTGCACAGCCTTTACTCTGCAGTCCAGTCTGACAGATTATTTACATGACAATGCTGCAGCAATGGTTTTGTTGGTCCTGCCAATCCAATTCCTTTGATTTTATTTTTTAGGTTTATTTATCTAAGGGAAGGCGGGGTGAGTGTCCTGGAGCTCTAGCCAGATTCAGAAAGCTGGCCAGCATCCTTGCAGATGGTGGGTGCTGACATGGTTGATATCCTGCAGGCTTTGATCAGTCAGGACCTCTGGCTTCCCTGTCCCTGATCAGGTCTGATGCAGGAGATGCTACTTCCTCATGACTTCTGCACAGCCTTTCAAGGCTGTATCTTGACAATGTCCCAGCTAGTAGCCACCTGCCACCACTGCTACTGGCTCCTTGGAGCTTGTGCCATGAGCATGGAGCTCCCTTGGTTGTTCCCACTGCAGTGTTGTGATGGGCATAGCAATAGCATCCTTCTCCCAGATGCGCCTCCCCACCACACAGAACACCATGGGGTTTCCTCTTCTACACGTGCTGAGTTTGCAGAGCAGGAGGAGACGGTCATACCAGTTTCTCATGGCACACTTCCACTTGTTGCTCCTCACCACTGGTGCCCAAAGAAGGATCAGAGTAAACCCCATGGGCTGGAGGTTTCTCACCCACTCACCTTTGCCTCTCTGATGGCTGCAGTGGGCAGCAGAGAGGGGGTTAAGCTCTGCTCCAAGCCAGCCCGATAATAGCAGGAAAAGCACATTTCTTCCTTGCACCTGTGAGCGCTTCGATGGGCTTTCTGCTGTGTATGGCAGTCACATTGGATCTTTCTCTTGTTAGAAGCTGAACAGCTCTAGCAGCCAGCTGTTCCCTTTGCTCTGCTCATACCTGGCTCCTTGCACAGTCCAGGCAGGGGGTGGATGGAGAATCAGCTTTTTAGGTCAGCATTCAAAATAACCCACAAAGCCTTCCCTTCCCTCCATGAGGGAAGGGTCCCACTCCTCCCTGCTTTCTGCCTGCTTGTACTTACTGCTGGCTCACCTACTCAGAGCTCTTACTGGGAATTTGGAGTTCTGTTCTAGCAAGGGCTAATATCTGCAGCACAGAGCTTTATTTCTCTGTTTTTAAAGAGTATGTAGTGTTACATATGTGAAAAGGGAGGAGATTCATTAAGCTCTAGGGACAAACCGGTTTAGGTGTTCAGGAGGCTCTCAGGCTGAAAAGCCACTTCTGCAGTGTTCCAGGTTAAATTGTGGCTCTGCATAAAAATTGTGCCTGTTTTTCTACACTGTGATCTCTCCTCAGGCAAGTGCTGTGGCTGCTGTGGGCAGCACAGCACAGAGGCGGCTGGAGGGTCCCTGCGTGCCCAGGAGCTGCAAACCAGGCTGGCCTAGAGCAGCTGGCCAGACCAGCTCCACAGCTGGCACAGCATCCAGGAGACAAGGTGGGACAGAAAACAGATGGGGTGCTGGATAGGCAAAAAGTGGCCATAACACAGAGTGCTGCAGCACAGAAACTGGTTTATATAGTAAGCCAATCCACTTCTGTGTGTATGTAGGCTGAGGTTTAGTACTAATAAATGTGCAGCAGCCATCTCAGTAGTTGCTCTGTTTCAAGTAAATCCTTGTGAACAGTAGTGAACAGACTTCTCCCTTTCTTCATGGCCAAGAAGAGCATTAGAGACCAGTGTATAAAATGCACTTGCTTGTCATGATCTTTGCAGAGACAGTCTCCTTTTAAGCAGCTGCCACTGCAGGGCTCGTGATCCTCTGATGGACCTGCTACTACTAAGGACACGCAGTACTCACTAGACATGTTAAATGAACTCTTCATGCAGGGAAAATCATCTTGTGTTTTATATTTTACATAAATCTATTTCTGTGTATTTTACCTTTTTAATCCACCCTTTTAAAATTTCTTTATTTTGGCAACACTGTTCAAACAGGGAGGAATGTATCAGGATGGGTCCATTGTTCTGTACAACCTTCAGAACAGAACATTACCTTCCACACATTTTAAAGCTCTGGAAGGACGGGTATTCTATAATTACCGTAATAAGCTGTGAGAGTGGTATAGACAATAGAGGCTGTTTTCAGCCAACTAATTCAGCTTGCTGGATCTTCGCTCTAGTCAGTGCAGAATTGAGGGCTGTTACTGGGGAAGAAAAATCTTGACTGTCCTGTGTCTTGGAAATCCTTGAGACAGAGTACACATGGGCATCACGTGTTGTTTCCAGCCGTGTTACACAGTGGAAGTGTGCTGTAAAAACAGCATACTTGAAATCTTAGGTTTTGTGTTATTCTAGCTGAGGATTGCAGAAGGCCAATGCAGGGAGAAAAGAAAAGTAATCTGTAAAAAGGACTGTTAAGGTGGGGTATTGCATGATGTTACCTGGGTTTCTCATGTGGTTGCATAATTTGTTTTTGTTCTTATGCATATTTTGTCCTTGTTCATGTGAACATTTTTATTCATTGGAATATGCGGAGCTGTAGGGAGAGGCTTATTGCTCTGTAATCCACCCCCTCATTCCGCAGCAACTTAAAACATAATACAGAGCACACCTCTCCATGACTGGAGAAAAACAGTTTTCTAAGGAAATGCCTGCCCAAGTTGTGGGCTTACCTCCAGTGCAAAGTTTTTATTTTGAGATCGCGTTAGTGAAATCGGAAAGCTGCAGTCACCAGTGAATTCTTGAGTGGAAGGGACTGAGTCAACAGCAGCAGCACAACATCTGCTGCTTGGCTGAGTGCAGGGAGGTGTATTGTCTAGGGAAGGACAGCACATGAATCATCAGCATCTGTATGCACTTTGCTTCATCTATTTTATTAAAAGGGAGGAAAAACTGAGTCCAGGGGATGAGACTCTTAGCTTCAGTAGCCTACTGGCTGATCAAAGATATCTTTCCTTGTCTAAAGTGGTCTTCCGCTTGTTTTTGGTTTTGTTTTGTAGTGATGGGTCCAGCTGGAAAGAGCTTTCTGATGGCACAGCTGTGAGGGAAACCAGCACAACATGTTCAGTGTCGAAGACCTCCTGATTTCTCATGGATACAAATTGTCCAAAAATCCCCCTGTTTCATATGAGAACAGGTATGATGGATACCGGCATGAAATCACAGGGAACAGATCTGGTCAGAGAACAACGCTGAACGGGACTGAAGTAGAATCCAGAGCTGGGGCGTACAGCAAAAAACCTCTGGTGAAAACCAGCTCGAGCAGCACTGAAAGCAGCCATGGGAGCCAAGGGAGGCAAGCAGGTCCTGGTTACCACCATGACCTTCAGGGTTTGTCCACTTTTCATACTTCAGAAGGGGGGTAAGTTTCAGCATCATGCCATGGCTTTGCTTTCTCTTTCTTTTGTTCTTGACGGAAAAACTAATCACGACTCTAACCCTTTACACCATCTTCTGTGATCCTTTCCTGCTCCCATCCTAGTAATCATTTCCGTTCACTGAATGTTCACATCCAGTGACACATCCATTCACCTTCTGCTAGAGAAAGGCCTTTGAGAACAGTGGGATAATGGGAAGTGGCTGAGTGTGGGAAAATATGTTTTACTAATGTGGTCTGTATCAGAAAGGCCTTTCTGATGGACTTAGGAAAGCTTAATCCTAGCACAGGGGAAAAAAAGGGGGAGAAAAGGTCTTACTTTTCTTCGCTTTTAAAAAACTGCACCCAGGTTCTTCTGCCACATGCACATCCCAGATTTTGCAGTGGATTCAGCCACATGCAGCTCTTGGTGGGTATTCCTATATGCAGTGAGGACTTGCTTGTTCTCCTAAGGCTGCGCTTGTGGAATAAGCATGAGGAGGTGCCTGTGCACTTCTATTTTAAAATGGCTCCAAGCCAGTGGAAGCTCTTGTTGTCACTCCATAGAACGTGCTTGTACAACCATGGCTTGCTCAACTCCGAGTACGTGCACACCAGGGTTGGGGCCAGCTGGGCAGGAAGAGCTGTGTGTACACACCGACGCTCGGCCATTGTTCTGCAGCTATTTGAGTGCTGCAGATGAACAAAGGAAAGGGGCTTGAGCAGGACTGGAAGCCAGCCCAAGTATGACGATGGTTTACAAGGAAAAGCCCCTTCCTCCTGCCGAGTGGGCTTGAAACTGAAAGCAGGGCAAAACACCATTGCCTTGGGAGCTTGTCCTTTTGCAAAGACCTTCAGTAACATGTGGCAAAGCCATGTGTCCCCTTACAGCTGGGCTTGTCTGCTCTTTCCTTTCACATCTCTTCCCCTTGCAAGTCTGTTTGCCTGGAGCAGGAATGGCTGCTGCTTGCCAGCTAGGATAATGGGCAGGAAGAGATGTGAACCCTCTAAAGCAGTCATAGGACAGCAAGTCCTGGTGAAGGTCTCCAGGTGGAACCATCTATTCTAGAGAAGGAAGGACAGAACACTGACGTAAAGGTAATTGGGAGGATGCTTCCTAGTGTGTTTTGGATGAAGTAAACTGGACAGCAAAAAAAGTAAGGAAAGATACTGAAAAAGAATGAAAGGGAAAAAGGTTTTGAAGCAGAGGAAGAGAGCGTGCAGTGGTGCTGAGGAAGCTGGTGCTGAGTTTGCAATGTGGGGAAATACTGGTGTGAAGAAGATCTGGCTATGCAAGGCTGGAAGCTACCACAGCAGTGCTGCTCCTGCACCCTGTTAGTCAGAGCCTGTGTGGATGCACAGGGGTTTGGGAGGGCTGCTGTCTCCCTGCTTCCCACTCCTCTGGGTGCATCTGCAGGGGCTCACACATCTGCCCCACGTCTTGGATATGGCAGAGATATCTGTAATTGCTGGCCTTGGCTACATACAAAATAATGCTCTCTAACAGTTTAAACATCTCTTTCTAGATGCAAGGGGTGGGACCTGCCAGTCTACAGCATAGTTAAATATTATATCCTGGTTTTGAAAAGTGGCTTTTCCACACAAAATAGGGAACACAACCCTGGAAATGGCTTTGTCACACTTTCATAAAAATAGAAATATTTTCTTGCTATTATTGTTACAACAAACTGATTCCCAGTGAGCCTACTGGGAGCTCTCACAAGGCACTAGCAGCTGGGAAAACCTTTGTATTATCCCTTCCTTGCCATGCCTGGCAGTGTGGAGTGCCTCCAGTGTGGAGCGTGACACAGCCGTGGCCCAGCTGGTCTAGGAAGGGAGGAGGGAGCTTTCTGGGCTGGATTTGGGGAAGCCGCAGCTGCAGCACTGCAGCACCTGCATGTCAGCTCCTGAGCCCCAGGTGACAGTCCCCTCCAGATCCAAGGCTGCTGTGTGCATGTGAGCAGCTCTAAAACTGAAGGCAAGATACCTGTGATGGCCCGGTTTGGAGTGCCTGGGCCTGTGACAGGTGGGGGCCATGGTGAACTCCACCAGGCATTTTGATATCGCTGCCTGGTTTCTGGACTGCTGTGGGAAATCAGCTTCTGGCTCCCAGGTTGGGAAAGTACTGCACACTGCAGAGACCTGGGGACAATTTGGGCTCAAAGAAGAGACAACCACCCAGCAAGATTATCTCTGGGCATTGCAGGCTTCCTGCCACCATTCCCTGGTGCTGCTTTCCCAGTCAGCACAGAGCAGGAGAGGGCCCAAGCACGCCATGTATGTCCTTCACAGATGGTGACACCTCCACAACAACTCAGAGCATGGCTCAGGCTCCTTGTCCAGGGAATTATCTACACCATACTGTTGTTTATACCACTGATGTAGAAGAGCTAATAACCTCTCATACATCATGGAAGTGAGTGATGTTGCCAGCCTCATGGCTGCCTTTGCAGGGCTTAGTGTGTTTTGTGATGGCAGGGGATGATACTGTTGTCTCCGCTTATTAAGGTTGTTCTGCTAATGGAACCTTGCTGAGGAGGGTGGAGGCTTCATAGCCACTGCTTCTGCTGCTTGTGAGGGGAGATTGATGCCCCAGTGGAATGGGGAAATGGTGTTTGGCTCTATCCTGTTCTTCAGGCAAAGTGTGAAGGAGGGCTGTCCTGGCTGTCCTTGCTTAACTGAGCATTTGGAGACCACACAGTAAAGGTCTGGAAGAGGAGACAAGTCAAAGAAAGTAGGAAAGCTGATCCTATGGGTATAGATGAGACTTATTTCTTCACAGGAGCACTTTGTCCTGATTCTGTTCTAAGCAGAGAGAAAAGGCACTTTGCTTAGTTGTTTGTGTGGGAGGAACTATGTTAGTAGCTAGCAAATTTAGCGATAAATAGATACCATCATTAATGAGATCACCTGCTGGAACAATTAGGAAAGTATACTGGTGTTTTCCAATGCTGGGTCTCAGAAGAGTGTATGTGAGGATAGGATCTCAAAATAGAACAGAAGCTGCCAGTGTCTAGAACAGCCCTCTGAAAATTTTTCCACCGTGCTGACTTTCTTAGCAGTGTTCTTTGTGGGGCACAAACTATACACCAGTGCCTGCAGCTCATGCAGGATGAGCTACTGAGTGCCCAACACCTTCCACTTGCATGCTGGCAGCCAGCAACAGGGACAGACACTCCCTACATAGCCCTGCAGTGGCCTCATTCTGCAGGGTTTGGACTTCGATGCCTGTGCCACACTTCTTCACTTTTGGCCCCATTATCTGCATCGTGAGGTTCTGCTGGTCCAGCATCACCCTAGGGGAAATGGGCAGCTTCAACCCACTGCTCTGAGCAAGACAGCTCAGTGAAATGCGGTCATGCAGCCAGTGCAGGGTGGACTGATGACCTCATTTCTTGTAAAGGCCTAAAATTCACAGAAAGCTAGAAATGGGTTTGGGGGGGGTTGAACAGTTTTAATTAAATTAACTATATAGAATCAATTCAAAGCACTTTATGAGAGCAAATGTGATACTCCTTAGAAGCAGGCCTGTTAGAAAAGAGTTCATAATGTTAAAATCCACCTCCTTTGTCCCTTGGGACCACTCTGCCCCTGGAATTTAAATCTCCACAGTTGGTCCCATGGGACTGCTCCATCCGTGGCACCTCTCCCAGCTGTCAGGCACTTGCAAGCTGCTGTGTCTGTGTGCGCATTTCTTTGTGTGTCAGTACCAGCACATCATGGAGAGGTACGGAATTGTGTAGTGGCACAGTCAGAGATGAGCTGTTGCACAGAGGGCTGTGAAGTCTTCTCTTTGGTGATGTGTCATGGACACAAAGACTGCACCATGACTGGTACTCAACATTTGGAGATCTAGCATTGCTGAGGCGGTAGTGAAGCATTTTAGAGTTGGAATGGCTCTTGGAAGCTTCGCCTTCCACCACTTCATTGACTGCAAGACCCAGAAGTGCCACATGTCCTGGAAGGAGGCACTCTGCTGTAGCTGTGGCCACAAGCAGTGTGGTTGTGCTGTGCTGCCCCACTGCTGCCTGCCTGCCATGCCTGCATGCAGGTGTGCCAGAGCTGCTCTCCATCACTGAGAGCAGAGGAGACTTCAGGATGGAGCTGTACTGGAGGGTCCTTGGAGCATCCTCTTGCCACTGCACAGTGCACTGTCATCTTCTTCAGAGGTTTACAGGGTCCCTGATAGAGGCTGGCTGTGTAACCACTTCTAGTGGCTTAGCCAGGACCTAGAGAGACTGATACTGTCTGTCCTATGAGTAGATCTTAGGAAGGACCAGGTTTAAAATGCTCTAAATGCCTGCTTTTAAATGTCTTTTTTACACTCATGTTGCAATGATGACATAGTACAGCTTACATGGTGGATTGTATCATGTTCTGAAATTCATTACTGGACCCTAGTTATTAATCTTTAAAAATAAATTTAGTATTTTAAACAGCTTTTAATAAGTGGAAAAGCAACCTTTCTGTTGATAAGAATTTGGGTTTACTTTGTGGGGTTTTTTTTAATGGTGAATTAAGCTTTGCAATATCACTGGAAATTTAAAAATCAGGATTTTTAGGTACTTTTCTAAGAGATGCTACCACTTAAGCAGGAATAATTTCAAAGAAGTCTGATGGCCTGTGCTGAGCAAGATGTCAAACTAAATAATTGTAATGGTCTCTTCTGATCTTGGAATCTACGACTGTACTTCCTGCAATTTCTGTAGATCCTTTTACAATGATGGATAACATCAATCAGAAAGAGCAGCCTGTCCATTCCCTCCTCACTCTTGCTGGACCCTGTTTCTCACATCATTTAGTAAACACAGATACAAATGGTGCCGCAGCAGTAGGGGGATGAGATCAAAAGGTAGAAGACAGCATTTGTTCAGCTGTATGTTTCCAGATGGAAATGTTGGTTGTTACTACAATCACATTCTGATATAGGGGATGTCCTGTTATATCTCACTGATTAATGGAGACGTCTGTTCCTTCTTGGGGTTCAGCAGTCGAACTGGATTTCGTGCTTCGGAGGCAGAACATTCTGTTAAGAAGTTCAATCTTAATCCAATTGAACTAATATGAACAAGATGCTTCTTATCCCAGTTTGGTTTTAAACTTTTAGACTCATAGGATGAAGTTAATATACATAAAAGAAAATTGCTGTGCATCTGGACGGCTTAATTTTCATTCTGAATTTTGAGTTGTATTATGTCTTCACAAACTCCTATTTAAATAGATCATTGTTTTCAGTAAAAAAGAGCCAGATGACACTGTTTATATACCTTGGGGTGGAGGGAAGAGAAAGAAATTCTTGGGTTCTATCTACATACTTGTCCTATTTCTGTCAATTTTGATTTTTCTTTCCAGTCTTATGCTGGTGGCAGCCACATAGTGTAAAGGCAGTTATATTGTGGGATACCTTAGGTACAAGAATAGCAGAATGCAATCCAAGTAGAAAATTAATTATTTATATAGAAGGGTACCAATTTTGTTCTGCAGGAAGGTATAAAAGTTTACACTCTGTTCAGAACATAGGATCTATTCTGTTCACGTAAATCTGTATTCTGAATTTCTAATCTTCAATAAAATGTTTAATGTCTTTCATATTTCACTAATAGATTCCTTTATTTAAGAATTTTATACTTCTTTTGAAATATTTTACATTTTAAATATTGGTTCCATCTTAATCAGAACTGTGTTGATACATCACCATTGTTGTGACATGTGTCATTTAATCCAAAGCACCCTGAAGAAATTTGTTCCCTCAGAAAGATGAACAAGAATCAGTTCTGGAACTGACATGTTTAATTTCAGCACTTATACCAGGATGCAAATTATGTTTCTTACAGAATATATCTTACGAAATCTTACAAAATAGCCATCTATCTGTTCTTCCTACCTCTGCTTCTTGGAATCCTATTAAACTTGAATACCAGAGTAGTCTCCTTGATATCTATAGATTTTGATATAGCAGGGTGCAGAAGTAATGGTTTTCGAATGGTATCTTGGAATCAGGGACTGGCCTGGGTTGGAAGGAACCTTCAAGATCATCTAGTTCCAAGCCCCATGCTGGGGGCAGGGAATTTTCTAATGTCCATCAAGGAGGGCTGTGCATGTTTGCACAGCAGTAACTGTGTGCTTTTGTCTCTTTCTAACATCTTTGCATACCTAACAACATGTCAAAAGAGCTTCTGTCCCTTCCTTTACCCATGTTAATGACTGACTTTTAAATCCTTTCATTAAAATTGTCATCTGGTTGCAAATAGATTACACAAACCCCATTGGCATAACTCATCATTTGACCTCCTAATGGCCTTACTCAAGCGAGAAGGAACCTGTGCACACTGCCTCTGACACTGCATTTTTTTTCAGGGTTTATGACAGGCCTCATTTAGCATGGTCTCCCCAGCCCAAGACTGATAAAGATCTCGCCTACTGGAGAAGACGAGGACAGGACTTCAGTGTACTACTGAGCTATTCCCAGAAAGCCAGTGGGGAGATGAAAGGCCTGGCTGCAGCCCCAGGAGCACCCCGGCACCCCAAGGAGAATCAGATGAAGGTGGGGACAGGTGCACGGCATGTCAGAAGAAGCGGCTTGCAGGAAAGCTGTGAAGTGCCCAGCACCTGCAAATGGCAAAGTCTGGAAGTGGAAAGCTGGAACCAGCCAAAAAAGGTAGGGAGGCAAATGTCCGAGGGTGACAGGGAGAAGCTGCTTCAAGAGCTGTATTCACTGACACTGGGAGACAATGTACTCAGCTCCCACAGCAGGGGGAAATCACAGTCGTTGCCAAGGGTCCTTTCGCCTGAGAGCATGAGGTGCGTGGAAATGGCCTCCCTGACCAACAGTAACAACTCGCTCAGCGTAACTAAAACCCCCTCGTATCCCCCAAACAGACTGAGTGTGGAACCAGCCAAGCACCATGGAACGGGAGGCCATTTCCTTCCCCTGGTGAAGCCCAAGTATGGGAGGCCTCTTAAGCCTCCATCCTACGAACTGCAGCAGCAGACTAGGGCACCTGCAGAAACCATGGGTTTCCAGGACCACTACCAGAAAGAGGAACCTATCTCCTACTTAGCCAAAGTCAATGAGCCAAGGCAAGATGCAGACTCTGGTTTGGAGCCCCCAGTGTACGTACCTCCTCCTTCTTACAAATCCCCACCTCACCAACACGTGACCCCACGTTCCCCCAGTGAAGTGCCTAACACCGACCCATGCGCCAGCAGTGATCCACAGGGTCCTGCAGAGAGGGTTGTCCCCTGCCAACAACCAGCCATGAATACTTTTGAAGTGGGGGGTGACCCTTGCAAAGACAACCATTTTCCTCATGGGAAGCAAAGCCATGCAAGGCGCCCTGCTGACCACCTGCGTTCCATTCAGTATATTCCCTTTGATGATCCTCGGATACGGCATATTAAAATTGCACCACTGGAAGGTCTGCAGGGCAACTCTAAACACACTGAAAATGCATGTAGTCCCAGTTCTGGTGCTTTGCAAGAGAGAAATCTTGAAGTACAGTACAACAGTGCCTTTGTGGATGCATCAAACTTGTCCAGTTCTGCAAAGGGAGAAAGAACTTCTGACAGCTCCACCCATAGCAACAGATGGTTGGCACCATCCGTTCGAGATCAGGAAAATTGTGCCTTGCAGGACCAAAGAGACAATTGTAGTGCAACTAATCATAGCCCCCGTAACGAAGCCAGCACAGAGTACACAAAAGGCAAACTTTCTGTAAGAAATTCACATATGGACAACACCTGTGAGACTGTTACAAAAGTGAAAAAGTTTGAACCTGGAACTGGGATGCAGAGCAAAAAGAGTTCAAAGAAAAAAATGAATGAAACTATATTTTGTTTGGTCTCCATCCCAGTTAAATCAGAATCCAATCTGCCAGATACAGATAGGAACAACAACATAACTCAGAGCCCTGATAAGAACGGGTTTGATCACAATGGGGCTTTGCAAGAACAAAGTCTCTTAAGTATGTCTTCAACAGACTTGGAGTTACAAGCACTTACAGGAAGCATGACCAATAAAAATGAGTTACAAAAACAAGAGCTGTGGAGACCAGAAGAGTTCAAACAAATGAATGACCTCAGATTTATTCAGCCCACAAAACACAGAGAGCTCAAATATTCTGGCTCCTGGCCAGGTGATCAGTACAAAGACCAGCAGACACAGACCAGTTTCTCTGAAGAACCTGAGAGCCCACAATTTTTCCATGGTACAAAGCCTGGGCAGCCTGATAGTAGCAAACTGCTGTCTCCAAAACTCCTGGGATGTACACCATCCACGATGGGGGCAAAACAGACAGGATCACCTTCTGATGAAAGAGGCTGCAGGCAGAGCGGTTACGGTATGAAGGGCCAGACACACCTCAGCCAGTCTAGCAACAGTGCATTTTCCAGGACTGCCACCTCAGTCCTTCAGGCTCCCTCCCCAAAAGCCCACCAGAGCCAGCCTGTGCCTGTCCAAGAGAGGGAAAATGGCCTTCTTTTCAAGGGAGATGTAGTTAAGGGAGAAACAGGTGCTCCCTGCAACAGTAAAGAGCTGTTTGGGCAGTTCCTGTTGAAACCTGTAAGTCGCCGTCCCTGGGATGCAATTAGTGAGCTAGAAAGTTTTAACAAGGAGCTGCAAGGGCAGGAGGAGAGCACAAGCAGTGAAGAAGATTTGGAAAGTGCTGCAGCTCCTCTGCAGACAGGTGCCTTTATGCAGAGGAGGGAGTCCAGAAATCAGAAGTCAAGCCAGGAGCCAAAACATGGTGGGAAATCAGAAGTGGTTGTGCCAGAGGTGCCTGTATTTAGGTCAGGAAGGGTTAAAAGTAAGTCTGAAAGTTGGAGCATGGGGACAGAGTGTGGTGGTGCCGAGCCAAGAGGTGTTGGCTCTCAAGGCTCCTCAAAGCCAGGCGGGAGCAGTGAAGGAGTCAGGCCAGCAGATGGAAGTCTGATAACAGAAATGGGGATGGGGGAAGCCAAGAGCAGAATGAGCAAACAGCCAGTTCATGTTGGCCCTGTCAAAAGAATTTTGTCCAGTAGCCCAAGTAGTTCATGTCACAGTAATCCTTTCAATAACCCTGTTTTGCAGGAGATGAGTGAAGACCAAAATTACCTAGACTTTGTTAAACTGAGCAAAGGGGCAACTCCCACAAATGACAGGGTATTAGAGAGAGGGTCAGTAGTACGCTTGTCACTAACAAAGAGGAACCAAAGGTGCTCTGAGCCAGATTTGAGGTCAGTGGGACTTGATGTGGCCCCAGAACCTGGTGCTAACAACTCTGATCACTCTTCAGATGCAAATGCAGTGGAAATCCCTGTGAATGAGTCATTGCAGGCAAGAGCTGCAAGAATTTTAGGTATAGATATTGCAGTGGAGTCTCTCCTTCCAGATGACCACGCTGGGCCCCACCCAGGCACTAGCCCTTCAAACGGTGCTCAGGACTTTGAGTCATCATCAGTGGGGAGCACAGTAAGTAACAAAGAAGGAAAAAAAGAGGATTCTTATGAAGGCAGACGAAAGTGTGGCTGGACAGAGAGTGCTCTCTTTGTCAGAGCCGGAGGACGATCTTTATACCCTGATGAATGCCAGGCCACTCACCAAGAAGCCAGCACTAAACCACTGGTAACTGAGCAAGTTGTTGAACAACCTGTGAGTCCCAAGCAAGGTGAGGACCAAAACTTGGTTTGTAAGTCAGCTGCATATCAGCATTCAGAAAAGAGAGTGAGGAGCACCTCGAAAGTGATAGAGACACTCCAAGGCAAGCTTACGTCTCCACCCAGCCGGACTGCCATGGATCGCTTGGTGCGAATGAAAGAAGTTGACTCTGTGTCGCGGATGAGACGTCTGAGCATTAAGAGCGCGGACTCAGGAGAGGAGGTGGATGAGGAGAAGCTGTTGAAGGTCCCAGAGGAGAGAGGAAGCAAACTGGCAAGCTCAGGGGCTGTTTCCAAGCGTGTTATCTCTCTCAGTGAAAATGGATGTTTAGGTGGAATGGACAAGAAGAAGATCGACAGAGATTTTTCTTTAGGTAAGGCCCTGTTATGGGAGATCCAGATGGGTACTTGTTCCTTATGTAATGGCATGATCGGTTTGCTTATGCCCACGTAATGCTGCTCAAATAGTAACAGGCTGTAGGTGGTACTATCCTCATCTGGGAGCCACCCACTTTGCTCTCCTTGTGGAGAAGATGAATGTTCTCTGATCCCATTTTAGGAATAGTTACTGTAAAACTTACTTGTGATATGGAAACTCATTCACAGAGATTGGAGTGCTCCCTAAGGTCTTATCTCTGTCTCATTGTTTCAGGGAATGGCCTGGCTAAAACAGTGGAGTTCAAAGACAGTCACTCTAATGCCAGTGTTTGGGAACATGTGGTGATTTTATCATAGCTGTTCCTTGAATGCCAATTTTTTTCCTCCCTCTAATACTTAAGTAGACACATACTATATCACAGTTCAGAAGAAACTAAAAATAAAAATCTGATGATCTTCTATGAAGCCTCTGGGAAATGGCTGCATATAGGAGCCTGGAAAATTCTCTCTCTCTCATGAATGTTTTCCAGATCAGATGGTGAGAATAACTGTTAACCCCAGGACAAATGGAAAGTTGACTTTTTCAGTGAACACTTTTTTTCCCCCCTATTTTTTGGTGTTTCTGATCTCTACAGATATGTCTATATATATCTACAGATACATCTACACAAGATATAAACTTGTGTAGTCCATATGCATTCCCAAAGTAGCATGAGCTGTTCCCTCTCTAAAACAGTTTTCAAATAGCATTTTGTTGAACAACTGAAAATCAGTTGTTGCCATAGACCTGTGTAAAGGGATAAATCTCCCAGGCCACCTGCCTAGTCTCTTCAATAAATTGGAGTGAGAAAACATACAGCGTGAAAGTTGTTAAATTAGTATTAATCTCCTCCTTCCTTTTATCATCTTCTCTGTTACAGTTGACACTTCACCTTGAAATCTGCACAGGTTATTCATTTAACCTCATTGTTATAAATCTGTTCACAGTTTTCCGGTACAGACGGACTGAAATTAAATGGAGTATACTTTAAACTGGATTTATGCATTTCCATCTGAAAAGAAATGCTTATATGAGCTCTAAGCATTGACTCCTGCAGTCTTGCAGCCTTTTTCTCCATGTCTTTTTCTGTATCCCACGTCTCTTTCTGCTCTGAACTGTTTTTCCCCAGACCAGATTTTTCAAACAGACTAATTCAGCTTTCTTGTACCCATCAGGTCTAGTATGCCCCACATGCATTTCATATGCTTTCCTCCCTTGAGGTTTCTGCTGGAGTGAAGAAAATAACTGTTGTGGTGACATGACTTCAGGGATGTATCAAAACAGATTGTGTGCGTTTTATTGGAGAGTTATTCTGCAGTAAATTAGGTCTAAATTTATCCCTCTTGCTGACAATGCTAGGCTTGTATTCTGCAGTGTGTTCCCGTTGCAGCAGTTCCCTCACAGCCATAACAGCCCTTCCCATGTTTGGATGGCATGAATGTCCCTTCCTGCTGCGCATGTCCAGTACTGCAGGGTGACACACATGGAGTGAGCATGTGGCTCCTCCACTGGCCTCTTCCCATCCAAAGAGACCTTGATTTGTTGATGGCCCCAAAAGCTTCACCTTACCTTAACAGGGCAGGGCTGAAGATTCATGTTTGTAGAAAGGCCTGAAGTTGTGTCTTCCTCTGTTAAGTCTCACTCCAATTTCCAGACTAGCTCATTGGTACCATTGAAAACCCAAATGAGTTGCTTTCAAAGAGCAAATATTCCATTCTAAAAGGCCATTCTATTTGGAGCGAGGCAGGGCGATGTTAGTCTTATAATTGCAGACTGGGCCTGTCACAGAGGCTGCAGCCCTTACCAGAAACAGGTTTTCACATGTATAATGTAGCTTGGCAGACGAACAGTCATCTCTGAATAAGAGCCCTGCCAAAGCTGAGTGCAAGAAGCTCATCTTACTATGCAAATACTGTCATTAGGAGAACATCTCCAAGTGTTCCCAAATGCATTGGATGTCTTTTCTCCTTTGCTGTTTGAAGACATGAGGCTGCTAATCTGGCTTTGTTTCTGGAGAGAGCATTTCGAATGAGCTTAACCAAATGTTAAATAAACATTTCTGTGTCTGTGCTAGAACTCCAACCTCTGTCCCCCTCAAAAGGGTGACCTTGCCTGTCAGTCTGGCACTTTTGTGCCCTTGGTTTAAGTGCTGAGGGCATGGGTAAGCTTTCAGGGAATATACTGAGCCATGCAGAGACTCCATGTTTTGTGGCCTGATTTTCTCCCTCCCCGCCCCCGTCCCGCCTCTCCCTTAAACAGTGAGCACCTGAAATTTTGTGGGGAATTCTGTTAATGTGAATGTGTCTGGCCTTAGGAAAATCAGATTTCTGAAATGCAAATCCATTTTTATTCTTAGGTCAACCTGTCACAGAACAGTTCAGAATTTTATGTTCTAACAGTTTAGATGGTAAAGTGTTTACAATCAAAAAATCGTTTCTGCTTTAGAGGCATTACACACCATCAGTGCATTACACTTAGAAAGATGCAGCATTATCCTAGAGCACGCTAGCCCTCAAAAAAATTTTTCCTGATGATTTTTTTGCATTCACATGGTGTCTGGAAATACCAGAAAAGGCTTAGCAGAAATCATAGGTGTTGCTGGCACAGACTCCTTTCTTGGCTGGCCTAGCAGCTTGAGGATGGTGGGCAAGAGAAGTGATAAAAGATTCTGCACCACGAATCCACCCACTGGGGCCAAATCCAGAAGTCCTTTCTTAGCCAGTTCCCCCTTGACATGAGTCTGGATGCTGCAGATGGACACTTGCACATAGGAGCAAAGATTTCCCTGGAGGATTTTTATGCTCTTTATGTTTGAATGAAGACATTCATTCACATCAACATGAAAGTCCTGAGGAAGAACGTTTTACTCCAAAGTGAGATATTTATGTGTGGAACTGTTTTCATGCTCAGCTGTTTAAATGCGAGTGCTGTGGGAGTACAGCCTACGGGAGGGACGTTTAAGGTTAGCACAGATACTCCGGTTGCGTAAGAGCAGAAGCAGCACGCGGCAGCGCGGCTGCAGCGCCTGTTTGTCCGGGCCCCTCTGTGCCTGCAGACTCCTCCCTAAGTAGCCCTGGCTCCTACACGCCATGACCGTGCACCCCAAGGGCAAGTCCGGTGTCTGCATGATAGCGCTGCGCAGGCACACCTCACAAGGCAAAGCCTTTTCATTGTAATCCTATTCCAGGGTGACGAGGGTGAAGGAAAAGGCTCATGTCTGCTCACTTCATGGCCAGCATTGGGATAAATCCAGTTAAAAAATCTGATAGAAGAGTGTCCTCAGGGGTTTGGGAAAAGGAAAACCAACCTGTGGTATGTCCTGTGAACTGGCAGGAGGGAAGTTGGAAATGAAGAAAAGTGTTAGTAAGCTAGTCCAGTGCTTTAGTGAGTAAGGCTGAAACATGAACTGCAATTTTGCAGACCAAAGTGAGACAGACTAACCATAGTGATGCAATGCAGCTGTGCTTTCCTGTTTTCTGTTGAATTAATCTGAAATGAAGGATTTGCAATCAAATGAAAAGACCCTGATGGCTACATGGCATAATCACTTCTTCAGCCAGCCTTACACACCCTGCGAGGACGCTTGAAGCATTTACTGGTCCTTAGTGTTCAGTACAAGGGGGAGCAAATCTTGTGTCTTTTTCCTTCTTGTCAAAGCACCTGAAAACTGGAAGTAATCACTTAGCATTCAGTGTGCTTGTTCCTACCTACCCAAGGCCTTCCCAAATTCTGTCTCCATGCATTTTCCAGAATTGTTCCCAAATTATACTGGTAAAAATACAGAATTTGGCTCAGGAATGCGATATGTGTCTTTAACGCAGAAAGTCCATTATCAGCTTCTCTTTTTTTAATAAAAACTAGGGAAAATATGTGTCATTTTCACAGCTAGCAATATTGAATAGATTTCACAATGCATTATTAAGAGTGTTTTCTTGTTTTTTCCAGATACATATGACCCCACCAAAGTTGAAAAGGTGTGAGAATAATGAAGAGGAGTATAGAGAAATTTCAGCTCTACTAAGAATGTTTCACTGATATTTTTTTTCTGGGTGCTTTTTGTTTGGTTTTTGTTCTTTAATGTTTGGAAATTGTCTCCATTTGTGATGTTCATGGTGTACTGATAATGCCTTTACCACTGCCACTAGGAATTAGCTATTCATGTCTGAAACTGTTGCAGAGACCACAGAAAAATCTGACTTCTACATTGGAACCATCTGGCTTGGTAGTGTTTAAGACAATACCTGCCATTGGCAAAGAGTTTTCATCTGAACTCTATTTCAGTCTTCAGTGGGGATGATGAAATGCATCAAGTGAGGCGTTACATTGGTGTAAATTTAAACGTGAGAGATTAGTGAAATTATTTTTAAAAGAATGTGAATCTATAAGCTAAACTTCTAAGTATCTACATTCTAAACTTTGTTTAACTTAAGGGATTTTTGGCCATAAGTAGAAAGTGCTGCTGCACTGTGTGGGGGAAGGAATGTGAAAGAGTAGTAGCAAAGACTGATTGTAAAATTATCTCTGACTTCCAGAGTTTGATTTTACTTGGATTAAATACTTCCCACCTAGAAAGAAGAAAACACAAAACCCAAAAGATGGAAGACTTTTGTAGTACAGTGTACAGAACGTGTAATTATAGAAGCTGGCAACTATGTTTCAAACCAATGCAAAGTATACCACTGGCTGTTTTGCACTCAGTATTACCTATTTTTGTTTTGCTGTTTAGAAATTCTTTATATGAAAGTATAGTAGCTGGTTTAAAATAGCCCATTTTAACAAAGTAACTATATTTCTTGTTACAGAATACTATCTATTTTTCTACGATGTAAACAATTGCTAACAAGTGGCAAGTATAAAGAAGTATTATTATTATTATTATAATTATAATTATATTTTAAGAAGACTTATTCCTCTGAGTGGAAGGTGCCCTAAGCAGATTTCACTCATATATCTTAATGCACACACCATATTGCCACTTAGTAATGCTACCTTATTTTGTTCTGAAAAAAAAGCCATCTATCTATCTATGTATGTATGTACTAAAAGGTTAATTTCTATTTTTTCCCCACTCAACCCTTGGATCGTTCTTCTTGGAGCCACTTTCTGAAACACACTGAGAACTCTCCAGGCTGGTGTTGCTGCCATTCCATTCCTAGGATGCTGATTACCAAAAAGCGGGTTTGGATCTTTGTCCCAGTGTTGCCAAGTGGCTCAGATAAAATACTTGCTTGCTTTCTTATCCTTTGTTCCCTTTTGCAGATTATGAGTTTGGATTAGGCCAGTGCACAAAAATAAGCAAAACTGGGTTCTTGCCTGAAGTCACCAGGTGTTGCTGGGGAGAAGTTCAGGTGTCTTTTTGATGGCATTTAAATACATGGCTTTAAATATATTTTATCTGCACACACAAATGCATGAATTACAGAATTTATAATAAAGCCTATGCATTCTGCCTGTTGATCCTGAATTAGCCTGCTTAGTTTCTGTGTCTTTAAAGCCTTTATGTCCATTCCTGTAGGTTTTTTGTAAGTACCCATGTACTAACATTCTTCTGATTACGTGTTCATGTACTTCACCAGTCTATTCTATTGGCCTTTTCTGGGTTTTAGCATAATTTTATTTTTTAAAATCTTGTAATTTCTTGAAATATTTTTCCTAAATCTGTAATTTGGAAAGAACGATCGGGAAAAACACTCATCCTGTGTTTTGGCAGCAAGAATTTCTTGTCTGTAACACATGATTCCGTTACATATGGACTATTTAAAGCTTGCTTGAAAAGAAAATGTGGTGTATAATTTATTTTATTAACTCTTGTGCATGCTGTGTAGCAATACTTGTTGACAAACTGTTCCTACCACTCATACTGTATTCACCTCTCTTCTTCACCATCTAGGACATCTGGGGACTTGTAAATAGCTACAAAACACATTTTCCCCCCGGTGTCTCCCCTTCTGAATCCTGCCCATAAAAAAACAATTCAGAAAGAACTGCATCAACTCTCGTCTTCCCACTTCCCAGTAAAGCTGAGATGTGTAGCAATTAATTGAAAGTTTTAATTTATCCTTGGTTGCTGAAGAACTGTAAATAGTCCCATATAAGCATTCCTATTACTTTCTGTTTATGTCTCCATGGAACAGAAGTTTTCTTTGCACTTTATTTTCTTCTGCTAGGAATAGGTTAATTGATTCCACAGTGTCTGTTTCATCAGTCATGTCAAGTAATTACTTTTCCAAAGCACATAAACATCCAAGATCTAAAAAAAAAAAAAAAAAAAAACAGGCAACAGTATTGCAGGGAAAGGTTTATTGGCCAAGAATAAGAAATTAAAACCTAGAAAGTGGGTAAGCTTTGTTTTGCAGTAGTATGTGACTGACCAGTGGATGAAGGAGCAGAGTTACTCCTCCTTTGGAAATGGTGTATTCCTCTAACAACACTGATAGTTTCATTTGATACAGACAACTGAGGAATCCATGGGGTACAGTTTTCTGAACAGTTGTGCCTCAGTGTTTCTACAGTGTTTATACCATGGGTCAGCTGTTGGAATGGACTGGATGGTACTGTAGCTGAACCACCTTTCCAGAAACCTTTCACCAGTTTGCAAACAGTCAACAGAGAGCCCCCTTTACACCAGACATGGTTAAAAAACAGTAAATGGTGATTGCCAGTGCCTGTCTCAATGGGTACATAAAACTGTCTTGGCAACAGCTGTCACTGGTAATGGCAACAGCAGGAGCTCAGGACTGAGCGGGTGCAAAGGTGGAGGATGTGGCAGGCTGCTTCCAGTGCTTCCTGCAATGCAAGCACAGTGAGAAGTGAGGAACTCTGCCTTTATTCTAGAAGGAAGAGCAGAACTAGAACCTCAGAAATTGTTTTTACAAGCTGCTGTGTATCCAGGTTGTGCTGCTGCTGTGCTGTTGTAGCTGGGGAAGCTGGGGTCGGGGGAAGAGACTGGTTTCATGAGCATTCTCAGAAACTCATGAAATAAAACTCCCAAACCTGACTGATTCATACATTTTAAAAAATGTTTAATGGGAGCACTCCTCAGAACCTGGATGGCTAAAGAGGACCTGCCATCTCCTTCCCTTTACCCTGTTGAAATCCAGAAGGGACAGTCACAGCCTGAGGGGTTGGTGCCAGTAACAGCGGCTGGTGGCAGGGAGATAAAAACGAACACGACGTTCCAGGCTCCTATCTCCTGTCTGAGGGAGAGAAGCCACCCGCGAACTCCGGGGCTGCTGAACAGCCCGAGCCTCGCGGACAGGGCAGGACGGCCTCTCCCGGTGCGGCAGAGGCACGGGGAGCGGGAGTGGGATCGGGATTGGGAGGCGGGCAGGCTCTGCCCGGGGGCGACGCATCTGGGGAGGGCAGCGCGCTCCCTCCTGCGGTTCCCGAGCGCCAGCGGGAAGTTGGTTTCCCCGAAGAACCGCTGTTTGCGGGCCCCACGCCATCCTCCTTGCTAGAGTCGTCTGGAGCTAGACAAAGTGAGGTCTGAGCAGCGCTCCTCAGTGTTTGAAATCCCACCGCCACCACAGCTAAAGGAGGGGATGGGAAGGCAAAGGAGGGAAATGCCTCTAATGACCTGAGACCTCCGCTGACAGAAATGCCCGGTGATACAATACATCTGACCAAGCATCATTCTTCAGATTTTAACTCAAGAAGCCTTCCCCAGGGATAAGAAGGGCTGTTGTATTTCATACCACAGGTTTGTCTTTATTGCAAACACCAGCATCGTGTATCAAAACCATCAAGTTTTCTTGACTCAGCTCCTGATGTGGGGAGCAAGTCTTTGTACTGAAACATCCCATGACTCCAGGAAAACAGGAAGGACAGCATATGCTTAAATTGGTAAAGTCACAGAATTAACCTCTCACCCTTAGAAAATAACTAGTCCCATCAAGCTTATTTAAGGATAAATATTGGAATTTTGTAAAATACTTCTGTTTAATATCACAAATCAATATAAATATCTAGACTTAACATTCTATTGCCTTTGCCACATGAACAGCCAGCTGAATGTTAGTTTTACAGTGCTCGACCTTCTCTTTGGGTTAAAACGTTGATATCTTCTTCACTGCCTCCTTTCAAAGGAAAAAAAAAATAACAGGGAAGTGATTGGGAGAAAAGTAGAAATGAAATGTTCTTGCATTTTAAATGACAAAAGTTCTTGCAATTGCTAAGTGGGTCCTTTTGTCCAGATTCAATATCTGATAGAGGAAAGTATATGTGAGAAATTAATCTTTAGTTGGCAGGAACCTTCAGCTCAAAGAAGATAGACAAAACAGTGCTAAAAGGAATGGAGAGAACTGACAGCTTGTCAGACTTTTGAATGTTTTACATAAAGCTGTCCTTTTGGAAGGCATTGGTATTTTCTTGGTTGAGGATCAAACAAACCCCTAATTTCCCTCCACTGGCAATAAGCCACAGTGCCGCAGCCCTAATTTACTGGAGTGAGTTTTAATTACAAAATTTAAACTTCTATTCTTCTACATAATCCAAATAAAGGTTCAAGCCAAAGATTTCATGAGATGATGACTATATGACTGAATTCATTAGAAAAGTTGGGAAATTATGATTTCTTTTTCAAATTTGCATGAAAATGTTCACTGTACCGCCCACGTGGACTAAATGAAACATGTTTACCATCAATTCTATTTTTAAAGAAAAAAATAGTATTTCAAACAAAGAAAAAGGGAATTTCTGATATCAATAGCAAAGCCCAAAACCACAGTGCTACCTCCCACCCATGCTGAAAAATATGTTTGCAATATGGCATGCAGAGCTGCACAGCAGGGACAGGGTGAAGGGAACATAAATCAGAATTGACCGACACATGGCTGAGATTAGAAATAGAAACCACAATAACATACATATTATAAAATGAAGGAGGAACTTTCTACCCTTAACAGCCACAATCAGACCAGCAGAGAAAATAATCAGAACCATTCTGAAAGCCATTCCTGACCTGGAAGGAAAACAAGAAGATATATGTGCTAGACAGAGTATCAATATCCATGTGTCTTTGTCCTTATATGATACAGATAATTCTCCACACTGACTTTTAAGATACTGTGGCCTTTCTCCAAAGCTAATACTATGTCATTGCCTTGGTTTTCTTCTCTAACTAGTCCACAGGCAGATTTAGTGGGATAAAAATAGAGGAAATAGGGGTAAGCAATTTTAATATTATTTATATGATACCAGAAGGTGAATGTGTTTTAAGAATTTTCTTTGTACTCTTTTCCTGCATAATGCCAATACTGTTTCTGGGCTTACATGTAAACCAGAGGGGTGCCGTTATTCAAGACAAGACATTTTCCAAATAAAGATTTTGCATGAGTACACTCCTCTGTGATGTTGTTGATGTTGTTATCATGAAGTAAAATGGAGCATGTGCTCTGTTGTTTGCACTGCCTTCAAGAAAGATAAATGTATTGGTGAAGTGTTAAAAGGCTGCAGTATTCTCCAGGGGTCTGCTACCTCCAAAACTGGTCATGACTGGTCTGTTACAGCATCAGGTACAGATTTTTTTTTTTGCTTTAAAGAATTTCTTTCCATATCCACATTGTCTCAGATCAGCACAGACTGTAGTTCACTCATTTTCAGGTTGTGTTCTGTTTGTCTGCTACCTGTAGTGTGTGTTCTGCCTCTCTGTGAGAGTGGATTCCTCCTTTACTGCCTGGCAACCAGCCATGTACAGCGGCCAAACCTACGCTGCCAGAGCATTTTCCACTCCATGTCAGTGTTTTCCCCTCCCTTTGCAAAAGCTGATATGGCACTGGGATAGTTTACTTTGGCTGTGTTGCAGTAAAGAATGGCATGTTCTGTATCTGTGCTGATAGGGCTTCACGAGAGCTAAGTTATCAAGTTAATACAATTTTTTTCCCCAGGCAAAAGTGTAGGTTGCTCATGGCTAGAATGTGCAGCTCTGTCTCTTGTCACTGGCTCACAAGCAGGTTAGACCTTACTGTCACACTCACATGTATTGGTTGCTGTGTCGAAGCAGTGGATTCATCCCAGTACTTCTCACCTGTCACCAACAAACCTGTGGAACAAAAGACCCAACAGATCTGGGGAGGCTGAAGGTAGAAATCATTGTGGCAGTTTTGCTCTCCTCTTCATCATCCAGCCAACCTGATCTCACTATACCCTCTCTTTCCCCATCTGCTTGAAGTATAAAAACCTCTAGCCTAGCATAATCCCATCTTCCACCCAATTTGAGTCTAGAAACCATTTTTCCTACATATTTTCTGCTGGTAGGAGAATGCAGGTGTTCAGTTCTTTTCAATTGCTGATATATGGGGGTTTTTTGTTTCTACTCTTTACCTTAGTTTTGATCCCTGAATCAATTCCAACATGTTGTTCATTACTTTTTGCAGATGTACATAACAGAATGGGCCCATTTGCTATCAGCTACAAATGGCAGAAGTCCCCAGGGTCCAAACTATCCTGTTACATTGAGACCTGACATTCAAAGCAAGGGGCTGGCCGTATGTTGGGGAATCCACACACAGCCCCATAGGAAAGGTGAAAGCATAAGAGCAGAGACCTTTCTGCACTTGCTCCCACCCACTCACACTCACCCTCTCTGCTGTATCAAAGCTGATGCCAGCCCCTCCACTTTTGCTCCACTGAGCTGTCTCTCACTTTTGCTGTTGGATGTCACCTGGCCAGCACTCACATGGCATGCTTCAGGGGGCACATGTTCTGCTTGCTGCCACCAGACAGGGACTGGGGCTGGCCAACATAGTCTGTGCTCCCACCAAGCAAATCTGTCGGTGCTCAGGCCCACCCTGGCCTGCAGAGCACATCAATGGGAAAGCATAGTGGTGGCTAAGGGTGAGCAGAGGTTGCTCAGCTCTCACTCAGAAGTTTCCTTGTTAAGTCAATCAAAAACCCTCCCTGCTGCACGGCTTCCCTTCACCCCCTCTCCAGCACTAGCTGGGAGAGCCACCAGCTCACTCACCCTTTGCCACTTCAGCCCACACATGCCTGAACCTTGATAATCGAATAAGACCCTCAGCTCTTATCTTACTCTATGCACACCTCATCTTCCTTATCTCTCCCACTGACCTCTCACAGCCCATTTGTTTGACCTTTCTGGGTAACAATGCTATGTTACCAGGTTCAATTAAAGCTACTTTATCTCTCCAAATCTTCCCTTTCTTGGGGAAAGAAAAACAGCCCTCTGGAATCACTTTGCAGCATTTATGCAGTGAGGTGCCAGCCTGCAGAAGTGTGATACCTCAGGAGATGATGCAGAAAGGAAGGAAGCCAACTCCTTCCTTTTATCCCTTAAAAGAAGTTCACTTATTGTAATAATAATTGAAATCAAGGCAAATGCTTGGGAAAAAAATAAAGGAAAAAAACCCCTAAAATCTCTTTGAGGTGCTATACTATGCTCTGTAGCAGTGTATTTACAGGCTAGCTGTAGCTCACTTTGCCATCAACAGCTAGTCCTTGGGAAGGGCTGGGCAGATGTTGCCCTAACCAGGGAGCTTCAGCTTCTCCTCTTACCCCTTTCCTGCTTGATTTGTATTTATATTGCAACATATTTAGACTTCCTTTCCAGGTACTGCCCCAGGTACAGCTGTTAGCCTTGGTTTCAGCATAGTAGCAACAACAGCCAGTACCCTGAAACCCACTGAGCCATGAGCATGGTGACCTGGCCAGCTCATGTCATTTGAAGTGGCAGGGTTATGACATTTTGTGGGCAGGAAAGCTTGTCATTTGTCCCATTTTCTCATTATTATTTTAGTGTAATGTTTAGAGTATAAAGGAAGTCCTCTGCTCTCCCAGTGGTGGGTCACACTATAAATACCCCAGATGGCACAGGACAAGGAGGGCTGTAAAACTCAGGATGTGGGTCACAGGATGGCTGTCTGCTTGCTGTCTGGGAGAACACGATAATAAACTCCTGCAAAGAGCTCTGATAACACCACATGAAAGGAATACAAACACTGTGGAGATCTTCGGCTGCTGTAAAATGTCACCGGTCTCTTCAGTTCACGATACGCTGCTTTTCTTATTTCCTTCCCTTCTCAGCCTCCTCCTGAGTGCCTGAGGTTGAAAAGTATCCACAAATCATTTTTTTCCTTCTGCATTAATTTTCAGCTCCTTTTCCCTCTCAGTACAGACACACCTCCGTGTTCCTGCAACATCCTCCTTACCAAATGCAGCTCTCATACAATTCCGACACTTCAGCCAACAGTCCCCTGGAGGATATCAGCACCATGCCAAAAATACAGAGCCCTTTTCCCTGCCCCCAAGAGACACAGGCACTGACAGCAGGGAGGTGGGTCAGGACAGTCAAACAGAGGCCACCAGGTTCCTGGGACGGATTTTAAACAGAAACATTCCGTATGTAAAAATCATCCCTTACTCTCCTGGAGAAGTTAAAAACAAAATTCAGGAATTTTGTCAACTCTTGCAATAAGAGGATGTTTGTTGAGAACATTGTGCCTTTTATTGCAGTTTTATTATCAAAATATTATTTGCTATGTCTTTGGTGTTTTAAGAATCCTGGGATAAAGTTTTTGATAAGATTTAGAAAGAGTATTTGGGCGGACTGGGAATAATGAAACAATTGTGGATTGATTTCAAACCTTCAGAAATGGTCTTTGCAAACCCTCTTTTCCCCCCCACCCCAAAAGTTATTCATGGTTTTGATCTGAGTACCTGAGTATTCCCCTCAGCCTCAACCTTTCAAACCACCAAATTCTGGTGTGGACACAGCTCTATGGAGTGTCTATTTTGGCTGAATTCAATGGTTGGTAAATGCTGGAGACTGCATTTATATGTGTACAGCTTTGTTAACGGCTTAGAAATGACACTGTTTTAGCTATGCAAGTGAAGCAGTACAGTTTTGTAATGTAAGTCCACATTTCACCCAGACAGGGTTGAAAGGTAAAACTCATGGCTCCTGAGGCAAAGCAGATTTATTTCTTTTTTATTCTCCTTCCCCCTGAGATAGAAACTGCCCTCTGCTGCTGAATCAGCAGGATGTGCCCCGTGACACTGACTTTAGCTGGCTGAAGAGCTGTTAATGGGTCTGAAATCCATCCCCTACCCCAGCCTCTCTCACACAGCATGCACAGGAGAGGCAGGGAGCCGAGAAAACAGCATGGGAGAGGGAAGCGGAGACCCCTGATACACACAGCTGTTATCTGTGATAAGCTGCATCCTGTGCCATGCTCCACCTCGCTGCAGCAGGGAAGGCGTTTGAACTCCAAGACCCTTTCTCAGTTCAATCCCTATCTGACAAACACACAGCAGGCAGCTGGAGAAAAAAAAAAAAACAAAAGTTCAACCCATCCCAAATGACTCAGTTTCAAAGATTTCTGACCAATTTCCTAAAACTCTGCCCTGAGGATTTTTTTAGGCAGTGTCGGTATATTTGAACCATATAAATAACTGAAGAAGTTCATAATAGCTGTGGGGTGGTGAATCAAAGAGATTGAGTGGAGATGGGGGAAAAAATACATCAACTATGCGTAGGCAGGGCAGTAAGAAACCAGGCTGCTTTCAGGAGAGCGGCTTGTTTGGAATGGCTGCAGCTGATCTCTGGTCTCCCATCAGCCACAAACCCACCCGAGTGTTGGCTTGTGTGTCCCCTTCACAGGCCCTTCCTGAGCACTGTCCCTCTGACAGCCGCGTGTGACGGTGCTCGGCAGCAGAAACTGCTGGGACGGGAGCGGCAGATCTCCTTCCCCACGTCCTCCTCATTCATTCTCCTCACGTTAACAGAGACAAAAGTTACGGCCGTGATGTGTGTTTGTCTTAACTTCGTGTCATCTTTGTCATGGGGCTGCGCCGCTGCGCCGACCGCTCCTCACAACCCGCGGGGAAAAGCCCGTGTTTCCCGCACCCGGCGGTGCCGTCCGGGCGGCCACACGCCGCTCCTCTGAGGGAAGGCTGCCACCGCATCTGGCTGCCTGTTTGTTTCTTTTCCACAGAAGATGGTTCGTCATTTCAGTGGTGCTCTGTTTTGTTTTGTTTTATACTGGCGCTCTCCTGTGAGAGAAAAGGCGACCGGCGCGCGCCCGCCTCAGTCCTGCCGCGGGCCCGGCGCAGCAGCGCCACCTGCGGGCCGGGAAATGGCGCCGGGGCGCTGCCCGCGGCCCTCAGAGAGCGGCGGGGAGCGGCCGTGCCCGGCCGGACACCCCTGACCGCGGGGACACGGGCTGCTGGGGCCCCTGAGGTGGAAACAGGCAGTGGCAGGACAGTTTAGCCGGAGCATAGGGTAGGAAGGGTGGCAGGCAGGTGGGATAGATAGGAGCTGTTGGGTCCAAGTCCTGTTGAACTGGAGCCTGGGCAAGGGCAGAAAAAGCTGGTGGGAGGTGAGGGTAGGGAGGCCAGGTATATAAGGCGTGTTGGCTTGTTGGTCTAGTTGTGACATACTGATAGAAGAATCATTTGGCAGACCTGGATAGGGATAAAGAATTCAGAAAACCTTTCAATAGAGCTCACACTTCCTTGGATTTAGATGTAAAGCATGTGTCATAGAATCATAGAATATCCTGAGTTGTAAGACCCACAAGGATCACTGAAGTCTGTCTCCTGGCCTTGCACAAGACCACCCCAAGAATCACACCATGTGCCAATTACGTCTGTCCTGAACCACTTTCATTTTAACTCTCCTTAGGATAGGCCTACCTGGGACGATGTACCTGACTTCAGCAGCTCCTGTCAGGTCTGCAGAGGCACCCACTACAGCACCTGGTGTTGTGCTTCTAGGTGGCCAATCTATCTACTGCCATCAACCAGTTTATCCTTCAGCATCCCTAAGACACATGGGTTCTGCTTCAGCAGATTCCCCAAAGGCAGGGGGACCTGCAACTACCCTGTAAGAGGATTCACCAGGATTAGGAAGTGATCACAACATGCACAGAATTACTCAGCAGTGTCACCAGATTCACCAGCTACCACTGACCTTTGAAAACTTCTGTGTCTACTTCACTGACATGCGCTCTTGGTTCTGAACCCAACACCTCTACTTTCACTTTGGCCAAAACAGCATCATCAACATTTGACTCTTCAGCAAACCCTTTTAGAGCATCCTACTTTCCATCCCACCCATAGCTGTCCCTCCCTGCCCTTGGTGTCATGCCTGGCTTGATCTCATTTACACCTTGCACTCTGGCCAAAACCCTGTGGTTTTAATTCTTTCCTCTTTTTAAACTGGAATGCCAGTAATCAGTCATCAGTTTACACCAACTAATAGCCTATACAGACACACTTTCTCCTAGTCGTAGTGAATATCAACTTTTTAAATACAAAATAGGATTCTTTTAGAAGGAAAGAGAGAGCCATTCCCTGAAATTTTAATAAAAAGGAATAAAAGTAAATGCATGGCAGCCACACCCTTCTCTGCCTGGTACAAACCCAAATTATGAGGTTGGACTTAGATACTCCAGGCTACTGGACTCTTCTGGCAAGGGAGAATCTTTTATTTTGAATGAATATTTCAAAACACATGGGGTTTATTCCAGTGATGGTTCTCATGGAAGCACAGCAATAAGATACTGTTTTCAAAACTGCAGTAAGCACAGTTTCTTCCCACTTGCCAAACCCTAGCAGCCATAGCTCCATAGCTGTTTCCATGCCAACCATCCTATATCCCAGTCCCATTAAACTTTGATACCACAACTGAATTGTTCCATCCCAATCCTGTGGTTTCAGACCCACCATAGGCAAATTTGACATTTCACACTTGTATGGAAAATAGCTTGAGGGTGAAAAAGTTTGTGGAGGTTGGCTTTTTTCTCCATTGTTGATTGGGTGGAGATGACTAAAGAATAGCTGGGAAGGGATTAGGCATGTTAGCTTCATGCTGGACAAGGAAAGCTATGTCTTGGCATTTCTTTCATGGGGAGCTGGGTTCCAGGGTGACTGGGAACACCCACTGAATGGAACAATTAATTGTTCAGCTGCTCATTAGCCTCACCCATCACTTATACATTTTTTTCGCAAAGTTTGAAAGAGCTGTTGTCAAATCAAGGACATTTTTTCCTGAAATCCATCTCAGTTCCAAGTCTACCTTAGATTTTCTCCAACTTTTGAATTTAGTGAACCTCGGTTATGGGGACAGGGACATTTATATTGAAATATGTCACAAGATGAGCTGGGAGAAAGAAAAAGGAATGTTTCAAGAGTGCAGTAGCATGAAGGTAATTTTTCACCCTTGATTCTGATGTAGACACATTTGGTGAACATGACAATGGGTTTTGTGTGCTTCCCGTCTTAGAGAGTGAAGCATTTTCAGGTCTGAAGGTAGGAAAATGTTGTACTGACACTACATATTTAGGACTGTGTTCTCTGTTGTTTCTCATCTGTTTTTCTTAAAATGTTTGTTTTTACAGCTGTCTACCCACCTTTTCTTTCCTGGGAGATGTGTAAACACCTTGCTCCACCTCCTTCTCTGTAGTGACACAAAAGGCAGGCAGTGCTATCACATTGTCTGCACTGTGTCAGTCCTGGCTTGTTACACAGTCCTTGGAATTCACACAGCAAGTCACACAGCACAGCGTAACATTTTTTACCTATGCTGATCCCTTTGGAGTTACAGACTGAGGAGATGAAGGCCAAGCAATCCAGATCTATCTGTGTGGGAAGAAACACATGACAATTGCACCCCTTTTGTCTCCCCCTCTCGCCTCAGCTTCTAATACTGCCTTTGATAAGGTAGGATATTCATATGAAAGATATTGAAGAGCGAGAAAATCCACAGTCATGATAGCAGGAAGAAAAAGAAACAGAAAAAGTACAAAGCAAGAAGAAGCTACTCTTGTTTCAAATGAGTAATAGATCAGTCTCTCCTCTGCAGTTCTCTAGAAGCATTTATCTGACTTTTTTTACTGAGCTGACCAAAATCAGAGCACAAGCTGCCCTAGAGGGAAATACCTGCCAGCCACAACCTCCAAATAAATATTTCTCAAGTCTTTTTTTACAAGAAAAACACAAAATCCAGCCTGATAGAAACCTGCATGTGATGGAAAAAGCCAAGCAGCCCCCTTCTGCTTCGAGCCAGGAAAGGGTGAAACCTCTCCAGGGACAGCTACCACTTCCTCAGGCACATCTTCCTGCTCCAACTGTGGTAAAGGCCAGGTCTGAGTCCAGCAGCTGTGAATCTCACCCTCTGGCCAGTTCTCAGCACCTGCAGGCTGCTTCCTGCAGAGCCAGGCCAGCTGCTTTCCAGGGTCTCTAAAGGGCACAGATTTTTCTTACAATGTTTTTCTGCACAGATTTATTTGCATAAAATGAGTGTTCTTTAAACTCAGGTTCTTTTTTTCAAGATCAAAAGCCTAGCGCCCTTTACTGCAGCTGTGTCTATTTTTTGACATGTAAGCCAGTTTTAAAAATCTACACAAACCAGCTTTAGGGGGCTCTTCTTTCCTGCAGTGCAAGAGGCTTTAGGGAAAACATGTATCAGTGAAAACTAAATTCAAAAGAATAGACATGAGCATAAATTTAAAAACCTGAAACACTATTTGGGATGATATATATTCAAGCATATCTTACACTAGGTATCTAAATCAGAACCTTTTGGCGTTCCTGTTTTGGTTCCCACATTTTAGCCCTCAGAAAAATACATAAAGAGAGGCAGTGCTCATACAGACAGTATCAAAGTAATGCTTTTCCTTTCTCTTCCAAAAAGGGCTTTCTATAAATGAACAGTAACACTTTTGAAGAAGACATCTGTAGGAAGAAACAAGGTGATTTATACGAGTATTTGTTGTCACCTTGATTTAATAAGTGATCAGTTATGGTCTGTGGATTAGTCTTACAGATTGTTAGTGTAGAACAGAAATCTAGCAGTTCAGTCTGAAAAGACTTGGTACTCACATTAAGCAAGAGACACTATCACTTTTTGGCTGTGGATTTAGTTCACTACAACTCTTGGTGTCAGTCTAATATCAGTGAATTTCTAGAGGAACATGTAGAGGATTCTCTGTGGTTCTTCTAGGGCTTTAAAATACACCAGTCCTTAGCTTGTTAGCTTTGAACCCTATGTGGAGAAACGCTTTTAGATTTTGCATAAAATGCTGTTTTGGAGAGATCTAGCAAGTCGACTCATTATTTGGGTTGAACAGTTTTCTCTTTTATAAATCCCCAGTCTTCCTGTTCGTGATTTTGACAAACTATTAAAAATGTTTCAGCAGGAGATTTTCCATGACATCTAGCTTAAGCTACTTTCAAGATCCAAGTTAAGGATGAAAAATGCTTTTTTTTTTCATGGCCTGAAATTCTTGAGTGCTCTTTCTTGTATGGGGGGTAGGATGAGTGACAGTTCTTCCATTCTTCGGAAAGGGCTCATAGTGTGGCAAAAGAACTGACTATAGCGCAGAGAATGGAGAAAAAGAACAGCCTTTGAAAGACCAGAGCAGTCTTCAAGGTGCATTTAGACTGTGATTTTATAAACCTCATAGAGTCCATCCTCTCTGAGCACAAATGGAAGGGAAGCACATACTGCAGCCAGGACGGACAGGGATAGAAAGGACAGTACTGCCCCAAAACCACGGACTGTTCTTGTCCCTCTGTCCTACATGATGCAGGGCACTTCATTCAAGCAGTCTTTGAAGAGGTGGGTGGTACCACTGAAAGCCAGTGGTAGCTGTACTTTGGGCAAATGAGGTGCCAGGCTCAAAAATCCTGAAAAATCAGGAAAGACGCACATCAAACAGAAAAATCAATTTTCTGGCAAGTTCTGGCTGTCATGATTTATATTGGTGAGTCCAGATGGGATCTTCACTCATGGAAATGCTAATTACACAGACCATGTGTTTTCTGTGGAGGACAGTGATGACTCCCACAGAAGGATAACATGGCTGTGTCATTCAAAATTCTGAAACTGAGCATAATGACCTTATTTCTGGTATTGCCTAGCTTTTGAATCCTTATCTTGGCAACCTTTGGATTGTTCATCTAATCGAAGTTTTATGTGCCATAATAAGACTCTGACAGGCTGAAATGCTAATTATTAGGCAGGCTTCTTAATCTCTTTCTAGTTTTACTGTTCCAACATGGAAAAAACACAGCCCTGAAACTGGGTTATGAAATATGATTGATCTAAAACTACACTTTTCAATCATCATCTGCAGATCCCTGGAATGACTGCTGTGGAGTTTGTCCAAGGTGACTGCTTGTTGTCAGTCAGCTTGCATTTGAAATTCAGGTTCTTCCCCTCTGCTACACAGTTCTTGATTTGCAAATGAAAAACATGGATTTGAAGTATCAAGGCTGATTTTCCTGGTGTTCTATTGCTGATGTCTTGCCAGTGGGGTTTAACTAGATATACATGAATGTTGCCGTGTGATTAGAACAGAATAAATTTTTTGGAATAAAGATCATATTTGGATGGTTTATCTTTTTTTTTCCTTCTTGAATTGACCACAAGCAAGTTATGACTATTTACAACATATTTGCTTAATTAAAATTACTCAGTGGATAACTCCCTGGTCTAAAGCAATTTAAGAGCAACCTATATCTAATAGGCACTATTTAGACACTGAATGAGTTGAAAGAATTCATGACTCATAAGGGTGGTTTTGCACCTTGCTCTCCCACTGGGCAAGTAACATTCAGCTTCAGGTTTTGTGCAAGATCGCGCCCATTGCAAAAGTTCAAAATTTCCCTTTTCTGTGAATGTTTCCAAATGTTCCTTAAAAATCTATTGCTTGGCATAAGCAATAGATGCTGTCAAATTCAATGTGCACTTGGACACCTGCAGGGCCTCTGGAAAACAGCTCCTGATTGCTGGACAAGTATGAACAACTTAAAGGCAGTAAATGCTTCACGTCACACTTCCTTTTTATTAAAAATCCAACAAACCTTTTTGGCCTATATGATATCCCTAAGTGAATCACTTGTAAAAATGTGAAAGAATGTTTCCAGAAGATCATTTGTACATACAAGATCTGGCCAGGGAAATTGCTTTGTTATAAACAGAACACCCTCTGGAAGAGCTGTGTGTCACTTCTAAGTCACTGCAGCATATCAGATCTGCAAGAGCAAAATACTTATAACATAACATCATAATCAAAACAAGTAACAGTTTCCCTTGTTTGCTGTTATAGGTCTGTTAACTCCTGGCTGTTGTAGATTTTGACCCACTCCGACATGTCTGATACTAAGCTGTACATTGCTCACTGGCTTTGTTAATCACATTATTGCCTTTTATGAATTTTGAGAGACAAATCTCATAAAAAATTATAAAATAATTTTTTTGATAAAATAATTGTCTTTTAATAACAAATATAAAGAGTTCAGTGAAAGGACAGGAAGTTTTACTCAATTCTTTTGAGTAGAGACATAAAGGCTAATAGGCATAACCTGTTTTTAGGGAAGAGGGAAAAGGAAAGGGGACTAGAGGAGTGTTGGTCTGTCCTCAGGATTTCCCCATCTGGATCCAGTCGTTGTGTTGTTTCTGCCAATACAGACAGCACTGTACATAGCTGTGCTGTTTGTATTCTGCCTCATGGGCAACTGCGACTTGAAGGTTGCAACCAGGCTAAAATCAGGGCCCATGGAGGGGCTTTGCCTCAGTTGGGTCCCATCAGCACCCTGGCTCCCTTTGTAGGCAACAAAAAGAAAGGGGGTTATTGGAGACCCTGGTTTTTTAGACACCCATTTAGGATGAGACATGCTCAAGACTCCACTTCTCGCACTGACCAGGTCTCTGCTTGCTAAGCATTCATTAATTATGCCATACCCAGACGTCTTGCATGTCTCTTGCACTGTAGCTCTCACAGCCCCTTGCACTAGAGCTGCAGCTCCCCTTGCTAATCTTGCTGGGCTGTACTTGCAAGTCTGGCTGGAAAGTCACTCCAAGTGTAGAAGACCTCTACAGGGCCTCAGCATTTAACTGAGTAGTTCTCCAAGACACAAGAGCTACACTGAGGAGGCAGTGAGCCGTGGGAGCTGGGACTGCCCTGTTCCTTGCTAGCTCCCCTAGAGCTGCTGGAGCACACAGGACAGTAGAAGGAGCAGAGTGGTCTACAGAGCACCACAACAACCCCAGTGTTGGTTTCCTCTTACTGAGACATCTCCTGGGATGTCAGCAGGTAAGAAGGAGATTGAATTCCTTCTCTTCCAGATGTGTCACATTTCCATACTAAACTATTCTCACTCCAAGAACCTTGCTCACATGCACTTCTCCCCATAATTCAGTTTTTTCTTTCCTCTGTAAATCACATGCACTATAGAGCCCCATTTATGAAAACAAGATCTATGACAAAACCCTCCTAACACCAGTAAATCTTCTTTTAATGAATTGGGCCTGTAGCTTCAATTATGAAGCTGGGATGTGAGGGCTGCTGAGTGAGCCATGCCAACAACAACACCGAGGCAGATCACTGTCATAAGGGTGTTAGGAGAGTCTCGGGAAAGGCTTGGGCGCTCCCTCTTTCCCTTCAAGCACTTTCACATCTGCACTGTATTATATCCCCATCCAGATGACTTCACTGGGATCTCCAGTGTTCTTGGGAGTATTTACATTATAAGAAAAAAACCCACTAATTTATTTGTTCAGTCTTTCACATAAATATACCCATAGTCTAGTGTGAAACAGCTCACATTTATGTGGTTTGTTTTGTTTTCAAATGCACCTAGCCTGGATTTTCAGTTTTACAGTGTATGTAAAGAATTAAACCCTTTAATTACATTGGGAACCCTCTGGATCATATTTTTACCCTCTTTCTGTGCACTACATGCCATAAGACACTACTGTCCTTCAGCATTACTAGGAACGAAGCACTTTCAGGTATCCTGCAGGAGTTGGATGGGCCATTTACAGGGAGGGACAGGTCTAGTGGCTCCCACATGGCCAGGTGATGTGGGAAGGATGAAGGCACTATTTCTATCCTTTCCCTTGGGAAGTACATTTGGGCCATCCATAAGACAGGGTGCTGCCGAGCCCTGTTTTCTCTTTAGCTGTGAGAAATTGCCAATGGACTGGCATGTGATAGGTGATGGTCTTATCCTTCTGGCCTTGGGGAGAGAGAAAGAGGCAAAGCACAAAGGAAATATTCACCCTCAAACCCTCCTGCCCTCATCTGTGACCAGTATGATGATAAAGGCACTGGGGGTGGAGGGATCAGATTGCTTCAGGTCTTGCTCTGTGCAGGACCTCAGATTTCCATCTTTAATTTAGAGATCAGGATGATTTTCACCCATTCTTGCTATATTGACACCAGTAACAAGCTTTTCTTGCTACTTCTTCTGTTGGCCTCACACAATAGTTCTCAAGTCATCTTGGTGCTGTAGTAAAACTCAATATTTCAGAGGACCTCTTTGACTCCATTTTAATTTTTAAAAGTCTGCACTTGTCCTGTTTTCTGTCTTCCTGCAGCAATCCGGGTCATGATGATTTAGTGACAGAAGATCCTTTGGTTGAGAAATGGGAGAAGGGAATATTAAAATGATAAATTTCACTTACTGGAATGCTTGGCCTAGAGACACCTGTTCCTGTGGACTTTCATCACTTGAAGTGGATGCTGGTCTAGTAGGGCTACTGCAGCGCATAGGCACTCTTGTGGACTGCAAGATGGACTGCAAGTTTGCTAAAGGGAGATCTCTGAGCACTGAGGAGAACTACTAAAAGTTTTCCATGTTGTACTAATTTCTTTCCTTAAGTTACATGGTTTATTCCTACTAGTAAGGAAGAAAAAGATACTGCAAGTATTAATATTTCCAACACTTTCATGTGAAACTGGGCTTCTGCACAATGTTAATGATCCAATTTTGTTATTGCTTTTGTTTCTGTGAAAGTGCCTGGCTTGTACAGGAGTTTCAGTTTGGGGAAAATTTCAAAAAAAATGGGGAATATTTAGCTGCAGACTTTGTGGTTTCCCTATTAAAACAAAAAAAAAAAAATGGAATTTGTACATTTGGAATATGTATTCTCATGCATTCCCTTACTTTCAAAATATTCTGATGAAAACAGAATGCATTCTGCACAAAATGCCTGTTCTGCTTAGCCCTATCCCAATCCTGAATTAATGCACAGTCCTGCACAGCATTGCTTGGCAGGGGAGGGGTGGCCGTGCAGGAACTATGTGTACAGCTGCTGGAAGAAAGGGAACAGTTGTCACCTGTGTGTGTACCTGTCTTGGTTTGAAAGACAGGTGTCTGCTAAGGAAGGCAGGAGTCCCCCTTGGAATGGCAGATGCAACCCCCCTTCCCTCCAAGCTATTATAATTTTGAAATCAAGGGGCTTTTAGACAAAGATGTGGGAAATAGGAATGACAGTTCTCTACTGTTACATATCTATATGTGTATAACCAGTCAAACAAGCAGCAATAACCATGGCAGTAACAGCGAACAATCCCAACCCCAGTCCCAGCCTTCTCGGCTGTCGGGCCCTTTCCCCTGGGGTGCAGTTCCGCTCGCAGCCGGCAGGGGCGCTGGCGGCTCCCGGTGAGCAGGGCAGGTGCGATGGTTCCCCCGCGGCTGCAGGGGGCGCTCCGGAGCGAGCTCGGGGAGCACGCGGCACTGGCGGCCTGGGATCCCGGGAAGGGATGGGACAAAGGCTTCACAAACCCCTGGGCAGCCGATCCCGGTGTCCGGCCGGACCCTCGGGAACGGCAGGCTGGAACGGCAGGCTGGAACGGCAGGGACGAGCACAAATCCCGGGTGGCAGACGAGGTGTATCCAAACGGAGAACCCCCCCCAGAGGTCTCGGCAGGCAGGGCGAGCAGGGCTACAACGCAGCGAAGGCTCGAAGCAGCGGCGGGGCAGGGCGGCCACAGCCCGGCTCCCAGCAGGGCAGGGAAAGGCAGGCTTGGGATCCCGGGGTTTCTCTGGCAGAAGGAAAAGCAGCCGAAGAAAGCAGCCTCCCTCTCTGTCCAAATGCCAGGGACCAACTGTCCGCACACCCAGGTGAAACAAAAGAGTAGCCAGATGCACCCCACTCCTGTAGCCACCCTCTTTGTTTTTCTTAAGCACCCAGCAATTTGTCCCCCCTAGCAACACGTATGGGGAAAATTCCTTTAACAGGAAAAAAAAAAAACAAAACAGGAGAGCTCCTAAAACCCCAACAGTACCCAAGCACTGGAAAAAGGTTGCAGATGTTTCAGCTGCTGAAGGGCCACAGCAGTCTGGGGCATGGCAGAGGAGAGATGTGTGGGTGTACATTTGGCCTTCTGGTGAATGACAGCCACGTGACATCTGTGGCGCTTGGGAATTTGAAGATGAGTATTTCCCCTGATAGCTCAGTTTCTGAAAACCAGCTGGGAGCACATCAATAAGGTCAGGCATTGCTCGTGAGTCAAAAAAGAGTCACTCTTTATCTAGATATCAAACTGTAAATGTTCTAGTCTGGAAAATCATTTTGCTGGTATAGACTAATCCCATGGACTTCGGGTCAGCTGTATAACCCAGAAGGAGATTTCAGGGAAGGGTGTGGCTGAGAAAGCAAGTGAAAAGACCCTAGGACTGCAGCCAGTTTTAGTCAGAGGAACTGCTTTGTTATTGTATTACAGCTGCACGGTGTTTTTAACTACAAACTCTGTTTCAGACCCAGGCTGAAACGGGTGCCGCAGTGGTTTGTATGGCAAAACAAATTACAAATCCTTTATGACACACTGTTTGAAAGTCCTTTGAAAGCATTGTTTGGGCAGCAGCAGGACTCTTTTCAAACCCTACTCTTGTTGCAGCTCTTATTTCTAAAGGCACAGCTATACAAACAAGTGACTGTGGGGACATGCATGTACATCACATCATGTTTTCCACAGCAAGATCCCATTCACAGCCTGTGGTAAGTGAAACAGTCCCTAACCATAAAGAGGAATTTGCTCCAAGGCAAGAGGAAGAAGTTGCCGCTAGCAGCTACACTGACACTGTAAATCCAGACCTCCATTCAGAAGTGTCTGTACCCTGTGTTACTAAAGCACCTGTTAGAGGTGCAGTGCTGCAAGAAGCAACTGTACAGGAGCTACCTGCAAAGTGCATGGGGTGTTGGAAATGGATCACTACTTGTGCAGTCAGTGGGAAAAGAGAAGTGTGTTCCTTTATACACCAATGTGTTACAGTGTTATCTGCCTCCTCCATCCATTGCCTGGAAAATTCTGGCTAGTGGGATGTTTTCTATATGAATCCCAGTCTAAACTTTCACAATTAAATGGAGATGGGCTGAATTTGCTGGCTGCTGCATTGGACACAGTGTGGTTATTGGTCATGTCAACAGCATGTGGAAAGAGTGGGGACCTGCTGTAGGTACTTGCAGCATCACAGGAAAACAGCTTCTGCCCTTCTGACGAGCTCCTATGGGCACAGCATGGCCTGGGCTGGTGGAAGGCCCTTCTCAAAGTCTGGAAAGGTCGTAGGCTCAGTGTAGACTTTATTTTACAGACTTCATTCACAGACTTCCTTATATCTGTTACTCTCCTTTATATGAGCAAAAGGGAAATAGTGAATGAATGGTACAAGGATTGTATTTGAAGTCTAACCATATTTATCCTCCAGCTAGGACTTTGAGTGCCTCTAATTCCCTAAATTAGTGACGAGGTTAAATATTGCCCAAGAAATATGGGCTGAGGTTGGAGCTCCAGCCAGCCAATATCTAGGTATTAATTTAAAATGTATTATTCATGAACACTTTTTTACTGTTCACATTAAATCATTATAATTCTTTCAGTACCAATGTCCCTGCTTCACATGAGTGGTGTTTAATATTAGCTGCTGTTCAGCCCTTTCCAGCCAAATAAAATCAGCCTTAGTTCATTCTGTCTTGCTTGGATCAACAAACATGGAACATAATGAACTCCCCCTGCTCTGTCACTTATCTTGCCAGGCTGGGAGAGGGAACGTACCACCACAAAACATTCCCCAGTGCTTGCCTTTGACAGCACACAGTCCAGCTTGTGCAAGGACCATGACAGTGCCACAAGATGCTGCACTCTCCCTGCTCCTCTGTCTGCCAGTACAGGAGAGCCATTGTGCCTGCCCTCCTTGACACAGCTGCTTTGGAAGGGCAATTCAGCAGTGCAGTGGGTCTTACAGTTAGACTGCTTTCCAGAAAGACTCAAGGAGGGATAGTCCCTCTTCCTCTCTCCTCCCCAGTAGCCCCTGTCCAAGGCACCAGCTTGGACACTGTGAGAGCAGCCCTCGTGCTGGGCTGGCAGCACAGAAGGTCTAGGCTCTGCAGCAAGTAATGGGAAACCAGCCTATCCCTTGAGTGAGGCTGACATATAATGATGGAGACTGGAAATTTTGGGTATTCCCAAACCAGTCTCTATTAAAGAGTTTGAAAGCTGGGCATTGGGAATGTTTTTGAACCATGCAAGCAACGCCAAGAACAAAACCATAGAATAATGTCAGGTTCTTTTGATTAAACCTAAAATGTTCCCAGTATTACTTGAAAACTAGAAGCAGACAAAATTATCCATCATGTTATAGATAACTTGGCTGCAGAAATATGGCATCAGCATATGCTGAAAAGTAAAAGCTAACATGATTATTAGACTATTAATTCTAGCATCAGTCTTGCCTGCATGAGATCCATATGTACAGAAAATAAGGTCTTTGGAGCAAAGACCAGAGTTTCTGTGTGTCTGTAAAGCAGGTGGAATAGGTCTGAGCATTAGACTAAAAACTGTGATATTGAAAAAATTGGCAATGGCCTTTGAAAATGTTTGCCCATTTGAAGAGTTGCCACAGTTTTGTGCTTCTATTGAAGCTGGATGATATCCAGAAGTTTAATTCCACTGAGCTGGTTAGGCTAACTTGCATCTGGCATCCAGGCATGTCCACCCAAAAACTGGGTTTTCAAAGCACATTGCAGCTCCTGGAGTTCATAAAAGCTGTGATTACAGAACTTGTAGTCAGTGCTCTGTGCAATGCAGTTTGCATGATAATGCATCAAACACTGGTCCCCAGATCTCCCAAGCCTCTGGATTTTTACACTTGCTGTTTCCCAAGTGCCTTAATTCAGAAACTGCAAAAACCTCTTTCCTCATTTATAGGGGGAAACAAAAGGACTTGATTAAAGACTTGATGCCTGCTAGTATGATCAGCCCCATGGAACTGCAGTGGTTTTCATTTCCCAAGAAAAATTAAGAAGAAAATGCATCCTGCTGAGTTTTGGCAACAATTTGGCTGGGGAAGGTCCATAAAGAAAACACTATCAGCAAAGGTCTTGTGAACAACAAATTTCAAGATCACTTGATTCAGAAAGTCCTGTTAAATCATGTTAAATGTTTTCTATGCATCCATGAAGGGTATGACAGCTGGTGTCTCCGTATCACTACAGCCTGGGTTAAGTTACAAATTATACACATACCGTCCCTCTCATGAATCCAGCTTAGCCCTTCCAAATCAATTTGGCTATAGCATTTTCTGGCCTGATCTTTAGTATTTTAACACTAATAATGTGTGTTGCAGTTCATCTATCCCAGGATTTTTATTTCCTCAGTGGGATCTGAGGAAAGTCATGTTCCCTTTCCTGGGAAAGGCAGTGATTTCCTAATGGCAGATGAAAGCTTGCCACTCTCTGCTGAAATAGCTGTCCCTCACCCAGGAACATGCTGTGCTGTGCAGCTCCCAGCCATGCCTTGTCTGACCTCCAGAAGTCACCCCATACCACATCTCAGTCATGGGAATTGTGACAGCCAGAGCAAACCCATAGAAGATCAGAGATCAGTAGACTCTTTCCTATCCATGGTCTCTCTATCATTTTAATGTTACCACATTTAATTAATTCCAGAAATTCTTATGTTAAAAGTCTTGTTTGCATGTGAAGGAGAAGCTCACCATACACTATTGGAAACCTGAACAGTAATTTAAGAATCACTGCTAGTCTAGATTCTAGTCTAGATTTATTGTTACAGAGAAAGAAAGAATAACAGTGAAGTTAAAATTCTTTCACACACACCTGTTTTCTAGCCCTTTTCCTGGTGTCAGGCTGCTCCTCCATGTCCTGAGGCAGGTGGTCTCAGTCTAGTGGGGCTGGGGCAGTGCAGTGAGTCAGGGACATACAGAGTGTTTTGCAAGGAGGATTGTGATGTTCAGGTTGATGGTGTTTCCTTTCTTGATCTAGGATCCACTTGAAGTAGTTTTCGTAAGTTTTCTAACATGCTTTTTTTTACACCTTTCTCCTTCTGTGCTGGTCTGCAGCTCCATGTTCCTCTGGAATTTACTGTATGTAGTGCATTTTACATATGTTTGGTACTGGGTTTTTTCTTATTTTGCCCTAAAGCCAGGTTTGTCCAGCTCCACTTTCATTTAACTTTATTGAACTAACTCTACTTGAATTTTATTGAAGGGAGAGATATTTATAGCTGTGGGATGCTATAAAGCACCAGTGCCAGCCTGTGCCACAGCTCTTGCCATCCCATGCCTGTGCTCCTCTGTGCTGCATCCTATCTGTCCACTTCTCCATGGATGTTGTTGCTGACCTGTCCAGCCCTACACTGCATTATTGTATTGATCAAAACCAGCTTATTCTGCATAGAATAACTACAGTCTCTGTAAAAATGGGGCCATAGCATGCAAAGATGTACAAAAGTAAAACAAATTAACTTTGCACACACGGTCACTTAGAGAACTTACTGCCACATCTAAATGAAGGGAAACAAAGTAAAACAAAACTGCAAGCAAGTCAAGAGGAGTTCAGATAGAGCAGAGCCCAAAAATCTCAGTCCTGAGTATTTTGAAATCCAGTGCAAAGCTTCTGGCCTGAGAAAGGCAGTGCTGCACTACAGGGCTACCTCATCACATGATGTCCTGCTCAGCTTCACGGGCAGTAGTTTTCCAGTGCCTCACATGAAAATAAGATTGCAAGCGTTGGAGCATGAGGATGGATGACAGTGACACACGAAGGCAACAGCATGTTTCAAGTGTTAGACCAGTCTGTGCTTTTTTTGATTAGCTGTTCGAAAGCTGGTAGTGGAGAAGTGCTGATGTTGGTGATGGAACAGGTATCTCTGGCTTTTTATCTCCTGAGCTTTTGGCTGGTCTTAACAGAGGCAAAGGCTGGGTTTGACAATCCAGGTGCATCCCAGTAGGCCTGGGAAGGTGCACCTCCTCAGGATACCCTGCTTGCTTCCAGAAGGCAGCAAAGCATTTCACATTTGGCATGGGCAGCATGTCAAAATTCTTTTATTTTTCCTTGTAGAGACATCGTTTCCCAGAAAAATAGCACCTAAGAATTTCTGGCATCACTGCAGTATATTCTGTTTTTTAAAGAGATATGAGTGTTCATGTCTGCATCAGTCTGGCTTTCACTGAGGTGGAGCCATGGGACACAGGGCACTTTCATCCCAAGCTGTCAGTAGGTCTCTGACCCGGACAGTCCTGCTGTAATAAGATACTTAGTGCCACCAAGCAAGGAAAATGCCATTTCTATTTGCAAAAGGGACACACTTCCTTGGGTAATAAATGAAGCGGGTCACTGTCCATATGGGCTGGCAGTTATCTTCGGCTCCTTGCTCGTTGATTTACTGTGCATAGGAGCAGCTTGGCACATCAATATTGCAAATTAAATACCATGCAGATAGGTGATCTTTTGAGCTTGTACCTGGAAAGGAAACAACTTTCAAACTGAGGTTCAGCTCTCCTTAAGTTCAAATCATGGCTCTCAACTAATCAAAGTGTTTGATCAGCAGTTTTCATGCAGCTCCAGTCTGCACAGACTGTTCTGGGCTTTTTCTTCTTCCTCTCTCTGTCTCTCTCTTTCAGCAGTCAAATTTTACTTCAAAGACTGGGTGAAGCTTTTAGACTAGTATTATACCACTCACTGGTTAAGTGGGAGCTGCTTAAAATGCTGCATAATTGCATTGTCTTTGTGTATCTGTTTTCCTTGGGGCCCTCCTGGCATGTGGAATCAGTGGGTCTCAGAACTATTAGGGCCAGGCACAGTTTAGCCAATGAAAATGCTAATTAGGATGAAAAAATATATTGTATGCATTCCACATGTTTAGCTCTAAAAAAAATATGAAAAATCTACAGCCTTAACACTCTAAAAATGTCAAATCTCTCAGACGATGTCTTGGGAGTGCTATAAGCCTCAGCAGAGATTATTTTGTTAATGCCTCCCTGATAATTAGATCCACATGCACACAGGATACACCATAAGCTCTGTCTTGCCTTTCAGCTTCAGGCCTGTGACAGTGGTTTGTGTTGAACTTCAGGGTGTGTTTTAAAATAACACAAAAATACATCAACTAAATATTGAAGCTACCAAATGAAGCCCCTGGGCTAGGAGAGGCCAGTGCCCACCCCTGTGCAACCCACCTATGCTGCCTTGTGTCACGTCCCACACAGCCAGATGCTCCGTCTCCTATAGGACGTCTGTCTCACTCAGGGAACAGCAGCCTAATTAACCAATAGCTAATCAAGAGGTGGGTTTCCTCCTCTTCCTCACAGGGTAATCCAGGACCTCAGGTCCTGTAGCCTAGGGCAGGGTCAGACCTCAGACCCCACAGCTGGAGCTCAGCAGCCAGTTGTCAGCACCCACTAGAGCTGGTGAGGATGTGACTGTCCTCCACCTTCTCCACATATCCCACCCAGCCCAACACACATGGCTCCTTGCTCTGTGTCATCCTTCCCTTCTTCCTGTGGGAAGACTCCATTGATTTCTCTGTCCTTTACTTCCAGCTAAAGGCAGGATGTTGAATCCTGTCCCTTGCCATTCTGTTGGCAAAGGGACATGTGGGAGCCTGTGAGGGAGCCTGTGCCTAGCACAGAGGGACCACAGGGCAGCCCACAGCTGCTGAGTGCCTGCAGCAGCAGGAACACAGCTTCTGGTGGCACATGTCTGAGCCAGTGCCACGCAGCAGCAAAGGGCAGTGGGGCAAGCTCACTGCTGGGGCACCTCAAGAGCTGGGCAGCTTCTGTCTCTATAAAGCATGTGAGAAGCGCAAGTTCTGTGAGGCAAAAGTTGACCCTTAACTCGGGGAATGTTCTTGGAAGGGTGTGTATCTGCAATGGCAACGCCAGATTGCTGCTGCAGCACAGGAGTAGCTGAAGGAGGCTCATCAGAGAGACTACAAAGGAGGCAGGTAATGTTTACAGTGTGCTGAGCAGTGTGTATTTTATTTCAGCCTTAGTCTTGGAAATGGATGAACTGGTTTAAACTGCACTCTCAGTATCACAGGGCCTCTTATAATACCAGCACTTTGCTACAGACCATTTCTGAGAGATGAAGGAGGTGAGAGCACATTTGCACCTGCTGGAGGAAGGGCCCACTTAGCCCCTTGCTTTACCAGCCTCCCCACCTGCTCCTTGCACTGGGTCCACAAAGCCTCTTGTGCCCCCAGCTCTCCGCTCTGGTGTCGGTTCAGGAGTGAAGAGGCACAAGGGGATGGTTCCCCCACATGCTTGGCATGTGTCAGGGCTTGCCTTCCCTTCCCTCAGCCCCAGGGCTGCTGTGGAGACATGGAGGTTATGCATTAGTGCAAGAAGAGGGGATCCTCTCCTTTTGAGGAGGAGAGCATTAAAACATAAATAACTGCAGAAAATGAAAATGATGTTAAGAAAACAAGTCCGAAGGTTTTAACTGTTAAAGTGGAAAAATAACATTTCATAAACATAATCTTCCTAATACTCCATAATGTACTTCTCTGTGTCACACAGCACAATAATTTCCTGTTCAGCTTCACTTTCTGAGCAAAAGCAGAGACCAAGATTGGCAAGCTGTAACAGGAGAGCCGGGGCTCTCCCCCAACCCCAGCCACCAGAGAGCCTGCTTTCTCCTGCTTTGCTCTCAGCATAAGCCCGTTCAGCCACCGGGTGATCCTCTTGAATCGCTTTTTAACCAAGTCAAGAAGACTTCTATGGCAACAGCCTTGTTTGTGTGTGAGTAAGGAAGGGGATTTGTAGCGAAGTAGTGAAGAGGGAGGGAAGACATTTGGCTAAGGACTGCTTACACAATTAAAAACCATATTTCCTCCACATCTTGCTTCAGAGTAAGTTTTTGGAGAATGGGAGGTCTAGAAACATGTAATTACCATTTGCTTTCTCTACAGTTGCTTTTTTTTTTTGTCTTTATGGTATTCCTCTGGTAGAAGCCAGCTTGCTTTGCAGACTCTCACATGTACCTGCTGCTGTGTTCCCAGTGGAGACCCAGCTCACGCTCGGGGTCTGTTCTCCCTCCGCTGCCGCTTTCCTTGCTCCACTGCCCCGCCAAGAGCCCAGTTTTGCACACTGTACAGCACGTCCCGACTCCCGAGGTGCGAGGACGTTTGTTGATTGTGCTCAACTGAATCCAGATTGTTTTTCCATTTTGGTTGAGGTATATTTAGGTCTCCCAGTAACTGCCCTGGACTTTCTAAAATAAATCAGTGCACAAGGCCCTGATTTAGCGGCCGCCCGTGCCAGCGCGGAGCCCAGCCTGCCCCAGCTCTCCGGGCTTTGAACAGCCGCGGGCAGAGATTCAGTGCCAAGTTCAGGGTTTAACGAGTCTCTCCTCCTGCCCTGCTCTGCCCTTGTGTTCCGCCTGCCACCTGCTGACCTGCATTCAGGTTAATATAGCTCTGGTATGAATTCAGCTGAATTACAAATTTGCACCTATGCAGAGAGGTCAGAGCTCCTGGGGTATTTTCCTATTTTGACCATCACTCAATACATATTTAGATTTATAAAAAAAAAAATAACCACCCATCTTTCACCTCTGTAGGAAACAAGTCAAAGGAAACAATCTCTTCTATTGAAAGTTTGATCCTAAATCTGTATTTTAATACCAGGGATCCACTTACAAACTGAACCAAAGTTTCACTTTACAATCTGAACAATTACTGACTGTAATTTTCCTAAGTTGTTCTGCAAAACTTGGAGAGTGCAATGCAAGAGATTTTTCCCTTACTCATTGAATACTTTTTTTTCCCTTAATGTGGACTGGACATTGTGGAGCTAGTTAGAAGGTAAGTCTGCAGGAATTAGGCCTCAAAGCTTAAATACAAATTTGCCTTATTTCAAAAGTGTAAAGACTGATTTTGGCCCATGTCTTTACCCACCAGTAGTTGAGTTTGTAACCACACACCGTCACTCTATCCTGTGGAGACTTTGCAGTGTTTGTGTAAGGCTCACTGACATTATTATCTTACAGACTAGCCAGTCAAGTTCCCTGCTCACAGACATCAGTTGTGGGCTGGTTAGAAGCATCATTCAGAGGTTTTTGCAGAACAGAATTCCCACTGGGCTGGCAAGGCTGTGTGCCAGCAGCCTGTCTGGCCCCACAGAGTGGAGGATCTCCAACATGAAACTGAGTTTCATACCTAAAATATCAGCCTTGAAGACAACCACAGTGTCCTTTATTTAGAACTCATTTGAGACAATGTTAGTAATTAATTGGCTGTTCAATTTTTGTTGTTGGGATAGGATTTTTATTAAGCTCGTTTAGTTGAAGCACACATGGGTCACATTTATAATTAAAAGGTATCATTGCTGGGGTCATGTAGATCTTGAACAGCACCCAGCTGTTAACCAAGGTGCAAACTTGCCAGGCAATAGGAACTTCTAGAGTTCAAAGGAATGGTCAAAGCCTACCAAATTGCGACATTTCTCATAAATAAAAATGCTCCAATATATCAGCTGTCAGGAATTCAGTGCCTAATCTGTCCCATCATTGACTGGAGTGATAGGGACACAGCAGTTGGAAGGATGCCATACTGGGAAGCTATCACATATAGTCTGTAAATTAATTCTTGAAGATTTTCAGCAGTTTTGTCTAATCAGCTCTTTTATTGCTGGATTTTTTTTAAAGAAATCTTGTGACTTCTGCTCCAGTGATCTGGCCAGACCCAAGAGTGAGAGGCTGAGAAGCTTCAAATCAAATCAGATGTGAGAGCTAAATAAATTGGGGGGTTCTTGGCAAGACTTCTCAGAAACGTAGAAACAGATGTAAAAAGAGGCACAGAGGAACAACAATGCCTCAGCTGCTCCTAATGAGGGTCCCAGAACAGAGTTGGTTAACCCTGCTCAGGGACTTGCAGGCTCCTGGGTAACCAGAGGAGAAGCTGAAAATGCAGTGTCAGCACATACAAGAGTTAAAATGGCTCTTTCCAACCTTGTGAGCTGCCACCACATGCTGCTGACATTGTGCTGTGGCATGTATTGCACAGCCCAGCAAGGCTTCTGTCTTGTGAGTTCTTATGCAGCAACCATGAAATGATCAGTTCTGCCATTTTTGGCAACACTTAACTAGAGAACATGCCTGAGAAAATGCAGACATGCATGGACTGTCACTGTCACCAATGTAGCCTGTTTGGTGGGAAATTCAATGTATATGAAGGATTCAAGCAGAGTAATTTTCCCCTGATGTCAGATTTGGGGCCTATCATGCTGCACCAACAGTGCCAGCAAAGTCTTTACTGAAAGGAAAAAAATAGAAAACATGTCATAAGACCCTCCCCAGAAGAAAGGTTGCTCTGAACACTGGCTGGAAAAATTCCCATGCACTTCAAGTGCCTGTGGTTATATTAGTCATGCAATGACAAGAAAACAGTCTGCTCTGGAGGCTATGGTGGTGGCTGGGAGAGTGGGATGGAGCTGGCTTCTCTCAACTCTTCCACCTTTCCTTTCCAGACCAACAACAAAAGGGGGAGAAACCACTAACAAACATGCATGACAGCTCAGGGCTAAGCCAGGGAAGCTGATCTGTTGTTGAAGCCATGCTGAGGACAGCAGGAGAGGAAGACATGCACTGGTTATTTTCAAGTACAGAGAAGCAATATTTTAGCAACTGTTCTGAAATTCAAACAAGGAGAGGTTTACTGTGTAATGTTTCCTGGCTTTGAGGTAATCTTTGTTACAAAAGCAAGCTATCACTTGTAGATTTTGTTTCATTTCTGATTAAGCAAACTCCAGACTGCCTCTGAAATACTCCTATTTTGTGACTCTGTCATTGCTAGAAAATTAAAATGAGAACTCTTGACTGGCATGAAAGCTTTTTTCTTGCCTTTTTTGGTAGCATGTCCTACTACAATAATTCTGTCGAAACACAAACAAAGGGCAGTTTCTAACTGCTAAGCAAAAAGCAAAACAAAAAGCATAAAATATTCAGTGGGGTAACCTGTGCTTTAAAGACTGTATTTCTGAGAATTGTGTCATGTTCTGAGTGGTAATGCCCTGCAGCTCCTGTAGTGGTGAGGTTTGCAATGCTGATATCCAGCAAGCAGGTAAAGAACTAAATAATATTGTAAAAACTAATTTTTTACATGGAGAAGAAATTCACAAAAAAATAACCAAAATTGATCCTTACTTTTGCTGGAGAGCAGGCATTGGGGTAAGTATGTTCCACAGCAGTTGCCCACAGGCCCATTCCACTTCCAGGGTGTAGCTCCCATGCCAGACTAAGCCTCACATGGTGCTCCAGCCATCAGTGTCCCTTAAGCCGAAGGGGCTCAGCAGGCTGGGGGAGACCCCAAAGAAGAGGAGCATGGAGCTCAATCTAGTGGTAAATTAGGAATGACAAAGCTTAAAAAATTTTGGTTTCTTATGGTTTCTAGGAGTCTACTTATTCTATATAAAGCCAACACCCTGAAAACTGAGTGGCACTGAAAATGCAGTTTTCATGGGGGAGTTAGACGGCCTGGAAAAATGTTGGCCACCTGTAGTAACAAAAACAACATGCTGTTGAGCCAGTCCTGGGGAAGTACCTGCAGAGCTGAATGTGCCCCATAGTTAGGAGGGCTTCCATGCCTCTGCGTTCCTGGCAAGAGAGGAAGGGCTGAGTATGGACATAGAGGATCTCAGTGGAATGCAAGGCAGGTCACAAGCTGTAACAAGGACGGTCAGATGGCCAGTGGTAGGTGTTTAGTGTATCTGTCTCATGGTTTTGCAAAGTGAATTTAAAGTATCTTTATAAGGAGAAGCTGAGGTACTTATAATCCATTAAATTTGACAAGGAACATTACTGGATATAATACTGTTTCCTAGTGGTATTGATGGGATTAGAACCCTTGTTGCAACAGCTATGCCTATTTGTCTTGTTATCCTTGCTAACCCCTATTTGTCTTCTCTCTTTGTGTTTATCCCTGCATTTCTTTCAGTTAGCACTTGCAGCATCATGTGGTACTGGGGAGGAAATTTGGACATGAAGTTGCACAGCAGGAAGAAAGTTCTCTGTAGTAGCAACAAGCAGCAAGAAAAGATATGCAACATTTAACTTATTTCTTGCTTCCTCGCCCTGGGTAGGCTGGTACAAATTGTATCTCCTGTTAGACTACAAGAACTGCAGAGGGAACATGGGATACCAAGGGATTTAGCTAACAGGAAACAAAATGTGTTTGTATTAATTGCTTAGTGCTCAAGTGTGTTAAAAATATTTATATAACAATAACAATCTATTTCATAGCTTACGTATGACTTGGTATTTCCAAAGACTCTGTTAAACAGCAACGCTTGCTGGAGTCTCTGACAGTGAGGACAGCTTGTATGCACATTAAAATGGATAGGTTGTAAGCAAATAGACATTATATTTTCTGACAGAAGTCCCAAACTCAGATCTAAAACTTGGGGAATTGATAAAGTTACACATCCTTAGCAGAAAGTTTGGGAAAGATTATCTTCAAGGAAGGCTATTTTTGCTTCAGCTTGCGGTACTGCAGCCAGGGGGAGCATCTACAGATACAAAGACAAGAAACCACCAGCACAAAAAATTTGCAGGAAATCTGCAGCTCTCTCATATGTGTGTTTTATGAGTGTCCAGAACTGCTCTAAATCTTTCCTTGTCGAAGTGCAGTCTCACTGTTGTTGAGAACAGCTAGAAAATAAATTACAAGTAAAACAAGCTGTACCAAAATTAAATGCCAGCTGTGCTACAGCCTCACAGATAATAGAAGTTTGAATTTCTGCATAGCTGCGATATATGTGTCTGAGGCAGCTGGACTGGCATTGACCTTCTTTGCAGAAAAAAACAAAACAAACAACCAAAAAAAACCACCAAAGGGGGGGGGGGGGGGGAAGGGGGCAGGGGAGAGAAAAAACCCCATCCCAGATAACGAGACCGCAGAGCAACTTGTTATTTGGAAATTGGTCTCTCACCGAGCCGCTGTGTCTGCAATGGGCTGAGCTAATCCCCAGTCCTAAGCACTAGCAGGATTGATCTTGGCTGAACTTTGTGACTCTTGTCTGTCATGCTTAGTGAGAGAGGAGCCAACAGTCCCTAAAATACCCATTCCCCCTGTGGCTGGGCAGTTGCCCTCCATCACTGGTGTGAGCCCGACTCCTGCTCCTCGCATGCCGAGCTGCTGGTGACGGGGTGAGAGGAGAGTGCTGGAGACTGTACAGCAGCTGTGCACATCACAGGGCCCTGGTGCTGAAAAGCGACTCAGCTGAATAGTTCAACTCTGGTTGGCCTTGAAAATAAGAATGAGGGAAAAGTATGAGAAGTACATTGAACCTCCAAGGCTTGTCAGCACAGACAGCAGTCTGACCCAGCCAACTTGCTCAGATCAGGGGAATGCAGCATGAGGGCTTGTGTCTCTAGCTTGCGTGTGCGAAGTGACCGACCCAAACAAAATCAAGGTGGTTTATAGCCTGCTAAGAGCACAGCACTTAGAAATTAGGCTGGTTTAATTAACACAGCTCTTTATGCCGTAACAAGACTTGCTTTTTTTGAAACATATGTTTGAGATCTTGCGCAACACAACTGAGAAACTATATAATAAGAATAAATGTAGATCTCCTTGGATTAATTACCTTGTCTTGTGTGCACCTTTGAAACACTCAACACCCTTACAAGCTTTTCTGTAAAGTTTGTGGAATTTCATGGCCCTCATTATTAAAGGTATTGAAGTCATTTTTATCAGGGAAATGTGGATCCTTTCTCCGCATCACTTCGTACTGAACTTGCATCAACCCCATTTGATTTTATGTTATTTCTTGAGAACATGACCCAAGCCCACTCCAACATCAGAGGAGAGAGAAAAGGTCAGAACCATAAATTTTTGACCTTGCTGGGTGAAAGTAGACATTACATTTAAATTCCTGTTACTAATGGTTGCTATACTTCATGGCAGTGCAGGCAGCACAAAAGGGCACCAGCAATGACATCTTTCATCACTTGAGCTAAAATGCTCTTCACTTACTGCCTCTTGCATGGGGTGCCAGCGAAATGAGATGTAAATGGATCTGTTGACAAACAGGTTAAATGTCAACACCCACAATGATATGTTGTTAATTGTAAGGGCACAAGATACTACAGAATTGTTTAAAAGGGGCAAGTGCTGAAAGGTGAGCAAAGTTGTCACCACGGTTATTTACTGTGTAAGTACCATGGCTGGACTGCTGGCTCTGGTTCAATGAAGCTCTCATCCTAATCTCCCTTTTCTTTCCAACAGCCTCGCTCCAGACTTTGGGGCTGATTGCCCACAGCCTTGTGGTTCCCCTGTCAGTGCTGCAACGCAACAGGAAGACTCAGAGGACACCCACGGAGGCACCAAGCCCTCGTGGGACCAGTACTAGGGACTAAAATGCCTTTTGCTTGGTGGAAGCTGTTCTGGGGGATGGTGAGAACTAATAAGAGATGTTAGATATTGTGCAACTCAGGGCAGCTATTTGATGTGACGCTCCTTCTGTGTGCTCTGACTTGTTTGCTTTAGAGGGAGACTTTTTAATCACACTGGTATTTATATTGTTTTGCAATGTCTTTATTGCTATTCTGAGTCTCCGTTCAGGGCAGAGAGTCTCTGTTTTGTTAGGCACAACTTAATAACTTAATGCTGTTATTCTCACTTGGTTTTCTTCTGTAATAAGCATCTCGAGACCCTGAGAGTTGCTACTAATGGAAGTAAACTGAAAACTTCCCTTTCTCTAATGCTGAAATACACAGGTTTTTTTTATGGGGAAGGAGCTGGAGTGAGTGAGTGCTGCTTGTTTCCACTGTGCCTCAGGCAAAGGAGGAAAGATCCTACAGAAATATGTTAGAAACATATACAGACAAGGTGGTATTTGTAAATGACTTAGTGTCATCCAGACAAAATAGTTTATAAGCAGAATAGCAATTAGACAAATGATTCATTCTTTTTGTAAAGCTGTATTACAATGTTATGTTTAATCCACAGTCATGCCCCCATGTCCCATCAAGATCTGCTGTCTTGGGTGATGTGTAAACATGGTGAGGTATATAACAGGCAAGATTAGACTTATTCCAGTCAGTTTTTGATGAATAAATATTGTGATGGTACATTTTAATGATGTGAATGGAGAAACTATCCCATGAAAGGGTGTTAATATAAAATAGCCGAAGGGAAAAGGAACTTCCAACGAGATATGCACAGCCCTGAAATCAGTGTTTCCTGTCTTAAGCTGATGGATTTGTCACTTCCTCCATTGGCTCTTTCACAAATGTAGATGCCAAATGAAACAAAAATAATAACCACAGATTAAAATCTTTCTAGAGAATTAGAAGAATCAAAAATCTCCATGCAGAGCATTAGCAAAGTATCTCCGGGAAAATTTAATGTCAGCATAAAATGTAAGAATGTTTCTTACTAGAAAAAGAAAATATTTTAAATAATAAAAGGAAAGCATGACATGTAAAGTCAGCAGGAACTCCTGTGGAAACAGGGCTGGGTTATGGCTCAGTCAGGTATCATCTCAGATATTTCTTACAGCTAATTCTGAAATAACTTCTTCAGCTAAAACAATGCAACTTTGAGACAAGAAACCAGATGAAAAGTGAGAATTACTGATACAGAAGAAATAACAATACATACACTTGGTAGTTTCTATATTTTGGAATTAGTGGGAGTGCCCTATTAAAGACATTTTCAAATACGAGGATTAAGTATTGGTTTGAAAAAAAGTAAAGACAACTTACGCTCTAGAGTTAAACAATGGAATGGATCTAAACTTTGAGGCCATAGGGCAGAATGTCACCTCACTCCTGGGGAAACCTTTCCTTGCAACATCTTTTCCCTAATGTCATCTTCTCTGATGTTCCTTCCTCTGTGTCCATAGCTGTTATTCCATAGGAGGTGCTGGCTGCAAGTGTGATCCAGACCAGCACTTCCTTAGTCCCCAAAAGAGGACATAAGCTGCATGGAAATATTGCAGACACACTGGTGATGAGTCATTAGGCTACATGGCAGCTACCAGTTCTCTGTGTGGCTTGTTGTCCAAGCTCTCTGCATCCCGGTTTGGATGTGACCTCCAAATCCTCCCGGCTTTCTGCTTCCTTTTGCTTTTTCCCTGTGTTATTCTTAGGGCTCCTTTTTTTTGCACTCCAACAAGGCAGTTCCATCTGGCTCCTTCTAGTGCTTATTCTGTTTTGTGGTTTCCTTGTGTGTCCTTCACAGAGTGCCAGGTAGGAGCATACATGTACTGGACAGCTCTCTTATTGTTTGCAATAATAAGAAAGGGAGTATTATATGGCCCTTTTATATGAAATTTCTTGCAGGATTACAAAGCTCTCCCTGCTGTGGTGCTAAAATGCTCTCACTCCACCTCAGGGTGTACATCTCTGCACGCCCCTCCTCACTAACAGCTTCATCCTGTAATGAAGGAAGTACCTGGGAACTGTCCATTTATAGGATGATGCTTGAGTGCTCTTTGCTTCAGTATGGCATCAATTTTGCTTCTACCTACTCCTGCTTCTCTTTCTCTTTTCTTCATAGTATCTTCCATGCTTTGAGCCTGACCTCCGTTTCTCTGCCTGTTCATCAGTTCTATGCCTCTTGGTCAGGTCCTGGCTCTTGACAGTTTGTACAAACCAAGTGACTCCCTTCTCTCCAGACCTCTGCTGAAGTCCAGGATCTCTCCTATCTTTCCTGCCTTCTCTTCTGCCACTTTCTAGGCCTCTCAGCAGTCACAGAACCTCTTCTTCCAGTTCTAGCTATCCGTAGCTGTGAATTAAATAGATGTCTCTCAAACCCAGTAACTGAAGTAAATATTTATATTGTGTTAGCATTTTAACTGGTACGCAGGTATTACTGAATTATTGCACAAACTCAAAGGGAAGCAATCTTTGGCCTGACAACAAAAGCTGCTGAAGGTGGGTTTAGCAGTGCCTTAGGGCAGATGTATCAAAGGGTGTCTGTGCTGTGCTGAAGAACTCAGTCTTTTCAAGTGGGAACTTGTGAAATTTCTGTGTACCATAAATTTACAGTCTGTGTACCATAAATTTACAGTCTGTGTTCTGCTCTCCTGTCACTGTGTTGCCATACAAATCCCAGCCAAATAACTCATACTGCATACTAAGCACTGGTTAAAGAACATCACACATTACATGAACTTACATAGACTACTAAGGTTACCGAAGATTTAACTCCTCAAAACAACAATATCTTATAGCTCTAAGACCATGAACTTCCCCAGGAAATACTCATCACCTTCTGCCCTCAGTATAAACTGTTTCTTTGATGTTACCTTCTCTTAAATATAGAATAACATGTATGTGTTGTTAGAAAATTCAAATAATTGCGTATACTGGAAGCAAGAGTAAAAGAGAGCAAGCATGTGAGAAGCTAATCCCAGTGGGGAGCTCAGGAAGGAGCTCAGATATGATGATGGAGCATATGTTTCAATGTGGGAAGGACGGAGTAGCTGAGTGGCTTGCCAGGATGAAGAAGTGACTTTGTACTGATGTGGGAAGGGACCACATAAGGTCTGACTCCAGGCTCTTTGCTTGACTGGTTTTTGCAATTAAGAAGAGAAACCCCCTATCTTCCTACCATAACAGGCACCATTCAAAATAAGATATTAATAACAAACACAATGTCATTTACCACAGCTTAACCCTAAGGAGAGGGTAGAGATAACATTACTCCTGCAGTATTTTTTCCTGGTCTTCAGCTCTAGTCAAGTGCAAAGGCTCCTTAATGGTGACAGTGGTAACTCCAGGGCTTGATAAACTTGTCTTTATCAGTGGAGCCAGAACACGTTATTAGTCAATGTATGTGGATTCTGTGTTTCGCTACAGCACATATTTGTATAGCCTTTTCTGACAGTTAAAGATGTGCTAAGTTTCCTTGACAGAAAACAGACATTTTAAATAAAATGGCTGCCATTTAACTAGAAACTCCTGGGCAAAGCTCTGTGGGAAACAGTTCCCATGACCTTCAGGAGGGAAGAAATGTTTGTCTTTTAATAGGGCTCCATACTGTAAAAAAAGTCCTTACTCTGCAGTATCCAGGCTTTTTTAACACAGCCCTAATGATGCAAGTCCTGAGGAACTGCATATACCATTTGCAGAAACATATTGCTAATTACACTAGTCTTTACTTTCAGATAAAGGAACTTTGAACTATTTGGAACAATGAATTTGGAACAGAGTAAGACTGAAGCAGGATCTTCTGTAACGCATCTAATTTCATTACATTACACATTTTAAACCTGAAATGACAATTGCATATTGATTTACTTACCCATTTATGCAGCTGACTGATAGTTTTGTGTGTCTGGTAATTCATACTTGTACTTTGCATTGGTTTTGTTTTGGATCATATCTAAGTTCACATTTAATGTATTTATTTTAATATAAAGCATGTTTTACAAAAGTAGCAGAACCTAAAACCCAGCTGTCTTTATTCAGTGTATTCTGTTCATGCTTAAGGGTCACCAGCATGAATTAGGTCCTTACTCAACATTGCGGGATTTTTTATATGCTGCACATGTCACTGAGCAATTGTAAGAAAAAATTTATTTATGAGCTGCCCTACCTGGGAGTGCTCTCCAGTGGCGAGACGAGAAGTGAGCAATGGGAACTGAAGTTGCAAAGGAAGTTACACCATCTGTCTTGAAAGCAAGCCACAGGTGAGAGATAGAAAAGGGATGAAAAGGGGCATTCATAAAAAGCTGATTCATCATTAATCTGCTTGTACTCAAACACAGAAAACAATAGCTTGTTTTATGATAAGGTTCTGCCTTTCCAAAGCTGAATTCTTCCACTTTAGCAGGGAGAGTGTACTGTATGCCACAAACTCAAAGTGGTTGGCTTCGTTTCACCAAAGAGCTTGTGCTCAAACTCCTCTTTTTGTCTGTGGTTGGCACAGAAAGAGAATGGGTTTACTGGGCAAGCAAAAAATGAGAGAAGCTCTGCAGAGTCCACCTGGACCAATTGTTCTGAAGGCTGTTGTCTGGCAGAGCTGGATGGACAGGGTGCCCACCCCAGCCCTGCTGGATGTGAAATCTGTGCAGCTCCTTAGGCAGCTTTGGCTCTGAGCTCACCAAGGGTCACTGCTCACCCCTTCTGCAGTGGCACTGCCTCTCTGTATCTTAATTCAGTCCCATAGCCTTAATTACCTACATGTTTTATGTCTTGTGGTTTGTGCTGCATGTATATCCACCCTGTACAGCTAACAGTCAATCTGGGTTAAAAATAACAGCAAGTTTCCTTTTCTTGCACATGTATAAATAAAAACTATTTTGAACTGAAAGTACAACATGGTCTCTTCTCCCCAGCTTCTCTAGCAGGGGCTTTTGCAAGCAGTGTGCCTTACCATGGCATTTGTGGCAACCACCCTCAGTTTTCTGCAGAAGCAGCAGCATTTCTCACATCTCCATGAGCAGGATGGCTGGCTGGCCCCTGGGAACAGACCCCAACTTGGGATGCTTACAGGCTGCTGCACTCATGAAGAGGGAGCCCATTGCTCTGCAGAGACACCTTCGCAGCTGCTCTCCTGGCAGAGCACAATTCCACACTTGTAGCCTGAGCTCCCAGTTCAACCCATGACTTATGCCAGTGTATCATAAGACTTGAATGTAAGTCACAGATGTGCTCATATGGTAAAGTAAGAGAATCCAAGAGGAATGAAGTTTTTCTTTAGGCTTCTAGCAGCTGCAGAAAGAAATCCTTCTAGAAGAAGAAGGCCTGTACACTTTTTGATGAGCCTGCTTTCCAAAGGAAATGATGCTGGTGTGGTTGCACTCCGCTGTCAGACTCCTTTCCTGTCCTCCAGCCAGCACCTTTCCAGCCTGCGGGCCAGCTCAAACAGGTTGGGGCAGGATGAGGGTCCCAAAGAGGCTCTTTCTCCCTCCCTGTCACATGAGCCCTGGGGGCTGCACAAGGGACTAAGATCCAGGTCAATGCCTGCTCGGGGGGAAAAGCCCCCAGAGGGTGTTCAGCAGCTACTCAGTCCAGTTAGATCACGCTGGCAGAGCAGCTCATGACTATGTGTGCAGGTGAACACCAGATATTTCCACCAGAAAACATCTATTTCATTCATGGGTCATGAGAATGAAAGGGAGAGTTGGCTGGACTTTACATGGTGACACCAGGCTGCTCAGCTGCTGATTAAGCTGGATTTTCTGTGTTTTTCAACAGGGAGAAAATCACAGCACTTTTACAGACTTTAATTGCAGAGCAAATAAAACACAAAAGAAACCCACAAAACTCCATTTTTCATCACGTTTTTCACACCTGAAATGAGAATCGCTGGGGCTTGAGGCTTTGCTAGTTACAACATGATAATATTGCAGACCTTTGTTTTTAGAGGGAAGCCAGGTAGAAAAATGGCACTCATGGGAGAAAATTTCTAGCTGGGTATATAAAGAGCAAATATTCTCCTCCTGCATTTGATGGCAGGTTTTCTTGCAATTAATCCTTTATGCAGGGGGTTATCTTTCCACTGTGTGCAACATGGGGACGTTTTGGTGTCCCAAAGCACCAAAGCCAAATGGCAGTATGGACCAGTTTCTTGGGCCTGTGATGGTACTCACACAGGCAGTGCAGAAAAGACAAAGCTGCATGGCTAAAATTGGGTCTGAGCACTTTGGGCTACTCAAATTACCTCTCAGGTAAATTGCTCTCATGACAGTGGGTGCTGGGGTAACATTCTTGTCCTGTCAAGAAACATGCCCTCAAAGATAGACAAAAGAATTTTGCACTGCTGAAAGCAAGCAAAGAAACCGTTGTGTGTGGATAACTGAGGGTAGTAACAATTGTTACTTGACTTATTGTAAACATTACAGGAGAGGCTCTTGAAGAGTTGTTAGTGAACTCTCATGTTTCACACAACTTGTTGAAGGAAGAGAGAGCAAAAATAGTCAGCAAATTCTTTCATTTTTTGTTCAAGTCCTACTTTAAAAGTATAATGGCAAGGCAGAAAGGTTATAAAGCAGTATAATTCCAGGTACATATTAGTTTTTGTTTGGTTCTGTCAGTCATCATTCATCTCTCAGTGCAGGCATTGCAGGAGATTTTGTGCTAATGTGTGATAACAACCCATGAATGATACTAATGATGCCAAAGTGAAAGGAGGCGATATATAAGGTATAGTCCACTTAATGAGGTCTATTTCCTTCCAATGTAAGTCTGTGGCATTCACTCAGCAGCTGAACACCTGCAGCTGCAGCTGCACTGTCCGTCATTAGATGTGGTCACTGACATTGCCTGCAGTGCTCAGTACCACTGTACAAAAGAAATTCAGAAGCAGTGCATTGGTGTCTCAATGACAGTCGTATGAGTGGTGACCTCTTCAAGCCTCTGTGATAGGCAGGGTCGTTACACCCGTTAGAGCTACAGAATATCCCCCTCTTCTCTTCTTTTCCACTGTGTTCTTGTGAAGAACTTCTTATAGGGAAGAGCTCGGCTGCACTGAGAGTGATTTTTTGCTCACCACTTCATGAAGATACAACCACAGCTGCAGCTACAGGACAGAAGAAACGTGACAAACCCTTATCTCGTTATCACTGTCATCTGAGTGCTGTCTCTGGATAATAATAATCCCCTAATAATGTTTCAGCTTGCACTTTGAATCTTGCTGTCATCATGTTTGTAAACTTAAAAGAAACTTCTGTTAAAAAAAGGCTTTTATTGCACCCTGAGCTGCCAACAGACTTCACAAGACTCTTTTTCCAAAGAGCAGAACCCTGCTGCTGGTGCTGAGCTGCTGGCCCAGGAGTTGGCCACAGCCTTGGAAAAGCATGCATCTCCATGGCTCCTCTCAGAGCCGTCAGGGAAGGAAGTGTGGTGAGAGCAGGAGCAACATGACTTGATTTTTCAAAATCCAGGTTAATCTTCAGAGACAATGGTGAGAAAAAAATAGCAGAGAGGCTTCCAACTTGCATACTAACTGAATATCATGTGGAGCCCATCATATAGTGACATTTTTTTTTAACTCTAGCTGCTCCTCATTTAATAATGAAAGTCCTCAGATTTCCATCCAGAATACTTGTGTTTTGATAATCTCCTCTACTGTTTCCCCAAATCCCCTTCCCTCTGTAATCAGACCATCAGTCACTACAAAGGATCAAAATTGCTACATTTAAATACTATTCTTCTTGTGAGAAACTACCATCTGATCAAAGATTAACAGCGTGAAATATGTTTCTTGTTTTTGCAGTAAACCCGCATGTCCCTTGTTGCTGATCCAAGTTCATGAAGGTTTATTTTCAAAGCAAATCTCTTGTTTTCCTTTCACCAGAGAGCTGTTATAAAGCCAGCTATTGTCATTGTAGGGTATAACTTTATTTTTTTAGTCTAACTACTAGGAGCAAATGGTTTTCATCAGGTAAAAAGTCATTGTATACATGCATTATATAGACAGGTCCTGGACACAACAAGCAGTTAATGGTTTTTAATTAAATAGAGTGAGACAGGACACTCAAGGAGTGACCCAAGGATTACTTGTAGGGGAAGTTTCTCTCATGACTAATAGTGACAACAAATAAGATGGGGTATTACAATAAAATTCTACTGCTGACAAAAATATTAACAGTAAATGATGACAGAGCTTTCATCTGGGACTAGGAGAGCATCTGGAATATATTAAGACTGTAAAATTTCCCTTTAAGTGTGGGTTGCTAAAGTTAAAACCAGCCACCCAGAAACTATGGCACTCGGAGAAACTCAATATTTTTTTTCATTAAAAATTACTTAAGGAGATTTACATCTTCTCTTGGTTGACATTGTGATGTTCTGCTTGTCCAGACTTTGAGTCCTGAAAATATGCATGTGATGAGAAGGAGTGGAGAAAAAAAATGGTCTCAAATATGTCCTGCCTACGTTAATCTCGGAAAACAACCCCAGTTCCAGGCGTCCTTCTGCAGTGCAATCAGTCAGATGCTCTTTGCAACCACTCTGTGCAGATACCCACTGCTTATTAAAACCATATGTGAAGCTGATGAATTATGTATTTAGAAATGCAATATAAGCACCAGATATTGACAAACAGGAGTGAAATGGGATGTGCTGGGAGATCATTACAGAAAACAGGAAAGTTTGTTTTAAACAAAAGGACGGTGTGCTAAAAGGTCAGCACTGAAGAAAAGTTCCTGTTTCCCAGCCTCCTTTCTCCCTGTCCCCAGTTCTCATGACACATCTCTCTGCAATCTTGTCTTAATATGGACGGTGAGTTCCTGGAGACAGAAATTATCCTTTAACTTGCATCTATTCCATGCAGCACGTGAAGTGCTCCTGTCTCTCCTGGATCCTCAAGTGGTGTTTGGGAGGCAACTGCAGCTAAACTGGGGAGCTCCACATCTCTGCAGCTGAACTGCAGAGCATGCACAGTGATCCTGGGAGGGCACTCAGCTCCTTGCTCCTGTGAAGCTGCACCAGCCAGTCTCGAACCACCAGGGCTTAGGAATAACTAGCCCTTGTGTACAGACACCCATATTCAGAGTAAAACCCAGATGATTTTAGTTTGGGCTACACTGGGAGCTCCCAAAAGGAAAATCAAGGTTTGAAGAACGAAGTGAGAGACAAGGGCTGGCAATGAACTCCTGCTCTTAGTAAACTGGACCAAAGCCTGCAAAGCTCCTCAGAGCGGAATTCATGTCACCTTCCAGGAGGCCCCAGGTCATGAAGACCCAGGGTACTTCTTCCATTTTTCTTCACTTCTCTAGTGACAATAGAAATAGGAAGGACTTGTTCCCCAGCAGTTATTTTCCATCAGCTTGTGCTGAGTGAGATGAAGTGTTGTAGTGCTAGGTTTAGTTTAGCAAGCTGCAGCTTTCCTTGAGAGCTCAGCAGAGCTGCTTAGGGCAGGGCAGCCATTCTGTCCTCCCACAGTCCATTTCGGACGGCTCCGCAGTTTTGCTCCGGCAGCTATCAGCGTTACAACACAGTGACAGTGAAGGAGGAGAGAAGGGTCTCTCCATTAGTGTTTTAAGAGGATCCTTTAATAGTTACATCTTGTCCCAGCAATCCCCAGAGGCAGAAAGACCTTGTGATCTGGGCGCAGGGGTTTTTCTTAGGGGCTCAGGGGCGGTACTTGGGCGGGGTTGGGGTACAGGAACCAATAGGGAGGACCCCTGGCAGTGGCTAGGGCTAGGGCAAGGAAAAGCAGGGGGGAAATATGGGGTCAGAAAAACAGTGGGTAAACAGATCACCACAATGAAGTGCATCCTCTGTGTTCAGAAATCAGTCCTGCCAAAGAACCTTCTTGCCTTGTGTATTCCACCCTGAGGCGCTTCCTGACGGTTTCTGGAGGAGGCTTGGTGAGGGGAGTGCTGCACAGCTCAGCACACGAAGTACAGGAGGCCTTAATTCACCATCAGCATAGCAGTGGTAGGTCGTGGTGTCTTTTGGAGCCAAGGATCCCATGACGAAAGACATTCACAAATACAGAACAGAAAGTTGGTCTAGAATAAAAGCCAACTCACTGGGTGGCCTTGGTAAGCATCTTATGCCCCAGTTGAATATTTATGTTTCATTTCCACTCATGCATCTTTTCCTCAGAACAGGGGAAGGGTTTTACATGACTTTCCTGTAAACCTTCAATCCAAATCCTGATGTTGAGCAAACAACCCATATTCACAGATTGAAGAATTGTGTTAGGAAGAAGAGATTAATCTTCTCTCCTCTTCCTACCTCCCTCCACCTCCCATTTCCTCTTTCCTCTGACCATGTATTTGTTTGGGTGAAACATTCAAAAGTAGCTACAAAAATAAGATCAAGTTTTTCAGAAACCGGCAAGGAACATCTGTCCATCGAGGCCTTTGCAGACAGACAGCACAGAGAGTTTGAGCTCTCATGGGCCTGTAGCTACCTTTTTGGCATCTAAGAGGGAGTTTTGAAATGTCAGCCTGCAGTGTTAAGAAGGTCAAAACTCCATACGTGTCTCCCATCAGGGAAATCTGAAGCTCTTGATTTACCCCACATCTCATCCTACCAAGAAGTTGGTGAATGTTATCAAAACCAAACCAAACCACAGAGAGAAAGTCTGATCCTGGATATATTCTGCAAGGAGGAAGATACAGATATACACTGCCCTGAGTACCAGTCCTTACCACCCAGCTCTACTTCAGGGTTTAGTAGTAAGGGAGTGGCATGTGTGTGTAGGAGACAAAGTAGGGGAGCTGGAATAATTCACTAATGTCCTCAAATTTTCCCTCCTATCAGTAAGTCATTGCTGCTAAAGGCAATGAAGGAAACCTGCCAGATATAACAGCTAAAACCAACACCCTGAAAAACATAATATTTAGGGAAAGTTGTGTGTTGAGGCCGGCTTGTGCCAGCTGCCAAGTCTGCAACCACGAGAGGCTTGGGGCGTGGGGAGGTCTCCAGGAAAGTGCCTGTTGGTGGCCAGGCACAGGACAAACCCCCTGCTCCTGTGCAGATATGAGACTGTGACCCTCACAGCTGATGGATGGTCCTGCTGGCAGCATAGGGGATTCAGCTTCCCTTCCCTTCAAACCAGTTGCTCTTTTCAAATGGAAATGGAGATAAATGCTGGTGACCGTCCCAGGGAGGGATGCACGATCTTGACGAGGAGTGGTTTTGACAAGGCCTGAGGCCTTGACTCCATCAGCAGCTCAAATGGCCTTAGCAGGAGCTCAACATCAGGATGGAGTGAAATAAGGCCTTAAGGAAGTCTTGGACCTACTGGGGTCCCCTGGAGGTCCATTGGAGATGAATACGGAAGTTCTTTTCTAACACATCTGTGTTAGGATGAGTGCAATTCAATTCCCTTCTCTGTGCTTCTAGAGGGATGTTGGGAAGGATGCACGTCATGACACAGGGGTGGGGGAAACCTTGAAAGAGTTGAGAAGACAGGATGTGAAACATGCAAAGAATTCCCCATCCTCCCTGTTTATATACCCGGGGCTTAATTTGGGCCTACAGTGAAGCTCTTTTACCCTACATAAAGATGACATTGCCTGGTTATCCTGCAGGGAGAATTTGATTGAGGAATTGTGTGTGGATGTTAGCAGGGTGATCCCTGCTCTTTTCCTGGAGGCAATTAGTAGCTCTGTTCCCTGAGGATTTGTGTGCCTTTCTTTAGTTCATATTTATGGGCTCAAGTGACACTTTACTAGGCAAAATTTTACAGCCTAAATACCTAATTTGCAGGTAGATTGATCTTCTGCCCTTAAGCTCAATGAAATCCATGGATTTGGGTCTACATGATGTGCTCATCAGCTGCTTCTTTCAGCCAGTCTTGCTGTCCTTGGCATTAGAGTCTCCTGAGAACCCTGGGACTTGAGGCCAGGCAAAACTAGCAGTGGCTTGGGACAGGTAGTGGCAATTTCTTCCAGTAGATGTGAACTTTGGAGCATGCTGAACATCTGTTCTCCAGAGTCAGGCCTGTTTAAACAGAGCAGACACTTATCCAAGGGTCAGTCTTGCTGGCTCCACATTTCATGTGAGCTCTGCAAAGCTTCTGCGCCACCAGACAGACCCTGTTGGGGCACAGCTTCTGGGGAAGGTGCTGCTGCAGCAGCAACAGCATTCACTGTACCTCATAAAAAAGTGTACCTGCTCATTTTTGATGGTCATCTCTGTCTAAAGAGTCATAAAACAGCTTTTACAAACTTCACATGTTCATCCTAAGAGATGTCCTTAATTTTTCAGTATCTGAAAACCTCTTCTCCCCATGGGGCTCCTGGGAGCCATGGCAATTTTTCCTGTCTTGCTTCTCCTTGCAATTTTCTGCGCACACTCTCACTCATCTGCTATTCCTGCACTCATTTTTATCTTTATGCCAGGCTTGAGCTGTGGCTCATTGTAACAATATTTCCTCATAAGGCTGTGCTTAAAAAGTGAGAGCTTGTATTTGTTGGTGCTGGGTGGTGGCATGTGAGGCTGGACAAAGCAAAACAAATGTTTGAGATGTTTTTGAAGGTGCTGTCATGAGACAAAACAGGGCCCTCATTGCTAAGTTTACTCGTGCTTGGATGTACCAGAGACTGTTCAGGCTCTTTAATAAGTCTGCCCTGGGAAGTTTCCATCACCTCCCTTCCCTTTCTCCCCTCCTGCCAGCTCTGCTTGCTGCAGGAGCTGTGCAGTTTGGAGGGATTGTGGGGAGAATCACCCCCACCCTGGAGTCTGACCAGCCATTGCCACCTTGCAAAAGCAACTTCTTCAGCCCTGTTTGTCACACCGTGACACAGCTGGGAGCACCTCGTGCAGTCACAGCAAGGCTGCATCTGTCCTGCTCCAGGAAAGAGTTCCACTCAAACCCCACAGCTTTAAGCATTCCAGAGGCTTTGTCCTGGCTCCAAGCAATAAAGTATCCATGCAAATGAGGGGTCTAATATCCACTCAGTTCAGGGGAGGCTGTAAAGAGGAAGCACTAAGTCCTATCTCTCTCAAGGGTCAGGAGGGGCAGAGGCAGAGGAAGGGGCAATGAATTGGCCACTGCACCAAACTGAGCTTGCTCACTCCTTATCCAGCCTGATTTGGAAGCAGAGCATAAAAGCTGTTTGCTTAGGAGGTTTGTTATAGCTGTGAAAGCTAGCTCCGGAGTTATGCTGACCAGCAGGGCAGAGGGTAAAACAATATTTTATCCGTAAGTTAAAACACTTCCACAGGGGTAAAATAAGTCATCTGCTCTGTCAGCAACTTGTGTATGCAGGGTGGGATCATTCTGTGGGTGCCCTCGCCAGGGCTTTCCCCATGGCTGCCTAGGGTGGGAATGCTGCACCTTTGGGTCATCAAGTCACCCAGGGCATCACACTCCTCACTCTCCCTGTTCTCTGGAGACCCTGGTGATTCCCTGGGGTGAGGAAAGGCGATTCATTTACCAGCCAGCCCGTCCTAGGGAAAACAGCTCTGTTACAGCCCTCAAAATATAATACCTTCTTTCCCCACATACGAAGTTTGGAGTTGTGAAGTTGTGATTCCTGGAAACTGGTGTCTTCTCCTGCAATAATTGTGTGGACTGGGTAACAAAGCATTACTAGTATTTAGGAGAAGACTTCTTTTGAACTTGGAAATGTTTGCTACTTTTCTGGCCAGCTGTGCTCTTCTTTGAAATGAAGGAAAACTCTCTCAGACTTTTAGGCTTTGGTATTTCTTCATTCTCCCTTTTTTGTTTTTCCCTTCTAAAATTTCAGTACCAATTTGCCCTGAAAATAAGATATACAGAGGAAATACATTTGGGGAGGAGCTGTACCCAGAATATGGGAAAGTGAAGTCCCAGGAGGTGAAAGGACTTGCCCCAAACCCCATAGGAAGCTTGTCCCACACTGTAGAACTAAAGGACCTATTGAACACCAAAACTTTGTCTTAGTTGTACTTTTCCTGTAAATATTTGGGTCTCAGATTTCAAAGTTCAAGCTGGGTTAATCACAAAGAATGCAGCTCTTCCTGCTTTCCGTGCAGGGTGTAAAGTAACAGTCTGTGGTGCCCTCCCAGACACCCCATGCATCTGCACGGGTTTCAAGTGACAGCTGGTCTTTAAACTCAGTATCACACATACAGATTAATCATTACCTGCCCACTGTCCTGGCTTCCAATCAGTTCCACTTTATTGACTTAGCCTGGACTCAACAATGGTTTATTAATCTTGCCTTTATTCTACATAGCAGCCTTATTGTGATTAAATAGTTACCCCTGTTTTATCAGCCAGTGTTAGTACTGTAAGGAACTAAGGACTTTGTTAGCTGGGGCTGCTTGTCTGTGGACTGGAACAAAGGTGAGATCATTATGAGGGCTGGATCAAATTCCACTGTGTGGGAACTTTCTCATATGGAGAGGTTTGATAACAAGATGCTGTTGCATCCTGAGGAAAACATGGGAATGGACCTGGGACACTGTCAAGACCTGTAAGTTGCCCATCCCATGGGGTGCCATCAGAGACTGTGCTGCAGCCCAGCCAGGCTTGCAGGGCAGGGTTTTACCTGTGTGGCAGAGATACCTGCATGGCTCAAGGAAGCAAACATGTTTGGGAAAGTTGCTCCAGACCATTACCCCAGAGCTTGTTCCTGGAAACAAATAATTCAAAACATTTGTCTGAAGGATGATTCATGGGATAACCACAAGGATTTATATCACAGGGCAAATACTTGAGGCGCATCCAGAGCAATTATTACTGATGTTAGTGTTTTCAATCATCTTTCAGAGGAGTCCATCGGGGATGCCTGCACTGGGAAGCAACAGGAGGAGAGTTGGGGCATGAGGTGCACCCCAGAATGATGGTTCATCTGCTCTTTCCAGATGCAAGCCCCACTGCAAGCATGGATCTGAGAGCTGGGGACCATGATGCAGAACCTCCAAAGGTTTATTTTTAGGGAGCCTGCATATGAGGAAAAAAAAGAGCCTATTATTAAAAGTAGAGGGAGTCAAATAGCAGCTGTAAAAACTAAAACTCCCAACAATTCAACAAACAGAAAATTACATTTCCCTTCATTGTGTAGAAGAAGCCAAGCTTCCAGCCAGCTGTGGAGGAAATAAGGAGTTTACATTATTTGCAGTGTCAGTGAGGACCAGCATACAAATTTCCTGTCTGTTTCCCTCTACAGATTAGCAAAACTTTGACAAAAACTTTATTTTCATTTTATTCCATTTTTCTGTTTCAGTGGGGAGAAGATGCACCCCAAGCAATGTGGTCACAGACAGTGTAGCTGAGATAGTGCCATTGGAAAAGAGCAAACAGGAGATCAGAAGGAAAAGACAGAAATGGCTATGATGCCAGAGAAATGCAGCTCTGCCCTTGACATTTCTGGGCCTAGACAGAGCAGCAGCTTGTGGGCATGTGTCCATGTCTGTGGTCTCACAGAACAGCATATGCCATTTACTCACAAACCCAAGCCCAAAGATTTTACAACATGTGTCTTGCCATGCAGAAAATTACCTCCCCCAATGTTTAAGTTTCAAAACATTGACATTACAGTTACATTACTAAAAGTGCCATATTCTGTCTTGATGCTCGCTTATTCAGTCCATGTAAGCAGAAATCACAGCCCACATGTGCCAGAGAGTTTTCCACGTCTTCCTGCACTGCAGCATGGGGTATTTCAGCCAGCTGTGGGCAGAAATGAGCCCCACTAGACTCTTGGCCCTGGGTGGCAGCTGGCATTCCTGCTGCTTTCCCAGCTGCTTCCAGCATCCTGTGACTGATGTTGCCAGGCAGGGAAAAAAGCAAACATGCAGAGTCAGCAAATTTCAAGTCAGGTGTATGTAAAATGAAGCAGTTGATAGTCATTAGCAAACTGCTCAACACAGCACAGGCTTCCTGAAGTACTCTGAGGGACAGGCAGGGGTGCAAGGAGACCCCAGGCAAAGGGCCCTGACTTTGCATTCTATTTCAGTCAATCCCACCACAACTAAAACTAGTATTACCAGCTCATCTTCCTGTCCAAAATTACAACTTTTATGTTCCTAATTTAAGGGCAGCTTCTGCCTGCCCTTTGCCTGTGTTTGAGGTATGCTGGCTGCTGGGTCTCTGGTCTTAGTGTCTTGGAATAAATAGCAGAGCAGTCAGCTGCCCTGTTCCAGGATAGTTGGAGTCATCAGGGAGCATTTCAGGTGACTGAGGGAGGAATACTTCAAGCTTCTTCACTTGAGAGAAGGGAAAGAGCATGGAGGAACCTCTGAATGAAAAGAGCTGGATTTCACCTTAAGTACTGTACTGCAAGTTGACCTAACTCAACTTCTCTCACTTCTGTAGCCAAAGACATTCTCTCCCCTGCCTGAGGAACTCTCTGTGCTTCCAAGAGTCCCAGAGTCCTCTTCCTCTGCTGTTGGGTGTTTGTGTATCTGTTGCCCCGTGCAATGGGGGGCATTTTCCATGCACCTCCTGGGGCAGCCCTTGGAGAGGACCCCCAGAGCCACTCCTTATGGAGGTAGTGGGTGATGGCCAGGGGTAGAGGGGACAAAGGGCCAAGCTGAGGGACATGGCCTGGGAGGGTCTGGGAGGAGAGTGCACTAGAAAAAAGACAGAGGTCTGCTTTGGGAACAGCTACAAGGATTGTTGGCTCCAGGGTCTCCCAAGCTGATTAACTTCTGATGTGGAGTAGGCTCATGTGTTTACCTTCTCAGGAGATGAAAAACAGAGTGAGGTTTTGCAGCACTCAGATTCCCTGAATTTTTTAAAGATTTTGATTAATCATGAGGCATTTTGGCAGCCTCCTTGGATACTCCATCACCCCTATTTAATCAGTCACCGTCTGAGTGCTTACTCTGCCTGGTCTCAACTGGCAAGGCTTGATACCACAGGGGAATGGGTGGGCCTCAAGGTGCTGGTAGGGCAGGCAGCTGGCTCTGCTCAGGGTCTGTGCCAATATCGCCTTGGTTTCTGCAAGATCTCCTTGGTTTCTGCAAGGGGGGACCTCATGACAAATGTTCTTACATGGATGTAGAACATAAATTAAACTTAATTTTTATTCTGTGCAGTCACGGTTGGTTTGTGGGGCTCAAGGAAATAAAAAGAATGAGACTTCATGTACTTGGAGGCAATCATCATTAAATCTGGGCAATTATGCCATCAGTATTACAACAGTGAGGTTGTAAAAGTGTTGCCAGATAGGTTATAAAAGTGGGTTTTCACTGTGTCCTTCAGCTCTCTGAGTGTCTCTGCTGTGACAGGTGAATGGACAGTGAGGGACCCCTGAACTGTCTGTGACTCCATTAGCAGCTTAGTGCAGACCAGGATGGGACTTTCCATGCAAAATCTCCATGTGTCATGTTTTATGATCAGAGAGAGGTTTTGGAGGATGTGAACTGGATAATCTTTCAAGCAAACGGGAATGCACTCCAGCCATGCACTTGATGGCACTCGATGGATATGGGACTACATCCAACTAGTGCAAAGCAACCCCCCCTTGACGGGCTTAGCATGTAGGTATGGCCCCACAAGCACACTTTCCACTTTCCACTCTGAAGTTTTGCTCACTGGGCACTGATACACAGCCAGTGCTGAACAGGTCAAAAAGACTGATACCCTTTTCCTGTCCCCTCTGCATGGTGGAGGGCTTGTTTAGTTCAAGAAGGTGCTGGGTGGTACCTCTTGTTAGCAAAACAGATTTTCTTGTGTTTTACTGAGATGGCAAAGCTGCTTCTGTACACAGAAACATGATTTGCAGAACAATCTTTTTTCTCTTACGGAATAGAAGCTGTGCTTCATTTTCCCTTCTAAATATTTCCTTATCTAAACCAGGAAAATTTAGCATTCTTCATTCCAAAAAATGAACTCCAGGAATATGCATAGAGATGTCAGTTTACAGACCTTGAATAATAATATTGGCCACTGATTAGCCTAACAAAGTAAAACCAAGCATGTCTGAAAGAATAGGATGAGCATAAATTGGCACAAGAATAAAGATAAGAGCTTCTACAGTAAGGAAATGTATCACTTATTTTATGTCTTCAGTGTAACAGCATTAAAAAATGTACAGTTCTCTGCTGTTTGCAAGTCCATTTGGATTTACTGCATTTGGGAACATCAGGTTTGCATCATCACTGTGTACCCCTTCCTTGATTTCCTCCTGTGATGATGGCTGTGGCTGGTACATGCACAGTATCACAAGTGTCATCTGTCTCCAGTAACTGAAGCAGATTTTCCTACCAATCTTCTTTGTGCACCATCTGCCACAGGGGTATAGTCTTCTAATTACCTGGTTTTGCATTCACATCAAGAAGCTGATGAGTGGATTCCTTTCTGCTATGTCTTGAAGACTGACTGGTGCTGTACTTAGATGTTAAACAGAGTCAAAAGTGTATAGTGAATTGCAATGTCCTAAACCCTGAGCATTTCCATCAGAGAATGGAACATGGACTGGCTGAGAACAAAGCTCATGTGGTAATTGTTCAGCAAGTTGTGTGTGCAAGAAAGCTGTCAGCTGTCTTACTTGCCTGTTCCTCTGTCAGGCATTAGGTAGTCATATCTAACAGTAACTTTCATCAGATATTGGGTGCACTATAACCATGCTTTCTGCAGTGATAAAGCAATTTGTCCCTCATTCATTGTTTCATTGACATGAAAATAATAATGATGCAGTTGGTGAATAAGTAGCTGAGACTGTTGCAAGTTTTAAGCTAAATGTCATTTAGTTAGTTGGGGAAAAAAAGGCTTGTTCAGATAACCAAACATTCCATTAAGTGCCATGCAGACAGCTTGAACTGAGTGTCCTGGGACCCCTTTTTCTCAAAATTCCTGAGCAACTGAAAAAGTAAACGACAATTTTCTTTAGAGATTTCCCTCAAGGAGGTATTTACTAGTTTAAAAAATATTAACATTATTAGGGGAACATTAGGGGGGACATTGACCTCTAACTGGAACCAAATTGTTATCCAAGAGAACACTCAAATGTTCTACTCCTTAAAACCCCACGCTTATTTTGCAGCTATCAGCAGTAGGAGAGGTACAAGTGATGTGAAAGATGCTGAAGAGATGCTCACTCAGGTTTCCTGATCAGGCCTGTACCTGGGCCAGACAGATGTGTAGTGAGACTCTTTCTTACCAAGAATCATACCACTGACATTGATATGTCTTGAAGAACTCTCAAGTTGCTAGGACAGACTGTCCTCACATAAATTCGACAATGGCAGTGGAGGAAAATATTCCCCTTGTCTTACTTGTTGCTAGTTCCAGCTGTAGATTGCTCAGCAATTTTCCTGTGTCCGTCTTTAGACCAGAGAAACACCAAAACTGTGCTCAACCAGTGCACCTTAAAAATTCTGAAGAGCCAGTGGAAAATACCTAATGAATAACTTGTGCCTATGTGAATTTTGGTATTTTGATGCTGCCATTTTCCTCACACTGCTGGCGCACAGCACAGTGAGGGTAGAGAAAGTCAAAGCAATGAGGACAAGAAGTAAGGAGCAGACTATTCACTCCTCTTGCAGCTCCTGCTGCACAGATACCGCTGTGTCATCTGTTTAATGGCTGATGGTACTTCCATGCCTGCAGCAGCCCAAGTTCCCTCATGTGCTGTACTATTACTTTCCATCTACCTGAAATGGTGAAATGATATGAGGAGAGAAGAGGATTCTTAAGCCTTAAAAGACTGAAAATATCAACTGTAATACACCATCAGAAGTTTGGGACTTCCCTGTATCTTAGCTTGAACCAGCTTTAGCTCTTCAGTCCCCAGTTCCAATTTGTATCTTTACGGGAACTACTGTGATAAACCAGCACACCACAGTGGCTCTGCAGCTCTGATCTAGGTTTACACCTGCAATAGGGGAATAGAAAAAGGGGGTTTACTCCTGTTCTAAGTTCTTGGAAGTTTGGGCCGTGGCACTGTGTGCGAGGGGAAAGTTTGCAGTAAAACAACAGATCCATGATTCCTGGATTCAACCACTTAATTAAGCACCTAGAGGCAGGATTCAGATCACAGATCACACTTGTGCCCACAGGTGTTCTAGGTGTCTAAGGCCCTCTATGGTCCTTAGTGATCAGGCCAATACACCAGCTGAGTTGAGATGCATTTCAACCAGATGTCCATATGTGATCACCAAAGGCTCTCCAACTCCTTTTGTTGACCAGATCACCACTGTCAGTAGGAGGATAGCAGATACCCTCAGCTGCAGAGACACTGCTTTTAGGTTTTTGGCTCTCAAGGCCAAATTCCAGCCCAGGATTCACAGAAGGACCTTGCTGCCTTTCATGGGCAGTCATCAAGAGGGGCTGGAGGCTGGAGCACACACTGGCCACCACATAGTGTCCTGAGTCATGACCATCCGTGTTCTCACAGCCCAGATTAGCTGTCCGTGTGCCTGCTGTTCCCCCAGCAGGCTCGCAGTTACAGGCACCAGAGAGGTCATGTCACAGTGCAAGAGCAGAAATGAGAGCACCAAAATCTGGACCTCAGGCTGTGGATAGGAACTGCAAAACTGCACCAAGAAAACTGGAAAAAAAAGCAGGTGTCCTTTAAATTGATAAAACATGGCACCTATAATAAACAGAGAGCTTAATGCAGATTTGATTGCATCAAATAGAACAGAACTAGATGGAAAAATCAATTATGTGTTCTACAGAACTGAAATGGAGACCTGGCTGGAAGTCTTCCAATGGAAAAATTTTTCTTGCAAAACATTGACTGTAGTTAATTGTCTCGAGGATACTTTTGGCCTTCAATTAATAAAAATCAACTGAAGAAAATAAATATAATTTTCATAACATTGAATATTTTTCTATTTGGACATCATCAGTCTTTTTCTTGGTATTATGAACTATAACCTATTCCCAAAAGCTTATTTCAATCAGAGTCTTCATTTCTGTTAGTATAAGATGTTTTATGATGTTTTAACCATCTTGTATTTTTTCACAATTAGGATTCATTTGCAATATTCATTCTGGAATGAAAAATACCCTCAAAGAAGTAAAATGTTCTCTGCAATGAAAACTCTAACTTTTGGATTAGCTGTTTACTTTCCTCCTGAAACATCTTTACTTGCTGGCTCTTCTTTTATTTATGTTATAATATATTCCAGCTTTTGAAATAAAAGCACAGTTGTTGACTAGGACATTCTTCTCACACCTTATAATATGTCTGCACAAGAATGCAGGCAAATTTTACACTCTTTGATATATACCATGTTCCTAGAAATAGTTGTATGATAAACATCTGTCTAAGTAACCCAGATTTATTAAGTTCTGCCAGAAGGTTTGAAAAGATCTGTTATATTATTTATTGAATTTATTTTTTTTTCCTTTTATTTTTTCATCCCTAAGACTCAGGCTGAAAATTTCCCCAGTCTGTATGGAATCTTCATAAAGACAAGGAAAAGATTTACATTTTTAAATTTTTTGTCTGGATTTTCTTTTTTTTATGGGAATAGGAATGAAAAGTACACCCACAAGACCTGCACAGAACTTCTCTAACAGAGATTGGATATCTGATAATAAAAAATGGATCAAATGACTGCTTGAGAGGTTCCAGGGGAGAGAAGAAAGATAAGAGGCCAAGGAGAACTGGCATTTCCTCAAGAAACTCATGGTAAGAGTACAAGGATGAACATCCTAATTAGGGTGGTGACTAGCCTGGCTAAAACAGTGGCTTCTGGAGCTACAGGGAAACAAAAGTTGTGGAAACTGCATTGTGTGAATTAAGTATAAAGTATGAAAACATGAGGCAAGGCTGAGGCAAGAGAAAGGCAAGAACAAACCAGGAACAAGGGGGCAGGATCGTGGTGACTTTGCAGCTGGTGGTGTCCCACAATGCTCAGGACACAGAACTCATACAGAGAAGTAGCATATGTATCTGACACACTGATATGGCTGACAAAATACCTGGGCTGGGGGACATGCAGGTCCTTCCAGAGGACACAGCTGAGAAAATCACATCAAGCAGTAGCTACCAGGTGACATCTAGAGGAAGAGGAATCCCTTTGATAGAAACACTGGTAGAAAGAAAAAGGCCAGGGAACACACCCTGCTTCAGTGCTCAAAGATGTTGCAACTGTTGGCAAAAGACTTAAGTTTATTGCATATTTTTTGTATCAGTCTTTGCAGCAACCAGGTAACCAGTTAGTTAGTTCCATATTAAGGAAAAAGAGGCAAGGCTTTGTCTTTAGTAGTTAATTTTAATAGTCTCAATTTTTAAAAAATCATTAGCAAGGAAGTAAATAGCACTCAGCATGGAATTGTCAGAAATAAAGTTATTTTCCCTCTGGGGTGAATAGGAGGCTTTGTGGAAGACAGCAAGTGGCTTCATTTTAGCCAGGTACTGAATGCTGTGTTTTGCCATTTTCATAAGTAGGGCATGGAAATGTGGTGTTGATGGAGGGACTGGACATCTTTGAGAGCAGGCTACACAAATACCTGTGAATACCCTCAGGGTGAAACTTTTAGAGACCAGGGAAGAAATAAGGGATTACTGGAGCATCTTCCCCTCTATTTTTCTGTGCTTCTGTGACTTCACATGCACAGAAATTACTATTATTTCTTGGGTTTGCATTCTGTTCTTGTCCTGCTTTGAATCCCATGCTGCTTTTTCTTGTCTAATTGACACTGAGTTCAGTGCCTGCTGAATTATATCACAAGTGCTTCTTAGTTCTAAGTGGCATGGAGATCTGACAGCCTCTTTTGCCAGAGGAGTTTCTTTCTTCTTTGAAGTCATTACATTCAATAACACAGGAGACATGACAAGGCAGAGAGGAGGAATTGCAAACAAGGGAAGTCAGACTCCACAGAATCCATAGCAAAGCTGACAACTGAACCCAAATCTCCTGGATCCCCAGAGAGTATCTCATGTGAATGACTATCCTATTAATCATGGGGGCAGGACAGGCTGTCATGAGCCACTGATGAGCCTCACATCCACAGCTGCCATCTTCTGTCTTTCTCAAGTTGAGTACAGGAGCTATTGGGCTGAGTCTTAATTGTGAAAGCCCAGGAATTACTCCTGAGGCTCCAACATCCCAATGAATACAAAGTTTTAATCTCGGCATCACAAGCTAATGAGCCTTTCAAAGCTCCCCTCAGGTTGTCTGGAGCCACTCCCCAGCCACAGACTTAATTCTCTCTATACACTCTGAAAAATGTAGTCTATTTAATATTCTACCCACAAGCTGGCTTGAGGCTACTTGAAGCTATTGTTTAGGGTTTTTTTTCCGGTCTGTTAATTATACCTAAAATTGGCAAACTACCATTTCTGATGTAAAGCTACATGTGATGTGTCCCTAAGCCAAATCACATACTATCTTAGCCTGGAAAGCTGGCAGCAAGCAGCCAAACACAGCAAAAACTGGGCTCTGAAGGTGTCCCCTGAGCATGTGTAGGCAGCAGCAAAGACAAAATGAGGAGATGCCAAAAGGGCAGATCCTGCAGCACCTGGTCAGTTTTTATGGCAATCCTTTGCTCAGGCAAAACTCTCATTTGTTTTAGGGAAGGGCTTTGGAGTGTGGATTTGCAGTGCTTACAGGCAGACGACTCCCTGGGGAAAGATCCTCTCTGTGCCACTATTTATGATGGAGTTGTAAATACCAGGTTGTGCTGCTTCTCACCCCACCGTGTGATGCAGGTGAGAACCCCTGGGGTGCCAGGGACAGCCAGCAGTAGGGGCACCTCCGACAGCCCAGCGATGCCTGTGCAAAGTGATGCCAGGCTCAGGAGAGCCCCAGCCAGGGAAGGTGCTGCCCTGGCTGTGTGACACACACACAGAGCACAACATGGGGGAAAATGGTGCTGAGCTGAGCCCTCTGCATGCCTCTCCTCACACCTTGCACCCTCAGCATCGCTGGTCTGGAGAGGCCAGAGGACCTGGCAGGAGACAGCTGGTCCCAGGGAGACCCAGCTCACGCAGGAGAGCTGTCCCCACAGGAAGCAGGATCTGCTCACCAGGGCTACGTGCCTCTGCACATTCAAATTAAAATGCAAACAAGGCTCCCAAAGGCAGTGCAGAGCCTTGACCTTCTGCCATTCATGAATCCCAGCCTGAGGTGACAGAGAGTTTTCATTCAGTGCTACCCCGTGATGCCACAGTGATGGATCAAGGGAAGGCCACCACCACAGCAGGTCCCTGGTAGTCATGTTCACTGTGGTCAGGGGAACTAGAGGAGAGGAAAAGTGCAAGGACTCAGAGCTGGCCATGAGGTAAAGAGAAGGACAGCTCCAAGAATCTGCCCTGAATTCATGAATTTTCCTGGGAAACCACTACATGTGGCTACCAAGGCCTTACCCGTGGGAGACAAACAGCCATGTCTCTCCTCCCAGGAGTGACAAATCTTCAGCAAAATTCACATGGATGCTTGTGAGCCTTTCTCTTGCAGCCCACACCAGGAGGGGCAGCTCAGGCCTAAGCTGAGTTGCTGCAAGAAGAACTCAGAATGGAAAAAATTTAACCAGAATGGAATAAAAATATTTTCATTTTGCAGAGTCTGAGGTGAATTTTTTTCACTTTTTTTGCAATTTGTGGAATGTTTTTGAAGTATTTATCTTTTTGGTAGTTTAGCTTTTAGTTTCTTATTTGCTGCCAAATATAATAGACTAAGTGGTGGCCATAGGGTAGCACTTTTCCCCACTTTTTAACTTTTTCCCTTGTTACCCTCAGCTTTCAAGAAATTATGAAAATGTGGAAGTTCTGAAAATTTACAGAGTGGCAGAAAGAAAATTAAAAGAAAAGTGATGAGTGGGGAGAAGAACAGGGATTATTCAAGAAAAAAAGATCAATAGGTTCTCATCTGGCAAACGGGTGTTTTCTCAGGAATCTGCACAGACTGAATGTCAATCACAGGGCCACCCTCACACAGTTTGTGCAGCCTCTGACTCCACTGTCAGTTCTGCTGTACAGAGGCATGAAATTATTTTGTGGCCCAACATTTGTGCTTTAATTACAAGTGCATTTCATGCCACGTATCAAAGAAATCTGAGGCAACTTAATTTAGCCAATTAGTCTGAGAGCGGGGCTAGTGAAGCCTCTTATATAAACATTTCAGAGCCCATGCAATCCATTTCCATCTTTGCACAAATAAACCTCTCTCTTCTGTAAAATTTTGCACACAGAAAGAAAATTGGCTAGAGAAAATCCCTTGGTAGGAAGACTGCTTTCTGCAGCTACTCAAAAGAGATATTTTACAAGCATATCTATAAAGTTGTGTGAAACAATGCTCCAGCCTCACCAACAAAACGGGGTGAGCTGGCTGGCTATTGAGCAGTGGCAAATTGATGTGCAGGGGAATGGCTGGGTCAGCAGCAACCAGCGTGGTGGCAGTGCCATTCTGGGTGGTCCCTGGTGGGTTTGGGGACACAGCTGGGCAGGCACTGCTGGAGGGCTCGCAGGAGACTGGGCAGCCTGGCAGTGCAAAGCTGTTTTCCCATTTTGGCAGCTGTGACCGGGCTCAGGCTCAGGTCCAGCTCCATGCTGTGGTAGTAAAATTGCAAATATAACAGAAGTACAGAATTTAACAAAAAAAATGTTACCTTTTCCTTTCCACCTTAACAAACTACTCAACAGAATGTTTTATTTGCAGACAATAATAGAAACTTGATCACTGCTCTATATTAAAAACTTTTAATTGCCATGTCACTCTTGCGTGATGCAGGATTGAATCCACTGTGACCTGGCAAACAGCAAGGGAGGGGAAGAGGAAAGACATGACAAAGGTGGCTACATATTTGAGCATTTACCTCTTACTGAAGGCATCTGGAGCAGCAGTGTTGCTCAGAAAGAAAATAATGTAAGAGAATTTACAGGGCAACATCTGTTTTAGTGTCAGAATTCATTAGTGAAGAAAAGGGGAACACAGGTACACCAGGGGGATTTGGAAAATCTGAGATTACAAGCAAATGTGTCATTCAACATCCGCTATTTTCTGTGTTTTGCAACTTTGCTTGACATATGAAAAGAATTTGAGTCCAGCAAAAGAGTGTATGTGAGGCTTAGAAGTATTACGGTAGTCATTATCCTTCACGGAATCCTCCTTAATGATTTGTTCTGTGGCCATATACAGGATCACAAATGCAATAAAAGTGGGAAATACTGAATTAAAGCAATGTCTGGCATGGTGATGTCATCTATACAAGGAACAAATGTCAATGTGGAGCTGTAAATAATCTCTTTATCCTAATCTTGAGTTGATCCGATACCAGATGTATACACACTTCATGAAAATTCCTTAGCTTTAAAGAAAGAGGACAATAACCTGTAACATAAAGTTATATGAACATCTGTGTGTGTGTGTTTCCTCGGGGTAGTATGTGTTACAGCAAGAGGGCACAGGGCCGTTGTCTTTCCTGCAATCGATGTCTCTGTGCCAAGCATGACACACTCCTGTAAGCATGCAGACCACAAGGATCACTCTGGGCTGGTGAAGACCTCCCCAGTGACAGGCAGGTCCTTAGAAGCATAGAAAAATCTTTATGAAGAGTATCTAATTTATGAGAGAGATCTGAGCACACCTGAGCTTTCCCTCTCCAATGCAAAGTGAAATACATTGTGATGAAACATCACATAAACATACATCTGTGCTGAAATACCAGTCTTGGGCAGCTAAATCCATAATTTTGTTCCAGACCTCTTTTTAATGCTGCTTATAGGAGATACTTCTGTCCAACAGGAGCTTTTACATTGTAATGATTGCATTTAAAAAATAAAAGAAATCCATTTCATCAGTCGAGCAGTATCTTGGGGCTGACTCAAGCCAATGAGAATCTTTCCATTGACGTCATTAAGCTTTTATTCAGGCTCTTAATCTGCAATCAATCAACCCTTAATATTATTCCATGCAGAACTCCATGCCTTCGTTTGGTGATAGAATGAGACCAAACACTCGTCCCAGCTACCAGTGCTGGCAAATGAGCCTGGGTCATGATTACATTTCCAGTGGGCCTCAGTCAGGAGTTATCCTGAAATGCACTGTTTTGCCTTTTCTCCCTTGTGTACATTCCTCCACTTTCATGTTTTGGCTTTCACGCTACACTGGACTGCTCCTGCTGATCTAAGCTGGAGAGCCCAGTCCTGTGGCATCCTGAGTGCTGCTGAGGACAGCCAGCCTGAGCCATGGGCTGTCTCCAGGGGCAGGCAGTGTGTCCCAAAAGCAGGCTCTGGGATGTTAAAACCTCCTGAAGTAGCACAAGGTATTTACTAATGGTGCTGAGATGCTGCATGAGATTGTCAGGGGGAAAAAAGGCATGAAACCCCTAATCTTCCCTGGCCTCTCCCAGCAATGCATTCTGTATACCTCATTTAACCTATCCCTCGCCAATGGCCATGGCTGCATTTCCTCTACACAAGCTGCCAGAATAAGGAACATCTGTCTAGGAGTCTTGATGACAGGGACTTTATCTCTTGTTATGTTCTGGTGGTCTTTCTGGTATACTTTCATCATGTCTTTTTTTAGAGGAAAGAGAATGGGGCCCTGGTCTACTCCTGCAGGGACAGTTGCACAGGATGATATACAGCTCAATGAATCACACACACACTCACTCTCCAGAGCTATGATGTGTCTGTAATGGGTGAAACAATTTCACTCATTTAGCAGCAGAAAAGAACAGGAAAAAGGAAGAATGAAAATGCAGGGCATTATCAGAGGTTCCTGAAACATGGTCTGCATCTACTGGACATTGAGATGTTACCTGGAAGAGGAGTGACAGAAGAGAAGGCTGCACACCAGAAATAAGTTCAAACACAGGCAGGTGGAAAAATGCACAACAGTGACTGCAGAGGTGCCAGAGGTGGTGAGGTCCCAGGTGGGAATGGTGACTTGCTTCTTCCAATTGCAAGTCTGTCACTTACATTTGGAAATCATTCAATGAAGCCTTGGCTGTATTTGCTTCGGTGCCCAGTTGCCCCTGAAAGAATAAAAATTAACCAGCAACCCCATGAGGCTAGAAAACAAGGAGAATAGTTTTAATTTTCAAAGACAGGCAATTCAGGATAGCTCTAGGGGCTAAGGACAGCAGAGCTACAAGTACCCACCTATACCCAAAGGTGTCAGAGTCTTTGCCCAGTCATAAACTGGAGGCCAAATGGACAGATTTAAAGGAATATGGAGCACCCAAACAGAAACTGCAGGTCCAGAGAGTGTCCACATGTCTAAAGTAGACCAGGACCAGAGGAGGAATCACTTCAATGTCTCTCAAACTTTGGTCTCACAGATCTTATCCATGCTGACTCCATCATTCATGCCATGGATTGAGGAGGGAAGTGTGCAGTCGGACAGGAAACTGTCATGGACAGAGGGATGCAGGGCTCAGGGCTGGCCTGCTCTGCTAGCAGACAGCAGCTTTCTCTCAGACCAGGGGGCACACACTGCCCAGGATTGGTTTTGTGGACTTGAGAGGTGGGAGACCCCCAAGGGCTGAATTGAGGGTCAGGGAGAACGGAGAGGAGCAACTAAGTTCAGAATCATGCTTGAACGGCGACACATCTGGGTGAGGATAAAGATGGTCAGGGATCTCTCACAGGAGGTTTGTATGGTAAAGAACCTTACTCTATCAGTAGCTTTGTTGCAATGCTAAAGATTAAATACTTGCCACTTAAGATTTAATTTGAGGTGAAGCCATAAATTAAATTTTTTGCTTCTCTCATCATTCATCTTTTCTGGGAAGATATAAGCAGATACAAGTCACAGCTGGAAAATTAGGAGTAATTGATGGAGCAGCCAGAGGGCTTTGTTGTAGCCACATTCATTTAGTGCTTGTGAATTATGCCAACAACAGCAAGTACATTTACACACATTAGTAGCACCTTCAGGATAATCTCTTGCTGTGTAAAATATGTGCACGTACCCTGATACTACAGATTCTGCAAAGATATGCTTTTTCAACAACATGGAACTTTGTTTCTGAATTAATGCTGAATATTCCAGGTGTTCTATAAGACTGAAGGCCTTTGCACTATAAATCACAGGAGAGCAATAATTTTAGCCTTTCACAATGAGAAAGCTTGTTCTGGGAAATCTTTCCCTCTCAAAGGCCCCCTCTTGATTTTGAGTAGTTTGGGCTTGCAGGTCTCCCTAATTTTCTAGGCTAGAATTTACAGATAAAAACATAAAAACCAGGTCTCTCTCTTCAATATTGGTCCCAAGTGTAAATATAATATAACACTAGGGCAATGATTCTCAGCCAGAAGGTAGGGTGAGACCTTTCCTTTTGTGACTTAGGGCCACAGGAAATTAAAAAGTTTAAGCTGAGAAGGGGCAAAATAGGGTATGTGTAACATTGTTTCTTGCGTTGCTCCTCTCCGGCCTCAGAGGGGACCTGCTGATAGCCTGACTCTGTCGCAAGGTTCCTGCGAGGTGTCCTTGGAGTCCTACCATCTGGACATGCAAGAAATGCAAATGTCAGTTCACAAGACACAATTTTCTTCCTCTCAGCACAGCAGGAAAATAAAACCTACCTGGAAAATGTGAAATTAATATAATTAAATCAGAAATTGAGAGGAAAAGTATCCAAAGTAAGCAATTGCACAAAATACCATGGTGTTTAAATCAAATTGTGTGTGTCTGATTGAATGGCCTGTATTCAGAGGTGTACCAGTCCTACCACCAGAGAAGCCAGCCTTTCTTCAGCATTGTAAAACTATTAAAAATGGATGATACCCTGACTTTCCAACCTATTAATGCTGCCTGGCCAACTTCAGTTGAATGAATCTGATTAGTAAACAGCTGCAAAGTGGTGCTGGTTGAGTTGGAGCTCAAAATCTCTCTGCCATGCAAACCAGAGCTCCATCATAGAAGAAGGAGAGGGATCACAACCTGCCTGGAGGAAGGCTGGACAGACTCTGAGCAGCCTGGCACGGGAGGAAGGCTGCGCTGCCTCTGCTGAATCTGCCACCCTTGGCTGCAGTAGCAACAGCAATTGCTGGGGTCACCTGCACTGTGCAAAAGATTCTGAGGAAAATCATTGCTGAGGCTCTGCAGAAAACTGCCTTGTTTCTGACTCATTGACTAACTAGAAAAAGAAGAATTAAAAAGTAATCATGTATCTGGGTCAAATGAAGCAGGAGGACTATGATGCAGTGTCAAGGGCCCAGAGGTACCTGGACAAGCATTTCTGCAGAGGGGATTAGCACAGCTGGGCTCATGAGCTGAGTTTCCAGCTGTTTTGCTTCCCCCATCTCTGGCACCCCCAGGCTGAGACACATGCAGTAAGCTCTGTGGCCAAGCGCCCTGGCTCCCAGGGGGGCTTCTGCCTCTGGGCAGAGGAGCCCACCAGCCTGGGGCAAACTACAATTCATTTTGACCCTAAAACTGATGGCAGAGAGAGAGACAAGCTTTTTTACTGATCCTGTCCAGCCTTTTGTTCCCAGCCATCAGAAGGTGAATTAAGGAGGATTGGGGTTGTGCTGTTATTCTTCCAGATAAATGCTACTGACGTCTGGGCACTCTTGGCTGGCAGTTCTTTTGGATTTCTATTATATTTGCGTATTTTAAGCTCAAGAACAACAGCTGAAGTCACAGGCTGGGTACTTTCAGCAAATCCTGGAAAAGAAAACTAACCAAAACCAAACCAAAAACAACACAGAACTGCTAATAAAGGTGCCCTTAGAAGGTGGCTAACTCAGCATGCTTCCCACTGGCCCTGGGCAAGGAGGGGCACACTGAGATGGACATTGGCACCAGTTTGGCAGGGAAAGCTAGGCCACACCTGCAAAACTGTGCAGCTCCTGTGGGGTTGCAACCAGGGGGCACTTGCTGAGCACCTCCAAACTGTGTCTTAGATGAGCTCTTGGTCTGGCCTCTGCAGGCCGCGCACTTTGCAAAGGCATTCTATAAACTCAGCGAGCATGTCAGCACAGCCTGAAGGCAACCAGCAGGGAAACAACCCCAGGTCTGGCTTTTTCACTCCTTCTAAATATATGGGCAGTGACAGGTGTAAAATTACACCAACCAAGCAATAACTCAGACCTGTTTGAGTGCCAATTATGTCTCTTTTTACAACATTGGGCCTCTGCCTGAACACATCATTTAGGAGAAAAATATGTTGTAAAAGTGTATTCACTCCAAAGAATGCTATAAAAAATGATTCTTAATATTGGTCTCACTTGTTTAATCTTCAATCTTTTCCTCTGCTCCTCCCCCATCTGGGGATAAAGGAGCTCTGGATGCCCTGTATTTCATGCACAATATTGCAGGGTTAGCGAATAGGCCATTGAAAATAAATATACATAAATCTTAGCCATGTATGGTCTCCAGACGGGGAAAATGGCTCACAAAACCCAGAAGGATGACCACCCATAAAAAAATGCTGGACACTATTATTTTGATGGCAGGGACTCAAGCTGCACAGTGCACGGCACTGTTTACAGAAAGTCTGCTGATTGAATATGCTGGCTTTGCAGACAGAGCAGTGCCCAGGGCACAGGGTCAGGCTGGGTTATGGACTGGTGCTGCTGATTGCCACCAGAACTAAGAATTTAGCCTATCTTATTTGGTTAATATCAACTGAAAATTAGGTATAGATGGTGGGATCCTGTCTCTAAAACAAATGAGTGTGGGTACTGTCCTTTGCTGACAGGAATGCTTTATGTGTGAACTCACTTTCCCACTTTGCGGGTGGAACCACTGCCTGCTCTGAGACCTGGGGGACTTCTGTGGGCAATTAACAAAACTCTTGCATGGAGAAAGGTTCAAAGAAGATAGGCAAGGGTGATGTGCTCATGAAGCTCAGAAAACTACACAGGAAGTGACAACAACTGTAGTACAGGAAGCTGAACTTAACACAAAGAGGACCAGAGGGTGGCCTACATTTAAGCTAAGCAGCTGTAACTGTTGAGTGGGTCAACTGACTCTGAAAATGGCCTTTCCTAAAATGATCAACAGGTAGTATTGTCTTCCTGAGCCAGCCACACCAGCATGGGGGAAACTTATTTGTGGTTCAGCCCCACACAAGAGTCTAAAAGCCAACAAAATGGACCCTGAAAAGAGCAATGGATCTGAGCTGCTCTCAGCCAGTAATGGGAATCATGTTTGTATAGCAATCCAGCTGTATATCCAACTTGCTTTATTGTGTTTGCCTTGTGATTTCAGGACATTGCTGTATCAATTTGTTATATCAGAATCCCATGCAATGTCAAATACCTACCAATAAGTAAATTTGATACTAAACATCAAACCCTTCTTGAGTGAAACATCTGAAAGAACTTGGCCAGAGGATATTTGAGTCATGACAATTCCACACGTTACCCTCCCCAGGAGACAGGCTTAGGAACTGATTTCCCAAGCCCTTTGGAACACACTACTCCTGTCAGCAAAGCTGACTGAATATTCCTGTAGACTGTATCACACTTGGTGTCACTGCAGTTTCCAATATTTCCCTGTAATTTCCTGGCCTGCAGATGATTAAGGGAACTAACATGAAACCACAACTTCTTTGCAAACTTTCCAAAGCGCTGCATAAGGCTCTAGAAACCCTCTCAACTTTCATGCCCCTAACTTTCTATCCAGGCTCTTCTTCCCCATTTACTTATCCCTTGGGTTGCTCACAATCACTGATGGGACTCAAGTGAGCAGAAAAATCACGTGCTTATTATTCATATTCTATACTGCTGAAGGGGGAAGGCTGAGCCCGCATTCTTGAACAGAAGCATGCAGAATGATTCAAAGCATGCCCGTGCTTTTATTTACATATTTATAATTATATTACACACAATAACAACATCTTATAGTGTGGTATTATAATGGTAAAATATTTGAATATTTTTTTATTATAACATGTAGTAGTATATTTTTATATTTAAATGTGTAAGCTTTTATTGTTTAGCCAACCAGTGTAAATACAAGATTAGAACCCAGAAGCCCTAAACTAGTTGAAATGTGTCAGATGAATGTGGTAGAGCTTTGTCCTGTGTCACAGACATATTTACACGGAATCATTTGAGACATGCAGTTATTCTGCTGATAGACAGTTTTCTTTCGCTGACACTGTATTCCTCAGTCGTCAGAAGCTGTTTCTTTCCTTACAAGTCCTGCTTTAATAGCACTTCAAGCCATTTAAAATTCCACACTGCAAGCACAGTCAAAGGGTGTAGAGCAGCGTGGAAGTCAGGGTGAGGACAAGGCAGCCAAGTCTGGGGCTCACACAGTTGTTCCTGTGCACAGCTACAATGAGAGGCACCCCTTTTGGTAAGGGAGCCACAGAGCAAGGCTCAAGGGCTACACGTTCCCATGTACAGCAGAAAATGCACACTTACTAGCATGCAGAAACAATCTGCACCAAGCCTGACACATATTCCCTAGGCTGCTAGCTTCTGCTAGCTCCTTTTAAACTGAGGTGTCTTGCTGTAGGATTTTTGCATGTGAATTCATGACAAAGTCTGAGGTACCTGCTCCACTTCGACCTTCTCAATATCCTCCTGGCCTGGGTCTGCCTTTACCCTTTCTTAATTTACTCCCAAAATCCCAGTTCACAGCAACCTCATTTCAGCTGGGGATAAGAAGATGCTTCCAAACTCTTGAGCATTTCTGAGCATCATCACAACCCTTCCTTTCGTCCCACTGTCATCACCAAAGACTGAATTAGAAGTTTATCTTTTTAGGCTCATTTATATTTCAAACTTGGATCAATGCAAACAACAAAGCTAAAACAGGCTCAGCGGAGCAATCAGGCATTGAAAGATGTTACCATTTTTCCATGTGAGGAACCCAGCTGTGAGGCTTATTTCTCCCCTAGGCATTGCAGAGGGAAGTGGGGGAGAGCTGGGGACTTTTGGGTTTGAGACATTTAGAGTTCTCAGGACTCTATCGAGTTCAGATGTAGCAAATGGGTGGACAGCGGTACCGAGTATCTTTTAGAAACACAAATAAATACTGTCAGTGTAATGGTCCAGTGGTTCTGAGGCAGTCAGCAATTAACAGCCCCCTGGGGGAAAGCCTGTGGTAATTGGTTTATAGAACTGATCAAACTGGGAGCAACATCAAAAACCAGATTACAAGAAGGAAGGAAAGTGTTGGGGCTCCTCCCCCCTGCCATGTGGTCCTGGGAGAGGGGCCCTGGGGGGGAGGCACGGGGTTTCCCTGGCCCCTGGTCAGCCTCATTCCCCATTGGTTGTTTTGTGTTCCCCTGCACGGGCAAGGACCCTCAGGCCCCATGATTGCCGCAGTTTCCTCAGTATCCTCAGCCCTGCAGCTGGAGAAATAAATATCTCTGAAAATATCTACCAAGAATCGGTCCATATATTTCTTTTACACGGGGCTTGTTGTCTGATACACGTATTGCAGTATCCCCACTGTAACAAATGGTGGATAATGCAAGCAGAATGATCCTTGATCCCTAAGCGACTGATTTGTGAGTAAACTCTAGAAACTCTGGATTTCTCTTCTTGTTTTTATTTTGCTATTCCATATCTAAACTATGGAGGAACCGTGGAAAGACTCTTGGCTCTCCGAGGTGCATATGGACATTTATCTTAAACTTGAAAAGATTCTTGAACAACGATTTATAAATTTTAGCTTAATTCAAGATCAAAAGGAACTAAAACACTTCCTTTCATGGTTGTTTAAGAACTTTTTCTACATTTCTTGGGACTTGATTCTTACCAAAGACTTTTGGAAGACCATTTGGACACAGTTAATTTCTGAGTCAAAATATATGGAAGAATATTTTCATGAATATTATTTAATTACTGAGACTGTTGAGCAATGTCAGCTGTGTCCTGGCGAAGGGAAGCGTGCCTCAGAGACTGTGCGACTGTGACCACATGCGCCGAGCTCTCTGCAAGCAGCAGCGAGGCAGTTCCTGCGCACGGGTGGAGCGGCGTGAGCTGCAGTGTCAGCAGCAGATCCAGGTGCGGCGGGAGAGGTGCGACCCGGCGGTGCCCACCCGGCCCCGCGCAGCGCGTGGTGGAGCGAGCCCCGTGAACGCCTGGCTGAGAGGGGCGGCACGTGGCCGGTGGCCAGCGGCGATGGCTGCGGAGCGGAGCTGCGCCAAACCAAAACGTGCGCTGGGGCAGGGCGCAGGGGGGTCACCGCTCAGAGGCCCAGCTGAGACGTGGATGCAGCGCCTGGCAGCGGCAGCACAGCTGTGACTGGAGGAGGCGGCGGTGTGCGGGGAGCTGAGCGGTGCAGCCCGGCCCGGGCGGTCCCGAATGCGACCCCAGGAAGAGCGCACAGGCATCAGCAGCCCTGACGGCCCCAGCAGCACTGGCAGTTCCAACACGGGAGCGAGTGAAAACGAAAGAGAATGCAAAAACACAGCGAGACAGAAAACAGCAGCCACTCGGAAAAAGGAAAAAGCATCGTAGCTAAGGTTTTAGGAATAGTAAAGTGGTATAATGTTAAACAAAATTATGGATTTATAACTAAGATGTGACAACCAAGAAGACATATTCGTTCATAGAACTGCTATTAAAAAGAATAACCCTGAAAAATACATCCCAAGGAGATAGAGAAGTAGTAGAGTTCAAAATTGTGCAAGAAAAGGGTTACAAGCAGCAGAAGTCACTGGGCCTGATGGTGTTTCTGTAAAAGGCAGTATATATGCTAAAAATTATAGTCATGTTAGACAATATCCCCATTATGAGCCCCCCCTACAGTCTCCCTTTCCTAATCCCACCTTCCCTTTTTACCCTGTATCCTATTACCCCCAGTGTATTGCCAATCCGTTTTTCACCCATGGTTTCCCTCACAAAACCATGCCTTTGCCGATTGTTTCCCCAAAAATCCCTTTCCAATGCCGAGTGGGGGATGAAGAGGGGGAGGGAAGAAATTAACTATTGTTGTTTAGAGTTCTAACAGGTACAAATGGAAGAAACCCTCTCCTGCCTCAGTTTCCCCACAAAGCATGCTCAGAGAGTCCTGTCTTCCTTCTCTCAGCCTTAAGATGTTGCAGAGAAAAAATCCATTTAGACATTTAAAGACTCCGGAGGGTGGCTTGTTTTGTTTTGAAACTGTTCTTATTATGTTTATCCAGTTGTTTTCAATGTTAAGTTTTACATCTCTTTTTGTTAAAAAAAAATGGGTGAAATATTGGGGTCCCTCCCCCTGCCATGTAGCCCTGGCAGAGGGGCCCTGAGGGCACAGGCACGGGGTTTCCCTGCCCCTGCTCAGCCTCGTTCCCATGGGTTGGTTTGTGTTCCCTGCGCGGGCAGAAGGACCCTCGGGTCCCGTGATTGAGCAGTTCCTGGGCAGAGCCCCGGCCATGCGGCTGGAGAAATAAACATCTCTGAAACATCTAGCAAGAATCGGTCCATATATATTTCTTTTCCATGGGCCTTGTTGTCTGATACACATGTTGCAGTATCCCCACTGTAACAGGAAAGTGCACTTGTGAAAGGAGATTTTAATTACTATTACAGGACAACAAATAGGTTGTAATAGCTGCCTGTTTTGCCTGTCTTACCTCTCTGCCTTGGAAAGGCCAAATCCTGCAAATACATCACCACAGATATGTTCTGTAGGATGTTCTGGCATCTGCTTGGATCTATTTGCAGAATACCTGATGAAATAATTATGTGTTTCAGGTCTGTAGAGAATACTGACATTAGAGGCAGTACAAACTAAAATGCCTTTTATTCAAAAGGGTTCGTTTGCCTTGTTAGTAGGATTGGACCAGCAGATGGTAAATACCAGCTTGTAATACAGTATAACGCAGTTTCCTGCAGAAAAATGTAACATAATTTAATGTGAGAGTAAGGAACCAATCAGTCAGAGCAATGAGCAGGGAAGGGATTGAGAGTATTACGGAAAAATCATTGAAACCATGAGGCCAGAACACAGCTGCAGTAATAAAGTCTGTCATAAAGTGGAAGGGACTATAAGAGGGGACTTAGTACACATGGCATTAGCCAGAGCCCCATCCCCTCTAAGCCCCACACCATGTAAGGGAGATGTGAATGGCTCAGAGGGGCACAGGGCAGCTCAGGATGAGGGCACCTATTTTACTACCAGGTTTATGGGGAGGAGGTGGCCTACATGGAGGTTCCAGCGTTGCACAGGATGCTCTCCTACAACAGACAGGGAAGTAGGAATGCAGCTGAACCCAGGGTTGTAGCTGCCAGGTCTTCAAGTTGCTACATAGAGAAAATTTCTTGTATTCTTTGTACACTTTCTGTTTAATTGCAAATAAGGCCCAAAAAGATGTTACATTATTTGTGTGACCAGCCTGCAAACCCGGACCATCCCTGGTGCCTGGATGTTAAGCAAGCATTTTACAAAGGCCCACCAGTTAGCGAGCTTACCTTTCCTTAAACCCACCTGCCCCCAGTGAACCTTTCCAGAGAAAATAATCAGCTTCCTCCAATCCCACAAAACCTGGGTTAGATTTCTCAAGTGAAATATTGGAAGATCACTGAATTATTTAATACCATAATTCTGATCTTTCTGGTGAAGTTCTGTCTCAGGCAACCATGATTTTCTGATTTGTTAAGCAAAAAGATTCACTTTAGATACAAAAGTCAAGCTGAGGTTCCTCTCTTTGTGTCTCATGCCCAGCCCCAAACAGCCTGACACCAGGCTATGCCACATTACCCCTGTGTGGTGCATGTCATTGTACCCCATCCCTCCACACCAGGCACCCTCTTTGTCTTCCATGGGATTGCTGAGTGATGAATGAGTGTAGAATCTGATTTAGCAGGAATTAATGAAGTTTAATACTGCCTTTGACCAGGCACAGTGACCACCACTTGATAGCTGAAGAAACTATTACATTCCACAAGAAACCATATAATTAAACCTACAGGAACCTCCACATCAAACACAAGTATGTGTCACTACCCCAGATGAAAGTACACGAGGCATAGAAGGGGGGAGAGTTTTTACTGCCTCTCTTTTACAAAGGCTTATGCGTTTGAGGAAGTGGCCATGCAGCCAAGGGGAGCTAACAGAGAAGATGTAAAAGAAGCCCTCAAAAAACCCCATCCAAATAGTTCAGTATAAAAAGCTCTACAAGAAAGAAAGGATGTCTGACTGGGTTAGAAGTGTAAAACAAGAGATTATCCCCTTTTGTCTGATTTTTCCTGTGCTTTGTGACCATTGCGTACCCTTAGCGCATTAACAGATGTGTACCAAAAGGACTTCATTGCCACTTTTCCTTTTAAAGGAAATAGTTCACTATTCCTCATTTGGCTAAAAGCTTAAGGTTAAAAGGGAAGAGCAGTACTGCTGTTGCCTGAGATTCAAGAGTGCAAATCAGTGTCTCCACCATCAACACAAAAAAGGAGCATGTGAAAAAAATTCTTGCCATTGAAGTCACTAGACCGGTATTCTGATTTCACACATGGAACATATCTGTTAAGGAAGCAGATGCCAATTTTATACAGGCAGTCTTTAGAGAAAAACCACACTTTAAATAATGAGGGAGTGGGGAAGTGCATCAAAGGTTGGAATGAAACTTCATGTTACCATGAATAAAGGCTAGCAGGGCTCTGGATGTATTCAGAACTGAATTTTTGTGATACTCTCACAGATAAGTTAAGTGAGCATGATGGAATTTTGCACACATTAATTCACTTCCCACAAACACAGAAACACGAGGGGTCCCTAACCCTCTCCCTCTCCTGAACCTGGGCCCAGTCACCCAAGCTCATGTCCTGGTTGTGTGTCAAACAGCACAACCTCAGAGCCACTCTTGGCCCAGCTCCCCACCTTTGCCTGCGTGTTCAGCACCCCTGGTGACACGGAGCCTGCTGCAGCTGCTGTGGCATCAGGGCCATCACAACAAGCCAGCCCCCACAAGGGCCTGAAAGGGCCAAGCCAGTCCCCACAGACAGGAGGAGGGCTGGATGTCTGTGCTGCAGTAAAGCTGGGGGAAGGACTGGAAGTAGTGCCACAGCTACAAAAACTTCTTCTGGGCCTTCTGACCATGGAATCTGCAGTCTGCCTTTTGTATATCAAAGTGCAGAAGGGTTCAGGCATGGGAGATGGATCTAGTTATGACATCTGCATGCTGGAAGGATGCCTCCCTTCCCACCTCATGCTGCCTGAGTATATAGTGGGTTCGTTCTCTCTCCTCACTAACCAGAAGAAATCCATGGGTGTCAGCACTGAAGCTCATTACAGCTGTCAGAGGCAACAGAGGAAGTCTTTCCGTGAGCAGTTAGATCAGTTTAGCTCTGTTCTACCCCCAGCACATCTTCATGTCCTCATCCGATATCCAACAACGATGTGGCTTAAAAGGGATCCCTACAGAACCGGCAGCCTCTAAGGGACTTTTATTTTTATCCATGTACTTTGGGATAATTACTCCAAACAACTCCAAATGAAGTTAAGCAAAATACCTCCACTCTTTATTTTAACCTCAGTTGCTAATTTGTAGCAGTTCTTGGATCGATTGATCCTTGTGAGCTATAACAATCTTTGATCTGGTATAGGTCCTTTCCTAAGGAGGCTCCAAGAAGAAGCCCAACTCATTCCAGGACCAAACAAAAAGCTATGTTCTGAAACACCATTACATTCAGACTCATTTGGGAACATCTGCATAATCCAAGTACAGATCAAAGCCTGAATGCCTGAAAATGTTCCCTTGACGATGAATGTAGGATTACAGTGGCTCCATACATCACACGACAGGTGGTAGGATACTGAAGGATCATATTTCTGGAATCACTTAGGTTATATGCCAGGAGGAATTTCACACATGAAACAGATCAATGAAAAGCAGTCTTGAGCTCCACTTTGAGCAATGTAGAAACCTCTTGATCCTCACCTGGCTGCTGCTGCTGCAAGTCAGTGCTGGAAGGGCCCCTGGAGCCAGGACCAGGTCCTCGATGCTGGGCTCTTGGGTTGTGCTGTTGGCAGGGACATGGCTCTGGATCAAAGCATCCCAAGCTCATCTGGGCAAAGGACTTGAGTCAAGGAGCTCTCAGGCACAGCCTGACCTTGTAGTCAGACCTTATCTTTTATCATCCCAGGATATGGACCTTATCTTGAGGTGCTGTGCTGACTGATCTGCAAGTTGCAGCAGTTAAGGTAATTAAATTCTTTCTTGTCAGTAAATTTGAGACCCCTTTAAGCTGTTGCTTTCAATGATGACAAAGATAATAGTTACTGTTCATGAAGCCAAGGTTGGTAACAAGCTACACTGTAAGGAATGTTCCATTTTGGGGACAGATTTTCAGGGAATGTTAAGAAAAGAATGGTGTTCTTTATGTTGGACAGAAATTCCAGTGCCATTTCAGTACATATAACTACTGATCCATACATATGTTAAAGCACATGCATAAAAATAAATTATATATATATATATATATATAGTACTTATATATTTGCAGTTATTTATAAAATGCTTTTCCCACTAGCGACTAGTTCAGTGCAAAAGATAATGCTCTTTGCATTGCATTTGCTTTAACTTTCACAAGAGAAGGATGAAAAAATAATTTTCTTTAGAATTTGAGTATGTTTTGGAGGCTTGTTTAAGCTGTCTTTTGTGGCCCACCCAGTTGCTGGAAATGGGGTTCTGTCAAACACAGGATGTTAAAGGGCACTGTCCTCATCAATGACAATCCCAGCACAATACCCTAGAGAACAATGTAAAAGCGCTGTACTGTGTAAGCATAAACCCAGTACAAGTATATTACATCTATACGTATATTTAATGGGATCTTCCCGGGCCTCAATACGTGGTCCTTCATCATGTGCTATAAACAAAATGCAATCTGTTTACTTTACCTAAATCTTATCAAGGAGTTTGCAGTGGCCACTTCATGTAGAAATCATAGATGAAGAAATTCTCTTCTCCCAGAAAACAGGCAAAGACAAGTCTATGTCCTTCCTTAATGACTCTGCCCTGCAGATGACCTCCTACACTCATCTGTCATTAGGAAACAATACTGATGTGTACCTGCATCTCTTTGGGAAGCAATTGTGAATGTTACTCATAATTGCTAGGTGAATAAATCCAGGTTTAGGAACCCAGGCTTAAAAACTGGCCTTGGGATTGCATGTTACTTCAGTTAGAAACAAGAACTTGGTGTCATTAAAAAGAAACAAGAAAGAGTGATGTTCACAAAGTAACACCTTCCAGTAGTCGAGAAAATGTGTTGGCTCCCAGCCAGTGTCACTCGCTCTGAAACATTTTCAAAATAAAGGGTTATTTATTTAAAAGTATTGCTCAAGAGCAAAGCTGTGAAGGTGAAGAGTCAGAATCCCCTTTGTGCTGGGGCAGTGGTCTGGGAACATCCTGCCTCCCCTCCTCAGTGCTACCAGCTGCAGTCCCTTGGTCAGAGGGGACAGTACAACACCACAGTGTTCTGAGGTGCAAAGCCCTGCAAGTCAGGTCTAGAAACCTGCAACCAAAACAGCCTTGCTTTTTTCAGTGTGATGTAAACCAAAGTGAATTCCAGAGGGAACTGCAAAGGACCAGTTTTGACAGAATGTTACACTGCCTGTGATTTTCTGCTTTGTATTTTTGGACAGAAATTATTCATACTAGGGCAATATCCAACAGACTGATTTATTTGTAAAATTTCATACAAATGATTAAATATTAGATAAACACAATTATCTCTCAACTAGCTTATAAATAGATATCTCAGTTACTGCACTGCATTCCAGGCCCCAGGGACAGCCTTAACTAGCTGATATGGACAACCCTATTAGGAAAAAGTTTTGCCATGGTCCTGATCATAATTTCACTTCAGTTGAAGAACATTTTTGCCAGCTTATTCTTGAGAAATAAATGCAAAAAAAAAAAAAATTATACTTGAAACAGAAAAAGAACAAGGTGGGGGAGGTGGGCAAAGAGGGAGGAAGGTCGGGGGGGAGAGAGAAAGGAAGGAAGGGAGGGAGGAAACAGGATTATTAGATATTCACCCTTTATTTCCACAAGTAATTCACGAGCAACAAAGTTAACCATAAAAATGTCATTGGAACAGATTTTGGGAAACAGACCCCTACCTAACAGCAGTCCCACTGGGGCCTCCCTCTTCTGATCCTATCACAATTAGCAAATAGCAGTACTTTGCTACTCTGCAGAAATAGAGCTGTCCTCATAGAGGGCACAGACTTCCCCACTTCAGAGGGCTTCAGAGGTGAGGACACCCCTCTCTCTCTGTAGATTGGTTCAACAAGGTATGAACTATGTCTGTTGGTTTAAAATTTTTCTCCTGTTTTTGCACCCAAAGGCCACAGCCAGGCCTAAAGCTCCCGGGTTTGGTTTCGTTGTTTTTGTTTGTTTGTTTGTTTGTTTTTTGAGAACAGTTACAGAAACAAAGGTAAGAACAGGCCTGATTTTGTGCCAAAATGATCTGCAGCAACAAACTGAGGCATGGTTACAGCCATATTTATTGGCATTCCAGAACCATGACTCACATGGAATTAGCTCTTGAAGCAGAACAATGTGAGCTGAAGAGGTTTACACTTGAGGCATAAACAAAGGAGATGGATTAAGGATCCAACCTGCAAGAGATCAAATTTAGGAGAGGATTGGTGCACTACAATTTTGTTAGTTACTTGACTATCTCTTTTTCTTCTTTTCCTCCCCAGCATTAAGGGTGAGTGGTTTGGGCAGTGATGTTAACCTTTAATAGTCAGTCTTTCAGAGTTAAATGGATAACATCAGTTACTCGCCTTTGTGCATGCTACCTGAGCGTACTTTTTTCAACTTGCCAGTAGGACAAAATGTGAATATTCAATGACTAAAATGAGAAAAAGGATTAGGCCATGAATTACGGTTTATCCTCAAGGAATTTATCAGATTTTTATCTAGATCTCACCACTATATTCACAAAATCCTCTAAAGACCAGGCTCATATGACGAATTCTGCACATGGGACCACTCATCTTACTGGAGCAGTTGATTAAAGATTCTGGCCCACCTCTTTTACTGCTAGAGTTCATTCAGAGTCTGGGGAGCATACACTGCCTTTTGAAAGTTCCACAACAACTTTCCATATTTCCTTGAGTCTGCACTCCCAGGACTGTATCCTCCATCTGCATTCACCACCTATCAGCTGGAGGCTACTGACAAATGTACGCACTGTTTTACATGCAGCCTGCCTAATTTCTTCAGGATTCAGCTCATTTCAGTTACACAGTGCTAAAAGCTGGTGGCTACTAATGGGGCAGAGCTCCAGTGAGCTGCTGGTGCAAGTGCAGAACAAACCAGTGTCTTGCAAAAGGCACAGCTGAGTGGCAGTGACACTCAGAACATGCTGGAGATAGAGCAGATGTCAGTAGCAGGAGGCAGAGTAGGGCCAGAAATCTGGATCAGGCCTTGGAACAGATGGCTCCAGGGGCCACAGCCCGAGCGTCTGTCTGGATAGGGTGGATAAATAAAACAGCTCACCGCAGCAGGGTGAGCGATGGCCTCTCTGTTTTGTTGTTCCAGAGTGAAGTGCTGCATTAATACAGTTGCTCTGAAGGGCAGTGCATGAAATGGGATCGTTTTGCTTCATTTAAGGGTGGGAGGCATTTCACTTCTTGGAGGTCCCTTTTTCTCCTCCCCCCCACATCATCTGTGTGCGTGATCCAGACTGGATTCCAAGTGGGAGGAAGAAAGGAAACTCTCAATTATTGACTTGCTCTGCCAAAGTTTGAATAGATTCCTTCTAAAACAAATGAAAGCCTGTTTAACTGGCCTGGAAAACATGAATGTGAACGACATTATGTACTGCCCTCTTTGTAAATCTATCACACTGGGAGATCGTCATAGCAAAAGACAGAACAACATTATCCCAAGCTGCCTAAATTATAAATCCCAAAGGCTCTACTACATTAAAAAGTCCCTGGGTGATGGCAAAAGTTGGTCTCTTTCCCTCACCTAGGCAGGGGACATCAACTTCTTAGCTCAGCATCTCATTAAATTTTGTGTGTCTGCTTTCTTCCTCTGCCCAGCTCCCAGCTGGTGTCTGAGGCTTCAAAATACTTAATGCAGGAGAAACTCGAGACAGTTGACCAGAATTTGGAGTAGAAACAAAACTCCTGTCACCTTGCTTGTAATTTGCCAGTCCTTTTGAGTCCCAGTCTGGCTGGTAGCAGATGTGGAAAAATCTCCTTCACACAAAGAAATGATCTATTAGTGGAAGATCTCCCATGAGCTGACAGATGCAGCATTTCAAGGTGCGTACTTCCACCACAAATTAATTTAAATTCAGATTTAGAACCAGTTATTGATCTGATTGTGTTAAATATCCTGGTGTTCTCACAAAATTTATTCTTTTTTCACAAAGGCACTGAACCTTAAATGCCTGTGATACTGTGCCTCTGGGCTAACAGCAGCTTCTGCACAGGCTAACAGGCAGGGGCAGAAAGGTGGCTACGAACAACCTTTGCTAATCCTTTTAGCTCAGTTCTCAGCCTATCTGGTCTATGTTTGTCTCTGCACTAACTGGTGAGAACCAAATAATTTGACAACTAGGTCTCCAAGTGAAGTGCATGAAGTAACTTACATAAAGGTCACTACAGTGAGGTTACAGTGAACTCACACAAGACAAATGGGGCATTGCCACAGCATCAAGGCATAGAAAATGCCTTGAAAAGCTGAGAAGAATTAGGCTTTAGAAGGCTCCATTGGAGACAATCCGTGCTCTCCAGAGCACACACACAGGCAAGGATGACCGGTTATGCCGTTGCTACTGACCAGGAGGTATTTCTGTTTTATGATGTCCCCAGACATGATCCTTTCAAGGCTACACTAACATCAGAAGGTGGGACGTTACTGTTGTGGAATTTGTGAGAAGGATTGAGAAGATGAGAGTGGGCTTTTTTCTTCTTCTTCTTCTTCAAGTCTTCAGAAATATATTGGTTGAAATAGGTAAGTAGGAAGAGCACACAATTATAGCTAATGTCTGTATTAAGACAGATGCAAACTATTAATGAGAAAAAACCTTTAATAGTTAGAGTGAAAATGTTTAAAATGGGATGTTTCTCTTTCATCAGAGAGACACTCCAGTCAGCCACAAGCAGTGGAAGCAACTGCCTGCAGAGAGCTACCCCATCCCATGAGCTGTCAGTGTCATCAGCTAAGGATGTTTCTAGAGAAGGACCCTGCTTTGGAGGCAGACTGTAACTACCTGAAATGCTCTCATGAGTAAGTTTTTAGATGTTTATTACGCTTCTTATTTCCTTCTGGGATGAGGACCAAAAAAGCAGAAATATCACAAGAAAAAGTTCATTTTTCAGGGTTTCTGCCCACTGCCAGATGTCAGAGAGCTGAAAATTGTTATGTGAGAGAGTGTTTTACTGGTTCCTCATCTGCTGAAATACGGGGTATATGTAAATGCCAAATAAACATTCAGGTACTTGGCTGAGACCAGACTCTGAAAACTACAAAAACTACCCAAACCTGCTTCTGACTATTCTTTTTTTTCTGAGGGGGGAGCACATAGAGAATAGAGGCATGGCCCCCCAAATGGATGCAACTGAAACTACTTTCAAGAATCACACTTTCTTACTACTCCCTCTGAAGAATGTTTAAAATAATTCTCCAGTGCTTTGCTTCATCTGAGTAGGTTAGAAACCAAGACAGTTCAAAAAACTCCTTCCTGCTCTAATAACTTGTACTTTGGAATAACAAATAATTCAGTGGGTGATTAGGCAATATATGGAATCAGTGTATCATTGCAGCTTTTTTGAAACATCACTGTGGGGAAAAAACCTTCTCGGGCCAGGCCATCAGTCAGCTACCCGGCTTTAGGAAGACACTTGTCTTGGGCAGCCTAACCTTAGACTACCTACTTACAAAGTTACTTGCACATTTTTCTGAAATATCTGGCATTAACCACTGTCAAAGAGGAAACTAAACAAGATGAATCATTAACCAAGTGTGGAAAGTACAGTGTGATTAAGGTGCCAGTGTTTCCCATGCTAGCTTAGTTTTGTGTCAACATTTTCAATATCGAGAAATCTCTCAAAAAGACATCGAGAAATCTCTCAGAAGTTCTACAAGGCTCCTTCCTTTTACCCAACTGTCTTTTCCAAAAGAGAGACAGACAAGGTCAAAGCAGGTCCTCCTCAGGCTGAGTGCTGACCCTGCTCACAGTGCCAGCAAGATCCTCTTTTCCCTCCCACCTATGGTTCTCAAGCTGTCATTATCTTCAGGCCAATGCCAGCTATGAAAGCTGAATGAGGAAAAGGATCTGATCTTCTGAGAACACACCCAGAAACTAAAATCTACATCTTTCTATTCTCTGACTTGATTTGCCATGTCACTTTGTGAAACCACTTAGGGCTCCTCTGAGTTAGGCTGGTAAGAGTGTGGAGATGGCATTTCCATTCAAGCTTTACAGACCACTTTACAAGTTCTCTGTGAATGTGTTTTCATATTTGAGAAAGAAGTTAACCTAACAGGAATTCAATGGGAGTTGAGTAACAAGGCCTGCTTATCTACAGAACATAGTAGGAGGTAAAACAGAGAAGTGAAACCTCTTCTCCAGGCTCATGAACTGTGTTAGCAGCAGAGAGATGGGAATAAGCCAGGTGTCCTGAATTCAAGCCCATAGCACTATTTCCAGATTTCTAGAAAGTGAGTTAATGAACCTGCTAACTGTTTGTGCATTCCCATCATCTTAGCTCTCTGCCTGGGTATGTTCTGCTGTGTTAAAACAGCTTGACAGCTCCAGTCTTGAAACTGGAAACAAAGGAAAGCCAGTGATTGTTAGCTTTAAACAAATCTTTAAGTGCTTCCCTGTCATTACACTGAAAAGGGGGCATCACTCACTGCTCGGGCAGTTCTGCCTGATACATGGACACAAAAGACTGATGCCTGTGTACAAAGGTAAGTGGCACCTAATAAATCTCAGACTACAAGGTGCAGACTTGAGATAACTGCCTAGCAGAGCGATAGATGCACCACTCCTGACAAAATATATGCACATGTATGGGCAAAAGAATTTATTTTTCAAAAAGCTGATAGCAGACCATCCAATTGCCTTGGAGGCAAGGCTCTTAATTCCAGTCATACCTGGATGTGAAGTGACAATATGTGATCATACCTGGATGTGAAGTGACAAAAGACCCCTGCTTGGAGTTAAAAGCTCTCTGCAGAAGCTAACTGGGCACAAAGTGGACTTGACAAGGTACTTGGCCTGGAGAGTGAAGCCCTGGACAGAACAAAACTCTGACTGCAGGTGGGTCAAGTGGGATGTGGTATTGAGGAATTGTTAGCAGATGGCTTTCATCTAGGTATAACAGGAGGGATGTAAGGAGGTGTCCCTAGAGCACTTCTCAGCTCTGTGCCCAACTCATTAAGGGAAACCTTGGGATAGAACCCCTAGGGTTTCCTACAAGGAATCTGCTGTACTGTTTAGAAAAAAATTATAAATTGCTACTCCAAGTTTGGCAAAAGTGAGAAATTCCATTGTCAGGGCTGAGTAAGCTTCTGCCTTTCTTATAGTCCAGAGGCTTGCTTTTTCTTATGGTTCAACTCCAGCCAAAGCACACCTGAGACTCTCAGTAACTGTAATTAATATTATAGCAATTCCCCAAGCAGAAATTAGGTCCCCACTGAATGGTGTGCTGTCCAAATGCATGCTAAGATAGAGTTCCTGGCCCTAATAACTTGCAAGTTGAAAGAGCAAACAATGGTCAAGTTTGTGGGATGTAATACCAGAGACAAATCAAGGGAGGGAGTGATGATAGATGCATGGCTTGTTAGCTCAATTTCTTTCTGACTCATTTGCTGTACTTACATTACATAAACCTGGTTTCAGGGGATGTCATGGGGAAAATAGTATTGAAATAGGAGACAAGAGGGACTGTTGGAACAAAAGGAAAGGTGGGGGCAATTCAAGCCTATTAGTGCACTCAGGACTCTGAGATGTAGGAAGAGGGAGAACAAAGGAGCAAAAGATGAGCAAGAGGAAAAGCTGAGCTCACTCATCCAACAGCAACAGAGCAAGAAACTCATGGCTTCCCTTTCTTCTAAGAGTTCATTACTTAAAACAGTGCTGGGTACCAGCCTTTCCAGTTTTTTTCTTTGCACAGTTGTTAGAAGGGGTCTGTGCTGGCTCCTCTCCTGGCCTGGGAAAAGAATCAGCCAGGGAACTGTGGAGCTTGCCTCGGCAGAGCCTTAAACAGACTGGCCTTGAAAGTGCTATGGCTGCCAGAACAGGTTCTTTTGGTGAAAATTCTCATGGAAAATCAGGCAATCTCATGACCTTTGGGCAGAGAAACCAGGCCTTTCTCTAACCCAAAAGCCAAGACAGCCTGAGTAGGCCCAAAGCTTTTCAACAAGGAAAAACCACAGAGAACCAGAGGGTCAAAGTCTTCTACTCTCTCAGCCCATTAACCACTCATCTTAAGACTTGCTGTCACCTTTTCAGGCCTCAGATGAAGGTCCTCCTGCCTCAAAGCCCTAGCTTTGAGCTCAGGTGCTGTCAGTGCTCTTCTTCCCATGACCAACTGTCTAATGTTTTAAATATATCAGGAATTGCATACATGGTGGTGACATTGCCACTGTTGTTTATGTGCAGGATCACCGCTTGGATAAGATGTATCTATCATTCTCCAGGGACAACAATCCACTGCAAGCCATCTTCAGAGAAAGTATCCTTTACATCTGATTCCTTTTCTCACCCTCCTTTAATTTCAAGGTATCCTTTCATGATGAACAGGTGGCAAGCATCATTGGTTACTTTGCTCTGTACATCACTTTTGTGTAGTAAAGTTCATTTACATGAGTCCATATGCTGCCCTTCACTAAGTGGTAATGAGATCTTTCTAGTGTCTTCCCAGAACATGGCTCAGCTGAGTGTTCGATGTTCCAACCCAAAGTCACACTGTCAAAACTGTTTGGTAGTGTACTTTTATAATGATAGGATTTATTTGGTGGCTGTCACCATGATAAATAGTGCTTTACAAGACTTAGTGGGAATACAAACCACATGAATAGTTTCCTAGTTTTATCAGGGTTTTATTGACAAATGGTTTCCAGAGCTTGTTTCTGACCCTTGTCTCATAGAAATAATGGTGTCTCCTTAAGCCAAAGTTAAAATAGGCAGATGAAAATTAGAAATGAGCTAATTTGCCAGTGTTTCTCTATTTAAACTTTACTTTTCTTTGAAGTAAATCCACAGGTATTTAACGATACTGGCTTCCAGAGAATGTAAGTATTTCCCCAGATAATTATCATTTGGAAACCTCTGCATAAATTCTTTTTTAAAAGAAAACAGGCAGAGTGACCAGGCCAACAGGAGGGAGAAAGAAAGAAGGAAAGAAAGAGAAAGAAAGAGAGGAAAAAAGAGAGAAAGAGAAAGAGGAAGAAAGAGGGAAAGAAGGAAAGAAAGGAAAGAAAGGAAGAAAAGGAAAGAAAGGAAGAAGAAGGAAGGGAAGGAAGGGAAAGAAGGGAAGGAAGGAAGGGAAGGGAAAGGAAGGAAGGAAGGGGGGAAGGAAGGGAAGGAAGGGAGGAAGGAAAGGTGGAAGGAAGGAAGGGTGGAAGGAAGGAAGGAAAGAAAGGAAGGAAAAGAAAGAAAGAAAAAAGGAAGGAAGGAAAAGAAAGAAAAAAAGAAAAAGAAAAAGAAAAAGAAAAAGAAAAAGAAAAAGAAAAAGAAAAAGAAAAAGAAAAAGAAAAAGAAAAAGAAAAATGTTACCATGTCAACAGCAAGGAACTAACAGAATCATGCAGGAAGAGCCTTGAGGCTCTTTTCCCAAATAAACTAAGCAGCTGGAGCCACATTGCTTTGTCTTTTTCTTGGGCGTGGGTCATGCAAATCTGAAATGTCTGGGACATAATGGATGTCTTGCACATATGCACTTCAACAGCATAATACAAATGTAGCAAGGCAGATATTGACCATAACTGCACTTGCTGCACACTCACTAGAGCAGGAGAGAAGTTCTGCCTTTGTACAGGGCACCTGAGAAGAGTTTCTGGGCATTAGCAGCCCAGCTAGCTACATAAGTTGGTTCTAAAATATAAAACCAATTTCTATTATTATAGTTTCTATATTACACTATATTATTTGATAATAGTATTTCTCTTAGTAATTTATATTATATATTTGGTTTGCTCTCTGGGCGTAAATCCAGAAAACCTAGAAATGTAGTCAGATTAAGCCGCTACTAAGCCAGCTCAGTGTTGGCTTCCTCCTTGTGCCCATTGCCCCAGTAGTTACATCTGGTCTAAATGGATGGGAAAGGACTCTTTCCCACTGGTCCCCAAATGGGCAGGAGTCCTGTGACACAACTAACCAACACCACTTCCTTAAATAAACAATTCAAATCCTGCTACATGTGAAAAACAACCCCATACCTGGCAGAGGTTCTCTTCTCCCCTGCAGCTGATGTTGCAGTTGGTGGTGTCACTGATTACGAGGATAAAATAAAAACACATCAGCTACAGGAAGAATGTTGGCAACGGGTCAGCCTCAGCACACAGCTGAAATTTTTGGGGTCAGGGAAGTTGCTCAGCCCTCCCTCCCAGTAGCACAACAGAGATCAGCAGGGAGCTGAGACTGTCAGTTCCCAATTGTCCCTCAAAAATGAGCACCCATCCTGGGACTCTCTGGAAAGCATGGTAAAATTTCTCCACGCTGCAGGGAGGGGGTGAAGCATTTGAAGAAGGAAGCCAGCACTCAGCACTGACCACAAGCTTGTCAGGGCTCAGCTGACTCACTCCCCGCTGGCAGCCTGTGCTCACAGCCAGGCAGGGAGCACAAATTGGCTGCCGACCTATTTGCAGAAAGACTGGTGGGACAGCAGGCTCTCACCCCAGCCCTCAGGACAGTGCTTACTCTTTGCTTCAATTCATAACTGGCTTGATTTTTGATTGACGCCGAATCTGTGGTTTTCCCGTGCAAGAGAGGGGATGGATAAAGACAGGTGCCAAATTCTGCTATGGCATTTTAAACAGTTCCCAAAATCGTGGAAGCAGGACTGGGCTCAGACAATATCCTCTGGTTTGAATATGTAGTTAAGAACCCTTTGTGGAGGAAAATCTGCCAGCCTGCCTTGATGCTATTCTACTGAAATCTAAGAGGAACCAGTACTTTAATTGCACTCATGTCTTCTATACTCTGTGTTAACACTTTGTATTTTCTGGCAAAAAGAGGCTCAGTGCCCTAATTTTGATCACACTGTCATTGCCCTTCCCTCATTGCACAGCTTCAGAAATGTATGTGCAATTTTTAACCCTATGTACACACTCATTCCTATTTTGAGATTTTTAACAGTTTTAGAATAGAAATGCATTCTCCATCCAGCTTTAAACCAGGAGTTAGGAAGTTGCTTGTGCTATCCACCTCAGCTGGTATCTGGATCAAATAGGAGTCTTAAGTCTCTTGAAAGCATGTCTGCTTTTGATATGGTTGCTAAATCTGGTTCTTGTCCTTGTTAAATTTGGCTGCCTCAGTGGAGTAAGTCACTCTTCCATGGGCCAGATGACTAGAAAAGCTGGTTACATTTTTCAAGCAGTTCTCTTTTGGGATGATCAGGTTACTGCAAATGCATTGGAATTTACACAAATAGAATGTATTTTTTGAATGGGATTTTTTAAAGTGGCAACACTAAGAGACTGCAGAAAATGTGAAAAATATAACATCCGTTAGTAGAGGTATACAATGGTTGGTAGGCTGGAGCACATGACTTAAAAGCAGGGGCTGAGACAATTGAGTTTGTTTGGCCTGGAGAAAAGAAGGCCGAAAGTGGGGATCTAATGTCTGTCCTAACTGGAGATTGGGTAGTTTTATACAGAAGATAAAGACATACTTATCTTAGAGGTCATCAGTCAGAGAGGCAACAAACTGCAAGAAGGAAATTCCGATTAGGAAAAAATTCCTTGAGGGCAGCCAAACACCAGAACAAGTTGTCCAAAGAGCTTGCAGAGATTTCATCCTTGTAGATACTTAAATCTCAACTGGATGAGATCCTGAGCAACCTGATCTAATGTTGAAACTAGTCCTGTTTTAAGCAGGGGATCAGACCAGATGACTTCCAGGAGCTCTTTCCAACCCAAATTGTGCTTTGATTCCATGAAAAATATTGGAACTAGGTACCAATCAGACACAAGGGGACAGGTATATCACAGCTTGTGCAAGGAAAAAAATATTTTTTTAATTGTTTCAAGAAGTAGCTAGTTCTGCCAATACAGGAATGTAAACTACAACAAACATACTGTTATAAAGTTCTTTTATCTTTACTGGTTGTATCTGGGTTGCTATGTGTGACAGCCTATGCCTGAGGCTTGTGAGGCCCAGCAGCTTCCTAATGAAGCCAAGATCTTTGCAAAATTCTCATTACCATATATCAGAATCATTTCTCAGCTCCATATCACACGGGTTAGAGAAGACGCTCTTGAAGGACATGTTTTTGTTTGTTTTCCATTCTGGAATGCATAGATCTGTATTTAATCAATCACAGGAACCACAAGGCTGGAAATTCATTGGGCTGTTTCTGTTCAGACTTTCCAGTGATATGTCTGGTGAGGTGGATGCTTTTGCTGCATCCACCCAGAAACAGTGACTGGGTTCACAAAAGAAATGTGGGGAATAATAGACACATTCTTCTTCACTAGCAGAGCAAAGGGTAACTGTACCACGCCCTGGGGCTGTGATAAAGCAGACATAATTTGGGATGAAATAATAGAACTCAAATCTTTATGGACATGGAGAATTGAGTGCTATATGATCATTTCTCTCTCTAGGGCATGCTTCAGAAGTGGGGTTGGACCAAATATGTGGAATAATTCAGGTTGAACTGACAAGTAATCACAAATTTAAGAGTTCAATATGTGAAGTAATTTCAAACCTACTCCAAAAACAGGTTTGGGAGGATTCGGTGAGGGCTTTTGGGGGGAAAATACTTGCCTGAAGCCAAATCTGAGTTAAGCATTTTGTCTAACTCCATTCTCATAGAAAATTTGGAGAAAGAGACATGTATGGATGTCAATTCACCTTACTCTAAGATATGTATGTGTTTAAGATGGTGATGCTTACAGCAGGTCAAATACATGCCACAGAAAGGTTTCTGTTCAAGAATGCTGAAAATTAAATATTGAGTTTGGAAATAAGGAAAATATTTTGACTTTTTTTTTCTCTTTTAAAAAAGGTGCTATTTAAACAAGAAAGTTTTTTGATGATAATTACAAAATTAAACAGGGGGAAAGAACTTCAAAGAATTATTTTGCAGTTTTTCTATTTATCTGCAAAACAGAAAAATATCTACTGCACTGACTTTTGTTCTACAAGTCCAATATCACACCTACTGTGTGTAGGGTTGAGTCAGTACTTCACAGAGCAAGACAAAAAAGCTCCTTAATTAGCAAATAAGGTTGCTAATAATCTGAAGAATGTGTTCTGTTAATTTCTAGTACTATTAATCTATTGCCTTATTTAGCATTTCCTCCAAATGCTTGTGGTTACAAACTTTTCATACATTTTAGAAAAGTAATTATCCTCTAGAAACAGAATATGTTACAGTTTGGTATTTTTATCCCCTGATTTATGATTCTATTTTAAATTTAAGAATCATCCAGTCTAGGAAAAACAATACTTGAGAGTACAAACACACAACACAGATAACTGTGTGGAAATGCTCAAAGGAAGCTGTTTCAAAGAGCCAAAGGACTGAAAATTATTTGTGCAAGGTATTCCACAAAGAAAGTAGGTGAAAAGCAACACTAAAACATTAAAAAGCTCAATTCACATTTTTTCCCTTTCCAAAAATAATGGTAAATCCATAACAAAGAGTTCAGCCAGCTCTAGACTCAACTGGGAGCTGATCCAGTCATTATTTTGGTTCTTGAAATCAAAAGGGATTTGATGGGAATGTATGATAGATTATTTTCTGCAGATTTTTAATTGGGTGACTTCTTCCCTTAAAGGGCTCCTAATTTTTCACACATGTCTCCAAACATCCTCTGCCAATATTAAATGCTGCTCAGATGGATTTTCTGTTAGAGAAAAATTTGGCAGTTACAACTGTTTGGCCAAAATCCAGTAAATTCAGATGGGAGGAGCCAGCAAATGGAAATGCCTTATGTAGATAGTATGTTAGCTCTTCATGCATCCAGATTTACACATTCTTGGAAGAAACAAAGTCAAGAACTTTACTTTGGTTCCTTTTTGACTTTGGAAAAAAAATGCTACAGTAGCACAGAACCTTCCTCCTAATCTTTGCAGTTATCTCTCTGGTCTTTGGTGTAACAGAAGTTACCTAGTTGTATTTACTATTGCCTACATATCTCTTCCCCTTTGTCCATCTTACAGAATAAAACTTGATCAAGGCACTTTTAGAAATTAAAAGTGATTTGGTCAGACGGCTTGAGTCATCAATACTTTTCCTAGGCAGGATCAGTAAGGCAAATGCCTTACAATGTTATATCCTCCTTAGATATTGTCTTATAATCTTCTGAAAAGTGATTTAAGAGAGAGAAATAATTTGTTAAATTTACTTGAAAAATAGAAGTCTCAGGCTTTATGTGAATAAACTGTTCAGAGAGAGAATGGATTTCCAAGTTTGTAGATGAATATTTAAGTATGCCAGTAATGAGCAGTTGAAATAGCACAATGTCTTGGGGTGATTTTATTATAATACTGTATTTCCCTATCGTCTGCTTTGTGCCCAGAAATGGGTCCCATAGCTTTAAGCTGGGTCCAGGAGAGAGGGGAGAGAAGCCAGGCGAATTCTTCAGCATGGTTTGTGTTCAAGGACTCACACACACTCCCCCATGTTCTCACCACTGCAGAGCTGAGGGAGCACCTTCCTGCTTTTGGCTGCTTCTCCTTCTCCTTCTCCTGCTCCTCCTCCTTCTCCTTCTCCTCCTCCTGCTCCTCCTGCTCCTCCTCCTTCTCCTCCTGCTCCTCATTCTTATCCTGGAACTGTTCAGCTTTGCTCTGGTCCAAAACACCAGAACATTGCCACATGCCACAGCCCAGAGGGGAGGCTCTGGAGGACCTCAGGAGAAGCTGAGCAGGACTTTAAAAATCCAACATCTTTCTCCACAATGAGAAGGTTTATTACCTAACATTTCTTTTTTTTTTTTTTTTTCTTTGCCTGCATGCATCCTGCTTGTTAAATAAACAGGTTATTTTCACTTTCCTCCAAGAAATTCCTTTTGAACCTGTGGGGGAGGGGCTGCCAAAACCTGCCTTCCATTAGAGGAGACACTCATCTCAGGACATTTCCTAATTTGTCTCAAACCGAGACACACAGCTAAGCAAAGCAAGGCAGCTTTAAAAGGCCCCAAATGGTTACATTCAGATTCCACTATTTTATGAGTGATTATTTTTGCCACAGATTTAAACAAAATCCATCTTCTCATTCCAGTCTGAGGAAAAAAGTGACCAGAAGAATGGCTTATACCATACCACTGATGTTTCCTTCACACAACAGTGTCTGAGGGCAGACACAGGTTTCTTGTTGGAAAGCTCTTGTTTAGAACTACTTCTGTTACAGAGACTATTGCACGTATGCTTCAGTTACTGAGGACACGCTCATCATAAAAATCTGCTTAAGTTATTTCTTCTCACGGCTTTTTTTTTTCCTTTTATTTCTCTCCTGAAAGTTTGGGTTTGTTCGGGTTAAGGTAATTAACCACTATTTCCCAGTCTAAAGGTTCCACAGACAAGACTATGGCAGAACTGGAACTTCTGTTTCACAGGAAATTCTGACGTTTTGAAACATATCCAGGTTTGGAGTGGGAAAAAGATCAGAGAATTCATAAATTCATGTAAAAGAATATGTTTAAAAAAAGTCATGTCAATAGAAATATACAATTTTGTTAAAATTCAATAAAATATCAATTTAGTTATTTTTTTGTTTGCTTGCCTTTTTAAATAATAGAAGTTCTTCTGAAATAGAAATAAATAAGAAAAATATTATTCGAAGACCTTTGCAATAAGCCTTTACCAAATTTCCTTTTACTAAGCACGAATATTCCAATATGAAATTTCCACCTTGGCATATTCCCACCGATGAATCAGCATTTTCAAAATGGAGAACATTTAGAAAATGCTTGCCCAGAGCTAGGAATAGATTGGGAAACTGCTTCGAAGTACTCTTTTGTTTCTGTTTTCAAATAAACTTTACTAAAAAGTACTGTAAATGTTACATAAGTGTTCTCTACATCTTGGCATACTTTACACATAAGGTAGCAGCACGCTCACCTGATGATCATCTGTCTCAATGGGACTGGAAAAAAGTCTGCCCTGGAATCACCTTCTTGGCACCAACCAGAACATCTCAGATGCTGATGGCAGCAAGCTGCTCCTTTGCCACTTTGTGCTTTTTTTGTGAAGCATCAAAGTCCTTACAAAAGTGGAAAACAGGACTTCAATTCTCCACCAACTTTCACAACTGCTCATTTTCACTCACGTTCCCATGGTCACAAAGGAGCAGAAGATATGGCAATGGATATCTGAACAACAAACTTACTGACTCATTGACCCCATCAATGAGATGTTTATCTATTATTATTGGCATTATTTCCACTGGGAAAAATAACTTGATAGCCTTGCAAAAGTACTCTCATTATGGTAGAGTTCAGTCTCTCCTAAGTCATCCGCATTTTCTCCCCTTATGCTTCTGGATTCAATTTGATTTGATTTGTATGTGATCTGCACAAACGCAACACCATAAACTCCATCCATTCATAGGTGCAAGCACTGTCAAGGAAAAGTAGTAGTATTGTTTTTCTCACTGCTTCTAGCATAAAATATAACGTTTTATGACTTTTTAATGGCTCACTTGGGTAGTAATGAAATATAATTATACTCACATCATACTGGGGAGGGTTATCTGCTTTAGTGAGAAGGATTAAGAAGACTATAAGGAACTGGACCTGGGTGTAAAGATAGCTGACACACAAACCCAGAGAAGTACAGGAAGAAGATCCCACCCTACTGTAATAGGATGCAGTTTCCAAAACAGTGAGCTAAGTCTGCTCAAGCCAGGCCAAATCTGTGAATCTACAAGCAATCCCACCCAAATGTGTTCATTATATAGACCTGTGCAGCATATTTAAAGTTCCTTGAGTTTTGACGTCTTTGTGCCAGGTACTGGCTTTTTTATTGGTTTTGGACAGGCTTCAAGATCATGGATTTACAGATTATTTGAACACACTGAGACATTTTAATTGGCTAAAATGCAAACATTTTGCAGTTAATGAGGGGTAGATTTAGAACCTGATTTTCCACTTCCTTGTACCTTATGTAGCCATTAGTTCTCAGCAGGAGAAAGGTCTCAGAGTGCAGTTTGGCAGCTCTCTGCTTATGACCTTCCCATGACATTAAGCCCACTGAGCATTCAAAAACCTCCTGTGTGGCTGGTTCTGTTCTGGTGCTTCCACACTGTCACAGCAAAATGATGAGGTTCAGAGTTAATGCAACTGGTGTCCAGGGATTTTCCCAACCTTTTTCCAAGGTGCTCCTTTGCTCATCTCCATCTTCAGCACCCAGACTTTGGAGTGTACCAATGAAGGGAGATTTGTTGCCAGATCCTGCTGTATTCCAGCCTTTTAATTTGTTTTTTTTTATTTCCCTCCCTTCCCCCCCCCCAGCTATTACAGCACTTGGTAGAACCTCAAATATCTGAAGAAAATGAGAAGCAAACCCAGACCCTGAAATACCAATGTCTTTTGCTACAAACCTTTGACAATCACAGCTTGTGAGGTCATTCCTCAACATAAATCTGGCAAAACATGTCAGCTTAACTTAAAATCCTCCACTATAACAATATTATTTTGAGCATTACTACTGTATTCTTTGAGAGTTCTCAAATACTGCAGTGATATGTTCAATGGGGGCATAAATAAATAAATAAATAAACAAACAAGTAAATAATTAGAAGGCAGAAAAAAACTTGTCCTCAATTTGAGGTATTTTAACTGTTGGTTTGGAGTATGTATTTTATGACTAAAGAATTTCTGATTTTTATAAAATTTTCATCATTATGGAAATTACTTCTTGACACAGTGTCAGTGCTGGGATTAATATGTTTTCACATTTTGCTTTTGCTTATTACCAGACACAAATATTTGGCAACAGTACCTCCAGGGCTGGAGGAAAAGTGTGTGAAATTGTCAGCACTGCAAATGAACTTACATGCAAGTCTTTTAAAACATTTTTTGTACCTTCTGCCTTACTGCCTACGACACAGTGACAATATTCTGAATTGCTCTGGAGATGTGTGCAGCGGCTCTCACACGAACTGTGTACAGCCAGAGACTGAGTTTTCAGCTGAAAGACATACTAACCTCCATTTCTGTGGTTGGGAGTTGTAGCTGATGGCCCACACTGTTTTCCATTTGATCTTGCTACCTGAGTCATGTTGTAGATAACCAGGGAATACAGAAAAGTAATAGCAAAATTTGTTTATACTGAAGACAGTATTTACATCCCACAGTGGGGGGATGATGACCCACAGTGACATTGATGATGTTTTTAATATGAAATATCACAATATAATCATGGAACAATAAACTGCTAGGTCACCAAAGTACTCTCTATATCACTTGGTAGTAAACAGGAATTTGCTTCATAAAATATGTCTTGCTATAAAATTCCTGCCTTGAAAGTGTTATTTAGACCTAGAAGAGGTTGGGGCATTTCATTACAAGACAAAACATCTCTGTTTAGCGTTTTGTTCTTTCATGAATTCAGTTTGCTGAAAAAGCTCTGAGTTGCACAGAGCGTTACTTGTTTAAATTAGGGCTTTCCTATTCAAATAACCTTATTCTATTTCTCTGAAAAGTTGCTTCAGGAAAGCCAAAAATGAGATCTTTATTTCACAGATGAGATGTGGCCTGGAGGAGGATGGGTCCCAAGTAGCTTTTCTGAGACAAACACTGCAAGTGAGATTGCAAACATTTTCATTCTTGTAGACAGAAGTCACTCTAAGCTCCAGTTTCCCCTCCTACAGTCTTTTACCCTTTGATGTGGATTGCCTGTAAGAAGTATCTCCATTGTTTTCTGGGGTTTTTTGTGGTTTTTTTTCCTAGCCCCTCTCATATCTGTTGCTAACACATGACTTTAGGATGGAAAATAAATAATGAATTCACTATTAAACTGCAGGATCCTAGTGAAATATTGCAACAAACTCAGGCTTCCCCTGGGAGTGTAAACATTAATCATATTTTATGTTTATCTGGCACTGGCAGCTATAAGACTTGGGAGGGATTACTTTTAAAAGATTGTGCTTTTCACATATTTCTAACTATTTGCAATTGCAGAACTTCATGGGAAGTCTGTGTTTAAGCGCAATAGTGCTCCACAAAACTTATTGTTAGTGGACCATTCAGGCCCATACATTTCCATCTCCTTCAGTCACAGTGACTCTTGCTCTGGCTAATGAGACCAAGACACAGCTTCATGCAAAGAGTATTACTGGATGTCTGAGCAGTGGCCAGAGCTCCCCCATGAAGACAATGGGTCATGGACTTCTAATTTAGTGAGCCACAATATTAAGAAAAAAAGGAAAATTTAAAAATTTTCAAAGTTGTGATTTTTCCAAGATGTTTTATTTCATGCTTAAATTTATTTAACAGTTTTGCAGCTCTCTTAAAAATGAAACAAAATATAAAATTGACCTGACACTTTCAAATTGAAAGTGAAAACATTTCACTTAAAAATATCACCATTAAACATTTAGTGTTTCTTATTCTCCCTCTTCTATTTTTCCAGTTGAATCAATTAAGAAAATTAAACTGACATTCCTAAATGCTGTTGTCCCCTTGAATACAACTTGTTTAATGACTTGACTAAGTAAAATAAAATCCTTGTTACTCCAAAGTAGTGCAAAAAAATCCTTTCTCTAAACCCAAGCAATTCTGCAGCAAAAGGACTCCCACTGGGAGCTCTGCTCTCATACTATCATATACAAGCAATCAAAGTTTGTGCACACTGATGCAGCTAAAGCTCAAGTTGTAGATGTTTGCAAGTAAAGACCTTGCTTTCATACGAGGCTTTCAAGAAAGGCTAGTGTACGTTAAGACTTTGTGAGTGAACTGCTTAAAGTACTGGTATTTTTACTTACATCATTGCTTATAAATTGAATATTCCCTTGCAGTGTTGGAAACAGAAGTGCAGCCCTTGCAGACCACCTCTGTGGAAGCAGAAGTTGGAAGGGCAATGGACAAAACAATGAAATGGTAAGCTCAGTTACACAAGTGCAAGGACTTAAAATAAGGAACCTTCAGGGCTTTTTCTACGTGGAAAAGTCCTGCATTTGAATGGACCCCCAGAGATTTTGCTCCATCTCTTTGTTGCCTGCGTCATTACAGAAAGCCACAACAGACTCCAAATTCAGGCCATAGCTACATAGCTCGCCGAGGCCTGGAAGACTGAGGAATTCCTTTTATGTTCCTTGCATATTTCAAAGCCATTAACATTAGAGATTATCATCTCCATTGTGCCACAGGCACATGTCAGGTAAATGACTGCACCGTGTCTGTGCAGAGGACACACAGCTTTGGGCAGTCACTGGGGTGCCCCTGAGTGCTGTCCAGCTCCTTTTTTTTTTTAAGCACTACAAACCATGAATATTTGATGCCATAACTCTCTAAATTCTTATGAACAGCAAAATGAGATTGCTAATGGCAATGTTCCTTGTCATTATGGAATTACGATTTTTGTTCCTCTTACATTTTAATTATTTTACATTTTAATATCTGCTATAAGACTGCTGGATGGTACTGGAAGTCAAAGCTGAGGAACGACAGTCAAAATCCCACATATTATTCTAGAAGCACTAGAATTTTATATTTTGATAACTGTGATCTCCATGTGAGGACTGCTACACCAAACAATGTGAAGAAAACTCTGACAGACAGGCCCACTGCCTTTGCTGAAAGCTGTGTCAGTGCCAGCTACTTTCTCAGTGACATGTACAGAGGCTTTCAACTTTTTGATGTTTTTCAGATGCTGTCAGTAGCTGAAAGCTTCATTCAGCATGACCCTGTGCTCCAACACTCTGCTGAGTTCAGTGGTTTGGGTGCAACCTCAGCTGACCAACTATAACAGTCTTGCTGAATTTTATGATGGATTCCAAACAAAAATCAGTTTTTTCCAGGTAACAGTGTCTCATCATGGGGAGACATGCAAATAATTAATAAAAAGTCAATTTATTTGTATCAAAGAAACAGTCTGCAGAGTTCTATGAGCATGTGAAGAACAGAAAATCACCGTAAGCCTGGCATGTCCAAATATCAGAGGTACAGTGCATAAATTATACAGTTAATCTGACTTTGCACAGTAAGTGGGTTTAGTATGGGTTGTGCAGTTCATCTGGGCAACATATGCCCAGAAGGTTTAACACTGTGGAAGTACTGTAGACTTTGTAGAGTTGATCTGCAATGCACATGACTGTGTCTAGGATTTCCAGATATCCAGCAGCCCAGGCAGAGTTGCTATTCTGGTGAGACTGTTCCAGACAATTGTCAGCCTTCTCCAATTTGTCCCCAGCAAAACTGCCAGAAATGTAAAAGGACATGTCTGGTAAAAGCCAGATATATGGTAGGTAAGGAAAAAAAAAATCCAATCATATATATCAAATTTTATTGTCCTTATAGCAGTGCCTCAGACTAAGTCACCTCCTTAAGACCTATGAGAAATAACACAATAACCTAATGTGTTAAATGGATGCCAAATAAATAAATTAAATAAAAAGCCACATTGAAAACCAACCAACTAACCAACCCCGGTTCTACATATAGTTCCTAAGCAGAAATACATGGCACCATTGTCAGATCGGGAAGAATAGGATAAACCATTTCAGTGTGTGTGACACATGTTAACCTGAAGAAGTGTACATGCACCAGGTATCTGAGAACTGCATTTGTTCTGCATACAGCTGTGACCCTTTTTCAATATTCTTTCTCCTTCAGAACTGAAGTCATTCACTCCAGCTGTGAGCAGGAAGTTCCTGAGAAATCAGGTGAGCACAGCAAAGCAGGTCACTTGAAGGCAACATGTTCTGGGCCAGTAACCCCATTCATTCACCCAGGACTCCTTTTCCATCAGACACTGTCTAGTGTTACTGGACTTGGTATTGATTGCCAGGGAACTTTGACATTTGGTTGCTGTTGTTTGATGAAAGCAGCTAATTGGAGTGCTTCCTCTGAGGAAAACCTTTTACATATATGGAGTCCTTTGTATCTGTGCATGTGTAGGTGATACATTCTGAAACTGACATAAAGGAAAGCTGTTTACGTGTAGCATAAATGTAACTAACTGCTCTTGCTTTGCTAAACATTCACTCATAACTTGCAATTCAATCCCATCACCTGTAACAAAATACTCAAGACAACTGTAAACTAAATGTCAGTCCTCTTTCTTCTCAGAGAAGATGCTTTTTTCACTCAGCAGAATTAACCAACTTACCTTACTTTAAAAATACTTTTTTTTCTTTTTTGAAAAATACCCAGACGCTTGGGGTTTTTAAAGCAGTCTCACAGAACCTCAATTGAAAATAATATGAAGCAATTCAAATGGAAAGGACTGAAAAGTGGAATATAAATCCTGATATAAGACTTCAGGTGTTTTTACATACAAAGATTTTTTAACCTTGGTACTCATGCATGTTATACAGAGAAATGAACAAGCAGAATCAGAGACCAACAGTAAAGCACAAAAAAATATATTTCTATACTGTGCATGAAATTGAAAACACATCATATGCTACAGCATAGTTTCTTAAAATATCTTTTTCCAAAGTCAACAGCTTCTTGGTAATATAATTTGGGTGATGATCATGCTTGTATAAATGCCATGTGGGCCACAAACTATGTACTCCACCAAGAGAAACTGCTGTCCCAACTAATCCCATCTTCCTCTGACCCCATTTTCATTTTTTTCCAGTGCAATAATTGCAACAGGACTTACTCCAAAATTCTCCACAGCTCCTTTTAGAATATACATAGGAGTTTGTACAGAAAGCATCTCCCAACAAACAGGACATTTTTTGCAGATTATGTTGCCACCCCCTCTCCCCACCTGCCCTTTCTCTTCTCTTTATTTTTTGTTGCTTATGAGATGGATGGTGTAGCGGGTTGAGTTCGAAACCGGGCAGAAACACCAATTAAATGTAGTGGTTTTGGTTCAAAATATTCATTACTTACTTGTTTTCCTTCTGTGAGATAAGAATTAGGAGAAACGCAAAGCAGGCACAAACCTTAAACAGTTGCCGTACAATGAAAGAGTTTTATTACTAATAGAATTAAAAGTAAAGAGACAATAACAAAACGAAAACAAATCCCCCCCCCCCCCCTCCAGCCAGCACTTCTCTCCTTTTACCTAGCTCACACAAGGGATAACAGAACATGGGATGTTAGTCAGTGTTCCAGTTCTTGAAAAGTCTCTCTCTTATGCTTAAGGGGAAAAAAGGTTTTTCCTTCAGTTGCACGTGGTTCCCAAACTGCCACTAACAGCAGATCCGCCCGGAAACAAACAATCTGCTGTGTGTGGAACATCTCTCCCATGAAAAATCTCACAGTTCTTTCACACTGCAAAACATGGGCCATCACATGGGGTTATTCATCTTTTTAAGGATAAGTTCTTTTGGCCTGCACACAAAGGCTCTTCTTCGCCACAAGTCTCTAACAGCCTCTTACTACTATATAGCCTGGCATTGGCATTCTTCACAATCTTCACAGGCACACGAAGATACTCCATCCCCCCATGTTCTTCAAATGGATTAAAGAGACAAACAGTTTGTGGTATTACAATTTCTTACCACGGCATGCAAGAAGGTTTCTTTTAAGCTGCGCGCCAGAATCGTGGCACCGCCCTCTTTTCTCCCAGTCGCCATGCTCAGCTCCGTCCCATGTGACTCACTTCTCTTTCTCTCTGACTCTGACGCCGCCATGCTGAAGGGTGTTCTTGTTCGGGCTTTATGGTGGGGAAAGCCTCGCTCCCTCTGTGCTGCTGGCTGCGTGGTGTCTTCTTCAGTTCAGCACGAAGTGTGCTGGCTGCAGACAGGAGGCTCTGCCGGCTCCCGTTGACTCCGCCGGCCCCGCGTGGAGAGGAGAGGGACCCGCCTGTCCCCAGAAGCCGCGCTGGATGGGTTTAGCTGTGAGCAGTCTATGGCTGGTTTTAGCTGCCTGTGGCTCTGAGGCAGTCCCCCCCCAGCCACCCAGGGTCCGTGCCACAGCGTTGGGAGGGGGGGAAAGGGGCAGTGGCCCCGGCCCGGCCCGGCGGGGCCGGGAGGCTCCGGAGCCCCCACCTCCCAGCAGGCGAGCTCCGACCAAAAGGGAAGTCCCGCCTTTCTGTGCGGTTTAAATATGTAAATTGTGAGAAGCGTAATTGGTCTTAAAGACTGTCCATCAACTCAGGGTCAACCCAATACAGATGGTTATTATCAGTTTATTATTACTGCTTTTCCACAGACTTTCTCAAATGTCAAGTGAATCTGATCTGGAGTTCAGGCCCATAATTACACTGGACCAACTCCAGGAACTCGTAAATAAATCGGTGGTGGCTGCTATGGTTGCCAGAGCTCTGTCATTCTGCTCTTCTGAGGGTGGACAGAGGCTTTGGCTCTTTTCTAAAATTCTACACTTGCTACAGAGTTTTTCACACCTTATTTTAAAAGACCCTAGGCTTTCTCACTCTAGTTTGGCATAGTTTTACCACAGGCACAGAAAGCTACTAGCCTGCCACACTGTTGAATATGTTCATTCAGAAAAGCAGCTGAAATGGGGATTGTTACTTTTTAAAGGGTTTTTTTGCTTTCTCTAAACGTGGGAACCTCACAGGAACAGCCATTATTTCTGTCTCTCTGCTCTGGCCTCTTTGTTGACATTAATAGTTTACACTGGGCTCTACAGTGAGGCACATCTTTGTCACAGTGTATCGACTGTGCTCAGCCACAGAGGTCAGCTCCAAAGCTTGGCAAGAAAGTCCCTCAAGTGCAGAGACGTCTGGATTCAAGACCATGGGTTTACAAGGAGCGGGCACAGCATTCATTCACAGTCCTGGCTGACTGAAGTCTGAGAAGTTTACTAGTGATTTTAAATGTTACTTTCAAGCCTGTTTCTAATCATGTCAATGCACATACAGCACAGCATCTGGTTACAGAACTGAATCTCCAACCAGTGCAGGCTTGAACTGAAAATTCTACAGATATTTCTCTTCTGATATCTTTGACACTTTTTTTCCTGAAAAAACTTCAAAGAAACTCCTGAAGCACATCATGAGAGTTGATTCAGGATATGCAACTATTCAGAACATGGTTCCTCTCTTTCAACCTCACCTGCAATTAGAACTAGTCCCCCATCTGCCATTCAGTGATGCAGATGGCAGCACAGATCACAATTTGCACAACTTGATCTACAGTGGGTTTTAACCAGAAGCTAAAATAATTCCTGAAATCAGAACTAATCCTGAGTACAGACAAGGTCTCAGACTGCCAACTACTTCCAAATGTTTTTAAGATGTGAATACTTGTATGCTGCCAATGGGACCGAGATAACCAATTCTTTTCACGTGGGTCACTCCAAGGCCAGCAAATGGTAACAGCATCTCCTCGGTGCTACTCTGGCTCACAGACACACCAGTCACATAAAGGTGAAAGTTGCTGGACTCCTTTACTGAGTTGAGTCATTGTGTCTTCTGCAGAGCACTCTTCAAAACAAAGCAAAATACTTTATGGAGTGAAAAACACTGAATTATTTGCAAAAAAATGTCATTTCATTTCTATATCCCTCCCCAGGGAGTCCATTGTTCAAATAAGTATTTGCTTGTGCCCCAAAGTACAGATGTTTTTGACTCTCATCATAAATCAAACATGCTTATGTCTAGCACATTAAAAAAGAGTAGAAAATAGCAGACATGGATTAAGATGGTTGGCCTGACCCAAATTACAGTTCTTCAATACTCTTAATTTTTTGCTGATTCTTCTGGGAACAAAAGATTCAACAATATCATTGTGCCTCCCTCTCCTCCCTTGGAATTAAAATCAATCTTTTACTCCTTTTGAAATGTAAATTTGAAATAATCATGTATCTGGATCATTGATTAAATTTGCAGGAGAAAAATCTCTGGCAGAAGATGGCAGGGACCGTGCCTAAAGCTAAATCCAGACACACAAATCACCTCTGAGCTAGGGTGAAAACAGAGTTCTGGTTAAATGGGTTGCAGGTTTTCAGTTGCAAAAGTTCCATCAAGAAACCATTCTGATATTTGAAAACAAGTAAGAACAGCCTCATGGTCACTTACAAGAAAAACAACTTAGCATTCCAATTACTTTTTTCTCCCTTCAGACAACTCCCTCAGGCCTGTTTTAAAGGGCATTTTTTTCAGAATCAGAATTCCATCTCCAAACCTTGACAATTCCAGTGATTTGGTGCTGCCTCTTTTTTTCATAAGAAAAGACAAGGCCTTTGATAGTTTCAAACAGGGATGTTGAACAACAGGGCAAATTGTCTTGAAAGGCAACAGGATAAACCATATTTTCAAGGTCAGTTTTTAATCCATGGCTTTTAACCTTACTATGATTTATGTTTGACCTCCTTTTTACAGTAGCTCTCTTCCTTCTCTCCTTTAGACTGAAAGGACATGTCTATGCTTTCTACTTGATGTGGGTTTCACGTATCTGCACAAAGTAATTCATAACCACTTGGCACAAGGCATATGCCCACACCACATCATTATCCTGCAATTAAGAGAATTCTCCCTGCCACAAAGCTATAAAGCCCAGTGATGTTTCAAGCTAAGCCCTCAATATTCATTCTGAATTCAGCTAGGGCACAAAGCTGCTGTAGTGCTGCAGACAGGGAGATTTTGTAGTGTGCCTTCTGAAATACTTGTTGAGTGTCAACTGGAAATTTTTTAGGTTTCCCTCATCTCAGCGTGTTTCCACACCTTAAGATTTTCTCCTGCTTCTCTGCACAGACTTCACAGATATAAAGAAGATAGCTCTTCTCTGCCACCGAATGGAACAGAAGTATGTATTGTGTTCGGTTCCATGTGTTCTCTACCTAAGCTGTCAGGTTTAACACATTCTTCAAATGATTACTCTTTTGATTATTCTCTCTGTGTTGTTGGTCAGGTTGCAGGTTGCTTTGTAAGACTTGATCAAGCAGGGCTTGAAATATCCGTGTGATTCACCTACAAAATCTTTGGTTAAAGTAAAAGATTAAAGTAAAAGGAAGATAAAAAGATTATACCTTCCAGGATGTTTAATATCAGACAATTTCAATGCTGTGTTTCCTTTTTACTGTGTGGACAAACACCTTTGCTGCATCAGAGGTGAGGTCGACAACGTTTTATTTGTATTTCCTCCACCTTCCTAACGGTGTCTTGATTTTAAATAAGTACATCCGAGGGGGGGAAAAATAATAGTTTCACTCTTTAAATAAAATGTTGTGATGACTTTCCAGCTTCTTCCTCATGTGGCCTCAGCAGTAGGGAAAGAGCAGGACATTCATCGAATTGCTCCTTTAGATAGCCTTCTCCCCAAGGTCTTCCAGGATCTGCTGCAGCCCAGCAGGAGCAAACTCTTCCATCAGGTTGAGACAGCCTGGAAAGGTTGTGCAAGTTAACAAAGAGAATAGTTGTGTGTCTCTAAATGTACACTACAGAGAAACACAGTCCAGAAACGCTGCTAATGCAGGAGCTACCCATAAACGTACGCACGAGTGACGCTGCCGAGCCCTCCCAGCCCTTTGCTGCACCGGAGCTCCCTCGTTGGGCCTGGTCTGCTTTAAATAATTCAAGATTCTATTGGCCAGGCTCAGTGAAAGGGACCCAAACATTTCGTTCCCCGCCGCGCCCCGGCGGCTCCTTTAAAGCGCGGAGCGGCCCCCGCGGGAGCGCGACGGGCCTCGTCCCGCCCGGTCCGGTCCGGTCCGGTCCGGTCCGGTCCGGTCCGGTCCGGTCCGTGCCGTGCCGGTCCGGTCCGTGCCGTGCCGCGGGGGCCGCGAACGCCGCACGGCCCCGCCGCTCCCGCCCGCTCCCGGGGCCGCTGAGCCCGGCCCGCCCCGCCCGGCCCCGCCCCGCCGACAGGAGGTGGCCGCCCCCCGCCCCCCGCGGCCGCGCCGCTCCCCCGCCCCGCTCCGCCCCGCCGACCGGCCGGAGGCGCGGACGGACGGAAGGACGGACGGACTGACTGACGAGGCCGCCGGAGGCAGCGGCTGCCCCCGAGCCGCCGGGTGCGAGGTGAGTGGCGGCGGCCGCGCTCTCGCCCCGCTCCCCGCGGGAGGGGAACCGCGCGGGCGCTGCCCCCGGGCACGGCCGCTGCCGCCGTGGCGGAGGCGCCGCGGGCTCCCCGCGCGCCCGGGCAGCGCCTTGGGTCGCGGAGGTGCCGCGCGAAACTTGCCCGCTGTTCCCGCTGTTCCCGCTGTTCCCGCCGGGGCCGCGCTGTCACTCCGGGTCGGGGCTCTCCCGGCGCGGCAGCCTGGGAGGATGCGGGGCTCGCCCCGCACTCCCCGCACGCCGCGGAGCACCTGCTCCGGGGCCGGGCTGCAGCCGGGGCCGCCGGCGGCGCGGGGCTCTGCGGGGACGGCTGGGCGCCCGCGGGAGCAGCGAGCGGGGGGCGCGGCGCAGGGTCCGCTCCCGGTGCCGCCCGCAGCGCAGGGGCCGCATCGCAGCGGGGCTGAGAAATGTTTGAAGGAGTTTTGTCTCTCCTTTCAGCTGGAAAAGGAAAAGCATCGGCGGCGGCGGCAGCGTGCACGTGTGATGTAAAGAAAGAGGGACTTTATGATGCTGGCTGGTTGGAGCTCAGTAGGATACCGGGAAAGGCTGACAGGATCAACAGGGCGCTTGTTGAGTGGTGCACAGAACCGCTTCGGCCCAGAGCCCCCTAGCTGGTCAGGAGACACTGAGTACTCACCTTGGCTTAAATGGGTCAGCAGTGGAGTTCCAGCTTGCCCCGACTCGTCCAAACTCCAGAAAGCAATACGACGTTTAGAAAGGGGGGAAACAATGAGGTATTGTGATTAATAGGAGAAAATTGAGTAGGGTATGCTGATAGTTATCAGCGCAGTGCTTGTAGGGTTTGTACATAGAGCATGGATACCCAGTGCTGTAGAGCTGACTACTTAATTACACCTTTGCATCCATTCTACTAATAAGACTTCTTGAAGTCTGATGGATCATGATCATGGACCATGACTCTTTGTTAAGAGAGACTTAAGAGGTCTTTCAAAGACTGAGTGTACTCGAGTTTATTACTTGGCAGGGGGCAGCAGCATGAAGCCTGGGAATGAAAGTAGGAAGTGAATGTTACTCACTTAGTTTTGATATTGTGTCTTCGATGGTTATAAGTGTCATCATAGACTGATCCTAGCTCAGATAGCAATCTCATGTGCTGAAAGACATTACTCTTGTCCTGGATGGTACCTGGTTCTTCTGGCTGTGCAAGCACTCCCCCTGGTATGGAATATGTTCTGAACAAGTCTCGTTATTTTTATAACAGGTAATTGTGTTTCTGGAAGAGTAAACCAAACTGTATCATACTGAAGAATGTTCTAAGCTTTAATTAATTAAGGCTTAATTAATTAAGATTAATACCTTAATCTCTTGCATTCAGAATTAAAGCAACAGCCACCAGAAAACTGATACCACTCTTGACTGATTCACGTGGCTAATGAGGTTTATGACAACAGACCTGTGTGCAGTGTTACTACACTGAGGTGTCATTACCTCAGACCTGAAAGTGCAGTTCGAGATGAGGATGTCCTGTCTGCTGGCTCTCTCGGCTGCTCTGTGTAACCAGCAGTGGCAGAGGTCCAGCCTGAGTTTTCGGAGAAACAGTCCTGGTTTCTTTATGGTCTTTTTGGAGCTTTCATGAGATAGAAGTGCTTGTTCTGGAAACTAGGAAGGAATAGTGGTGATGTGCTCAGCTCCTGAAATACAGGCCTGACATCTGTTCCTGCCAAGAGATGTTCTTCCCTGGTGGGGCATTGAGAGGCTTGAGATGTCATCCTGTTTTCCTCTGCCCCCTGAGGCTGCAATAAAAGGGTGTTGGCCTGGTCCTTAAATGCATCTGGCCGTACGTAATGGCATGGTGAGATGAAGTAGAGTGGAGTGCTCTGTTTCAGTTCTGCTTTGTTTACCTGTCTGAAGGCTTTGTTAGATGTTACGGTATTAAGTGAGATGCAGTTAAAATTCTTATTTGCTATCCTGATGGGAAATATGCTTCAGCTTTCACTTGAAAGTAGTTGAGCATTAACTGTAATGCTTAAAGAGCTGTATCCTAGCATGGCTGTGCATGCATGGCCTGTAAGTTTATCTGGACATATCATTATTAACCTCCCTGATACAGGCAGGACCAAAGTGTCTGTCCTGTGTAGAAACTTCTGCAGTCACCAGAGGAAAGTCATGGGCTTTTTCACAGTAAAGCTCTGAACAAAATTCCTGTCTTCAGGTGAGTGTTAGCTCCTGCTAGGTGCAGCCTGCCTGTATTCCCCCAGGGAAATCATTTCACGCCCTTTGTTTCCCTAGAAAATTTATAGTTCCCAACTGCACTGCTCAGTTCTGAGTGGATGCAAACCATGCTGACTCATATGCTGAACTGCAGCCTTGCTCCATGTAAACACAAGCACACTTCTAAAATATTTAATTTGTAATGTCCTCTGTGGAGAGCTATCCCACAGCTCCTGGCATAATTCCCAGAAGCAGCAGATTCTGGGGTTCTGGGAGTTTCAAAGGCCATTGGTGCCCAGCGGGATAATCATCTGAACTAGTTCAGTGTAGTTTATCCTGGCACTGGGACAGTTCAAACTGAACAGGTATTTAATCTTGCTTAAAGCAAGTCTGCTTTGAACAATACATGGTATGTGTATGAACGATCTGGAGCCTGTTGGGACATGGCTGTCAGATCTACATGGAGGGAAATCTTTGTTATGGCAAGTACACTTTGGTGTAGATATACCTCATAACAATTTCTAAAACAACCTCTGTGGGCAGTTACAGTAAAATCAGGAATAAGCTATTAGAAGATTTGTTTTCTTAGTACTTCTGTGGCAAATAATGGTGGTAATTGTTTTGTGAAATACCCAAGTTTATATCCACAGGTAAAATGCACGTTAAAAAAACTTCTCAGAAATACAGAAACCCACTCCCATTCATGCACACACAAATCCTTATTCTTTTAATTGAATAGAAATTACAGTATGTGATTTGGCTACAAAGGAAGAGAGTGGAACCAAAGAATGATTTCTAAGTACGCTTATTTTGTCTGTACCTGCTAAGTACAGTATTGGAGTTTTAAGATAAATATCTTCTCATTTAAAGCAGTAATTAATTCAGTGGCGACTAGTTGATAAGAAACTAGAGTTCTTTGGTTCTTTTGTGGGTTTTAAAATATGGGCTTGTTTTTTGGTTATTTTTGTGAGCTTGGTTGAAAGAGTGATCCATTACGATAAGTACAGAGAATAATTTGGGAGAGGTTCAGTGCATCTCATGGATGGTCTAGATCATTCCCATATCATTTGCTTGGGTGGGTTGACTGTCAGTGCATTACCTGTAATTGTTAAGCATCATCTGTTTGCTGAGCTGTGCTAAGCTTCATTGATGTAATAACTCATCCCACCATCCTGCAACGTTTTAAGCTTCCATTCTTAATTTTTTATTTTGAGAACAAGATTTTAGAGGCACTAGAGTAGTGGGATGTGCTCAAAACTGGATAAGTCTGGGCAGCAGAAGTGGTTCCAAACCCTGGAGAAAAAGTTCCTGGTGCAAATGGGGCTCTGGAGCTCACTGAGGTCCCTTGGGGATACAAACCATTGCTCCCACTGCAACAACACGGCAGCACTTGTGTCCGTGTAGTGTCAGTGCAGCAGGAAAAGCAAATCTCTGCTCTTACCTTTACAGATGGTAGGATTTGAAGGTAGTGTGCCTGTCACTTCTTCGACTGCAGGAAGGGTACTTGACATATTATTGGTTTTGGTACAAGAAGCATCTTTTCTGTGAGTATGATTCAAGGCTCAACTTAATGTCCGTCTTTATTGGAATGGGGAATTTCCTTAGAAATGTGGCTTAATTCACAAATTAATTTCACTAGAAAGATTTCTTTATCTGAAGTCTGAAATTGAAGTGTACAAATGTGTCATTTTGTTGCTTAAGTGTGCTCAGAGACATGCTTGCCATTAGCAGAGTCCCCTTAGTTACAAGGTAGACTTATACCCCATATTTCAAGATCCTGCTTTCTATGATGGCTGTTAGTGGCATTTTTCTTTGAAAAGCAAAGGAAGTTAAAAATTGTGTCTGCATCTGTTATTGTTGCTATGACAGCTGTCTTTGTCCAGTTTTAACCATCCTGTTCTGAGTAGCTTCTGACTGGGATTGTAACATTATTGGCTACAGGCAGAGGAAGCAGAAGTGGAGGTCTTTCAATGCTGTCTGCTTCACTCAGTCAAAAAATATTTCTTCTGAGTTACACTAGTTTTAATCAAGATGCAATAAGTCGAAACATTCCATTACTAACTCTGTTTTGTTGCCTGGCATAATTAGGACTGGTATGGTTATGATATAAATTAATAGCCAGTTCCTTAGCACTAATTAATCGTGGTTTGTCTTGGGCAGGACAGATGCTACTGCTGATACTGTGCTTCTGAGACTTGAAAACTGGGAAGATCTCTTGAAATAAGGTGATGCAATTTTTGTACAAGGTCACGTACAAAGTTATGTTGTCTTCAGATGGCAATTGTGAAACAAGCAAGTGCTCCTTGCAACATGCTATCAGTTATTGCATAAGCAGGCACGAAATAAGGTCCACCCCTCTGTCTAGGTGATGTGCTAGTTGGATGTGCTGTCTTCAGCTGCCAACTTACTTTTACACTGATGTGCAACACCAGTGTAAAAAAGATGTAAAATAGTCCTTGTTTATTCAAACCCTCCTTTCTAGCATACTGAATGTCTTCCTCTGAAGTGGATAGCAACTTCTGTGTAGTCAGAGTCTATATTAAGAGTTTGTAAATGGCTGTCTTCCTAACGCTAGCTGGAAAATACTGTCACGAGAGAAGGTTTGTTGTAAGTTAGATGGCAACCTGTTAGTCTGAGTAACGCATTGTTGGAAACTGTTGGTGGTAAAGTAGCAGCAGCTTGGAAAGCTCTGTGACCCTAATCCAGACTTGTTTCGGAGGGTTGCTTCTAAAACAGAATCTTGAATGGTTTAGTCCAGTTGGAGGGTCAGCTGTCTATTTTGGAGATCAGACTGCTGCCTTTTAAGATGAAAGCCGTATTTCATGAATATGAGCTCCTTTTTATCTGCTTACTGTGCCTTGTGTGAGGGAAGGAGCAGCTGTAGTCCATTCACCAGACCTGCATTTGGCTGTTGCTGCCATTGTGTTGTGTGTAAACATGTACCATTATTTTGGATCATATAGCAGCCTGTTCAAAAGGGTCTCGCATTCCCCAGCTGTTCTGCAACTTTTCCATCTCTGAGCTTGCCAGCTGCTTAATACAGGCAACTGTAGCTGCATTTGTTTCTCTGGTGTTAAGTATTAGTGGAGATAAAATTGACTTCTTGTTAAATGTTAGGTGCTGCGAGCCCCTCTCCTGCTTCAAATGGACTTAAAACAAAAGTAGACCGTTCTTACTATATCGAAGTTGTTAGAAGTTTTCTTTGTCACTAGCTGAAGAGATTGCATAAAAATCGTTGTTTAGTAGATTTGAAACAAATATGAAATACAATTGTGTTTACATGTACCTATATACACCCACAGATTGTAGCAGTAACTAATCTGAAAGAACTGGGTTACAAAAAGGTGTGCCTTAAAGCCATGTCAACAGCTCATTTGTTTAACCATTTCTCTGAACAATGTTCAGTTTAACAAGGCATCCTGTGCTCTCTTGTCAGCCAACCCTTTTGTTTGTTGAATCTGGGAACTTTTGTTTCAGTGGCAGCACTGCTCAGACTGGATGTCAAGGAAAGAACAGGGGCTCTTCAGTGTCTTGTATCCGCAGAGAGTGGTGAGTCCAGGTGAGGAACCACAGGCTGAGACCTGCCTTTTCCAGCCTGCTGTCCCTTCTGAGAAAGTGATAGGAAGTGTCTGGAAAATGTTTTGTGCGACTGAATTCTTACCTGCAGCTTTGAATCCATAGCTATCTGCCTGGAGATACAGAAGTTAAAAGAGTAAATTCAAGCACCTTTGGAAAAAGGAGGTAATTCTCTTAATGACTAAAGTTACTATTCTAACCATTTAACCTATTCTACAATGTCAGTTTGAAACTTTGGGTGAGGAGGAGTGTATCCTTGGTTGCTGCAAGAGATTGCTAAAGAGAGTGATAAAGCAAAGTTTTCAGAGGCTTGAGCTGGTGCCATTAATTAGTATTCCATACTCCCATACAAGGGGATAAATCAGGTATTTGCTTCAAATCATATTTAATGCACTTTGTATTTGAAGAATGTAAATTAGATTTCTTTATGGTTTTGCTATTCATCTCATGATGAAGGAGACTGGAAGGGAATGACTTGTGCATTCTTGCTCCTGATAGCAGAAAAGGCTGCCTCTGCCCCAGGGTCCAAGTTACCCATTTTAACTGGCCTGAATACCCTATTATTCAGAGAGGAAATGTCCAGGTGGCTGTAAATATATTTCTATTTTTCCCCACCCTTTCACCAGGCCTGCTCTATCCTTGCTCATTGTGGCTTTCATGTTCATGTTAAACATCAACACTACCTAAAGTATGCTAGGATGACTCTGGCTTCATAATAGAGCCTTGACCTGTAAAAACAAAAGCAAAACTGTAAAAAAAAGTCTCTTGATTTAAGGTAGCATGTTTCAGGATCTGTTTTTCATATCTCCAAATAGCTGAGAGTTTGAAGTTTTCCATTCTAATGCTGGTGTCTTAAAAGAAGTTGGAACACTGTCTTTGGATAGATGCTTGCACTTGTTTTCTGGAAAGTTAATTTTTCAAAGTCAGTGTTGGAGCACTAAATCATTATTTGTCTGAAATACATAGCAGAAATACAGGATTATAGTGTGAAGTGATCATACTAGATACATAGTTCTGTTAGCTCAGCAGAGTCATAGATATTAGATTAAAATGTCTAGTTAACCCAGAAAATGTAGAAATGAATGTGTGTTCTGGATTTAATAACTACATGTATGTACAGTTCTTTAGAAAACAGGAAATAGGAGCTCTCTTTCAGAACAGCAGATTGACCACACTTCAAAAACAGAGGAAGACACCTGAGTGTGATACTGAGGGCATGGAGAGAGAGGTAGGGAATGGAGGAGAAACTTGTGTCCCAGGGAAGGTTAGGGAGAGCATCTTAACTTTTTTTTTTTTTTTAAGTGCTGCTGATTAATTCATAACCCCTTTGGAATGAGTTTAGGGAATGGACATAGAGGAGTTGGGAGAAGTGGATTTTGAGAAGTAAGAAAGTGTTGGTTTTTCCTTAGTTGAACAGAGGAGGAAGACAGTATCTGATTAATAAGCAGTGCTCAATTATTGAAGGCTTTAGGAGAAATAAATATTTCTTTCACATAGAAGGTGGTGGGAAGTGAAGCGAAAAGACTTTAAATGGCCTTAAATTGCTTAAACATGTTTAAAATAATAGAGGGGAAAAAAGAAGGGATTACCCTCTCACCCACCTCCAAAGACTGTTTTTAATGAAGGTGGTGGGAGTTTTGGGAAGGTGTAAAAATAGAGCATTTGAGAAAGCTTTTCGTTAGGCTTCTTTCCTTCTTTCCTTCTTTCCTTCTTTCCTTCTTTCCTTCTTTCCTTCTTTCCTTCTTTCCTTCTTTCCTTCTTTCCTTCTTTCCTTCTTTCCTTCTTTCCTTCTTTCCTTCTTTCCTTCGAAACATTCTGCAGTGTTTTTAACTTGGCTTAAATTTGCTCCATCCTGTACAGGGGAAAATACTTATTTTAAAGTTTCTTCGAAACTTAAATTGGCTTCCCAGCCAATTTAAAGACATGTCTGTCTATGTAATACCTTCCAACTCCAGGAAAGCTGAAAATTGTAAGGCTTAGTGGAGGAGGAGACCTTGTTGATTGCACAGGAGAGCAGCATTTCCAGCAGCAGAAAAATTGCTGTTCTGAAAATGTAGCTTGAATTAATCCCTTCCCCCTTTGTTTCCTTTTGCTGTTGTTAATGATTCCCTTTGCTCAGCTAGTGGTAAGTGCTGTTGTGCCTGCCTTACTCCACTGATTCTTCCTCTGCTCTCTATGACTAAAAATTACAGTATGTATCAATTTAAAGACAGAAATAGAGCAGTGGCAGATAGAGCTTCTTCACTAAGCTGCAAGTTTATAAGAGTTATGATCTTTAACTTTGGCACTTAGTTATTTCTCTCCAGAGTGGTCATTGCAGCTCTTAGTGTGGGTTGTCCTACACACTGATGAGTTTGGGTGCCTGTTATTTCACAGGCTGTGTGGCTCAAGTCTCTGCCCTATGTTTAGTGTATCAGCCATGTGCACGGCTCCCCAGAGACCACTTACACAAAATCGTCGCTATCACTGGAAAGATTCAAGGCTTTGAAAGAAGTTTGCTTAAGGAAAAGTTGCAACAATGAACAAACTTACAAAAAGAAAACAATGTATTTACTGAGGTAATATGTGTCAGTAAGGATCTGGCTTAGTTAGGCTCTGTCATTAGGGTTGCCTGTTAGAGCTACTTGTGTTCTGGATGCTTTGCCTTGTTTGTGTGCTGCAGCGAGGCTGTGCTCTCATCTGTAATCAGCATTTAGGTGTTAACTGCTGAAAAGTACCAGTACTGCTTCTTCTTCTCCCACCTTACTCCACAAAACTACTTAGCTGAGGTATTCCTGTTTAGATCACGCTGTTGGCTTTAGGCTTAAACTACTTTAGTCAGAGTATTCTGTCATTTGTGGTTTGAAGTATATGCTGTGACAAATATTACTTCAAAGGAGTTTGTACAAAACTTGACCCTTGCAAAGCTCAGAGAGTAAAGACTCTCCAGAACTCTGTAAACACCCTGACCGTGGGATTGCACCAAGCCTTTTCTGGGTGCTCTCCCTTGTGCCTGTCCTCTTCCTTCCTGTTGCATTGCAGAGTGCCAATAGTTGACAGACAAAGGATTTGTTTTTCCTGAAATACACTTGTTTGTCTTGTCTCATAATATTTGTTGCATGCCTGACTTGACAACTTGCATGCAAATACCTATTTTTATACTGTTTTTGTGGGTTGGCAACAAAGTAATTGTGGCTTCCTACTGCAAGAAAAAGCCTGGTGTATGGAACAGAGTTGTTTATATGGATTCCTGGTATGGAATGGAAGTTTAATTCTTTTAGCTTGCAATTAAATTACATTGAATAAAATGAACTTTGAATTTAAGTGGCACTAAACCCAGCTAAACAATTTTCTAGGGCTTACGTTAATAAAAGCAAACTATAGCATAGCTAACTACTGCTAGGGATGCATTTCAGGCTCTTAAAACTTGTGGTTTAAGAGGGGAATGCTCAGCTTATGCTTCTGTAATAAACGTCGTATCTGAAATGCACTGTGTGGTGTACCCTGCTGGGATAGTACAGCCACAGATAACTTGAAGGGATTTGTGTGGGCAGGGAGAAGGCAGATGAAGCATTCCAGGTGAGATATAAATTTCCATGGCCTGGTTTGGGAACCTAACCTGCCTCACAGTAAGAGATAGAGAGCTGCGAAAAAGAAGTTACCAGTGATTTTGTTTCATCTGACCTACTGTTAGAGAACCTAGTAGCCTTTTAAAAGAAATCTTTAAGGCAGTATTTGGTTGAACATGCTTTTTCTAGACTCCCAGGAGGTGCTTGCCAGCAAGGAGCTGCTGACATCAAAAGCAAAACCCCAAAAGGCCCATATATGTGTGTGAAGTAAGGAAGCTGGGAATGAGAGTGGTTTTGTGCTGCACTTCAGCTGAAAGAGCTTTCCAAATGCAATGAAGAAAGGGAGCACCTTCATTACTGCCTTCAAAAATTATGATGACTTGAGAGATTCTTAGAGTAACATACAAATGAAGACAGTGTCCTTCCAATAAGACAAATGTTACTTCATTAAATGTTTCTTATGCAAAGACCAATATGAGAACTTAGAATCATGCCAGTCACCTCTGAAACAAAGCAAGTAATCTTCGTGTTACAGAGGTTTGTTTCTTAAGGAAGCCCTGAAAATCTTTTTCCATGAGCACGTTGGTATGAATTGGCATTCTTCCTTGCACAGGAAACCACAAATTCTTATTGCGGAAAACTTCTAACTCTTGTAAAACAGTCATTAGTTTTGTGTATTAAATGTGCAGAATGTTCTAGTTTTTTTTCGTGTGGCCTCTGGAGAGCTGCTCTAAGAAATGCTTTTCTTTTGATAAACAGAAGATCACTTGCTCAAATGTTTCCAGTCACTTGTAGTTGCTGTGCATGCTGCTGGGGCTTGGATACTTCTCAAATGCCTACAACCCTGTGACCATCTTTATTGCTCAATTATTTTTACCCCCTCAAGTCTGACAGTTGCAGCAACTGAACATGATCCCTGTGTTAAATACAGCAATGTGTTTGATGAGTTGCTTTGTTAGGGTTTCTGCAACCTTTGGTGCAGAAATTGCCTTTGGTGGTGGGGCAGCTCCGGGAGCAGTGTCACTCAGTGCACACACAAACACACGGACATGCTGTGCTTGTGTGAGCTCCTTGGAACACCTGTGTGCAATGTCAGTGTGACTTGTACACCTCTAGCATGTCATGTGTACTACAGGCTGGGGGCTTCAGGTTCAGGTGACTGGAAAAATTGCTTCTATGACTTCACTGAGCATCCCTCCTTTTCTTTACGCTAGTCTTTTTCAGTCTTTGCCTTTATGATATGGTCTTATCAACCTCTTTTTTTTTTTCTTTTCTTTTTTTAAATCCCTGTTCTGGATTTGATATGCAAGATATGATCAAACTGCATGTGAAGTAAAACCCTTTCTTAACTAAGAACTGCATCCTTAGTGTTTGTTCCTTTCAAATACACTATCAAGAGTAGAACTCAAATTACACAGCACATTCTTTTTATTTTATTAATGACAGAAGAAAGGACAATGGGTGGGGATGTAGCAAATCACATAAGCTAGCAGTGACAAAAGTGTTTGTTTTTGTTTTGGGTTGGTTTTTTTTTTTTTGCAGTGCAGGCTACTTGTTTGAAACAGATTTGTCATATCTTCATCAATGTTTTATAATTTCTACTATTTTGGAGTGTTAGCAAGGTTCTCAAGTACTGGAACGTTACTGCTGCTATTTAAGGCAGGACATCTGTCATGGTGTGTCTAGAGTCTGATTTCCCCAAGCCTGAACAATTCTTGCCTTTATGCTCTACCTATGTAGCCATTGCTCTTTCTACAAGCTAAAAATAACAGAGAGGTTAAACAACTTGTTGAAAGTCTGTAATTTCTGAGAGCAGCCACTTGCCAGTAGCTATGTCTTGTGTCATCTGGACAATGCTTTGGCAGAGTTTTAAGAATTTGCTAAACTAGGCCAAATTAACTTTCCTTTCTGGTCAGGCATAACTTTCTGTGCTGGAAGGATGTGCACAAAATAAATGTATGCTTCTCACAAACAGTGTTAACACTGTCTCATGCTGCATACACCAAGGCTTCTGGGACCCAGCCCTAGCAGCATCCTCCTGGTGTCCCACCCTCGACTTCCTCCCTTGCTTCTGGAAGTCATGGTTTGCATATCTGCTTCCTTGGGATTTGGGACTTTTCCCTTGCAGTAGCCTCAGTGTTAGCTGCCCTCTCAACTGTGGTTTATGTTCCAACGGCTGTTTAGTTTGCAGACTTTTACTGTAAATACTATTTACAATATTATTACAGTATTATCAAGTATTCTGTGCACAGGATATTGAAGCTGCTCTGTGGAGCCTCAGAACCCTTCTGCAGAAGGTGCAGACTCTTTTAACCTAAAGAAATTATTCCTCTTCTCCCACTGAAACCCTACTCTGAAAACTTTGTTCTAGAGACAGTTTTAATGAGCTTTGAAACCTGTATCACGGTTTGCAGAACAACCCCTAATGTCTGTGGCCTTGCAATAATGCCATTTTTGGGGATGAAATTTTATGACTCTAACAGCTCTTTACTCCTCCCATTTCCTTCTTTCCTTCCTGCTCCCAGCTGTATGCATGTACTGATTATTCTGGGGTGGCTCTAGTCCACTCCTTCAACTTTGTAAGCTGCTTTATCTCAGGTTCTGGTTGCTGGGTCAGCACATCAGTGTCTGCTGTTAGTGAACCAAGGAAGGTATTAGACCTCCAATGCATGTGGGAGCTGGCACAGAGGGGACAGTGTCAGACTGGACAAAAAGTATGTTCTCTGCACAGTTCACTTTGCCTAAGATGGATCCGTGGATGAACATGAGTTTTCTGATGGCACCTCTCAGTTCTGATTTGACAAATTAAAAGCTTTCAAATGGAACACTGAAATAGTGTTTATTTGAAGCTTAAAATGCTGGAATTGGATTTTTTTTTTCCTTTGTGTTAGTAGCTCATGCCACACTATGTTTTTACATGTTGTTTGTGTAAAGGAAGCTTTAGACTTCCCAGGGAAGGTTGCAGCTGGGAAAGGCCTGAAATGATTGCAGTTGCTTGGCTCTGTTGGATTGTAACTGTGTATGACTCTTACTAATCTAAAATTGCAGATGCTTTACTGTTCATCAGATTGTAAAAATGCTGTGAGACCGTCCAGCATCTTTTAAAGATTGCCTGAGTTACAGAATTCTGGGGTTAGAATAGTCATGGTGACAGCATGTCTCTTTGTAGTGGTGGAGAAAATTAAAGAGAATTGGGAAGAAATGCTAAGGAGTAAGGAGATTTGAAATAACTATACATGGGTCAATGCAAACAACATAGGAAGTTCTGGGAAGCTTTGTTAAACCTGGGCTGGGTACTTAAAGGTTTACTAGAGAGTAATACATGCTATTGAACTTGATGGCTTTGGCTTGTGATCACCAGTGAAAGCCTGCTTTTTCACCTAGTTTTGCAACTGGGAATTTACTTTGGCACAAGGAAGATAAGTTTCTTATTTGAGTTAGCAGGATACAAGTGTCTGGTTGGAAACGTTCCCAGCAATGATCTGATTCCTAGTCTTTTCTGTAACTGCTCAATAGTGCCACCAGTGCATATTTGGCCACAAAATAGTTATGACAACTTGCATAAACTCCAGGATTTTTTAATGTCTCAAAACCACTTTAATATAGGGTACAAGCTGGTCATTTATAAACACTGGCTTGAAACAAAGTAATTGGATTTAACAGAACAGCTTGGTGCATGGTCACTTCCAAGTGCCCTGGCTTCCTAGGAAATGCCAGCTGAATTTGTCAAAACTAATGCTTCTGCCTGCTGACTTTGTGGTATCCCAGGTGCAGCTTGGTAAACTGGCTGCTGGCCACTGGCTCTGCACACCTTCCTCACAGTACAGGAGTCTTGTGTCCAAAGACATCATCTCCCAGACCAAGATCTCCAGATTATTGCGGGGCTTTGTTTAGAAAGGACACCTGAGCTGGCTCCATTGCTTGCTGCAGGTGTTGAATTGCTCCAGTGTTTTAGAGGAGGCTGTGCTGTGGTGTCAGTATATTCTCCAGGCTAATTCATATATCTTATCCTCTTTTACATCTTAACAAAACTTTTTCTCATTATAAATTATTGAAGTATTTGAGTTAAAGAAAAAAAGAAAAACCAAACAACAAACCACCAAAACAAAATGATTTGATTTCATACTTCATTCTGGCAGTAGATGCACATCCAGTGTGTGAAGGAGAGACTCATGACTGTGTTAAGCTCCAGATGTGAGAGGGTGTACTGCATTAGAGGTAGATGAAATAAATTTCAGAGCCATCTGGCAATGAGCAGAGTGCAACTGCTTGATTGCCTTGAACTTTACTTGTGTAAATGAACCTCTTCACAGGTTTTGAAGAGGACACTCTTTTGAGGCGTGTCCTTGAAAATATTCTCATTAGATTTTTTTTTTTTTTTTTTTTTTAACATTATTGTCTGGTGATCTTATTATCCAAAATACTGCATAGTTCAGATCTGAGATTTAGATTCAAAGTTAATATATCTCCATAGCAAAGTCCATGTTGTTCAGAGATTTTGCCATGTTAATTGTTAACAGAGGTGCTCTCACTGCTCAGCTGAGCTGCAGGGTTTGTTAGCTGACCACTGCTTGCAGCATTCTGTTGTTTAAGTGCTATTTTTTATGTCTCACAACACCGGCATGTTTAACTTAATAGATGTGACATGGAGGAGCCTTATCCTGAAATGTGCTTCTGAAACTTAGCTGGGACTGTTCAAATTATGCTCAAAAATATTACTTTGTATTTTCTCCAGGGTTGTTTGCACCATCGATTACATTCATTCTATTTAAATTATATACTTTGATCTTTGAGCGCAAGATCTGATTTTATTTGGTTGTTCATGGCAACCTGAGTATTTTGTTTAATATTTCGTTTCTGTTTTGTTTTTTTTTTTTTAATCTTCTTAATAGCTTCTGTATTCAGTGCTGTTGTTTAGAAAAAGGACGTATTTGTGTGTGCACCTGATTCACAAGATTCACTATTATGTTTCAGAGTGTCTTCAGAGTCTTGCTTCATCTTGTCTACTGCCATTGCTTTGTTTCTTTCTTGTGTGGTACTCATTTCCAAGACCTTGGAACTACAGCTCTCACTCTCATGTATAGGCAAGTCTTCAGTCTTATTCTGTAATTGCTCACTGAAGCAATCTCAGTTGTTATCGAGGAAGCTTGAGATGCTTTGAGGTGCTGCAGATCAGAGGACCATTATAGTTCTGTAAGAGCTCCTCTGTTCTCCAGTGTGGTCACTAACAGAGCATTTTGAAAATTCACATAGGTGAATGGAAGTGCAATGGGCTACATGAATCCAAAATGTCCCTCATTATGTTATTTTGTTTGAAAAATATATATATATATTACCTTTTGGAATTCTTATATTTATTGAATTTATTTTTAATGAAATTAATTCCATTAATAAGGGAGTTGTTTTCACTCATGCTGTCACAAGATGCTGAATTTCAGGAGAGAAATCTAAACATGAGGGATGTCTTGAATCCATTGTAAAGAGATGATCTGAATGGGCCAGTGCACGACCTACTGGTTAAGGATCATGCATCATTAGTCATGTCTTTCTGCCTTGTCTGAGGAAACCAAATGTTTAATGTTCCTTCTATTTCTGAACCTGGCCTTTCTAGAGACTGTAGTTAGCAGTGACTGTTGTCTTTGGTAGGAAATTCAACTGTTTCTATTTTGGATTTTATGGTCTTGTTTCTATCATTAGTTGATTCTTGGGTGTTTGGGAAGTTTCTTTGGTGTGTGTTCCTCCTTAACTTGCTCCAAAGACTTCATTGCTAGACACTGGCCACATCCAGTTGATCCAAATAGTCCCGTCAGCTGAGATAACTTGTTTTCTATTGGAGTTGGATGATGTGCTTGTGCATAATGGGTGATGCATAATAACCTGACCAGGAGGATGCCTGTAGAAAAAAGAAGAGGAAAACCTCTTATTATCTTTAGGGAAAGGGCTGATGGAAAGCAGGTATATTTTAAGGGACTACTCTTTTATTATGAGTCTGCACAGCTTAAATTCTCATTTAGCACTTCAACCTTTGCCTGACCTTCACCAAATCTTCTCCTTTAGCCATATATGCATTATCTGTCTTTTCTGGCCAAAAAAAGAGGCATGCACATTTTAATATGCCATTTTTTGGTTTGTGCAACACTCAATCATTTTGCCAGCGTGGGGAAGTAGTGTGAGTTTGGAAGGAGAGCATGAGTTATGTGAATGATATTGTCTCAATAGAGAGATTTTGTCTCTGTAGGTAGAGGCCCAATGAGGGTAAAAAAACCCCAACGAAACTCTTGCAGACTAATTTGAAATACTTGATTTTCAAAACTGTACAACTATTACATGTAGAACTGTCTTTTGAAAGATTTTTTTCCCCCCTCAATTCTTGAACTGCAGAAATGGACACCTGTCTCTGTTTGGACAAGTGCTGGCAAGTTCAAAGCTGTAAGTGGTTTTTGTGATGAACTAGAATTTCAGAGGTGACACTGCTGTTGACTCTGTCTCTGTCCTTGAATGCAGCAAGTCTCTTCCTCCATGGTCCCGTAGTAAACAGTTGTGATCCCTCCACTTCCTGGCATGTTAGAAGTTCAGCATCTGTAAAGCAGTGAATACTTTATGCTGCTAAATGGCTTTGGAGTAACTTAATTTAAATGGAAACTGAGCAGTTCCTTACTTAAAATGTGCCCCAGATCGTGTTTGTACATGTTCTAGAGATTAATTGATGCATCTGATTTTCAGTATTTCTCATATATTTAAGGGAGACAGTAAAGTATCAAAATTGATGAAACCAAGTGAAAGCTGATTTGCTTTGGAGAAAGAGAACAGACTGGCTTGAAGGAATGGCTCTCTAGACCTTAGTGCTTGGTAGGAGCACTGAAACTTATGTACTGGGAATGCGATGGACTTAAATCACAATAAAGAGATAACATGGCAAAAAAGTGAGTCAGAGAAGTGAGGTGATCTAAGAAAATAAAATAAAATTCACCTTGTAATAATGAATTCTTGAATGTATGGAGTTTTTTGAAGAGGTTGTTAAGAACTGTAATCTACATAATTGAATGTGTGTACTAAAGGAAAAAACTGCTATTGTTATGAAGTCAGAACATGCTAATGTCTCTGAGTCTGAAGAAATGTTTCAAAAATTCATTTTGAGAACTTGGAAGACAATCTAATAAGCCTGTGTGGAAATCTGCTCCATAGTACCGTTAGATTGGCAGGAGACATGGGTTTACATGCTAATAAAATATCTCTTTCATGAGTGTTGCTACTCAACAAGACTAAGAACATTATAATTTGGTTTTGCAGCTCTTTCAGAAGGTATCCTACATAATTGATGCCCCTGCCAAAGGAGCTAAGAGAGACATTGTAATGGAACCATCTCTGATGTCACACTTTAGTTGTTAAGGAGCTATTAAATAATGAAACCTTTAAATCTAAGATCTTATTTAATTTTGGCTAAAATTGGCATTTATTTCATTACAGTTGTGATCCATTTCTAGGGGGTTTATGGGAAAATTTTGGAAGCTGTAATTGTTCTTGCTCAGATAAACAGCTTTGTAGGCAATTGACTGCAAGTCTCATTAGACATCGGTGTTTCCCTGTGTTAGGGTATGATTTCATGATGGATGACTGTGACTTGAATTAATGGCAGCTGGTTTACAGATTTAAAAGGAATCTTCTCTTAGCCAGGTGTATCTTGGTCAACTTTGCTGAAGTTATTTGAATGTACAGTCAAGTGTATACAGGGATCTGGGTAAAACTTGGACTCCCTGTCACTGGGATACCCACGCTCATACTGTCTAGAACATGGGGCAGTTGCAGCACTTTCTTAAAATTGGATTTGTGGGATGAGGTAGTTCCTGCAGCCAGTGCTTCGCTTTTATTCTGGTTTAGCTAATTGATATGTGGAAGGAATTCAAGCTGCAGATTAAGGAGTGAGTGTGCCTGTGAGAGCTCAAGCAGTGTGATTTGCCCTCTGAACTCATGACTGAAGCTCTAACTATAGTCTGTGTTTCTGGCCACTGTCTCTGTCCGGGGGGGCTCTGTCAGAAGAGGTTCCCACTGCTGTTACTTGCACACTGGCCCGTGTCAGAGGTGACTCTCAGCAGGAGTGCACGCTGCAAATAGCACAGCCCCAATTTCTAACCAAAGCCTGGCTCAGCAAGTGCAGGTTAGAAGTCACTGAGATAACACAAACCCAGCACACTTGGGTCTGCCAGTTGGCTGATACATGAAGTGGGTGTTTTACAGCACATACTCTCTATACAGCAGGGAAGATATTGAAGACAAGAGTTGATTCCCAGATATGCTGTAAACCCTGAAGTTTTAATCTTTGTTTGTATTGTGCTGTGAGCATTGGCTTGGGATTTTTTTTCCTGCTCTTTTTTCACCTGTAAGTAGGGAAATTCATTTGAACTTAGATGAATTTCATCAATGATTCAAATAGTTACTTTTTGCATTAGCACAGCAGCTTACCTGGCTGAGAGGGAATTGCCTTTCTACACTGTGTTTAGTTTTTCATTGTTTTAATACCAGCCTTAAAAAACCACCTCACTCTGTCATTTAAAGTGAAACATGGTTGTCTAAAACTCAATTAAAAAAAAAGAAAATGTACCCACTGTGTATGTTTCAAAAAAGCACTTGCCAGCTGCTGGCTAACTGGCAAACTGACCATCTGCCCTAGACAGATAGGTTAGGAATTTCCATGAAGCCGGGGAAAAGTGAGAGGACACCCCCTGTGCAGGGCAGGATGTGCTGGTGTCTCTGCTCTGCAGTTTCTCAAATGTGTGGAGCAGGGAGGGCTGTGCTTGTTGGGATGCCTTCCCAGCTGTGTGGTGGAGGAGAGGAGTGCTGGCTGAGCTTGCCAGCAGTGATAAGGCCTCCAGGTGGGGATCACAGTAAGCATGCTGTGAGAATCACAGCCCTGCTTTCCCAGGAGTTACATGAGGCAAAGTTGTTCTCCTGTCACTTGTTTTGCTGGAAGCTTCTTGCTGTTAACAACTAGATGTGCAAAGCAATCAAACTGTGGCGCTTCCAGCCTTCCTGGTGTTCTGACTTACAGTACTTGCTTCTGTTTTCAAAACTGAATTTGTCAGCACAGACAGACTACTTCACTCTGAAAATGTAAAGTCTTACCATAAGTGCTTCTTGTGTTGTAAAAAACAGGCATAACTTTCCTTTACAAGATCTGTGTATCATGCTTGCTTTTTCTCCCCACTCTTTATTCACTACCCTGCCAACAGTATAGGTATCTTCTGAATAGGTTGATGCAAAACTGGCAAATTGAATGGTAGTGTCATTGTTTCCAGTAAATTCAGACTATTGTATTCTACATACAGTATTCACAGCTGTATTACTGACTATTGTATTCTACATACAGTATTCACAGCTGTATTACTGACTAACAAGACTGCTGTTGGCTACAATGAATTCACCACAAAATTGCTCTGATCTAAGGCTTAGGTTATAATTTGAGATGGTTGCCTTAAACCAAAAGAACCTAAGTCCATAAGTAAACTATTAATCCACGTAAACTTTTTAATGGCAGAGACAGTTAGAAGGGAACTATGCAAACCCCACAGCCAAGAGGATCTCTACCACAATTATGTAGTCTACTAAGTGAGTAAAATTCCAGAGCTTTGCTTGTGAATAAGACTGGATTATTTGTGATGTGATTTCATAAAACAAACAAGGAGACTAAGGGCTCCAGAGGCTACTTAAGGTTTTGCAGAGGGGTAAATGTTAATACTTAATTGTTTAAAGTATGTATGAGGCAATACATGGCAAAGCTGTACAAAGTATGCATTAAGAAGTAAACTTATTGTTAGATATGTGCTGAATTTCTTTACCAATATAGCTGTGTTTCCAACAGGTCACTTTAGTAATCTATTCAAAATAGCCTTTAAATGTTCAGTCAGGTTTTTGCTACTTACTCTGCTAGATAATATATATTGCTAAATACTTTTTCTCTTCTGTATTCTAATTGTGGTAATAAAGAGAGCATTGCTGTGACCTTTTTGCTTCTGCTTTGGTACTATTAACACATCTCTGTTCTGATCCCATATATCCCATCTAATTCTCCTACCTAAGACACCTGTGCCAACAGAAGCACTAGGAAGAATACAACAGTTGCACTAGAAAAAAATGCTCCCCAGAACATGGGTATTGGAGGAGAGAGATGGCTGAGGTGTTCAGCCACGGAGTTGATGGACTTCATCCGAATGGCTTGTCCTGCCTGGTCTTTGAGACAGCCAGTGCCAAACAGCAGTAGAGATACAGCCAGCACTCTGGAGATCATAGGAAGCTGTAGCTTCCTTTTGGGGTGCCTTAAGAATGGATTGTATCGCCTCCATTTTTTGAGAGAGGAGAAACGAGTTTCATCTTTTGGGGACACCTTATCTAGGGAACATGGGAACGTCCTCAAGACTGTCTTGCCTTTTTTTTTCTTTCTTTCTTTTTCTTTTTTTGTGCTAAGAATTTGTCTAATTGCAATAAAGCACTATGCATACTTCTGATACAGGAATTTGTACTTGTCCAGGTAAAGCTGTATAATGCTCCACACCCAGATACACAAGGAATCACAGAAAGAAACAGCAGCAAATGGTGATCTTGCGTGGGAAGGCCCCTTCTGTGCCTGTTCCCTTTTACCTCCCTTGTACTGGAGCTTCCTGCAAAACAGACCTGTCCTGTAGTCTCTGCATCAGCACAGATCCCTCTGTAAGCTTTATTTTACTTCACTAAGTCTCTGACTCAAAGTCCCTATAGAACTTAGAAATTTGAGTGATGGAAGCCAAAGATACCAAAATGGGTGTTTGTAGAAAAAAATCCCTTTCTTAGACAAATAATCTAAAAAATTGCTCCAGTGAGTTAATATGAATCTCAGTGGTTTTTAAACCTTTTATTATTTATGCTCACCAGACCCCTGTGAAATTGAAGAGTTCCTTTTATCTTAAGTGATGGACTGGGAGCTGGGTTATGGGGGCTGGCTACCATGTTCTCACTCACATGTACCAGCACCCCCTTTGCCCCACTCTGCTCTCCTGACCCCGCACTGAGTCATCTGTGTTTAATATGTATGAGAGCAATTGAATTTTTTTTATGGTTGCTGGTCTGAAATGAGTCAGTGCAGGGTCAAAAATGTTGTGGAGCAGGAAAGGGAGATGAGTGGGAATCTGGCAGCCAGCAGCTGGGGGAGATTGCCATGGAGCCACAGACCAACCCTGGTGACTTCACCAAGGTCACACAAGCATCTGTCAGCAAGAAACTGAAACCTCTCTTGTGTTATACAGGGTGCTGACCACAGGTCTGTCAAATGCAGCCCCTGGTAGGAAGTGGCTTTACATTTACTCTGCTTGAATTTATTGTTTGTTTGCAAACACTGACGTATGAATTAATAGTTGCTTTCTAGTGTGCACTTTCTATTAATAGATGCTTTCTAGTGTGTACCAAAATCCAAACATACTGAACTGGTCATAGCTGTAGATCTTCAGGTGTAAGCTGGGTGCATTCCATGAGGAATTCATAATTAACTTGGGCTAACTTTCCCTTAGAAATGTGATTTCTACACAACTACAGCACACTTCTGTTTAAGGACTGCTGCCCTTTAATAAAGATAGCTCAGGAATTAGTGCCTGAAACAAATCATTACATGGTATTATACTGCCAATTCGGTAAAAAAATCACTTGGTCACAATCTGCAGCTGATGCTTCATCAATGGCCTAATACAGAATTTAGAGTGGAGCATTTCACCAGTCCTGGGCACACAAATTGCTGGATGCACAGCATTTTTGAGCTATGTACATTATGAAAGCAGTGCTGAAAGGAAGGGTATGAGGGTTTATGTCATGTATTCTGACATCAATTTCTATCCTCTATTTTTCTGTTTGAATTCATTTGGGAAGAAAGAAACTAGGAAACTTTTTTGAGTGAAGATTTTGGAGCTCTGTGCTGGTTATGAAGCTGTCTTTTTAAAGTTTCTTTAGAAAACTTCTGTCTTTTTAAAGTTGCTTTAGAAAAAGCCAAAAAATATTCTGGATGTGATTGTAAGTAATATATGTGCATTTTCTTTAAACAATACCCTTTAGTTAATTCAATTTGAAGGCTTTCTCCTCGCTCTGACAAGTTTTGTCTTAATTTCTGTGTCTTGTTGGTTTCTTTGTTTGGTTGCTTTTTTTACTTTTATTTCTTGAAATCAAAGAAAGATTGTTGCAGGTGGGTGTTTTGGTTTGGTTCTTTTTTTTTTTTTTTAAAGAAGGATAGTATTGGACAAACCTGTCTCCAGCAATCTAATATATTGTCTGATGTTCTTCTAGGAACAAATATATCATGTGGATTTTTATGTAGGAGGCTTTTTAGGCTTTTAAAATTTGGGTGTTAGCCACAAGGTTCATGTGACAGGACAAATGTGGAACATCTGTTTACTGGTGCACATCTCTGTTCTCAAAGTCATTCCCCTCACCACATGCATTTAATTAAATACAAGAATTTAGAGAAAAAAATAGTTGGAAGAACACATTCTGTCAAATACAATGGGAAGGATCTTTTGTGCAAGCTGTTGGAGCTCACTCACACACTTCTCCAGTCATTTACTCAGAGGTTTGGTGTGCTCTGTGCCTCAACTGTTCCTCCCTTGGAGCTAGGAGAGTGGTATTGTGCTTTCCTAGTTGGTGGCAAACTGTTTTCTGGATAGAAATTAGAGTTTAGCATAAGGCCAAGCTCTAAAGGGATTTCTAATAAACTTAAGAGGATTTCTCAGTGTAGTTTCTTGTTTGACTGGTGTTCGGGCTGCATGTGAGGTAAGTAGGTGTCTGAGTTGGCTTCCTTGTATTGGAAACAAAGTGTGGCCAAGTGTCTTAAAGCAGGATATCTCATATTAAAACATGAATCTTATTCATAACTCTGCCTGAAATGATCTTACTTGGGGACTGATATCCTTGTAAATCCCGAGTGCTACTGTTTGTCTCCATGCTATAGGTGCAGTAAGAGTTCTTGGCTGTAAAATAAGTGTGATAGAGAAAAGGAAACAAGCAATTCTTATGGGTAAGATTTGACTTGAAGCATTCTGGGCCAGAACCTAGAAGTCCTTGTTCTTCTAGAGTGATTACCAAATTGCATGAAAGGTGCTGTACTTCATTACAACCTGTACACTTGGTGCTATCACCTTGGTCTGACAGAAAGGCTGCCAGTTTTAGATTGCAGGATACAGAATATTCAAAAATCAGAGTCAGGACAAAGGTCGCAACTTATGTTGAGGGGGAACTCAAGTGTTGGTCTGGTAAAAAGCTCACTGCTGTGCAGAAGGCAAGGGGCAGATATTAATAGTTGCCTTCCTAGTGACTTGGATGTATTCAGAAGTGGTCTGAAACTCTGTAGGTTTAAACACATCATTAAGTAGTGGGTTTTTTAAGTAATTTAAAGCTCTCTTTCACATATTGTCATTACAGATAAGGGTTTATTGAGTTCTGGTACTCACAGCTAGAAACCAGTATTAAAAATTTGGTCCTCACTTTCTAGTTTATCTTCACAGACTCACATCTGGGACTGCAAATGTAAAGGACCTCCTTTAGGTGGTCTGAACTCAGTTTCCAACATCTACCTCTGAGATGACTTCTGTACACGTCCTTCATACATTATGATGGCTGTTTTCATGGTGTGCTTAACTCTTTCTGAATTTTTTTTTTTTTTTGAGGCTTTTAAAATCTTCTTCAAAAGGTAGTTTATAAGAGCTCCTACTCTAGAGTGCATGTAAAAGCTCTTGTTCCAACATAACCACATATGGCAGACTTGGGAAAGCTTGCTCACACTGAAAATATAATTTCACTTGGAAACAGCTTCTGAATGATTCCTTGCTTTTAAAGGAGGTGTGAGAAATGGTCTGAAGTAAAGGGAGCATCTCTGGGGTTTGTTGTCCAGAGGCAGGTGCATAGGGAGTGGACAGAAGTGGCATACATGCCTAAATAATTTGGGCATCCATTTCAATTGTTCTGTTCTCTTAGAATTTGCTGTGCTGTAATTAAGTAATTCTTGTCATAAAACTCTAGTTAGCTCATAACAAAATGCAGATTATTTAATCTTAAAAGTTGTGGGGAAACCATTTTTGTTTGAAACAGTTTTTGAAAGTAACTTAATTTTTTTGTTTGTGTTTTTTTGTTTAGTGTTGGTTGGCTGTGTTTTTACCTTCTTCAAAAGCTGCTGATTCAAACCACTCTCTCACCCCAGTCTGCCTGGGCTCAGAGGCCACCCCCATGTACCTCTGTGAGCGCTGTATCTTCAGGGAGTGATTTCTGTATTGCATTTCCAGCAAATTTCATGCTTCAGTGCTGGCTACAGGAAGTACATCTGAGTCACTGGCCCTGTCCACAGGCACTTTGAAAGTCTTATGCAGAATCTGGGGTGATCTAATTGTGATCTGCCTGATACAGGACTTGCCCAAGCTGAGTGTTTCTACTTTAAATGTTTTTTAATTTAGCTTTGTAAAACTGTAGTTAGGAAACAAATCTGTACACTCAGAATGCGTAGGTGTTAAATCCAGCTGGTTTCAAAGAAGTTAAATGCAGCTTTGATGTAAATTACTTTATGTAAACACAGCAGTAACTTCACATCCGTAGAACAATTTAAGTTCTGTAGCTTCTTTAACCCATGCTCCAGTTTTGTTAAACAATTGAGAGTAATCTTGGGAGGCCCTCCTGACTTAGTCTGTTTTATTGCATGAAAACATTCTTCAGAGTTCTGGGGAAAAAAAAGATAATTTTCCTAAGTCTTCGAAGAGACTTCTGATGTTTTGAGTCTTTCTTACACTAGAGGTCAGTGTTATGATGGGAACTTCTGTGCTGTGGTATAGAGTTTCTTGCAGAATCCTGTTTCATCAACTTTGAAACCAGATTCTAAGAGAAACTGTAGCCTGTTAATATGGAAAAAACTTAACATTAAAGCGTCTTGTGACTTTCTTGGCTAAAGGACTTTTTTGAGCTTCCTACTTTTAATTCTCCTTGCCTAATGAATATTAGACAAGTATCAGTAGGAGTACTTTGATGTGGTAGGTGTGAATGTGCACAGTCAGTTGCTCCAGCATGCACCTCAAACATTCATCTCTCATTGCAATACCATGACTTTTTGGTTCAGATATATTTCTATATGGCAGCGTATTTACAGGAATCATCCTTAGCTTGTGCACTGTGCCTATTAAGGGCATGGTGGGAGAATTGCACACGCATCTATTATTTTTAGAGTAGGTGTCAGCTTCCTGAGCACTGAGCTGGTAACTTCCAGGTGGGCGGCTTCACTTTTGGGTGTTGAGGGAAGCACAGTCAATTATGATTCTGTCATGATACTTGTAGAGACTCTTTCCTCAGTGGGTCTTCTTCAGTTCTCAAGATAAGTCATGTCTTTAAACATCTGGAATGTGCAAAAGCAGTTTTTTTCTGCAGATATCGTTGGGCAGGGGCACTAGAGCAGATGGTCACACTACAGCAGTGTTATGGGAGGTGAACTGGGAGGGAAATGCACTGAAGGAGGGAGAGTCCTGCTGACTGGGGCGGATCACATCGCAAATGACAATTTAAGTAAGATGGCGGAAATACCCCAGTAGAGTGAATCTGAGCTCTTGAATATTTTCTGTGAGAACTGACTACAAACAAAAGTGCCTGTATCCTGTTAATGGAAGAACATGGCATGTTAAGAGTTTACAGGCTTGCACCAATGTAGAGGGAAGTGCAGGCATAGAGTGGAGTTTTGCTGTTCTTAAGTGATATTCTGAGTGTTCAAGAGACCTGGACTGATGAACATCTTTGTGGCCATTCTTTTTGGTGAGGTGGAAGTGGGAGGGGACATAGTGAAAGGAAAACCAGCAGTCTGAAAATCTCCCTTGCACTTGGCTGCTGCCCAGTATGTTGTGTAACATGCCTCTGGAGCATTAAGAAGGATAACACCTCAGCTGAGATAGTGTGAAGGAGCTGCTAGACTCTGGTTTAATTGAACTCTCTGTGAGGATTCCTGGCTTCACAGGAAAGATAATGCACTCTTCTACCTCTTACCCAGGTTCTTCCAGGCTGCATTTTTTTTCTGTAAGAAATGAAAACGTACCAAGGCTTCGCAGAATGGGGCTTTATCAAAACATCTCTGTGGTGTTAGGCTTCATTTGGCTGGGTAAGAGCCTGAGAAGGTGATGGCTTTGCAAAACTGATGTGATGTAAGTCATTAGGCAACAAATAAAATACCCTAAAATTTCTTTTCCTGTCCTTTTCTGATTGGAGAGACACAACCTTAAGTTGAAACCTTCAGTTTCAGTGAAACTCTTCAAAATCTGTTCTGTATGTAAGAGATCAGGAACTAGGAGGCTCATCTTGAAGAAAAGAAGGTGGTGTAGGTGTCCTGTAGCCAGCCTAGCCAACAACCTGATGGATCACTGCAGATTCTTGCAGAGCAGAAGTGCACATAGTGACAATCTTTCTTGGTTCAGCTGTCAAGTGTTAAATCAGCCCAAATGTTGATTTCCCCTGCACCTAGAAGAATATTTGTCTAGAAGAAGTGTGATTATTCTCCTGAATTAAAAATGATGGATCTTTGTGGCTAAACAGAGATGATTACCCACTAGCCCTTCTTTCTAGTTCATAATACCAAGTATCCAAAGGATATTTTCAGGTCTGTCTTTTCTTCATGGTGTGCTGATTAATTCCGGGATCTGTCTGTTGTGTAATAAAACAGAGTCCATCAGAAAGGAAAAAATTAGTATTTGGAGTGTCTTTTCCTGCTTTTGTTCTGAACTCTCAAAATGCAGGGGTTATCAGACATACAGTTCAAGTGGCTTGCCAGGCATTTCTCAGATGAACTGCAGAGAGAGTGCAAAAAGTTGCAACCAAGGTCAGTCTTGAAAAGATTAGTATTCAATTTCCAGCCCTCACATTTTGATTTCAATCTCAAATGTTTCCTGGTAGGTGCTCTGTATTTGTTAGGTCTTATGTTTGTCTTGTCATGTGTTCTTGCCAAAACTTCTCGTAAGACTCCTGACACTGTGAAAGATCTGTAGAATATAGTGACACAGGCATATATACATATATAAAATACTCCAAACCACTCTGTCAAGATATTTCAACTCACACCAGTTATTCAAGGTTCCTTTAAAAGGGTAGGCTTGACAGGCTTCAAATCTGCAGGCCTTCAAAACTGCAGCACCCCTCTCTTCCCTCTCTTGTTCCAATACACAAGTGTACCATTTGCCAAAAAAAGGAGGAGCTTGCCGAAAAAAGGAGGAAGAAAATGTACTAGTGAGACAGTGGCAGTGTGCACCAGGTTTAATGTGATCTGTGCATTATAAATGTCCCCTCTTCCCACCTCACAGTTGCTTCCAGGAAATCTGTGAAGTAGTTGACCAAAATGATAGCTGGATTTCATATCCTTTCTTTTCTGGTTTTTTTTTTTTTTTTAAATACTGATACATAAAGAGGAAGAAAGTAGGAACAGCAGAAGTAATCAGGCAGCCCTACGGTTAAGTAGCAATAAGGAATTTGGAACCAAGAATTATGTCATGGTGGAAAAACTAGTTTATCTTTCTTCCAGCTATCCATTGCTGACCATCATTTTTCTTCACCTTTCCTACCAGACTGAAAGTGCCCACTCATTTACCCTTCTAAAGTGCAGGAGTGCTCATTTGAGGGGAATGGAAGTTGGAAATGTGAAAACAATAGCACATGATTTACCATATTCTTGGAACTTCAGGCCAGTTTTCTCCCTGAAATAGAGAGATGAATGTGGGTAGATCTTAAAAACTGTCTTAGATCCATTGTTGTGAACAGCTACATAACATTAGGGACAAGACTGATTTGCTGCCTTACCTGTCCCCATGCATTCTAAGGTATTCTGTGTTTGGGGGTCTGCTTGTCTTCTAAAATCAGAATTTTTCCCAACTCAGGCAAAAGTTCTGTCTTATCTGTCTTTTCAATGAATCATTTTTGTTTTGACCTCTTCTCTAGATGCTGTTATTAGAGCCTGACATGTTCAGCAGCTGCAGAAAGTAGAGCAGTGACCTGACTGCTCTTTAAAGTTATTGCTCTAGTCACATTTGATATAATGACTTCATTTTGTACCTCCTAATAGATTTTAAAAAATGAGTTGAATAAAGTAGTTGTGAAAGTGAAAGCAGTATATTTGGCACCTAAGCATATGCAGGTGAGCTTAGCCTGAGCTGAGCAAGAGTAAAAATGTTATTTCACTTACCAGCTGTAAGAGGAGGGAGACAGTAATCTGTGCAATAGCACAGACTGCTTCAAGTCTGCATTGGAGAACTCTTCACTGCTCTCTGGAAAGAAACAGCTGCATATGCTACAGAATAGAGTAAGAAGCCCAGAGCACTTGGTTATTTGAAGTTTTTATGAGTTCAGGGGATTGGCATCTTTAAGGACAATATGGTGCTGGGATAATTCAGCTAGTTTGAAACAATCTGACTTGGATACTTAATCAACATGAGTTTCCACGAGGGCTGAATCACCCTGCAAATAATGTTACAGGCACAGCCAGAGATGTTTTGTATTTGCCAAAGAAGAAAGTAAAACCAGTTGTGGTTCAAGGTGTGGGGATCAGAAATCAGGCCATGTGGCAGTGTTGTTTGCAGAACAGCTTGATAGGTTAAGTGCTTTACACTAGGAGAAGTCTTGGGTCTGTCTACTGATTGCTGTGGTTCCAGACAGAGAATTCGGTTTTTTGGTTGCATCCACTGTTGCTTAAAATTAAAGATTTTGAGGGTAATAGTATTTTGGTAGATGCTGCTAATTTTGTCATTATCTCCAGTGCAGCCTGACCTTATTGAAAGACTGAATATAATACAGACTTCCTGTGGGATGGCTAGGGGAAAAGCTCAGAGTTTCTAGAGAAACTAGTAGCTCAAGAATGTCTGCTTTTAAAGGGTCAGACTCTAGTAACTGTTGAGGGTCAAGTTCCTCAGGATTCCTAGGAAGCCTGCAAGACCTCTCTTTTTCTGTGAATGTGGCTGCAGTGCATCCATAGCTGGGCTTTGAAGAGTGCTGTTGCTTGTGGTGATGATCTTGTCTGTATGAATGGGCAAGGTAGCAATGTGCTCTAAGCTGCTTCAGGCCTTGCAGTCAATCAGTTCATCCTCTTTGTGCATCTGCCTTGCTCATTGTGAAATGGTTGTTGTAGCCTGGGATGCATTGTGGTTCTTACCCATATTTTGTTGTGTCTGTTTCTTGGAGGAGGAGGACTGCCTTTGGATTGTAAGCCACCTGGACAAGGTGATGCAGCTGTACCTGGAGGGTCAGGCCTGGATGACTGGGATTTAAGGTAAGGCTTTGTTGAAAAACAGATGCAGATCTGAACCAAGAACTATGGGTTGTTGTTTTTCTTCCCTTTTTTTTTTTCTGGAGGTGTTTGTATCAAACACTTAAAAGAGAATGTGTGTGCCTCCTAGTGCATATTTAATTTAATAAAATGCAGTGATATAATAGTTAAGATTCCAGAGTAGCTGTTAGGACCTTCAGAAAAGCTGATTGGTGTTTAAATAACTAGGAAATGCTAATGCTGCCTTGGGAAGAAATGTTATTCAATAAGAAATTGACAATAAGAGTTCCTGAAACTTCAACTCCGTATTCACTGAGAGGCAGCAGGCAGCTAAGATGGACCTCCTGCTCCAGCCCTTCTATTTTTCCTTATTCCAAATATTGTATAACAGAGTAGCTTCAAGTGTTCTAGACTATGTACTATTCCTTCAAATGTAATATTTTAATTAATTATAGAGCTGTACATTCCTTCATGTTGCCTACTCTTCATGTTGCAGACTTTTGATTAAATATTTGCAGTTTAGCTTTGATTCAGGGTTTTTTTCAGTTCTTAGCTATGGAAAAGCATTTCACTATGTGAACACAAACCAATAAGAAAAGGGACCTTTTTGTGCATGTAAGTGCATAGCGGGTTCTGTTGGTCCCACAAAGGCAGAGCTTGCAAAATTTCTGTAATGCATAGGATTAATCTTGCTCTTGGGGAATTGTGTAATTTTTGTTACTGAAGAGATGTGATTTCTTGGATGTGATCAGGAATGTCTCAGTGGTTTTGAATCAGCAAAATTAGTATATAAATGATCTATCTTTTAACCTTCCTAAAAGAGAATTGATGTCTAATTCTGGTCATACTGCCAGGCAAGAGCTGTCATCGTATTAGACCTCTTGATACATGCCACTCTTTTCTCTCAGTTGTTGCTCCAGAATTATGTGAGAGCTGTTTTCCTTGCAACTTGTCATAGCTTCTGAAGTCTGGGAGAACATTGTGTAAAGAGTGGAAGTCTGAATGAAATCATCTTCTGCTGGTTTTAACATCTTACTTAAAAAGAAGGAAAGGAAGGACTGGGACCAGTGCTTACTCTTATATGTGCTAAAAAGCTTGAAAAGTGGAAGGACTTGCAGTAGAAAAGCAAAACCTAACCTTGATTCCTGAAGACTTGAGCTTGGAGCATGATCATGGAAAACAAACTGAATCCTGACAATTCAGGATTAAAGCATATGAATAAAGTCTCCTCCAAAAATGTTAGCGCAAGCACGTCACATCACAGCTATTAGCTGCATACTTTCTATGCAGTGAATAATTTAATGAAGGTGAGCAGAAGTAGCATGTTCTTGCAAGGCTAATGCAGGTACTGAAAATTATGTGAAAAGTCATGGGAATTTAGTTTTTAAGGGTAATGTGGACTTAACTTCTTTCAACAAAGACTCAAGTCAAGCCTTCAGAGAATTTCTTGCTGAACTTGTTTATTAGTATATACCATCATAAAATGGTTGTAACCTTCAGAAGATGATACCATTAGACCATGTGAACAAGTATTCTGCTCTATTTTTAAAAAAAACAAAACAACCCCCCCCCCAGGTTTATTTTAGTAGAGAATTTACAGAAATAGAGTTTGTTAACAGTATGCAATTTACACACTTGATGTGACATAGCTGGACATTGTCAGATAAATAAGCCATGGGCTATTTGGATATAGTCCTCAGATGAAAATGTTCAAGTTTTTCCACAGCATCTTGCAATACTGTGCATTATTTACGGTACCTGTTGCTGCCTTATAATATATATTCATTGAACAATTACATGGATTTCAGATTATCAGACTGAAAAATGATGGAAATATTGGGGATCTCTGGAGGTCATAACCCAGCTTTCTACTTCATTGCTGGAGTTGCATCTGAGTAAGACTGGCCAGTTGACTTTAGAGGCTGGGAAATGTTCACAATCAGATGAGTCACTTATACCCTCTTTTCATATCATTACAACAGAAGCAGTTTATGGACAGGTTTTTGTTTTTTTAATTTATAGTGTGTTAACTTTGCTAGCAGCATACCATTTATCATGTGCTACCTGTATTGCATAGCTTCCACAAAGTCAACAAAGCCAAGGTTTCATGTGCAAATTCATGTGCTGTCTTGCTGGACACTTTAGCACCCTTGCTTATATGTGAACACACCGTGTTCCCTCTAATACTGGTGTATTTTTAATTACATAAATTTCAGCCAGCTTGTGCTGGCTAATGTAGCTTGAAAAACAGTGAACTCTGTTTGATTTCTGCCAATTAGAATAGAATCGGAACACTGGGGATGCCCAGCTTTTGTAAATCCTATGCCTGTGCAGCAGTCCCCTTCAGGTTAATGTTCTTGATAGCCTAACTGAAAACTTCATCCTCTCCCTTCTGAGGATAAAGGCAAATAGTTCTATTTCCTATTTATTTTCTCAGATACCAGTAAGATTGTTCCTCTCTACTATGGTTTCAATTCAGCTGCTTTTCCAAATACTTTGTAAGCTGAATTATAAATGGTTGCACCATTTGCTGACCAGGCAGTTGGGTTGTTTTGGGGTTTTTTTGACTGTTTTGAGAACAGTTTGCTTGAACTTCTGCATTTTACTGTTCCAGGACAGTGGTACTGGACTTCCTGCAAAAGCCAAGCTTACAGGAAATGTCATTGTGTCGAAAGTGGTTTGCTCTTACACAGCATATGATAATGCTTTTCTTAGAATGTGTTTGTTTGGCATAGGACCTGTTGTGCCTGGTATTCTCTGGCAGTGTTACTCACACTCAGTTTACCTGAGGATGGGAGTGTTAATGTTGGATTAGCCTGGTGTCTTGTGCAGAGAGTCAAGGTCTTCAGTTGTACTTAAAGGTCTTCCAGCTCTTGCCCTTCTACCTTGCTGCTAAGGACTAGTGTTATGCTATTTTCTCCATACAGCTCCTCCCAGTCTTTGGGAGTGAACTACTTGAAGGCATCCTCAAAACTGATTTTTGTTGTCATGAATTTTATTTAGACCATGGAAATTTTTAATGAAGATGTCAGGTGAAAAAGGGTGGAATAGGAAGAGTGCAAAAGCATCTTCCTTACTGCTGCATTTTTCTTCAGATTAATAATTATTGTTAAGAAAGAAGCTATGCCTGATATCAATCCCAAAAGTTAACATGTATTCTCTGCACATGGCCTGGGCTGTTGCCAAATCTCCTTAGCTATTTATTATGGTCAAAACAGTGCCCTGACTATTTGAGAATTGTAAACTTTGGGTGAAGCCAGTAATCCATTCAGTTCTGACACTGTACTTCTTTCTGTAGTATGGCTTTTGAGGAGCAGCCTGTCCACCTGGGTCATTTCTCCCTAATTTCCATGCACTGAAAGATTTCAGTTTTGTTTCTAGGATCTGAATTACTCATGCCTCTTCCCAAAGCTTTTTTTGCAGTGCCCTACTGAAAATATCAGAAATTTTCAACCTTAGAAATGTGTTTCCCCCCAAACTATAGTGACTCAAGTGTGTTGCTGTAAAGCCACGCTGCAAAGCGAGAGAGGGTCAAGAAATCTGAGAAGAATGATTCAATTGCACTGCTTTTGCTAATTTCTTTGAATTGTGGATTCTAACTTCATTAGTGGCTTCTACAAACCTTGGTGTTTGTGACTTGCAAGTGATACCTTTTCTAAAAACAGAAGGAGGGAGGAGAGGGAGTACTCTGTTTATTTCAACAACCACAAGCAACACTTCTAAAATACACTTGTGGTTGTATCGCAGAGTTATGAATCTTAGGTTATCTGGTGGTGAGTAATGTGGTGAGACAGTAGCCTAATATGTCCACGCTTTATTTAGAAAAGGTAGTTCTTATCAGAGGCAAGGAACACCGGTGTTTCATTCTCTGTGCTTGCCGAATCCCTAAGTACAGATATCAACTCTGTTGACAGTTCATGGTGTCAAGATACAGCAGCTCCCTTTCAGGGTCTGACTGCAAGTTCTAAAGGATTTTGCAATATAGAAAGAAACAAATTCCTTCCCCCTTCCAGCTGCTCACCCAAATGCACTTTTTAGGCTGTCTGGTGGTTTGATCCAAGTTAACAATGGGTTGTGATATCTCTCGACCAGATCGATTTTTTTAACACTATTATCTCACTGGAGAGGAGGCTCACAAATAGATTTTAACAGCTTTCCAAATTTTTCAGGCAGAGCCTAGACTATACCAATTATTACACCTAAGGAGTCCTGGAGGTTAAGAAAATATTACATCTTTTTCCTCACTGCAGAGTTAAACCTGTAGAGTCTGGGTGTGTGTCTTCAGTAAGACAATAACCTTTCACTGTTGTGCCTACTTAAAAATAAAATGGAAGAGCAAATCCTTCCTGGCAGACCAGGAGATGCTCAGATTTGGATTATATACAGTTTGCATTGAAGATAAGCTGGGCTCGGGGGCATGGGCTTTGACACAAAACATGTGGCTTTATTCCCATGGACAGACAATGAAGCTGAACTGGGAATTACTGAAGACTGTGGGACTGTCCTGCCTGACTTGCCACCTTGTCCTCAATTCAGAGCACAGGGAATTGTTCATTCCTGTTGCAATAACTGTAATTTGTGTCTGATAGTGAAAGAATGAAGAATTTCTTCTCCCAGAAAGTCAGAAAATGTTTGTGTTGGGTTTGGGGTTTTTTTAATGTTCTTTGTGTTTGGGGGTTTTTTGTAAGATAAATAAAAAATCCTCTGTGAGTCATTTTAGGCTCTCACAGAAACTTGAATGTGCTAAATGAGTAGGTTCCCCTAGCTGAGCCAATAGGGATGGCCAGGCACAGGCAACACTTTTATCCCACAAAAGGGAGGAGGGGTGAATGAGCCAGAAGATATAAGCTGAAACAAAGCCATGCTGTCCTTCTGAGTCATTCGCAATCACTGGATGGGTAAGGCTTCCTGCTTCCTGGGACACAGAAGTGGGGTCATGATTCTAACAATGGATGCTGGTAAGTCGCTTTTTATTAAATTTGTCTGGGGTTTTTTTTCTGGGAAGTCTCTCCTTCCCCTCCCCTCCCTAGCTGAAAGGAAGATATCTGTAAACTGGGAAGCTGAATTGTTAAATAAGAGAATGCTTAATCCAGACTTTGCACGCTGTGTGCACTTCACTGTGTGTTACCCTGGTGTTATTTCATTGAAGCACATATCCTCTCCTGCAAAACAAGACCTTGGTATCAAAAGAGTGTCTCTTAATTTGTGCTTCTGTCTTCACTGGGACAGAACCTGTGGCTTGAGAAGTACATGATGTCTCACTCTTTTTGATGATAGAGCTGATAGTGTCTGGAAGACACCTTCTTGATCTTAGACTTGTTGTAAAGGGATAGTGGTTAACTAATGTGTTGTCTGTGGCTTCCTCTACTCTGTGTTTACAGAAATTTTGTATTGGGGAGGAAGAGGAAGAAAGTGCTGCATTTCTGTGGTATGCAGCTCTGCTTTATGTGCTTATAGTCACAGAAGCCTGTGTTCCATGAAAAAGCACATGCAGGATTTTTTTGTTTGTTTGTTTTAGGTACAAACTTGAAATCTTCAACATTTCAACAGTTTCTCGCGTGATATGGAAAATGAATGTAGAGTGGTTTCTATAAAAGAAACAAGCAATCCCTGTCTTGATTCTAGAGAGGGGGTGTGTTTCCATGTCATAACTTGCATCCTTCAAATTCCACAGTAATAAAAGACCTTGGATTTTAATGGTTATGGATAGGCCATAAAGCACCAGTGGTTGTGCTGTGGCAGAATGCTCTCGGCTGCTCTTTCTGTATACCAGCTGCAAGCATGCCTGCTGCATTTTTAAGAGCTCTGTTGAACTTCTGTCAGCAGTTGGTCCAGCTACTTTTTTTTTCACCACAATGCAAAAGCATAATATGACATGTTCTACAAGCTCTATTCAAAGTGATAAACTTTCTCAGGCAGATCTTGCTGGTCTGTTTTATCTGCTTGTCACATGCTGAGTTTACTCCATGCTAATGAAAAGCTCACTGTCCCCCATGTATCTGAATTGATTCAGTTGGGCATTTGTTAGGTCCTAAAGAGAAAACTGTCTGTACCTTCTTATAGCTCTTTGAGTTTACTGAGACTTCCAGAAGGTGATCCACCTGGGTTCTTCCTGCACAATTTAGTGGAGATAGCAAACAAGTTCATTTCACCCACCCACACTAAATTGAGGTTGTTTGTTATTGTCTTTGTAGGGAGCTAATGACTCTTTTTGTGTTCAAGGTATGTTACATGCTTTGCAAATCAGTTAAAACCGAGGCTCTTTAACTGAGATGATAAAATTTAACACAAGTGCGAAGATGAGTAAGATGGTGTGTGGCTAACAAAGTAGAAAATGATGATTTTTATATTTTGGCCCTTCCATTAGAGTAGCTTCTAGAGGCCCTTAAAGCAGTTTGCATCCAGGAATTGGCAAACCTCTTCTACCCTTGCTTGAATAAGAAGGATTGATGCCTAGATGTAGATGTCCTGCCCAGTATTTTAGGAGGATGCCCTGGGAATGTTCAGAATTTACGTGCTTGTAGGGGACAGAGATACAGACTTTGCCCACAAGACACTTCTTCCCCTTGGAAGTACCAGAGTTCATGTATTGCACTGGAGTAATTGATGTTTTAGGATGTGATATTTTGGAAAGACTGGTGGGATGTTAATAACATATGGTTGAAAAAATACCTTTTATTTGCATATACTTACATACTTGCCTTGTGCACTGTTTCTTTGCACTGTGAGGTGAACCATGAAGACAGTGCTACTCACCTGTGTTTCATTGGATCCAAACCTGATTTTGGTTTTTTCAGAACAGTGTCACTGCACTGGTTTCTCGCTAATTACTATGCTCTTGTAGTCCTAGTGGTAATTTTCAGTTATACCAACTTATATGGTTAGTAAACATATATTTTGAAAGCTTTTAATTCTGCAAGAATTCTTAAATTATAGTTCTCAACTTCTTTGTGGGAAAATGGTTCTAACTACCTGAAAGGAAACATTGTAATTCAAGGATTTATAACAGGGTATTCTAGTACTTCTCAAGTGTATTTAGGTTACAGAAAAAATATGCAAGCAATTCAGTGCCTTTTGCCTTAATCTGGGACATGGATAGTGCTCCATGGAGTTTATCTGCTTAGTTTCACCCACCTTTTAAAGCTGTGCTGGCTGCTCTTGGAACTGTTTGCTTATTTCAAATTATGTGTTTGTATTGTAAGTCATGACTGATAACTTCCTTTTTTATGGGCATCAATTGCTTAAGCTGTTTTTTAAGAGAATAAAACTTGTCTTCCTTAAGGTAATTGTAAGAATACTTGTGCATTTGCTTCAAAATTTATTTAATGGGTTTGATTCTGCTGTGTTTGCCTTAGCAGCTTCTAATTTCTGGCAGGAGGACGACTAAAAATGTTTTGGATGGGGGGGGAATAAAAGGGAGAGCTGCAAGACAGAGTTGACTGTATAATTGGATTTGAAGCAGCTACAGGCTGGGACTGTTGCAACAGCTGATTTGATCCTTCTGAGTTTCAAGAGCTATTTATGGTAGATTAGCTGTATCAAAGCTCTACTGTTCCAACCATAAAAGGCTGGTCCTATGTGAAGTTGCCACACTGCATTTGGCTTAGTCCTCTGAGGTTGGAGAGCCTATAGCTTTTTATGTGGATAAATCCAGTGATGGATGGAAATACTAAAGGCAGATCAAGGAATAACACTGTTGAGGACTTCAGATGGCAGCGAACTCTTAAAAGGAGATTTTCACTAATAAATTTTTTGCTCTGATGTTTGGAATCAGCACTTGGATATAGCTCCTGCATATTTACTGCATTTGGTGAACGCATGCTTTTAGGAAAGCGCTGTTCTAAATTTATCTGACTTATCTGAATCATCTTGACTGCACATGTACTTGCCAGCCATGCATGTTGATATTTGGTAACTTTTGTGAAGTCACTTTTCTGTTTTCTGAGCGGGTGAGTGTTAGGTCCTTGGGAAAAGAATCTTAGCTGACGCGAGAAACTTCTTTAAAACAAGAATTATGAAGCACTTGGCCAAAGAGAGCTTCAGGCATTATCAGTAACTATTTTGAGAAGACTTTGACCCCTTTTGCTGCATCTGTACCTTCTTTTTGTCCTCTTTGTGTAAAGGCAGACAAGTGGATTTTTTACAGGATTCTGAAGTAAGTAGCACCTCACTCGGGGAGCTTGCACGCAGTTGCTCGAGCCAGTTGTTTGAGAATATTCACAGCATTGTCAGGTTGAAATGCAAGTGGGTTTATTCCAGCCTGTGCATGCCAGTCCTTCAGCCTTCCTTAAGGCATTTTGTGTTTTTATTCTCGTGGTTTTGCTTAGAAGATGAGTTCACTCTGCTATGAATGGAAAGTCCTGTCGCTGGTTGGTTTGTGCAATGTGTTTCTCTATTCTTTTTCAGTTTTATTATGTTAACCTTAGCCACAGTACTACAAATGGCTATAAGAACACTTCTATAATAACAAAACTTTTCAGTGGTAATTTTCTCTCATGTTTAAAAAGTTCTATAAATACATGTGAATACCGTGCTCTATTTTGAGACTTGGAGCATTCTGAAGAAAACTTCCTCCAACTTTCCATTCTCTTAGTTTTAAACGCTACCAGGACACTGCAGATAGAAGTTACTGGCACTGTTATACCTTCCTGTCCTGCAGCTCCTTGAGCCATTTGTTTGAGAAAATTTGCAGCATTGTCAGGTTGAAATGCGAGTGGATTTATTCCAGCCTGTTAAAGGGGGGGCGGAACATGAGGGACCGGGGGATTGGAAGGGGAGTTTCCTTGCTCCAAGGATATTTCAGGTGCTGTATTTTAATCACCAGAAACACAAGAATAGTGTCCTTGACAAAAAAATTTCTGCTTCTCAATTTCCCTTTCAGGAACCAGCAATTTAAGGCCACCTTCCATTTTATTTGGATTATAAAACTGTATTTCTCTGTCAAATGGATCTCGAATTTTTATTTATATATATATATATTTATATTATATATAAATATAATATATTTATAAATATATTATATTTAATATATATATTATATATATATAAACCTTTGTTTTAGCCCTGGGAATACCAGAAGACAGAACATGTCTGGAGCATTACGATTTTAAAACCACTTTGAGTTTAGGGATAGGAATATTGTATTGGAATAAAATCCCCTATATAGTGAATCTTTCTCACACAGACTTCATTAGATATATATTTAAATAATCACCTCTATCTACATATTTTATAGGAGATTGAATCCTTCTATCTGCAGAAGCAGTGAGGGTTAGGAAGAAACTGCCTGACCAATATACTCCTTCAGACAGCTTCTTAATTTTTGTATTGTTTAAAAGATGTGTGCTTCAGTCTGATACTGACTTCTAAATGTTTTTACATTGCTTACAATAAAATCAGTATTTTTAATAAGCATCCTTTTTTATATGATCTGATATTTTAAAAACCAAGTTGCTATAAATTGCTCCACCGTTTTAACGTGCCGGTTGTGTTCCTGTAAAGCTGTTAGAAGGTGTCAATGCCTTAAAGCCTTAAAACAGACCACAGAGACATCAGATATGGAACTTGGAAACCCCAGAGTGTGCAGAAGCTCTTAACTTGAATTTCAGACTCAAGTGCACTAATGGTGCAATGCAGGAAACTTTGATTAATGAAAAGTAACAATATCAGCTCCTCTTTGTTCAGCAGAGGTTTACACTTGTTAGAACAGGTAAATTTTCTCCCCCTCTCTATTTAAAAGTTAATTCTGCCTCTCCCATGTTGTTTTGTCTTGATTGTGTTGCTAAATGACAATTTTGGCAAAAATTTCCAGTAGGAAGGAGGATTTCAGATTTCTCTGAGCTTTATTCAGCAGGACTGTAGCTTTGCACTTGGCACTTCTTTGCTAAAATTTTGTATTTGCTAGCTTATATGGGACAAAAGTAGTGGGGATATGAAGCAGTTTTAATCTGTCTTTAAACTATGCCATGTTTACTTTTTATACAGAGTAGAAAGATCACACTATAAATGTACACAGAACTCCCCAAAACTATCTAGTACAGGAAAAGTAAAATGGTAGTGCACATTTCTCCTTCACAGTGAGCCCAGGTAGACACGGAGATGGTGGAGTTGAGCCATTGTGACCAAGACATTTAGATAGGTCAGAGGAGTCTTTTACCAGTTTTCTGTTTGGAAAGTATCTGTCTTACACATCATAACACAGCATGAGCTGAAGTTTCTCTTGTCTCTATGTTGATGAAGTGGTTTGAAAGCTGTATATAGTTTAGTACATTTGTTTATGCAAAAGGTGATTAAGAATGTGTGGAATTTGTGGTTTGTGGTTTTGGGGGTTTTTAAATGTACCATTGTCATTTTACTTTCTTAGAACATGTTCACAGGATCAGCTCTTGTCCAAGAAACCATTAATATAATGAACAGAGGAGAAAATTGCACAAGCTTATTTAGTTTAAATTGCCATTGTCTGAGTTCATGTTTGTTCCCCAATGTGTTGGCTGTTGTGGATGGAAATTCCACTGTAATTTTCAGAAAGCACAAGCTGTGGAATAGTTTGCAGTAACAGGCTGGCTGAGATTATTCACTTTGCAGAGGTCTTGCAGTCTGCAGTGTTTTTCTTGATGAATGCAAAAGCTTCTGTCTTCTGTTTCTCCATGGAGAAGTCTCCATTTGACTCCTGGAGGGGAACAGTGAGCCTGCAAAGGAATTAGCATGCACAATGATCTCACCTTATTAATTCCCTGGGTTTTCTATATTCCCAACCAGACACTTTAGAGTTAATAGACACATTGGAAGGTTGTGATTTTTAATGAGCAAAACATGTCCTACTTGGAGTCTGCCTTAAGCAGATAAGAATGCATTGGGTAATTGGTGATAAAAATGCTTCTGATGTCACTGATTCACATGGTGGTGTGTTGATGGGAGTCTTTCAGCAGAGAGAGTGCAGCAATTATGCATTAACTCTTTGCTGATTTATTTGGATTTAGTTGATGGAATGGTCTCTCTTTGCTCTAATGATGCCAGTTTTCGGAGTTTTAAAAAAAAATCTGTAAAGTCAATTTTCAAAGACCCAGATTAAAATCATTTGGCTTTCCAGGCATGTCTCTCTTCATGTATACAAAGAAAATCATCACGAGGAACCTGGATATCAAGCATCCTGTGTAATAATATTTAAGACCAGATATATTTCTAAAGCAACTTGAGCCTCCATCAGACCATTATGAAGGAAGTGTGCAATTTCCTGAAAGAACTGAGCTGTCTGACACCAAAAAATGCCATGCTGTTACCAGTGTCTGTTACAAAGGGTCTGCATTGAGGTGTTAGTCCAGAGACTGTGTGCCAAAGTAGTGTGAGAAGTAAATAATGTTCCTGTGGAGTTAATGATTGCCAAATGTGCTCCTTGTGGCTTATACCTGTAAAAGTCTTGGCAGTCAGCAAAGATGTGCAGGATTTCATTCTTGCTCTGTTATCTCAGCCTTAGTTTTAGACAAAATTACTGTCTATTCCCTAAAATATAACAAAGGTAGCACTGTCTCCTATCAGCTCTCTGTGGAAGGAGGAAGGAGTGTGGATTAATGTTTCAAAACAGTTGCACTGAACGATCTAGAGAATATGCAAGTCATATGTGCTTCACATGTGACTATTTCAATCTTGCCCTTTCTGACAAGAAGCCCAGTTAAGCCTCAGAGACAGCTAGAATAACTCTGTAACTCTTAGAAAATAATTGCCCCAACTGTTTATATTAGAGTGAAAAATGGACAGTATTTCAATGTCATTTTCCATTAAGTGGCAACTGGCCCTGAAAGCAAGGTGAAATCCTACTGAAAGCAGCATTTCAGGCAGCTGTTGGCATTCCAGCAGTGTCTAGGGTTTGGTAAGGCTGCCCCTGTAGCCACGAGTTAGGTCTGGGAGTTGAGACCTGGGTTCACTTGGCTTTGGTGTCAGTCATTGTAACACCTGCCTGTCTTCAGTTCCAATAAAAAAAACAAAAGCCAGATGTTTTAACACAGGCAGCTGGAGCTGAACAACCAACACAGTTGTCGCTCCAGCAGCACTGGATTTCACTTTTTTACCTCATCTGTGTGAAGAGAAGTAGCTATTTTTTGCAGTGAGTAAAGCTAACCTTGAATTATATATTTCTTATTGTAGTCAAACATCCAGAGCATATAATTCATTTGAAAAGCAGACTCAAGGCTTTAGTGTTGGTATTTCTAAGGAACTTGAAGCTGAGGCAAATAAAGCTTACTGCATGCCCTAGAGTTAGTTTTTACTAACCTGTTTCAAACAAAAAACATATGCTAACTCCCTGAGTTGCACTCAGCAAAAGATGTGTGACCTGTACACAGTTGTACACTTTGAAAATACAGCTCAGCCTCCATCCTTTCATTCTGACTGGATAGTAAGGGTTGGTTTGGCAAGTAAGGAAACTTTGCATTTATAGATGGAGGTTGAGTTTTAGAATGGGGAACTTCATTTCATACCTCTAAATTAACTCGGGTCTTTAAAGGCTGCATTACAGATTTAAATACCAAATTATCAGGTTGAAGTTTCCCATCTTTTTTTATTTCCATTCCTTAAACTATACTTTTAAAAATAGCACAGAATATGTTTTGGTTATAGAGCTCTGTATACTAAAATACTCTGTTCATCAGTACACAGATATGTAAAGGTATGCTACAAATGTAATTGTGACAGATGTACTTTCAGCATTGTCAAAATGCATTGGCAGTTTATATGTGGAATTATTGGAAACTGTAGCTCTGCAAAAAATCAACATTGCACTTTCAGTCAACCAACTACTGAGAATGAACAAAACCATTGGAAGTTTTCTTGTGGTCAATTCTGTTTACATAGCAATCATCTAGAATTGTGTTTCAACTGACTAGAGTGGTTTTGTACCCAAAACATTAGTCAATCAGAACACTTGTGGAAGAAACATCTGTTTGCAAAAATTGTATTTGATGTGTGGACAAATTTGATTTTTTTTTTCCCCTTGTTGACATTTCTAGAAAGGATAAGGGTCTTTTGGCTTATTCAGAGCAATAAGGACTAACTGAACTAACCATGTGTGCTGACAAAGGTAAATTTTATGAAATACCATGTAAATCTACCCTTGATATCTCTCAGGGATTTTGGAGGAGTGGGGGACCAGGCAGATAGATATGTGTGTGTACACGTGTCTGTAAAGGGCAAGCACACTTACACAAACGTGTTGCTGCTGCCTTGAGCAGCTGCAAGTCGTGCAGTGAAGGGCCAGGCAGGCTCAGGACTGGAGTGCAGGAATCTGTACCAAGCCTTCGTGAGGGTTCCTGATTGCTGTGTGTATCTGAGGAGTGACCTGTCCAGATGGAGATCTTGCAGAGGTAGGAATGGCATGGTTAAGTTGTAGAAAACCTGGCTAGGTTAAGTTCTTTGAAAAAGTAGCAAAGAATTGGTTGTCTTGAAGTACATCAGAGCTCAAAAGGACAGATTTGATGATTGATGATTGCATGCTCATTTACAGCATAGTGTGCCAGATAAGAGATAGGTATTCGGATCAGAGGAACTCTGAAAGGAGCTAAAAGGGTTGTGAATTTTAAAAAAAAGCTCCTTTATATGCAAAAGTTTGGCATTTCTCTTCCTATCAGAGGCTGAAACCTTTGCTGTTCAGTTATTAGATGAAGTCACAACCCTTTATGTGCAAGAGCTATGTTTAGGTGGGCAAAGAAAAATGATCCATCCTGGCACTTACTCAGAGTGAGTCATAGAGGCTTAGATTTTCTGGTGTTAATCGTGTTTCTGGCTATCTGGACTGTGTATCTGCTGGCCATAAGAATTTGTAGGGGTTAAGTCAAAGGCAAAAACATCGTATTGACACTTCTGTCCAACATTTTGTTCTCTGAGACAGTAATGTATTCCAGACATATTAGTTAGGATTTCTAGCAATTATTAATTGCAGAAAAAACCCATAAAATCGTTGATGAGCCTCTGTGTTCTTCATAGCTGCCCTTCTTTAAACAAGAGAGGCCAAGAGCAGCCTTGTTATTCATTTGCTTGTAGACTGGTGCTTAGGGCTGTCTTGGAGTGGATTCAGGCTTCGGGCGGGTAAGTTTCAAAATAAGATCTCATTTTTTTGTTAATGCATAGAGAATTGGATACTGTCTGGTGAGGCTAGTCCCATCCTTTCTGACTATTGTCAGGAATGATGGTTGCTGTCCTCCTATGTTAGACACTCCAGCACACCTACTGGATCGTGTTCCTGCAGATGTTTAAGTCCAGGGTTACCAGTCTTGTTCTTCTGACTACTTTAGGCAGCTGATGGTTTGGATTGGCAGATAGGAATAGTGGAAATGGCAGCCTTGCTTGTAAAATACCAGTTTAGGAATCCTTCCCACTTGCCTTTCCATTCCCAGTTTGTTCCAGAACCACTCTCTCCAGTAGCATCAGTTGGCTACATGGCCACACACATCAGGGAACTGCTCTGTCAGAAGTTTTTTCCACTTCCTCTCAAGCCCTGTGGGTTGCCCAGACCTGCTCACCATGGCTATGTCAGCATGGGTGCTGAATTAGCAGCAGAGGAAGAGTCAGGGTTTGAAAAGAGGTGTTCAGTGTGGGAGTGAGAGTGTAGAACAAGTGAGTAGGGAACACTGTGTTTGCTCAGGTTAGATGGCAAGAGAAGACACAGAAACTGGCAGGCCTGTGAGCTCTGTGAAGTTCCTCAGTGCTTTGCTTTCACCTCATCAGCTGGGATGTCAACATTTAAATGTTTGTGACTCAAGGTCTATCATACTCGTGATAGCCTCAGTTTGCTTGATTTAGAGACTTAAGCAAATGATGGTAAGATAGGTAGGAAAATGTGCTGTGCTAGTGTTGGGCTAATATTCTTATGCAAAAGAGAATTTCTTTTTTTTTTAAAGACACTCTATTGATTCTTGGACCACGTCTACTGCTGTGTTTTCTAGTCCAGTGTTAAAACTGCCCATGATCTACTTGCCTCTGTGTCACGGGGTCTCAAGTCTGAACAGTTGTCTTCTTTAAGTTAGTTAGTTCTGCACCTTTCTTTTGATATATAAGTAAACTCTTGTCTTGAATGACCAAAGCTCATATACTGCCTGTACTGGGTTGTTTAGACTTGGGTAAAAACAGGTATAAGTAAAATTTGGGTATCATTTTGAAGTGCAGCTATGAAAGAATTATATTTGATATCACAGGAACTTTACAGCTTGAAGCCAGCACAGAAGTAGCACATTTCTAGTGAAATATTAAATTGACTAATATTTCTGATTTAAACCTAGAGGCCAGTAATTGAGTAGAATTTTGTGAGTGACTTCCAGTGCCTGTGAGAGACTGAATGCATACCATGAAATGTCATGACAGCACAACTCCATGGAAGTTAATTGTCAGGGAAAAAGTGACTCCACACGTAATCCTCTCAGCAAATGCTTCAGATAAATCAAGAACTACTAGGCTAGCTTTCCTGTACTTCCTGGTGTCATGAGCAGCCTTCCACAGCAGCCACTTGCTCCTTGTGCAAGACTTTGGAGAGACAGAGAGGAGAGAAGCACGAACTGAGAGAGATCAAGGATTAGGGACCAGGCTTTGAGATGGAAGGGTAGAGATATCTTCAAGGGAAGCACTTTAAGAATCATAGAATAAGATGAGTTGGAAGGGACCTGCTAGGATCATAGAGCCCAACTTCTGGCCCTGCACAGCACCATCCCCAGGAGTCAGAAGAGGAGCTCTCTCATGTTTTTGTTTCTACTGTCTTGATTGGATAAATGAGCTAGTTTAAACAGGATCTTCAGACACCTCTGCTGGAGCAGACAGGGTTGATATGCTGGGATAATAGTCTAAGATTTAATCTAAGTATTGCATCATGGGATTACACCCTAGGAGGAATAAATTACTCGTTCTCAACATCACTTACGTGACCTGTACCCTGACAATGCCTCCTGCGCTACCTGGGGGTATTTTACTCCTTATTCATATCTTTGACTCAGTCTGTGAAACAACAACCTGCTGCTCAACTTCAGAGTCTAATGAACGGTCTGACTTGAAATGAGCTTCAGGCTGATTAACACTTCTGAATTGCTTCTCTCTTGTGACGTGTAACAATTAGTTGAATTACCATGAAGTCTTCAGGTGTCTGTGTTGCTTCCACAAGCACAGATTTTTGTGTTAAGCACTTTCACTGTTAGCAGGGGAGCAAAGCACAAGTGTGGCCCTTGCACATTCCTAAACTGGTGGGCAAATCCTAACCATGAAAGCCGATGGAGCTGAGATGTGCCCTTCTGCCTGCAAAAGGATGCCTTACTGCATCTCCTGCTGGGCAGACATGTGTGGATCTTCCTCCACAGAGGAGTAATTTTGTCAGTTCACTGGAGGTTAAGTGTATTCAGTAGAGTTCAGTAAAAAACAATGTAGTTGGTGGTACTGTTCCCATGGCCATCAAGCTGTACTCCCTGTGGGTGGTCCAGCAAGGCAGACAGGCTCAAAATGTTTGGAAATATTTACATAATTCAGGACCCTGAAGCTGGCCAACATGGCTATATATCCTACAAGAGTATTGGGTGCCAAAAAAAATTGGGCATTCAGCTTTATCCAGCCTATCATGTTTTTCTTTGTAGCTAAGTCTTTCTTAAAACCACCTGCCAAGTGTTGTAGCTGTTTAGCTTTAAGGGTTGACAGCTACCCAAACCTGGTTTTGTTGCAGGCTAGAGATTTAACTGGCAAGCCACTAAAAATAAATAAGTAAAGGGGGTTGATGGTGGTGGTAGAGTTTTGCAGGCCAGACTCAGTTTGGATTTTTTTCACCTACTTTTGGAGCTCTTAGCAAAGCAACAGTCAAGCTTTTGGCTCAGAGGTTCTTGAAGTAAATTATTTTAAACTTCTGTAGCTTTCTAAAATAATCATAATAATTAAAAAAAAAAACCAAAAAACATTGTGCTTCCAAAGGAGATCCCATACAAGTGAAATGTTCCCCTTCCCCCTCTACCACAAAGGATCTCTCCCAGTTAGGACAAACAGGGAGCTTGTGACTTTGACAATAGGTCTTTGTGCTCTGAAAATACAGCATAAATTATTCCCTCCCCAAAGAAGGCTAGGAAACTAACAAACAAGTCCAAATAAGCTGTTTTCTCTACAGAAGCAAAGCAGAAATAGTGTAATTTAGCCGCAGTGATGTGTGTTTGCTGTACCCTGACCAGTGTCCAGGACTGCCTGTAATGCAGAGAGCCCCCAGGCTCTGGTAAGAATTTACAATAGTCTTCCCAAACACCAGTGACTGTGACCTGGGAGCCAGAGGAAGCATCAGGTGAAAAATTGCAAGTGATGATGTTCTATAAAGCCATTTTATTTATGGCACTTCGGACTCTCTGGATTGGCCCATAGGCCATCGTATCGGTCACAGTTTTAGCCTTTCCCTTTTTAAAGTAGGATCATGATTACATCCTTCAGGACTTCTGACCTATTTTCTTCACTGTTTCAGTTGCTGATCTCTAATTTCTCCTCCCTTTCCCTTCAAGGATTGTGTCTTTTTTATTACTTGTTATTTTTCGTTTACATTTGTCTATTTTTTCCTGCTGAGTAGTCTACAAGTTCACTATGGAGATGCCTTTAAATATTGCATTTGCCAAATGGTACTGTTGGAAATTACTCTTCCAAATAGAGAGCTTTTCATTGTTCTGTAAATATTTGGAGCAGAAACAGAAACCAGAAGCCTGGAATGCTCATTTATGACAGATCAAACCTCTTACCTTGTTTGTTCTGAAGCAGTGGTGCTGAGGGGAAAATCACATAATTGCATAAATTGTTGTAAGGCTTGACAATAACTCCAGAAAGTCCTAATTAAATTTGTTTTGCCAGGAAGTAACAAAAGTAGTTCTGAGCTTTGCTGAGCTGCCTCTTTGCTGACAAAGGAGAAACATAGCTAAGGAATACATAGAAGAAATGACACTATTTGGCTTTCTAGTTTTGTTTTACAGTTTGCATGATTATTAGGAGGAAGCTTCTGGCTTAATACACACCTGGTTTAATGCATTAAATGTAGCATTGAACTTCACATTCCTTACACGCTGTGCTCCAAATATTTGTTGCCATAGTCAGATTCGTAAGAGCTTCTGATCTACCTGCACTATGAACTTTTATTGAGCTCTCCTTTTAAAACTGGAGATGCTTCACATCTGGGGATGGTTGGGTCATGTGTCTGTAACATACAGTAATGTCCAAGCCAGTGGCCTAAAACTTCAGCACTGTCACAATTTGGAAAACCCAGAAAGCTGTCAAACAAATTATCCATTTGGATACAGGAGAACTGTTTATGCCTCTTGGTAATGGACCAAAGTGTCACAAACTCTCTTTAGCTGTTGCAGTGTGCCAGCTCCATCTGACTTGTAGCACTTGCTGAAACAAGCTAACTGTGGGGAATAATTGCCTGTACACATCTGATAAACTCTGTGGTTTGGGTGACTGTTCTCTTGCATAGGAGCAGCCTTTGAAGGGCTGGTTGTCGTGTGCTTGGCTTGTAATTGCAGTGGCATGTAGGAGGAGAGAAACAGGAGGAGATAAGGGAGAAACAGTTTTTATAGCCTCGAACCAATGAGGCCTGCAGAGAAGCACCACGTCCACCGGAGGGATTAATAGGCACCCTTAGCAGCAGCACTCGGTGCCTGCTGTGCCACTTCATCTCTATGAAACGACCCAGATGGTTGGACCAACTGCAGGCTTGGTGCACTTTCTGACTTGTAATAAATATGCTAAGGAAGAAGCAGACATAATAGAACCTCTTTGAGCACTGACATGCCATTGGGTTTTCATAAATCCCTGGAAGTGTAATGCTCGCAAATGAATATTCATAAACCAGGCTATTAAAATTTTAAGAGAACCTTGAGGGGATGATGATGTCAGATTCCAGAGTTAATTATAGAGGTGGTAAAATTCTTGGCTGACTAGGCTGAACATACTCTCACAATAGTTTTAACACAATACAACAATCGGAAGGAGCCACAGCGTTGGATGTAGGTTCTCAATCTCTTAATATATTCCCAGAACTCAAAGTCTAGCAGTGCAGGGAAGAGGAAGTATTTACATCCAGCTACTGTGGAAATAAATCAGCTTCTAGTAGTTGAGTTGCTTTCATGTCTTTTGAGCTTATTTTTGTCACTGAATTGATTACAGTTTCTGGCTCAGAAACTTGTTCACTTGTCATAAAGTGGCTGGGCTGCCCTGCTGTGGTGGCTCTCTTGAAAATTGCCAATTGTTATATAGAATCTGTATTGTTCACTAGCCTTATTACAGGGAATACTGATGCTTCACTAACTTTACTTACTCAAGGTACCAATCAGTTGCTATTGCATTTTTTGACAGTATTGATTAAACTTAGGAGAAATGCCAGTGCCAATCCCCCATATTTATTAGCTCACTTGGTTAGAGCATGGTGCTAATAACCATGGTTGTGGGTTCATACCCCGTATGGACCATTCACTTTAGAGTTGGACTCAATGGTCCTTGTGGGTCCCTTCCAACTCAGAATATTCTGTGATTCTTCCTATGGCACTGTAGTAGTGCAATGGACAAAACTACTGAACATGATTATAGCTACCCTGGAATCAGGTGGTTAAAGTTCTAAATTGTAGGGTCTTACTGAAATTAATGTTACTGTTCCACTTCTTATACTATTTCCTTTCTTAAATAGAAAGGGTGAAAAGGAAGAACACATTACTGTGTTTCTCGACTCAAAATTTGTACCACAGGACCCTTTTAGTAGCACAATCTGTAGAAGGAAGAAAAAGAAAATAATTTTTGGAAATTTTTTTTAGGTGTTGTATAAAATTAAAATCTAAACCAAACTAGTTAATTTGGTTTGGTCAAGAAACAGCTGAAAAAAAACACTGTAAATATAGATGAAACAGTTCTTAAATCCCAGCAAAAGGCCTGAAAACAACTGTGAATCTCGAAACATGTTAAATAGATTCTTAAGGTTTAGGATGATTTAGAAAATCATTCCCACTTGCTTTGAAATTGAAATATTTCTTCTTAAGAGGCAACTCTTCAGCAGTCAGTAAATCTAATAGAAATGCTTTGTGACCATGAATATGCAAAAAGTCTTAAATTTTGAAATACACTTTATCAGAAATAATACTTACAAGAGCTCTCATCAGTTCTGAGAGTGCAAAAGGAAATTGGTAATGTTTAGAGAGATGCAATTTTGAGAGAAGGAAAATCCTTTATTAACCTCAGCTTTCAGCAGCCCTTGTTCTAGGGTGACTAAAGAGGCAGTGTCTGCTTTTGGGTGTAAAACACAGGCTGCCTTTTTGACAGAGACCTTCAGAGTCGTCTGAAAGGAAAGCATATTTATCACTTGCCTAATCCTGCAGTTTGCATGATTAAGTAAGCGTGAGTTCTTCCACACTGCTGAGTCTTGAGCCCTTTTCCTGCAAGAGGGACTTGTGCCACAGAAACTTTTTCCTGCCCACCTTCTTCCTGCTTACTAAAGATGCTTTAACAATGTGGTCTCTATAAATGAGATGAGGTGGAAAAATAAAAATATACATCTCCAAGATGTATGTCATGCTGGAAAACAAAGTTCAAGGCTGTTGTGGACAAGAGGCTTTTGAATGTCACATGCAGGTAGCCAAAGTTGTGCTGATTGCATCCGTGCAGGAGACAGCAAAAGTTACTTGCCACAGAGGAAGAACTGAACAGATGCCAACCCTTCCTCACAAATCTGTCCATTGGAAAGAAAAACCTTGTTAGTTGAAAATCTAGGCTTTTCCTTAGCAAAATAATGTAAGTATTTCCCCTTCTTTCTCATATTGAGGATGGATACAAGTGGCTCCTATCATAGAAGCCAGGTGTTTCTGTGAACACTGTGGTGTTCTTCCAGCCCTTCTAGAAGGGTTGAAAGTGAGAGACGGGCCAAGTGGTGGTGGTCCACCCAGCACCAGTGCTAGGATCAGCAGTGAAGTGGGTATTTTTTCCTCAGTTCAACAGCACTGAGCCAACTTCAGGAGTGTAGAGAATACAGCAAGCTAAAGATTGTGCAGAATGTGAACTTTAACTTCTGGAACAAAAAGGTTTTTTTTCTGAAGAGGATGAAAGTACCTTTAAATAGATACCTCCTCTTTCTGATTTGCTTTCATGCCTTTTTCTGTGGTTCCTATATCTGACCTTGGCAATACTAGAGAGGAAGAAGGTAGGGAAGAAAACCTGAATGGAGCTCAATGGAGTCTCTTTTTCCAAAAAAAAAAAAAAAAAAAAAAAAAGAAGAAAAAAAAGAAAAATTTATGAAGATGTGTCAGCTTTTCTAGCTGAGAGTGTTTCTTGGTGTGAGAGAAGCAGGGTGGAGAAAGAAAATGCAAGCAGATCCTGATCTTTTGCTTGATGTCAGGTTATTGCTTCAAATTCTTAGGGTCTGCTCTTCTCACTTGGTCTCCTCTGCTGCTAATGTTCCCGAGGCCCCTGGGAGATACGAGTATCAGGAAGATGACTGGCCTCAAGTTTTACTTCCATTTATTTTTGTCAAAGTGGTCAGCGGCTGTGTAAAAATAGTCTCTTCTCCCTGTCTATGGGAAGAAGGGGGATGTGATCTCAAGGAGCCATCTTGCAGGTATTGCCAGGAACAGCCGAGCACAAACGCCAGCATGGGAGCTGCCCCGAATTCCTGTGTTTTGGTACATTGATGGCATGCAGTTTGAACTTTACATGGAGCCGTTTCTCAGCACTTCAGCGAGCTCCTGTCCCCCTCCCATTCATGGCCAGTGCTGCCTGTGCCTTGCACATGACTCTCCCCTCTGATCTGGAGCTGGTTCTTGTGCTGCAGAGCAGGTACATGGCACTCCTGAAGACAGCACTGTGCTACAGGCAATACGTGTCCAAGGAGTGTAGCTGTGTGAGCCTCAAGCTTTGCAGGATTTATATGGAGCTCTGGTCCTCGCCTCTTTCCGTTAATGATTAATAAGCAATTACAGAGGGGGTTTTTGTTTGCTTGCTTTGTCAAACCGTAAACTCCACGCTTGGTTTTTTTTGTCAAGGAGCATATGGCTGTATTGATTGTGCAGAGCTGCCACTCATTTTGCCAAGTTGTTGTTAGCTTGCATATGGCCAGGCAGCATCTATGAAAAAGCCCTGCCCTGCCTGCTCTCGCATTGTTTCCAAATAAAGGCATGTCTGAAACGGGAGTTAAGCCTCCAACTGCCGGCCCTTAAAGAAAGGACCTTTTACCCATGGATTGAAATTAGGTGATTTATCTGCAACAAACTGCTCCTTCCCCATCCCCTTCTCTTTCTCAAATTAGGCGAAAAAGTTGCTTTAAAATTTAAATCACACAAACTGCATGTTTTACACTCATGGTCTCTGGCAGGCAGTTTGGGAGCCTAACCATCAGGCCTTGAGTCACCCCAAACTTATTAAAATGTCCAGTCTATATATTTTATTATACATTTAGAGCAGGTTAAACAGAAAATATTCCTGTTCATGGCAACCATTTAAGAGTGATCCTTTCCTTGCATATAAGCCCTCACCTGTGTGATGAGTGGGGAAGGTGAATTATTACTACCTGTAAGGCAAGGTAGTAGTTTGGGTGACTTTGGTTTTTTATTCTTTCTTAATCCAGCAGTACTCTTTATCATAGTTTAATACAAGTTTGAAGTGGCATAATAGTGTTTAGCTATGTATGATCTAAGCTAACAGGAGGTTGTTAGGAAGAGGTAATTTATTAGACCAGCTGGTATGGGGGGAAAAAATGAGCCAAGCTTGCAGGCACACCAGCACTTCATCAGGTCTGAAATAGAAGCAGCAGATTTCAAGGTTAAACAGAAGTTATGAAAAACTTCTCTGTTTAATCAGACCTGCATTGAACTGCCAAAGATGAGCTTTCTGGTATGATATTCCTTCAGTGGAGGGGGGAGAGTGAGAAGATGATTGTTACACTGTACAAAGAGATAAGGACTTTGCAACCTGTTAAACAGGGGGAGGCTATAAAAGCTGTACCTGATGAGCTCATGACCATTCTCAGTATCTTGGGGATAGGAAATTTTAGTTCTTTGTCCTGTCTTTGTAAGGTTTTGGTTTTGTAGGATATTTGAGAAACATGATTGCCACATCAGTCATTTGTAGACAAATAGTTGGTTTTATCTAAAGGAACTTACCAGACAAATTCAGTTTCAGACATTCTTTGTGTCAACTGGTTGCCATCCTTAGCCTACACTGCTACCTTAAGAAGTTACTTAACACCCAGTTCATATTTGTAAAGATAATGGCAGAAAGAAAAAAACCAAACCACTAAACCTCTTTGTTTATTGGGTTTTTTTCTAAGCACAAAGTATTTACTTCTAAAATCTGATCAAATCTGTTCTAACATGAAGCCCTGAATGCTAGTGGGCTTTTTAAAAATCTATTCTTTTCCTCAAGCAGAAGCCAAATTCAGAGCTAAAATGTTAAAAAAAAAAAAAAGGTTTCGAGGCTTTGTACAATAACAGATGCTTTACTTGTGCCGCTATCACAGTTGGCAATGTGCTGTTTCTAAGATTTGAGTTAGGTTGTGTTATCAATGTGGTTTCAGTACAGATCTGATGATGTACTCACTGTCAATATGTATCGGACTGTACACTGTGGAGAGCAGAGGAGAACTATCTGGTAGTCTCTAGAAAAAGCTTTTCAATGTTTTTCTGTAGTGCTATATCCTAAATTGATAAATATTGTAGTTAAATCAGTGTCAGATTAAATGTGTTAAAGTAGAAGTCACAATCTTTTCGCTTGCTCATCTGACTTCTTAGTTGTTTGATGGGCTCTCTGTACAAATGCCCTCTAAATTAACCTCTGTGTGTATTTTAAAGTTATAGTATCTGCCTTTATCATGCAAGACTGACTTTCAGTATCAGTTATAATGGTCAAAACAATTGATGCTGTTGGAGTGGTGTCAGGAGTCCCAGGAAGCTGCCAGTTCATTTTTCTGAGTCCCACTGCTGTATGTTAGGAGGGCAGAGCTGTTTACTCAGCTGTGTCCTGTTAGTGTGGCAGGGGCTGGATAGGTAACCCTGGAATTTAACCTAAGCCCTGGGTAGGTGGAGGAGGTCAGAGAAGCTTCATTTAATTCAGATAAATTACTTGCCAGGAAGGGGTGTAGCTGTGCTAGCATTTGTCTTTCTCTGCCAGAAGACAGCTTCCTCCAACCTGCTGAACCAACAATTTGAAAAATGTTGTCAGATATTGGGAGCAGTTACACAGCAAGTGGGATATACTGAGGGAGAGATTGCAGCATCTTCTATGATCCTTGATGTTGTAGGGTATGGCATAAAGTATGTTAAAATATACCTTTCATGGGGTGATTGTGTCACATGGAACTAAGGTTTTTGTGGTTTGCTCTCAAATTTGTCAAGAATTTACCTGTAATTAGTTGTGAATGCCCTCCCTCACTACCACTGTAGCAGTATTCCCACTTTAGTAACCTGTCTAATGACTCTCAAAAATATCCTGAAAACCTAAGACGGACACCAGATCACCCTAAGACTGGTCTTGAGGGATTGGTGGTATTGAGTATGGCCTCTCTGTAGCAAGTTCACAGGGAAGGTAATATCAGAAGCGAAAACTAATATATTGTTTTAATACTTGACCAAAAAGGAGTAGCAGTATTAGACTGATATGTGGTGTGGAACAAGTTACCCAAAAACTGTAATCTACTGGAGCTTAATGGAGTGTGATGGCTCAGTTCTAACAGATACGGGCTTTGTAGATTGGCTGCACATTGTGTAAGTAGCTTTTATTTATGGCAGAGGTAGCCAGCATGCTCCATAAAGTTGAAATGAGTATTTCTAGGACTCCATTCTGATTAATTAATACAACAGTGCTTGGAAAGAGAGAGAAATAGCTGGCATAACACTTGATGGGATTAAAAATGGGAAGGGGAAAAAAGTTAATTGAAGAAATTTCAGTAGATGGAAATGGGTTAACTATATATTCTTCTAATACAATTGAACCCCAAATCTGTTTGAGATCTTCTTTTCCAACCCCTATCTCTTCATAAGTGTAAGTGAAGGAAGCAAAAGGCCTGTGACAGTCTCCAAATTTAAAAACTGAAAAATTCTGTATGAAGCCCACACTTGTTTATTTTTGACACAATAGAGAATATTAAAGAGGAAAAAAGAGCCAGTGAACAGAAGCATTTAAGCCCTGTAGATAAGGAAATAGAAATAAAATGTTAGTTTTATTTTTGTGTAGTGAGGGATAAATTTGTTACAGTATTTAACAATCTTTGCTATTGGGTGTTCCTGTTAAGGTATTTTCCACAAAGTAGTGATCGTGGAACACCCTCAGAGGTTTGCTTCACCCATTCGAAAAAGAAACACAACTAACAGTATGACTTCCACAGAAAAAACTTTTGAAACAAAACACGAGAGCGGTCCACACTAAATGTAGGTTTCTGGCATTCCTGGAGCTGATTCACCTTGGCATCCTTCAGTTTATTCCTTTTACTCCTCCCTGCCTTTCTGGTTTTGGAAGTAATTTTTCAAGCTTACCAGCTTGCCTGACTTCTGCTTTCCTTTGCATCCTGATTGCAAGACAAAATGTTGGATAGGTGAGTTGTGTGTTTATTCTGACATAAAATTTTCCTATAGTCAATAGATGAAAAAAATACCTAAAAAAAACCCATCCCAACCAACCAACTATTTTTTTCCTGTAAAATCCAGTTTCTATGCAGGTGTGTTTTACATACCCACAGACCCCTGAAATACTAGAAACTGGATGCTCTCACACTGTTCCTCATAATTACTTGCAAGAAATAATGATAATATTTAGCCAAAAAAAGCTCTCAAAAAAGGAAGAATTTACATATGCCAAATTATTTAATAGGATACTTTCACACATATGCGCACATACCCTTGAGGCAAGAAAGTGAGAATTTGACTATAAAAATGAAATTATGCTTTCCAAGTGAAATCCCTATATCGTGTCATCACTAGAGCTAGTTTTGTTCAGCCTTCATTAAATAGCATTCTAGTGCTCCGGATCTCCTTGGATAGGATTTTGTTCTTTTCCTGCATACTGTGAACTAATGCAACTCCTGGACTCACTCCAGTCTATGCTGACTTTACATCTAGACTTTGGGTATAAGCTGCTGATTATGGCTTCAAACTTCTCAGGAAACAAAAATAAAAGAGCTCAAGAAAATATTGCAGCTTTTCACAGTGATCTCATGCATGGCCACATGCTGTCAGGAATTTAAAGTTTCTTGTGCTGGGTTTTAATGCAGGCATACTTTCCATGGCAGTCTGAAATACTGCTGCAGTTTGACTTACAACCACTGGCAAACAGTATATTTACAAGATAGTCTGAATGTCCTAAAATGTAGCCTTCACTGAGCCTTTTTTTGTTGTTGTTTTTTTACTTGACTCTTTATGAACTTGATTTTTTTAAGTCAAAGCAATCTATATGTATGCTCAACTGCAATACAAATCATTAAATTATTTAGAGAAGCTGCTGGATTATTTAACTCTTCCACTGCTGTATTTTATTCATCTTTTCCATTAGAACTTAAAAATCAGGCCAGGTATAGAAAGCCAGTGAGAAAAACAAGCATCTTGCTTGGACTTCAAAATCCTTTGTGTAGAATGCAGATGTAGAACTTAGTAATAAATATGCCAGTAGTGCTGGTGGGCTGAAATGGAGTTCCCAAATGGCTCCCAGAGGCTCCCTGCTGGAGGAAGAACTGTCTTCATGCCGTAAGAATACTCTTCTGTAGACTCCGTGGGCAGGACCCTGTGCCAACAGTAAACTTGGTGCATGGATTTCATATGGGTCTGCCCAGTACATGCTCTGTCAAGGTGCTGAAGCTCATGAACAGCTGCCTTTCATTGCTTGAATCACAAACTCTGGGTCCAGCCTTTATGGTGCCTGTGAGGATGATGGGGTATTTAACAGTGAACCTTCTTAGGGTCCCCATACCCCAAAATTCCCCAAAGCTCGCAACATCTCATTTCTCCTGAGAACTGCAAGGTCCTGGGTTTGGAGACAGTGCAGTGTGGGTGGCAGAGAGCAGTCTTACTGCAGAACTTACCCCATTTCCCTGCTGGGTTTTGCAGCCCCTCCTGAGCTCTGTGCTGCTGTGGCCGCTGAACATCAGCTGAGCATCAGGCTGTCTTCACACATGTCAGGGCCCTAGGGACTGATCATTCTGTAGCATCACCTGGCACAGGGCTGTGTCCCACAGTGCTTGGAAGCATTGTACCGTGTACCGTGTGTGTGATTTTGATGATTATGCACTGTTCCTCAGCAGTGGTTTTGCCTCACTTTTAGAAAAATACCTTGCAAGGCAAGGTATTTTTTCTTTGCCTTGCAAGAATCTAGTCCAACCCCCTTTCTGTAACTGGCTGCTGGTGTATTACTGTAACAACCAATGGCCATCAAGACTTTGAGGGAGTCCATTCTTTCCAGCTCTTAATTTGTTCAAGCTGCCTGTCTTTTCTCTCTTTTAAGGGATGTCTCTTTCCATTACACATGCTTAGTGCCTCTCTTCAAACAGCGCAGCATTCCTTTGATGCTATTCATGGGACAAACAAGTGGACTGATGACGGAATTTACCTGCAAGAGTATCAGCATGCTTACACTATGACCTTCTGGTTGTTGGCCTGCTCTGTAGTGTGCTGCTGAAGTTAAGCTTTGTGCACTGCAGTTGGTTCAGCTAGTTTCACATGATCAGTTCTCTCCTAATAAAGTGTGCTATGTTGGACAGACCTTTACTGAAATCTCCTGGAGAAGGAAAACAAAACCCTTCTCAAAAAAGTGGCCAGATTTCTGCAGGGGATGAAATGAAGTGGGTTAAGAGAGCCAGTGAGGAGACTGGGTCTCTAATGGGAGAATATGCAGTGGGAGCTGGAGAAGAGCCAGGGGAGAAGAGGAAGTACATTTGGAAACACTGAAGAATAGAAATGCAGTGGGATTACCCATAGGATGGGATACAGAAGGAAGGGGGAATCACAGAATAACGAGGTTGGAAGAGACCTCTGAGATCGAGTCTAACCCATGTCCTAACACCTTAACCTAGACTATGGCACCAAGTGCCATGTCCAGTCTTTTTTTAAACACATCCAGAGATGGAAGTATGCAAAAAGCAGCAGAAATAAAATCAGAAGTGAGGGATTGGCAAGGATGAGAGCTGGGAGCCTAAAAGGAGTCTGGGAACGGTGGTTGTAGTCTTGGGAAGATGAACTTTGGGGCAAATGCAGCTGAACTCCTCCCATGTGTCAGTAAAAGCTGTGGTGTGGCCGAGCCCTTATTTCCAGCCATCACATGGGCATCAATATTGCACCAGCCTTGCAGGCTGTTCCCTGTATGCTCATGAAATGGCTCTGGGAACCTGGACTATAACAAACCTCTTGGCTCCCCACGCAACTACCCCTGTTCTTTCATTTGTAGGCTGTTTTCTGTGCTTAGTTCATTTCATTTTGACAAAGTCATGATGTTTTACTTTTGAGTTTGAACTGACCATCTGTATACCGGGGAAGAACACCTCCCTGTTACCTCACTGAAACCCCATCTGTCTTCTCAGTGAATGTGTGCCTGCAGCACATAACTGGTGATTACATGGTGCATGTGTTTCCTCTCGTGTGACCGAGAGCTGGGGTGGCAGCTGATTCTTGTAAGGTCACTGGAGGAGGTGGCCTCTTTGCGGGACTGAGTGTGGAAAATATTCTTCAGCCTTGATTTAAGCAGAGGTCTTACGTGAGCCATTATTCTGTTCTTTCAGCATCACCTTTCATATGCATAGATTTTGCTGAAATTGCTTTTATAGCCTGTTCTTGAAGAATTCAGTGAGAACTTTATAGCTCTGCACCAGTCAGGTTTAACTGAGTACAGTGACTGTTTTGTCCTGCGCAGTGAAAAAGCCAGGCTTCTTCGTGAGGGTGACTTCCCTACCACTTAGGTATCCTTTTGCATTTAAAATATCCAGAATACAGATTTTGAAAAATTTTAATTCTACTTTCCCCCCCCCCCATCTTTAGCACAGGGGAGGAGATACTGCTGTATTTCCAAATTTCCTTTCTGAAGCCTGTCTTGGAATTTACAATGTCTGTGAGCAAAGATGGAACATGGCAGTGTTAAAATGGAGAAAAGTCAGCTGTAACATTATCTCCCATTTAAAATTAAAACTGTGAAAGCATAAAAGCATTCAAAAGCCTTTGCTCATGTGCAGTTACACAAACGGTCCTAAATTAACTGCACAAATAATAACAGGTCAAATAAGCCATAACCTGTGAGGGTGTCAGTGTTCTCTTCTGGATGTGCCTAAGTTTATTGAGATTCTCCTTTTAACCTAGAGGAGAAGTAGTGTTCCCCTGGTACTTTGGATTTGTCAGTGTGTATTCAGAGAGACTTGAAACGAATGGGTGAATCCATTTGCTCTAGCAAGTAGTGCAAGTCCAATCGCTTTTCTCTCATCCCAGCCTGGAAGTCTATGAAGTGTCTGTGAAATGTGACTGACTTTCATAGTTCAGGGCTATCTTGACTTCTTCCTAAAATTCTTAACAGGTCTAATGCACGCACAGCACTTCTTCTCATTCTTGCGTATTGTTTAGTTTCCTCCAGCATTCATTATTGATATTCATAAGAGCATGCTGTGCTGCTGATCTAAGCAAATTGGATACAAAGTGAGCTGGCTTATTTTAGGACTTACCTTTGTGTAATCATGTCTGACTGGCCCTTTTTAGAATGTGTGTGCCCCAATTCTTTGTATAAGTGAAGTGTATTTTGGGTGAGAATAGACTTTGAGCAGAAAGTCAGCAATTCTGAGCCAAGATCTGTGTGTGCACCTGGGCACAGCTTCAGCCCAGAATTATAATGGCGAAGCTTACAGACTGTCAGCTGTTTTTCTAAAATGCACTATTTTAAGAGAGAATGGGCTATATATTTTATCCGTTTTAATTATAATAATGTGAACCTCAGGTTCTTAGCAGGAGCAGGACATAACTGTGTAGCTTGATTACTTCAGTGGGGTGATAATCATAGTTTAGTTTTACTCCATGTGCTCAAGAGAATCATGTGATAATACATCATTATTTCTGGTAGTATTAGGTAGGTATTCAAACCTTACAAGATGGTTTTGATGAAGGATGGAAATGCACTGTCTGTACGGACCTGAAGGAAAAAGCCACTGTGAGTGGCCCCTCGCAGGGGTCTCGTGGCAGTGCTGTGGTAGGAGGTGACCTGTGCTGCTGTCTGCCAGCTCTAACCGCAGAGAGGTCTCATGGCTTTCCTCACAGACTGTGCTGAGAAAGAGGATAGGACAGTATCCAAATCTAGCATCCTGAAGTTGCTTTAGGAGACGTATAAAGGAGAAAATAGACTGACTCACAAGGGAAGCAGCAGCAGCAGCAGAATTTTTTTATTTGGCCAGATAGCTATTTTTGTGGAGGGTAAGTCATTACTTTTGAAGCCATCTGTCTGAACTGCAGTGAATCTCACCATAACTGATCGAGAGTAATAAATAATTAAATAGTAGTGCTCAAATGAGTATCTCTACCCTGCTTTCATCTAGTTCCCTTGGTTCTGGCGTTTGACAAGTACCTGTCTGCTGCCTTGGCGCTGTGAAGGTGGTTGTTCGTACCTGCGCCGCTGCCCTACTTTCGAGCAATTCATGCAGTGAGAAACCTGATTATTTTTTCAGTCTGATGGTCCTACAATGTGCTGTTGTGGAAACTGTACCTGAACTCCCTGCAGTTTCATGCTGCCTGTGGTGAAACCGAAGCGTGTCCCCCTCAGCTGTGAGCGGTGGCTGGGCTCAGCCTCCCGAGCAGCGCTGATGCGCCGTGGCTCTGCGAGCGCAGGGGTGGCAGAGCGGTGGCCCGGAGCGGAGGAGGGCTGGAGGCTCCAGCTGCCGCCGGCTCGCAAGGTAAACACGGGGTGACCTATAAGCCAGCCAGTCAACTCGCGCGTGGCCTTATTAGGCAAGCTGCGGAGCCGTGTCTGGGGACGGAACATGCTGGATGAGACGCACAGCCCAGAACGGATCCAGCGCAGACCCCGGGAGACACGACCCAGTACTGCGGCGCTGACAGCGAGCTGCTGGTGCCTGAGCCCGGCTGTCAGAGACGCTGCACTCTGCCTGGCAAATATCAAGAATTATGCTGGAGGTGGCTTTAAAAAGTGAAATCCTTTAGTGTAAATGTTAGTAGCTCTGGTTCTCTTCCTGGCGTGTTTTAAATGTGCTCGGTTATAACCTTAGGGCTCCACGCTGTCAGTCCATGCACTGAAACACTTTGTGGGGGCCTTTGCTGGGAAGTGCGTTTGCATTCCTTGTGCTGCTGGCTTTCAGAGGAATACCTGGACTAAGAGGAACTAATTTATTTATTAATTATGACTTTGGAACTTGTTTCTCCTCTCTTATTATGCAGTTTTATGCCCTTTATTGGAAAACTGATTTTTACTGGCTAAAGCAATTATCTTGCTCCCAGAAGAAGGGGAATATTGGCACCCACTGTCTGTGGGCAGACCAGGACTAAGCTAGATTGCTTCATACCCATCTCATTAAAACTGACTTTTGCATGGAAGAAGCCTTAAAAAAAGTACTTACGTTTTCCCTGTAGTATAATCTCCATAGATTTAGACAAACAGATGCTGTGTAAACTTTCCCAGAGAGCTCTGGGAAGGCTCTTCAGATCTGATGTGTGATTAACTCCCTGGTACCCCCCTGCTCACCAAGAATGTTGGTGATTTTTGCAGGGGCCTAGGGAGTGAATGAGAGCAATAAGGAGAAAAATGCCATAGCTGCCATGAATTTAAATCCGCTCTCTAGAGAACAGACTCCAGAACTGCAGCTTCACTGGGTTAGATTTTCTTTCCTCATTAATTTTTGCTTAGCCATGCTGGTTGCAAATTGAGCCTGGTACATGTGCCTTTTTCATAGTGCAGTGACAGTACTTGTAGTCAAGCTGTCCTACCTTGACCGTCAGCTTTTGAATAAAGCATACATTTTTTCTTTATTTCTTTCAATAAATATTTAATTTTCTGAGGAAGCATTGCAACATGCTATAAACAGGATGGGAGCTGGGGTTGTGGGTTTCTTGTCTGCAATGTTGCTGTCTGCCTGAGGCTTGTAAGTTAGTTATATTTCAAAAAGTTGTATTTCAAGGTAAGAATGTAGGGATAGGATGTGGCCTGTGAAATATCACATCACAGTGGTAAACAAAATTGCTGTTTTCCTTAGATGACTATCACGAAGAGCCAAAGATCTTTGTTATAAATTCTTCCTTGGGGTATGCGTGCCTCTCTCTGCTCCCTTATTGGGCTTTTACACGCATGCAGAGGTAGCAGTGCAGAGGTGGTCAAGAGCAACCAGGAGAAAACTCCATAGTGTGGCAGGGCTTTTTGTGTCAACTAACTGCATGGGGCCACTTGCTGCTCCAGGCAAGATGATGGCCTCAGGCTGGTTGCAGACACTAGAAGTGTCAGAAGATGGGGAACCCATCCTAGAAACCCTGGCTGCTTGTTTGAAGGACAGGAGTTTTACAGTCTCCCAGCAGCAGTGTAAGCCCATGGTCACCCCAGCAGCAAAGCTCTCATTCACTGCAATAGCAAAGGAGAAGCTGTTGCTTCATGACTCCAGTGAAGGATATCCACAGAGCTGTGACTAACCCTGTGCCTTCACAGTCTGAGCTGCAGCTACTTCACAGAGAGCTGTGAAGCACTCTCCAGTGTTGTTTTGCTGGGTAAAACGCCACGTCTCCTCAAAGTCCTTGAGCTGTTTAATGATTTAGATTGTCTGTATTGCTGGGAGGTGAGTTCCCTTCCAGCCATTTGCTCAGTCCAGAAATGGCCATGTTCACACGTGACGTGTTCTGTTACTGCTTCAGGCCCAGAAACAAATAGGTGTGACTGAATTCAGATAATGTGCCCCACTGATAGATCTGATTGCCACATGTGGAAAGGGCATGTGGCCTTTGGAATTCCTTGAAGGAGCCCCTCTAGACTGATCCTAAAGAGGAAAACCTTGGACATTTTTAATTATGCTGCAGTCTTGCCATGCAGTTTTGCGAACAGTGATATGAGAGGTAGGGATGTCACGGGATGTTAGATTCATGTTCCTTATTCTGAAAATATGTTGCAAAACTGAAAGGTACCAAAATTTCCTTTTAGGAGTAATTAATTGCTGAAATTAATGAGTTGAGGGAAATCTGAAATAGTAATCTGGAGATTTGAAGGGGAATTTTAGTGTGTGTACAAAAATACCTGTTGTTCTCCCTTCTCCTAGAGCACATGACTAAACAGACCATCCATATTCTTTCAACACATTTTGTACTATAAACCTCAGTCCCCTTTATAAATCTTATTAATCAGCTTTTTTCATCTTTTTGCATATGACCTGTTTTAAAGGACACTACACAAACAACACAGTGCTGAAATTATCTGAAGACTTGTCCAAAACACAATCACTGGCCAAACATAAATCTTTTTGCCAGGATGGTTATTTGGAAAGGATTATGTTTGCTTTCTGCTGGAGTGATGACACTATGTCAGGAAACTACCCTATTTTTAAAGTTCATACAAATGGCCTCCATTTAAGAAATGAGAAATTACCACTTGCCCACATACATGGGGTTTGGTTGGAGAAGACAGCCCTGACTGGCATTGCCAACCCAGAATACGTACTGTGATTGCAAGCTGGGCTGCTGGGACATGACTCAAGCTGTTAAGTGATTGTACTACTGAAGTAATCTTCTGGGAGATTTTCGACTTGCCCTTCAGCTTTGGGCTGACTTACTTCTTGAACAACTTGGCAGAAACTGCTGGAGAGTGGGAGGAAGGGGAAATAAGAAAAGGGAGTGCCTTGCCAGTTTCCTTTGGAAAGATATGCCTGCATGCCAAAAACTGACTGGGTGGCATGGGATAGGTGAGAAGCCTGCAGCCTGGAAGGGGAGGTCAGATGGACTGATGGAAAAGAGTAGTCTGCTTTAGCCCAGTCCTCTGACCTTCATTCTTACAATCATCCACAGCATCTCAGATCTTGGCATAGCTCGTTTTGACTAGCAATTCCAAGGTGTTCACCTTGCCCAGAAGAGCAGCTGAATAAAATTCATGAGCTCCTTTAGATCTCTACTCATGAAGAGTGGATGAAAATATGATTTCATCATTACATTTATACAGATCATCTTAGTTTTCTGTGCTGTTCAGATTCCTGTTTACCTAACTAGCACATTTGCAGAAAGTTTCATGCAGTCACTGTGGGATTTCTTTCCTTTGCATCGTTGGTTTCTTTAAAACTTTATTTTATTTTTAGGTTTTCTTCAAACAGTTGTCATGGGCTTCTTTGATTTTTGCTTTTATGATATCTGCAAGTCACAACAAAGTATCGACTTCTCTTTATCACTTCTAAACACTTCTAAATATAAATTCATAAGTGATCAAAATTAAAGAGGAAAAAAGGCCTGATCTTGGTGGGACCTGGTTCATAACTCCTCAGTGCTTTGGGGCTGGCAGCCCTGTAAATTGGGAACCGTCTTGCAAGTCATTTAAACTCCAGCTTTGATTAGAGCTATTAGTTTTGCCAGACAAAAGGAAGATATTTTCCTTCTCTTCCTGTGGGAAGCTTCAGAACAACATTTAACTGCCAGCTGGTCTTTCATGAGCAGTCTCAGATTTGAAATGTATACATGCTTAACCTTGAGCTCTAAGCGCAGATGACTGCAAACTTAGCTTCCCGCTGGGCTGCCCCCCTTTCTGATGGCTGAACTGTTGTTCTCTCTTTGTTTGCTTATGTTGGAGGCTGCTAATGCTCAAGAATTAATGATGGCAGAGGGGGAGACGAGAACATTACTACCGATTTGTAACACAGCCTTGATAACGTAGTTTGGCTGAGTGTTCTTGTAGGTTCTGGAGACTGGATCAGTTTTGAAGGACAAACTGCTCTTCCTCCTTTCCTCATCAAGTATCTGGAAATTATTTTCTTTTCCTCTGGGAAGGATTTGCTCTTAAACCTGCTGTTTTCAAACAAGCAGCAAAATGCTAAATCCGAGACTTCTTTTCTTTATACCATTGCTTAACTCTGCTGACTTACTGGTTTTGCACCCTTAATTTTTTTCTCCACTTCCAAAGTTGGTTAAGGGCCAGCACAGAGACTTCTCTTGTGATAGGTGATCCGTTTTTGATGAAAAGGAGAGACAGAAGCGGTCAGTTACCAACAGTTAAATATTCCCAACAAGCTGTGTGAAGTGCATAGCATTGCTGTAGCACCCTAAGGCTCCAGCATCTCAGAGCTTGAAGAGTTTTAATATTGGAAGTAATGTTGGCACATACCCCTTATCTTGAATCAATGCTGAATGTCCTCTGGGGTTGCAGATTCTGCACAGCAGCACAGTTTCAGTATTAACAGCAGTGACATTAATGTTAAATCATAGGTACTGTGCACAGAGCAATGGCTGGTGATCACCTTCCAACCTAACATGAAGAGATCTTTAAATCAAACTCTAGGTATTTTTGTGAAGAACTTGATAGAGATGTTGTTTTTATTGAATATTTAACTTTCCACTATAATAACTCTCTTTGGTCCCATGAGGTAGCCCCTGGATTCTTGACCTGCCAGCTGTATATAGGAGGAAAAGGAGTCCTATTTGCACCAAAGCCTATCACAGATATTTCTTCCCAGGTGGTAGCCAGACCAGTTGGAGAGACTGGCTTCTTACTGTGTAGTGTAGGTAGAATATGAACAGCACAAGCAAAAACCCATTTAAAAATTACACAGTTGTGAAAGGCACTCCAGAGTTTTCCTGTCTTTCTGCAGCTCCGTGTGCTTTCCCTTCTGCACCTCATTCACCAGGAGGATGCTGAGGACAAAATGTCGGGGATGATGTATTGCAGAGGAGGGGGGGAGCCTGACCCCTCCCTCCACAAATACAAACATACCCCTCCTCTCTGTTGTAGGGGACATTGCCTGACAGAGGGGTGACATTTGAGCTGAGCTCACCTCTTTTGTTAGCCAGAAGGGTTGATCCCTTTCCTGATCATAAGTTCCTGTGCCTTTTTCTTTGTTCTGGCACCTCCTGAAAAGCATACCCAGCAAAAACAAAAGGGAATATTTACTGCCAGTTTATTCATCAGGCTGGGTCAGTAGGGGAGCAGGACATAGCAGAGGTCCTGCAGCAGAAGGAACGATGGGTAGGACTGTCTTTCTTGGCAGACTTGAGCTATTGCATCAGCTCAGCTGTCAAGTCTAACTCCTGCTTCAACCTTGCTAAAGATTGTAGGCACAAAATGAGTCAAATGAGTGATGTTTACCTGCTCTTTATGAGAAACTTCCCTTACTGTGTACCCGATGAGTTACAGGTGCTTAAAAACGCTACAGGTAATAACACCTCTATTCACAAGATCAGGTAAACAGTCTTCACACAAGCAGGGTTTAGAAAGAAATAGGTTTTTTTCAGAACAGGGTGTCCAGAATTTCCCCATTAGCTGTACTAGCAGCTGCTTTGTTAGTTCTGCCCCATTCCATTTTTGTGTTTTAAGCACACCTGCACTTATGCCTAGGACATAAAGCCCCAGATTTTCAGGTTAATTGCAGATTTGGACTAGTGTCAACAGATTACATTTTTTGTATATATTAAGCTCAAGTAAATGGAGGCCTTCACATCTGGCCAAGAGTGCACAGCAGTGTTGGTTTGTGTTCTCTTGGTAGGGCTGGGAGTGGTTAGAATTAAACATGAGACGTAGCAAAGTTACAGGCAAAGAAAAAAATGTGGTGTGTACCATCAAATATTTCTGAACAGAGAATGTTACTGGATGAGTCAGAGGCTTCAAGGCCATGTTCCCTGTGTTGGGTGACTCTTGTTCCAGGGAGCTCTGGACTGTTGAAAGATCAGCTAAGAAAAGGTGCTTTGGTTAGAGTAACTGCAACATTATTCATGTTTTTTAAAATAAATAGATTAAAACAAATAGCAGGTGCATTAGACCAGATGGAATGCATGTTCTTCTATCCATTGCAATAACTTGTTAGTATGAAAAACAGTGTTTTGATGACCTAGATAGGCTAAATACTTCATGATGGGCCAACAGCCATTAATAGGTTGTTGATAGAGTATATTTTTCACTTGTGGTTATGCAGTCTCTTTCACAGCATCATTGCTCATATCTTGTCTGTACATTGAGGTTCCTAGCATAGATCAGGGTTCTGTTGTACCAGGTATCACAGAACCAGGTAAGAATAGTCAAGAACTTCAGTCTTGTGTTTCTAGTCTACCTTTTCATGGTCCTGACAGCCCGAGTCCTGTGGTGAGCTTTCTACTCATAGAATCATAAAATGGTTTGGAATGGAAGGGACCTTAAGGATCATCTCATTCCAACCCCCCTGCCAGGACACCAACCAGACCAGGTTGCTCAAAGCCCCATACAGCCTGGCCTTCAACACTTCCAGGGATGGGCCATTCACAGCTTCACTGGAGAACCTGTTCCAGGGCCTCGCCACCCTCACAGTAAAGAAATTCTTCGTAATATGTACACCTACCCCTCCTCAGCCTAAAGCCATTACTCCTTGTCCCATCTACAGGTCCTTGTAAAGTGCCTTTCCTGCTCTCTTGTAGCCCCCTTTAGGTACCGGAAAGTGCTCTAAGATCTTCCTATAGCCTTCTCTTCTCCAGGCTGAACCACCCCACTCTCTCAGCCTGTAATACTGATAGTAGCTGAAATCTTTTGGAAGGGAAGAAGTCTGTTGGAGGGAGGCTGATAGACTTCCCTATTTGTTTGGATGGGGTTAAGTGCATGGACCTGTTTCAGTCACATATTTAGTGCTTCTTTGTGTCTGTGTTTGACCATCAGGTAGTTGGTAGTAGTATCAGTAGTGGACAACTGAGCCTGGGTTATTGCACCATTGCAAACAAATATTTCCAGACTTTCAAAATTAACTAAAAGGGTTCCAACTCTTCAATCCAAAATCCATCAAATCTGTTTAATGGAAAAAAAAAAAAAAAGGTAGCTAGACAGTACTTTCGTGCAATTTTTCACCTTCTGTCTCGAATTAAAATATTTGGAGCTGTGGTGTCTGTTCTTAAATCCCTACCCCCACCAGTAATTTTGCTCATATGTTATCCATAAATCTTGTCTGTTTTAAATGTTCCAACTAATAGTTAGGCAAAACATTTAAGCATAATGCTATGATTATCAGAGTCTGTTTTTTGGCAGCCTGGGTGCTGTTTTTCTTAAGTAAGCACTGCAGTTTATCCTGATTAGAGATATGAAGGAATTATTCCTCTTCTCAGCATTTTTTCTTGTTGCTGTTGTTGGGGTATTTTTGTTTGGTTGGTTTCTTAATATGAGGATTTAGGGGTTTTGCATTCATTTTGCAGGAATATAATGTGTGATTTGGCTGTATCTTTGAAGTGGTAATATTATAAATCTCCCAATCACCATTGCCCAATCTGTTTTAGCATTCATGTGCCTAATTTCTATTTGTAATCTGATTACTGGCTTGAGCTGCTCCGGCTTGCAGCCTATTGCTATGCATTTACTGTACTCCCTGGGACGCGATAGCCTGACAGCTCCAGTCCTGTGCTATGAAAAATCTCTCCACGATATTGCTAAGACAGGCCTAAGGGCTGTGGCTGGTTGAGAATTAGCTGCTATTGTAGTTTCTCTTTGCCGAATCCTTTGTTTGTGCAACCATGTTCAGAAATCCTTGGATCTCCAGCTATTTGGGAAATGTTAAATACTCTGAGGAACAAGGTAAGAGTTCCAAGTAGATAAAAGAAAATGCAGTTTGTGTGTGTTTAATCTCTCATATATATGTGTGCATGTGTAAATATTGTTTGACTGGCTCTCTTGCAGCTGCATTAGGTACTTTAGCAATCAGTATGCATTTAGTCACCTAGGCTATTTTGTTATTTCCTAAAGGACACTTTTGAAAGATCCGATTAGATGGATCTTTTAATTAGCTTAGTATGCCACCGACTTAGGGCCTTTAAATACACTAAGTAACACTGGAAGGTTGCATCTACTTTTTCTTTTTAGAGTCTTCATTTTAAATTTCCTATACATTAAATTATGAATAGTGGTTTTATCCAGTAGTTTGCACCTAAGAGGGAAGGGAACTCGACTGAACAAATGGTTAAACTTGTGAACAAGTCTGATTTATACTTCAGTAAATATACTCTTAATTTTAAATAAAAATATTTAAAACTGCTTTAATGTGATTATGAGAGTGTTTAGAATCCTTCAGTAAAAACCAGAGCAAAATGCTGTTGTAAATATTTTCCTTCTGTCTATCAAGTACTGGGAGGGTGGTTTTTTAATCTTTAAATTAACCATTGAATAAGACTCTGCTAAACTGATGTTTCTTCTGTGGGCATATTTATTGTCTTTTGATGCAGAGTTGTTTTACTTTTCCTCCTATGTTTGTATTTAAGACTTCCATATTGTGGTAAGTAAGTTTTATTGGACTTTAATCCCCCCACATGGTGTTTAATTTGAACAGGAGGAAATACATAAGATATCAAAACTGTGTAATGGAATTTAATTGTCTGCTAAGTTTTTCTGTGTTTGGGGTGTAGGGGAAGATTGGAACTCACCCCTGTGAAACACAGCAAAGTTTTAAGATGATTTTGAGGCATTATAGATGTGGTATGTATGAATGTTACTGAATGTGTTTCAGGGGTAGCAGGAGCCAAACCGGCTGATGTGCCCCTCTCAGCAGCCCTTCTCCCTCCCTGCTCCCCGGGAAGCATGCAGGCTCCTTTCTTCTGTTCTCATATTCCCTCCCCACTTTTGGCTGGGGTAGGCAAAATTTCTCTGTGGTCTGCTTGTGGTTTTCATGGTGGACAGCTGTTCCAGTGCCAAAAATTCTAGGATGGGTTGTATCCTGTTAGAACAGCTATAAATTTAAGCTATGCCTGGTTCTGATTAGCTAAGCTGATACTGAGCTGGGCTGTGGAAGTTAGTGCATAGTCCTCTCAAAGTAATGTAAATCTGGGCTTTTTAGAGGATCCGTATGGCTCAGAGTATTCTTTTTAATGTTGCAGTGTAAAATATAATGATTTATATACCATTCACACTGTTTTTCTTATAATATTCTGTTTTGGTCTAACAAGATGTTTCTGTGTAATCTGTGTGCATTATTCTCCATTTAATGGAAAGAGAAAATTAATGTTAACAAAACCAGGAAAAAGTTGCCTATTAAAAGTTGAAGAATGCTATTAGCAAAGCTGCTTGAAATCTGCACTGACTTGTAGCAGATGCCTAAAAAATGCCTTTTTGCACATTTTAAGCTTCTTTATCAAGTCATTAAAATCATCTTTCTGTTACTTTTTTTGAACCTTTTTTCAATCTTTATACCTGTAGATGTAGCAGAAGGAAATGGAAGAGGATAAAAAGTTTTGAAAGGCATAGACAAAATGTACATTCTCTAAATTAAGACCCATATTGTTAGCTATACTAAGCTTAATTAAACCCTGTCTGCAAAAACAAGAGACATTCTACCCAGACTGAAAATCTTGTGCATAAACAAAAAAAAAATTTTTGCAGTTAGATCTTCTTTGAAATAGTTAAATCTTAGCTCTGAGGTAGAGTAAAAGGAGTGTAGCTGCATTTGAATTGTTCTAAAGTCTGTGTCTGTCTTTGAAAAAGAAAATGATTGCTGTATCAGTGGCCAACTGTTTATTAATTTAGGGTCTTGGGTAGCAGATTTAATACAGATGGAGACGGAAGGCAATTTTTCATTGGGAGTAAGTTGTCAGTAGCTCCATGTGTTTTGCACAGCAGTCCCAGACCAGGACCTGCTCCCTGGCTGCTCTAAGGTCTCTTGATTGCATCCTCAGTGAATGGAAGAGGGTACTTGGAGCACTGGTCCCCCTTGCCACTGGTCATCATTTAGACCCTCTGGTGATGCAGTTGATGCAGAAATGAAAAACTTGGATCTGGGAGAGGGTGGGGTTGCTTGTTATGGTTCACACAATTTTGGGGACCTAGAGGCTTTGTAATACATACTTTTTGAGCATAAGGCTGCATCTGACACAATTTTGCTCTCAGTGTAAACATGTGTTCCTCTGTGAAATGCATGTTGTAAGGCAATGCAGAAAAGAAAGGGAGCTTCCAAACAGTAGACAATCTTCAGAAATATTTCTGTCATGGATGGTGTAATACTGTTGCAAGAGATCCTCAGCTGGACATCTCTTGGCTTCTGCAGTGAATATGCAGTTTTCATAGTATTGCCAGGCTGCAGCCAAAAGGGCTCTTGCTGCTCGCAGCATTTCTCGTTTGCAGAGTGCTTCATAAACGTGTCCACTGCCCATTTTATAATCTGGGAAACACTGAGTTTAAATGATCACCCCAGGCTGCAGTGCTACACCACAAGTATTAGGAGTAGAACGTCGCAGTTGCATTAAGTGTTAATGCTTTTGATATGCTTGCTGTCTGTACTCATTTTTGCAAGGCTTTGATTTTATCATCATCTTGGACATGCCAGCTGGTGCTCCTTTGATTAGAGAGAAGGCCTCTGCACAGTCTTTTGCAGGGGAAAAAGGCTATGGTTGGAAACTATAACCTAGTTTACCAAAAGTTCCCCGTTTATTACAGCATCTTCACAATGGTGTGGTTTTTTTTTTCCTCTTTCACAGATTTTGCCAAAGGAAACTCCATCAGATTTAAGCCTTCACGACTGCTCCTAAGGAAGAGAACGTTAAGGTAAGGTCCACTTTTTCTTGCCCAGTGAAGATGACTGGTTGCAGTAAGTTTCTGTCATTGCTTGAATCTACAGTTATTCTTTTGTCAGGAAAAATGATTATTGGCCCTCTCACAGGACCAAGCTTTTGCTTAGAGCGGATGTTCTGAACAAGCATTGAAAACACCAACTGCCTCCTAAATAATGTTAAAATTTATAGCTGACATTGCTAAAGGGAAAGTCCTACTCTTCACTGAGCCTTCTGTCATTGCAATGCCCATTTTTCCTTGCATGGCATGGACAGAGTATAGACATGAAGTGTGAACCTGTCTGTAAAAGCAGGTGGCTGAAGTGGGTGAATTAATTATACATCCTTGCATGGAGCAATTGGGGGGAGAGAGAAGAAGGGGGACACTGCAGATGAATGGACAAGTGGTGTTGCATCCAGTCAGGGCTGTGCTGCCTCCTTGTCTGCACTCTTAGGGCACAGTTCCACAAGGCTGAGTAAGGGGATACAACTAAACAGTTAAGCAAGATGGCTGGTCACATTCCCTCTCTCTTCCCATCCTTGCTCCAGCTGCTTTGGGTGCCCATGTTTGTGCTTGCTGGACTCATTCACAATGGCACAGAGAGGAGGTCAGGAGTTGGGAACCCACTCTTACCCCAGCAAGCCTCTGTTTCATTGGCTCAGCTGTGCAGGAATCCCCCTGCCAGAGGTGCCAGAGGGGCACAGGCTCATGTTTGCAAGCTTCTTTTCAGTCAGTGCACACACCTAGAGCACACCTGGTTCCCTGCCATGTCGTTTCTTAGGTCCTGCAGAGAGATGGAGGGATTAGGTTTACAAGACACACTGTGCTGTGAAAGCACGTAGGGGAAAGTAGCAATGGGAGTAGTAGAGAAGGACACGACTGTAGAATGGACCTTTTCCATAAGAGTCCAGGGAAGGAAGTTCTCCTGGAGGTAGAGAAAGAGAAGAAAAGTGAACACCAAGCACCTAGCTAGCAGGTATACCAGTGGATTTTGTATTTCAATCATAAAATCTCAGTATATGCCATACCTTTAAATGGGATGGCAGGTCGGTGTTACCAGTGGCATTTGGATCAAACTTTTGGTTGCTTTTGGGCGTGTAACTAGGTTAGTGGGACAGCTATTTAGAAACCATATGCTGCTGCTGCAGCAGCAGATGAAGTTTTCAGCCTGGAATCCCTGATGTACAGCATGCAGCTCACACTTTGGAAGTTGCCAGAGCTGTACAACTACTGAGACTGTCAAGTACTCTACTAATGCTACATTATACATTGTTTTTAAACAAAAACTATTGAGACTGTGAAGTATTGTTGACTGTGTTTTAACAGGAATCATCTGAATTCCTGAACACTGGAGAGTATAATGAGTTTGTTGGGAACCTGAGGCCAAGCCGTACACAAACCCAGTGTGAAACAAACTGGTGGAACCTCATGCTGTTGATTGCATTTCATGAACCATGATCACAGGCTATATTTGAGGCAAGGAAAGGACAAGAAGTTGCTCTTTCAGTATCCAGATTTAACAGGGACTTCAAGAAAGAATTCTTGCAAACTTCTAATTTATTTATTTATTTATTTATTTATTAATTTAGAGAAACCCATGTACTCCCTAATTATTTCAATAATAAATGTGCATAGCCTAGCTCTTAAGTGCAGTTAATTCATAGTGCTGCTGCTCAGAATATGCACGTAAATTTGTAGCATGACCAGATGTAGTTGTGGGTTCTGGATGAGTTTCTAGAAGAGGGTTTTGGATGAGTTTGAAGGTATGATATATTTGGCAATCCAGGTCTGACTATCTGACTCTGCTTAAGCAACTGAACTGATGCTGTGACTGCTCCTCCAGTAGAGAAACTAATAAGGCAGGGAGACATCTGGAAAGATCCCTTTGAGGAAAAAGGGAGGTCTTGTTAACGAATTACGTATGAGTTTGTCTTTTAAAACGCTTAAAAGTGGTGATGAGTAGCCTTCTGTAAATTTTTTTTTTCTTTTTTTTTTTTCTTTTTTTTTTTGCTATTTGGAATTGCCTTAGCATCCTTCCAACTCAATTTAGATTCCTAATGAGTGTTCTTATTGAACACTGTGACATGTCCTAAATATGCCTACTTTCATTTTTAGAACTAATTTGATTTATGTGTCTATAAATACTCAATTGTTCGGCTTGATTCTGTCATGTTCAGAGCAGTGCTGTCACTGAATCCTCTGTGCATGGGAAAGCAATGTAATTATACATTGGATTAAAACATTTGTTTTTTCTCATGTGAAAATATTTAAAACAAGCAATTCCACCTGCATCTTAGCAAGAAAGAGCAAAAAAATGTGTCTGAAGAGATAAAACTCCTAAATTGTGGATAAAATAGTATATGAAAATTGTTGATCTTTAAAAAATAAACAGTAAAGGTTGACAGTCTGTCCAGAGGAAAACTATGAAGGGACTTTCACAAAGCAGATAACCTGTGATGCTGTGTAGTGCAGTGAGGGTTAAGCTTAGGAAGTTTGCGGTTATTTAAGGAATTTTAATGAAATCTGCCAGTGAGCAAAGGTTGCAAGCCACCCTCTGTACAAAGGAGGAGGGAGCTCACATACAGGAAGAACTGGATGACCTTGAGGAGTAATAGAAAAAGGATGTAATGTAATAATACTAAGTGCACAGTTGTGCATTGGGGGCTGATAAATTTTTCTGTCACTTGTAATTGATGAAAGCAAAGCCTTTGCATATTAGTTTCTCATGCAGGATTGAGCAGCCAGTATAGTATATATGTAAAAAGGCAAATGTGTTGTAGATCCCAGCTTTCAGCCAGCTAGTAATATAATAATGCTTCCTCTATTAAAAAATCCTATTTTCATAAGATATTGGTAAGATCCAAGTCTGCAATAAAAGACTACCTGATTCTGGTCACTGTATACAAAAAAAGATTACTTAAGACTGGAATAAGTAGAGAACATTTTAACAGATAATCACTGAGACTGACAGCCTGTCTTGAGGAAGCTGAGTACATGTAGATAACCTCTGTTAAGAAAAATAAGTAAAGTAACTGACAACACTGGCAAGAGAACAAATGGATAGAAACCCAGTGACAGACATTTAAACAGGGTTTAAGGGATCTCTGCCTCCAAAGTCCCTAGAACTCCCTTGAGGGAGGAGCAGGAGTGAATTGTTTACAAGCAATCCAATAGTATGGTTGCTTTTAGAACCAGCAGGCTAGTGCCACTCCTGATTCCATGATTTTACCCTTGGAAATTCATATAGGAATTAGGCATAGTGGTGGGTGTTCATGCACAGGTAATTTAAACAAGTATTTTGCTGTTTGAGTGAATGCTTTTCTGTACAAAGTCCCTTGTTTAGGGAAACTTAAGGTGCTGCACTGTCACAGGCACTATGAAACCCAGTGGAGATACTGCTAAATAAAGCCCAGGTATTCAAAAGTCATAAGCTGGATCCTTCAGCTTTTGTCTTAATTAAGTTGATTTGGCAGAATAAATTTGGGATTGGTTTATAGCCTTAGGCCAGTATTATTTGCATTTTTCAAACTCATCCTCATCTAAAAGGAATGGAAACTGCTTTCAAATGGGAACTGGGTATCTCTCCATCCAGGGTTCTCCAGAAGCTGTGTCTGTAAGAAAATACCATATTGTGAGACTAGTAAGAATTGCAAGTGTTGGCAGTGTGGGGTTAGGCATAGAAAAACATCCAGTTAGCTGTCTGAGTCTCTGCCCAGTCTCAGATGGCACATGGATCCATTTGCTTGTAGCTACTGTATGCTATTTTTTCATTGTGTTTTGATTTTTGTTTAGTTCAATTACAGTGTGTTTGCCCTGTAAGGATACACAGTTCTCTCTAATGGACAGCTTATTGCAGCTCTTCATCTTCTATTTGCTATTTTCTGTGGTGGCTAACACTGCTTTTTCTTGGCAGTACCTGGAATGATTTCTCTAAGTGCAGTTGTTGGAGACAATTTGCAGCAGGTGGCATGGTGCCTGGTTGTGACACAGCCCAGTTTCTTCATTGTCATTTCAAGGATTTTATTCTCCCCTCAATATCTTAAAAAGGAATGTTATTCATAAATGATAAACAAGGAAATACTTAAGAAAAATATTATTAGTTAATATATGTTAAAACTCTTTTCAATGAGAATTGTTCTTTGGAAATAGTGAGTACAGAATTCATACCCTTGAAAAAAAGCAAGCCATTTAAAATCTGTCCTAAGGAAGGATTTTCCAACAGTAAGACTGTGCCCTTTTTCTTCTCAGAATGACATTAAATCATATAGCAAATCACTTCTGTGACAAAATGAAGAACCTGGGACCACTGTGAGGATTTGTATCTGTTACACCTGTCTACACAGTTTACTAAAGGTTTTAAGACCATTTAAAGTTTTCCTTTGCCCAGCTGGGATAGTCACAATGGCAGAATACAGTAATTTGTTCTCTATTTTTAGTGATTGAAGAAAAGAAATCTTGCTTACGAGGAGGAACACTTCCTCTAAAAAAGTCTCTGTAGACAGTTAGTATCTACTTTAGACCACTATGACACCTACATTTTACAGTTAAAATTTGTATATTTAATGAAGATATTTAAAGAAATATTTTGTTTCATCTAAATGGGCAGTTTTCCTGTTTTGAAAAGACATGGTATAAAATTAAATGATCTGATACTCCTATTAGTATATTATAAACCATGTAAGATCCAGAGAACAGTGCAATAACAACTGGGTAGTCATGCAGAAGGCTTCTAGGTGGAGTGTACATGCAGTACTGCGTTTGATGGCATGTTTTAGTATTTATGAAGAACCATCCAATATAGATTATTTTAAATGTAATTGCTCAGTAGAGCATTTTGAAGGCAGTCTCCAGTCAGTAATTTAATGCAAAAATGTATCAGAGTCAGTTCCAAGCAGGTTTCAAATTATGTTAGGTTTGGATTTCTGAGTTTCTTTGGATTATTTCTTAGCTCATTCTTATGGAAAATATTTTCTTTGGTATCTCTGTTAGACTGTCTTGCAGTAAATGGATTATGTCTTGGGTTTATTTGATTTGTAGCAGAGACATCCACAGTTCTGTAAACCAGATGTTGTTTTCAGTTTTCAGAAGGAGTTCTCATTTGAAGATAAAGAAGAACTTGCGAACAGCACAAAGGATATTGATGCTAATCTCTTAGCAGTACTTCCGAAAGGTAGGTAAGGGAGACATATTATAAACACAAGTGGTAATTTAACAGCATGTGAAGTTCAGTCTGTGCAAGTACAAAGCACAGTTAAAATCACTTAGGTGCAGATGTTTTGTAAATGAGTTTTCCCTGTGAAGTATGCATGAAGGATGAAACAGGATGAACCACAATGCTCTTTTACGAGACCTTGCTACCTCCCTGCTTCATAAAGTTCACCTTTGTTTACCTGGTTTCAGTAGGTTACTAGTTGAAATTCAAAACTTCAGTTAGATTGTACAGTTAGATTAATCCTGAGTTCAGAAGTATTAACTTGATTTGTTAAGAGTCACAGCTCTTTCCAGGCCCCTTTGGTGGTTGGTAGAGTCACTGTGCTTGCATGACCAACTGACTGCACTTGAATTTTTGTCTTGCATGCTAAAGGGCCTGCAGTACATATAGAGTTCAGTGGGGGGGGGGGGGGGGGATGTTAGGGTTTTTTTTCCAAAATTCTATTATAGTCTGAATAATTTCTGAAGAAAGCAGCAGTTGCATCTTTATCGTTTGACACAGTTGAGGTGGAGGCAAGAATTAATTGGCTTGAATTATTCAGAAAAAAATCACAACATGCTTGACCCATAAAGGGTCATTTGACTGAAAAACGATGTGCAACTAGCACAAAGATGTTCCCTTCATTCAAGGATGTTGTGGACCTGAGAACTTTGATTAAAATTGTGTGTGTTCTGGTGATATTTACTCTTTTCAGACAAGCTACAAGGCTAAATGCACTAATCCCAACATAAAGGAACTGACTTGCTCTTTTAATGTCATTCATTGCAGAGTTCCTTTAGAAAGGAGCACTTCTTCCAGCATAATATTTAAGTGCTATTTAAGTGACATGCTTGCTTTTAAATGTAATCATTACAGATGTTCAGAAAGAAACATTGTTGGCAATGGTAGACTTTTCCATTGTGTTAATTTTCCTCAAAATGAAAATATATGTACCTGTGTTGCAATGGTTATTTACCATCTCTGAGAAATTAATCCTCTGGCAGGTAACCTTTTGATCCTGTCTATCCAGGCTTCACAAATGTATGTGCTCCCCCTCTATTATGAACTTTTGGAAGGCTTAAATGAGTTTTTACAGCTTCTGTATTGTAAAAAGAAAACTGCTGTCACATGGCTGCAACTTTATTCACATGTCCCCTCTGCAGCTGTCAAAGAGGGCTTTCAGCATAAACATGCTTATATTCTGTAGCACGTTTCTGAAAGATTTCTATGAATATATATTTCTATAAGAAATCTTTCACCTTAATTTAAGAAGTTTTAAAATATAAGGTGCGCTCCAAATGTACTTTTTGTTTTTCATTCTGGGACAACACAGGGAACAATACTGTTTTTCCCAAATAATGGTATTCTAAAGTAAATTTTGTTTCAAAAGTCTACAGTTATCAAAATTAAGATGCCTCTTGACAATTTACCTTAGAGGGTATCCTGCCATAGCATCCTGCTCAACATTCTAAAATAAAGCCTTACAAAGTGCTTACAAAGTGCTTACAAAGTGTGTTGGCATCAAGTAATCTAGATAAGGAGCTTTTACTGTGAAATTAATTATTTTAAGCTTCTTAGTGTTTTCTTGTGTGCTGAACCAGATTTTTGTGTTACCTTTTAGGTAGAAGTGTTGCTATTCTTTAGCGCTCCCATCGTGTTGTTTGTGATGGTCACGTGGGAAAACATCCCATGAACTGATGGAAATTGGCACCAATATATTCAAATTGCAAACTAAAAAGGACAAACCTAGTCACCTAAGTTTGCAAGGGCCAACCAGTGTCCTTGGGAGTGAAGTGTTTCCAACTGGCTTTCATGTTATGAAGTAAAATATTTTATTTGTCAAAAAGAAACCACTAGAGTAGAAGATTTTCTGCATTTTATCTTCTTTTGGGTTTGCTTTTTTTGTGCTGCTTTTCCCCACCTCATCAAAAGAAGAATATTCCTGGAACTGCTTTCACAAAAAAAACTCTGCAGATGTTGGCCAACCTAGCTGAAATTACTTCTGTAATCTCAATCTTGGAAAAAGTGTAAGGCAGCATAGAGTAGTCCCATGCTATTTTTGTCCCATGTTGTTTGGGAAGGTGTTGGGAGACATTTTTCATGAGACCAGTGCTCTTTTTAGGACTGCAAAGTGGTAGTAGAATCTCTGGAACTTCAGCTAGCATGTAGCAAGAGAGTGTTGAGCTAATACTTTGGGAGTTCTTTGGGTGTTCCACATTTCTTGTATGTGGACAACTAATAGTCAAGTTTCCTTTTCTGGGGGTGAGGGGAAAGAAGACTTTTGCTAATAAATGAAGCTGTAAAAGAGCTGTTCTCTGATGATGGTTTTGGTGACTGCATAAATTGGTGACTAGGGGGAAAAAAAGGATCAGGACTTGGATGGAATGTGGTTTTACTAACTCTGAGCTCTGGAGGCCTTTGACTTGTCTGAAGACAGACAATTACGGGTTTTGTTTTGACAATGTTATGTATACATAGCCAACAGATAGAACAGAAAAACTGTAATAGTGGAACATAGTTAAACAGAAGTAGTTTTGGGGAGGTGAGAGCAAAACGTTTCTGAGAAATCATTTCCTTTGGTGTGGATCTGAAATTTAGGCTGGTTTCAAATGGGTAAGTTCTCTGTTCCACTGCTACCACAGCTTGAGTAGACAGGGCAGCTGTGGAAAAGTCTGTGAAAACACAGCATAAGGCCTCATCTTTGCTTTGGTATTGGTTCAGGATCAGAATGTGTTCATTCTTGCTGATCCCACACATTTTATCTGTAGTCCTACTTTTAGGCTTTTCAGCATGTAATGTTGACATGACAGTCAATGTCAATAGTATCTATGAGGTATGAGCACTGGTAATGAGTACAGCAAACTTCCTGGATGAGTCAGCTGAGCTGGAACCCTGACCAAGCCATGCATGTTAAGTTCTTCCAGTAGACGGAAGGGAGAAAAGGTGCATCTGACCTTTAAAAGGGTGGTGTTTCAATATTGTTTATCTTCTAAGTATCTAGAGCAATGAAGTCTGGTGGCAAGAAAAAATGCTGATAGGTTTAGCTCTGCAGTGGAACAGTGTCAACTAGACACTCCTCAATCATCAGGTGTTTCTGATGGCAATTTCTGGCCAATTTAGCAGGTGTGGACTTTGGCTTGCTTTAACTTTTGGTCCCTGGGTCAACAGGGTTAGAAGCCCAGAGGTGCATTGGTCAGAATAGGTGCACACAGCTTTCAACACCACATGATTGCAAAGGCACGGGGGGGTGTGTGGATGTGCATGTGTGTGTGCTAGGCACACCCCCACCCCAGTCCACTGCTTCCCTTGAGTGCCTGGATGGTTTCTCCTCGTGGTGGTAAGAAGTCACACCGCACTTGTTTGCGTAGCACTCACTGCTCCAGTGTGGTTTGCGCATGCACATATGTGTGTATATATAGGGATTACTTCATCTATCGTGCCTCCTCCTGGTTCACTACTATTTTGTGGACTGTGGCAGCTGTCTGCTAGCACTTAACACCAGCAAAGAGTTCAGGGGAAGAGAAGGAAAGTATGTCCAATTAAAACTAGAAGGGAAAGTTAGCAAAATAGAAGGTGATTAACCATGCAGGATATCATGAAGGTGCACAGTAATTTTCACTTCAGCATTAGTCACTGGGATTCTTGGGATTTGATCAATATAAGGGTGTGGAGGAAACTAAGGAATAGGGGACGCTGCTTCTCTTTAAACATAGTCTCTGAGCTTTGAGCAGACAGGGTAAGCGGAATTTCCCTACTACCTGGTTTTGAAATGGGTTACTGGAGCATGTAAGCTTGACCTCAGCTAATCAAAATACAACTTGTCCAGTATATACTAGATCTTGAAAACCACTAGGATGGCATAGCAGATTTGGAATTAGCCTGGAAGTACATGGAGGGGAGGACTACTTGGTGGTCACACCTATGTGCCTAATGCACTTTTGACAGCCCAACCTTAATAAACTGGGAAAACAAGAGGAAAATTCTCATTTCCTGACAAAAGCTATTTCAAACCTCTGAGCTTCATTTGCCTGTTCCTTCTTATTCTCTAAATCATTTTAGCAAGTTTTTGAAACTTATTATCCTATAAACTACATAATCTTTTTGTTTTCTCAGTTTCAGAATTAAGAAAACTCTTTGAACCAAACAACCGAGATTTTTTGGAAATGAAAAGGTAAAAGAAAAAAGTCTTTGGCCTGTAAAACAAAACACGCAGCTTGTTTTGTTATCTCCTCTTAGAAACTCTCCCCTCGAATCTTCAAGATGCCTGTTTTCATATTTTTCACATATTTTTCAGAAAAGAAAGAATAGCTAGGCGCTTAGAGGGAATTGAAAATGATACACAACCTATGCTTCTACAAAACTGCCCAGGATCAGTCACACACCGTTTACTAGAGGAAGATACACCAAGATATATGCGTGCAACTGACCCATACAGCCCTCACTTAGGTAAGCAGCACATGTCACTCAGTCTTGCACTGCTGAATTACTTCATGTTTGCTTCACTACCAGTTATGCAGTACCTAGAGAAGACTTCTGCAGAAGAGCTGTGTCAGGTTGTTTGTTCTTTTTTAATTTGCCTTTTAAGTCTCCAGTTGTCTTATTTGAGCAAGTTGATTATTCTTACTGCTTTAAAATAACTGTTTGATTTGAGAACTATTACTTACTAAAGAATTATTACTAATACAGTTTTCTTAATTGTTTGTATGTGCTTTTGGAGACCGAAGTGAAAAAATATAATGTGTCTATGCAATCACTTTGATTTGTAAGAAAATGGGAAGCTTGTAGTTCACTCAGTTTGAGTGGTGGGTGGGGTACTTGGAGTTTTGGGAAGGACTTGCTCATATATTGTACTTTTGACAGGAAGATCAAATGAAGAGGAGGAAACTTCAGATTCTTCTGTAGAGAAACAACCCAGATCATCCAGATACCGAGCAGAAATCACAGGAGGTAATACAGAGCCCTTGTACAGTACAGCAAACATGGATGTCCAGGAACTAGAATCAAAAGCAGAGAGAATAGCTAGGTACAAGGCAGAGAGGCGGCGCCAGCTGGCAGAAAAGTATGGATTATCTCTTGATTCTGATTTGGATTCTGACTACTCATCCAGATATACACGGGCAAGGAAAGATCCCGACAGCGTGGAAAGAAAGGGAGTGAAAAGTGAAAGGCAAGATGATGAAAACAAAGACTATGGCACTCTCTATTTGTCCAGGACTGAGACGAAGGCATCCAAGAGTGTGATTTCTGATTCCAAAGAGTACTCCAGCCACGAAGATAAAGGTGACCTCTTAAATGAAAAGAGTGTTAGAAAAGCAGATGATGACAGTGCCATTAGACAGGCTTCTGACCCTTCAGCAACCTTGGATAGTTCTGTCTCCCTTTCACTTTCTGGACGAGAATCTTCCAGCTATAACGAAGTGCCAATATCACCAAAGCAAACCCCCCGAGAGTCCCTCCCTTCACCAAAGCGGGCAGCCTCACCGACCCACTTGCAGAATGACCAGCCCTTGCACAGTAACAGCAGACAAAGGTAATAATGATTTTTAGATTCCTTTATCTTAATCAGCTTCTGCATCAGTGTCTACAGTATTAATGAGAATGTATTTATTACCCTTGAAGAATGTATTTAGTTGCTTTGGATGTCTCAAGCTGGATTAGTTGGGTTTATTGTATTGCAGTGTGTTTCTGATAAAGGAAGTGGATATATATTTCTTTAATTAGCTATGTCCTTGGTTTCGCTTTATATTTATAGAATTTTTACTAAAATTAGGCCCTTTGCAGGGAGGACACAAACTAGAAATTGAAGGAGTTATGGTTCTAAATCTCCTTGTGTTTTTTAATAACCTGTTAGAGCGAGTCTTTAACCTTTTTTCTTCTATATCTTGTAATTGTTTGCTGGGAGCTTCCAAGTAGAGGCAAGCTGTTTCTCAGTGAAGATTTGAATATCTTTATGATTGCTTCTGCCAAAATTTAATTTTTCAGGCTTAAAAATTGAAGAGTGCCTTGGGTCAGTTGAAATAATAGTTGATTTGTTTTCCTGATGCAAAAGTGTAAAAAACGCTTTTGAACTGTGCCAGTCAATCTTTCAGATAATGTCAGGCATATATGTGCATGAAGGGGCAGAGGAGAGAGTTAGAATTCCATGCTGAATAGTGTCAGATTTGACAAATTTCCTACAGTAATAGGGTAAACAGATTCTTCCAAAAGGGAAAAACAATTAGTTTTCACTAATTTTACATTATAATTTCACAGTGTGGTATAGAAACACTGTCAAATTCTTATAGTGACTGAAAACAATGCATGACTAAGAATTTTTTAAAAGTATGATTTTCTCTAAGTGTGAGTTTTTAATTTCTTGGTAGGTGGATAGATAGAAAATAATAACTGGAAAAATGTAAGTTTAAATGTTGCAACTAAAAATTATGTAAATGAGAACTTAATTGTAAACATATCTGCATAATGCTGAGCAGTGTTGACTGCTCTTAAGAAACTGAGGTAACTGGTATAAACTCAACCATTTACTCTTTCAACAGAGCACAAGAGCTCTCAATTCCCAGGTGTAAGAAATCAGGAAAAGCAGGAAAGGCACCAGCATGGATTATTAAAGAAGCAAATGCACAGTCAGTGAGCAGAGACAGTTGTTTTGGAGAGAATATAGGGACACTGCCCAGTTGTGTAGAGATGGGGTTAGGAAGGCCAAGTGAAGCTGGAGCTGAACTTGGCAACAGATGCAAAGCATAGCAAGGACTTCTGCAGGTATGTTAGCTGGAAATGGAAGGTCAGAGCAAAACTGGTAACAATGGACGAGGAGAAGGCCCAACTACTTTTTTGCCTCAGTCTTGAGTGGCAACCTCTCTTTCCACACCTCATGAGTGAGTGGACAGCAGGATTGTGAGTGGGGAAGCAAAGTCCCTCCCACTAGAAGAAAAGATCATATTTGTGATTATCTGAGGAAACTGAGCAGAATTAAGTCTGTAGGACCCAGTTAGATTTATCCGAGAGTCCCAAGGGAATTGGCTGGTATATCTCCATGATATCTGAGCAGTCAGGTGAAGTCCCAAGTGACTGGAAAAAGGGAAACATTGCACCCATCTTTAAAAAGGGGAGAAAGGAGGATACTGGAAACTACTGCTCGGTCAGCCTCACCTCTGTGCCTGGGAAGATCATGGAAAAGATCCTCTCAGAAGCTATGCTAAGGTACATGGAGGACAGGGAGGTGATTCGAGACAGCCAGCGTGGCTTCACCAAGGCAAGTCCTGCCTGACCAACCTAGTGGCCTTCTGTGGTGGAGTGACTACATCGCTGGACAAGGGAAGGGCTATGGATTTCTCTGTCCATGCTCCTGCAAGGCCTTTGAGACAGTCCCCCACAACATCCTTCTCTGTAAATGGAAGAGATATAGACAGACTGTTCAGTAGATGAGGAATTGGTTGGACAGTTGCATCCAGGGAGCAGTGGTCAACAGCTCAGAGTCCTGATGGACAAGTGGTGTCCCTTAAGGGTCTGAATGGGGACCAGGGTTGTTTAATGTCTTCATCAATGACACAAGGGGGTTGAGTGCACCCTTAACAACTTTGCAGATGACACCAAGCTGAGTGGTGCAGTAGACACTCCTGAAGGATGGGATATCATCCAGAGGGACGTGGACAAGCTCAAGAAGTGGGCTCATGGGAGTCTCATGAGGGGTTTGGTAAGGCCAAGTGCCAAGTCCTGCACCTGGGCTGGGGCAAGCCCCAGTACCAGTACAGGGCGGGGGTTGAAGGGATTGAGAGCAGCTCTGCCAAGAACTTTGGGGAACTGGTGGATGAGAGGCTGGACATGAGCTGGCAGTGTGCACTTGCAGCCCAGAAAACCAAATGTGTCCTGGGCCACATCAAAAGGACCGTGTCAGCAGGTCAAGAGTGGTGATTCTGCTCTCTCTGCTACTCTGCTCTCATGACATCCCACCTGGAATACTGCATCTGTAGCTCTGTAATCCTCAGCACAGGAAAGATACAGACTGTTGGAGCAAGTCTAGAGGAGAGCCACAAAAATAATCAGAAGCATGGAGCACCTCTCCTGTGAGGAAAGGCTGAGAGAGCTGGGGTTGTTCAGCTTGGAAAAGAGAAGGCTCCAGGGGGACCTGATTTCAGCCTTTCAGTGCTGCAGAAGGTGATTATAAGACTGGGACAGACTTTTTAAGAGGGACATTTCTCCTTTCCAATGGGACAAGGACGAATGGTTTTAAACTAGAAGAGGGTAGATTAATACTAGATATAAGGAAGAAATTTTTTACAAGAAGGATGGTAAAGCACTGGCATAGGTTGTCTGGAGAGGAGATGCATGCCCCATGCCTGGACGCATTCAGGGTGATGCTGGATGGGACTCTGAGCAACCTGATGTTGGTGAAGATGTCTCTGCTCATTGCAGGGGGATTGGACTAAATGACCTTTAAAGGTCCCATGCAACTCAAACTATTCTGTGATTCTATGAATAAGCAATAATATAATACAAATTGCTGACTGCGTTATCTCTAATTTCATATTCTTTCTGGATGAGGCTTGGGTCAATATTTGCATAAAACAGATTTCCCATAATTGCTGTCTCTCTATCTTTTGAAGGAAACCATCTGCACCCACCAAGATGTGGTGTAGTACTTAAAGCAGCTAAGAGCTTCAATTTAGGGTTTGGTCTCTTGTTTGGATACACGTGTAGGCAGTAGGTGGTACTTTAAAGGCCAAGTTGCCAAGAGTCCATTCTTTAACAGCCCTGACACCTTCAGTGACAGTGTGTGCTCAGTGGTATGATATTCAAAGATGTAAGAATAACCTCTCTGAAACTCTTGTCCCTGATCTTGAGTGGTAAAGAAGTTACTGTGTCCATGCAGTCCGTTTAAAGTTAGTGTGGTGGTCTCCTGTAAGGCTATTTGCACAAGAGAAATAAAGGCTAACTTTTTCAGGTGACTGCTGTTCTGAAGTCAGTTCCACATTCTATACAGGCTACAAAATTGGTTTTGTTAAATTTAAATTTCCTGAGTTTAAATTGGAAAATAAATGCATCTTGCTTTGGAATATATGTGAAAGCTTTTGTGCCTTCAGTATTAAGAAGATTTAATAATTAATCCAGTTACCTATCACTGAGAAGGTATCATTTGACATTGCCTGCGTTTGGCTCCTGAAATGGCTGATTAAATTCAAAACATGGCTTGCATTCTTCTGATTGCACTCTTCAAAGGATGAATGATCAAGTACAAATAATTGCTGCTTGGGCCATGCCCACTATAAAAATGTGCCAAAGTACACATTAAGAGAGAAGGAAGTTCCCATGCTTCAAAGCAATTCCAGCTAGCAGCTTCTAGTCAGCTTCTTTGAAAGGGCTTTACCTTCTATTTGGTCAGTTCCATTAGGGATTCAAAAACGTTTGGAAAAAGAGAAGGCGTTTCAACCGTTGGTGTTGGTCTAACATAGATGTGGATTCAATGACAATGGTAGGTGAGTTCTCAAATTCAAACTTATTTCCATCAAATACACTGTTATCTTCAGAACAGTTGATTTTACCTTTTCCAACTATTTTTCTTAAAAGACTAGCTAAGAAAAATTGAAATATATGACCTGGAGCGTAATTTGGGATTTTTATCCCAAATGGCTCTTCGGCAATGGAAAGAGCTCTTTCAGATGTAGCTATAAGTAATGGAAAGCATCCTGGATGCTCGTCACCTCCAGGGAGTGAGTTTGTAAATGTTAATGTGGCAGGACAGCCTGTGCTTGCAAGGTTAAAAGTATTTGATGTGTTCTGCCGTTGCTGGGGAATTGTAGGTGAAGGTGAACATTAGGAAAGTATTTGAGAAACTGGATGTGGGACGTCTGCAAACACCCTGTCCTGCAGTGCTGCAGGACTTTTAAAAGTTCTTCTTTCTTTTTATGCTTTCAACTCCAACATGTAAACAGAGTAAAGTCAGGCAAGACTAAATTAGGGGTCACTTTGTTTCGTAAGTTTTTCCTTTGCCAAGTCACCCAGTGACACAGTGTGTTTGACTTGTGCTAACCGGGTGGGCATTTCTGAAGCTTTGCAATAAGGGGTTACAACAGGAGAGAGGGGTTCTAGATGCTTCTGAGAATTTCTGAGGAAATATGATATAGCCATGTGAATTTTTCACTTCATCAAATTCCTATTACTGTTTTGTTTTGGTTGCAGCAGTCTTTACCATTTCAAATCACAAATTAAAGGAATGGCTTTAACAACTTTTTCAGATGTCCTTACACAAACTGACCTGCAATGGCAAATGCAAAAATTAGGTTGTGTAGTTGCTTTCACTTCTCAATTTTTGGACAATGTGCACTTGGTAAAGTTACCTCTGTAGATTCTTTAACATTTAGAATACTTTGTATATGTTTGTGGGATTATATAATAGTTTCTGTCACAGTTTATCACCTTTGCATTCAATCAGTGTGCATTGCTTTTGTTTTCTAGAACAGTCCTCTGCAATTGAGTAATCAGAAATAAAAAGCAGTGGGGAGGGGAGATTGGGAGAAATAATGGGAGCATGTGCTGAGATCTCAGAAATTACCTGAAGTTCTGTTTTCTGTAGTAGTGCAGGGAAAGCAAAACCTGAATGGTTTCTTCAGAAAGATTCGGAAGGGGACACACCTTCACTTATCAGCTGGCCCTCCAGGTATCATAAAACATAGCTGTGTGGCTAACAATCAGACTACAAACCTCCCCTTTCTTTCCCTTTACTCTCTTCATTTAACACTTGCCCTTAATTTTCCTTTAACAGCAGCAAGTAAGAAAGTGGGGGTTTTTTGTGGATAAACAGTTGTTGAAACTTTTCTGAAGCGTCTGCTTTTATTCTAACCAACAACCAATTGGTGTTTTGATGAAGAAGTACAAAGGCCCCAAGCTTCTTCCACAGCTACTATCATTCTGGCTTCCACAAGATTTCATAACTTCTTACTTTATCTCATTTTGTACTCTGCAAACCAGCATATTTTTAGGCTGTACTCCATTCCATCATAGCATTCCCTACAATTAACTCCTTGAATTCCAACAGAGATGGTACAAAAGAAGTAAAAAAATAATTACATGGAAAAGTAAAACAAAATCTTGATCAGAGCGACAGGCAGCTGCTTTCTCCTGGTTTGGTAACACGTACAGTGAACCCACCATGAAAAGCTTTTCAAGAAGACTTTTTTTCATGTTCCTGATTAAAGTAATTCTTATAACCCAGTACTAACATCAGTGTGGATGTTCTGGAGAGTGCTTGGTACATGTAGTTCAAATGCTTCTTCAGACTTAACATACTTAATGTGCTTAAGCAACTTTGAGAAGTTTCCCTGATAAGTGCCTAAATCTTCAAGAAGCACTGAAATATTAGAAAGATATAACTTCAGATATTCTGAATTTTTCTCTCAGATAATTTGCCCTTTTTTTCCTAAATCTTAGGTTTGTTTTTTTTTCTTAATTATGTAAACTCCAAAACATCTCTTGGTAGCAAGCCTGGAATTGCACATACTTTGAGCTTATTGCTTACTTTCAAACAGAGAGCTAGTCTCCTAGCTTGAGTCTCTCTCTTTTCTCAGAATTAAAATAATTTTTTTATACCCACTTGGGAGGGGAGGAAGTACAGGGCTTTCATTTTTAATACTGTGTGCATTATCTCCAGACGCTTGCCCTGTAAGCTGTCTGAGCCTCGGCGAGGCTTTGAAAGTGCTTTACCTGCAGTGATAGCCCCAGAGCAAAGGCTGCCCCTGGCTGCACGTGCTTGCCTCCCACTGTGCTGCCGTGTATTCAGTTAGAAAGGTTAAATACGAATCTTTTTTTGCATGGATGTTGCACGTGTCCAGAGGTGTTTCTAGAAAACACACTGAAGTAAGGTAACTTTTGGGAACAGTCCTGCAAGTTTTGCATGTTAGAATGTAACGAAACATTTTAAAACAGAACACCTGTTTTGGTTTTTAAATGCCTTTTTCCCTGCAAGGTCTCTGAAGAGCAACAGCCATGCCAAAGTTTTGCTTTCGGGTTTAGCATTTGCCCTTTCAACTTTTTTTCTCACTTACTGAAACAGGTTACACTACATGTGACATTTCAGATGTCTTAAATGATACACAAACACACAAGTAAACCAGTCTCTGGCAAAACATCTGACAGGCCAGATGGAGATAACATGTTTTTTGATTCCTTTCTCCAATGCAACAACATCTTGGTATGACGTAAGCTTCCCAGTGTTTACACATCTTCAAATATCTGACTGCATACACAGCTGCCAGTAGAATTTGCAATTTCAGGCTGAACCCAACACTCTGATAATATAAAAAACAGTTTTGATCATCTTGTTTGTTTGAGATTATGGGTATGTGCTGTTTGGCAAATGCAGTTGCAATCTCAGGAGAACATGCTGTATGTTCTCAGAGCTTGCACAATTACCTTCTCAGGAGTCATGCATGTCCAAGGCCTGTGAATCACTTGACTGTTTTTGAGCAGTGTTACTGCTAAGACTCAGGGGGAGGAAGGGGTTGCATCAAAAGATTGCTTTCTTTGATGTATTGTTTTTTATTTTACTACAGTGTTGCTTTCTGTACCCACAGTAGGTGTCTGTGTTCCTTTCCAGATTGGGTATTGCTGTTCACAGCTTTAATCCTTTTTCTTTCTTAAAGAGTAAAAGTTAGAGAGAAATTGGTGAAAGAGGAAAGTGCTCGTGGAAGCCCTGAACTTGTCACAGACACAGTATCTCAGAGAAAATCCCATCCAGTGCCAGCCCACTACATACCTCTTCAGACAGAAACGTCTGCCTTTGATAGGGTCATAAATCAGCCTGTCGGTTCCGTCCGCCAACCAATCCATGGCTATATTCAGCCTGCTGGCACTGCTCACACAGCTCAGCTGATGGCAGCAGAAGAACCAGCAAACGCCTCTGCTGGCAGCCTCCTCCCACCAGACAGTGTAAGCCTTGTAACAAAATCCTCAGCAGCCTCTGCATCAGAGAGTGAAAAGAAAGAAGCACCTGGTTATGGAGCAAAACCTGGTGAAGAAGATTCCTTGGAGGGTGAACAGGCTTCCAAAGGCAGAAGACCAATTCTTCCATCTGAGATTCGCAAGCAAGGGAAGAACCATGAAGGCCTCTTTGGAGGAGGGGAATTGGAGACCTCTGTGGGGAGTTCCTCCTTTGCAAGCAAGCCAAAGGTTAACTCAGAAGTTCAGAGAGAGCTGGAATGCAATAAGAGGCAGGCCCCCGAGCAGCAGTTTAAGACCCCTGAGAACATAGAAAGGAGTGAAGCTGTTATGTACATACAGAGCGGATCTGTATTGCAGCCTGACAAGGCAAAGGCTCCTGTTTGGAAAGTGTCAACAACAAAGCATAAGGTCCTGACTCGCTCCATGTCTGACTATACTGTGACTTCTAAGCTAGAAGCGTTTAAAAGTAAGGAGAACATGGAAGCAAATCCACCAAACGGTGAGATTGGCATGGTTGACACAAAAGTCTCTGTTGCCCAGCTCCGTAATGTCTTTCTGGAGACTGCTAATGCCAACAAGAAAACAGAACTGTAGGTGACATTTCACTCGTATTTTCGTGTGAAACTTGCACGTCCTTGGCAAAATTACACCCACTCAACAGCAGTTGTTGTTCGGCACTTAAAGCACACAGCTTAGCTCTCACCAGTGTGTACTGGAGGCTGAGATGGTTTGAATCCCGCTTTTGTGCTTCTGCTTGCTAGTGCAGGTTGTGATGTGGGGTAGCTGGAATGTGTTCGTCTGCGCATGGTACCGGAGGAGCATGCAGAGTGATCTCTGGGGAGTTGTTGAGATGCTTACATCTATGCTTTACTTCTCTCTCCTATTTTCTTTCCTATGCGCTCTCTATCGTGCGATTTGAAAGTGAATCTCGGTTTGAGATGTCAACAGCAGGTAGTACTGTGTCTGCCAATGGGGACCGTGAAAGAGGGCCACGAAAGGCGAGGCGCTATTTTACTCCTGGTGAAAATAGAAAGACTTCTGAGAGATTTAAAACTCAACCTATAACATCAGCAGAACGAAAGGAGACAGATAGGTAGGCATGTATGTAGCTCTGTGTAGCATTCTGGTGCAGGTAGATTATTAACAAGCTTGTGAAAAGATTTGTTCATGTATTAGCATAAACATTTTGCAAGGTTATTGTTTCTCTTTAAAAACAATCAAGTATTTATTATAGTTTCTTATAAAATGAAACCCAAAACACCCCCCAACAAAACAAATCTGTTGCAAATTCCTCCCATTTGAAATATTGAACAATGAATCATGCTAAAGTACTGTAGCTGTCTGGTTCTAATGTTAAATGCTTTTGGTTTTATATAAAGGGTCTCCTTTCCATCTAATTTGCTTTATCATTTACTCTCTTTGTAAACCACCAAAGCTACCTATTTTATGTTAAAAGAGCTGGTAGCAAATCTTAAACTTTTATTTTCTGCAAGATGAACTAGAAAGAATTTTCCTTTACTGTATTTAAGTTTGGCTGCAATTGCTTGCCTTTATGCTTTATTAAAGGATATTCCTAAGTGGACACTGCTGAAACCTGAAAAACAGATAAATTCTCCCACTCTTAAGACTTTGAGGTCCTGCTACTTCAGATTGAATTTGAATTTCATTTTTGATGTCTTCTTTCCAGCTAACTTTTTTCTGTTTGATAATTTTTCACTAGGTCAATTTTGTGTGCAGAAATACCAACTGCTGACGGTATGTTACTGTTTTCTAAGGAAGAAATGGGATCTAATATGTTTTATTTTGTTTCAACTGAAAAACTGTTTGGTGATGCAAACAAAATCCACTTGAAAGTATCTTTACCTATGATACAGTTGAAGTACCCCTTTTCCTTGGGCCACGTCTACTACAGACTTGATTTCAAACTCATTTAAGTCCAAAAGTCTGTCTGTGGATACCAAACTTCAAATGGGAGTCAAGCGGAGAATGGCTTGAAACTTTTCAATATAGTTGGGGTTGGGTTTTTTCCTAATTTAGACAATAAATAAGCTAGTTTTTGGGAAAAAAATTAATCATTGATCAGTTTTAATCACTGATCTAGGACTTATAATTTAAAAAAAGCCTTTAGTATAATGTGAAACTGATGTTACTAACTTGTTTTTGGCTAAGGAAGTTGCAAAATTCAGGTTATTAAATTACAGGATTCAGTCTGCCATGTTGCTTCTCTTTCCCTCATGTCACCCTTGGCAAGCCTGGCACAAATTAAGTAGGTAATCTCATGAGTAGCTATATTTAGATTTAATGCCTTATGCTATTTGAAAGCTGATATTCCTTGCAGCTCTGGGATGCTGGCTCTTGGATCTGGAGGATGCTGATTTCAGCTCCTGAGGATACCAATTTAGCCTCTGAGAAATGGGGACAAAAGGTGGTAATCAGAATGGTCAGCTAGTAGAAAATAGATGTTCAATACTGTTCATTGACCCTTAAGGCCTTAAGGCAGTCTTTATTTTCGTAGTTCATGTGTTTTCATAGACTGATGCAATAAGTTTGATTATTCATAAAAAGTTGTTTTGATAGCTTGAAAGGACTTGAACTGTCCTGAAGACAAGTCTTTTGTTTGCAAATCATGTCAAGAATTTTCATTTGATGCAATACATGTAAAAACAAGTCAAGTTTACACAACTGGGTTCACAGTAAGTTTTTTGTTAAATGTGAGGAACAGCCAGCTTATTTGCTGATTTGTAATCATTCATTTAAAAAAAAACATTACTCTTAATACGAGCTTGATTCATTATGTTCAGCCTCCGTTTTTTTCCCCCTTTGTGTAGATGAAGAAAAATTGGATGATCGAGCCAAACTAAGTGTAGCTGCAAAGAGACTGCTTTTTAGAGTGAGTATTACATTTTCTAAATAGAAAGCTGAATTAAACATTTCATATACAAGATGCTGAAGGAACCCAAATTGCATTAGAATGAACTATAATGCAGTTAACCAAGTCCAAGCTACATAAATTTTGTTTTTTGCTTCATTCCCTACCTACACAGTAGACCTGTTGCTCTAAAGCCTTCTTTAAGAATGTCATTTAGAGAGAAGTGTGTAGTTAGTTTTAACTCTGTGGTGCATACTGTGAAATTGCATCTGCTTCTAATTCAGAGGTGGGCATTTGGGAACTTCACTGCTCTACATTCAGGAAAGCTAAGAAGAAAGTATTGCTTCAGAACTTTTCTTCCGTAGTTTTAATTATGACATATGTCCTCTTAGGAAATGGAAAAATCATTGGAAATGAAAAATATTCCCAAACCACCTTCAAGAAGTTCGGCAGTGGAGAGAAGGCTGCGGCGTTTGCAGGACAGGTCTCACACACAGCCCATTACCAGTGAGGAGGTGGTCATCGCAGCCACGTAAGTCTTGTGCATGTGTTGGCTCTAACTCCGGCTGCTGCTTTCAAATCTGGGAATAAGCTCCATATCTGTGGTGCTTATAACTTTGCAGCAAGGAAAACATTTATTGCTAAAGGCCTTGAGAGCCACAGGGGAAGCTATATTGGAATTAATTTTTAAATGTAGAGGGACTAGTAAAGCCTAACTTGTATGAACTGTAATTTGGCAGGAAGTTTAGGAACCTGTGGATTAGGTAAATGAGATTAATCATAGCATTGTTTCATAACTCAAATGAAAAGGATAGTTTGTGCTGAGGGAAATCTGCGCGATTTCTTATGGAGTGTGTATGTATTGGGGAAAACCTTTTATGCTCTGAAATCTCAAAGGTGCTTTTTGGAAATGCTTTTCTTGCACTCTGCTCATATATCATGACATTTTCCTGAAAAAGGGAAAATAATTTTGGGGGGAAATTAAACAAAGGTGAATGAATGTTTACCTAATGGTCAGCTGAAAGGTAGCTTACTTTATGGGTTATGAAGAACTTCAAGAGACAGCCTGTTTGGTCCTCTAGGATTTTAGTTCTTTCAAAGTATTTGGAATTATTTTGCAAATGTCACAGCAGATAACTCAGTTAATTGAAAATCATTGCTGTTTGTTTTTTTTTCTGTTTTGGTTTGGTTTGGTCTTTTCTGTAGTTAACACTTAATGTATTGCTTTTCTTAATGCTTTTTTCTTCTCTCTCCCTGTGAATTTTCCCTCCTTGGCAATTCTTTAAAGTGAAACTACCCCTGCTTCACGTTCTGTGAATACCCACACAGTAGTGACAAGAGTACCTAGTCCCACTGTAGTTAAGAGCACTGTACAACCTACCAGGTACTGGGGGGGTAAACATGCATGTTACATGGAGCACAAGATTCCTCAATAGCAGATGCATCTTTAAAGCCTTGAATGCCTTTTCAATGTGTCAAGTCAATACTTGTTTCAAGAATATTTAAAACATTCGTCAACTTCATTTATGTTTGCATGATAAAGCAATGCAGCTTTTTTTTTGTCAAGCATCCGTTTTCAGGACCCTTCTAACCGCACTTATCTATTGTAGAAGCATATTCTTCTTGTGAAAGAAATTAATTTGCATGTGAGCAAACCTAGCAGAACCCTCTTTGCTCTTGTAATTTTTTTTGTATGGTAGTATCATCCTAAGATGAAAATAGCGCAGCTGAGTGCTTGATTTCACAAGGAGTACATGTCCTTTGTCTGTCTCTACATACATATTTTTTTAGCTTGCAAAATTAAAGGAAATATAAGAAATTGCACCACCTATAGGAAAGTTGCAGAATACTGTTTGCTTGTTCTGAATGAAAGAATTTTAGCGGAGACCATGACAGAAAAAAGAATAATTAGAGAATACTACTAATTCCATAAATGTGGAAGAAGTTGAACAATAAAATCTTTTATTGTAAAGGTGAATAAAATACATTATTGTAGAGACAAATGCAGTTACAGCTTCTATGAATTAATATGTCTGCCTTCAGCATTGGTCAAACAATCTTCAAAATCAATGGACTGTGTTTCAAAACTATTTTTTGTTGTTGATTTATCCCAGATAATTCAAAACAAAAGACAGTCTGAATTCTGTTCCGCTTCAGATTATAAGAGGCATTGCAATTTATTCTAACATAAAAGCAGCACTAACTTGGAGTTTAAGTCTGTCTTTTAAATGTCTTTATCATATGTGGTCCACAAATTGCTTTCAAAAAAATTGAACTTTATATAAATTGTACTGTAGGACCTGTGTATGTTCTACAGCAGGCATCCTAAATGTCTCTCCATAGCTCTGTACTCTGTATAAAGAGACTGTCTGTAAAATCTCTCTTCAATCTTGAATTCCCTTTTAAAAAAACATTGTGTCCTAATCAAATGAATTCATGAATGAAAATGTAACTTTTTTTTAAATCTTCAGCTGTCGAATTAGAATTCATCATGCCAATGTTGAACCACTGCATACCCACTCAGGCTGCTATATTACATTGGCTATTGTGCTTCACATGCAGATCTTCTGCTTCTATCAGGTTGAGATTTTAAAGCTGCACAATGGCTTCTTCAAAACTAATTTCCAGTTCTGCTTCTTCAGCTTGCAGGCATCAGCACACCAAAAAATTTTAGCTAAAGAGGAGATAAGAGCAGCCAAAGAGGCGATGGGGCAAGATCAGTCTGAGGAACCAGATTCTTCCACCTTAAGTTTGGCAGAAAAGATGGCTTTGTTTAACAAACTGTCTCAGCCAGTGTCCAGGGCCATCTCCACAAGGAATCGGGGAGATATGAGGCACAGGAGAATGAATGCTCGTTACCAGACCCAGCCAGTCACTCTTGGAGAGGTTGAGCAGGTAAGTGCCATCATAACTGTTCTGCATTTCTTTTTATTGGAGAAAACAGCTTCAGTGTAAGATACCATAAAGGCTGGCCTTTCCTTTGCTCTGAGCTACACACAGAGGAGAAAGTTTGTGAGGAAGCAGCCTTCTGACATTGAGGAACAACATTCCCTAAAGCGTTCAAATTTTTTGGTATGGTTTTCTTCTTTTTCTAAGTAATTCATGAGTATATCGACTTCCTGCCTGGTGCAAGTTGTACCTTTCACAGTGCCTGTCATTTCCACTAGAGTATTACAGGTCTTCTAAAAGTAAATTCCTGATCAAAGAGGTAAAAACTGACATGCATCATTTTGCTTTAGGTGTATTTTCAGCAAATTTTGAAGCTTTGTCATGTGCAATTTTCAGGCTCTTTCCTGAAAGCACAATATATTTCCGTTATTAGTTAGGACATATTCTGTCATTTTCCTCTGGGAGGAGGCATTGATTTTTATCTGTATTTTTTTTCCCTAAAAGCAGAAATACTTTTGAAATTCAGGAAGTCAAAGAGAAATTATTTAATGTGTGCAGTGAAATTTGGCTTCCTGTTCTGGAATACTTCATCTAATTGGAACTGCAAAGGAATGCCTTTTTAGTGAAGCCTGAGCATGAGGTGGCCCCAAAGAGGTCTTTTAGAGCTGTTCACAATAGCAGAAGCAGCAGTCCCTTCGCATTACAGCTTTAAAAGAAATCACTTTAACAGTGAAGCACAACTCCTATGCATGTCATATTTCTAGGGGTTTGGATAAATTTGAGTGTGAGAAAGTTCCTACCCTTTTCTTTCTATGTATTTCTTTCATGATTATACATTTTACGTATTTTATAGTAACAGAACAGTGAGAAAGCAGGGTTTCTCTAAACATATTGGTGCAAAGCTCTACAGATTATAATTGTACTTTATGCCTACTTCACTTACACACAAAGTAATAATAAATGCTTGACAGATTTATTTAAGCAAGATTTCCAGACCTTACATAGTCCTTTTCCCATTCACTTTCCATGTGCCAATCACTGTCAAGCCTGGCCTCTTTAATGATTGTGTCACTAACTTGTTTGGGGGCCGGGAAGGTTATGAACAGAAAAGGGCTGAAGCAGATGGCAAAGAAGTGACAATCGCATTACTTTGTGAGACTTCGAGAGCAAACACGCTTTTCAAGCAAGGAAAATCAGAGGAAGCATGTTGTGTCATCTCTTTCTGAACCTAGCAAATGAAATCAGAGTTGACTCTGAAACAAGCTCAATGGGAGTGTATCTTCAAAAAGACTTTCTATAGTGAACTGTTCATTTGGAGTATTGGGGGCTTTTGAGATGCAGGTATGGTTTTTCTGGGAAGAACCAAAAGAGAGCTGTCAAAATAGATAACTAGAGGTTATATTCCCAAAATGCACATTTGAAAATGTAAATATCTTGTCATTAAAACGGAAGTCACTTTTCTGATCTCCTCTAAATTTCTAATTCTGATAGATGCAATGGAAAAAAAATAAACTGGTAACTATTTTCTTAATCTTGCTTTAGAATCTTTGGACTAACATAGTCTTTGCTCTGCTTTCCAGTTTGTTTAATGAATGACTGTGTTGTCAAAGTTTTATGGAACCTGCATGCGCATTTTAAGTTCTGAGCTGATTTCCTCCTACTGGTGTGATCTTGTCTGTTCTTTTGCACACTGTTCACTAGCTCTGCAGTTTAAGAAAACATCAAAAAAAACCCCTCTCCAGATGTGTATGAGGCATATTTGTCACTCTCTTTCATAGCCTTTGTCTCCTTTGGAGAAGGAAAGCTCTGCATTTCAGGAAAAAAAAAAAAAAAAGCATCTTAACTGTATCTAGGAACATTTTACAAAATTATTATTTTGGAAGAGTAGAAAAGATAATTGTTCCACTGTGGGAACTGGCAAAACAAATTTGGAAATATTTTTAATATGCTTCTTAGGCTCAAATACTTTGCTCATGACAGGCAATGTTTATATTTGAAAAAGTCCTGCATGAAGGTGATTTGTGTGGCAGGAGCATCAGGAATGTCTGCCCTGGGTTAGGACAGCACGGAACAGTCTCTCCCTGGCGCTGAGCGGGCACCAGGGCTGGGAGCTGCAGAGCTGTGCCAAAGCTGATGTGTCCTGCTGAGATGCAGAGTTGATGAGCCTGGTGGGCACATCGCATGTCATCCAGCTTCTGGAAGCTGAACTAATGCCTTCCCCCAGTGCTGCAGGTCCTGAGCCCTGCCACAACGTGTTGCATGTTCCCCACACACCCCTTGTTACTAAAGATGTTGCTGTTCACATGCAGTTGTTTTTTACCTTTGGTGAAATAACCCATCTGCAGACAAATTACAAGGGGCATTGCTGTTTTCCTTATCTGTTTCTAGCCTATAGTGATAGAGTACAATATTTACATGAAAACATACCTTTGAAGGACTGATGGGATTTGACTGGTTTTTGGAATTGATAATTTCAGAGCTTGTAAGTCCTATTTGGGGTTTTTGGGTTTGTTTTTTCATTTTTTTCTTCATAGGTACAAAATGAAAGTGGAAAGATCGCTCCCCTGTCAACTGCAGTTGCAACATCGATTTCAGCGATGGCCTCTGCCCTTGCTCCGCTGTACGGGGACCTGCCTGGGAAGCCAGGGACTGATGGAAGTGTGAGTGCTGCCACGAGGTTCCACCCTGCAGCAGAAAACTTGGACTCATCAGGAAAACGCACTCAGAAGTCAGAACAGTGGCATCCCTCAGTGGAAGGACTAGAAAGCAGAAGACCATCAAAGAAACATGAAGAAGAAAGAAAGAGGTTTCTAGCGCATGAAGCTAATGAAATTAAAAAGTACAGCTCCTTTGAGGAAGAAACCACACATCCTGTTCCTGAAAAAACAGGAGGCCACCATAAAGAGACAGCATACAGCTTCCTGAGGAAGGGCAGCTTGGAGCTGTTTAGTTCACAAGCACTTTTTCAGCCTCTTGAACAGAAGGAAATTGATACTGGCATGCAAGGTAAATGGGAAGTCAAAAAAGGCCAGTCCTTTGAAGAAAAGATGGATTCGAAAAGTGTTATGAAAAGCAAGACTTGGCAAAGAGGTGTGGTAATTACTTGCTGTTGGTGTGGTCTCATTCAGCAAATGGTGCTTCAAGCTTTATCAAGGATGGTTATGTTTTCTTTTTCTAACACTGCTTAGAAGTAGAGAAATATCGGTGAAGTATTAAGTTTCACAAATATATTGTATTTTTTATTCTTTCAATTTTTTCAGTCTTTAAAGATGGCTCAGTTTTATTCAGATTTATTTCCTTTGAAAGAAGTGGTATTATATGCTGAAGCTAAGATTTATTCTCTCCCTTTTTTGCCCTTGTCCCTGCTCTCCAAAATTCTGAACAAACTAAACTTGCTGCTCTGGGTCAGTTATCTGCTCTTAATTTTTGCCTTGTTGTGCATACATAGTTCTGAATTACCTACTTATGTGCATACATAACTAGTAGTGGATAATTTTCAGATAATTAATTTTGCAAAACTAATATTATTTTCTCCTTAATGTGGTGATGAAATAAAAACCAATAAATTCTCAGAACAATTACATTTTTATATGCACAGCATAATTTAAACTTAATAAATAAACTTGCCCATCTTTAAATAAAGTACTTTGGAAATAAACAGTGAATTTGGTCATTGCAAAAGTCCTTCTATTCTATTGAATTAGAAGTCCCCCCAAGACAGATGTTGTATTACTTTTCTGTTTTATTTTGATGGGTAACAGGATCACAGTACCCTGTAGCAATAAAAGCATTTTTGTGTTCATCCTGTGAAGTTAATTTATTCTGAATTTAATGGTCTTCACACAGGCATAGAGAGGAAGGTACAGTTCTGCCTGTATTCCTCTAAAGCAGTATCCATTCTATCTAATTAGGCTTTGATGACTGCAGAGGAGATGGAGACTGGGATGTAATAGGAGCAGTCATGTATCAGAGGGGTGTTGTGTTTATAAAATTTCAAAAATAAAAATGAAGATCGCTTATATTTCTTTAAGGATATCTGTAATGGTGCATTTATCTTTCATCAAGGCAGTTTTTCCTGTGGTTTAATTGCTGCTTGAAAAAACAAACCCAAAAGCCCCCAACACACCCCTAGAAAATAATACCTCTATTAAGCTATTAAATGTCTTCCTAGTATGCTACTCAAGCATTAAACTGCTTTACCAAATAGTAAATTTCTTGTTTAAATTTTGTCTGCTTCTCTTCCCCTGCTCTTTGTTCCCTGTCACTTTTATCTGTCTGTTTTCCTGTTGCTGTGATGATGGGAGCAGCAGTTTGTGCCTCATTCATGTGAAGTTCAGAATTGTGTATTGAACATGATATTCTGTGGCTTCATGTGAACATCAGTCAAATGGCTAGTCCCAGCAGCAAGTAATACTGCACAACTAATCTTTGTACTCTAGCTCAGCCTGAAGTTTTTCCCTGTTAGAATAGTATATGGTGTGAATGTTTAAAATACAGATTTGCTTCTTCAGTGTTAGCAACGTAAAGTGTCTTTGAGAATAGAACTAATTCAGCACTTCTCTTTTGAATGGCAGACCATGCTGAGCCTTCTTCTGAACTCACCAGCACATCAGCCATGAGGACAGTTTCACAAACTGCAGCTGCAGCATCCTGTAGACTGCAGGAGCTCTCTGAACAATTGGAAGGCAAATTTTATAAGAATTCCTGTGAGATGTTTTCCATGGGAGAGAGCAAAGCACAAACAGCTGAGGATGTCCTTGATAATTCCAGCAAAACTATGTCAATTAAGGAAAGGTACTTAAATTTCTCCTTCTTTTTTTTTAGTGATCCCTATAAATACAGTTATTATATTGATGATGGTATAAAAAGAAGCTTTAAAACTGTTTCTGAAAAAGCTAAGTAGTGATTATTAGGCTTTATTGTTACTAACAGTAGAAACATGCAGCTAATCTGCCTGACATGCTTATAAAGCAGATGATGGTGAATGAGAATTACCATTCAAGAGAACATAATAAGCTGATTTTGAAAGAGCCACCTGAATAATCAATGAGTATTTCAGAAAATTAAAGTTGTAAAAAATACATGTTCTAATTACCTTTATACTCATATACTCAATATACTTCTCCAGGTTCTGCTTTCAGTTACAGCAGGTATAATGGGATTCTGGTTTATTTTAGTAACCATTTTTTGTTGGTCTACAGGAGTTCCTTAAATAAGCTGAGTAGAGGAAGTCACAAATAGGGACAATCTTGCCCTCCCTACTTCATGGTTGCCACTTCTCAGAACTTACTGTAGGGATTTTAAAAGGATAGTAAGTTGGACAGGTTTATTGGAGTACTAGAAATACTTTTTCCAACCCAAGATCATTCTGATCTGAAACAAAATGTTAAGTCCTGCACTTGTGCAGAGAGTATGAGTTAAGGGTTGAAGTGCCAATAGCTGCTGTAGTACTTGTAAAAGTTTTTCTAATTTAGTTACAACCTTAAGAGTATAAACTCAGCCCCAAACTGGTAGCAGTCCAGTGAGTAGAATTACGATTATTTGGCCTATTTTTACTTCAGTTTTTCTGCAGTGAAAGCAAAATCAATAAATGAAAATAGCTGCCTGATTAAACTTTCACTGTGTAAAAGTATTCCCTCACTTGCTGAGGGGAGTGTGATATTAGGCATTCTGAACCTTTTTTCTTTTAAACATGATTCCAAAGTTTGCTTCTTAAATTCACGTGTTTCTAGGAGGCACGTGAGTTATTCTTATCAATAGAGCATCCCCACTGCCTGTAATCCCCCTTACACAAGGTGGTGCAGGGGCAGCTGCAGTAGCTGTGCAGTCTTAGTGCCCTTCTGAAGGATGTACTTACCTTTTTCAGTTTCCTGTTGTTTTGTTTAAAGCAACTTTCATCCCTTCCCCATCCCCCTCCTGTAAATGTAAATTGTCTTGGCAGATAAGGTTTAAGACCAGTAACTTCTGGTTTATAGGTGATAAATGATCTACCATCCCTGATCCTGGTGGGGAGAAAGAGGTAGGAGGGAAGATCCAAGTTTTAGCAGCTGTTTCAGTCCTAACTTTAATGCCTCAGCTGAGTTGGTCTGATGAGGAACTGAAGCCTGTCAGTCACACAAATCAGGAATCACTTTTGTTAGGACTCCAAGACTGTCTACTCAGTCCCAGAGCTGACAAAAGAAAATAACTGCTGTCTTGTCAGGAATTTGTATACCCTGATTCCACAAACATCTGTAAATGACTGAGCTGCTATCAAAATGTTTTAGCCTTCCAAAATACCAGAGTAGTCTACTTCTTGTCCCAGAATTAAAAGACTGCAACCAGTAAGTTTCTTTTGCTTGGCTGTAGTCAGTGCCAAGTATTCATAAACATCAAAGAATGTTTCTGCTAAAGATTAGCTATTACACTTTGATTTTTTTTTCCCTTTTACATTCACTAACTTCATCTTCCCATCCAGTGGATTTTTCTGGCTGTGTCAGACATTCTTTCACCTTATGGAAGAACAACTTTTCCACACATGCAATTTGTATTTGGGCAGGATGCATGAATTCTGGTCTGGATGAAAGTGATTTTCCACAAAGACTTGCTTTACTGAACTAATATTATCCTTGTAGAGTGAGTGTGTGGCTGGTATTTTCAGAATTACCTATATTATATGGAAGAATGAAAATCATGATTTTTTAAGGAGGAAAGACACCTATACTTTCTTCTCCTCTCCTTGTGCATTTATGGAGACCAAAGGCCATCCTGTCCGCTCTGCTGTAGAAGTCAGGTGCATGCCATGATCACCATTTAAAAAAGCTACAGATGATTAATTTCTGGTGAATGTCTTACCATCATTCTTGCCTTCTCAGGAAAAATCTAGCCTAAACTTAGTTTTCAACCTTTTTTGATGTATGAATTCCTGAGCAATACTTTCTTATGCAGTCTGGTCCCCATTGTATTGAAGCTATGCACTCTTTTAACAGTCAGCTTCCTTTCTGTAGTTCTGTATTTCATATTGCCCTCCAGCATTTGTGATTTATCAAAAACAGAACTGGTCAAGTGCAGCCAACGGAGTACATGTGAAAACCAAGCCTGTGTCCAGTTTATTCTATCTCAAGGAGAAGACCAGCAGCTAAGATACTAAAATCCTGCCACAGAAGAAAGATGTGCCATTTTGGACATTTTTTGCCAGGATTTTTACCAAGGCCTTTCATGCAACTCTCTTTGTTTAAGCAAAACCATTGTTCAGATCTTGTTTCTGTTCCCCTTTAGTATTCACTACCCAGCATTTAGCCTTCAGCTCTGAAAGCTTTTGCCTTGAGGCCACCCTGACACCTCTGGGGTGAGGCTCATTCTATCTTGATGTCAAGGATCTCAGTAGCAAGTGAAAGAAGGATGCAGAGCAAGCTGTCAAAGATGGGCAAACATACTAAAAGCTTTTTTCTTTCAAGAGAAGAGTAAAACTTATTTTCTTCAGATTGGAAAAGGAACTTTTAGAGGCAAAAGCAGTATGACTAAACTGTAAAAGTGACTACTGAATGATTATTCATTATTTATAAAAGCTGAAAACTAGAGGTATGCAATGAAACTAGTAAGCAGCCGACCTTAAACAAATCTAAGGGTTAGACCTAATATTTGCCTTATTTTCTAAGGCTTTCCAATGAATCAACTGCTGTCTACTGCTGAGCTGGTGGGCTTGCCTTTAGGAACCAGTTCAGTAGTTCTTGCATCTTTATTCATACAAAAGGGTGTCCTCCATAAAATTGTTGCTGAGTCAGGGCAGTCTGACTTTATTGCCACTTCCATTGTCCGAAAGAAATGCGTGGCTTTAGGTTTTACGCAGCAATGAAGTTTTTATTGGCATAAAGAGCATACATATTTCTTTAAAGTGTTGATTTCATTGCTCAAAACAGACAAATGTGTGTTCTCACTTGTAGGAGTGAGTTGTTCCATTGCACATACCAGTGAAGATCGGAGGGCTGGTATGAATCCATCCTTATGGCAGAGAAGAAAACAAAGTCTCCAAAGGCACAGAAGTATTCTCAGTTACAGATTTTTCTCTCTGTGATCAAGCAGGCTGTTTGGGTCAAAGGTCTAGGGCAAATACCCTGCAGTAATGTTAGCTTAAAAAAAAACCCAACTTTTTTCCCCTGCCTGCTATGCTGAGCAGCTGTAGACAATTTTAAAAACAAACCCAACTTAGACCAAAGCTGACCAATATGCCTTCCAGCTTCAATTATCACAGATCATTTCTAAGCAAAACTGACTTGAGAGAACATAGCTACTGAAGATAATTCATTGCATGGTGGCAATTCAGTCCCATCTTGGTCTCCTCCACAGTTTCACACATGCATGGATGCACTCCAGAAGATTAGTTCTGGGCAGTGAAATCTTGTGTCCTTTCTGGAAACAATGACCATGACCTCAGCTCCTTATTGTGAGTCCTTCTCACCCCTACTCATCCCGTGCTGTGAGGTATGAAGCAACCAGGCAGTGTGAAGCCTGCCAGCAGTGCCTGCCTGGGCAGGAAGAGAGGAAATAACTGCTTTCTTGAATACTAACATTCTTACTGCCATTGTATTCTGTAGATTTACTGTTTTCTGCATTCTTAGTTTTTCTCAAATGACTGCCTTGGGCCCAATTGATCATCCCCAAATAGGTCAGTAGCATGGTTGCACCCCCTCGATTTTTGCAAGAAGCAGCTGCCTGAAACTTGGCTTCTGGCTAGACCTCTTTGGTTCTACCCTTTCCTTCTCCTCAGAGTTTTCAGACAAGACTTGCTGTGAGGGTAACAGTAATCACATGTCTGAAAAATAATTTCCGTATCTTGTGGTCAGAGTAGGTTTAACTACTGAACCTGTTCAAATATTAATAGGGTTAAGGGGTTTGTATAATTCTTACTGAAATGCTGTAGATTTGAGAAAGGTATGTAGTAAGACTTAATTCAACTAAAATAAAAATTATTTAGTAGATCAATGCAACTGCTTGCACAGGTGCTCCAGATACGCATTTTATGGATTACTAAGAATGATGTTTGAAGGGCAGAAAACTCATACAAATACTCATTTCAGAAGAAGGTGAACTGAAGATCATCATGCCTGTATAGACCTGCTGTTCCTGACTGACTTTCCCTATCCCCAAAACTAGTCACCTCAGGGTTTGTATGGACAATTCTAGCAAAGTGAATCTACATGTTGTCCCCACTGAAGCCAGTCAGTGTCCCTTTGTGCTATAGTCAGAATTTTGCTCAAGATTAGGAAACAGCGCTTTGAAAAGATCCCACTTACTGAAATGAATGGTAATCCACACTTTACATATAAGACCTCCTTTAAACAAGCTGAGTCTTGCTGATAAATTTCACAACTGTAGGGTAGTTAGCACCAAGTTATTAGTGCATTGGTGCTGCTGATTTGTGTCACAGCAATGCCTGGGCTAAGTGATCCCAGGGAGTCTGATAAGTAAGCTCAGCCCCTGGAGCTGTAGTGAAAGCAGTAACTGCAGAGTTGTCCTTTGATGTGCCTGATGAGACATAATTGGTGTGTGCCTGCTGAACAGACCTCTTTCTTCTTGGGCTTTAAAGAAAATAATTTTAAAATTATTTTTTAATTAGTACAATGAAGACCAAAGGTAGGATACATACTCTTAACTTTGGATATCTACAGGATAAGTATCCATAGCCAAGGTAGTCACTTGCTGTGCCTTAGCAACAGAATGGAGGGGAAAAAAGCAGTTATTAATCTAACCTTTTTATACATCTACTTTAGGACAATCTGCGTTGTACCTTGGTCTCCCTTGACTGTATTGGCAATTTCCACTGATTATACAAATTAGCTGGAGTGTCTGTTTCAGGTCTAGATGTCTGTGTTTTGACAGATTATTCCCATTCAACATGTGCAGTTAAGGATTGATGTCCGTTTGTGAGCCTTGTGTATGTGTATGAAATGTAAATAACTGTAGTTAATGCTAGAAAACCTAATTTCAAATTATCTTGAATGCAGCATTAGTGAAACAATAGGGTTATCTTTTGAGGATAATGGGAAGTACAGTGTTTAAAGCTACCTAATGGCATGCTTTTCCTTGTAGGTTGGCATTGCTAAAGAAGAGTGGTGAAGAAGATTGGAAGAGCAGGCTCAGCAAAAAGCAGGAGTATGCAAAAGTGCCTGTCGCTGATCGTAGTGCGCAGATGCAGGAAGTTGAGCAGCTGTTGAAGAAGGTATCTCTGTCCCTGTTTGGAAAAAACACCTTGCTTGGAATACTTTTGCTTTTTAGAGATGCATCCAACTAGACAGGCTTGCCTAATATTAGCTGCTAGCTTTTGCTACTCCTCTTGTTGTCAGGCTTGTTTAAAAAACAATTCTCCCAATATAAGAGATTATTTAATGAGAATGTCTTCACTGTCTTGGGACGTGTATTACCCATTGCAGTGTCTTCACATCAGGAGATCATGAACTAGTGAGTGGGTCTGTAAGGCTTCTGCAGCATTTGCAGGTATTATTTAAGCCCTTCCCCCCCCCCCCCCTTTCCATCCCCCCACACTGAAATTGCCTTAAGACTTAATCCAGATGTTTTCTTAGGTATGGGTGTGTTTGTAAAAATGTCAACATTTGTAACACTGTGTTATCTCTGTGCATATATATATATATATATATGTATGGGTTTTGACCAGTAATTTTGGATCCTAGAGCCACTGAGCTAATGCAGGTACTAGAGCATTCATGAGCCATTTGGCTTTTGGTTGTCTTGCATGATCTTTGCTGTTTGTGAATAGCCAAAACTGTCAGGACCAAGATTTTATCTGTGTTATAACAGATAGTGAATAGCGAGGGAGATGGGTAGAAAGGTGTAGAGGAAAGAGAGATCCACATTGTTAGCACACTCTGGTTATGTCTATACATGAGTATGTTATGTTATCCAGCAGGAGTGGATCTGTAAATCGGAATAATTACTGCTGAGGACCTGCTGTCTGTGCCATAATTGCTTGTTTTGGTTCAGTGAAATTTTGTTTCAGGCTAAATTTGGCTTGGTCCTGTGGCCTGACTGCCTTTAGCAGCAGTGGTGTTACATGAAAATCTTGGAGTGCAGGGCTTCAGTTTCATCCAAAAGTCTGTGCATTCTGCCTTGTGAACCAAAGTGCAGAAAGTGAGGATGACTGGGAGATTTGCTTCAAAATGGACTGACTGCTGGCTCAAAGTACAGGACCAATGTAGACTTGTTTCCCTTCTCAGTCAGATAAAATAGGATGTCTCAAAAGCCTTTAATTTCTGAAGGAGTACTTCACAGAGGACAAGTGAAAATGAAATTTGTGTTCCAAAATTTACTAGTGGGGAGGGTAATCTTTGAATCCAATTATTTAGTTGTAAAAATGCTGCTTCCATTAAGTAGTATAGGCAAACAGTAACAAAAAGTCTCCTTTTCCATTAGTGTATAACAAGTAAGGACACAGTCTGTCATTACTGAGGATAAATCTGTGCCTGAACATGTGAGTCATCAATCGTCATATTAACTGGACAGAAAAGAATAAAGCTGATTTTTGCAGTTCGGTTTATGGAGTTTGTTCTGGTTTTGCCCTGTGGACTTGTTCAAAAATCCAGCTGCTAGTTTGAAAGATGTCCTAAAGCAAAAATAGTTTCAGGGAGGAAAACAAAATTGTGGTCACATTTTTAACAGGCTAGTCTCCAAAATGACAACTGTTGAGATCAGATAACAAATGTACTCCAGCTAAAGACAATGGGGTTGAGAAAAAGCTTTAAACAGCTGCCAAGACTTAGGCAGAGACAAACCCTTTGTTCTCTCTTCTCACCCCTCAGCACCCATATCCTCCCTGCTGCGTTACCATGTGCAGCAACTTCTCTCAGCATAGCAGAGTCAGGCTTTTGAGGGATACACGCTTTGAAGTGACAGTGCTAGCAGTGGGAGTTTCTGTGGCACTGGGTCACCCACTTTGATGGTTCATATTAGCTCTTGACTATTTAAAGCCTAAATCAAAGGATTTCTATGTCTGCCCATGGATGAAAACGTGGGGGTGTAAGATACACAATTTCATGATTTATATTGATATTTGGGATGCTGATTCATTATGTGATACATGAGAAATAATGTAAACCTTTACTAAAGTGACCACACTACTTACAAGATGCCATGTCAGCTGCCCTTAAATCTAGGAATTCTGGTTTTGATAATTAATCGGTGTGATGGCTGTTATCCTTTGAGGACCATGAAGCACTGTGCTACTGAAGTCTGTTTGTAGAACTTTGAGACTGTGGTGTACTTGAGAATCTTAAGTATTTTCTGTTGCTGGATTGCAATAAAAATACAGGAATTGTATTGATTACTGAATTTTGAGCTAGTTAGACAATTTTCACACATGGCAGTCATGTATCACCAGCAAGGGTGTGTAAACTACTGTCATGCCCTGCTGGTTCAAAATAATGCCTGATGGTTTTAGTTGCAGTATGGTGCTCCTATTAATGTAGTCAGACACCTTTTCAGGGTCTGTGTGTCTCTCTCTCTTAAAAGGTTATCTAACTTGTTCTGGAGATTTGATTATTGAAGCATAGCTGTATAAATGAAAAGTTATTGGAGTACATTTAGATTTCATGGAAACAACAAAAGTGGAAAGATTCATAGTCTTAAAAATATAGTTACATTAAATAGTGCTCTTTGATCACTTCTAGTCAAAATGCTTCTGTGTGGTATCTGCGTGGTGAGATATCCAAATGTGTTACAGTCATTTGTATGTAGACTAAACTGTAGAAAAACACCATAAAATTCATGGAAAAGCTGACAGAGCAATGTCAAATGGGGGGGAAAAAAAGAGACTAAGGAATTAACTCAAGGAGATACAGATGAGGGGGGAAGTTGAGATTTACTTGGAGGTCCAGCATCTGTTTTGATGATTGCTGCACAATCATCAAAATTTTTTTGGAAGCTCTGAGACTTCTTGAATTATTTATATATATGGTAAAACATACTTGGACAATTCAAAGAATAGCTCTAACATCAGGGGAACAACTGTACACTGATGAATGTCTTACTAGAAAAAAAAAAACCTTTTATTTGGAAAAAATCTTTTGGATTTAGTATCTTTGTTTTCATTGTTTTAGCTGGATGGAACACTTCCAGTTTGTTGGATTTCTTCATGAGTAGAATAATTAATTAACTCAAGATCTTTCCATAATATCAAAATAGGAAGATTTACTGGAATAAAAATTTCTATTTTATAGTGAACCATTTTTAACAGAGTTCCTGATTAATGTGATTACCAGCTGCATTGCAGTTGCATTAAGGCAGTGACTGACATTTGAAACACTTAATTCTTACATTAAGTTTAAATTGGAGCTCAGCACTGGTGTTAAAGGCTAGGGCTGAACAGTCATTTCAAAATTACTCAGAGATGAAGTGTGTAAAAATCTGAGAGAGGGTAAGTCCTTGTAAAGTGACTTTTTGGCAAAATATTAGTCTTTTGCTGTGGAAATAGTTTTATCTGTTTCATATATGGCATCCACCAAGTGCTTGTATCACATTTTCATCAAAGCTGAAACTAATTATTAGGCTTCATTTTGAGCCACTCTAATAAGCTGCATTTATCCATCCTCTGTGCCATGTTCCACACTTGCTTTAACCTACAGAAAGGGAGAAGAATTAAAGACGATAAAGCCATGTCTAATCAGCTTTGGGTAAGCCCAGCTCTGGGGCAGGGTTTATTTGTAAGCTGTGTTTAGAATGGTGAACTCACCTTCACTGAGTACTTTGGGCTTAGCAAATCGCTCCAGATGGCTTTTGAGTCTCCCAGTTTCAGCAAGCATTCTTTCCTTTAATCCAGAAAATAGATGATTTGCTGTTTAGTAAAAATTAAACTTGCAGCAGAATTATTCACATTGTGGTTGACATGGTTCATCAGTTTAATGGGGCATGAAAACAGAGACATACAAAAATTATCAGCATATGAAAAGTGTATCTTCCAGCTGTGCTGTTGTGTTCTGTGTTGGGTTGTAGTGATATTGTTACTAACTTGGATAATTCTTGCATGGAATGGCTTTGGTAAACATGCGGTTATATTATGACAACATTTTTGATCTCTGCTTTCCAGTAGGGAAAACATTTCTAGAAGATTAGAAGATTTAGTAAGAAATAAGGCAAAGAGAAGTTATTTCTCCCCCATTTCCATTTCTGGTAGTCCAGTTCTTTTCTAATTCCTTTGCTTTGCTTCTGTCCTTGTCATAGGAACCTGTATATGCTTCTACTTACTCTCCTGTTATACCTGCTCTCCATAAATTTCATCCTTTTCTACCTATTAAACAGGTGAGCAAAAGTCTGCACAATTTAAATGCTCAACAATTTCAAGTAAGCACAATTTAACAGTGTTCTTTAATTTAGGAAATTAATAGTCCTCTTAACTGATTAACCAGCTTAGTAAATGTGGCTTTGAAGAAACAATGCTATGCCACTATGCTGTGTACTCTTCTTCAATATACATTCTGCTACTGTTTCTCTTATTTTCTAAAAATTCTGTACCTGTGTTGGAGTGTACAGGTGAGAAAGTAAATGAAGGAAACATTATTGCATTCATTATAATACTGAAAATTCATTAAAATACTGAAAACTTGTAAGTTGCTTAAAGGGTGTATAAAAGGAGTAGTATGTAACTACACAGCATTTATTTTAGAATAAAATGCTGTGTACCCTGACTTCCCTGTAAGTAATGTGCATATACAATGCAAGACATAACACCATCTAATTTATTGACTGTAAAAAACCTGCTTTTGTTCAGAGATGACTTTCCTATAGCACTTTTCCCTAGTCCCTGTGTAAAGGATTTTTGCCTTGGCACATCCTGCTTCTATTCTCTGACTGCCCATCTTCCTGCTTCTCTCTCTTTCTTCCTTTAAGGTCTGTAGTACTAGTTTGAAAGAATCAAGTTCTCTGATTTCTGATGACCGTCATCCTTGGAGATGGAAGGTGAAATGCTGTATAAACTTCCTATTTAATTTTTGGAGGGAGGAGTGAGACAGAAAATTACACTCAGATCGATGATGCACATTCCCAAAGCAACTTGTGGCAGTGGAATTAACTTTGTGTTCGCTTGGGAGTAGAGTTCTGCTGCTGTTCCAGTAAATGTTAGAGAAGTTTCATGTGAAGTGTTCCTCAACATCATGTCTGTAGCTCTGCAATTTCATCATAGACAATTTGAAGAACTGACTTATGAGGAATTAACAGATAATGATAAATATAAACTTTCTACAGCCAGAGCAACATAACAAAGTTGTCCTTGAGCAGTAGAATAATAGACCTTAATGTGAGCAAACTATACCTGGTTCACATGGTCAGAGGTAAAAAATGCAAAGGCAGAACTGGGGAAAGAAACAAGCTGCAGAAAACCACGAGGGAACAAGGAGAGCTCAGTGGAAGGCCTCAACAGATATATGCAAACCTAATTGTACTATATTACACCTCCTTGTCCTTTGCCTCTGAGCTCACACCTGTGGTTGTAGTGTTACAAGGAATCCATTGGGTTCTTCATTCCCACAGTCTGTGTTGCATGCAGGGAGCTCTCTGACCAGTGTGGGTAATGGCAGTGAATTCAAGGAGCAGGTACTTGCTGCTGGGTTGAGGATGATGAATATGGAAGAGTCTACTGGATATATTATAAACATTTAGGCAACTGATATTTACCATTTTCATGTTCACTTTCATAGCTGGTTTTGGGGATGATCTTTTACTATGAGTTTTTTTAATTAAACATTAAATGTTGGACTAATAACTGAAATGTGTTAGTGTTACCTCTTCTCTATAATTCTGGATTTAATAAAGCTTATTTACTTCAAATCACCTATTAGTTTTGTTGTGACAGAGTTCACCAGCTTTATGTATCTAGAAGATAAACATATAGTCTATCTTAATAATAACCCTCCAGTAATGACAGGAGGGACAGGAGTAATGACAGCTTTAATGAGCTGTTCATTCCATCTGTCTTAAAAGGAAAACAGAAATCAAAGTATTCATCTTTCCATTGACTGTGGTGAGCTACGTCCTGCTCTCTTAGCAAGCTGCTTCCTTCTAGCACAGTGTCAAGGTACATGCAGACTTGTTAGGGGTTTTTTTCTGGGACAGTTAATCACTTTGTTATTGCACCAAATATGAGTTGAGTGTGTTCTGTTTTGCTCAAACCACTTTTGAACCGAAAGGCATATGTTTGCATTGGAGTTTTCTCTCCACCTGCTCTTATAACAAGGCCCATATAAAGTTGCAGAGGAAACAATGCAGAGACTTTTTACCATACTTGAACAACTGTTGGATTCTCCTTATGCTTTTTTTTTGTCTTAGGAGCTTAAACTAGAAAAGTTACTTGTATTTAAAAAAAAAAAATAGATTCTTTTTGAATCCTTCTTTTATGTCATTTATAGCATTGGTTTTAAATAGAACCCTCTTTTGAAAAGTACATTATTTTTTGGTGTTCATTCTTGGTTTGGACTCCCCCAGGTAGGGGCAGTCTTGATCTTCTATATAGAAAACCATGAATTATCTTGTTTCTTATAGTTAAAAAAAACCAAAACAACCAAACAAAAACAAACCCCACCACACAAAAAACAAACAGCACACCAGCATGCTAACAGAGCACTCTTTCTCAGTTCTTGTGACCTAAAGGGGACACTGCTTGGACTGGAAAATTGTAGGGTACAAGATGGAGCATTGCCTATATGTGGCCTCTTCCTTAGCATGAGGAGGGGAGTGCCTGGCATAACCTCAAGAAATGTGTTGCAGTGCTAGAAAAGATCAATATCATCATCCAGCCTAGCCAAGCAGTGGGAGGAAAGTAATCCCTGTTTCTGACTGTTCTTGTACTGAGTCTATAAATCCTTCTCAGACTAAAAATGGCTTCTTTTAGAAAAACACACAGTCTTAATTCTAAACTGTCAGCATACAGAAAACTCTCAGCAATATTAAGTAATTTTTCACTTGTAAATATTCTTGCTGTGTAAAGTGTAACTCTTAACCCTTTCTCCAGTGAAAATACATACTGACCTGATTTAATCTGAGGTAGATTTTTTTAAAAAAATATTTCAGCCCTTTCCTGAAACCTTTCAAAATTGTCAGCATCCTGGGTAGAAGCATGGAGTCTGGAAATGGACAGGCTATTCCTGTGCAGACTGTTCAGAACAACTTTCCATGGCAGTTTTTGTCTCCTTTTTTTGTCTTCCTAATTGGCTGGGTTTTTTTTGTTTCCCTTTTCAAATAACATTTCTCTTAAAATCATGGTTTACCAGACTTTTCTGATATCCCCTTTTTTCCCCCAACCATCTATGTGATTATCTCTTCTATATCTTCACCATTCTTCTGTATGTTGGTGTCATCGTGAGGGACTTCTCAGGGGATGAGACTACATCCTTTGTTTTCCACGTTAATGAAAACATTTTGATCAAATTTGGGATGAGTCACATCATTGCATGGTTCTTTTCTGTTCAGAAATAATTTTTCAGTCAGTTAACCAGTTTGCAGCCTGTAAGCTGGACTGATATTTTTATATTGCTCAAAAAAAACTGCCTCAGAATGTCATCAGTGATTAACTCAAATATATTAAAGAAATCAGAGGTAACTGTATTAATATATTTAATCATACTTGAGCTCATCAAACTTACCATTTTGATTAAACCTGTTTTCCATAATGCCATGTGGAATGGCATTAATTACGTGCCTGTGATTTGATTCTTCATTGATTGTCTTTGCAGCAGCCTTTCCATGGGTGTCTGGAACAACCCACAGCTTGTGTGACTTGTTCCTACATGCTTTAGCTTTACTTCTAAATATTGTCCACATCTGAGCTTTTATCCTCAACATTTTCCCATTTTCAAAGGCTTTTTTTAAAATTCATGCTTGTGTTTTCGGGCATCTTTTCCAGATATTTTGTCTGAGATATCAATGAACACATCCATGTATTGTCCACAATAATTTAGAATATTTCATTGAAAGTAACCACCTTTTTGATGAAAAAAAATGCATTGGAACTGTATCACTCCTAAGTTCTTATGTATTATTTTTATTTATTCTTGATCTACTAATTCTTGGTTTGACTATTTTACAGTTGCAAATTTGAGATTGTTCTTTCATATCATAATTTGGCTTTTTTTAACTTAAAAATAAAATTTGCACTTAGAAGCTTCTTGAGCTTTAACTTTCTTGACATATTTTCTCCCAGCTAGAATGTGCTTTGACCAGTTAATTCCTCCACAAATGCTATATGTAGCAATTCTGAAAGCTTTCTAAACTGTTCCCAACTGGCAGGTGGATTTTTTCTGAAATTTCTTTTGACAGTTGCATTGGCTCATGTTAGCTTTCTAGCTATAGAAAATTACTCTTTAGTTAATCATGGTATATACTTCTGGTTTTCATCAGGACCATTAAGGGAAATGAAATTGGTTGGGAATTGCTTGTTGTCTATTTAGTTTATAATTTTTTAGTTCATTTGTTCATTAATAGATTAAGGTAGGAGTCTTCATGCATTAGGAAGATATTTACTATGGAATTGCTCCAAAGTCACATATGCATCCAGTATGATTTTTTTTTTTTTTTGTCAGGAACTCCAAAAATATTTTGCCCAATGGAACAGATTGAAATCTTCCATTCAAAAAAAAAAAAAAAAAAGTTTCTTTCTCCTGTCAGACAGCTGTTTTCTTTTATCCTTTGGCACAACTCCAGAATTACTGACAGTCTTTTTTGCAATTCATGTATGTAGTGATTAACACACATACTTTCCATGTCTGCATCTTCAGAATTTTCAGTAGTTCTATAGACCCTGAAGCTTCAGGTATTCGCTGGAGACAAAATCCAAAATTAAGATCCCTGTAAGTTTAAAAACACAAAACCAAATCCATATGATTTTACTTCATTCTGCCTCTCCCTCATTTCCCTCATATTGTAATGGAAGTCAGCATCCTTACCAAGTTAAAAGTACTTGTTTTGTGTATGAAATTTTACTTGTGGCTTCATTAGGTATTTATTAATTTCCTGCCCAGGTCTTGTTGTGATTTTTTCTGCCAGCTTTTCATCCCAGTGGTGGCTGTGCTGACACTGGAATGGGTAGAGACTGGAAGAGGCTTTGACATATGAGGAAATGATACTGAATACACTTGCATGTTGTTATTTCTGTTGAACATTTTGGAGTTCTAGGGAAAAATCAGAGTTTTTAATCTTGATCATCATGGCTTGCAGTCATATTGTCTGGCTGCCCGGCTCTCTTTCCTGATAAATTGAGAGGAAGTGTTACTGCAGAAGGCTGCAGAAATATATGGAACAAGAGGGAAGGAGTGGAGGGCTCTCATAGCCCTAGTCCTTGTACAAACCATTTCTTGTCTTGTCTTCACTCTTCTGGCTGATGTCTACTGATCCTGGTAAATGCTGAAAGCTACAAAGTCTACATTAGTGTGTCCCCTGCAGTCACAATAGTTTTATATAAAATGACTTATTTATGTAATCTGATTGATTTTTAAGAAAACAAAAAATATCTTCCTTGTATCTTGAAAGGAGAAAAATGTTAATGTTCACGAGCTTTTGTATACTTTTGCATTTCCTGTCTGGTTCCATGAGCTAGATCTGTATTAGAGCTTGAGATTTTCTTTTTATTTTTTTTTTCAATTCTAGCAGCTAGGTTATGAAGAAAAATTATGAATAGCATGCAACTTGGAAGTAATTCTATAGTTAACAGTCCCATGCACTAAAAATACTTCTATGTTTTATTTCTGTGCAGTATAATTCCTGAAATGTTGATACTTTTCAAAGATAAGTATATTAAAGTAATAGTCCTTTGGCCTGACCTAGCTACAGCAGAGTATGTAAATTCAGTTTCTTTCCTACTTAATGTACCATCATCAATCCTCCTGTGTGAGAAGGGCACTAAGATAGTGCACCTTCTGCTTCTAATCACTCCAGCTGTTGGCTGCCAACCTCTAAAGCAAGAAAGGAAAGCTAAGGGTGACTTAGGGAAAAAAAAAAAAAGAGGGGGTAGTAGAGATGATCACAGTCATTGGAAAAATATTTAGTAGAGCAAGCTGACTTAAGAACTAAAGTGAGCAGCCTCTGGAGAGGCTGCTAATCGTGCCTGGAGAACTGAGTTACTGTAAAAGACTGATTAGGAATCATCCACTGAAGTTACACCACTTCATTGTTATTCCCTGTGCCACCTGCAGATTTGCACACTTAAAAACATCTGCTCATAGTCAGTAGTGATCTCACTTGTGTAGCAAGTCATGCTTCAAAAGAACAAGGTCTGGAAAATGATTTCATACACAGAGTGAATGGTTTGCTTTGCATAGAGGAGTGCCATCTGCCCTGGCTGGTAGTCTCAAGAAAAGGTCAAAGAGCACAGAACAAAACCTTGCACTCACAGTGTAATGGGGCAGCAAGACAATGAAGCATCTCAGGGTCACTAAGCTGTGTCTGACTTCACTTCAGTAACTTGGTCTCTTGCTCCCTTCCCTCTGCATCTGGCAGTTGAATTGTTCAGCCAATCTTTAGCTATGTCCTTTTTATAAGCAGGTTTTTTTTTTAACAACTCTTTCTCTATTTCCTCCGAAAAGCAAAGAATGGCAGATAACCACGAGAGCCAAATGACCATTGAAGAGAGGAAACACCTGATTACAGCTCGAGAAGAAGCCTGGAAGTCCAAGGGTAAAGGAGCAGCCAATGACTCCACACAGTTCACTGTAGCTGGCCGAATGGTAAAAAAAGGTCAGTGATGAAATTATCCCAATATAAGTAAGACACCTCTTATCTGTCTAGTCAAAATAAAGTCACACTAAAGCTATGCAGAAAGAGCATCCATATTTAGCAAGAGGAGGACTGTTTATCTTCGACGGAATATCACGTCGTGAGTTGTTCAGTTTCTTTTGGGCGTGGCATTGATCCATTTTGTTCTGCACTGTCGCACTGCCATCCACTTATTATTGGGTTCTGTCTGATTGGTGGAAATCTATCACTTGAACGTGTGTTTGGGATATATGTTTTGGTTTTCCCTCTAATACAACTCACAGGGCATAGCTGGATTATCTTTCTTATTTATCCTTCCTTTGAAAACCCAGCTGCACTGTCTAGAGAATAGTTGTGAAATCTAGTTGTTTCTGTTGCTGGCTTTTCCTCCAGTCCTAGGATCACTGGGAATATTTAGCAAACAAGTATTGTTTTTATGGATGCTGTCTTGGACAACAGCTTGAAAGTGTTATGTTTGGCTGAAGGTTCCCTGGTTCTGCATAAAACCACAGAGTAGAAATGACGAGGGAGCAATGTTGACTTTTCTGGGATCTCTTGAATTCAGTCACTGTTTCCAGATCTAGTCATTTTTCTAAAGTGGACAGGAGTCTCTGAAGGCTGTACATGGTAGAAATGCAGCTGTTCACACAGCATGCCTGGGAAGATGATAGCTTTGGGAAGAAGGCACCTAAACTGATCTTTTGTGCTTAATGAATACTAGACTTTGGGCTGTTACAAGAACTTGGTTATTAAACACAACAACAATGAACCTTGAGTTAAATGACAGCCATTTTAAAAAAATCATTATAGGGAGAGGGCAATATTGCAACAGGAGTAACTGCTTGCAATCCAAGCCACAATCTGTTGGCAAACAGATGAACAGTACTAGGAATTACATCTATTAGTAACATATTTTAGCTGCTGCTTACATTTTACATTGTTTTGCTGCTAGAAATGCCAGTGGTCACTATTTAAAGAGTAAACTATTTTGGAGGATCACCAAGAAAAACTGTTTAGTTATCCACAGACTTGCTTTTTGAGGTTGTTTTTTTGTTTTGTTTTGTTTGTATTTTTTATAAATAGATTGGTCTTTGAGAAGGAAAGGAAGGTGGTAGCATTTGCTCTTCTTAATTTAAAAAAAATTATATTGAAAGGATCTCTTTGGGTGCTATGATCATGCTTTTGAAGAAGCAAGGTAATGCAATAACAGTGAAATCAATAAAAGTAATCTAAGTGGGATTTTAGTTAGATGTGTACTGGTTTTATATCCTGAAAGAATAAATTAGCATTATGAGTTTTTGATTTAAGAGATTGTGAGAAAGCAATGCAAAATAAAATCCTTGTTATGTGCATGTGCACAGATGCTGTATTTTAATTGCTTGTTATGGCTGAAAATTACTCAGTCCTAATTGGAAGGTGATCCTTTTCTAAGCAGTTCTCAGTGTGGTCTTGTGGATTATGTCCTGGTAGAGCTGCTTAAGAGCTGTGTCCTCTTGAGTATGTCTTGAGGAAGGCTTTACCCATTGGCTTGAAACCTGCTGGAATTTCGAGTCTCTTATCTAACAGGGGAAAAATATTGGTTGTGGAAAAGATACCTAGTTATATTGCAAATCTATCTTGGTGTTTGACAATTATGACAATTATGTTGCTAGGACTTGCAGTAAAGATAGTGGAAACATGGTTAGTATATGTTCTCCCAGCACAATATTGCTTTAACCTGATCAAAATAACTAAGGACTTAAACTTACATGGCTCAGTAATTAGTTAACTGGCTAAGTGAAAATAGATAATAGAGAAGAATGTCTGTTTCCCCATTTACTGAAAGTCTAGGCTGCAAAAGTTAATGGGTACAATTCTTTGCCTCAGTTTGCCTTTCTCCCTAAAACCCATGACTCCTATGGAGTGCATTTCTCTTACTAGAGGAGTGTAGATTCATATGAAAAGAACGAAACAAAAATCATCTTTATTTTATCCACTGGGTCCAGAATGAATTCCTTTATGATAGTTACTGAAAAGGATGGAGGAGAGTACAACAAAAGGCAGGAGTAGTGCTTGATACGGTGGGGATTCTAACTTCCATTTCTACTTCAGTTTCTATGTGTTCTTAAAAACCCAGCAGAGCCCAGGAATTACTGTGAAATCCAGGGACAGCATTCACAAGTCAGATGCATCCTGCTTATGTGTATTAATAGAGATGTGCTTAAATTTTAAAAAGGGAGTAAGAGGGTAGTGGAGGTGAAGGTGCCTATTAAGATCTTCGTGGCTTCCCTGCTAACCATATCTTTTTGTTCAGAACACTTCCATATTTTTAAAATGTAGCTTGTGGTACAGCTGGAGCCCAAAATATAGACCAAGTGTACTGCTGCTACCTTGAGAAGGAGCACAATTACTGTATTCCAGAGAAAGCCTATATCATGTGTTAGCTTGCTTAGAGACAATTGGAAATGAAGCTTTGTCTTGTGAATGGGGTGGTTTCTGAGGCTGCTGTTGACAAGGAGCAGGCAGGGCCCTCTGCCATCGCTGCTGCTGGGGAGGCTGGGGAAGTGTGCTGGCCTGTAGGAAGTAGCCAAGCTCATCTGCTTTCCCCAGATAGCTTCCCTGACATGACATCACTGTTGGAAACACAGGCTGACTCTTGGCTGCATTTCCTGTGTTCTGTGTCCCTGTGCAGGCCTGGCTGCTCCAAGTGCACTAACACCAGTAGCATCCCCTTTCCGGCAGAAGTCAACCACTCCAGTTACAAAGCCCTTGGAAGGTAAGGAATAAAAATGGCTGAAATATGTTCAGGCTTATTTACTTCCTGTCAATAAACAGGTTTTACTTTCTGGTTTGCTTAGAAATTGAAGCCAGGCCTGATATGCAGCTGGAATCAGATATGAAGCTTGACAAGCTGGAGTCGTTCTTGGGAAGGCTGAATAACAAAGGTTGGTAGAGTTACCAAGGGTGGCAGCGTATCCACTCTCTGACTTCAGTAAATCGATTAAAGTGCCCCTTAGTTAAAATAACTGGTAGCAGAAACAAATACTTCTTTGCTCAGACTTCACTTACAGATAATTTTATTTTTGTGATTCAGTCTTTGCTAAATTTTAAGAAGAAAAGCCTTTTGCTATTGTATTACAAATGTACAATAGAATAAATCAGAGATGCCAAAATAACTTTATTTCTCTAAAAACAATGTAGACATCATTCTGTAGGACAGAATTTCCTAAAATCACACAGCCAGTCTGAACCATATTGCCATTTACAGTGAAACAGCTTTAAATGTAGTTTAGTCCTTTTAAAATCAAAATAGGATAGTAGGCTGCTCCCAAGCACAATTCATTCACTTTCCTGATCTTTTGAAAACTGACTCTCTGTAGGAGCTCATAAGCTTCCTTGTACAGTCTGTTGGCTGTTTAGGAAGCTCTCTAGAGTTCTCTGGGGTTTCCATCTCATATGTCTGCCCTCCATTTGTAAGACAAAAATCTTTATGTAATTTGTAGTGTAACAGATACCATAAACCAATGTATTCACATTTCAGCATAGGAGGCACTAGCATAGGATAATGACTGTGCCATACTCACTAGTCTGAAATAGTGGCTTCTCCCCTTGTGATTCTAGATCTTTTCAAAGGAAGGAATTCCATAGGTGGAGGCAGGATGGAATATACAAGACCCTAAAATGCTTACCTCATCATACTAGAGCAACTCATTTATAGTGTCTAAGTTTTCATTTAGCCATATTTCCCTACCATTTTGCGTAATTATTATTGCATATGAGTAGCAGTTACACTGTTTTAATATTCTTTATCAATGTACTTTTCTACCATCAATTAAAAAAATCAACACAAAAAAAGCCCCAACAAAAACCTAAACACCACCACCACCCCCAAAAAATTACCCAGACAATTACCAAACAAGCCATGTTTACCAAACAAGCCATGTTTACCTTTTCTAGAGTTAGAAACTCCAGTATGATTATTTACTGGGAGAGGTGTTCTTTTCCTGCAGTTGCTGGGATGCAAGAGACAGTGCTGACAGTTACAGGAAGATCTGTGAAAGAGGTGATGAAGCTGGATGATGATGAAACATTTTCCAAATTTTATCGCCATGTGGATTTCCCTTCCTCCTCAGTGCCTTTGGATCTTGATGAGGACTTTGATGCCATCTTTGATCCTTATGCACCAAAGTAAGAATTACTTTTTCCCCATTGTTTTGAATGCAGACACAAGGGCAATGTTCAAAATGTTCAGCTCTAAATCATCTCTTAGGTATCTTAGTACTGGGCACATCCATTTCTTCTGAAATCATGCTTCTGCCTGAACTGAGGAACTGATCCTGTTTTCTTGTCTTTAGATGATTCTGACTAGAAAAATTAACTGATGATTATAAACACTGCTTGTTTTTCAGGTTGACATCTTCTGTAGCAGAGCACAAACGTGCAGTTAGGCCTACACGCAGAGTCCAGTCCTCAAGAAACCCCTTGAAAATGCTGGCAGCAAGACAAGATATTCTTCATGAATATACTGAACAAAGACTGAATGTTGCCTTCATGGAGTCAAAGCGAATGAAAGTAGAAAAAAGTAAGCTAGCAGGATGATTCGTACATGACACCATTATGCCTTCTTAATTAAAAACAAAACAAAAAATCCCAATGCAAAAACCAGAACTGAAGGAACCGAACATATTCTCTGAGTGGCAATAACTTGATTGAGGTATAAGGTGGAATGTAGACTGTCTAGGAGGCCTGGAGAGAAGGACATGTGTGACTTCCTCAGGGAAAGTACCTATAGCCACCTCCTGTATATAGGTTTAATTATTTATTTTTAGCACAGTCACCTTGTGGAGAGAGAGAGAGAGAGAGAGACACGATGCCTGCAGGGTGTGCAGGGTGAGGACAGGAGATCAAGGAAAGCAGATCCAACTTTGTCATGCTGGGGTGAGAACTGGCAAGAATAGATGCACTTTTGTTAAGGTACACTGGCCTCAATTTTGGGTCCTAATTTTCTCTCAGAAACTGGGATTAGCCTTCTTGACTGCTAACAATTAATTTCCATAAAGTATCAGTGCTTTGTGGCAGGGCTTATACAAGGTGTTTTACTTGTGAAGTTGCTTTCTCCTGACAATCAGACAGGCAGCAAAGACATCATTGTAAAATGTATTTAAAGATTTGTCAAGCTACTCTTACATTTTGGAGTACAAGTTTTCCTTATTACATTTGAGTAAAGAAAGATCATCTTTAACTATTGAATGCATTGATGAAAATATTAATTATATATGTAATACTTAATTGCCATCTCATGAGAAGGATTTCCCTGAGTTATAAATTCATAAAGTGTGTTGTCTTTGGTCAAGCAATTTGTAGCCAAGAATTTGGGCTGTAAGTTTACAGTAAAACATGACTAAGACTCTGAAGTGTAAATGGGTGTTGCATCACACTGTCTCAGCCAAATTTTAAGGGAATTACAGTTAATTAACCTTGTCTCTGTGCTGTCTTTTATTATTAATGACTTATAAGGCAGTGAAGATCTATACAGTACTTCACCAAACATTGGGTAGGATGTTTCCTAGCAAAGTTGGTATTTCTGTCAAATAGCATAATTCTGACACTGACAGTTTACTCTTGGATAATATCTAGAAATTTAGGTAATCCTAAACCCACAAATCTTTTGGGCTAGTGATTAATGAGTTCAACCTGGCTTTGCTGTTGCTATGGAGAAGAAGAAAAACTGAAAATAATGGGCAGCAATTATTTTCTTAATGCAACAACCAATTTTTAAATATAATTTTGTAATTTTTGTGTCTGTCTGTCTTTCCTCCAACTTCTTTTTATGTACAAGTGTCCACAAATTCAAATTTCTCAGAAGTAGCGCTTGCTGGCCTGGCAAGCAAAGAGAACTTCAGCAACATTAGCCTGAGGAGTGTTAATCTAACAGAGCAAAACTCTAACAACAGTGCTGTGCCATACAAGAAGCTAATGCTCCTGCAAATTAAAGGTATGCTGGAACTGCTTTTACTTTCCCTAAATAATAGGCTGAATGTAACATATGGGAGATGCTACCACATTTAGATGCTTAGCTTGTTCTAGATCTTCAGGTCAAGATTTATGTCCAAAACCTGAAAAAATAAATGATAATTATATAACAAGTTAAACCTTACAAATAGGTTTGCATTGAGGCACTGGTGTGTGTTTCCCAAGGAGAAAACAGAATATTTCAGGAATTCTGGCTATCTCCTGTGGAAATTTTTTAACTGTCCCATTCTTCCAGTGCTCAGCATGACTTGGAAGTGATGTGACAGTGTTCTTACTCCACTTCCCCTTACAGTGCATAATAACATATCTGATTCTGCAAATAGCTAGGTTTTGGAAACAAAATTCTTAAAATTCCTGAATTCTTAAAACTTTTTATTGCCTACAGAAATTGTGCCATTACTTCACTTAAGCAAATGTAAAAGGTTCTGGAGTTTCGCTGCTGTCTGCCATTTACTTAATTCATTTATTTCCAGAAGGACACAGAGTTGTTAAAGCAAGAACAGGAAATAATAGAAATATTAGTTGATAGGAGACAACATTTATTTTGTTTCCTGTTAGTAAACTCTTTTTCCACAGTAGTAGTTTTTAATTATTCTTAAAATGTCTGTTTCCACATATTTTGCTAAGTGTGTTGGGATTGTTTGTATTTCATTCAAAACAAATCAGGTGGTGGCACTTGATAGTGGTAGTTGAAGGAATACAATTAGCTTTCTTTTCTCTGTAGGAAGAAGACATGTTCAAACAAGATTAGTTGAACCAAGAGCCTCATCACTGAACAGTGGAGACTGTTTCCTGTTGTTAACTCCACATTTATGTTTCTTGTGGGTAGGAGAGTTTGCAAATGTCATAGAAAAAGCAAAGGTCAGTACTATTTTATTATTTATTTTTAGAACCGTTGCAGTATATGTCTCTGATGAAATTGAGCCTTGGTGCCAATTCTCCCAAAAACTGGCATGTAACTTACAGTTCGTGACAGGGAGAGATGCAGGATTCCTGAAAATCGGTTTTAGGTCATGCACTGAATGAAAGCTGACGTAGGAATGGGTAGTTTGTGAAGCTGCAAGAGAAAAAAGGATATCCTCAGGATACAGATTGAACTAAAAAAAAATAGTCTGAATTGCAGGATGTCCTTTTTATTCCCATGCCCACTGAGATCAGTCTTGCTTTAAGGCAAATGAAAGAATGAATGCATTTCTGTAACTTTTTTTTCTAGTGTCTGTTTATTTAGTGCAATAAATAATAACCATTTCTTCTGCTATTTGCTGTATTATATCTCATTTGCCTTCTCCCTGAGCAAGAATATTGCACAAGTATTCCAAAGACTTAAGCAATCCTGTTCAGATAACTGTTAATCTCTTAGGCTTCAGAACTTGCAACTTTAATTCAGACAAAGAGGGAACTTGGCTGTAGAGCTTCTTATATACAGACTATAGAAGAAGGAATAAATACCCATACCCACGCAGCCAAAGACTTCTGGAAACTCCTTGGTGGACAGACAAATTACCAGTGTAAGCATTGTTATAGTTACAATATCTGATGCTCTATCACAATAAGATAGTAGAGTCAGTTCTCTTTAGTAAAGATAGTTGGATGTTAATTTCTTTTGGGTTTTTTGACGATCTTTTCCTTAAGCTGCTGGAAGTCCTGAAGAAGATGAAATGTATGAAGCCGCAATAATAGAAACAAATTGCATTTACCGCCTCGTAGAAGATAAACTCATTCCTGAGGATGACTACTGGGGAAAGGTGCCAAAATGTACCCTGCTGCAACCAAAAGAGGTATTGTGCCACTTACTGCTCCTGTGGTAAGTGCAGGAACATGCAACTGATTATAACTTTCGGTAATTGCAAATGCTTGTGGAGAGGATCACTGAAAACTGGATCCTCTGTGTTTCTGAAAGGCTTCTGAACGCTTTGCTGTCTAGAGTGTGCTGCAGGTCTCAAGAAATTAGTTCACGTTATCTTTAAAGTAAAATACCATTTTAGGAAGTATAAATCTTTGTGTCTACAGTGGCTTATTCCAGAATTATGAAATGCAAAACAAGTAGCCCTTTGGAAAAACAAAACAAAATAAAACCTGCTTTTATTTCTATTCCTAGCAGACTCTTCCTCTTCAAACAACCATTTCACCCATCTAAGTCAGAAGGAGAGCAGGTTTCTAAAATGAAGACACGATGCATTTTCTTGAAAGTATTGAAGTCACTCCCTTTTTGCCTATGTTGTGCATTCTGTCAGCCTTCCGTGGCTGCAGGACAAGGCATAGGTTTAAATGTCAGAGAAAGCTGCTGAAACTGGACAGCAATCAGTCATGCAACAGAACCAGGTTTTCAGCAGTAAGAACTCTCTGATCTGCTAGTGACTTTAGCCACCTAAAGATACACCTCACAGCATTCCCCTTACTTGCTTCCAGTCATCCTCAGAAACTGGACATCGCAATGCAGACCGGTGCCCTGTCCTTACTTGCATTTAGTGCTACTTGTTAGTGTCACTGAGGAAACTCATATTTGGAGGAACTTCTGTTCAGCACAAGGAAACTGGAAGATCAGGGTATCACCTAATGTAATAGGAGGTTGATTTTTTTGTTGTTTGGGTTTGGTTTTAGGTGCTGGTATTTGATTTTGGCAGTGAAGTATATGTGTGGCATGGAAAGGAAGTTACTTTAGCACAAAGAAAAGTGGCGTTCCAGCTGGCAAAACACTTGTGGAATGGCACCTTTGACTACTCCAATTGTGATATAAATCCTCTGGACCCAGGAGAATGCAATCCCCTCATACCCAGGTATTGTAACTCGAATTTAGTCTCATTGCAGATACTTAGTTTTCTTGCCCTCTTTTCACAGTGTTTAATTTGATCTGTATCTTTTGTTCCCTTGCACAGAAAGGGACAAGGACGCCCAGACTGGGCTGTATTTGGCAGACTCACAGAACATAATGAGACAATACTGTTCAAAGAAAAATTTCTTGATTGGACAGAACTGAAGAAACTCAATGAGAAGAATTCTAGTGAATCCCTTCACCAGAAGGTGCATATAATAAGCATGCTAGGTATTTCAAACTAGATGACCTAGTTGGGATCGCAGCCAGGGAAATTTGTGTTCAAAGATCCAGAGCACTTTCTTTATTTTGTGGGCTTTGACCTAGGGGCCAGAACATCACTTCCTACAGCAAACCCACAGAGTTGTTTTATATTATTATTTATATATTACATTATAATTATGAATATATTTGTGTGTATTACTTTTATATGTTATATATAAACATATTAATATATTATATATTATTATTATATTTATTATTATTATTATTATTAATATTAATATATGAGCCAGGCAGCTCAGTGAAAACTGCTGAGGTGGCTTTGACAAGGCATTGAACGATGACAAGATATTAAAGTACGGAAGTGTGCAGGAGTCAAAATGTTTGACTGGAACTGTGGGGCCAAGAGAAAAAAAAGCTATGCTCAAAGAAATCTCTTTTCTGTGTTTTCTGACAGGAAGAATCCAGATCTGACTCTAAACCATATGATGTCATGCTAATGGTAGCTGTGCCTCAAACAACTGTGGGCACAGTCTTGGATGGAATGAATATTGGCCGGGGCTATGGACTTGTAGAAGGAGAAGATGGGAGGCAGTTTGAAATTATCACTGCCTCTGTGGATGTCTGGCACATCCTGGAATTCGATTATAGTAGACTGCCTAAGCAAAGCATAGGGCAGTTCCATGAGGGAGACACTTATGTGGTGAAGTGGAAGTACATGGTGAGCACTACAGGTTAGTGAACAATTCCATTTCGTCCTCCTGAAACATGAAGAAGTGCAGCTAAAACTCCTGCTATTAGTGGTGAGATCCAGACCTAGATTTCCATGGATATGAGACAGTTTGAAAGGTTAGGGATGCCAATTTAGCCTCCCTAGGTCATTAAAAAATAAAACTTTTTATTTTGTTTAAAAGAAAGCAGTAGGAAATAAAAAGTTAGTTATTTTTGATACACCAAATATAATGCTGTCCATCTCTGCTTTTACCCAACATTGGTGGTGTACATGTTCACAGGACAGCTCGTTAAGCCAAATTATGCCCACAGCTTAACACCAAAATAACTAGGCAGCTGGACTAATGGCTGGGGTCTGAATGTCTTGCAAGAGAGGTAGGCTTAGCAACAAGAAAAACCTGGGTAATGGAGATCAGTAACAATGACAGGAAAAGCCCTTGCCAGCTCATTGCCCTTGGTGTCCCTTCTGCTGCTGCTGGAAACTCTTTGATCTGGATTTCAGGCTCAGCAGTGTTCCAACACAGAGCCTGAGAGCAGCAGGTAAAGGCTGAGAACCAGTCAGCTCTGTAAACCCATTGGAACTCTCCCTTCTGGCACTAAACTAAGAATAGGTGGCTTTTGTGGTAAGTTAAAAACAAATAGTCTAAAACTGATTGTTCCAAATAGCAGTATATTAAAATCAGTTGAAAGCAGTATAACAGTTATACAGCTTCAGGCTTTTAGCCAAAAAAATGTAGGTAGGTCTTAGTCAGGATCCTTGAGATCAGATACTGGCAAATCCAAGAAAAATATAAAAGCTTGTAAGTCTTGGGAGAAGTGGGTAACACTAGTACTGAACCGTAAACAGACTTCTAATCCAAATGGATGAAAACATATTCCATCACTCCAAAAGAGAATATTTTTTTATGTAGGAGGCAGTACTTTTATGGACTAAATGTACAGATTCCCATAAATTTTAGAAGTGGGTAGTGGTCTGATTATTCTCAACTTGAAAAAAACAGGATGCTTTCTCCTAAGTGTTTCAGTTGGATGCTGCTCAGCACTGCTGGAATCAAGGCAGATGTTTTAATATTTTTTTTAAAAATCTGTTTTCAAACTCTTGGGTTTTTTTAAATCTTTGATTTAATTAAACCTGTTTATTCCCTATTCACTGGAAAGAGTGAAATATTCTGTAAGTGGTTGTGTTGTTGAATTTCACTTGCTGTAAACATTATTTGCTTATCATAACAACTAAATACTGATTGTTAAGGAAAAAAAAAAAAAGCAGCTGCTCTCCTGCTGCCAAAGAACAGTGTGTAATGTGGAAAATGAGCCATAATGCACTCTTCTGGTAACATAACTGGACATGCCATTTCACATGCATATTGGCTCAAGTGCTGTCAATTATTTTTCTCCAGATAGTACCAGGTCTTTCTACATCTCTTTTTCCAGCCAACACAGGCATCTCTGCCTGTGGGCTTACATCCACCTGAGGAGACAATGCCAGCTCTGCACAGGGACACGCTGACTTGGAGACCTAATGTTCCTCCAATTGCACATTTTTTTCTTTCCTGTTCTGGATGGGATAGTGCTGAGCTGGCAGATGGGATTAAACCATGTGCTGTTTAAACCTATAGCCGGAGTACTTTCTTCAGCATGTGCTCTCTGTTTTGCAGTTGGAAGCAGACAAAAAGGAGAGCAACAAGTACGGGCTGTTGGAAAAGAGAAATGTGTGTATTTCTTTTGGCAAGGAAGGCACTCCACAGTGAGTGAGAAAGGAACATCAGCACTCATGACAGTGGAACTTGATGAAGAGAGAGGAGCACAGGTGAGCTTCCTAGGTGGCAGACCTGGTAAGATTCGCCTGTCTGGGTAGCTGCTAATGGTAAACAGGAATGGTCTTTTTTGCCTCCTCCCTTTCTGTGTTCTTGCCATTACAAATAGTCAGACCTCAAAATTACTTTTGACATTATTCCAACTGCCAGAGATCCTGCTTCTAAGGATATTTCTGGAAAAGGGTGGAGGAGAAGGTGGTCTCTCCCATCCCTGCAGGAATAAGTGAAGCAGTTAGAGAGATTCATGCCTTCCTTTCATGTTCAGATAGCAGGACTGTCTTCCTAGCGCTGAGGAGAAGCACTTTCTGTAGGCCAAGGCAAAAAAATACATTTGAAATTTTCAATTTGCTTACTCTCTAATTACATATTATTGCATTGTTTGCAGAGATTCTAGCCAATGCAGATGCAGCTAGCTTGAAGCTGAGGACAGGCTGGTTTGCTTTGTCTTTAGGCATACTTGGGCTTTGCTGTGGCTTCACTGTTACCAGCATACAAGGTGGGAGGTTTAAAGTTAGTTTCTGTACCTTGATCATGTTTTTAGTTTTTTAACAGCAGCATAGAAATGACAAGAAAGACAGGAGTTCACAGAGGAGAAATATAAGGGCCCTTGATCAAGAGTGTGAGAGTCTCTGCAACGTAGCTGATTTAGGAACTGGCCATACCAGTTTCATACTCCAAATGCAATGTTTAGTGAGCAAAGAACATGCATGTTATCATAGAAACCAGTTTTACAGCAAATTTTGAACCTACTTCAGTTCCTATGTTATCTCCATATTGGTTTCAGTGAACATAGGTCAAGGTGGACAGGTTCTGTAAAAATTCATAAAATTCAAAAAATGGTTAGTTTAAACCAATTTAAATTAAAGTTCATTTGGTATTCCATTATCCTCTGAAACTCAATTGTTAGATTCCAGCTAGAGGTTTCTTTTAATATCCAGGTCACATATGGAACCCATTGCATGCTGATATATGGTAATTTAAACAATAGTCAGCAGTTGTAAAGTAGAAGGAAAGCCATCTTTGTGGGTGGCCATAACTATATAATTTTTAGTAATCCATAGAGACCAGTTTTCCTGAGTCTGTATACTTGCCTTATTTTTTTTAATGAAGAGTGGTGCTTTCCATTTCCAGGTACAAGTGCTTCAAGGGAAAGAACCACCATGCTTCTTGCAGTGTTTCCAAGGAGGGATGATTGTGCATGCTGGAAGAAGGGAAGAGGAAGAAGAAAATGCACAAAGTAAATTATTGTTAGTTAAGAGTTTCTGCCCCAAAATCCTTCTTTAGCTGTTGTGGAGGGCTTTGTATTCAGTCTCAACTACCATAGTCTGTAGAAAGGAAAAATTAATGCCATGAAATTCTCGAGACAGCTTTGCAATGCTTTGTTTCAAGGCAGTCTTTTTCTTCTTGGAGTTAAAAATGGATTTTGTCATGCTAGAGCATGCTGACTTGATTGTATTGATGCACACATAAATTGTTTTAGTTTGGTTTTACTTAAGCCAAGTGCTGCTTTAAAGTATGTTCTTTCCTACACAGTCTGGGGAAGAAAAGTGTTTTTATGAGCAGTTCTTCTGCTCCAAAGAAAGCTCTAAGCTTTTATTACCCAATCACTGCTTTTTGTGACATATTCCTTGAATGCGGTAGTTGAAGTAGGAGAATTTCAATGGAAGTGTAGCTTGGAGATGTTCCAGTTTTCACTTGACTGTGACCTTATGTTCCTAAGGTGCAGAGGGGAAGAGGAGTTGAATAGGAGGAATACTGTGTTTGTTTCCCTTCTTCATGATATGGAAGAGCAGAACTTGACTCTTCTGCTGTTAAACTCTTCAGCTCTCAATACTTGTACTCCTGTAGCAAGGTTTCAGAAGGCATCTTTTCTGCACAGGGTTTCTCAAATAGTGTTAGCCAGACCTGGTGCTTAGCTAGTTTATTCTGTGGCAACGTAGGCATGCAGTAGGTGAAATTCATCCAGTATGAAAACAGCTGTTCCAGAGCAGAGGTTTTGAATTTTCAGTCCTGTGTGATTTTATAATAGTGCTGCACTGTTCCTGTCTGCTCCAGGTGATTGGAGGCTTTATTGCGTGCGAGGAGAAGTTCCCAGTGAAGGAAACTTACTTGAAGTAGCGTGTCACTGCAGCAGCCTGCGTTCCAGGACATCCATGATTGTCCTCAATATCAACAAAGCTCTTATCTACCTGTGGCATGGCTGCAAAGCACAGTCCCACACCAAGGATGTAGGAAGAACAGCAGCCAATAAAATAAAAGAACAGTGAGTGTCTGACCTATATTTTGGACATGTTTATATAGACTACCAATTTACTTAAAATAGTCTTGACTCAAAGAAAATTTGAAATAAACAAAGCTGTCCTCTCAGTACAAATGCAGCATGTGCATGCTTGGTGAGGAGGAGGAGTGAAGGTTGGTTGGTTTGGGAGAGTGGAGAAAACTCACATTCTGTAATTGCTTTCACTGGAGATCAAATGCATTTATTAATAGATTCACAGAATGGTTTGAATTGGAAGGGACCTTAAAGTTCATATAACTCCAACCCTCCTGCCATGGGCAGAGATACCTTCCACTAGACCAGGTTGCTCAAAGCCCCATCCAACCTGGCCTTGAACACTTCCAGGGATGGGGCATCCACATTCTTCCTACTGGACTAATTACAGTTTAAAAAAAGCCGTTTTCCATTTGGAATGAGATGCTAAACATCTGAATAGCAAATTAAATTGCATTTGATAGGAGGATTAGAATCCAGCCCTGTGAATAAGGAAGAGGAAATTAATTTGGGAAAGCATGCAAGGAGGACAGCAGCAGTTACAAAAGCAGGCAGTGAGAATCTACTGAGAACTCATGCGAGTATCTTCTTCACTCTGGGAATGGGATCCAAATGCTATGAGAATAGCTGTTGAAATTCCCTGTCTTGTTTTTTGATAATTTTTCAAAGTGCCTGTGTTGACATGAGGTATGCAACAAGCCTGTAGGGTACTTTTGGGTTCCACTAATGCAAGTGGCCAGCAGGTTTGTGTTAGCTGTGTTTGGGGCAGGAACACTGAGTTCACTCTCTCTCTTTGTGTTTTGTAGGTGTCCGCTGGAGGCAGGGCTGCACAGCAGCAGCAAGGTGACAATTCATGAATGTGATGAAGGGTCAGAGCCCTTGGGATTCTGGGACGCATTAGGGAGGAGAGATCGGAAGGCCTATGATTGCATGTTGCAAGGTAGACCTGCCTTCCTGGATTTGGCACTCACATTTTACTTTCCTGGTCTACGGTGTTGTCAGATTTAATATAAAGTTTTTGAGGAACTTCTCAGTAGTTGAGTTGATCCCTTTAGAGAAATGCTTCCAAAAATCTTACTGAGTTAAGTAATACTTAAGAATAGAAGGAAAGTGCTGGAAAACCAAGTGTTTCATTTTGTTCTCCCCTACTTCTGCTGCCCCTCTGTATTCAGGCAGCACAGAGCAATAGTTAACACTGTTACCAATATATTTAGATTCCTCTCTGAAGGGATTTAGGAGGCAGTTCTGCACACATTTTTGTCCAGCCTTTGCTTTGAAACTGCCAACAAAGGTAGCAGGGGAATTGATTTACCAAGTGGAAAATCTGTCAGTTAACTCTGAGATGGGCTTGCTTCACTTAATCTGCAAAACAGCTGGTTATGAAATGGCTGATGGTAACTAACCAGGATAAGATTCAGACTGATGGCAGCCAGCCGCTCAGCTCAACTTCTTTACAGCTGTTGCTAGTCCCTCAAGACATCTGGTTGTCTCTCCTGATTTTTCAAACTCAGAAAATTTACAGCTACTTTAAAAGTTTATTTGTTAGTTTTTACAATTAACTCTGACATTTGCTATTGTGACTCTTCTTAATTTTTGTTCTTTAAAGATCCTGGAAAGTTTAATTTCACGCCCCGCCTGTTCAGCCTCAGTAGTTCATCAGGAGAATTCTCAGCCACCGAGTATGTTTACCCTTCAAGAGACCCTGCTGTCATCAATTCCATGCCATTCTTGCAAGAGGATCTTTATACTGCCCCACAGCCAGGTATGTGCTTTAAAATACTTAAGTGACAAGAAAACTGATGACTGTGTCCTGCATCAGGCAGTGTTTCAGTAATTGTACGCACTTTTAACTTGATTCATCACAGAAGAATGTGTGCATGTGATGCTTATACAGTATTAAGCAATAACAGTAATTTTTCCATGATAAAGATGCTGAGAAATAATCAAGTATGTATGTATTCCAGAGGCTTGCTGTAAAAATACATTGTTTATATCTGAGAATCAAACTCCAGCTGAAGTTTAGCTGGATAATTAACAAAAGGGATTGGTAAACTGTTAAATGATCCTACTGTGATGCTGACAAGCATATAAGAATGGGGTTTTTTAGGGGATTGCAAGAACTAGTAAGTGGCTGATGATGGATTTGTTATTTTCTGACTGTGCAGCACTCTTCCTTGTTGACAATCACCATGAAGTGTACCTGTGGCAAGGCTGGTGGCCTGTGGAAAACAAAATCACTGGATCAGCTCGAATCAGGTGGGCTACAGACAGGAAATGCGCCATGGAGACGGTGCTCCGGTACTGCAAAGGTAACAGAGTGCTGTGCCTGACTGCTCTGGGTGTGTCATACCTGTCCATGCCTTGCTCTCCTGAGCTGAAAGGTGCTCCCCCAATATATTGTAATATACTGTTTATTGTAATCAATAAACATCAGTTTATTTGAAGATACATTCTCCACTCTTTTTTTAGCAAACCATTTATCTAGTAACAGCATTGTTCCCAAATTGCCAAGATACTCTGCTGACTCAACTCTCAATGGAAAGGCTTTATTTATTGTGTTACACCTCAGAATAACAAGTTAACAATTTAAACATTCTCATTTAAGCTTCCAAGCTGAAGCTTAGGTGATTGCTGGCAGGATACTTCTGGTGAGCATACCAGAAGGTTTCATTTACCTGAATTTGGCTAATTTCAGACCATCACACTCTGCTTACTCTATTCTAAGTCTGTTTTTTTAAGATAAGAAAGGCATTCGGTAAGAAGTAGCTGTTGGGGATTTTCAGCATATATGTTTTAATCTTTGCAGTCAGATATGGTAAAAGGCAGGTGTAAGAATACTGAAAAATATGTTAAAAGGTCCCATACTAATTTTAAAAAAAATCCTGGAAAATTTATTCTTTCTGCCTTAAACTGCTTCAGCTTTTCAGGAAAAAATTAAATACTCTTAGGAGGTAGCTTTGGATAGTGGGTGAGATTGCAAAATATTGTACTGTTTGTAATTTCTGTCTCTCTTCTTTTTTTTTTTTTTTGTATTTTGACTGTTTTTAGGAAAAAATGTAAAGAAGCCCCCAAAATCCTATCTAATTCATGCCGGCCTAGAGCCTCTGACGTTCACTAATATGTTCCCAAGTTGGGAGCACAGGGAAGACATTGCAGAGATCACAGAAATGGTAAATCTTTTCATTGCATAGACTGTCTCCTATTGCTAGTAACTGTGTCTTGTGTTGTCAGTAACACTGGTTATTTGTGCTCTCAGGCCCTAAGATGCAGAGGATAAACTTAGAAACCACAGTTTAGGAGTCTGCAAAGGAAAAAAAACCCACCACCACAGCTAAATTCTGACTGGGAATGTGTATATCAGAGGCATTCCTGTTCCTTTTTTTCATGTAACTTCTCATCGTTTGTTTTTTGTTGTTAAAAACAGGAGGAGAGTGTTATCTGAATCATCTCTTAGATGTGCTAGAGTTTGAGCTTAACAGAATAGCTGTTTCAGTCATGCAGCAATGTGCAGTTCTGGTCTGGTCTCCAAATTCGAAGTGCAGGAGAGCAAAACACCTCTGAAAGGATCAGCTGGCTCCAAGGGCTTTGTTACTGACTTTCTCAGCTGGGATGTGCAGAGTTCACAGCCAAATTACGTGTGGCTGCTTTAAAAGCTTTCAGTCAAGGGGTGTCTCAACACAAATGACATCTCCTGTTTTGTAAGTCCTCTGCAGCCATCCTTAGTAGAAAATGCTCGTTTCATGACTAAACACAGATTTCAGCCTTACACTGAGATTCTGGGAATACAGGATGTCCTTCTGCGAAGTGCAGACCTGTTTTTAGCTGTGAGATTGTTGTAGGGGAGGGCTGTTGGCCTGTGTGCACACCTGGACGTATAGCTTTGTGCTCAGGCCATGCAGGTTATCCTGTGCCATCTGCAGATGGCCATGGGCACAGTTGATGGTTTCAGCATTGTGATCCTGTTCCCTGTTTTCCTTTTCTCCTTCCAGGATGCCGAAGTTTCTAATCAGATAATACTTGTAGAGGATGTGCTGGCCAAGCTGTGTAAAACAGTGTATCCATTAGCAGATCTCTTAGCTAGGCCTCTGCCTGAGGGAGTTGATCCACTGAAGCTTGAAATTTACCTTTCAGATCAGGACTTTGAGGTAAGGAGAGAAGAGGTGCACTGTTACTCTGTGCATCTGTGTCTAACCACGCGGGAAAGTCATTTGCTGATCGTGCTACTTAATCAGTTATTTTTGCTAATAGCACATCCTCTCATTTTAAATGCAGGTTGCATTAGAGATGACAAGAGAGGAGTACAATGCACTGCCATCTTGGAAGCAGGTTAACCTGAAGAAGGCAAAAGGACTTTTCTAAGCTGTGTTTAGGGGAGTGAGCACTAAAGGGATGTCCACTCTCACTTTCTATGTCCTTTAGAAGAATCGTACCCTACATTTACAGAACAGATAAAAATAATCTGAAGTTATTAGTGACTACCTATCTGGAGGTGTGTAATATTATAAAAGGCCAAGAGAACTCTTTGAAAATGGAATTCAGTTTTGACTCTTAAAGGCAATGTGTTTAAGCTCCATTCTCCTATGCACTTAAACAGTAGTTTCTTGAGCTACTGCTGCAGGTGTCCTTTGGCTATATACAATACTTGCCATTTTTGTTTTTAAAGAAGTTCTCTTTGTAAAGTGTTATTTTGTTAGTTTGTGGATTACAAAGAATTTATATTTATATAAACACATAGAACAAGTATGTATTTAACAATGCAATATATATTCACTTTCAAGACTTTCATGTCAAAACTACAGAAAAGTAGCTGGATGGCAGTTGCTTGTACTGAATTAGCTATACCACCAATATGTATCTCCTTCGCATTCTGAAGTTTCTCTTTGCAATAGTTAATGAATTGTTCTCAGTGCTGCTTCAGGTGCTAAACCGAACAAAGCGTTGTATTTATAGCATGGATTTCTTGAGAAACTATGCGAATCAACCTTTATACTTTATTATCCAAAAATGTATAGTGCCTTGGTTTTTTGTGTACAGTTTATATACAAAAAAAAAAAAAAAGATTGGTCTGCATTTTGAAGATGGCTTAGAACGGTCTCCTATGTTACTTTTATAATAGTAGAAATAAAAACATCTCAGTTCCTAATACTTGTTGTAAACATTAAACATGTCTTTTGTGATATAAGAACCGAAAGTAAAAGCCTCTGAATAAACTTGTAGCGATGCTCTGACTTGTCATTAATTTGTACTGCAATCTGTACTAGGTCATTGGAACCTTCCATAACATGGTATTTTCTCAAAATATTTTAACCTTAGATATCTGTGGGTATTGTACAGAGTTATAATTTGAGAAGCAGATAATGTAGAAAATAATCAATGTATGAGATAAAATTAAGTTGGGCAACACTTTAATGCTGAATGTTGGAACTGTCACACAACTCCTGTATCCTTTGGGTTTCCCTGTTTTATATATGAAACCAAAATTATTATGCTGGTTTTCAAAATTTGAAAAAGTCTTTTCAACCTTTGTGCAATTGGGAGTAAAATTTGAACTGAAAATAAACATTGTGTCCATTTTTTCAATAAGCACTGAAGTCAAAATTGTTTTTACTCAGTTAATTAGGACATTGAATAGAATCATCAAGTAAGTATTTGCTATTGTTTGAAATGTTTTTCAGGCATTTGGCATTTCTGTAATAAGTTGTATGGTTCTCCTCTGGTAGCCTAGTGGGTTTCACATTTTCATTCCTGGCTGCATAGCTTTCCTTCTGCCCTGCAGCCATTCAGAGCTGCTCCTGGCTTGAGGTGGTGCCTGTCACTGCTCTTGTCCTTCTCCTAGGCCAAGCGACTTGAAGTGGGATTTTTGAATGTGTGAGGTGTGTATTTCTGCAAGATCTGCAGTAAGTATTGCTCCACAGTTAAAGTGAATCTTGTTTTGACAGATGGGTTGGTAAGTTGTAATCAAGCCTTTAAGTAAATGAATTAAAAATGTAGAAATACGCAAGGTGAGTTTTGAGCACAGGAGTATTTCCTTTCATGTACTGGTTTCTGTTAAGAACTGAAATGAAAAAACCCAAGAAAATGTTAGGAACACTATTCAGAGCCAGAATGCTTCGTACATAAACTCCAGCAAAAAGCTGTTTAGATGCCAGTTCCTCAGAGGTCCTCAGCTGCCTTCTGCATAGGATACACTGTTAGTTTGAAAATGGGGGGCTTTATAGTGACAAGTTTATTCTTCAAGCACTGAGAGGTTTCCAAAGTCACTGCTGTATTCATCTAAGTATTTTTGCACCCATATATCTTCCTCTTTCACCCTCTCTGGTGATAAAATCAAGCAGGAATTAGGTTTTGATTATTCATGTTCAGTCTGTACCATGAGGGTAGCAGGTTCTTCTGTTTTGATTTTTCTCTCCAGCAGAGAGCTGATTTGCATTGCATGATTGACCTTGTTTTTCCCTCTGGCAGGGTGGTATCATTTTCTTTTGTTTCTTGAAAACATTGTCAGTCCTTCAAGTGTTGCTGAAGGGCAACATTCACCCACCTCTAAAGCCTTTAGAATCTCAGCTGAAAGACAAGAAGAGCTGGCGAGGGGGCTGCAGCCAGTGAAACAATTTGCTTTTGTCAGATCTCAGAGTTCCTGTAAATTTTACACAATTTCTTATCTAATGGCCCAGTTCCATGAGCCAGGACACAGAACCCAATTTTCTACTTGGGTGCTTTGCTCATAACATTGCCTAGGAAAGCTTTAAGGTTTTGCAGAAAATATTTTATTATCCATTATATACTTGTTACTTATCAAAATGCTTTCCTGAAATGTGAAGCTGACAACAGAAAGCAAGTCAGTGTAAGGCCTTAGATAGACCTGTAAATTATGCTTTAATTTTCTGCTACCTTCCCTCTCCACTATAGGGATGCCATTTATGATTGGAAATCACAAAGGGCCATTAAAATATTCTTGAACTGGTTTTAGAGCCCCGCACAGGAAATAGAGCTGAAGCATGTCTTGTCTGGACAGGGGGAGAGGGTTAGTTTGGTTGCTTGCCTGGGTTACCTGTTCTCTGCTTGTTTCAAATAGACACCCAAGAACTCCATGTCTAGGCAAAGTTTCTGGTGTAGGGAGCCTGCACATGAAAAAGGTAGTACCTTGAACATGGCATTCTGTGTTTTGTGTCAGTCCAATAGCTTTCAGGCATTGAGCCATGTTATCTCCTATGTTTTTAAACTGCCCCATCCTGACTCTTAAAAAAGTTACTGCAGCCACAGTCATAAGGGCAGCCCCATGATACCTCCACATGCAGTCCTGATCCACTGACAGTTGCCCTCTTGGCAACAGAATGCCACTTCTATAAAGCTTTGTAAATCACTCCTGTTCAGTGTAGCCTCTTGGACTAGCAGAGAATGTACTTTCACAGCAAGGACCAGACTCTGGGCAAAATTCTTCTATTCTGTTGCTAAAATATATGGTATTTATGTAAAAAACCCATTCATTTTCTGCTCTTTCAATACAGTAAGGAACTGGGGTATGTGAAGAAAGGTCTCCTTTATTCAAACAGAAGATAGTCAGTTGTAGAGATTCATGGTACTGATTGTGCACCTGAGGTCCTTGGCTCTGCTACATGTCTGCATACACACACACACACAGAGTCCAGGCCCTGTGCTGGCAAACCCTTGCAGCTGTGCATTTCTACACTTCTGACTCTACCAAGCCAGCTGAGCTGGAAGGGGCCTTGAGGGGCACCACACAGCTGCAAATATTACCTAAACCACCCCAAACTTCTGCTCTCTCCTCTGCAGGGACCTGCCATGGAATTACCAAGTTACTGAACCAGAGAAAAGTCCTAGAGTGCATGCACTGCTGAAAGAGCAAGGGAAGTCAGGCAAAAGCAATCTGTAGTGACCCCATTTGCTATTTTACTAACTGACACCTGTTCAGCTTCAATTTTACACTCCCCTATCTCCCTCTGCAGCCTGTGTGTTTCAGGCTGTGCTAACCAGCACATTCATTTTCCAGTGGCAATTGCTGAGCCACTTGTGCTTGGTAGCAGAACACTGATATTTAATTCCTTTAACTTAGAAATGTACTGTATAAACTGTTAACTGTTTGCACGTGTGACTATTAATTGTCTTTATGCAGCCAGTAAACATATCATAACCTCAATACAATCACTACTCTTGCTTATGGCAACTGCCTGTGAGGAAAGGCACCTGCTTTCTACTCCCAAAATTGGATGCTGTATATAATAATGTTGTTGAAGTGGTAACACTTCATTATTAGTGCCTCTGCTCACTCTATATTTTATAAAGTGGTCATGACTTATAGACAGAAAAGTAATTGATTTGGCTTGTTTTATCTACAGGGGCCCAGGCAATATTTTATCGTTTCACTTCTAAAGCTGTTTTTGAACTTAAGTCATTTCCAAGTAAAATCTCTGCTAGTTCTAATGCTTTCCTTTTTCCAACTCTGACTGCTACCCTCATTTCACTGAAGTTTTACAATTTAAATATGTGGGTGTTTTTTTTAAACAATTCTAACTTTTATATTTGAGGAATATGATTGCTGGTACCTTGCTGCATGGCTGTAGGGGGTGTATTTCCCCCTACACCCCACCCTACCACCACCACCCGAGTTCTTTCCAAGTGATTTATTAGTAATGTGGGAAATATGATTCTCTATTTCAGAAATTATTTTCAAAATTTGGCTGCAAACCAGAAGCAGAACCACACTGCACTGCACCAGTGCAATAAATACTAAGGAAGGTTGAACATTTCACAAAAGGAAAACTACCAGAAATAGTTTGAGGTTTTGACTTTATCCAAAAGCCTCTGGTTTACTTTACTACTAAAATTTCCAGCAAAACAGACCTAATCTTTGCAATGCTTTTTGTTTTAGATAGAGCCATGCATTCCGCCAAAACATGGCTGCTGGATGAGCAAGACAGTCTCTGCAGTAACAGATGCAGGACTGAAGTCTGTTAGTGACATGAAGCATAGAAGGTCCAAATAAAATTACACAGGGCAGCAACAGGAATGAATTTTGAAAATCCTAAGTCTGAGCAACAGAGGGACAAGTTGGAGCCCTTCACAAATGACCTGTGAAGATGAGATCCTCTGGAACCACCACTGGTATTGGTATCAATTTGAACAGATGCCGCTGTAGAAGATCTACAGTTTGTCTTTAAAATACAAACAACGACTCCATAAGGTGAGGTTTATGAAGGGCCCAAATTGGTTGGACAAATAAGACACCACCTGCCCCAAGGTGCCTTTCCTGTTGATGTTATTACACCATAAGACCAAGTGCTAAAAGAATATGTGGTTTTGTATTTTGAGGATCTTACCACATCTGCCTCATTTCTGATGACACAGAAGAGGCAGTGGTCTGTGAGAGCCTGGTAGCAGCAGATTTGCTTCTATGTTCTGTCTCTAGAATGAGATGGTCCTTATCAAACACAACCAAGTGTGGAAGTAGAACTTCCGGAAGCACACATGCATGCGGCTTCCCTGCTCTGTCACGGGAGGCATCGCTTATGGGTTGGTTCTTTCTAAAGCCCTCCCCGTTTTTAGCCAAACTCTTCCAGAAGAGTTAGAAATCCTTTAAAGCAGCATTTTCCAAAGAAGGGACTGAGCCGTGTGTGGGAAAGCAGCCAGAGCCCAGGAAAGGCTGGCAGAGGATGTATGCTAATGAAGAAACTGTTCTGGTAGATGGGATAATGATTGAGCCTTCTTAGGAGGGAAGAGAAATGAGGAAAAAACATTGGAAAAGTGCCAGAACAGAGTGATTAAAAGTCCTTTCATTTTATATTATGAAGTGGCTGAAGGCTGCCAGCCTTGTTTGAATTTAATGGGAGCGTCTCCTTGTCCCATGTTCATGTTGCATCACATGAGTCACGGCCGTCGGATCTTGCGAGGGCAGATGCCTGGGCATATGAGCGGCTGCCGCGCTACACACAGCGCGCACGCTGTGCCCCTGTGCCCCACAGGTAACGCGGGCAGACAGGCAGGGCGCTGTGCGGCTGCCCCGCTCCCACCTGTGCTCGCTCCGGGCTGCCTGGTGCCTGCGTGCCGTGGGAGCATCATCCCCGTCGAGGCTCACCCCCTCCTCTGGCCGAACCTGAGCTGGACGCAGGTTGTTGTTTTGCCGCGGGACACTTCACCGGGTGTCCCCCATCTGGCCAGGCGTTTACAAGCGCCGGTGCAGGGCTGGGGCAGGGACATGCAGCCGCCCGCCCCTCGGGCGGACCGAGCGCCTCTCGCCGCAGCGCGGGGGTTCCGTGCTGCACGGCTGAGCAGCCGCTGGCTCGGGCTATGCTCTGCCCGCCGCCCTTTCCCCTCATGACGCCCCATGGGCCCCGGAAGCAACTTCTGGGCCGGCGTTAACCCCCGCGGGCCGCCTCAGCCCGGCCCCGGCTCGCTCTTTCTCCCGCTTTTCTCCTTTCCCTCCCGGGCGCCGCCGCCATGTGGCCCCGTGGCCGGCAGGGGGCGCCGCGCCGCCGCCCGCGGGCCCGGGCTGCCCTTGCTGTGCGCGGCGGGCCCCGGCACACCGGCCATCGCCACACGGCGCCGGCGAGCTTGGTGTGACCAGCCCCGGCACACCGGCCATCGCCACACGGCGCCGGCGAGCTTGGTGTGACCAGCCCCGGCACACCGGCCATCGCCACACGGCGCCGGCGAGCTTGGTGTGACCAGCCCCGGCACACCGGCCATCGCCACACGGCGCCGGCGAGCTTGGTGTGACCAGCCCCGGCACACCGGCCATCGCCACACGGCCCCGGCGAGCTTGGTGTGACCAGCCCCGGCACACCGGCCATCGCCACACGGCGCCGGCGAGCTTGGTGTGACCAGCCCCGGCACACCGGCCATCGCCACACGGCGCCGGCGAGCTTGGTGTGACCAGCCCCGGCACACCGGCCATCGCCACACGGCGCCGGCGAGCTTGGTGTGACCAGCCCCGGCACACCGGCCATCGCCACACGGCGCCGGCGAGCTTGGTGTGACCAGCCCCGGCACACCGGCCATCGCCACACGGCCCCGGCGAGCTTGGTGTGACCAGCCCCGGCACACCGGCCATCGCCACACGGCGCCGGCGAGCTTGGTGTGACCAGCCCCGGCACACCGGCCATCGCCACACGGCCCCGGCGAGCTTGGTGTGACCAGCCCCAGTCACAGCTCTGCCCTGCGGCGCAAACAGGGCCTGCCGGCTGCCACTGCCTTCCCAAGGGGGCCTTCTGCCGTACCAGCTCACGGCTGCGCGCACTGCGCTCCGTGCCTGGCTCGGCCCCAGGCCGGCGGGGTGGCAGAGCAATCCCACAGCCCGACCCCGGCCGCCGTGTGACCCGGGCACTGCACTACCAAAGGGCATTGCCCCGCTGCACGAACTCCTCACCAAATGCCTTTAGCAGCCGCATTTGCCCCCCTGACATCCCACCGGGTGTCAGACCTGCATGACCCAACCTTCTCCCCAGGCAGGCATATCCCAGCCTGGGGGGGAGAGCTGTGGTTGGCATGAACCACGCTCCTCCATCCCGAAGCACATGAAAAGGGCAAAACTGTACTTTGGACCTGAGAACTGTAGTGGCCCCTTGGGGACCACGGCACAAGGCACAAAGGAGAAGGAAGAGGACTGAGTCCAGGCTGTTGCCGGCACTTCAGCAGGGGCAGTTTTGGGGCTGAGCATTTTCCCTGACAGCTGATTATCTGGTAGCTGGTCTAAGCAAGCCAGTGCTGACGTCCTGTTTCATGTGGCAGCTCCGGGAATGACTTTCTGGCACACCCAGGGTTTTGTGGCCTTCCTTGCTCTGGAGTAAGTGTGCAGAGCATAGCTACTCTTTCCCTCTCCTTTAGGACCCAGTAGTTTGGATCAACCAGGCTGCGGCTGTGCACAGAGGCACATTCTGAATTCCAGGTGCTAGGGAATTTGTGATGGCTATGTGTTAGTAAGAAAGATCCACATTACCCACCTCCAGCTCCACCAACCACAAACCCACACACACTTCTAGTAGTTCTTCCCTACTCCAGCAAAATAGTTGGCACATTTACTAGAGGAGCAGCAGCTTGCAGCTGGCACAGATCAGCCATGATTCGCTGGCCTCCGTGGCTTCACTTTGAACTCGCTCACTTGTTGTTGCCTCTTCCTTCCCCCCTTTCCCCACAGAGCCGCACAAAGAGAGCTGGCAGGGCCACCCACCACCCCAGCGGGCACCGCTCACCTTGCCAAGCAGGGCCCCCTCCGTGCCCCCTTCCTGCTGTCTCCCCCAGCTGCTTCACCCCCATCACCATTGTACTCACTTGCCTTTAAAATTGGCAGGAGACATCAGCTATGCTCAGATGATGAAAAGAGGGAGAAGCACCTGCTCATGTTTGGGGCTTGGGTTTAGAGCTGTGCTTGTGCTGAATACATACACCCTTATTTGGGTACTCAGATGCAGAAGAGTTGGAGGGGGGCTTTTATTCAGCTGCTGAAATATTCAGCCAGATCATAGTGCAGCAGTTTGCAGAGAAACCACCTCTCTCATCCTCACACCACCACCCCCCCAAAAAAACCCTATTATTTTAAGCACTTTATGTGCTGAATACTCAAGTGGTTTTTTACCTTACAATGGGAACACTGTTAGGATGGGCTGAATGGACTAACTGCCTTCTTGCCTCACTACACAGTGACAGTGAGTGTTAGTTATCTGCATATATCAGGTCTCTTGAAAGCATTTTGGGACCACACAATTTCAACCTGTGAGACACATTTGGATACCTAGGAGGAGTCAGGCAGTCTCTAATATCAAGCGAGAAGAAAAAGACATTTTTCCAAAGCATGGGAACTAATAGAGTGAGGGTGATATACTTGTGACAGATGGTTGTCAGCAGTTTCCTTGCTCACTTCCAAAGCACAGATCTGAATGAGTGACCAAAATGAGCTTGGACTTTCTTCCTTCTCACTTCTATGACTTTTTCATGGGGAGGGAGGTGGGTCTAGCACATTTGGCCTGAAGCAAGGTAGTGGTCATGAGCCCTGCACACCCCAAGCCAGGCAGCAGCCCAGGGCTGCCCATGTACAGAGAGTTGGTAACAACATGAGGTGCAGCCTGGTGTCACACAGACATAGCAGTGGGTCTGATGGCAGGACTGATGCAGTGCTTGGCATTGCACCTCAGCTAATAAGCTTTGGGTTTGTTAGCTTGGGCACAGCACTGCACTGACATCAGGGGACCTGCACTGGTTCCCAGCCCACCAACTGGGATGCCTCTGGGCTATTTTTCCTGATTCTGGTGCTGGGTAAGCACAGACAGTTTGAGGGCCAAGAAAGTTACGCCATTCAAAGTCCCCCTTCCTTACTTTCTGTTACACTTATTAAGGCTGAAGCCCCAGTAGTTCCTCAGCTTTTGCTCCTGCCTCTATCTCAAGAGGAGATGGCCAGGAATGGGCAAGCTAAGGGAGGGCACGGGAGCAGCTATAAATAGCTTTGTCACTTGGCCCATTGCAGTGCCCTCCTTGCTCACTCTTCCTTTTATCCATTTTCAGCCATCAGACTTGCAGAGGGTCTTGAACTTGAACCCACCTCATGGCTCCACACAGCAGCTAAGGGAAGGTTTGGGAAATCAGTCACCTCCGCTCAGATCTATAGTCAGCAGAACTCTATTTGTTTCAGCTGCTGAATTCCAGGATTGGAGTCACCTCATCCAAAAGGCAGCAGGCATATCATCAGGTGAATTGGATCCAAAAGTTTTTTCCCTTACACCACTAACTGTAAAGGAGCCCTTGGTTCCACTAGAGAGTGAGGAGAGAGGAATCCCACCACTGGAACCCAGAGGTGTTTAAGTTTTCCCAGTAACCCAGGGCTCTGCATTGGATGTCTGCCCTAAGCCCTTGCCATTGCAGCAGGACTCCTCATATTCCTGCCTAGAGCTGTGCAGGATATCCTCCTCCCCTCCCTGAGGGACCCCAAGGCACAGGGGTCTCCACTAATGTCCTCTGCACAAGAAACACCAGACCTGGCTGTGATTAGGCTGGTGGAGACAGCACTATCTTGCCTTTGTCCCATAACACCGTTACTGCAGCTAAGGAGAGATTTGGGGGTGATGTCTGACCTGAAAGGCTTCAGAGTTGTTACCTTCTAGGTCATCTTCTGAGCATCTGATGTCAGTCTGCTGGGGCAGGGGAGAGTGGAGGGAACCAGGCTCATGCAGGGGAAGTTGAGCAGGTGACTCCTGTGTCACTTACCAGGCTCTTCAGTGCCGGGTATTAAGGGTCTGTATTAAGGGTATTAAGCCACTCCATGGAGCTGACTCTGCCTGCCCAGTATCAGGTACTCTGGGTACCTGGAACACTTCATGGATTGAGTCTGACTTGGTATGTATTAGTTTGCAGATTCATGTGTGATCTAGTGAAATGTAAGCAGTTTCCTGCTAAAGACCCCGTTTTTCTAAAAGCTGAGGTGGTGAAGTTGGGAACACTCACTTTGTGTGAGCAGACATGATGCCCCAGTCACTGAGTGGGAAAAATCCCCAAGGAATTTGAACAGTGCAATGATAAAAGGCCATGAACAGCTGCTGAAAGTGTTCATGAACCAGGAGTAACTTTACATAAAGAACTAAAACAGAAATAAAGCCTGGTTTGATTAAGTGGTTGGATTCAGGAAAGCAGGTCACCTCCTGGAAAGCAGCTTATGTAGGTGTGAGATGATTCAGGCTGTTTCTGAAGAGGGAAAATATGCAACAGCTTGCTGGCTAAAGCACAGGCCACCTCACTCCCAAGTGAGGCCACAGATTTCCAGTGACCCTTGTCATCGCTCCTTCAGTCCCTGTGCTCTCACGGCATACTAATGTTCCTCTGCCTGGTCTCTGCCTCCAAAACTAAAATACACACACACACACATGCACACACTCATGCAAACAATTCCCAAATTGCTAAGATTCATTCACCTACACAAAAGCAATTTCCAAGGTGAAATTCAAATGTGGTGATCCTTTCCACTCTTGGTCAGATCATGCCCAAAACTTCATTCCTTAGGTAGCACAGTAGCCAAAATCCCTGATTGAAACTATAAGCACTTGGCTTCTGAAAATCAGGACACGTCCATTTTTGTGTCTAACCTCAAATAATTGCTTGGAAATAATACCTGATGATCTTCCCTGGGGACCTAAGGGCACCTTGCAAGTCACTGTAGGAGATGGAAACCGGAAACCTTCAAGGTCCTGTGACGTCATGGGTCAGCTGGCGACCACTGCTGATCCTGCCCGTGTAACCAGGGGGGCTGGGAAAAGCAAAGCTATTTGCTAACTCAGGGTTTGTCACTATGACTTGTGAGAGGTGGGATCTTGTGGTATGGGTAATTTTTTTGCAAAATAGCTGGCAGAGAGCCTGGATACACATCCTGGCTCATATCTGCTTTTGCTGTAATTTGGCCCAAGCAGTCAAAAGCAAATGAGGGAGGATGTAGCAATAATATGGGGGAAGCTGGAGAGGTTGGAAATATGTGCAGGAAATAATCAAATTAGACTATGCCTGGGAAAACCAAAGTTAATATACTTGGGAAAATAGTCTGAAACACTACTGCTCAATAAGACAGAGAAACCTGGAAAGCAGGAACATTAATTAGCAGCCACTGCTGCACCATGGGCCAGGACAAGCCCACTGAAGTATCTCAGCACGGAGTGGGGTCTGCTGGGGCTGCAGCAAGGCTGCTGCCATCATTACTGTGCACGCCAGGCCCGGGGTGATACAGACAGGCTGAAGGCTTTCAGAGAGCACCACATCAGATAAGAGGTGGGAGGGAACAACTGGATGAGAAAAGCCTGAAAGAATTCGGCATAAACAACTTTTCCAACCAGTGACTAAAGGAGGAGGATATGATAACCCTCTGCAAGTATTTGAAGGCAATAAACACCAAATGTGGCTCATGTGGGATAAGATTACATGTAAAGGGATAAATTTATGGACAGGGAAAAATGTGTTTTATGCTAGGACACAGGTACAAAATAATAGAAAGTGGTTTTCCAAAGGAGGGGTGGAAGTCTGATTGGTGTATACAAAACTTCTCCAGGTAGAAAAAGGAAACAAGACCATGTGCTGTTGGGGCAGTTCAGCAAAGGAGAAGTGGATAAGGTAGGTCCTTTACCTTCAGGTCTTTTGCTGTGAGGCTTTTTGTTCTGTAGAGAAGAAAAACTTATATTCATCACCTTGCTTAAAATCCCTACCAGAAGCAAGCTGAGTACAAAAATAGGTAACAAGACTCTTTTTCCACAGTGGTGAGGGACATTGCTCATCATATTCTGGAACTTTCCTTGCTTGTACAGCAAAGGAGGTGTGATATCCTGCTTTGTGTGGGTTTTGTGGAGGATGGCCCAGAGGACATAAAAAGGGATAGTTAACTGCAGTCAGCTATCACCTGTGTCACTGGCAGCACGCTGGCGGTGGCGAGGTGACTTCATCCCACACTGCATTCTTCCTGGAAGTTAACATGCAACATACTGGGAGTGTTTGTTGGCCAGGTACCTGGTAACCAAGCTGTAATTAATTCCTGGGATTGCCGTGACAATCAAACCAGGGAAGGCGCGGTCCTGTTCTACTGCTAATTTTTCTTCACAGTAGACATGAGTAACAATTTTTCACCTCATGTTTATTCAGACCCTTTGGAGCCTCTCTCTTGTACAGGCATTTTAAAAGACAAAAATCAGGACTTGAACGCAATCCTATCACCTGCTGATGGCTCTCTCCATTCCAGTGAGTATAAAGCTAGGCAGAAAAGGGCCTTTTTTTTCCTACTCACTCTCTCTCGTCCTCTCCCGTTCCTCTAAATCTGTGTAATCTGTAGCGGCTCGGGTATTCAGTGCTGCTCAGACCCTGTATTTTGGCTCATTGAAATGTCAGACTTGCCACTGCACACCCAGTATGCTCATTCTTATTGACATCAATGGACAATGAAATCGGTGGGAGTTGAGGAAGTAGAAAAAGCCCACAACTTTCTTTATGATGAGATTAGTGATCAAAGTAGCTTTAAATTATGTGAAACTCCCTTCTGTCATTAAGCAGAGTTGTCAGGCTGTCCAGTCTAACACAAGCACATGAACATTTCAGTAAGTTTTCTTGTGTGACTGGGAAGGAAACACGTCTGAAACTCACCTGTGTTCTGCTGATGAGCTGTGCCAAGGCTTTTGTGCTGCTGGTGATTGGTAAAACATGAGGAAAATGGATTTTGCTGCTGTGTTTCTAGGTTTTATAATGCATCGCACAAACCATTTAATAAATACACAGTAAAGTGGAAAATAAGTCATCCTGAGAGAAGCCCGGGTGATCTGAAAGCCAAGCACAACAAAGGTGTCACTCAGCTTCTCTAGGACAAAACCCTTCCTTCAGAATTGAGTAAGCAGCTACTACCAACTCAGGTTTTTTTACCTAGTTGCTTCCAAACCTTATCTAAGATACTTCTTATATCTAAGACTGCTCACAGAAATAATGTACAACCTGAAAATAAGCTTTCATCAGAGCTAAAATTACAGTTTGGAAAACTGTACTATTGCTGTCTGTCACCTTCCTCACATTTAAAAGGATCTTTGTACTTTCACATTCGGAAAAATACATGCCTAGCCCATAGATGAGACTTTTATACCCCCAAATATGTCTAATAATGTTTCTAGTTTAATTCTGGAATTTATTTTAACGAGGACTGTCTCTCTTCTAATAAACCAATATAAGGGAAGCTCATGAAATATAATCAAAAGGTTTCTCATGTAATAAATCATTATAATATTTTATTATGTGTGAAAGAGCTGCTCAGCATTTCTAAGTATCCTATACATGAACTGCTTTTCCAGGATACTACCAAGGAGCTGTGTTTTCCTCAAAGAAAAGAAAAGCATTAATATTTCTACTTCAGTTCTCATTTTCTGCTGCACCAGACATATCTTAGGGAAACCAAGGGGACCTGGTGGTGACCATGACTGGGGTTCAGTGCTCATTGTCCTGAGGCTGGGGCCAGTGTGGGCAGCAGTGCTGCCCCAGTGTGGACATGGACACAGGCTCCTTGGAGAGCTCTCAAATAAGTGCTAAATGGGGCAGCACATGTGTGACACAAGGCATTTAATTAGCATGCTAAATACTCACATGTACGTTCCAAAGCAGTGCCAGCTGAGCAGGAAAGCAGCCTAACTCACTGTTTGAAGAAAACAATCATATTTGCAAACTTTTTTTTTCCCCCTAAGTTGATTGTTGTTTTTTGGGCAGTAAAGGGAAATCTGGTTTTTGGAAGCAGAACATATATTGAAGTCCTTTATTAAATCAGCTGGCTGAACTGCAACTGCTGAAGGCTATGGTAAGAACTTGCCAGCTTCTTTTGAAAAGCACTGTCGTGTTCTTGACACGGTTTAGGCTATACAAGTTTATTGCAGATGTGAACTCTGCCCCGCAGGGTAGGGGCACACACTTCAGCATACATCATTGCAGATTTCTGGGACACTGAAAGGCTGCCAGAACAAGTTATCTTGCTCCACCTGGACCCAAGTGAAAAGGAGATTTCTCTCTTTGATTCATCAACATCTCAGCCAGATGAACTTGGAAACTCAACTCGCCAAACTCACACAGTTTGAGAAGGTTCACATTAAATCTATGGGGCCTGACTCTGCTTTCCAGAGCTTCTCCTGGCATTAGTCCTGTAGCAATCCCTTCCAGTTCCATTGGCCCAAAAGCCTGAAAAAATAAATTCTGAGGAAAGTGCCTCCCTAGTTAGAAAAGTTCCAGTCCTTTAGCTGTCACCTGGTGTGAAGCTGGCCCAGCACACACATACTCATTTCTCCCTTTTGGGCCACCTTCACTTGCAGGCCAAGCAGCAGTGTCCTGTGCAGGCAGCAGAGGGCAAGCAGGTATCTACCTCACCTGATATCAGCTAGACACAGGCATGGTGCCACTGCAGCCTTTGCTGCCCTACAAACATTTGTACCTGGGACATAAAGGACTCACACTTTTAAAAAAACTCACAAGAAAACAAACAAACAAAAAAAATCCAAACAAACCCATCACCCCACCAAGCCTGGTTTTAGAGACACCAGGAGTTCTTTTAAGTGTAACCACAGGTGTAGAAATTGTAAACAACTTCTCCCCCAGCTCTGCTCCATCAAAGCATCACTGATTGGGGGAGCAGGAGTTCAGCCTCGTTGGTAGGTGCTCTGGAGGCCCAGGGGAAGGGAATTAATGCTCTTTTGGACGTTATGTTCTGCCATGCTCACTTTCCCAGTATTGTAAGACACAGCCAGAAGAAAAGCTGCTGCCACCAGAGAAGAAGGACCTGTAGTGACTGGCCAAGGGGCAACAGTTTTGAACAGTAAGAGGGAGGGTTTCGGCTGGACATCAGGATGAAAATTTCTATGATAAGGGTCAACAGGTTGCCCAGAGAAGTTGTAGATGCCCTGTCCCTGGAAGTGTACAAGATCAGGTTGGATGAGGCTTTGAGCAACCTGATCTAGTGAAAGATGTCCCTGCCCATAGCAGGAGAGTTGGACTAGTTGATCTCCAAAGGTCCTTCCAACCCAGACTGTGCTGTGATTCTTAGAGCCACTGCAGCAGAGTGCCAGTGAGAGGGGATCTGAGGGTGTTGGACACATTGCAGGATTGGGCCAGGCATAGAGACAAGACCCTGCAAGGCAGTCTTCATCAGGCATGTTTTGGTCATTGAGTACTGGCCATTTGGATGCAATGCACTCTAAAAACATATTACATGTCAAGGTCCTGGCGGCTGGAAGCTGATGAAAATGAGAAGACAACTGGGGAAATCTGAGAGCAGCAAGAAAACAGGAGGCTGGAGACAAAACTGCAATTTTTAAATCCCTTTCTTCTCTAGAGTTTCACAGTCTGCTGGGTTTGGCCTAAGTTGACATGAAAGATCTGAGGTGTTTCCTGTTACACATGAAAAATTACATACCACCAGTAACATCAATATTATTATAATTTTTTTTAATCGGACTTCACATGTAATTTTTACTAAAAATATGTATTTTGAGATTTATAGTTCATCTTAGCCTGGTTTTTCTCATTGAGCATGACCAGAGTTTTGGGAAGAGTAATGAGATACTGTGCCTCCAGGCAATGCCCACTGCTGCCCAGAGTTAAGTCAGTAGTGCCAATGGGCCACCTGCATCTTTAATAATGTCAAGCAGCTTCAAAACACTGACATCTGTTTGTGAAGTTTGAAGTTTAAGTGATTTCTCAGATATGCAAGTGAACACTCTCTACCTGGAACCTTGCTTGGAAAATATTTGACATTTCTATAGCAGGCATTTGCTCACTTAGGAAAAAATTATCCAGAGAAAATAAGGGCTTTGCTACTCAGCCAATTCTTACACACACCACAAGCGAGCTCCCCTATCCTCTCTTTTCTCTACACTGTCATGTTTCTACAAGAGAGAGATACACCACTATCATCAGTCTGCTTGCGGGCTTTTCCCTCCTGCAGGAACTCTGCTCCACTGCTCATACACTGGAATATTTTATTTTTGCTTGACAACTCACTATCAAAACAGTTAAACTTGGGGATTTTTGATTATTTAACTAAGGATACTTTTAATTGCTCACTAATGTAACAAATCTTGTAAAAGGATTTGAATTTTTGCTCAAATACCAAAATCTCTGGCAGAAGTTCAGTATTTCTTACATTTTAAGCAGGCCTTTTAACAGTGTTTTTACAATATCTTAAAGGGTTTCATCTCTTTTTTTAAATACCTTTGTGAGGATTGGACTGCATAATAACATGAAGACTTGGATAAAATCCAATCCAGATCAGCTGCTATTATAGAAACAAATCAAACAGTGTTGGTTTTTTTTGTTCTCTTTACTCAAAAGAAACAGGGCTGGAGCTGCATCAGCTGCCAGTGAGTCAGAGGTTAACCCCAACACATCAAATCTGCAACTGGTTTCATCCTTCCCCACAAGGCCAAGAAAGGCATGCATGATGCAGTCATGTACACACATCCATGCATGGAGAGAGCGTGAAGGCTGTGTATGGCTATGTAACAAAACCACCAAACCTGCCCCATACACCAGAGCAGGGTGTTTGGTGCTGAGCTGGTTATAAAGCCGGGCTGGAGTTAGCACCCTGCTCTCTCAGCAGCTCCAACATTCAGCAACTTGTCAACTCAGACCCTCATGTTTAACTAAATCACAGCAGCAGCACCAGCATCCCCAGCGCAGACAGAGCTCCCATCCCTGCTCTCCCCACCATGGCTTTCCCAGCTGCAGCCCTGCTTCAGCCCCCATGCCTCAGCACTGGGGAGCAGAGCCTGATGACACAGCATGGTTCAAACACATATTTCTTCCTTATAAAAATATAGAACAAGATATTTGGCTTCTGTTACTAGAAGCTCGGGGTGTAATTAATCCACCCTATCTTGCATTTTTAATTATGTCTGCACTTAAGTATCCAAGTCTTTCACAACCCCAATAGTTTTAAGATGCAGGGAAAATATTACAACCATTTGCACAGGGAGAGAGGCTGTGGCATAGAGCCTCGGAGTAAGTAGGCCAAACTTCAGAGAAAACCTGGAGCATGACTGAGAACAGAACCCAGATGTACCCAGGCTCATGCTTCATTTTAATACAGCACTAGGATCCCTCTCCCTCATGATGCCAGTATAATGGTATTTCCTCTCCTGGAATGGTGTGTTCAACTTTGGCCAGCACCTCTCTCTCTGAGAAGTCAGATAGAGAGAGGGAGAAAAAGACCAGAGAAGTACAACCAAGACAAGTTGCCTTGTGCAGAGGATCTCCATACAAGGCAAGGAAGAGGCACAGGAGCCTGTAGAGCACTGTGAGGTGCTCTGTGCCTGGTGGAGCAGGGGGCAGACCAGCAAGCTGGCGGCATGGGGCTGGGCTTCACCCAGCCACAAGATAGGAGGGCTTGGTGATGGAATTTGGGGTCCGCTTGGGTCTGCTTCTACTTTCTGTTCTGCAATCAGCCATTTAACGGGCTTGTCTGCCAGGTGGGGGCAGGGGGGAACTTTGGCAGGGTGTTTAAAGTGCAAGTTTAACATGTGCCAGCTGCCTTGAGCAAACTCCCCAGGTCAGTCCAAGTGCAAGGCAGAGCACTTGGGAGTGGGTGTTCCAAAGGTGCTCTTAGACCACTTGCTTACAGGTAGTTTGTGACAGTATAATGGGTATATAGAATCATAGAATTGTTTGGGTTGGAAGGGACATTAAAAATTATCTAGTTCCAAACCCCCTGCCATGGGCAGGAATGCCACTCACTTAGGTTACTCAGAGTACCATCCAACCTGGCCTGAAATACTTCCATGATCTCTTTGGGAACCTGTTCCAATGCTTCACCACCCTCTGAGTAAAGAATTTCTTCCTAACATCTAATCTAAACCTGCCTTCTTTCAGTTTAAAACTGATTTTTTTTTGTCCCTTGTCCTGGCACTATCTGCCCATACAAAAAGTTCATCTCCCTCCTTTTTGGAAACCCTCTTTAGGTACTGGTATAAGGTCTACCCAAAGCCTTCTGTTCTTCAGGCTGAAAAGTTCCAACTTTCTCAGCATCCCCTTTGTAGGAGAGATGCTTTGTCATGGTTTAAGCCCAGGTGGAAATTAAGCACCATTAAGCCACTTGTTCACCAGGGGAACCCTTCTCCGGTGGAATGAGGAGGACTGAAGTAAAACTGGTATGCTGAGATAAGAACAGCTTGAGAATTGAAAATTAAGTAAAATACAGTAATAAATAACAAGTAACAAATAATAAATGATAAATAATAAATAAATAATAATAATAAATACTAATAATGAGAATGAAAAGGAAATAGAGAAGTGATGCACAGTGCAATTGCTCACCGCCCGTTGACCAATGCCAACCCCCTTCCTTAACCCAGATTGACCATGCTTCCAGGAGCTCCCAGCAGTTTATATTCTGGGCATGACGTTCTCTGGTGTGGAATACCCCTTAGGTCAGTTCGGGTCACCTGTCCCAGCTGTGCTCCCTCCCAGTTTCTTTTACCAACTCCCTCACTGGCAGAGCATGAGTCAAGGAGGAAAAAATGGTCCTTGACTTAGGATAAACAGGACTTAGCTAAAACCAAAACATCAGTGTGTGATCAACACCATTCTCATTCTGAATCCAAAACACAGCACTGTAACAGGTACTGAGGAGAAATTAATTCTACCCTGCCTGTAACCAGGACAGTGCTCCAGCCCTCTGACCATCTATATGCCCCCCTCTGGACCTGCTCCAATAGGTCCACATCTTTCTTGTGCTGAGGACCTGGATGTATCCTCAAACCTGGGTGCAGTAGTCCATGTGCTCCAGTATATCCAGGTACACAAGGGCAGAGTAGAGGGGGAGAACCACCTCCCTTGACCTGCTGGTCACAATTCTTCTAATGCTGCTCGTGTTTGGCTCTCTGGCCTGCAAGTGCACACTGTTGTCTCATGTCTGGCTTTTCATCCATGTGTCATGGTGAGTATGCTGTGAAGTCCCACCTTAGTACTGCATACAATGGTCCTGGCAGACATAAGCCCTTAGGCAAGAAGTGCAAAGCTCAGCTTTATCAAACTTGAAGACCCTCACATGCACCATGCTGGTAGAAATGCAAAGTGCTCTTTTTTAAAGGCTTTGTAATTCCAGAATTACCTGTATTATGTACCCTGGCCCTTATGGCAATGGCAAAATGACATTTACTCATAGAAAGAATTTAAAAACTTCAAAGACTTGAAAAATAGACCCCATTCAGTGTGTTAGGGAAAAACCGTCCAGGAAGACTGGAAAAAAATTTAGGAAGAGCTTTTGACCCTGTATAATTGCTTCACAGAGCTCTTCTAGTTCATGCTTGCAACTATGCAGCAATATTATTAGAGCTGGGAATATGCACAGTTTTACTGATGACCCTGTTTTTTGACACCAGGCCTGTGTAAGAAGCACTAAAATGCAAGTACACTGTGCTGTAAGGCAGCTGAGCAGAGCTCACATCCCAAGCTTGGAAAATGACAATTGCCTCTATGTAGAGCACTGAGAGCCCTTGGCACAAGAGTCCTCTGCACTCCCTTGGAGGAAACAGGCCTGAGGCCAACACAACCTTTCCCAGAGATAAGCAACTTTCCTCGGGTCATGGCGAGAAAGTGAACCACCCCCAGCATGCCTTGTTTCTATATGGTAATAGCCTGTACCCAGTTGCCTAGTTGGTTTTACCTCACCCCCTGCCTTTCCCATAAAAAGCCCCTGTTTCTGCCCCTGAGGAGATAGTGTTTGGCCCTGGCCTTTTCTTCACAGGAGTTGCTGGACAATAAAAGCTACCTCTGTGGAACAGCCGAACGAGGTTCCTGTCTCTCTATCTCAGAGTTCACCTTGGGTGATTTCACAAAGAGCTGGATCACAAGAGCTGGAATCACTTGTAGCTGAGAAATTGCTGTACTTGCTGAAATCACTTGCTGCCCAGGGAAGCCAGCCACTGCCCCTGGAAGAGTTGTTCCTTGTAGCACACTCTTTCTAGGAAGGTCATGACACACCGGGTTGTCCACCCCCAGTTCCCTGGTAAGCAACACCTCTACAGTGCAGGGAAGGACCTAATGGGCCCCCTTGCCCCAGCTGGCTGCAGGGCTGCATCCTCTAGGCAGCAGTGAGCCTGTGCAGGAGCAGGCAGCGTACAGCCCATACCACACCTGATTTATGACCAGTGGATGTCACACCCTGCTCCTCTTCCTGCCTGCCTTGCAGGCAGAGTGTTGTGACCGCTGCCTTCAGCCACACATGAGGAATTAAATGAAGCCATGCCTGACATCCTGATGGAGGTTGTGGTGTGCTCCGTGCAGAGCTGTCAGACAGATCATGGTGTGATGGTGGCATTGTGAAAAGCTGCCTTCATCTGGCAGACACAGAGACAGGCACCACTGAAGATGTGCCATGGCCTTCAACAAGGCAAAGCTCCCCAGGACCATACCCAGCATACCCAGGTGGCTGCAGACACAGGCGCCAAACCAGATGCTGTCGCACCATCAGCGTTTTGCTCACTCAGATATGCCTGGCAGTCTTACCAGGGTCTCAAGCTGTCAGACTATGCTGCACAAAAATTAAGCTCTCCAAAGAGTTTGGCCCCCAAATGAGTGTCTTTTCAGGGCATTCTTCATTCCTCCCAAACAGAGACTGTGAAATGTAATCCATTAGGTACTTTTTCTAGGCAGCTCTTCATTGTACCTGTGCCACTGCATGAGGGTGTAATGAACTTGTCAATGGGCACAGTCACTATATAGACAGGATGAGTACCTTAGGCACAAGGCCATCAGACAGAGATGGTTCAACCCTCCAGCAGCAGAGTAGCTCGGGATTGTCAGCACTTGACTCTACTATTGGAGGTGGGGGAGACCAGGAGAGCCTAGAGATGCATCAGAGCCCAGGGCTGCTTTATCTTTTTGATCCCAAACACCACAAATTCCAAAGGCATCCTCTCCTCCACTATATCCAGATTCTTTATTACCTCTGGAGGCCCAAGTGACCTTGCCACACCGTGTCCTTTGACTTGTATCCTTATGTCCAGGAAGTCCTGTTTTCCATCAGGGCATGCACAGTGGTCTTAGCAATTTTTTCTTTTCTTAAAACCAGAGGCCGTCTGTGAGAAAGCATCTCTTCCCACATCTGCAGGTTTTGTACTCACTTTGAAATCTGAGATGTACTTATGGTTCTGCTCCTCTGCTTTGTCCACATGTTAATGTGAATGTGGGAATTCCATGCAACTTGAGACAGAGATTTCCTTTGGTAACCACATCCATGATCTGCCTTAACTCTGTAGCTTAGTGATCTCCTGGAAGCCTGTATCACCCATTCTTAGTTTGCACAGATCTTTCCTCTACCACTTATCATCTCATCCTCCTACAGACATTTGTCAATTGTGTCCAAAAATCTCTTCTGCCATGATGCCAAGAAAAAGCCTTCTAAAAAACAGTGTTTGCTGTGGATAATGCTGATTCTCTATCAGTTCCCTCAGACTGGCTGTCTGTAAACTGCCTGGGCAAGACAAATGCTTGTTCTTTCTTTGGCACAAGGGGATGACGGTCCAGAATGAGTGATGCTCTGTGAAACAATATTAAAAGTGATAAACAAATAATCAGACTAATGCAGGGAGAAGTGCTTGCTAGAACACTGGTAGGAAAGGTCAAGTAATTCCTCTAAAAAGTAAGTTATTCCGAGTATCATCTTTCTTCACCCAAATCAAGTGTCCAGGACTTCCACTGGTTTGACTGACCATGTTTTCTCTTATCAGAATCTGCTTTGCCACTACCTCTTCAACTTCACATAATTCAATTAGAAATAAATTTAAATTTGCAACATCAAAAACAGTCACATTTGGAAACAGTCTAATTCCCTGATGCTCAAAAGCACATCACATTATAATTTATCAACCATCACATTCTTAACTATGTCAGACATTTGTCATAAAATCACCATTAAATGGATATCTAATGGCTTCTAATAAATGTCAAAATGAACTTGCAGATGCCTATTCAAAATATATTAGGAGCCATTAAACAGCAATTAAAAGGAAGTTTCACAAATAATATTTTATATTAGATATGTTGTAGAGCCAGGCAAGGAAGGGACAGTGACATCTTGAGGACCTTCTGGAAATGCTCCCTTGTGCCACGTATCTACGCAATGATGGACTGCATACCTCCCTGGAGAGCATCCCATGCTTCCTGGACATCCATGCAAGATGAGGCCCTGGGTACTCATGATGTGGATGCTGTAATTCACTGCTTTAAGGTGCAGCATGAACAGTGTGTGAGGTGATGGCATTATTCCCACTCTCCCTTGTGGCCTTCTGCTCTGGAGGCAGAAAGCTGTCCCAGACCCCTTCCCCAGTCTTGCCCTCCAGGGTTCTGGGAAGTGCTGAAGAGGCAGGGATGTGGGGCAGGAGGGGAGAGCTGCCAGTGTGGGGAGAGATAAACAGGCACTGACATTTGCTGGAGTTTGAAGGGGATGGGTAGAGGAAGATCTCCAGAGGGGTGCAGAGGTTTTGGGAACGATGAGCAGAGAAGGGGGTATGAACAGCCATGCTCCCTCTGGAAATGTGAGGTGAGTGAGAAAGAGGGTTACAAAACTGGGGAGAGGGACAATTTGAAGCCGCTTAGTGTTGAGGTGTGCATATGCACTAAACCCTGAAGCATGCACAGTTTTCTACTGACTTCGCGGAGAGAGAGCACACTACTGTGTGAGAAGTGTGTAGGCACTCTGTTCACTACCATCTTGTTCTCTAGTCCACATATTAACAAAACTCACCCTGTGTGGCTGGTGCAATCTGGTGTGAGCACATGCTGGCCTCTCTCAGGAGGGTACTGAAGGTCACCTTTGCCTTCTGGCTCGAAGCTCTGTGCGCTGAGAGGCACTGATGGTCCATGTTTTTCCTGTGTGTCCACGCTGCTTCTGTTCTGGAGCTGCGGTTTAAAAGATGCATCTTACAGGCATATTAAGTACACATACACATGTAAATACAATGTATATCAAATATATAGTTTGTTACAGGCATGATGCCCTTAGTTTCTCTTGCAACACAAAGATTATTTTAATTTCTATAGAATCATAAAATAATTTAAGTTGAAAAAAGCCTCTACAATCACTGAGTCCAACTGTTAATTCAACACTGCCAAGGCCACCACTAAACCATGTCCTTATACCTTGAAAATGACTGACAAACACATAATCTTTAAGAGTAAACATTAACATTAATGTAAATATTAAACATGAAAACTGACAACAGCAAGTCTTAACAAGAATTTCGTAGTATTCACATTCCTGTATCAGTCTAGTCACAGCTTACAAATAGTTAAATAGATGAACTTCATCCCAGCTTGTTCCATTCCAATGCCAGGTTCTCTTTAAAAGAGCAGCTTGCCTTCTCCCTATTTCTTTTCTTGTTTTTTTTTTCCACATTTGCCCTCACAAACATGAGGGAGGGAAGGATGGGACTAGATGTGACCATTAATCCTGCTGGGGTTCAGGCCAGTGCGATGAGAATTAGGTAAGCAGGAGACTGCAGAGCCCAGTGAGGACAGCACGTTCTGGTGGGGTCAGGAGCACGAGCAACAAACCAGCATCTTACACAAGGAGGTATCAGGAGCCAGTAATAGATCCGTTGTGTCAGTACACAAATATGTTGTTATTCTCCACCTTCTGTCCTGTTTGTTTCTTACAGCACTGTGGCTACTTTCCCACTGACGTAGCTGAGAATTGGTCCTGACAGAAAAGAAAGGAAAAACTCTCATTCCCCCCACCCTCCCCATCACTCACGCTGTAAAGGACCTGTTTACACAACTGTGGAAGAGGGTGTGTATTTGCATATTAAATGGGATCAAGAAAATATGTAACATATGTTGCAAACAGAACTAATGTCTAAACACACATGCGAACCTGGGCTAACGGGTCCTGCCAAAATATTTTAACCATCTGTTTTTACTTAGCTGTTTTTTAACAAATTATGTTTATTATGTTAATTTATTTTACTGTCAACAACAGCAAATGACAGAGTTGCTGCTAAACAGCATCATTATATATCACATTCTGGCATAATACCAGCAGGTTTTTCTAATGCGACAGGAATAAATGCATATTAAAATGTCAATTTGTTTAAAATCTAGTTCAGGATGGTAAATACATCTGCACAAATTCATCATGTTCCAACAGACACTGTTTGTATGCAGACTATTTTAAGATAAGGCTCTCTGACAGGACGTGGAGAAATAGGCAAGAGCACAGAGGTCCTGCCTGAATTCCTGGCTCCAGCTTTGAGGTTGATCCCAAGAGGAGGAGAAGAGATGACCAAAGTGGGAGCTAATTCATGTTTTAGAAGTTGTGATTAAACTTCCCATGAGCCTATCTTTATTTGCAGCATCCATGAAATCTCCCTTAGATGAAGAAAAACTGAAATTGAAATCAACCACAAAATGATATTGATCTTCATCCCAGGTCCACATCCTATTCCCCAGCATACACTGTTCATGGCTGGGCAGGAGTCTCTGTCCCCACACTCTTCACTGGGCTGTTGCAGGGAAGGAATACCCAATGCTACAGCCAGCTGCTGCTGCATGCACAGATCCAGCACAAAAGTTCAGTGAGGGATGCTCTGGAGGCTCCATCTCAACATCTCAAAAATTGCCCAACAGTCAAGTTACATGATATTTTCTGGGTCAGCTCTTCTCCTCTCTCTTGATCAAATAATTTCTGCTTGTTGCCCAAAAGAAAATCTTTATTTCAGCAGGATCTTTCTTGCTTACCTCCCTAAGAAAAAGGATCTCTTCTCTGGAAGGGGCACGTGGGCCTGTCAGTGGTTTCCGTGCTCTCCTGGCTGCCTCCCTTCACCATCCACAAGTTCAGAATCATTCCTCTCCTGATTTCCAAAGTCAGCACCTGTTCTCCTAAATCACCCTGCTCCCTAAGTCCTGTTCCCATGTAGACAGCTGCTTACAGCTTCTGTGACACAACCAACTTTTTCTCCAAATAACTGATGCTGAATTCCATCTTCTCCCATGCAGGCAGTGTGATCTCCCCTCTGGCTACATTTCCCTTCCAGTCCAATTCTGGATGGCATAGGCTGCCTTTGTTGCCTCATTCCTCTCTCAGGACCATGCTTGCTGGGCTGACCTTCCTTCACACAGTGAGAAAATCCTGCTTGTCCCAGCTCCAGGCCGTGCATGCTTTTACACCACTTCACAGGCAGGTCAGGAAAATGGTCAGAAAACTCCAACCTACTTCAATTCATTCTTTGCAGTCCTGGGAAAATAGTCTATGGTCCCATACAGCTGGAAGCAGATTTTTATTTGCTCCAGAAGACAACAAAAAACCTGGAGCACTGGGGAGTCCTCTGCGTTTTCAGCCAAAAACCATAAAGAAGACAGACTGACTTTCCTGTCTAAATATTCTTTCTTTCTCTCTTCTGCCCACATCTGAAGCATTGAATCATATAATTGTTAAGGTTGGAAAAGACCTATAAGATCATCACGTCCAACCATCAACCTGGCACCACCACTACGTTCACCATTGAACCACATCCTTGAGTGCCATATTCACTTGTTTTTTGAACACTGCCTTGGATGCATTCCATCACTTCTCTGAGCAGTCTGTTCCAATGCATTACAACACTTTCTGCGAAAAAAATTTTCCTAATATCTAATGTAAACCTTCCCTGGGACAACTTTTGGCTATTTCTTCTCATCCTGTCACTTCTTACCTTGACCACTATGACTTCCCACACACCACCCTGGCCTCCATCTGGTACAGACGTCTAGGGCTGTCTTGATGATGGCAGCTATAAACACAGCAACTGGGACAATGTAGAACAGGCTATGGAATGCTCTCTGGTGCTTTTATACAGATCTCGGAGAGGAGAAAATAGAGCAAAATGAGCCTGAAGTCTTCAGAAACACTGAAGAATCAGAATAGAACAAGATTAAAGAGGAATGAGTGGAAAAGTCCAAAATGAGACCATGAGCACAAGGAATGCTCTCTGGCCGTCATGAACCATCCTACTTCCAACTGTTTGCTCCAGGAGCTGAAGGAAGGTGTGACATGTAAACCAGTGACAATGTAAGACATTACAGGATATGGCAGAACGTAAAATACAGCCAGACCACAGTCCTGCAAAGACCAATGCATATGCAAAAATATGCACATGGATGGTCCTGCTGAGGCCTGAGGAATTACTCTGACACAGATGGCTGAACACATGCCCAAAACCTTGCTAGGCCAGAGCCCAGGAGAGGTATTGTCAAGGAGGAGCTTTCCCACCCCGGGCAGTCCTAACAGTGTAACAATGCCTCTGATGTTGAATTGGATGAGAAATAACTGGTAAGGAAATACAATATTCCTTTCTCGGGATTAAGGACCAGACATTTTGGGATGAGATTTTGCTTAAGACAAGGAACAGGCTCCTTTTGATTAACCTCAGCCTTTTGAGAAGTGTAGCAAAGAAATACTGTGCACATAAATGTTTTGATATCTCAATAACAAATATTGTGAGCCATGTCACCGTTGTTTAAATGCCTTTCTCTGTCATGATGAGGGATGTTCATGGAAGATGGTACAGGAATCCTTGTTTATAGCATCCACAATAGCACTAGACTTTGTTAAGCGCAGCGACATGTGAGAGGCAGTGCCATGCAGTGCAAAGTTTAGGGGAATTCCCCCTCCCCTCTCTGAATTCTGGTTTTATGAAGAGAAAGGTTACATAGTTTATATTTCAGGAGTTGAAGTCCTGAGAAAATAAACCTCCGTCCAAGCACTCATCCAGCCTACAACTGATATTCCATAAAATGTATGGGCTGATTTCATGCATATGGCTGCTCACTTTACAAGGGGATGATTAAGATGGTCATGGTTTTGTTGGCTTTTAGTCCACAAATGCCTCAGCTGTTCTGGATTCATTTAAGATCATAATGTACCTCTGTGTGCTAAAAGCAAGCAGCCAGCACTGCTCTGCTCTCACTGTCCTGCAAATCCAGCCCTTTGCTTGTGACGGTGTTGCCAACATGGTTCATTAGTCACTATTGACTTACAACAATCCATCTCTTTCTTCCCCCAGCCTGCCATCTCCCTCTGCTCTGGCACCAAAGGAACCCATGGAGTGGATAGGGCTGCCTTTGGGAAGAGATGAATTTTTATTGCAGTTTGCTGGCTTCCACCCTGCTTCTGATGCCTTTCTTACTCTTTGATATCTCCCAACTGGCATTTTGCAGCCTGCTTCCTGAGGGATGTCAGCCCACCCTGTCCTGGCCTTCTAGCCAGAACACACCAAGCTGCTCTGCTAGCACTTTCAGAGGAGTAGTTTATTGAGAAGAAGTGTTACCAGTGGAAATTCATTCAAAAGGGATTTTTTCCTTCCTTCACTGAAAATTCAGCACTTGCACCTCAATCCAAAAGAGACATGTGTCCAGCAGCATTGGGAGAACCAGCTTTTCACCCCTGGGAGTGGGGAAGGCTTTGTGGCGCAGTCTGGGTGGTGCAGCATCATGCAGTGTTATTCCCCATCCCCTCCTCAGGAGTCCCGCAGACAGTGATTAAATGGGCAGGCTGTGACTCACGACACATAACCACCTTTTCCCATTTTAATCTGTTTTGGTCATCTTGGGCTTTTCAAGCACATTCTATTTGATACTTCCTGCTTCAAAGGTTTTTCTTGCTGCAGCTGCCTAGCATCTCTTTCCCTCACCCTCCTCCACATCTTGTCCTGCATTTGGTTTATCTCTTCACTCTAAAAAGGAAAGGCATTTATTGCTCCATTCACATTAAGTGATCATCATGTAACAGAAATAAACTGCTTGTTCCTATATAATCATAGATCGCTTTGCAGAACACAGGCTTCAAACAGCGGAGGTAGAAGTCTGCAATGTTTTCTTCTGAAGCAATCTTAGTTTCTTAAAAAAACCAACAAAACAAACCCTAAAACCCCTAAGTCAGTATCTTCCCGCAACTGCAGCTGATTTCCTGTGTAAACTAAAACCATGTGATATTCCATAAATGCTTCCAGCTCTCTAAATTACAGGAAATGAAAACCATCATGGAAAAGGAAAGCTTTGGACTAAATTCCCAGATCAGATATCATTGTAACTCTATTTCAGTCTGATTACAATTCGGATGCTTTCTAACATACCTGTTAGTAATTAAAGGAGCTGATAACAGCTGTTGGAGCACAACGTTCCCCAGGGTCTTATGGTGGGACAGAGACATCTTCCACACACAGGGCAGTGCCCCAGAGGTGCCACAGATGAAATCATGAGCTGAGGTTGATCAAGGGAAGCATTTTTATGTAGCCATTGTGAAGGTCAGGCACTGAACTTCCAACTGTATTAAATTGCAAGTGCCGCACACAGTAACACTTTGCACTCAGCTGGCCACACATCCACACCCACATATGTAGGTGCTGTTTCACATCAAGGGCTTCGTGGCTGTGCAGCTCTTCACTGCTCAGGAACACTTTTTGCAATGAGAAAGGATGAGTTGTGCAAGCGAGTATGAGCCAGTGCTGGTACAGAGCATATACATGGCAAGAACATAAGAAAAGAGAGGAACTGATCTCATCCTATCCCACCTGAATTTGGAATATGTGCATGGTACTTTGGGAGTGGTGCTGTCTACTGCTTCTTAGAGCCCCTCAGAGGTGCTCTAATCCCATGGAAAGCTGAGAGTTAGGCCGTGTCGTCCATTGCGACATGCACTGTGCAGTGTGAATGTGCAGATGTCTATGCATTCCCCAGACAGGGCACCCACAACCCCTCAGAGCTGCTATGAATGTACTACAGAGTTAACAGACTGATGCCTTCAGGTGACTCTCTGTAGCTCTCACTTGCTGACAAGTCTAGTGGCCAAGCTGAGATTTATGGGCACTTGTCTCAGTGTTCTCATCTCATAAATGAGTGCAGAAAGGGGATTTCCATTCCAGTGACCAGCTCATTCTCTTCATTTCTGAAGAGTGTCTGTGTCCTTCAAGGCACTAAATCAGCCTGCCACTGCTAAGAAATAGGGATTTCAATTAAACAAATTAATTGCAATGCTCTACACAATCTCTTAATTGATACACCAGGAGATTTTTTAGTTTGTTCAGCGAAGATCATGATAATTTTCCTTTTGAACTGTGAATAATTATCAGACTGAAAAGAAGTTGAGGCAAAGTACTAATTTTAAGGAGAGTTTTGGGTACACTATCATTCATTTCTTATTTCAAATGTCACAGGAGCAAAGCTTCACTTTTACTGTGGAAGGGAGTCTTGCTGGGTGCCAGACCAATGCCTCTACACCACAGTCACCCTTTCAAATGTTTCAACCATTGCTGTCACTTCTTCACACATAAAATATTTGGGGCAGTCCCTAGCACCTCTGGGTGTTAAATTTTAGCTGTCCTGTTCCTGGTACTATGAAAGCATTTCTATAAACCAGAGTATCTCAGCAGCCATCAATATATCATTCACATTTAGGCTTGCATTGATTTCTGTCTTGTTACCAGAATGAGGCAGATGCTTCAACAGGGCAGAGGGTCACATATCCAATGCCAAAGGCACCAAGACAATTTGCACAAATTGAGGACTTCAGCCAATACTTTTTATAAGCTGTTTCTGCTGAATGTCCCAAATGAGGGGTTTCAGTGCCAGCAAAATCATCAAAGTGAACAGGTTTGCCTTGTTCCCTACCCAGCAGACATTTCTGTTCAGGTAGGTCATTAGTTATTCCTGAGGTCATTAGGTTATCACATTGAATCTTAATCCACCTAATTCATCCCAGTGCACTCCCATTTGTTTCTAGTGCTTGTGTTTTAAAATACCATTAAATCATGTCACAGGCCGCCTCTGCACCTGCCAAGAAAGCTGCATGCATTCTCGATTTTCTTTGCCAGGTGAATTCTATTTAGTATATTCCTGGAGAAGACAGCTCATTGCAAATCCTCTTTCTCCTGTTTCTCCTTCCCAAGCACACTTGCTCACATACTCTGGGGATTTTAACTTTTACATACCCAGCTTAGCCCAGGCTCAAGTCAATCAGTGCTGTCCTGAGCAGACGCCGGTGGGTTTCTATTGCCTCAAGCTAGCCCGGGTGTCCCACTTTCTCTTGCTGAGATAAGTTATTAGGGCAAAGAAAGAAGAAGCTGTTTGCCTTTGATAATGTAATGCAAAAATAAAGAAATCCCAGTAAAACTTTCCCTTCTTGTGCATAAAACCCTTTGGTAAAAAATTCTTAGCAGGATACTAAAAATAGAGGAACTCCACTGAGGTTGGTGCACAGTTTTAAACCAAACATATAAATTAGTAAAGAAATGGCATTCTCAGTCATAGATAGCTTGTAGTGAATTAGACCAGGGCTTTTACAGAACAAAGGAACCAAAAAAAAACCCCTAATCTCACTTTGACGAGAAAAAAATCTCTGATCACTCCACCTGCCACTTTTCTCTGTGCCAAGAAAAACTCGAGTATACACCAAAAACACTGAAGGAGAGTTGAGTGTTGCATTAAATTTATGGACCACTAGAGACTAGGATTGAATGTGCTGACTGAACTTATTCTAATAACTTAGATGGGAAAAATCCATACTGCAAATCACCTTACTTAGGTTGATTTAACAAGAACTATTTACCCAAGAAAAGAAAAAACCCATGAGTGCTGTTTGCTTTCTCTCTCACCCAAGAAATACACACAGCCAGAGCCTGATAATTTTTTCTAGCTGCAAGATACCACAGACGGGGAAAGGGGGTAGTTTGTTAGACCAGGTAAAGAATTTTCTGCAGAAAACAAGCAGGATTTGCAGAGAGCTGTGTTTGTGCATGTGACAAATGTTTACTATTGGTACAAGATTTGAAGGAACACAGGGAACTAGGACATCCTGAGGTTGTGCTAATGTTGTCTTAGTCATCATAGTGAAGCTTAGGGAATGCACTGGACCTTGTGCTTCTGAGTCCACATCACTGGGCCAGACCTCCATGCTCTTGGGCCATTCCACGTGTCCTAGTTTCAGCCATGACCTTAATGTTATTTGATACCACCTCATGTCCTTGCCAGGGGCAGGGGAAAGGGATTCTCTCTGGCTTCCAGAAAGAAGTAGGTGGCTTCTGATCATAAAAACATGGTAGCATTGTCCACCATTGCTGGTTTTCTTATCTCATTGCTGTTTCCAGTAAATTGTTCTTATTCAACCTGTGATCTCTGCCTTTTAGGCTTTCCATCAGAGGGGACAAGGGGAGTGGCTCATGGTCTTCTCAGTGGGAGGACTGACTTGGGGAATACCATTCCTAAACCACGACACCATGCCTATTACCTTATGGCAAATGCTTGTTTGCAGTCTCTCACCTCATGTATACGCTTCTGCTGTGGATCTTGGTGTGGGGGAGCGGGCAAGGGGCATGGTCTGGAGGTGGATCAAGTACACAAAGGCAGGAGGTAAATGGGTTCATTGCCAGTGACTATAGGGCAAAAGTCACCTACATCCTAAATTACATTAGCTGAAGAGAGCAGACCCTAATTTCATACGGCCAGGCCTTGTCCCCAGACCTTGTCCAGTAAGATGCACACGTCTGCGCTATGGCGAGGGAATGAGGAGTTAGGAAGCACCCTTGGAAGGACCTGGGGAATGTGGGGAAGGGAAGGGGTGAAGGGGCTAAAGCTAGAGCAGGTCCCTGGGAATACTCAGCACCAAAGATGGGCAAAGCTGCTTTAATTAAAAATTCAGATATTCAAAGTCTTGCTGATGAAGCCAGAGTGTTTAAAAGCAGCCTCTGCTGCAGCCATGGTCTGTAGCAGGTTTTTCAGTGCCTGTGCCCACACAGAGGGTAGTCCCTGCTGAAATTGCCAGGGAGGCTTCCAATTAGCACCAATTGAGGCAAGTTATTGGGGGGTTTTCTTCATGCAGACACACCTCCCCTGGGGCACAGTATGAGACCACCCACTCTGATTGCATAAACCACCAAAAAAACATTAAACTTACAGGAACCATTCTCAATCACTACCAACCCATACTAGATTTGAACCATCCACCGAAAGGTGAAAGGTTAATGTGAGCTAATTTTTCAAATCATTGCTGTAACATTAGGAAGAAGCTCTGGTAACCTTTTGGGGGCTGCTGACTTACTGCCTAGTGTTCATTTGGCTGACCCTATGGGCTACAATCATGACAGGATAGTGTCTCAAGAGAGCAAATAAAATCCAAGAGGTGCATTTTTCTTCTCAGCGCTTGCCCGCTGTAACGCTGAACCCTTCATTAAAAATGTGATAAGCCACGCAATATATTTTCCTGTAAATTATAGCCTTTAATCTTTAATGTTAATGACAGAAATTTTACCATTAACAGGACTGTATTTTGCTCCACACTTTAAACATTCTTTAGTAACCATATTTTCCTATCCTCTTTCAGACAGATGGTAACTATTTTAGCTTGAATTCCTTTTTATATTAACATAAAGAGAATTTGAAAAAACAAACTAAGCTATAACTAAAATAGAAGAACTTACGGCACTGAAATGTGAAACACTTTTTTCCTATGACCACCCTTTGATTTCGCTGTTACTAGGTGTGTGCCTTGAAACCAAAGTCAGTTTTGTAAATATTGATGACAAGAAGGAATCAATCCACCTCAATCCCCAAGTCACACTGCCTTAACTTGGGCACAAAGCTTAGAGGACGAATTATTGGCTGATCAGTTGGAAAATTTGTGTATTTATGAAGAATGTGAAAGCCATGTTGGAGAGTAGTTCTTGATCCAACAATTAATAATAAAGCTGGTAAAGAAGGAATTCCTGAAATATAATAAAGCTGGTAAGGAAGGAATTCCTGAAATATAATCCCAGCTACATGTTTCTCCATGTCCTTCACATGAGCCCTTCCAGCTTCCCTTGCAGATTTGACCCCTGTAGCTGTTAAATGCAGATAATAGCACTGAGACCTGCATGTTGCACCAGTTTTGCAAGGAGTCATTAACTGGTTCATCTATTTACAAGGGTAGCATCACATTTCACATAGAGTTACAGCCAACACCCAAAAAATGCTATGGGATTGACCACAACCCTTTCAAAGGTAGGAAAGGAATCATGAAGAAATACTTCAAATCTGAGATGGGAACCAGGGTCTGGGGCAACATATCTCTTTTTATGTGCCAAGCATAACAGGGGCCAGTCTGCTGGCACGTGATTGCTGTGCCCATAACGACACGGGAGGAATGGTGAAGGATTTCAGTCCTCACCTTGATCCAGGCAGAATTTCCTTTAAAAACAATCTTTCAAGCACAAGGCTTGGGGGTGTGTGATACACTCCTATTGTAACCAGTCCTTCCTGTAGGCTGTTCCTTGGTCCTTGGCAGTGGCTGACGGTACCTGAGGGACCAAGGTGTGAGCTGGCCAGGAGCCACCCATGGGTTCAAACAGCCAGTCTGGGGGATGGCCAGGGAAAAGTGACCTGCATGACAGGCAGTGGTCTTCATTGCTCATGAGCTTCCTGGAGGTGTCAGAACAAGGGCAGTTTTTAAGGAAGAAAAAGGTCATTTGGGTACTTTGGCCTCCAGTGACTTCTGTTCCTTCATTAGGGGTATGAAGGGGTGTCCTGGGTTGCAGTGTATTCTATTACCATCCTCAGGAGCTGTTGAAACCAGGTGGGGCAGTGTTTCCTTGCCTCCTCCCCCCAGACTATCTTGCTGTTAATGGCCCATCATTGTCCTGTCACATGACTCAGAGATAACTCCCTCCGGACCATCTTCTGTTAATGAGCCCATCAACACTTGGCCTCATGACTCATTACCCCATTGTGAGATGCTCCACCCAGAGGGAGGAACCAAGCATCCCAGCGTGGATATAATCTGAGACTCTGACCACCAGAGACAACCCTTCCCACTGGATTTCCAGAGGACAGGAACTACACAGCCACCACTGGACTTTCTGAGGAAGAGCAGACCCCTTTACTACAGGATCACTGCTTCAGAGGGCTGCAGCCACCATTCTACCAGACTGCTGCCACCACCGTGCCTAACAGGGTGTCAGGTTGTACCTTGACTCTCTCAGTTTGACAGTGTTTTCTTTTACCTTTTTCTTCCTTTTCTTTAATTTCCATTAAATTGTTATTCTGACTTGGTGCCTCCCACTGGTTTGTTTTCAAACTAGTACAAGGGGGATAGAGCCTCCATGCAATGACAGACATTAGAGATACTATTACAGGCAAGAACAAGGCTTCTGAACTGTTAGATTAATTATTCCCCCAGTTTTCCATGCTAAATTTGGTCCTGAACACCACACATTTTAGGTATTAATGGACCTTCTATGCCTCTTAACTGTAATTTTTGCTATTAATTTTAAGACCACAAAGCTAATATTTGAAGATGAGTAGTCTCATATCCTTTTTGGAGGAAAACCTAAACTTTCCAAAATTCCATTTAAAGTTCTAGCAGTGGCAATGTGCAAGGGCTGTAACTACTGAAAGTCCTGCAATACTGGAACAGTATTGTTCCAAGTAGCCATTCAATGAGAAAGATGCTCTCATTAAAGCCTTCACAAGCCTGCCCCAATAAATCAGTATTGTTTCAATCTTTGATTTTCATTAACAGGTATATATTAGAAGGTTGACATCATAAATTTTAACGGCCGTTGAGGCCCTGTTGTGATTGATAGTGTCAATATTACTCAAATTTGCAACTATTGTCAGTGTAATTCCTGCTACTGCATCTGGAGAATGTTGTATATTACACCAAATATTGGCATCTTTTTCTCAGTTTAAGCAGACTATTTGTTGCAGCTGTAATGCAGTAGCACTAAAATGTAGCTAGTGATCCATATCTAGCAGAGCAAACATTAAATCACCAATGGGCTTAATTAGTAGGCAGTGAGAAACTTTTGCCCTCCACAAAGTTGCAGGGCTCTTGCTTGGGAAGGAAGAGAGACATGTGGACCCTCCTTGTCATCATCAGTTTTGTCACAATTTATTTTGTTACACAACTTTCCCGTCTGGAGGATTCTATCTGTGTACTTTCCTGTAAATCAGTATACACTTTAGCATGCTCAATAAATAATAATAAATATTAATTATAGGCAGTTCTGGTTTTATCACACCATACCTGTCAAAAGCCAAAACTTTACCTCATAGTTTATTATAATATTATAAAATAATGATTCATATTTCTAATCTTTTACCGGACAGCTGAATATAAATAATCTCTCCTTTTTGTCTCTTGGACTCTCAACAGCTTTATCTCTGCTACTAATGGCTTCTTATGTCTCCAGAAAGAATAAAGCATAAAAAAAAAGAAGATAATGATTTAATCAAAGACAACTCAAATGGCAGTTTTGCTGTGTGGACATAAACAAAGTTAATGGTTCTCTCAGGACTCCTTTTTGAGAACCATAAAAACCTGACACTTAAGAAATAAGAGTTAATATACACTTTAAGAAGTATTTTTCTATTTGAGGAAAAGACTGAGGTCTAATATGTTATTGGCTGAATCTTAAAACATTTATGATGGTGGGAAGACAAGGTTTTATTATACATTTCACCTTCACTTCTTCATTTATTCATACAATAAAATCAAATAATCAGTACTGGGCTGATATTTTGGTGTCAAATGGAACCTAAACCACACATGAAAATGGAAATTCATTCAAGCAATATGTGAACCTTTAGCAACTGAACCTTAACTAAATAATAATAGACTACAGGAGGTGCCAATCGGGCATTTTATCTTACTCCAAGGACTCTTTCTCTCATTTTAAAGTGCTGCTGGCATAAACAATTATGGGGAAGTTTTCATGCCATTAGCATTGCTGGACAGCAGCATTTTCAAAATGAGTTTCCCACAAGTCTTCCTTTCTACTTGGGAGAAAACAGTACAATTAAAGCTATCATACAAAGGAGATGCTGAAGTATCTGCTTACTATCCAGCTGCAAAAATATGTGCATTGCTGAGACAATTTACTTCAAGACTCCTTTCTCACTTTCTAATGGTGTTAACTGGAAATGGCTAGGAAATTTCTAAGTGCAAATTTGGTCTGCATTGCTGGAGACTAACCAAATGAAAGGTGAATTTAGACTAAAAATAGTATAAGCAGCTTACAGGCTTATAACTATAGATGAAAGATTATATTCTGCATGGGAGTTTTGCAGGGAACTCAGGCAAAAATGTTCAATGTCACTAACCAGTTTGTCTCTTTCCATTACAAAAAAAAAAATTATATTTTAGGACACGAAACCTCAGAAAAGGAAGATTAAAATGTTAACATCTGCTGGAGTACCTAATTTTCTTTTAATCCTGTACTGTTTTGCAAGCGCTTTTCTAGTTTCTATTCTAAAAAATAAATAAATGTAGACTGTGCTACTTAATAGCATTAAGAGCATCAGTCTGCTCTGCTGTTGGATCTGGATCAAACAGTAGAGATCAAAAAGAATATAAATGTACTTGATATTCTACCATATCCAGAAATAAACTGCATGCAATAGAAGGACTAAAGTGAAGAAGCATATATGTTGAGTATTTTTATTTCCAATGTTCCTTCATCATTACTGGATTAACTCACCCTTCATTCCCTCTTTACTCATTCAAATCTTGACTCGTTTTATCCTCTGCTGGCAAATTGAAGGTCTGCCTTGTGGTCAGAGGTCACTGAATTAATCACTTTAAACAAGAGATTTGCTGAGGTTTCAGAATTTCTAGTGTGACCTATTTCTCCTTTCTGTTTTCCACAGCTTTCCCCCTGTTGTTTGTAAAGGAAAAATCTCTGGAACAAGATCGAGAGTCAGAAAGTGGCAGGAAATGAGTGGTCTTGTGGCCCAGCTTACAGGAAAGTGAGTGGCTCATATTCCCAAGAGGGGATAGCTGGCTTGGTTGCTGACATCTTTCTAGCACAGGATCTGGCTGCTGCTGTAGAAGGAAGTAGCAATGCGGGCTCTGTGGCAAAGCACTGGATGAAAAGTTTCCTCCTAATGTTAAAATTGACATCCACCCTTCAGTCTCAGAGGTGCAGAGAGAAGAGTTCTACCCAGTTACATGGTTCAACCAACTGGAAATGCAACCTTCTTAATCTTATGCCCCATATAGTTTTTAAATTATCGTTATACGAGCATTGGAGTCCCTAGGATATGGTGGTTTTCTTTGTTTGGTACCAATAATCAGCCCTGCAGGGAGCAAATCACCAAAATAAAATAAACTGTTGACCCAAACTATTTTGGAAACTTTTTGGAGCTGCAACCAGACAAGATGAATCAAGAGGAATTTGTGCCTGGTCTGCTACAGAAACTGGGCCATGGCACCTCAGTGGTACAGCAGTACTGTTGGGAGAGGGCTCTGGTCTCTTCCATGCAGACACTGCAGTGGCAGCATATGTGCCCAGGGATGAGTGTGAGCTAAACTATCTCCAGGCTCTTCTGGATAGCATGATGTGTCCTCTTTCATGCACTGTATGTGTCATTTCTTTAGCTAAGTAGTAACTCTGGTGACAAAACTGCCTTCCTGCATGCCTGTACCATAAACAGCATATAATATAATTCTGAATATTTAAGTCTGTGCCTTATCTAGAGAACAGACAAAAAGAAGAGTATAGCTGTAGCCATATAACTATATCTATTTTGGCAGTGATTTATGCCATATGGGCAAGAATATACCAGTTGTAGGAAAGCCATCCTATTGGGTTTTTTGCTCTGGTTGATTTTCGAGCTGAATCCACATCACCAGTGCAACTGCCAATAGATGTATGCTTGGACACTGTGGAAAGACAGGGTTAGCAAAGGGTCCTGTGGTGTTGTGGGCAAGAACTGTCCTTGGATGCCAAAAGACTCCTCGTACCTCATTTAGTGACTTGTTCAGTCCAGAGGCTTCCCCTTTTGCAGCCATCTTCTCTCTTCTAACATAGAGGGGGCCAATTTCCATATGCATTAACATTCCAGGGGCATCACAGGAGCAGCAAATCCTTTGAAGAGTAGAAAAGCTCTTTCTAGCTGTTTCCCTTTGGAGCTGATTCCAACGCAAATCTGCATCTGAACAACTGTTCAGTGACTAATGCAAGAATTGTACCTTGACCAGTTGCAATATTGCACTCAGGATTTTTTTATATTCTCAGTTTCCACTGAACCAAATAGGATTTAAAGCAGTGCTGTAAGATTTAATGAAATGAGGGTTGTGTTTGGGAGCCGGAGCTCGAATGTGTTTTCCCTTTTCTTATGGGCTATTCAGATATAGGAAATGCACTTTAAAAAATAACATTTCTCACTCCCATGCACAGGGGAGTCAGCATAGGTGGGAAGAAAAGGGCACTGCCTGCTCAGCTCTTGCCCCATTGCGCCATTTCACCTGCTGGCATTGCTCTCAGCCATTCCTCAAGCATTAACAGCCTTTAACTGGATTACTCTATTTTCTATCCCACTAGACCTTTGATCGCCACTACACCTTGAAATATTGCATTTAAAATGTAAAATAAAAAAAGAACTAATTCCATTAACTCAAAATAGGTCTCTAATTGACCTCTTAATATGGTGTATTTAGTGTGACACCATACCATTTTCATATGTAAATGGGATGATTTTTAATAATTCAGTGCTTCTATTTTCATTCTATAGAATACATCTTTCAAGAGAGTCGGGAGAACATTGTGAATTTCTGTCATTTATCACTCTGCCACAAAAACCAAACTGTGGCTGCCAGCATGGAACAGTGCATTTTACACCTGCCTTCCTATGCTTTGCTCTTGTGGTGTACAACTCCAAAATCTGTATACTTTTCTTACTAATAAACATAGTGGAAACTTGAACGTGAACATACTTTTTCTTAATATTTTCAGTGGTAGAAAGGGGAAGGTACTGACAAACAGCATTTCCCATCGCAGGATTCAGGTCAGACTCACAGCTGTTCTGAGGAATAAAGTGTACACAGAGCAGAACTAGTTAATTTGATTCCACATTGGGCTCGCATGCAGCATCCCCCCTGCCACCTCCCTCTCCCCAGCCAGCCCATCCCCTCCCCTCCACCCCCGGGATGACACTTCACATTTAATCTAAACCCTCTCAGATTAAGCGGGCGTGTAATTTACTCCCACAGTGAGGTCCATTGCAGCTGCAGAGGTGATGGAAAGGAGAGTTTGTTTAAACAATGTTAAGCCTGCAAACCTGCATGAAAAAACCCTCATCTGGGCTGTCAGCAAAGACTTTAATGTGTATTCAGTCTTGCATTCATCTGGGATCTGTGTGTGGTATTGACTGATGTTTTATTATTGTTTGGTAGATAAAAATATTTAACTTAAGAACAACTCAATTGCAGGAAGGGCTTTATATAGTCATCACAACATGCTTCTCCTGCTCTCTGAGTGTAGGAGGCAGGGTAGTTTTCTAGTGCTTAACATGTAAAGTCTGACATATTTTAAGAACATGATCAAACTGCAGCTTTAGAAATCACTTTAAACATAAAAAACCCAAAGAAAGAAATCCATAGTCTTTTGACAATTTCCCTCAGCTAAACTATTTCAATATGTTAGTTTTACTTTTATTATTTCTTTCTGCATTTGGCAGGACAGGTCTTTTCACCCAAACAGGGTATAATGGACCATGAAAGCAGGATACATTCTCAGAACCCAAATGTCAGCAGCAGTTAAGGTGAACTGCTTCATTCTAAGGTGCAGCGAGTTACCTTGTGCTTCACTGGAAACCTCAGCACCAATGCAAGAGAGGAACTGGGAAAGGAGGTGGTTCTTCACCAAGATGGAGTGTGACAGCCCTCAGGCCACCAGTACCTCCTCGTTCTGTGAAATAACAGCTTTGTTAGAGAAATACAAGGGAAGGCATCGTTGCCAGATTTGCACTATTTCCCCCTCTCACAGACTGTGTATTTTACACAGCTGACAGTGCATTTGTTACAGCCTACCTTCAGATGTGTGCCAGCAGGACATACTGGAAATTGTGCATCCAGACCAGAGGATTTCTTAACCACAGGCCTCTGACATCTGCTGCACACTTGTTACACGGCTGGAACATGAACAGAGCTTTTAATTTTGCTCTTTGATTTTTGCATTCCTGTTTTTAAATGCTGTTTGTGTAATTTATGCCTTGCAAGCCCACAGAAGTTTGGTGGAAAGGAACCTCTTTATTTGAACTCTCTGAAGTGCAATATTTCTCTTGGCTTAATTTTTCCCTCCTTCTAAGCTTATGTATTATCATCTGACAAATTGGATCTGTTCTTTTCCAGCAAGTTATTTGAACACATACTTGTAGCTGTTTTTAAGAACAGTACAGCTTTCAGATAATTTCGTTGTTATTTTATGTGCCAGATGTGGTTTGTTTTCCACAGTTGGAGTATTAGAAAAATGTTGCATAACATCCATCTATTCTTTTACAAATAGAAATTAAAATCTACAGATGAAAGATAAGTGGATCATGCAGAACCCAACACTGCCTTATTTCACTTGTCTTTTTATGCTGAAATGAGTTCAGGCTTGCAGTCACCTCCCTGCCAAAATACAAGCTCATCCCTCATCTTCCCTCTGCCTGGGCTTCCCCAGCCATCCTGCTTCTCTGCACTCCAGTGACTGCACTTGACTTAACATGCCTGTTGACCAGAAGCATTGAAAGAAATCCTTCTTTATTCAAACCTTCAAAGCAAGTTCAGTAAGCCTTTTGGTTCCTCTCCATTGACTACATCACCCACATTAGCAGATTGATTTTTGATATTTAGAGTTCCATTAAAAGCTAGGATGTGCCCTGAATTTTATCCATATTCTGTGCAGCCTCCTTTTTTTCTTTCTTTTGGGAGTTGTTACACAGATGAATAGCTGGTGTCTCTAACTTTTTACTAAGTGCCCTGAATACCACTTCTGGGGGCTGTGAGATGAACCCATGGAAGAATTCCCCTGGCTCTGCACTGAGATTGTACGATGTGAGACTCTGTCTCCCTTCAAAGGAGGGTAAATGCAAACAAACACATTTATCTCAGTGGGGATCCAACAGGGCAGCCAACATGTGCATCCAGCTGCGAGCTCTGTGAGGTCTGGGTGACACTGACTTTCTTCAAAGGAAGACAGAAACAAACTGATTTTACAAATTCTGTGAAAGCTGCCTTTGCAAATGATGACTGGAGAGATGGAGGTACCAGTTTGGCAGAAAGCTAAATTTACTGCCAAGCTCCACGATAAAGCAACTCAT